>NC_060123.1:623045344-624373678 GCF_021461395.2 Schistocerca americana | reverse complement strand
CTCAGTACACATAAACGATTTATCACATAGTGTCAACAGCACCATTACATTGATTGGTAGAGATTCTGTTGGTTACAGACGATTACTACTTCTACACAACAGTAAGAAAGTTCAGAACGATATAAGCAGATCGGGATAAATACACGATAATGCGTGTAAACAGGATAACGAATCCTTTTGGAAACACTTGTAATGGTAAATCTCTGTTACCAATTCTTGGGGCGAGTAGTATGTTTCATTAACAACAGCTCACAACACCCTGTTTTTACATTATCGGTTTTGTCACTTGTCCTATAAAATCTATGTTTGCCCAAGAGGTTTTTCATACTCATCTGTACAGCACATTTTAAATGTTATCAGTTTCCCTATCCACTTCTCTGTTTCTATGATTCATCCCATTACCAAGGTTTCTGAAAAAGGTACCAATTCTGAAACGTTTTTTCATTGTTGGATTCCAGTATTTCAGTTTTATTGGTTTTTTATTATTAGTTTGTTTAATAATTAAAACCTGATGTTTTATGAAGAAATCTTTCAATCCCATTGAGCATGCAGCCCATCAACGTCACCTTTTAACCTTAACATTATTTTTTTCTGAGCTTCTTACACGTTGCGGATTGCCCCTTTACTTCCTTTGCTGTCATTTAGGAAACCAGTAAACAATGGAAAAGGTAAACTAAAGTCCTCTCTTGCAACCATTAAATTAGCGCTGTACGTACTGTACAGCGTCCTCCTAATTCTTCTCGATTGTCCTCAAGGCACTAAATATGTCGGAATCCTTACATTGTTGGTGGCTATATGTTTTCAGATACGAATACTTTAAGAAAACCTTTTCTATCCATAAAAGGCAATGTCACAACCGGCGGAATCACTCACTGGCTCACCATCGCCCAAACCAAATCACTAACGATAAAACTTGGAATTTGCAGGTGGTGTTGACGTTATATTGCAGACGTTGTTTAAGAAGGGATTTTTCGAAATTCCTCCAGCCCCCCCCCCCCCCACCCCAAGAAAGTGAAATAGCGCATGAGTGGTTTTTTTGAAAATATGTCACTATCAAGACAATTTTAAGGTAGACCTACAAAAAAATCGACATTTGGTTTTTCGGTTGGAACTTTAACCCCTCTGAGGGTGAAATAGTGGGTGAAAGTTTATTTGTAAATAAATCATTATTTAAGAGCTACTAACGGACTTTTAAACTATGTCTATGAAAATTGGTATTTGAGTTATCGGTTACAAATAAAAAAGTACATGTTTCACTTTTTTTGGAAATTCAACCCCTAAGGGGGTGGAATAGAGCCTGACTGACTTATCATCGCCCAGTGCAAACCGCTAAGGATAGAAACTTGAAATTTGGACAGGGTGTGGTGTGGATCTTATACCCTAGGCAATGATTAAAAATGGATTGTTCGAAATTCCACTCCTAAGTGGTGAAATAAAGGATGAAAGCCTTTTTGAAAATATGTCACTATTAAGTCAGCTTTAAAGTTCGAACTAGGAAACCTCGTGTTTGGTTTACCAGTTCACAAGGTATTGCAATTTGTGAACATCATAGGAATTCGATTACAACGGGAAAAAAATTTCACTACAGACCGTACAGCCTAGGCTAGGGGGTAGCGTACTTCTACCCCCTCTGAGTAACAGACCTAACTGTTGTTGAGACCCTAATGTATTCACTACATTCCTATGTTTTCTCATTTAGCTAACCTGCTCCATTGTACGGAGTAATATTACAATATTAGTTTACTTAATTGGGCAACGGCCTTGCCGCAGTGGATACACCGGTTCCCGTGAGATCACCGCAGTTAAGCGCTGTTGGGCGTGGCCGGCACTTGGATGGGTGACCACCCAGCCGCCATGCGATGTTGCCATTTTTCAGTGTGCACTCAGCCTCGTGATACCAATTGAGGAGCTACTCGACCGAATAGTAGCGGCTTCGGTCAAGAATACCATGATAACGACCGGGAGAGTGGTGTGCTGACCATGCGACCCTCCTATCCGCATCCTCCTCGGAGGATGACACGGCGGTCGGATTGTCCCGATATGCCACTCGTGGCCTGAAGACGCTTTTTTTTTATTTAATTGGGACCTTTGCTGGAGATACTCTTCTATCAGACACTGATTCGGATTCCCCGCCAACCACCGACGTGGACGTGTCACTGGTAGCACAGCTGCAGGCAACCGCGGAGATAACGTGCTGGCGAGGTTTTGCCGCTGAGTCTGTCGCCCTGGCTCGCTGCGCGTATCATTCCGCCCTGTGCTTTGTAGCTGTTCGCATCGCCCTACTGAAGAGCCAAGTTGACTCTTTTCCGGTCTCGAGTGGTTACTGATTTGGAACAGTTGTACTCTGCTCAGCTAGAACTTTATAACAACCGTCCTACTATCGATGTAAACCCGTGCAGGCGATAGCAACGCCACTTGGCGGGGAATGACTGCCAATGAGATACACGCACGGTGCATGTACTATCAGTGAGCATGCTGTCCGGGTGTAAAATGGACAGATTGTGATGACCCGTAGCCTCGGCACGAGGATTTCCAAAGCTGCACGACTTGTCGAGTGTTCAAAGAGTGCTGTGGTGAGTGTCTTCAGCACGTGTGAAACCGAGTTGCAACCACGTTCAGACGTCATAGGATTGTGCGGCCACCCACACTTATTACAAGTGTCGGACGTCGTAGGCTGGGCAGAGTGGTAAAACAGCGAACTGTGGCGTACTTAACATCAGACACTTTAATGTTGGGCAGAGTACTAGTGTGTTTGAGCACAAAGTGTACCGAACACTTCTAAAGATGGGCCTCCGCAGTCAACGAAGCATACGTGTGCCAGGGTTAACACCATGGTATCACCAACTATGACTGAAATGGCCACGTGGCCATCGGCACTGGACTTTGGTGAAGTGGCAGAGCTTTGCACGGTCTGATGAATCTCGATACCTTCTTGAATTATGTCGATGGGACAGCGCGACTCCGTCGTCTTCCAGAGGGGAAGCTTCATTATATCTGTACTGCGGTACGGAGACAAGCTGCCGACGGCTCTGTTATGCCCTAGAGTACATTCACATGAGCAACAATGGGTCCACTGGAGCTCGTACAAGGCACCATGATGCCAAGGTGTGTCATA
The DNA here is from genome assembly GCF_021461395.2 of Schistocerca americana. Classification (NCBI taxonomy): domain Eukaryota; kingdom Metazoa; phylum Arthropoda; class Insecta; order Orthoptera; family Acrididae; genus Schistocerca; species Schistocerca americana. The sequence goes on along the minus strand of NC_060123.1, from coordinate 624,370,563 downwards.
CACGGGCTGCAGACCAAGTACACCCCTTCGTGACGATCGTATTTCCTGACGGTATTGCCATTTTTCAACAAAATAAATCGCCGTGTCACAAGGCCAGGAGTGTGATGGAGTGATTCGTAGAACACAATGGCGAGTTCTAATGAATGTGATGGCTCCCCAAATCGCCGGGGCTGAACCCAATCCAACACATTTAGGATGTGGTTGAACGTGGCGTCAGAGCTCTTTGCCCCCTTCCCCGGAATTTACGGGAATTAGGTGACCTGTGTGTTCCGATAGAGCACTTACACAAACCCCCTAAACTAACCAGTAACCGTAAATAGAAACGTCAGTGTACCACGAAATTTAATATTACTTTATTTCGAGAAATGGGAACAGAAAACTTTTTTATGATATCATTGTGTCTAAAAAAATGGATTTGAATCAAATTGTCAAATTTGGATCCAGATTTTTTTCCCCTTTGGAAAGATTTAAAATCATAGGTGTATTCAACTACAATACCCAATGTCGATCTTGTGAGGCAGCGCATGCAATACGGATTTGAACAATACGGAACACACCAGGAGTTTTCCACAACGTAAGTATTAAAAACAAATCTTCAAATGGGTGTGAATTCTTAAGGGACTAAACTGCTGAGGTCATCGGTCTCTAGTCTTACACACTACTTAAACTAACTTATACTAAGAACGACACATACAGCCATGCCCGAGGGAGGACTCAAATCTCCGGCGGGAGGGGCGAGGCAGTCCGTGACATGACGCCTCAAACTGCGCGGCCACGCCGCGCGGCTATTAAAAACAGGGTCAGGGGATGCATGGACGCGGGAGGTGGTCCCTCCCAGCAATTATTGTACGTGTACATGTACATGTATCATCTTTGTACGATACCTAGCCAACGTAGAATTTTCGCACACGTTTTTGTATGAAGTTTCTGTAAAATTTTCATGTCAAGAATAAGTTCCGAAAGTCCCTGAGTCACGTTTTTATACATCCTGCAGTTTCTGGTAGTTGGGTGCGTAGTATGCACGTCTTGTAATCTAGAAATCGCTTGTTCGACCCCATTTTTAGCACTTACCTTTTATTTAAATTCTATATCTGTTGTCAAACGGTAATGTTTTATTAACAAATATCCAGTCATAATTTTTAGTATAAATAACACATTTTTGATTTTAATTACTGATTATATGAAAATAAATTAAAATTTGAAATACGCATCCAGAATGCTTTAGTGTAAGGCGAAAACAAATGAATGTATCAACAATGCCGATCAATTTCTATATTTAAAAAAAGCATATTATTTTTCTATTTTATGTTTCGCATTTTTGCACCAAGCTTAACTTCACGCGAATATCGCATTTTATGCAACTAGTAGGTACAGTCGAGCCTCGTTCCGTGCCTCAAAACACAGGGGTCGCAGCATCGAATGTCAGTCGAACCACGGAAATTTTTAGCCAGCCTTTAATGTTGCCGTCACCTCTCAACGACGTGAGCAGTCGCCATGAACGATTCATGATTTGAATTCTGCGTTAAACTGGAGGGGCGATTTTTCTTATAGGATAACTGGGGTATGTTCAAGTCGGTGAAGTTCAAAATGGATCAAATGGCTCTAAGCGCTATGGGACTTAACATCTGAGGTCATCAGTCCCCTAGAACTTAGAACTACTTAAACCTAACTAACCTAAGGACATCACATACATCCATGCCCGAGGCAGGATTCGAACCTGCGACAGTAGCAGTCGCGCGGTTCCAGACTGTAGCGCCTAGAACCGCTCGGCCACTTCGGCCGGCAAGTCGGTGAAGTAACGTGCAGCTGAAAGACTTGCATACAGCCATTGAGCCACACGAAATTAGTGTTATTATTAAAGTAACGGAAAATAAATGATGCTATTTTTATTAATAATTATGATTCAGTATTTATTAACTGACATTTTCATTTTTTAATAATCATGAAATTTAAATACACGTATGAAAAAAATTACCAGGAGCGAGATTTGAACCAGTGACTTCATGATTGGAAGACTCTTACCCTACGCATTTTTTCTAACAAGCACTTCATTAGTTTTAATATAACATCTTTAGTACCGTATTAAAACTATTCATAGTACAGCGAAATAAAGACATTTAATTTTGATATATCAAAAAGCAGGACATTTCCATCAAGTTCTCCTCTTATGAGTATTCATAGAGGCATTCAGCAAGCAAAGACCGTTTTAATAAATTATAAATGTCTAGTATTTGACGACGCTCAGAAAACGTGTAGCCTTGAAAGGCGATGGTTCACTTATTTTTATTTTTTAAATGCGTCGTACTGCTTTAGGGAATTTATACCCAGGTACTGAACATCGAATCCCGTATTATGAAGAAAATAGAATAGTTATTGCTGATATCTGTTTTATGGTCATTGAGCCGTGGTCCAATGCATCATTCTCTGCCTAACATTTCATCTTCCAATGCTGGAACATCACCAGACGCTTTAAGGACTCACAAAGCAGTTACAATTTCAGCAAGTCGCACTGTTTATATGCATCCACGCAACGGTCGCTGCGTTTGCGGTCAATTGTACATAGGAAGTACAAAAAGAACGGTTAACGCCCACCTTAAGGAACTCAACAGCAATTGTCGCCTCGGAATCACGGATAAATCAGCAGTAGTAGATCAAGTACCGAAACCTGGGAACCATCAAATTCGTTTCTCTAACAATGCGATTTTATATGAATGCCTGATGTCTGTTTCTTCGAAATAACAGACACCATACAGATCCCACAGCTGTGAAACACTATATGTAAATGGAAGGGGGATCAATGCTGTCAACTGCAGCTGGACATTAAGCGGATTCGCTCGTCGCTGCTGATTTCGTTTAACGTCCAGCTGCAGTTGACAGCAGTTATACCCATTTCATTTACGTATACCATACTGTGGTTTCGGCAGGAACTTTGCTAGGGCGTACAGAGACCATAGAAATTCAAAAGCACAAAAAACCTTTAATAGATAAGAAGAAGGATTGAAATTAGATGAGTTGTAGTCCTTAGTGCTAAATAAAACTACCAGCACCAACTCTTTCCCCCTACAAGCTCCGTAGCAAACATCGGCACTACTCCCTAGTCTTGGACGGTGGTCTGACGATATCACGAATCAGCCGTTGAGTGGATACATACCGGGTGTTCAGAAATTCCCTTTACAAACTTCCATGAGTTGTAGAGTGGAGTGAGTACATGATATTTTGAATAGGAACCATGTCAGGAAAGGTACCGTATTTGTTCTACGACGATTTCAGTTCACATGTCTAACGTCTGCCGATGGAAAAAGAAAAGTCTCAGAGTTGCTTTTCTTGGTATGAAATGGCGTATACACGGGGACGTGTACTACGTCAGACGGTCACCCTATATCACTTAACATTCTGCCTGGCTGTGGTTTGGTATTAATGTGTGGGCAGGTATTCTGGACGATCATATGATTCGGCCTTACCTCCCTCCACTCGAGCTAAGTGGCCCTACATACTCGATCTTCCTACAAAACGTATTGGACCCGTTCTTGGAAGCTGTGCCACTGGACGTCCGTCTGGAAATGTGGTTCAAGCATGATGGCGCACCATCTCATTTCTCACCTGACATATGACGAAAAACTATTAGGTCGAGGTGGTCCAGCCGATGTGGCCACCGCGATCGCTAGATTTAAGTCCTATTGAATGCTTCTTGTGGCGTCGTACGCAATGTTTAATTTGCGAGACTCCTGCAGAGACAGAGGAAGACCTGCTCGCACGAGTTCTGGCCGTTGCACTAGAAACTGAAGAGGCACCAAGTGGGATGGAGATTGTGTACCAGAACATGCTTCGTAGGTACACTCTCTGTAACAACGTTGGTTGTCGCCACATAGAGCCGCTATTGTAATGCGAACGTACTGTTCCGTACGTACAGTACTCTGAATTCCTTTTTTTTTTGTTATGGAATAATGTAAAAAGGTAATGTTAAGATGTTAATACAAATGAGCTTAAGTGATATAATGGATTCGTTAGGTTTCCTTTCGAAATGTTATCTAATAATTGCACTTCGTGACGCCTAATTCAGTTCCTCAACCAGAAGTTGATGAGTTAAATATCTGATCTGAAACAGTCATAGAACAGTTGATACTTCCCCTCTGTACGTAAAGAAAGACTGTGCTGGTAAACTTCTGCGTTCTTTGATACTGAAACAGCTGAGTAAAAACGAACGTACTCAGACAGTTTTCTCTTTACTTACTCCGATCATTTTTAAACTGACACACAATATTTTAGCGCAACGCAATCTGACTTTTAATAGTCCCTACAAAAGAAAAGCCCTGACTAACAGTAACCTATCCCTCATGAATCACTTACCTCACCAAAATCTTCGTTACTCGAACTACAGCAATTCAGCGAGCGCCAATACTTCCAGCTAAATAAAAGATTCTAATTACTGAAGGCACTAACTACTGATAGGCATATACTTAACAAATGAAAAATTTTGATAGAGAACGAACCATGTATTTTCCTAAATAGCGTTCAAAAGTCGTAATATACGAGGGTAATCCCAAAACTAAGGTCTCCTATTTTTTTGTAAGTACAGAACTCTGTCTGTGTGGCAGTTGGTCACACTGTTACGAAGAGTGCTTCACGCGCTGGGTGTAAACATGCACAAGCTGCGATGAGTCAATTAGTCTTGACTTGGCTTGGCAGCCGTTGAGAATGGAGCTCCCCTGTTACTGCCAGGTGCTAACTGCGCGCAGTTATTCGGTTTTTGAACTCAAAGGGCACTGCGCCGATTGAAATCCATCGCCAATTGACGGAAGTGTATGGCGAGTCGTGCATGGGTGTCAAAAATGTTCGTAAGTGGTGTAGAGAGTTTGCAGCTGGTCGGACCGAAATTCAGGACGAACAAAGGAGCGGGAGACCGTCAATTCCTGAGGAGGCAGTGTTGAAGGTTGAGCAAAGCATGCATGAAGATCGGCGGATCACCCTGGATGATCTCTGCACTTTGGTTCGTGAGGTTTACCGAAGCACCGCTCACAGAATTTCAACGGAAACATTGAACTACAGGAAGGTCTGTGCAAGATGGGTGCCACGCATGCTAACTGAGGACCACATGCGGCAACGAGTTGATGCTTCCCGCGCATTTCTTCACCGCCTTGCAGCCGAACAGAAAAACTTTCTGGGCTCAATTGCCACGGGTGACGAAACCTGGGCAAACCACTTTACACCTGAGACCAAGAAACAATCACGCCAATGGCGGCATCCCTCTTCGCCAAAGCCGCAGAAATTCAAACAAACACAATCTGCCGGTAAAGTCATGACAACGGTTTTTTGAGATCGGAAAGGGGTATTGATGGCCGACTTTATGCCCACTGGACCCACAATTAACGCTGACAGGTACTGTATTACTCTGAAGAAACTCAAACGGGCAATTCAGAACCGGAGAAGAACAAGGGCGTACACATTCTCCGTGACAACGCTCGCCCACACATCGCTCGGCAAACCGTTGCTCTCCTGCAACAGTTTCAGTGGAACATAATCACCCACCCACCCTATAGTCCTGACTTGGCGCCTAGTGACTATCACCTGTTCCCTAGGTCAAAAGAACATTTGACCGGAAAGCAACTCAGCTCCGACGACGAAGTGAAACAAGAGGTTCATAACTTTCTGAACAGCATGGCGGCGATCTGGTATGACATGGGCCACTAACACAGTGTCTACAGAAATGGTGATTATGTAGAAAAATAGATAAACGTTCAAGATGTAAACTGATGTAACCATTGTAGAAATAAACAGTTCTATGTAGTTATAAAAAATAGGAGACCTTACTTTTGGGATGACCCTCGTATATATAAATTCGTGACATCCAGTACGACAAATTTCCTTTTTCTGACGGCCACATGTCCAGATCGTCTGCTCATATTAACATCTCAAAACTTTGGCATCTCTCTCCCCACATCCACCACTGCTGGCGGCTCACCTCCAACTGCCCAACGCTACGCGCTGTTTACATCCAACTACCCGACACTACACCAACGAATAATCCAAGAATGAGTCCAACCAGCCGCAGACTGCACACATCCCAGTCAGCGATTTTAATACAGAGCGCCACGTGGCGTGACCAACATAAAAACCTAAACAGCCTAGCTTACACGGTGACGGTACGTTTCCGGTCATGGGTTCCTGATCGTTATATTACATACTCACTCCACTGTACAAGTCCTGGAAGTTTGTAACGGGAATTTCCGAACGCCCTGTATAAACAGTTCGATTTGCAGACCATTTTGGAGACTAATTGCTTCCGGTCTAGCGCCTAATGACAGCGGTAGTGCAGATATCGGCTGCGGAAGCGTGTAATCTGAAATTTAAGACTGTTAGTTCATGAGACACCCTGAAAAACAGAGCAGCTAAGAGACCTGTTGGCGGGCACAACCCGCCATAAAGAATCAGGAGGCATTCGCGTGCTCTAGTGCTTACCCGAGTCCTTGCCGCCCTTGACGCAGATGCCGAAGCCGTGACTGGAGTCGGGCGGGCGCACCATGGAGACGGTGCGCACGAGCAGGTCGTGCTGGATGTTGTGGTGCTGCAGCGGCTGGCGGGAGGCGGCGCCGGGGACGGGGGAGGGCGCGGGGGCGGGCGCGGGCGGCGGCTGGGCGGCGGGGCTGCGCGGCTTGTGGTTGAACAGGCTGAGCACCTGCTCGGGCGAGATGGGCCGCTTGCGGCCGTTCGCGAACGAGTTGGACAGTCCCACGTAGGTGCCGCGCGGCACGCCGCCCCCGCCGCCCACGCCGCCCGCCTTGCCCGCCGGCGTCGCCGCTCCCGACGACGGGTGCTGGTGCTGGTGCTGGTGGGCGTGGTGGTGCGGCGTGTGCCCCGCCTGGTGGTGGCCGTGGTGCTGCCGGCATGAAAACGGCGGCGTTCAGGCTCACGTGTCTCTATACAGGATGCCTATGTGCTAGGTGGGAAGAAGCTGGCTGGTTCGAGCTTGGGATGAGGAGCTGCTGGTGCGCTATGTGCGATGGAACGGAGGTAGCTGAGGGAAACGGCTCTGAAACACATTTTAACAAATCACTGGGATTCATGACATAATAAGAATATCGTTCACAAAACATACATTTATTGAGATGCTGTTTAGACAATTTTTTTCAATACCGAAATAATCATGCCCTCGTACCAAAGATGCACTTGCCTGAAAACACGACGTGATGAACTTCCTAAAAGGGATGCCTGTTATAACACCAAGTGGTTTTATGAAAACTTAAGGTAACAGGACAAAGAGTCTGATATGTCTGCTAAAAATAGATAATTCGAGGCCTATACTTCATGCGTGGTCACATCGTCACTCTATTGTTGCATCGAGTTGTTAATGACTACATTAAACTTTTTGTCATAGCCTCGCATCCAAAGACAGGTCACAGAGGTCAACTGCAGTTCTCATGCTCCACCCAGGCTGAGCTTGCTTTAGGAGGGGGGGATGTGAAGCTCACACTCGCTACGGTACTGATAGAAACAAGAATGCGGCAGCCGTTCTCACTCAGTCTCCTAGCGCACGCGATCGTTGCTGTCACTATAGAGGTCACCCACTCAGGTCAGCTGTAACACAATGCAGTCTTCAGTGCTGCGAACATGCCTTCTTACTTGCAAGTATGACGTCATACATCATAAGGTGCAGCACGTTCCTTAGTGGACCTCAACTTTTGACTGAGTGGAACTCGACTCGAGAAAGTGTTGAATATAAAGGGGAAACAGGCTAGAAATGAGGGCTGAATTAGTTTCAGTGAATCAGGAGCGGATCTGGCGTATCTGACAGTGAAACTCGTAAAAGCATACATCTACTGGGTGACGTTTCGATGTGTACTTCACTATCAGAAAGTGATTTAGATTCCCTGCCCAGCCTGAGTATCGATACGAAGAACAGGTGAGAGACACTCGTGCTTTATACCACAGCCTCAGCTTGCTCCCGCCGAGAATCGCCGTCAGAGGCCAGTCGCGTGGGCCCTCCCTTGATACGACAGTCTCCATAAATACTGAATACGCCCACATTTGTCCGGCATTCTCGATGCTCTCTGAAGTCTTCGAAATCCGCCGCTGATAGTGACTAGTGACTGCCCTCTCCTGTGTTTACGTTTTGCGGTTCAGATCTCTCCTTGGACTATTTCAGCACGCTTACGACGACTTTCACCACGGTCCGGACTCCACCATAAACAACCACAGGAACCGCCAGTCTTACTACTAGTTTCTATGTCAGCGCCACGCTGACTGACGATAAACTGTGTTCTACATACGCCGATTAAAATAGAAACTATACACAAAATCAAACGGCCTTCAGATAATGCTAAAAGAAATCGAATACATTTGCAGGCCAACAGGTAACCTCATCAAAAAAAGTTAAGCTAATTTCCGAATTATCCATCAATAGTGTCTATGGACGTACCTTTTGTATGTATGTGGGAAGACGGATGTGTACATAATTTGAACTCGTTATTCGTTGCCGCTCTGCCTCATCATGGGCCGTGAAATCATGGCTTGCAAACAAACGCCGTACACTAGAGCTGAATTCCTGTGAATGCTTCTTAGTGCAGCACAATGCCTAGGAACAGGTTCTCCATGGCAGACCGTATGAAAATCATCACACTGATGGGACGACACTTGAGGCAAGTTGACGTTGCGAATATTGATCACGTTAATCAAGTGCTGCCTCCAGACTATGGAAAAAGTTCCAGAAAACGCATTCAGTACCGGATCGACATCGCGAGGGCCGCAGCAGCTCAGTGTGTAAAGATATCTGCACGCTCATACTTTACAAAGACAGCGAGTATTCTGCGCCTCGAGCTTCGAGAAGCCAAAGGGGCTACCATAACAAATCAAATTGTGGGCAGCGAACTTCACAATGGAGGGGGGAGGCGGCTGTACAGCCTAAGACCTCTCAACACTGCACCACTCCGTCCACATAACAGGGGTGCTCGTGTAAGATGGGCTAGAGCACACGAACAGTTTTGTGGTGGGACTGATAGCTCGGTCCGATGTAGCTTTTAGATATTGTAACCAGAAAAACGATAAAAATTCAGACAAATATAGAGTCATGACGTACTGGGGGACCGTCTCACATAAATTAGCGACGTTGTTTAACAAGAAAGGTGTTAGAATTGCTTTCAATACGGACAACAGATCAGGATAAAGGCTGAGCCTTAAGATTGACACAGATGAGAACTGGATGGAGAAATCGGAAGTGTATAAGTAAAATGTCACGACTGTGAAGCGAGATACGTGGGGCACACGGGAAGGAATTTAAAAGTTTGATTTAAAGAGCTAAATAATAGAGATGGCTCGTCAGCTGTAGCAAAGCATCTCAAGAATGAGCAGAATTCGTTGTGGGGTATAACGGGTTGAGGGATGTAACGGAGAGCACGAGGGTGTTGCAGACTGAAGAAAAAGGTGGTTGCTATCAAATTTAGAGGAGCTCGAGATTTACTATGCCTTGAAAGAGGACTGGGTTTTAAGTGAGTGGACAGAAATGTCTAAAGTGCATTTCTAGGCAAACTTTAGCGATGTCCTCTTTAAGAAGCAGCGACCTAGCGACATAGTATTTTCGCATGCTATTTGTTCAGATTGCTGTATAGAGGCAGCTTTAACTTACAATGCGCTGGAACGAACAGAAATTTGTCAATGATTTTGTGACAGATAGTAGTATCGTTGGTGCTGAGCATTAGGCTTTAAGTGAATATAATCGTCGGTAGGTGATGGCAGCGGCTTTCAGTTTGCAACTGTACCGTTTATGTTTTATGGTTTGAGTTGACAAACCACTTGTGCAGGTTGTTCTAAATTGTGACGATGCCTTATGGCATAAAAACATTTTCTTGAGGTAGGTTGTAACTCAGGAAGCTTGTATCCTCATACGGCTTTCGGTATAAAGAGAATTGTTTTATCTGCTTTTAGCACTTGGACATGGGATAATATTGTTCCGAAATGTGTTGTGGCAATACTCATACCATTGACAACTGGGCTGAATGTCTCCAATATTGCTACTAATAGTTTTCAAATGAAGTAAATACTGATGTTATGTTGTTCACTACAGCGTCCTCTTTCATCAATAGAAATATCTGCACTTATACCCCTTAACACGGTGTATAAATGATATGCCTTCTAGTATGACAGCAGATTCTAAAATATTTCTGTTTGATGAAGGCACTAGCTTGGTAGTGAAGGGTTTTGAGTGCAACATAGGCAGTGTATCAAATAGTGCAATTCAAGATGTAAGTTCATGGCTTTTAGAAAATAAAATTATATAAAATAACAGATTAAGTTTTTACAGTTTCTAACTCACAATTCAACTGAAACTGACATTTTGATTATACTGAATGGGCCTATTACTAGTGGGTACGAGAAATCCAAATTTATTGGTGTTCAGATAGATGGGTAAACTGTCATGGGAAGTCGATGTTGAGGATCATGCTCAAAAATTCAATTATTCTACATTTACCATTAGAACACTGCGATAGTTAAACACGAAAATTAGTCCACTTTTCTTATTTTCATTTGCTAATAGCATACGGAATTATATATTGGGCCAACATTTTTCTTTCACATGAGATACTTTTATATCGTTTGTTGTTAACAATACTTGCTTCTACCCAAGAATTAGCTGCTTTCACACAGTTAAAACTAGACATAAATCCAACCGGCATTTGCATCGTATCACCTTCACTCTTGTGCAGGAAGGTGTTTAGTATTCTCTTTTTCGTCCGTTTTCAATGAGCTAATACAAGAACTAAATCATCTTAGCAGTAATCCTCTCACTTTCAAGTTTAAAATGAAGAATTACTAATGGCTACCTGCTTCCACTCTATCGGGGAGTTCCTGAAAAAAAATTAAAGTGTTTCTGTGTTTTTTTTTATGATGCCAATACATACTCAGCAAATTGTCGTCTTCATATGATTACTCTAATTTATTTTATCCAATTGGGCCAACATTTTTCTTTCACATGAGATACTTTTATATCGTTTGTTGTTAACAATACTTGCTTCTACCCAAGAATTAGCTGCTTTCACACAGTTAAAACTAGACATAAATCCAACCGGCATTTGCATCGTATCACCTTCACTCTTGTGCAGGAAGGTGTTTAGTATTCTCTTTTTCGTCCGTTTTCAATGAGCTAATACAAGAACTAAATCATCTTAGCAGTAATCCTCTCACTTTCAAGTTTAAAATGAAGAATTACTAATGGCTACCTGCTTCCACTCTATCGGGGAGTTCCTGAAAAAAAAATTAAAGTGTTTCTGTGTTTTTTTTTATGATGCCAATACATACTCAGCAAATTGTCGTCTTCATATGATTACTCTAATTTATTTTATCCATTATTAAATTCTATGCTGTTAATTTTGTCTCGATACTTTTTCAATTACTATGGACTCTTGCTTCTCAATTTAGTCCTATTGAACTATACGTATGACATAAAAATAAATAAATAAATAAAAATAAAGGGTTCTGCGTCACGCCTCCACTTACGTGCACTAGTGATGTCCCCATAAGGAACGACTAGAAGAACATTACAGTGTGATAATGGCTCACACAGCAGAAATGCCAACGGTCTCGCGCCACAGAGAGCTGTAACCGGAGGAGACGGTTCTAAACACTACTGTTAAGTCATTCAAAAATTGTGGGGTGAGCTTCGATTTGTCGGAATACCAGACCACCTTACACAGCCAATCAGAAATCAGCACAAAAACCAATAACAAATAGTAGGATACGACAAAAATATAGAGGAACTTCCGAGATAGGGAAAGGAGTCACATAGGGATATAAACTGTCTCTGTTTCTTTTTAGTTCGTATGGCGAATCTGTAATGATAACTGCACGTCCAACAGATATGGAAAATTGAAATGCGGGGGATTTAGTCTACAACTTAATACATGCAGATGATACAACACGTACAGCAGACAGTGAAGGTGGCATTAAAAGTATACTGAAAAAAAAACGAAAAGAAAATTGGCCTGAATGATATTTGAATAAAATAGAAATGAAGAGTAATAATGTCCTGAAAACCACTGAGGAGGTAGATAAATATATATTTTTGGGAGATACAAGAACGAAAATCGGCTCCATCACTGAGGGAATAAGAATAAGGGTACAACTTCTGAAAGCTGCCACAATTAAATTAAGCGGGATGCTAAAAGAAACATGCAGTACTGACGAAAATATGACTGGCTTAAACTTCAATCTTTCTGATATGAGTTGTAGACATTGAAAAAAGTGAAAATCAGGAAAGTTGATTCTTCTGAAATGTGGATTTGGAAAGGGTCTCGAGGATTTCATGAACTGAAAAATTAAAAAATGCTGGAAAAAGTAAAACAAAAAAAAAAGTTTCTTTCGGGACCAAAATAGGCTAAATAACATTAAGGTGCTTTGCGGATATCATGGGAATGGAAGACTCATTCGAAAAAGATGTAATGCTCAGAAGCACAGAACGTCAAACACGTAGAGGAAAACAAATGAGACGGTGGAAAGAGGACGCCATAGAAGCACCGCAAAGTCTCCAGAAGAACTGAGACCCAAAACAACGTGCAGAAGTGCATAGAGTGTCATCCTCAAGACAACAGGACGCGGCGTCAACTCGGTGGATCATAAAAAATAAATAGTACTGATTACTATGTCACTTATATTAGCAGCGGTACGCTATTGAATGACTCTAAAATTCATTCATTTTAATCTGTGAAGAAACTTTTAAATATCTAAAGATAGAATTTGCTGGGAGTAGAATGGAGGTGGAAGCACAAGAAGCCTTATCAACTGTTGTCGATTACAATCAATCCATTATTGTATAAGGCTATTAAGTTGTCCATGTATATAATATGTTACGTATTAATATGCAATATATTATAAATATACAACAGACAGGGTGTTAGGGGCATAAATGCAGATATTTCTATTGATAACCGAGACAGTGTACTGAAAAATATTACATCAGGTAACTCAATCTTCCGTCGGTTTTTGGTAGAACAACATTATAATAAATGAAAAGCACAAGTTTGCTATTGTTCTACAGTATTACTTTTATCGAGTTAACCGGTTTTTAGCATACAAGGCCATCCTCATACATTTACTGAGTATTGTTACCAAAGACGCCACAATGTTTGTAAGCATGCTTCATTTATTTAATGTAAACTGTTACATACTCACAGTTTGAATATAATGTTGATGTTCTTCCTGTTTGCTCCTGTTGTATTTGTGTATTGTTCAGCCTTTTTACCTTTTAAAAAGGCAGTACCACCACACTCTCAAAGACCACATTACTGTATGTTCCTTCCCACTCCTCCATTTTCCTGCATTTATTCATTTCTGTTTATCTTATTGATATTGCTTAAGTGCGTTATAAATTCTGTATATAGTCTGATATTTTTTTTCTTCTTTTAACTGGTTTGTGAATCACTCTCTATGTCTTATACCTTCTGAAGTAATCTTGTCAAGTACTAATTTTATTTTACTTTATTTGTTTTGTTCATTAACAGTAACTGTTATGTAGGCATGCTGTTTCTCTTTTGTGTTAAAGTTTTTCTTGTCTACTCCGTTTTTATTTATTTTCTGTTCAATTTTTTACTTTTTCATTGCAGTGCCAGCACATTCTCGAAGATGTTGCTTACCGTATATTTCTGTTTCAATCTACACGTGTAACTTCTCTTCCAATGTTGTTTACAAACACTGTAACTTCTTTGGTGACAGTTCTCAGTAAAAGTACGAAGATGGATTTGTAAGCTGAAACCGGTTAACACAATATACGTAATACTGTAGAACAAATGCAAACTAGTGCTTTTCATTTATTATTACATCAGTATTTACTTCATTTACAGATTTATAATTATAGCTATTACGAGTAGTATGTTTTTAGGTTGGTTTGTACCTCCAAGTATGCGTGGTACAAGTAAGCCATTAATGTCTATGTTCCCCGGGCAGAGGGCCAGATACTGAAATGTGGAAGCATAGACTCAAGACAGTCTATACTCACACGTGTAGGCCACTTCGCAGCGCAGTTAAACAGTGCAGAATATATCACGTAGCGAATTACGTGATGTCTTTGTGGTAAGACCGTTAGACAAGAGAAAAAACAGTTAACACACTGAAATCAGTACATATTAAGGCGCCAAAGATCACAATCTGTGTATATATTCGATTAACTCCTTGTATACTACACAATATGTGAGACAAACGTAATTTTAACTGACATTTGATTGGTACAGATGAGATAAAGATACTTCAGAAGTTTGAATTTAATAACCCATCATTGCCACTGAACTCATAGATAGAGCACAAACTCGGACTGGACAAGAATGAGGAAGAAATTTGACAGTTGGTTATTTGAAGCATCATCCTGTGCCATTTCCTCAAGTTATACAGAGAAAGTGCAGATATCCAAACACAAATTTGAACTTTACTCCTGCCGACGATGGCTTCAACATTTTGATGACGTTAGGCGGTAGTTACAAGTTACCCCTTGTGCGTGAGGTCGCAAAAGGCCAATGATGTTTACTGCATCGGATGCCTCACATCTGGTCTACCATGGAACGGCAGTATCGGCTGCTAATGGCAATAGGGGCGACAGTTGGGATATTCAACGGTGAGCGCAGCTTGAGGCTACGGAGTGTAGCTGAATTGCATAGTTGACGAGTAATGGCAACGATAAACAAAGCAAACACTTGAGGTTAAAGCTCTTTTGTCCGTGTTTGCTTTAACAATACACATGTCTTTGGATGGGGTCCGCCTTTAGCAAAACACAATTTTGTTTTTTATCCCAAACATGTTTCACTGCAATTACAGCATCATCAGTGGGCTTTTATTTTATGGCTGTTAAACATAAAGAATGTTCTTTGTTGTTTGTATACATGTAAATATTAGTTTTTAAATCGTAATTACAGATTTTTGAAGAATACATAAAATTATGTATTCATACCTTTTTACCACATAGTGCGGTTTTCCTGCTGTATTATGTTTTCACAGTATCTATTTTCTTTTACAGTTTATCATTTGCAACCATACATAACGTAATTTAGACAAAATGTTTAAGCAGAAATTACAATTAGGAAACTGTTTTGGCTATACCTGAAATTAATTAATTTTATGTGGAAGCTTGTGTGTGTGTGTGTGTGTGTGTGTGTGTGTGTGTGTGTGTGTGTGTGTGTATTTACGTTATGTTTGACTTAGGTTTTCTTTTTTCCTCATCTTCTTCACTGTGATGTTCTGTGTATTCAGTTGTCTCTGTCACTGTTTAACAGCTGTCAAAACAAGATGGCGGAGAGTGGAAAAGTTGAAGAAGTGAAAACAAGATGGCGGACAGTGGAAAGGTTGAAGGTGTTCCTGGCGGTTGTTTTGAATCTTTCAGAGGTGTATGTGCCATTTTCCCTCTCTCTCTATCTCTCTCTCTCACACACACACACACACATACACACACAGACACGCTCAGTTAGATATAAAGAGATATGTTTGAGGACTCCAGCAACCGGCATCGCTTTTTGGTCAAAAATACATTCGGAAATGGCCATGCTTCTATGGCCTTAAGAAAAATTTATGGCCAAATCACTTGTTTGAATTGTCCAGAATGCTCTTCAAACGAATTGCGAACTACTATGACCTGGAGATATTGCCCACTGTCTTCCATCCAAATCTATCATTGTTTGGGAACATAAAGTTCATGTATGTCTGCAAATGGTCTCCAAGAAGCCGGACATAATAATTTCCTATCAGTGACCGGTTCAGTTTTCTAGAGGACCTAGCCCATTTCACACAAACACAGCCGGTACCATTATGCAGCCACCACCAGCCTGCACAGTGCCTTGTTGACTACTTGGTTGCGTGGGTTTTTGGGGTCTGCGCCACACTCGAACCCTACCATCAGCCTTACCAACTGAAATCACGACTCATCTCATAAAGTCATCAAGGGGGCCAATCGATATGGTCACGACCTCAGGAGAGGTGTGCAGGCGATGTCGTGCTGCTAGCACGAGATCTCATTAAAAGCAGAGTTCAAGCCTCATAAAAGCGAATGGTGGAAACGTGCAATACTTATGGCGAATGGTGGAAACGTGCAATTATGTCCACTAATTAGTTTCCTTATATTTTCGATCAGATGGTGCATACATATCTATACATATTGTCAATTAATGTGCCGCCCCCCCCCCCCCCCCCCACCATGTTTTTCTGTCTATATGTGAAGGCTAACCCCAACTGCCCAGACAGCAGCGCAAATTAGAACGTCGCTTCCGGGATTCGAGGAGTCGCACCGTCCACAGATGGAATCCACTCGCGCATTAGCGACGAGGGGCGCTGTGCCGGCCAGCCTGGAAATGTATTTTCGGCGATTTTCTACATCAGACTACACTGTGTTCTGTGCTGGTGCCCACCAGTTACATGAACCGTAAACATTTCGAAAATTTTCTCACACTTTCACTTGCGACAACGTTACATATAGGGAGACAGAGTGTGGGGTCCTGCCCACTCGTCTCATAACGTGTGCCTAAAGGACGTTGCTTTCTCGGATAGCTATACAAAAATTCAAGCAAATCAGATTAATGCTTTTTGTCACAATAAAGTAGATTGACAATACTTAACTTTGGTTCATTGGAACGTGTCGGAAGCGACTGGCGGCATGCAGGCTATCAGTGTCCTTCGCTATATACGATGTCCATGCAAGTTTGTCACATTGTTCATACAGATCACTAATAACGGCTACCGTAGTGCTGTCTTCTAGTCCTGGTCTACTGGTGTCCGTATTCTACTATCCAGCCGAGGCTGGCAGGAGCGGCGCCTATATTCTCCTCGTATAGATGCCGCTCCTATCGTGGTGTAGTCCTAGTCAGTGGGTTATTGGCTGACATCGTCTCACAGCCTTCTCTGCCCTTGCGATCTTCATCTTCGTACCGGCGCTTTCGTTACGCCGGAACAATTCCCTCCCTGCCGACGCTGTGAAGACACGGGATAACATCAGGAAAAAGAAGGGAGATGTGAACTCTGATCTCAGGAGCTGCGGTAGGGATTTTGAGTCACAAGGAAGTTTCATTTACTACCGCTACGCCAGACAAGGTGTCCGGCTTAGTGCTACCACAGCGAGTCAGGGGCAGGTGCTGTTTGACTTGAATCTTTTGATTCTTTTATTTGCTTGCATGTTTTCATGTACAGAAGAAGTTTCACATACCTGTGTTATTTGCATTTATTCCTGAGTAATGTTCCACCACATGTAACAGGATTTACATGCCTGATGATACGTACATCATAAATATCGCTTCAAAACTCACTTGTTAATTAAAGAGCGAGTAATTGTACTATATTGTATTAATTCTGAATTTTGGCAAAATTACACAACTTAGAGTAGGCCATGTGTTAATTTCACATACAAAGCTGTATATTTACCTACTAAAATGTACTTTAAACAACGTCAATAACTATCTGGACTGCTATATTTATGGATGCAGCGAATATTATCGAGAGGTTTGTTACTGTTTATTTTTATGAGCAGGCAACTTCATTGTATACTAAGATAAACAGGTAATAATGCAAAAATGTAACAACTACCAAAGAAAATAAATTGCTCCTGAGCTTTCCTATCCTACAAGACACTGAGTCCAAAGATTAAAAAATAAAGGTCAAAGCAATAGGCTCTGCCACGAATTTCGCCTCTTAGACAATGTGTCTAATAGTGTATTTTAATACGACAGTATGCCATCTTAGGCAATTTACAACCCTTGTAAGTAAGCATTAAAAATATGGATTTTTATACTGTTATATCACTTGTTATGTATTTCATTGTTATTGTCTAACCAGCTTCCAGAAAACACTTGATAATGGCACTTTCAAGCCGAAATTATGATTGTGTAATTATGAAGGTAACAGAGTAAATAAACAACAGTCTAATGGCGGTACTGACTTTAAAGAAACATATCTGAATATTTCTTATCAGCTACTGGAGTAAATTCAGTAGACATGAAGTTTACCACGAATTGATGATTGATAAACCAACACATTATTTACTTTCTACGTACAATACGTGAAAGCCGATGCGTTGCACAGATGGAATCACGAAAATCAGAGTCACTTAACTGGGGTTTAATGTTCAAAAGTCGAAGTCCGTTTAACTGTGCAATGACGTTGATTACATAGCGCAGTCAACAGTCTAAGTTCTGCACAGGAATACCAGTCTCGGAGCACGTGTCCCATAGGAGGCCATATTGGAATAAGCGAAGTTCCTTGGCCGACGTCTGGCTGCTCGCAGTTGCTGCAGTGCTGTCTCCTCGAGGTTGGACTACTACTGGGACCACGTGCCTTGCAGAACTTGGAGGTTGCTCTGCTTTGGAACTGCTTGCTGTGTGGCTCAGCAAACTGAACTGGGTGAGGCTCAGCGCCGTTCTAATACATGCCTGGTGGAGTGATACCTGCTGCGTGCCTAGAGTTGACGTACTAGGGGAAGGCAACGTAGTCCTCCCCATTGTGACGCTGTTTTCCGGGATGCGCGAACCGCTAATCTCGTGGCGAAGCTGTTCCGCCAGGTGGAGTTCTATTTCAGAACAGACCGGCGTCTTTTGGGCGCACTCTAGCTTCTTGTAACGGATACGCCGCGCTTGCTGTACTGTTGACGTTGGGGTCTACCAAAGGAGCGTCCCCCGCATACGCTGGAGGCAACTTGGCGACCATCTCTGTGATGCGGGTAGCCGCGTTCACAGGCGAAGGCGGTGGATAGGACAATACACGTCCTGTCTTCCCGTATCTTGTATTTATCGACACGGCCAAATCTCTTTAGCCATTTGGCCAGCGTCTTCCGTATTGAATGTTGACATCCGAGATCCGGCATCTGCACCAAACGATCTGACGTAGAATCTGGAATCCAATTCCAGTCAATAAAGGCAACCGTCAACAAGAATTGACACTCCACACTGAGAGTACGCTTATCGAGCACAGACGAAACTCAGGCACTGTAGAAGACCACAATTTGTACTCTGTACTGCTCTTTCCACTGAAAACTGATTATTATTGGATGACTTATTAGAAACTTCTATAATCTTTCCCATCATGTGGTAAGAGATTTTACGGACATATTTAGGTGCCTAGTCTTTCCAATACGATACAATAAATGACACTTCCTTCGACTTCTCGTTAAACAACAGGACTCTGACACCGTTCTAAACAATAAGAAGTGGTAATAATTTGTACAATTTTTTTCATTACGTGCTTGCATTTACTGTAGGTTATTGGTGCGTCTTAGAATTTTATTCCTACTCGTATAAAGATTTTTAACAGCTCTTACTGTATGAGTGGTTGGTGGACAGTTTTTGAGCGTGCATTTGAATGAATTGGAAAAAATCGCAACTCCTTCACTTGACGTGAGGGATGTTGAAACAGAAACATCACCTTACGTTTCATGAAAATGTGTCACTGAACCACTAATACGAACGTATTTATTTATTTATTTATCTGAGTAACCACTAACACAATCTAAAACTGCAATCCAACATTAATGACTGAGAGAAATTCCCATTTTGTGAGCACAGTGGTGAGCAGTGAGAACGGCACGATCGTTCGCGCAGATTACTGCAAATCAGCAAGTGTTCAGAGACCGCTCTAGCCTCACACTCACAGAACTCATCGTCACTGATACACTACTTCTTTAAAATTTGTCTAGCACTTTTTATCCCTGTTCTCAGTCTGTTGAGGATTTTACAGCTCCCGTATTCGAGATAGCCTGGTCTCAGTCAGTTGAGGAGCTTCCAGGTCCCGTACTGGAGATGGCAGCCTGATGGTAGCTTCTCTTCCGATAGTTTTTTTATTTTGTCCGTCTCAGCTGCATGAAAATACAATTTTTGTTGCAGCGGTTTCGGGATGAGACGACCGTTTCCAAACGACACGCCTTTTTATTAACCGTAACTACATCTACATCGATAATCTGCAAATTGTACTTACGTCCGTGGAAGTGGGTTCGTGTAAGCACCTTCACAATAATTCTCTACTATTCCAATCTCGAACAGCGCACGGAAAAAAGACAACTTAGATCTTTCTGTGCGAGCTCTGATTTCCCTTATTTTGTTATGATGATCGTTTCTCCCTATGGAGGTCCGCGTCAACAAAGTATTTTCGCGTTCGGAGGAGAAAGCTGGTGATCGAAATTTCGTGGGAACATTGCGCTGCAACGAAAAACTGCTTTGTTTTAATGATGTCCACAGCAAATCCTGCATCATATCTGTGACACTCTCTCTTCTCTTTCGCGATAATACGAAACGTGCCGCCCTTCTTTGAACTTCCCCAATGTACTCTGTTAATCCTATCTCGTAAGGATCCCACACCGTGCAGCAGTACTCTAAAAGAGGACGGACTAGCGTAGAGTAGGCAGTCTCTTTAGTAGACCTGTTACATTTTCTAAGTGTCCGGCCAATAAAATGCAGTCTTTTGTTTGCCTTCCACACGACATTTCATTTTATGTGTGTTCCCTCCAATTTAAGTTGTTCGTAACTGTAATTTCTGTGCATTCAGTTGAATTTACAGCCTTTACATTTGATTGATTTATCGTGTAACCGAAGTTTAACGGATTCATTTTAGCACTCATATGGATGACCTCACACATTTCGTTATTTAGGGTCAGTTGTCAATTTTTGCACCATACAGGTATCTTTTCTAAATCGTTTTGCAATTTGTTTTGGTCTTCTGCTGACTTAACTAGACGATAAACAACAACATCATGGTCCGCAGCTCGTGGTCGTGCGGTAGCGTTCTCCCTTCCCGCGCCCGGGTTCCCGGGTTCGATTCCCGGCGGGGTCAGGGATCTTCTCTGCCTCGTGATGACTGGATGTTGTGTGATGTCCTTAAGTTAGTTAGGTTTAAGTAGTTCTAAGTTCTAGGGGACTGATGACCATTGATGTCCCATAGTGCTCAGAGCCAGCCAATAGTATCATGTGCAGGCAACCTAATACGGTTGCTCAGATTGTCTTCTAAGCCGTTTATGTAGATAAGAAACAGCAGAGGGCCTATACCGCTACCATGTGGAATCCTGAAATAACTTCTGTATTAATCGATAAGTTTTAGTCAGCTACTGCGAACTGTGGCCTCACTGACAGGAATCACGAATCCAACCACATAACTGAGACGATATTTCATAGGCACGCTATTTCACTACAAGCTGCTTGTGTGGTACAGTAAAGCCTTTTGGAAATCTAGAAATACGGAATCAATTTGGAATCCCTTGTTAATTGCATTCAGCACTACGTTTGTGTAAGGAACTAGTTGTGTTTCACAAGAACGAGGTTTTCTACCTCCGTCATACAATATGGTGCCAAATGCACGAACAGTTTCTAAACAGAAAGTTAAACTGTGGGCAACAGGCACTCTCAATGTCAAATTAGCCTACCATTGCACCTGAACGACACAACGAAACTGAGAAATATTACGAGTTGAAGTTAATTTATAAATGAGAGTAGATACTGCCCACAGTTTAACTTTCTTTACCGAAGCTAATCGTGCCTTTTGGCGCTATACTGTATTACTAGCTATGGTTAATACGAGCGTGTGTGGTTTGAAAATGGGCGTGTCTACCGGAAACCGGCAACCACTGCAACAAAAATTGTATCTTCATGCAACTGAGACGGGTAAAAAAAGGTTATCGGATTTCCTCAATACCGATGCGGTCCTACCATCCTGAAGCAGCATGCATCGAACCAAGAAGCCTCACTTTTGATCTCCGTAATCCTCCACGAGACTTTCTTCTCCACAGCTGAGTTCAGCTGGCTTTTGCTGAATTTGAGATTGGTGCTGCAGTAAGGAGGGGGCTTTTTCTGAATTTCAATTGTGATAGATAAGCGTGAGTTACAAACAATGGCTGTGTTGGATTATTTTTCAGTCTCTGCTGCTACCTATCTTGTTACATTAAGGGGTGCTAATCCCTTGAGTGGAAGTAACTTGTTGACAGGAACTGGTCTTGGACACCCTGTTACAATGCGAATTGTCTCATGAAGACCCACATCAACTTGATTAGCTCGTGCAGAGTTGCTCCAAACAGGAGCGGCGTACTCCGCGGCAGATAAACTCAGAGCAAGACCAATTGTGCGGAGGTCGAGAGGATTCGCTCCCCACGTGGGTTCGTCAGTTTTGCGAACGACATTTTTCCTTGTGCGTAACTTCTCTTTGGTGCCTATACATTGTTGATGAATCTGAACTGACGATCCGATACAAAGACAGACATATGAATAAGCGTACAGAAATTGTAATTTTTAAAATAAATTTAAACTGTAAATGTACTGGTTAAGTGACTCATCTGTGTGTTATGCGTAAATTTTTATTTGTGTTGCACAATACTTCTAAGTGCAATTTCACAACAATGTTAAAACAATGGAATCGTGTCAGAGTCAAAATGAAATGAAAATGAAACCGCCGGCCGGAGTGGCCAAGCGGTTCTAGGCGCTACAGTCTGGAACCGCGCGACCGCTACGGTCGCAGGTTGGAATCCTGCCTCGGGCATGGATGTGTGTGAAGTCCTTAGGTTAGTTAGGTTTACGTAGTTCTAAGTTCTAGGGGACTGATGACTTCAGAAGTTAAGTCCCATAGCGCTCAGAGCCATTTGAAAATGAAACTAAATGCGTCATCAAATTTCAGTAATGCAAAACTTCTGCTATGGTTATCTAATAGATTTTAAGTACTGATGAATAACGGCACATTGGGTACGAGATGTTATTTAGCTATCGCATCCTCCACCAAAGATAATAGCAGACTATTTGTCACAAAGTGCCATAGTGAGAGATATCGATTCTGGCAGTCAGAGGGTACCGCAGTGGCTGTTAAAAATAATGGAGTAAGAGTTTTCCGTTATTTCTCGCCAAGCGGAGCCGCGAGCGGCGTATGAAAAACGTGCGGTTGCGTGCGCCCGACATCCGATATTGGGCGCAGCCCATCCGTCTGACGAGGCGGGGGGCAGGGGTGGGGGGCACGGTGGATGGAGGGGGTGGGTGGCGGGGGGAGGGGGCGTGGCTCTGCCGCGACCCGATGTAACAGCAGCCGACGGCAAAACACCGCAGCTGAACATGCAGAGGTTGATTTGTGAACAGAAAACAGTGTGCTGCTCTTGGACGACCACTGTACTAGGGGCGACTGACTTCGTACCGGACTGAATTCGTTGGGTCTGCGGATTAATAAGAAAAATACTAACCCCATTCGTAAGTAGTCGGTTTAGGCCATGGTGCGGCGCGAGGGTCTGATGTTGAGATTTCTACAAACAGTACGTTGTAAGACTCTAGGTAACGTCTTAAGTCCAGGTTCTCCTTCAAAATCGTTGAAAATTCGACTTCTATTGAATCTTTTTTTTTTTTTTTGGGAACGTATATGTGTCTACAGTGGTAGGACGGAAAGGATTTTTAATCTGTGTTACAAAGGTTTCTACGGCTCATTGTTCCAAGCAGTGTAACAGCCGCCGCGGGACGCTCTCAGCTGCCAGGACCAGCTCAGGTACAAGTCAAAACTTGTCGTGCCGTGTGCAAGTTCACAAAACGATTTACACTCCTGGAAATGGAAAAAAGAACACATTGACACCGGTGTGTCAGACCCACCATACTTGCTCCGGACACTGCGAGAGGGCTGTACAAGCAATGATCACACGCACGGCACAGCGGACACACCAGGAACCGCGGTGTTGGCCGTCGAATGGCGCTAGCTGCGCAGCATTTGTGCACCGCCGCCGTCAGTGTCAGCCAGTTTGCCGTGGCATACGGAGCTCCATCGCAGCCTTTAACACTGGTAGCATACCGCGACAGCGTGGACGTGAACCGTATGTGCAGTTGACGGACTTTGAGCGAGGGCGTATAGTGGGCATGCGGGAGGCCGGGTGGACGTACCGCCGAATTGCTCAACACGTGGGGCGTGAGGTCTCCACAGTACATCGATGTTGTCGCCAGTGGTCGGCGGAAGGTGCACGTGCCCGTCGACCTGGGACCGGACCGCAGCGACGCACGGATGCACGCCAAGACCGTAGGATCCTACGCAGTGCCGTAGGGGACTGCACCGCCACTTCCCAGCAAATTAGGGACACTGTTGCTCCTGGGGTATCGGCGAGGACCATTCGCAACCGTCTCCATGAAGCTGGGCTACGGTCCCGCACACCGTTAGGCCGTCTTCCGCTCACGCCCCAACATCGTGCAGCCCGCCTCCAGTGGTGTCGCGACAGGCGTGAATGGAGGGACGAATGGAGACGTGTCATCTTCAGCGATGAGAGTCGCTTCTGCCTTGGTGCCAATGATGGTCGTATGCGTGTTTGGCGCCGTGCAGGTGAGCGCCACAATCAGGACTGCATACGACCGAGGCACACAGGGCCAACACCCGGCATCATGGTGTGGGGAGCGATCTCCTACACTGGCCGTACACCACTGGTGATCGTCGAGGGGACACTGAATAGTGCACGGTACATCCAAACCGTCATCGAACCCATCGTTCTACCATTCCTAGACCGGCAAGGGAACTTGCTGTTCCAACAGGACAATGCACGTCCGCATGTATCCCGTGCCACCCAACGTGCTCTAGAAGGTGTAAGTCAACTACCCTGGCCAGCAAGATCTCCGGATCTGTCCCCCATTAAGCATGTTTGGAACTGGATGAAGCGTCGTCTCACGCGGTCTGCACGTCCAGCACGAACGCTGGTCCAACTGAGGCGCCAGGTGGAAATGGCATGGCAAGCCGTTCCACAGGACTACATCCAGCATCTCTACGATTGTCTCCATGGGAGAATAGCAGCCTGCATTGCTGCGAAAGGTGGATATACACTGTACTAGTGCCGACATTGTGCATGCTCTGTTGCCTGTGTCTATGTGCCTGTGGTTCTGTCAGTGTGATCATCTGATGTATCTGAATCCAGGAATGTGTCAATAAAGTTTCCCCTTCCTGGGACAATGAATTCACGGTGCTCTTATTTCAATTTCCAGGAGTGTATTTAAAGTTTAGGGAGTACTTCAATATAAATAAAGTTTTACTTAAACTTTAAACAGATTTTTCTCGAGAAACGATTTTTCAAAACTCCATGACCATAAAATAAAAACGGTTCAACCTATTAGCTACTAACTCCCTAAAAGTGAACACTTTCCTCGGGAACTGGTACCTACAATGTTTGACATTTGTTAATATTAACTATTTTTTGTAAAGCCATAAAAAGTGAAAGAAACTCCAAAAAATCGAACTCAAAGTTCGAGTTATCATCATATCGTTAAATTTAAAGTTATTTCATTATGGTTAGGTATAAGCTCCCATAAATTTAATGCATCAGCAACTGATTTTATCAATTTCTCATTTCAAATAACTGCTGAGGGGCCACACTGCACGCAGTCTGCGTGCTTCAAACTCGCAGGCTCTCGATCAAATCAAAATATGTGCACCATTTTGTTTGTGTATTGAAAATCTAAAATAAAGTTCAAAATATGATAACCGTAATCCCCAATTACATCCTTTGTACGTCTTTCTATTATCTCAAAAAAATTTACATACTTTGTCTATTTTTTGGTCATTTGAGTGAGAGCAATCGCCGGTTTAAAGAACAAGGTGAAAAGAACAGCAGACGGTATGTGCTGAATGATAGTTTGTCTCAAGGCTCTGTTCTTGCACCGATAATCTACACAGAGCGGAGCTGCCAAATTTGACCTGCGTGAAATTGTGAAGTTCTAATGTGAAGATCAGCTAACAAAGTGTCAGTAAAGTTTATGGTTGTTTTCAGACATGGTAACTTACACGCAATCAGTAACAGCGGTAGGTGCTTTCACCTATTTAACTGCCTAGCAAAACAAATACCATTCCATGGCTGGGCCTCTTTGCAGAGTGATCTACAACGATAAGCCAAATAACTTGGTGTTACGTTAGACAGAACTGTGACACACCAGCTAAGAAAGTATATCTAATGAGGAAGCTGCCAGGTGGTACATGGGAAGCAAATACTTCAGTTCCTTACGGAGCATCCCTTACGTTGGTATACTCTGCAGCAGAATATTTCGCGTTTGCCTCCGTAGTGCTCATGAGAAGAAATCTGACGTTCATCTGAAGGCAAGTATGAGAACCATTAGTGGCACAATTAAATCTGCACCTCTTACATCCTAGCTATTAGTACTAGGGAACTTCTGTCGAGCTCTTCTTCGTCGAAAGGCAACTCACTGCAACTTTTACCATCAAGTTTCTAGAGATAAATCAGTTCCTCTTTACAAATGTTTCCTCTCGCTGCCTAAGAAACGTCTCAGATCCAGAAGAAGGAATCGGAATCTTCTCCACGGGCTTCACCAGGTCTCTGAATGGAATCGTCAGGGGCCAGCCGTGAAACCCTGTACCACAAACTTACTGACAAACCAATAGTTCAAGGTTTTGATCATCGTAGGGAGATGTGTGTACACCAGGATAGAGTCCCGACTGAAGAAGGTCTGCGAAAGTACAACATGTACAAGTGGGGCTTCTGCGCGTGACAGTACATGTAACTGTAGTGACATTCAGACTATGCGACACATTTTAAATGAGTGGCCTAACAGACGTTTCTCTGGTGGTATCAGTAGTCTGTATGAGGCATCCGACGAAGCGCTCCACTTTACTGGGTTTCCTACATTCCTGTGTAGTCTGGGTCGTTTAACGTTCTTCTGCTGTAAAAGGCCGCACAAGTGTATTTTTAAGGCTTCCTTGTCTCAGTCGGTAAAAATCAACCCTTGTAGGAACACTTTGTTAATCGTCCGCCTCTCTGTCTATCTGTCCACCTGTTAAAAACCCTTTTTCTCAGGAACGGGTAAGCTTATTGAGCCGTAGTTGTGTCCGGCTCTTCGAAAAGCGCACCAGGCGGAGTGCTTTCGCTACGCGTCTAGTGTTTGCGGTGGCGCTTTCGGTTTCGCGTGCTGTTTGGATCGCAACTGCCCTCTGGCGGGAGGTGGAGCAAGGGTACGGTCGCGTGACGATTGAGGAGTACGTACTGGGCGGTGACAGAGAGAGGTGGTGGCGCGAGCGGGGCCCTGCTGTTGGGGGTCGTCAGCTGCTCGCCACGTGCTTTGGCCGACCTCTTGGTTGTCAGGGGCTACGTCTGCCTTACCCGCATGTACGTGGCTTATGAAGCTTAGAAGCCGTGGTGCAGGAGATCAGCGCGTGGGACCGTATGTCTTCTTATCGGATGTTGAAACCACTGGCAGCGGTTGGCTCTGACGAGCATAAGGAATTGCAACGTGTTCCCGGAGCACTGGTGGAGTGTGAGAAGTTGAGTACTTGGTCCGTTGACCGTGACCGGGCCAAATATCTCACTAAATAAGCGTCAAACGATAAAACTACAAAGAACTAAACTTGTCTAGCTTGAAGGGGGAAACCAGATGGCGCTATGGTTGGCCCGCTAGATGGCGCTGTCGTAGGTCAAACGGATATCAACTGCGTATTTTTAAAATAGGAACCACCATTTTTATTACATTCTCGTGTACTACGTAAAGAAATATGAATGTTTTAGTTGGACCACTTTTTTCGCTTTGTGATAGATGGCGCTGTAATAGTCACAAACATATGCCTCACAATTTTAGACGAACAGTTGGTAACAGGTAGGTTTTTTAAATTAAAATACAGAACGTTGGTACGTTTGAACATTTTATTTCTGTTGTTCCTGTGTGATACATGTACCTTTGTGAACATCATTTCTGAGAACGCATGCTGTTACAGCGTGAATACCTGTAAATACCACATTAATGCAATAAATGCTCAAAATGTGTCCGTCAACCTCAATGCATTTGGCAATACGTGTAACGACATTCCTCACAACAGCGAGTAGTTCGGCTTCCGTAATGTTCGCACATGCGCTGACGCATGTTGTCAGGCGTTATCGGTGGATCACGATAGCAAATATCCTTCAACTTTCCCCACAGAAAGAAATCCGGAGACGTCAGATACGGTGAACGTACGGGATATGCTATGGTGCTTCGACGACCAATCCACCTGTCATGAAATATGCTATTCAATACCGCTTCAACCGCACCTGAGCTATGTGCCGGACATCCATCATGTACATCGCCATTCTGTCATGCAGTGAAACATCTTGTAATAACATCGGTAGGACAATACGTAAGAAACCAGCTTTACATTGCACCATTTAGACTGCCATCAATAAAATGGGGGCCAATTATCCTTTGTCCCATAATGCCGCACCATACATTAACCCGCAAAGTTCGCTGATGCTCCACTTGTCGTAACCATTGTGGATTTTCCGTAGCCCAATAGTGCATATTATGCCGGTTTACGATACCGTTGTTGGTGAATGACGCTTCGTCGCTAAATTGAACGCGTGCAAAACATCTGTCATCGTCCCGTAATTTATCTTGTTTCCAATGGCAGAACTGTACACGACGTTCAAAGTCGTCGCCACGCAATTCCTGGTGCATAGAAATAAGGTACAGGTGCAATCTATGTTGATGCAGCATTCTCAACACCGATGTTTTTGAGATTTCCGATTCTCGCGCAATTTGTCTGCTACTGATGTGCGGATTAGCCGCGACAGCAGCTGAAACAGCTACTTGGGCATCATCATTTTTTGCAGGTCGTGGTTGACGTTTCCCCTGTTGCCGAACACTTCCTGTTTCCTTAAATAACGTAACTATCCGGCGAACGGTCCGGACACTTGGATGATGTCGTCCAGGAAATGCCTCTGAGCACTATGGGACTTAACATCTAAGGTCATCAGTCCCCTAGAACTTAGAACTACTTAAACCTAACTAACCTAAGGACATCACACAACACCCAGCCATCACGAGGCAGAGAAAATCCCTGACCCCGCCGGGAATCGAACCCGGGAACCCGCGCGTGGGAAGCGAGAACGCTACCGCACGACCACGAGATGCGGGCTGTCGTCCAGGGTACCGAGCAGCATGCATAGCACACGCCCGTTGGGCATTTTGATCACAATAGCCATACATGAACACGATATCGACCTTTTCCGCAATTGGTAAACGGTCCCTTTTAACACGGGTAGTGTATCACGAAGCATACACCGTCCGCACTGGCGGAATGTTACGTGATACCACGTACTTCTGTGGTCACGTTTGTGACTATTACAGCGCCATCTATCACAAAGCGAAAAAAGTGGTCCAACTAAGACATTCATATTTCTTTACGTACTACACAAATATGTAATAAAAATGTAGGTTATTATTTAAAAAACGCAGTTGATATCCGTTTGCCCTATGTTAGGGCCATCTAGCGGGCCTTTCAAGCTTGACGAGTTTCGTTCTTTGTGGTTTTTTCGTGAGATATTTGGTCCGGTCACTACCAATGGACCACCCTATATATATATATATAAGGGGTTCTTCAAGTTCTAGTGAAGTGTATGAGTTTCTTCACCAGTCGTTTTGTTGGGACCTTCCCACCACAGTTTTCGTTTGCCTGTCCGCGGGAATGTGGTATTTGCTTCTTGATCGGGCTGTTTCATTCACACTTTGACTGGGTGATGTAGGGTCGGTGTCGTGTGTCTCTGTGGTTCAGAGTCTGTGCAGGCACCGCCCTTGCTACATCTTCTGGTTTTGAGTAACTCGGGGCTTGTAATGCAAGTTTTGGGGATGATCTGCTGTGGCCCTGTAGACTACCAATAACTATTCCGACTATTTTGGTCTGGGCTCCTTTAGACGTGTCACTCCCTCACCGAGCTAAGGAATTTCTTTTTTTGGGAACTGCCTTTAATGTGAATGTTTGTGTGCTAGCTTATTCACATTTAACTTGTAACAACTGACGGGTGTAATATAAGTTATTTAATTGGCAAGAGACAACTATTTTAACTTTAGTACAAACTAGCTACTTAAAGGTTTTTTTAAGTTTAAAATCTTATTATTGAGAGGTTGTTAACGTCATACCTTGCAATCTCCTTTTCATAAAGAAAATTTGCCAGCAATTGGAAAGTGTTTTTGAAATTGTTTTTAAAAAAGCCGGACTTAAAAATTTATTTCTGAGAAAGTCTTTTAAAATAAAAAGGTATCTTTTGCCGTGTGTGTTATCTCACCATCACCTCCTGGCCCCTACTTTCACGATAACATTTTGGAATAACATGTGTGCTTAAGTTGTTGTTTGTGTATCGTCCTAACTGATGGTTCACTTATCAAGCTGAAATTTATGTCACACGCTGAGGTCTATGGTTCCCTTGGTGGTGTAGAAAACTGAAACTTCTATGTCAATGAAAAAAAAGTTACGGCCACTTCTGTCACATGTTTTAATACTCACAAACTGACTCATCTAAACCTACACAGTACTTCCCGTTGGTCTACAACCATGAAATTTGGCAAAAAGGAAGGTTCCACAATACAACAAAAAGAAAAATCTGAAAAAGGTAGATTTGTAATTATATCACCTATCCTCTTGATCATGTTGTTGTTGTTGTGGTCTTTAGTCCTGAGACTGGTTTGATGCAGCTCTCCATGATACTCTATCCTGTGCAAGCTTCTTCATCTCCCAGTACCTACTGCACCCTGCATCCTTCTGAATCTGCTTAGTGTATTGATCTCTTGGTCTCCCTCTACGGTTTTTACCCTCCACGCTGCCCTCCAATACTAAATTGGTGATCCCTCGATGTCTTAGAACATATCCTACCAACCGATCCCTTCTTCTAGTCAAGTTGTGCCACAAGCTCCTCTTCTCCCCAATTCTGTTCAATACCTCCTCATTAGTTATGTTATCTACCCATCAAATCTTCATACTGTACTTAAACATTGCCGTAATTTGATCTCTCTTTCTAATCATCGTCTGGACTGTAGAGTCAGTAAAGCCAAACTCATTACTGATTTCCGTTTTTCGACAGATTTTCATCAAGTGCCTCTAACAGCTCCATGTCCATTTTTAGCTAAATAGCATTTCGTTTTGGCCCGATTTCTTTGTGATTGCGGGTACATCTAACAGTGTTTAGTCTTTTTACTTATAATCAAACACGAATCGATTCTGTCACAAAATTCAATCATTTCAATACATGGTTGACTGGTTTCCACACACCTATTACAGAATGGGAAAACTTCGAGTGGCTTCACACACAGACATAGCAATAGTAGCTATCATTGTTTGCTTTGTCTAATCTAACGTATAAGAAGTACGCTAATAAATCTGGGTGACTGACGACTGTAGAAATCATGGCACTTGTTTGCCCGAGAGGCAAAATATTTTAGTGTTAATCAATTGTTGTTAAGTGTTAAAACGCAGTTTGTCTGTTTCAAACCTTATTTTCCCTTCTGTTTTGATTTTTTCGGGTCTTTGGGCCATCTTATGGAAACTACTCACTACCGTCCACAAGAGGCGCCGGTGTATATGAAATCAAACATTAGAAACAAAGACGAACAGAATCTATGGTCGTGACATTAGGTGAGAAATGTCAACTCGATCGCTAATGACTCATGTTATGCACCAAGCATTTTAAATGACGGTATCAAATTATAGTTTAAAATATGGTTAGCATCAGAGTGTATAACGAAGACACACAATATGCATGTATACCACTGCCAAAGTGTATTACTGCTGTTCTGCTTGGAACTGGGGAGCGTCTAAATGTCTATAGGGTGTTTCCGTAAGAGCGTGCAAAAATGTAAAAGGGCATAGAGAATGCTCCACTGAACAATTTGAAATAAGGAACCTGGGATCGGAGAAGCGAGCTTAATGAGTTATGGAAGTCAACCTGACCTCCGCATTGTCCAGCATTACTGTTTTCCAACTTATTTACAAATAATTTGACCTGAATCCCCTTGATTATTTCCTATGGGGATATGTGCAGTCGCTTATGTATGAGACCCCAGTGGATACGGAGGTGGAATTAGTTGCCAGAATTGCAGCTGCCTGTGATGTGATTCGAAAACACACGAGGGATGTTTGTCAGGGTGCGTCAGAATCTTGTTCGCTGATGTCATGTTTGCATGGCGGCTGATGACCATCAGCTTCAGCACATTTTGTAAGATACAGAACAAATGGTACGTTGATTGTATCAGTGATGGTATTAGCAGTTAACTGTAACTGATATAAATAAAAAAGTACACAGTGATGCGATTTTGTGCTTATTATCTCCTTAACCTGGCGTCTCTGACCCAAGGTTCCCTTCCTCATATTTCTCAGTGGAGCATCCTCTATGTCCTCTTAAATTTTTTCACGCTCTTACGGAAACGTCCTGTGTATGCCTTTGCATAAGCCTTGCTTTCCCTTTTCTTCTCTTCGTGGTCTTTATGAGAGATGAACACTTGAAAGACTAAAAACTAACTCTGCTTGCGACTTCTGTCTGCTAAAGTCCTTTACAGCACTGACAGGATTGAAAAATAAAAAGCATATTTTCCTATTTACTTTGACAACGACCAGACGAGGAAATATTACTTCTAAAACTATACGAAACTCGTCAGTGCTCTAGAATTGTTTGATGAAAGTGTAATAGTTTTTCTGCAAACAGAATATGCTGCTGTTATCTATAGATATAGTTAAAGTAAAGTGAATAGATGTAAGTTTGCAAATGGTCATCACAGTTCAATAAAAAAAGTACAGGCTTTACGCGTAAAGTCTCATGTTCCAATTCATGTGTTTTTGGTTCTCGCGAAATACTTCTGGCTGAAAAATTTGTTGTCTATGAAGCTCTCCACTGTATTATATGAAACGCCTTACGATAACGTACAGCTCGTCTCCCGGAGAAGATGCGACGAATTTTGGCTATTAACAAACGAGAGTCACTTCTAGTGGAAAATAGCCTCCCTGGAGTTGAAAAATTAAATTTGATACCCCTGAATGAAATTTTCGCTCTGCATCGGAGTGTGCACTGGTATGAAACTTCCTGGCAGATTAAAACTGTGTGCCCGACCGAGACTCGAACTCGGGACCTTTGCCTTACGCGGGCAAGTGCTCCATCAAGTGAGCTACCCAAGCACGACTCACGACCCGTCCTCACAGATTCGATTCTGTCAGTATCTCGATTCTTGATACCCCTGTTAACATAATACGTGAGAGTTATTTACACAGTCCCACTGACATTACACGGTAATAGATTGACAGTCTGTCGCGGCGAGCTAGGTTAGTAAACGTATCACTCGTATTATAATAGCCAACGACACTACACGAGCAAGGTAAAATGCCGGCACAACGTCGCCTTCAATGGAGTCACATTATTCACGCACCATGCCTCACCGTCAACAGGCTGTTCGTGACTGGCTCATTCCTCTTGTGGAGGAAGACCATTTGATGGCGTGTCCAGGATAATGAATTTGTCAATACGCCTCGGCAGAATAGTTTTTTTAAACGCGTTGCTGTTGACACACTACTGCGTTTTCCGAGTCGGTGGATACGGCTCGACGAGGATTTCGGAAAAAAAACTTGGCAAACGCGCGGCCATCAAGGAGCGGTTCCGTGACGACCATCGACCTACCGAGTAGCATTCGCCGAGGAAAATGTCAATCGTAATAGGCGGAACGTGATACTTTCCGATGAACCGGTACTTTCCTCACCAAATGCTACTTCAGTACGTGTATTAAGGCTGCAAGGTGCCCGTTTGGACCCCAAGTAAACTGATCAACCAGAACATTATGATCACCCATCAATCATCTATATAAAGCCGTCCAGGCGATAGCAACGTTAATTGGCGAAGAATGACTACTAGTCAGACAGACGCGCGGTGCATATAGTATCAGGCAGCGTGCTGTCCGTGTGTTGAAGGGGGAAGACGAGCGATATATCCGAATTTGATCGAGGGCAGATTGTGGTGGCCCGGAGGCATGGCACGAGCCTTTCGGACACTGCACTACTTGTCGCGTGTCCATGGAGTATTGTGGCGAGTGTCTTCAGTACTTGGAGAAACCAAGGTGAAACCACGTCCAGACGTCGTGGGGTTGGGCGGTCATGCCTCATGAGAGATGTCGGACGTCGTAGGCTTGGCGGACTGACAAAACAGAACAGGTGGCGAACTGTGGCGGAACTAACATCAGACGTTAATAGTGGGCAAAGGGGAACACACAGTGCACCGAACACTCCTAACGATGGGCACCCCCAGGCGACGACCCACGCATGTACCAATGTTAACACCATGACAGCGGGAACTAAGACCGAAATGGGCACGTGACCATCGTCACTGGACGTTGGCGCAATGACAAAGCGTTGCACGGTCTGATGAATTCCGGTACCTTCTTCATCGTGCCGATGGGAGAGCACGAATTCGTCGTCTTCCAGTAGAACAGCTCCTTGACACCGGTTTGTTTACTTTTTTCTATCTGTCTCGTTTCATTTGAGTGTCCCTCATGTTACCCATCTCATAGACTGCCATCTTCCAAGACCGCAGATCGTCACCGACGCTGAACGCCTCTTCACGGAATATTGTGTCTTAATGAAACCACAAACTGCGCCCTTTTGGGACTGAAAATATCTTAATAAGAACCGTGAACCGTTATTTCTGCTAATTCTGTAATTTGAACGGATTAAACATATTAACGAAATAACTCAAACAGAATTGCCCCAGTATAAGTCACATACAAGTTACCTCCCATACCGCTGCATTTGCCATTTTTTTAATTTTTTACCTCCTTATCCGTCGTTCTACCCCGTCCTTAATATCCCCTATTATGCCTTCATTGCCGAGATTATCAGCTGTAATTCTTTTATAAGTCCTTTTAGTGTCCGAAAAAACATTGACACTAAAAAGGTGCAAAAATAATAAACACTATTAATAAACGTATGTTACACATCTTCATGAAACATTTGAGAAGCGTCATTCTGCTTAAAATTGAAATCCTTCTTTTTTTTAAAAAAATGATCATAAAAGAAAATGAAAATTTTTTGTTCTTTGTGAAAAATAAATTGACATTTTGTTCTCTTCCAGCAGAGCCAAGAACTTATTTTGTAGGCCTCTATTTGTTACCTTTTAGTACTATTAGTTTTTCTTTAAACGTTTTCTCTTCGTAAGTTTCCTGTTACTTGTTCGTCTGAATGTTCGGGACTCTTATGATGCGAGAATTTTTCTCATCTTCGGTTTTATTATTTTAACCACCATTGTGTTGCTGCGTTATACATAGGATTTTGTTTTCACTTTCTGTTCAAACCTGCTGGAAGGCCTCGCGACAATATGTGTCGTGCAGATGTGTGACGTTGTTTCCACATGATGATGATGATGATGATGATTAGTTTGTGGGGCACTCAACAGTGCGGTCTTCAGCGCCCGTACACATTCTCAATCTGTACACATTCCAATCTCCCCACTTTCATGAATGATGATGGAATGATGAGAACGACACAACACTCAGTCCCCGGGTTAGGTTTCCCAATCCTTTTGCTCGGTATGTTTCTTGTTTCTCCATGTATGCAGCATGATCAGA
This sequence comes from Schistocerca americana, assembly GCF_021461395.2. NCBI lineage: Eukaryota > Metazoa > Arthropoda > Insecta > Orthoptera > Acrididae > Schistocerca > Schistocerca americana. Next base: position 624,335,296 of record NC_060123.1, on the reverse strand, counting down.
AATGTAGGTAGACCACAATTCTGATTTCAAAACTCGGTTTTTTCATTTATCTGAAATGTAGGCTCGCGCCAGACAGCCAGTTGAATGATTGGTTACAATTGTGAATCAAGGTTTTACGCCATACTTCAGTTACCATGTATCTCTCAGCCATAGCTATCGGATTAGATGTTTTAGATCTACATATTTGTTAAGCACAGGTGTTTTGGCTGAGCAGTTAAAATCTCGTGTATGGAGAATATTTTCTTGGTGCTTTCCGATAAGAGGAACTGTTTCACTTTTAAAGAACTCAGTTCGCCCTAGGTTATTATTGTTTCCGGATGGTACATAGATATTGATATTAATGGGATTCTTGAAACACCGGCGATTTCTCTACTGTTTAACAGCTGTTCTGTTCTTTTAATGGTATTTCTTCTCTTGTGAGGATGTGTCAGTTGCATTGCCCAGATTAATTATGGCTTTGTAGTCCCTTGATTTTTCGATTTGAATACATTGTACTTCCTGCGGAAAAGCTATTCGCTATTCCATTTTCAACGGAGTATAAGAAATCTTGTGTGTTTATTAACTGTAGTGCTGAACGCAGTTTATCGATTTTTACTGTCACAACTGTATAGGCGTGTCGTGAGTTCTTCTCCCTCAGGAGCATGAGAGACATACAAAAGTACGAAATTCATTCAGGAAGCGATGCAATAAATATACAAGTGTCGTATATTTCACCGAATTTTCAAGTTACATATTACACTATGGCAGCTTTTTGGCAAAGAGAATGTATTGTACGTTGAGATTACTGTACAGTATGGACAAGAGCCTTATTAAGCAAATTACTGAAGTTCTGGTACTAAAAAATAGCCAGATTTTGTTAGTCGTGTTGGACTGATAATTCTTATTAAATCTTCCCAAGGGCAAGATAGCTTATATTTTTATTCTGGCCATTAGCAGTAGGACTTTTCCGTTGCATACAGTTCACATGACCACCCTCATCACTAATCTCAGTTCAGAATCCGGAATATTCTTCTTCGTTGTACGAAACTGTGCCATTTTACACAACTGCTAATTTATCTTTCAACTTTTCGTCGTACTCGACATCATCTTGCACGTTAGAGAAACTTTCAGGATGAACATCAGATTCTAGCAACATTTCATCTCCATTTTGGCATTACTTTGACCTGGACCAAAGTAAATGTGCACATTTTATAGAAGTTTTAAACACATTACCCAAATTGAATTTCCCACGTCTCACCTTATTACCTAATACTGACGGAATCCAAAATACACTCACCATACTTTAAACTTGACCGATGTGAAAGTTATTGTTGTACAACATTTATGATCAAAATTGAATCCAGTACTGCCAATACAATATTGCTTCATAGAACTAACAAACTTCTATATCATTCTTCACACATCGTAAATGCATACTGCTTTGTTTACTCCGCGCTAATGATGTAATTTTAGTTCAAAAAAAAATTTTCCAATCATTGGGCTAAAGTTACCCGCAAAGGGCCAAAGTAATCCCAGCTTTCGGAAGCAAACGAAATTTTACTTTACTTTGGAAAACAATGTACCAGGAGAAATACAAAATTAAATCTGTAGGTGATGTGCGGTTCTAGATATTGCGAAATTCGGTACACAGAACTGCCACCTCTTGCAGCAACGATCATTGCCGTGGCTGCCGACTGACGGCGATCCAGTTTCTCGGCGACTCATGATCGGCTGTTTCCGATGGGTGAGATATTTGGAGAATGTGGTGGGCGAGGCACCGGTCGAACACTCACTGTATCAGAAGTGTAACGACTGCTGTCCAAATTAGTGACAGTACGAACCGGAGGTGATCGTTTCGTTTTGTATCCAATATGTTGTATGTCTTGGTCATTGGCTTTTCACTGATTTAAAGCTATTTCTACAGAAACGTAAGTTATTGAGGTGACAATTCGGGTGAATCAGAATTAAGTTATCTCTCTCTAACGAACCAACGGAAACCACATTTCACTAACACCAAAGCATAAAATAATGTCTCCGAACAGCTTCTCATTTTCTGTCGGTGGTGTTCGGTTTTATCCCGTATTTTAATATTTCAATACATTTTGGGTAATTATCTTACAGTATAATGACACACTTGTGGTTTTCTTTTTTGTTTCTTGTGGGGTTAATGGAATTCCTGTCAACGCGAGGTCATCTTTTTCATATGTCGTAGATCTTTTCGCAGACGGCCAATCGAACACGAGCAGATGGCAGCCACACTGTCAAGATTATCTCTTTTTTTTTTTTAAACAATACAAAATTACTGAACTGTTATCTACTTGAAGCAAACTTTGTAACGCAAGTAAAAAAAATAATTCTTGAGGGTATTTTTGTCTTGTCTTTGGAGCTTCAAAAGTGCGTGCTTTTTTCACTAGACGCGTTTCGCTTTATTGAGGTAAAGCATCATCAGTGGTGGTAATTTCCGCTTGATTCCTCGCCTGCATCGAGAAATGCAATCTGCTAGCACATCGTTAATATTCTTCTTCTTTAGACAGATTGTTGTACTCTAATTTTTAGTTGCTCTGCAGAAGTATGCATTTTAATTGCATCACACAGCACACTTATTCGTACGCCACTGGTGCGCATGTGCAAAACATAAACAATGCATAGTTCTCCAGAGCAACTAAAAATTAGACTATAGTTATCAGTGTCTAAAAAAGAAAAACGTCAACGATGTTCACGAGGTCCCGGGTTCGATTCCCGGCCGGCTGCGGATTTTCTCTGCCCGGTGGCTGGCTGTGTTATCCTCATCATTTCATCATCATCATCATTCGTGACAGTGGCTAGATTGGACTGTTTAAGAACTTGGACTGCGAAGAAGTTGGGACTTTGTACTGGCGCTGGTGACCGCGCAGTTGAGCGGTCCACGAACTAGACATCATCATCATTATCATCATCACCATCATCATCAACGATGTAGCAGCAGGCGGCATTTCCCGGTGTAGGCAGCAAAACAAGCGGAAATCATCACCGCTGGTGTTGCTTTCCCTCAATAACGCGTCTAGTGAAAAGCACGCACTTTTGCAGCTGCAACGACAGAACGAAATATCCTCAAGAACTGTAAAGCAACTACGGACAATATGGCCACACAAACGAAAAAAACAAAAATTGTATTTGTCTGTCACTAAATGCATTTCATGTTTCTACTGCATTAATCCTTACTCATGAAGAACAAAAATATGCATAGAAGCAAGTGTTTAAATAGTGGTTCTAGATGAATTATACAAAAGCGAATATGTTGAAAAGCTATTTCTTCTTTTCTGAAGCGATTAACTTATGGAATTGAAATTTATGCTTGAGAATTTCATAAAGAAGTAGAAATTACGCGTGAATAAATGGATTGTTTGAATTTCTGCATACACATAATATAGCGTAGGTATTTATTGTAGAAATAATGGAGAGTTGTCTTTGACCGTATAACAGTGAGACATTTTAAGGCAAGAGTGTTAAACTTCCAGCAATGTCTTCGATCTTCTGCATCTACGAACCTGTTAAAACAGAAAGGGAAATAACTTTATTTTTTTACCAAACAGTCTTAATGAATTTAATGCCGAAGAGACATTTTACATTACCTTGTTTTCTTTGCTCCGACGTGTTGAATGACTTCGAGTCTCCACATACTCGAGTATGCGAAAATATATGAATACAGTTTAAAGAACAATATTTGTACGACGGATGGGAACATCAAAGTTTATGACGACTTTCCATTTTTGGGTTATATTTTCCTGTAGTTAGTTTCGGTTTCTTCGTCGGTTTTAAACATATTAAATTCACTCCAGTTGGTTGCTCTCTATTCCTTTCTCTTAATTTCAATATTTTCGCTGTATCCTCTGGATGCTACGATTATGATTCTCAACAATATCAGCGCATTCGCTATTCATTCCTTGTAGTGGGCAGAACTGGATTATTCCGTAAATGTGCACTGTGTACCATACGGCTCCTCCAACCGTATAACTAGAGCAAAAACGGCAGATAAGTTATAGGGAAAAAACTGATAATTACTATCTTCCTGGCCAATACAGTGATACTTCTGTAATAGTTCAATCTGTTAGCCAGATGCCGGCCGGAGTGGCTGAGCGGTTCTAGGCGTTACAGTCAGGAACCGCGCGACCGCTGCGGTTGCAGGTTCGAATGCTCCCTCGGGCATGGATGTGTGTGATGTCCTTAGGTTAGTTAGGTTTAAGTAGTTCTAAGTTCTAGGGGACTGATGACCTCAGAAGTTAAGTTCCATAGTGCTCAGAGCCATCTGAACCATTTTTTGTTAGCCAATTTCAATGTTAACTCTTATTAATGCATGCTTCGCTGAAACTTTTTGTTTGCACCGATTAGGAATAGTCATTCTGTAGCATGGGATTCTTCTGGCGTCAGAATGGTGCTTCGTGTGAAGGTGTATGTTGAACGGTCAACTGTTACAACTGGTACAGTACGTAGTCGGAGTCTATAATTTACAAGGTAGAGCCTGGTCATCCTTCTGTTGCACTTGTTTCAATAGTTGCAAAAAGAAACTGCTTCTTTGATTAAGTAGTAAAAGTGGTAGCGAACTCCTGTATTACGGATCCAGAGTAAATACCATGATGAAGCACCAGCCGTTATTGTACGGTTCAGAGCAAATGTGTGTGTGGCAGATAGTTGAATCCATGGTAAACATGCGTAAAAGGGAACGATAATTAATCGGGGGTTCCCTGGAGTCATGAAACAACGTCTACAACCAGCGACACTTTGTCTGCATGTAACAGGTCGACAGATAAGCTGAAACTTTGTCGTATACTTCTCCATATAAAATATCAGTGGTCGCAGGACGCAGAACAGAGAGCAAGAAAGAACTACAGAAATTGATGGACAATGAACGGTTGCTGATCTGGGACTGAATGGAAGTCAAGGAATGAAAACAAGGGTCAATGTGGTGCTATAGTAAGACCTGAACACACATTAAACGAGTTTAGGGAGTATCATGTCAGGAGGAGCAACTGTGTCAGTGGAATTGGAAACAAATCCTCAGCCGTTTCTTCGTAGGTGCTTAAGAATATTACACAAATCAGAACACTAGCTAAATATCAGTAAGAACAAACAGTTTTAAATGCAATTTTGGAATGAGCTCCAGGAGGTTAAACAGTTGTAGCAAAGACCGTGGAGTAATTTAATTAACCTTGTTTTGCCTAAAGGGTCGGCGCGAAGTAGTGGGAAGTTTGCGACACCACGACCGTCGGATTCTTCAATACTCCTACCTGACTTTTTATTTTTGTCAGTTTGCAATTCTACAAGTCTCACTTGAGCTTCTCATTCTCTCGTTTTATTCTACATAATTATGATTCTAACCTCGGAAAGGGCACGTTGAAACTTTTACTATGCAGTATGGTGCAGTCTCGGAGGCGCATAAACGAGAATTTCAAGCTAGACCAATAGCCCTCCGGCATAGCTCCTTAGAACTTCGCCGAGAGTTGTTACGAAAATAAAGACAACGCAGCAGTAATAACGCCAAGACTTCCTCTGTAAGCTTATTCTGAACATTTTGGAAAACGCAATAAGAACAGCAGAGTAACCCCGCCATCGTGCGCCAGAACAAGGAGCGATTTCGCCGGCTGCCGTCTCCTCTTCTACATGGTGCAGCGCTCAAATCTCGACAAATGAAAGTTTTTTAAGTAAATTAATTAAAACAAAGTAAAAATGAAAGTTAAAATTCCTTTACATATAAGTAGTGGTATCTTTTAAGGGTAACATTACTCAATGTAACCCCCTTCAGTGGCAACGACCGCCTCAATCTTCTCGTAAAGCGACGCACGCACTCTTAAACAGCGCTGCCCATAGTCGCGAATGCTGCTTCGATAGCGGTGCGTAGAAATGAGACATTAAGGTGCCTCGTCTTTCTGGTAACTCTTACGATTACACTCCAAACATAGTGGCCGGCCGTGGTTGCCGAGCGGTTCTAAGCGCTTCAGTCCGGAACCGCGCGACTGCAAGTTCGAATCATACCTCGGGCATGGATGTGTGTGATGTCCTTAGGTTAGTTAGGTTTAAGTAGTTCTAAATTCTAGGGAACTGATGACCCCAGATGTTAAGTCCCATAGTGCTCAGAGCCATTTTTGAACCAACAATGTAGTCATGGGGGGATTAAATCCGGGCTATTCGGAGGCAAGAACCCCTTTAACCGGAACACGTCAACGTTATACGAGAACCAGTATTGGACTAAATGGGTCGTATGAGGTTCTTCTGTGCTGTCCGACGCATTTTTTGCTCGGTTACATTCAATACTGACGGCAGTTTCCTCAGCATTTGCCCCGGGTCCTCCGAAATCAGCGCATGTGCCTTTTCGGTGACTGCCGCAGTTCGCTAAACGTGTTTCCTCGAATGAAGTTTCCTTGCCGGGTTAGCGGAACCTTCCCCAGACTTCTCCGAAGCACTATACTTGGCCACAATATCGTAAACAGTTTATCTCGGGCACCAGAAGAATCGAACTACACTTCTGGCCCTTAAAATTGCTAAACCACGGAGATGACGTGCTACAGGCGAGAAATTTTATCTGCAGGAAGAAGATGCTGTGATATGCAATTGATTAGCTTTTCAGAGCATTCACACAAGGTTGGCGCCGGTGGCGACACCTACAACGTATTGACATGAGGAAAGTTTCCAACCGATTTCTCATGCACAAACAGCAGTTGACCGGCGTTGCCTGGTGAAACGTTGTTGTGATGCCTCGTGTAAGGAGGACTTTGGTGTCACCGCCAGACACCACACTTGCTAGGTGGTAGCCTTTAAATCGGCCGCGTTCCGTTAGTATACGTCGGATCCGCGTGTCGCCACTATCCGTGATTGCAGACCGAGCGCCGCCACACAGCAGGTCTAGAGAGACTTCCTAGCACTCGCCCAGTTGTACAACCGACTTTGCTAGCGATGGTTCACTGACAAAATACGCTCTCATTTGCCGAGACGATAGTTAGCATAGCCTTCAGCTACGTCATTTGCTACGACCTAGCAAGGCGCCATTATCAGTTGCTATTGATTTTGTGATTAATGTATAGTCAAGAGCGACGTTCACCATTTATGGATTAAAGTTAAGTATTCCACCAGCTACGTCCGTTTTATCTAAATTCTAATTTCCTTGACCTGTTCCAGACCTCACGCCAGCCTGCGTGAGCTAAAACGCGCGCCTTTCGGCTTCCTCTTGTATCCCGGTGTTGGCTCTCCTGCCAACCCACAACAAGGACAAATGCGTACAATCAAGTTTCCGACTTTGACAAAGTTCGGATTGTAGCCTACCGCGATTGCGGTTTATCGTATCACGACATTGTTGCTCGTGTTGGTCGAGATCCAATGACTGTTAGCAGAATATGGAATCGGTGGGTTCAGGAGAGTAATAAGGAACGCCGTGCTGGGTCCCAACGGCCTCGTATCACTAGCAGTCGAGATGACAGGCATCTTATCTGCATGGCTGTAGCGGATCGTGTAGCCACGTCTCGATCCCTGAGTCAACAGATGGGGACCTTTGCGAGACAACAACAATCTGCACGAACAGTTCCATGACGTTTGCAGCAGCATGGACTATCAGCTCGGAGACCGTGGCTGCGGTTACCCTTGACGCTGCGTCACAGACAGGGGCGCCTGAGATGGTGTACTCAATGAGGAACCTGGGTGCACGAATGGCAAAACGTCATTTTACGGATGAATCCAGGTTCTGTTTACAGCATCATGATGGTTGCATCCGTGTTTAGCGACATCGCCGTGAACGCACATTAAAAGAGCGTATTCGTCATCGCCATACTGGCGTATCATCCGGCGTGATGGTATGGGGTGCCACTGGTTACACGTCTCGGTCACCTCTTGTTCGCACTGACGGCACTTTGAACAGTGGACGTTACATTTCAGGTGTGTTACGACCCATGGATCTACCCTTCATTCGATCCCTGCGAAACCGTACATTTCAGCAGGATAATGCACGACCGCATGTTACAGGTCGTGTACGGGCCTTTCTGGATACAGAAAATGTTCGACTGCTGCCCTGGCCAGCACATTCTGCAGATCTCTCACCATTATTGAAAACGTCTGGTCAATGATGGCCGAGCAACTGGCTCGTCACAATACTCCAGTCACTACTCTTGATGAACTGTGGTATCGTGTAGAAGCTGCACGGGCAGCTGTACCTGTACACACCATCCAAACTCTGTTTGGCTCAATGCCCAGGCGTATCAAGGCCGTTATTACGGCCGGAGGTGGTTGTTCTGGGTACTGATTTCTCAGGATCTATGCACCCAAATTGCGTGAAAATGTAATCAGATGTCAGTTCTAGTATAATATATTAGTCCAATGAATACCGTTTTGTCATCTGCATTTCTTCTTGGTGTAGCAATTTTAATGATCAGTAGTGTATTTCAGTGGGCGAACGCCCAACGCGAAGAATTTCGATAATCGCGGCTCTTCGGTTGTACACTGCTCTTGTACGTAACATCTCGACAATTTTGAAGTTCTGATTGTTTACTGGATGCCTACGGCTTTCAAGAACGCCAATCGCTACCTCCAGCGGAGCTATGATATTGACGGAATTTCATACTGAAATTCGTCCGGGTTTAAGCACCGCACCGTTGTAGACGGAGATGTGATCAGCCTTCTGCTCTCCGTGCAGTTGTCAGTTTTCCAGACCTTGGACTTGGAGCCTCGACTTCCCAATCAGCCAGCTCCTCAGTTGGCATTACGAGGCTGGGTGCAACCCCTTCTAGTCCTCCTCCTACCAACGAAAAATCCGTGGGAGTACCGATAAATGAACCTGCGACTATCATATGACAATCTTTCCTATGTACACGAGTAGAAACGCAGTAAGATTGCGCAAATAAACACTGCGTCAAGTTTCCGAAATTTCGTAATAATTTCTTGTAAGAAGGAATAGCAATTATCTGTAGAATACCAAGGTAATATAATTTTAAATATAATGTTTATTAAGGAAGAAGTTTCACGCATGTAATTTTTTTCCGCTTTTGAAACAACCACCAGATGTTGACAGTGAACGGTTCGTTTCTATTTCTAATTGTGCTGTGTAAAATGTGGAAGAATACTTTTACGTTAGTGACGACGTATTATCTTCCTGTGCAGCAATTGGGAATGAGAATTTTTTATCTGATTATTTTACAGTAGTAATGCACGTCAATGTAATATGGCTCAAATGGCTGTGCGCATATGAGACTTAACATCTGAGGTCAGCAGTCACCTAGAACTTAGAACTACTTAAACCTAGCTAACCTAAGGAGATCACACACATCCATTCCCGAGGCAGGATTCGAACCTGCGACCGTAGCAGTCACGCGGTTCCGGAGTGAAGCACCTAGAATCGCTCAGCCACCGCGGCCGGCGTCAATGTGATATACGGAAGTTACAATTTTTATTGTCTTTTTTTTCTTAATTTGAGAGGGTTTATTGAGACGATCTAAACCAGTCTCCTTTAAAGATGATAGTGACTGAGTCGGCAAATAATTTAAAAAAACCATTTTAACTATTTCAGCAATCTGCTTTGTCTCTACACACTGAATGAAAAAAAAATGTACGTCGTGAAATAGCACCAGCAAGAAGAATAACACCAGTAAATTAGAAATGCACAAAAAATGGAAAACAGTAATTACATTTAGTTAATTTTAAAACATCGTTTAACGCACAATTAACCACGTAATCACTAAAGCTCTCAGCACTTTTGAACTTGACGGCCACATTCTCATGGATTGCGGTCTTTAATTATTTCAAAGCTGTGTGCGTTTAAATTACCAACAATTCACTTAATAAAATTGAATTTTGGTGGCAACAATCTGAAAAGAGTACCATCTGCTGAACCATAATCAGTTAATTGATTAACTCCGCAACACAATTTTGACGATCAGAAGTAATTTAACACCTTACGGACTTCAGGCTAGTAAGCAGTATCCTACAATATTTACAGCTTTTGTTGTTGTTAGATATGAGATCGTATTTTTTGCAGCATTTGTGGGAATTTCGAGTTCTACACATTTAAGTGCTCTGAAACATATTAAATCTATTTGAAATATATTGTCAGTTCTTCAGTTGCAGAATTTTACGAGGAGTTATGTGGTGTCACCGCCAGACACCACACTTGCTAGGTGGTAGTTTTATATCGGCCGCGGTCCGGTAGTATACGACGGACCCGCGTGTCGCCACTGTCAGTGATTGCAGACCGAGCGCCGCCACACGGCAGGTCTAGAGAGACTGACTAGCACTCGTCCCAGTAGTACGGACGACTTTGCTAGCGACTACACGGACGAAGACTCTCTCATTTGTCGAGAATATAGTTAGAATAGCCTTCAGCTAAGTGAATTGCTACGACCTAGCAAGGCGCCATCACCAAGTTATATTGACATGATAATACTGTATCAACAAGACCAATGTTCACCAATTGTGGATTAAAGTTAAGTATTCCAGCAGCTACGTACTTTTCTTTATAGCATTCATTACGTATCCTGTTTCAGACCTCACGCCAGCCTGCGTGAGCTTATAGCCTGCATTTCGGCTTCCTCAAACAACACGGTGTTGGCACTTCTGCCGACACTTCAAGTTAAATGCTGTATATCTTTAGAGCTATTTATATAACACGTGGGCAGTTAGTCACACATCTTCGGTTGTGCACACATCTTGTACTTTGAAACACAAGAAAATCTTTTACTATGGCAAGTGTGAAACTTGCAACTGAACTGAATTTTTTTAATGCCTTAATTATACTACACGTCGTGAAAATGGATATTTGTGTTAGTTTCGAATAGGTTCTATTTTAAAATGTGTTTAACTTGTAATTGTTCTTTTAATAATCTCGAGGTTCTCTAATAACAAAGTAGTCTGAAGGCATCCGTGAACAGCGTCAGAATGTCTGTCGCTGGAGCTTCACACTTTGTTGCAGGGTAGCTTGTATTGGGCAATACTTGTTACGAAAAAAAGTCGATACGCTGCACCGATTCTGTGTTAATTAGCATTTAAAGTAGCCAAACAGGCCGCTACATACCCAAGTTCAAGCGGCGCGGCAAATACACGTAGCGTCAATTGTTTTCATAGCATGGATGATAGCACACGATGCTGCTCAGCCTTTTGGCCCGTGTTCGAGTCTTACTAAAGTCCCATATCCAATTTTTGTTTCGCTTTCTTGTTCGGTGTTAAGAAAACAAACGTAGAACACTTTTGGGGTCTCCGTTTCTTGCGAAACCCAACGGCCTTATTGCTCAACTCCATTGCTAATTAACTCCGAAACGGCGCAACGTATCGAATTTTTTCGTAACAGTTATTTCTCAGAACAACCTATCCTGCAGTACCACTACAGACTGTTTCTGAGCCTCCTGTTTACGTCGAGTGTCCCTCCTAAGAGCCGTCATGCATGCTTTCAATGATGCTTCGGCACACATTTGGGATTCCTTTATTGAAATGTGCATATGGAGTCAGCCCAAACAAAAGCTGCTCACCGCGTGTAATCATTCTACGACCGGCTTCGACGGAAAACATCGGTTTATTTCCCGTTAGAAATAAAATGATTCTTAAAGCGAAATTTTAGACGGAGCCGATCCAAATTAGGCTAGTGCAACATTTGTTTTATGTGTGTATATTAACGGGGACAGTAAAACGCGAAGAATAGCTAGTACTCCAGCAGCGAATCGCCTGCCGTCCTGCCTCACACGGACTGCTTCCACCACGCAGCAGCGATGCTCAGCTGCTGTTGGAGTACTGGCTATTTTTCGTGTTTTCTGATCCCTGTTGACACGTATCAATGAAACAGACATCGCAGTAGACTAATTAGGGATTATAAATATCTGTTTTTATTATAAGATAATGTAACCTTTCTTGCTTAATAGTTCTGTGGCCATAGCATACAAAGGGGCTACACCTGCAGTATGGATGTCTCAGAGGAAACTGATCGGAAAGTTCTGTTTTCTTTGACATACTGTTTTGTGGAATATTGTGTAGAGGTATGAGAAGTGTGGCAAATATGGTTTACATAGTAGATCTACAGTGCCACGTCGTAACCACAATCCCAAACAAGAGTCGTCAATGACGTACTAATCTCATCACTGAAAGCTGTTTATTAAGAAAACTAATGTACAGCCAACACAGAATTCAAGTCGTGGACGGAGCGTGCTGTTATTTATACAAAGATCGATTACTGTAGAATATACAAACATAATAAATTTCAAGAACCTTCCAGAAATGATAAATACGAAATATCAAATAATTTTTAGTGGTTGGGTTTAAACCAGCGACCTGCAGGACACCAAGAAATGACGCTAACCGCTGCGCCATATATCTGCAGCAGAAATGGTTCAAATGGCTCTGAGCACTATTGCACTTAACTTCTAAGGTCATGAGTCCCCTAGAACTTGGAACTACTTAAACCTAACTAACCTAAAGACATCACACACATCCATGCCCGACGCAGGATTCGAACCTGCGACCGTAACGGCCGCGCGGTTCCACACTGTAGCGCCTAGAACCGCTCGGCGATCCCGGCCGGCTATCTGCAGCAGAACTCGCTAAATTGCTTCCTCTCTTTTGGAAACAGCGGCCCGTTGTTCAGACGTTCTTTTATGATTTATAACAAAACTAAGTGAGAAAATTGTACGTGACAGAAAAAATATCAGATATGAGTGAAGTTCCCAAAAACCCTTGAAGTTTATCTATTACCCAATAAAAGGTGATGAAAACAATTTTTCATTGAGACGCGTAATTATCCGTTGGTAGGCTTGGGTGACCCTAATATTACTAAAATAAATGGGAACTGTTGCCAAATGGGACTCATCTGCCAGTTGACATTTAAAGTGTCCAAGAAGTCCTATCATTCGAGGTCATGAATAATAGATGTGAACCATTTCTTCCACGTCCCCGAAAACTTTAGACTGCCAACTGAGCCCAATTCTAAATGGAGGAACATTCTGCCAAATGAACCACCTTAATGTAACCAACTGCGAACTTTGGAAACCACGGACGACAACATAAACGATCATGTCCTTCGCAGGTTCCAAGACTATACGTCACACACACGAAGCGTAGTTAAACTGTTTCGCCATCTGTTGCAACACACCTCTCTCATGGGCGGAGGAGGGGACACATTATGAGCCAAAACACTATGACAGCCTGCTTAAGAGCAGGGATTATGAGTGGCATGGATTCCTGAAGTCCATGGTAGATTTCCTGAGGCGTGTTGCATCAGATGTCTATACACAAGTCTGGCAATTCCCGAAAATGACGAGCCGGTGTTTTGTGGGAGCCCGATAGTGCCCCACACGTGCTCTATGGGGCTCAGACAAATGAATTTCCTGGACAAGACGTGAACATAACTTCACTACCACACTTCTGAAACCAAAGCACAGCGGGAGTAGAAGGTCAGCAATAATTCTCACGTAATCCACAAGTGATGTTGCTGCATTTCATTACGGTGTGACCAGTCTACCACCCTTCAAAGAGAACTAGCTTTCACCAGAAAGCAGAGAACAGCTCTTTTGGATATTTCTAACATATGATGTTACCAATCTGTTTAATTTTACACTTGGAGGATCCAAAGATACTAAACTGGTGCACCTGCCTAATATCGTGTAGAGCGTCTGCGAGCACGCAGAAGTGCCGCAACGCCATGTGCCATGGACTCAACTCATGCCTGTACTAATGCTGGACGGAACTGACACCACGAATCCTGCAGCATTGTCCATAAATCCGTAAGAGTGCGAGGGGGTGGATATCTCTTCTGAACAGCACGTTGCAAGGCATCTCAGATATGCTCAATAATGTTCATGTCTGGGGAGTCTGCCCCCTGTAGCTGAGTGGTCAGCGCGACAGAATATCAATTCTAAGGGTCCGGGTTCGATTCCCGGCTGGGTCGGAGATTTTCTCCGCTTAGGGACTGGGTGTTGTGTTGTCCTAATCATCATCATCATTTCATCCCCATCGACGCGCAAGTAGCCGAAGTGGCGTCAAATCGAAAGACTTGCACCCGGCGAACGGTCTACCCGACGAGAGGCCCTAGTCACACGACATTTTTTATGTCTGGGGAGTTTCGTGACTAGTGGAAGTGTTTAAACCCAGAAGAGCGTTCCTGGAGGCACTCTGTAGCAATTATGGCCGTGTGGAGTGTTGCACTGTACTGCTGGCATTGTCCAAGTCCGTCGGAATCCACAATGGACATGAATGTGTGCAGGTGATCAGAGAGGGTGGTTACGTACGTATCACCTGTCAGAACCGTATCTAGGCGTGTGAGGGGTCCCATATCACTCCAACTGCACACGCCCCACACCATTACAGAGCCTCCACCAGCTTAAACAGTCGCCTGGTGACATGCTGGGTCCATGAATTCATGAGATTGTCTTCGTACCCGTAAACGTCCATGCGCTCGATACAATTTGAAACGAGAGTCGTCCGACCATGCAACATGTTTCCAGTCATCGACAGTCCAATGTCGATGATGACGGGCCTAGGCGAGGTGTAAAGCTTTTTGTCGTGCAGTCGTCACGGGTACACGAGTGGGTCTGCGGCTCCGAAATCCCATATCGATGATGTTTCGTTGAATGGTCCGCACGCTGATACTTGTTGATGGCTCATCACTGAAATCTGCAGCAGTTTAAGGAAGGGTTGCACTGCCGTCACTTTGAACGATTCCCTTTAGGTGTCGTTGGTCCCGTTCTCGCAGGATCTTTCTCCGGCCGCAGTGATGTCGGGGATTGAATGTTTTACCGGATTCCTGATATTCATGGTACCATACACTCGTGAAACGGTGGTACGGGAGAATCTCCACTTCATCGCTACCTCAGAGATGCTGTGTGCCGTCGCTCGTGCGCCGACTGTAACACGACTTTCAAATTCACTTAAATCCTGATAACCTGTCATTTTAGGAGGAGTAACCGATCTAACAACTGCGCCAGACACTTTTTGTCTTATATAGGCTTTGTCGACAGCAGAGCCGTTTTCTGCCCGTTTGCGTATACTTGTATTTGAATACGCATTTCTACACCGGCTCCCTTGGCGCTGCAGTGTATTGCGTATTTTTCTGTTCTCTTTTGCAGGTTTCCCCCTCCCCACTCATGCAGTGTGTCCAGCGTTAGGCACGCTTAGCTGAAGCATTTAATTACAAACAGGTTATTAAATGAAATTGATTGTAGTAAAAACGACTTATTTTGTGTAGATATTTAGCATTAATTTTGCGTACTTTCACCATGATACAGTTTTATTCTAATTTGATCATAAGATTATAAAAAAAAGAAAGAAAGGAAAGTCTTAGATAGCCGCCACTTGCCCTATTGTGTAAAAGTTAGACTAAATTCTTCATTAGAGACAGTTTCCATTTAAGATTTATACTGACAAAACTGAGGATGCAGCTTTCATGAGTACAGTCATGTACTCTTGAAGATGATAACTGACCAAAAAACGCCAGGAAATTAATAAAACATTGATGGTCCAGGCATACATATCATAAATTATATAAAGACGCAAAGGAATCAATGACATGAATTGTCAGAGGGCGTTGATTGAAATCAGTGAAGAGAGTTGAAACTTTGTGTTGGATGAGGATTCGAACCCGGATCTCCTGCTTACTAGGCAGATGCGCTAACCATTGCGCCTTCCCCTCGCGATGGGTATAACAACTGCGTGGATTAGCCTAGCACGCCTCCCGTCAGACCCAAATTCTCAGCTGTTGTAGTGTCCGCTGCGCGTGTTATGCACACTACTCGCGGCATTTCGACGATTCCAGTGACAGTTCGAGCGTGGTGTGATCAATTGATCGTCCTCGCCTTAATTACATAAGTGCAACTACTGCATCTGCATCTTGTTTTGAGACCACGGCGATTTTGGACAGTCTGAAATGTCCCCTTTTGAAAATTATAAATTACTGTGCTAGTAAACCTCTTACGTTACTTGATTTTCAAACAGCTGAGCAAAACTGAACGTGCTCAGACATTTCTCTCTTTACTTAGTCTGATCATCATTAAACTGACATACAATATTTTTAGCGCAACGTAATCTGACTTTCAATAATGCCTACAAAAGAATGGCCCTGACTAAAAATAACCTATACCTTTCATGAATCACTTACCTCACAAAAATCTTTATTATTGGAACTACTGCAATACAGCGAGCGCCAATACTGCCAGCTAAATGAAAGATTCTAACTACTGAAGGCACCAACTACTGATAGGCATAGTTAGCAAATGAAAGGTTTTGGTAGAGAACAATTTATTTAACTTAATAGTGTTCAAAAGTCATTATATATATATATATATACATATATATATATATATATATATATATATGAATTCATGACATCCACTCACACAAATTTCCTTTCTCTGACGGACACACGTCCAGATCGCCCGCTCTCAAAATTCTGCCATTTCTCTCCCCACATCCACCACTGCTGGCGGCTCACCTCCAACTGCGCAACGCTACGTGCTGTTCACATCCATCTGCCCAACACTACAATAGCAAATATTCCAACAATGCCAACCAGCCACAAACTGCACCCAGCGCAGTCAGTGATTTTCATACAGAGCGCTACGTGGTGTTACCAACATAAAATCCTAAACAGCCTACTTACAAGTCGTTTAATGGCGACAGTATCCGTGGCCTTGTGGGTGTTAGGGTATTCATATTTCACTATCATTAATTTTCTGTTGTTTAATTTTATTTCGCACTCAAGACACATAGTTGAGTTCACTACCTCTGTGTTTAGCACGTCTGTGTCGTTAATACAGGGCGAACTGTTTGCTAGGCCAGATGGAGAAGAGACGCCAGCCGACATGCTCCCCGCTTCACGACAGAAGTGCGCAAGCGCGAGGCATCCCATATAGAGAAGCGTCTCCGGTTTTCCACTAAACTCGTATGGCGTAAGTGGCTGGGAGACTGAAAGGCAGGGTCGGTCGCTCAATTCTGAATGTTTTCCCTGTCCTTCATGCCCGTAGGCACCTTCCCTTTGAGAAGGATGAGAGTTGTGTACGGAAGTGTATCTGTTAAGTGAAATTGACTGTACTCTGTGTGTGTGTGTGTGTGTGTGTGTGTGTGTGTGTGTGTGTGTGTGTGTGGTGTGTGTGTCATGTTCGGGTTGGAGATTTTGAGAGAGAAAAGAGGGTGAAAGCCGATACTGGTTCATTTCCCGGTCCTCGCGAATAGCACATACGCGGCCGCTTAACGTACCCATCCGACGGACGGATCACCGTAAATAGCGTTGCCTGCCCACGCTGCAGAGTTTTGGGGTTTAAACCAGAGCACTGGCGCAAAGACTGGTGATCGGGAGCTTTACGCAAGCAACCCTGCTATCCCCACTGCCGTGAAGGGAGATAGAAATTTATCAACAGTGTGCGACGTACTCGGACGGTCTCTGAATCAAGCACTGCCCACGCCAGACGTCAGACAGTCCGTAACTTCGGTGATCTGACGGGAACCTGTGTAATCACCTAGCCAAGGCTGCTTAAGGTCTTTCAAATGGTTCAAATGGCTCTAAGCACTATCGTACTGAACATCTGACATTATCAGTCCCCTAGAATTAGAACTACTTAAACCTAACTAACCTAAGGACATCACACACATCCATGACCGAGGCAGGATTCGAACCTGCGACCGTAGCAGCACCGCGGTTACGGACTGCAGCTGAAGGTCTTTCTCTTCTTAAATACGACCATCAACAGCGTGCACCAAAGTGGCTAAACATTATCACAGCCCTCTGTCAAGAACTACGTGATAACGACAAGAACTTGATAACTATGACAGAATAGGTTAGGGTACGTTACAGCGAGTAAAATTTTTCAGACAACCATGGGTCAGAAATGCACTAATGTGAGGCTACAGCCGTAAAAAACAGTGGCGAGCCCTCCGAAGTGTCTCCGGAAAGCAAACAGGTGTGTGTGGGTGTATCGAGCGGTACAGCTTACTACTAAAAAAAATTTACAGTCTTTAAAGTATCTCTAAAGTACTTGATTTAATAGTCAAGCTTTACCCAGTAAGCATCACAGAAAATTCGCTTCTATCGTAAGCAGCCAGGGATAAGAATATAAAGATTGCGTAGCTCTGACGGTTCAGTCGAATCCGTTATGGCCATCCACTTTGAATAGCGCCTTTGTTTGTGTGGCCATCTTCCGCACCAGCTGTTAACATCTATTATTAAAGTTTATCTGTTTTGAGCTGACAGCAACGTAGTTAAAAATAGTTACACCAGATTCTTTTCGCTTTTATTTATAAAGCATCTTCTGTGGCAGTCTGTAAATCTTGAAACTAATTGATCACTTAATATAACATTAAAAATACAAATATAATCACAGGCTCCATTTACCACTATCATTTTTTCCCAGATGTAGCCCATAATCACTGTTCGGGCCATCCCATTTGTTCTTCCCCCCCCCCTCCCACCCACACCCCAAACCCCTAGGAAAAAAAAAACACCACCCCTCTCACGTTTCTGTCTACATACAAGAATATTTCACTAACTCTCTCTGTCTCTCTCTCCCTCTCTGTCCCTCTCTCTCTTCCTGTCTCTCTCTCTCTCTCTCTCTCTCTCTCTCTCTCTCTCTCTCTCTCTCTCTCTCTCACACACACACACACACAGACACACACACACACACACACACACACACACACACAAAATCGTTTCATAGTTTGGAAACACAACGTGAACGAAGGCAAACGAATAGGCATAAACACTATAGCAGCGATGAATGTAAAACAGCTAAGAAAGTAATTAACTTTTCATAATTGGGATTCACAGTCATGTGAAGTTTCTTGAAAGAAATGATGTTTACGCCAGTGTCCGTTAAACTTATTATTTCCACTATTGAAATTTCGGCCTTAGGCCATTATCAAGAGCAGATGTTTTGGCTTTAAGCCATGTCTACTTTACACGAGCTGAGACATTTATATGCCTTTTTATTTGCTGTTATATACATTCGTAACATAAAAAGGTTAAGTCACTGGTGTAAACGTGATGTCTTTCAAGCTAAGAAAGTCTTTACATAGTCTGCACGTTCCTCTCTTGTTAGCGGTGTTTGATGTCGACAGGCTTCATTTCACATCTGCAGTTTTTGGCATTTTACGTTATTTACTGCGCTGCACTATTTATAGCTTAGAGACTGACTTCATAAAGAAATCGCTGTTTTTAACCTAAAAGAATAAAAAAATAAATGTACAAAGGTATGTATGCAATTTACAGAATGCCACAGAAGATGCGTTATAAATGAAAGCGAAACGCGTCTGGTGTAATTATTTTTAATTACATTGCAGGCAGCTCAAGACAGATTACCTATAATAACCGACTTTCAATTAAGTGTGTGCTTCAGCATGACGGGTATCAGCTGAAGCGTGATATTTTAAAAATTTCGGCGCGTTCGTCGCTGACTTGCTTTCTCGTTGTGGCCGTCAACGCCCGTGCCGCGGTGAATACACCGGTTCCCGTTGGATTATCGAAGTTAAAACACCACTGCTTGGATGGGTGACCCTCTGGTTCGCTACGTGCTGTTCGAAAATTCCGCTTTGCCTCCACGGCAGAGGCGACAACAGGGGTGGTGGCGGGTGGCGTAATGTCAGTGAACACCACTGCTTGTGCCAATGGCCCCCCGTAGTGCCTCCCCGCAGCGTCACATGAGAAGCTCGGATGCTCTTCGAGAGGATTAGGATATGTGCCGGCACTGGAATTCACCTTCTCCTTTCTCTCGTCATCTCCAGAGCGACCACGACGCACACAACCATCACAGTCACGCACACTTACGCGCACAGTTCTCACACTTCGAGAAGGAAAGATCCCTGCAGGCGTGAAGGATGGGGAATACCATTCCAATTAGGCTGCTGAATCTGCCCTTTGGTGTCTCGCAGCCATTCATACCATGCAACTTTACTTTATTGAATATTCTGACGCGTTTTATTACAGACATCCCACCCCTGCCCTGGCGTACGGGACTACAAGTCCCACCGCCACACCTTCACCTGTCCATGTTAGGCAAAATTTTTCTGCCTGACTCATGTAGTACTATCACCGTCAGAGGGTGGTACGGGACTACAAGTCCCACCGCCACACCTCCAAAGCGAATTGCAGTGACGGAGTCACTGCCCTGTGGAAATTTACTGCCTCACCAACACAGTTAGACCGCAATAGACCGGTGACGCTGTATTGTAACATATCACCCCGGACTACAAGTCCCAGAGAAAAAAAAAAAAAAAAGCGTTTTATTAATGTTCATGTTATCATTCACTCATGAGAACTATTAGCACCGTCATTTGGAAAGCATACACAGTATCTGATCAAAAGTATCCAGTCACCCCAAAACGATGCGGAACTGACCTCTTAATATCACGGCTGCTCGACCTGCTTGTATAAAACAACGCAGCGGTATTCTGTTGTCAGTAGAGATGCATTGCTAGCAGCATGGATAGGTCAGGAATGTGCGCTCACTGGATGTCACCTGAGTAAGAAGCAGAGCAGGGGCATTTCATGTCTTCTAAAGATGTCCAAGCCGACTGATGGAGATGTGACTGAAGCAGAAACGCAAAGGAATAACCAAAGCTAAACCAAGACCAGGAAGACTCCATATACTGAGGGACAGCGACCTCCGAGCACTGAGGAGGGTGGCTGTAAAAATCAAGCGAAGGAGTCACTCGAATTCCAAAGTGCTACCAGTAGTCCAGCTAGAATAATGACTGTGCGTGGCGAGTTGAGCGACTGCCTCGGAGAACGTTACCTGTCATCATATGTAGTGTGGTGGTGTTACCTTATGGGATCGTCTCTTGAGGTTAGGATTTGTTCCCCTTACGAAAACGCCAAATACAGAGGGATGTAAACACATTTTACAGCATTCTGTACTATGTACACGAGAGGAACAATTTCGATTCATTGTATCAGTATGACCAGGCACCCTATCGTAAAACAGCACCTATGAGGCAATGATTTGTGCGCAAAAATATTCATGAAATGGACTAGCCTGCTCAGAGTTCCGACCTGAGAGCAGTTGAACACCTTTTGGGTTGAGATGGATTGTCGACTTTGTTCCACATCCGAGCGTCATAACTATCCTCTCTGGTTTAGGCTCTGTAGGAAGAATGGGCTGTCATTCCTCCACAGACGTTCAGATACTTCACTCCAAGCTTCGACAGCAAAGATAAAGCAGTCATGGACAAGCCCCATGTTAATGTCCACTAATAGGTGTCCAAACACTTTTGACGAAATAGTGTATAATATTTTTCACAATTTTATATATGAACTTCATTGAAAAAGTAACATTTCCAGTGAAATCAGACTGCACTTATTCCTCGACAATATTTTCATAATAATCTTTAATAAACATATTGCGTTTAAAGTTTTATGTCATTGAAAAACTGATTCTGCATTAAATATTTACGTGAAGTTAAAATAGAATATTTTGAAGAAACATAAAGACACACATTACTTACATTCATAATACAACTGATTACATCTAGTTCCTGTCAGTCATAAATTGTTATTAATGTTAAAGAATTTTTATAAACTGTGTCAAAAATGCTGGACTTAGAAACATCCAATACAAAACTATTACTTACATATTTAAACTGTTTCTATTAAAACTACCCTAGCACCTATCGCTTCACTCGCGTGTACTGTATGGCCTCTAGAGATTTTTTTTTTTCCTATTTAATCGAATTTTTATGTTGTTTACAAATTGCAACACCTTTTAAGTTTTTCTCGCTAAATAAGGCCATATAAGCATAGTCTTTTGCGAATGTACTTCTGACCAAAAAGCGATTCTGGTAGCTGGAGTCCAAGGTTTTGTTAATCATGCCTTTTGCGTTCTTGTGGAATATAATACGTAACAACTTTCATCACCTAACAAATATTTCTTTACATCTAACCGAGAAGTGCAACACCAGTGTTCATAAATTTAGCTTTAAATTTTGTCAAAAATTTTCATCCCCCATTGCACTCGTTTGGGGTTGAATTTCCAGAAACACTGAAACACGTGTTTCTTTCTTTTTTTTTCTTTACAACCGAGAAGCCAAATACCAGTTGTCACAGACGTAGCCTTAAAAATCCTTTAGTAGGTCAATAATAATTATTTCTTTGAAAAAGAAATTTCATCCACTACATTACCCCCCTTGTGGCTGAATTTCATAAAATTCTGAAGCACGTAATTTTTATTTTCTGACTGAGAAATCAAATATCAGTTTTCGTAGTTCCAGCTTCGAAATTCCCTTAACAGTTACATACTTTTAAAAAGCCTTTCATGCTGTATTTTACCCCATTAGGATTGGAATTTCGGGCAATACCTCTTAAACGATGCCGACAGTATAACTTACAAATACTGTCCAAAGTTCATTTTGTCAACGTGCAAGTGGACAAAACATCTGAACTGTCTTCTCAAGCCCAGGGTGACAAACAGAGTTCTAAATATCCTGGCCCAGTAAGGTAGCTAATATTAGGTGCGGATTGTAACAAAATCATTAGAAATGCAGCTCTCGCTCAATAAAAGTGAAAGTTTGCGAACTATTCTTGATAGACAAAACAGCTATTCCCTCTCTTTATTCTATATATAATTTATCAACTGTGCTGTCAGGGATCAAGTGATACACAACAATCATGTTCAATTACTTTTGACACTCAGTAACAAAATATTTAACTCTTGGACATATTGAACTGGCGATTATTAAAATCGTTATCTCTACACATATGACAAAATCTTTATCACAGGAAAGAATGTTCAAAAATATTCATCAGCTCATTTACATCTGTGCTGTCATAGCTGATCAGTGCATTGAGTTGGTGGAGAATAAATTTACTTTTTGAATCAATGAAAAAACTCTCATGTACGCAATGTGAGGGTAGGTTAGTATCCAAGCGTTTGATATTCAATGGTCAAAGTGTACACAAATTGGAGTGAGCAAAATCTAGACTCAACATTTACTGTTGCCTAATGCGATGGTAGTTTACCAAGCGGCATCTGCAACGGCGTTGTCTCCATGCTGGATCTGAAACGCTAATTCCCTATACTCTCCTTGACTGAAGTCTCTCAATCTCAACTATCCTGCATTCCGTAGAACTTTAATCTTTCCCTGGTCGAAATAATGGCTATTTCACACTCACTAAGGGTTGGAGTGATGTGCACAATTTCTTTGCCCACAAAAATTCCTGCAGGAATAATTAACTACCTCTTTGCTATCTGTCGCCACAATGCATGAAGCGTATCGTCCTCACTTCGCAGAAAGCAAAACTCTCAACGCCCTCGCTATTTTCCACACACTTCTGCGGTCCGCCGTGAGACGAGAGAGAGAGAGAGAGAGAGAGAGAGAGAGAGAGATTAACAATTGTAGGATCTACCCGCCGTGTTGCGTCTGAGTTGCCCAGTATGGCTTCAGCCAATCACCGTCCCACAAGAGGTGAATTTTATTTTTCTTGCAGGGTTGCAGGGTTGCTGCGTAGCTCTGTTAATGCCGTGCAGCCAGTTACCCTCGGTCCCTACCGTATTTACGTAAAAAGGAATAATGTATTGTTCTGGCATTACCCGTTTCTGTGCTGCAGCTCGCCATTCTCTTGCTAAATGTCATTAACCACCTGTTTGGTTCGTCTCCCTAATGCGTTTCACTTTAACTTGTTTATTCATTCCCTGTCAATATATTGCTAGATATTGTTTTGTTAGTTTTCGGTACCTGAGATTAACTGCGAATGCCTTTTGTTTACATAATTATTATTTTCTGAGGATCTCGTACTGTCTCGTACTGTCGTTATGGGTCAAGCTTATGTAAGGTCCGTAAAATCCGGACGCCTTATGTTGTGACTTGGCAAGACAGCCAAGTCACTATGCGAGGATGCCGAAAGGCACGCGTTAAGCTCACGCAGACTGGCGTGAAGTCTGGAACAGTTAAGGGAATTTATAGTAGCAAATAATAGTACATAACTTCTGGAATACTTAACTTTAATCCATAATTGGAGAACATCGCTCTTGATGATACATAATTATGATCTCAATATAAACTGGTAATGGCGCCTTGCTAGGTCGTAGCAAATGACGTAGCTGAAGGCTATGCTATCGTCTCGGCAAATGAGAGCGTATTTGTCAGTGTAGCATCGCTAGCAAAGTCGGCTGTACAACTGGGACGAGTGCTAGGACGTCTCTCTAGACCTGCCGTGTGGTGGCGCTCGGTCTGCAATCACTGACAGTGGCTTCACGCGGGTCCGACGTATACTAACGGACCGCGGCCGATTTAAAGGCTACCACCTAGCAAGTGTGGTGTCTGGCGGTGACACCACACCTTACACTCTCTGTAGCAGTATGGGCTGGGCGATGATCAGTCAGTGAATCAGTCTGACCCTATTCCACTCCTCTAGGGTTGAATTTTCAACAGTGAAACACGTTTTTTTTTTATTTGTAACCAAGAAGTCAAATATCAGTGTTCATAGATGTAGCTTTAAAAATACTTCAGTAGTTTTTTAATAATTATATATTTCCAAAAAAAGAAAGCTGTAACCCACTATTTCACCACCATAGGATTAAATTTCCAAAAATGCTGAAACATGTACATGATGACAATTATTGAACTATATGAAAAAAAACTAAATTAGTTACAAACTACAGCATGCACAAACTTTCTTCGGTCGTGCGGTAGCGTTCTCGCTTCCCACGCCCAGGTTCCCGGGTTCGATTCCCGGCGGGGTCAGGAATTTTCTCTGCCTCGTGATGGCTGGGTGTTGTGTGCTGTCCTTAGGTTAGTTAGGTTTAAGTAGTTCTAAGTTCTCGGGGACTGATGACCATAGATGTTAAGTCCCATAGTGCTCAGAGCCATTTTTGAACCACACTTTCTTCAACGTGTAAACGTCTCTACAGATATTCGGATTTAGATTATGACATGTTCGATATGCCTGCCATCACTGCCGACTATGTGGCGCAGATGAATAGCGAAATTCTGAACGAGCCGGTGAAGTGTCGGAACACCGATGCTTTAGATCACCTCCTGAATGGCTGGTTTCAGCTCAGAAATAGTTTTGGGGATATTGCTGTACATTCTGTCCTTAATATAGCCCCACAAAAAGGAATCGAATGTGTTCAGATCCGGACAGTATGGCGGACAATCGAGGCCCATACAGTGCCAGCCAGAATGCGATCCCCGAAGTGGTCCCCCACGGCATAAAGTACTCACCTGCTTCAGCGGGGTCGAGGTTCGTATTGCATGGACCAAATGTTGTCGAAATCAGGATCACTCTGGATAGTGGAGATGAAATCATCTTCCAAAACTTTCATGTCCGTTCGGGAGTCACAGTGCCATCAAGGAATACAGCACCGATTATTCGCTGACTGGACATTCCACACCACACAGTCCCCCATTGAGGGTGAAGAGACTTCTCGATAATGAAATGCAGATTGACGAACCAATCCACATAAAAGTGGGCTTCGTCGCTGTACCAAACCATGCATGCACATACTAATTCCCATCACGCAATCATGCACCGCCCCGAACCGTGCAGTTTGAACGTCCTAACGCAAACCGTTCAGAAATTATTATGATTTTATTTCATATAGTTCAATAATTGTCATCGTGTATGTCTTTACTTGTGGTAGAGAAACCAATACCAATGTTCGTTGGTCTAGTTTCAAAATTGCTTTAACAGCGAATTTTTTTAAGCCTCTTCATCCCCTATGTAATCCCCTTAGGGTTGGAGTTTCGAAAAATCCCTTCTTGAACAACGCCTGCAGTATTGTAAAGAAGATAAAATGTTGTGGAATAGACGGTGTTAGCAATCGTTGATTGTTGTGGAAACGAATAAAATTTGCGGATGACGTAAAGTCAAAACCTAAGGCATATCCTGTATAATAACACCTTACCACGTAAATGATACAAGGAAGCTCCTGCAGTAAGGAAACATTTCCTAGACAACTGAAGTATCAACAACGACGAAGAAGGGTAAACCAGAAATGTTCAGATGAGTAAGGTATTTTTCAAATTTCTCGACGGAAAAACTTCTGTTAATTATTCCAAATGTCCCTAATAGTCAAAATTTATTTATTTTTCACAGTAAGATGCAATGCAATGCAATTAGTTTGAGCTAATTTTGAGATAACTCGATACCCTAGGAGGGAAACTGAAATTATAGGCCCACTGTTCAAGAAATTGTTGTTGTCTGGTTGGGGGAAGGGGACCAAACAGCGAGGTCATTGGTCCCATCGGATTAGGAAAGGATGGGGAAGAGTCATCCCGGCATTTGCCTCAATCGATTCAGGGAAATCACGGAAAACCTAAACCACGTTGGCCGGACACGGGTTTGAACCATGGTCCTCTGGAAGGCGAGTCAAGTGTGCTAAACACTACGCCATCTCGCTCGGTCAAGAAACTGAGCCACACACTTTTCAAGTATTTGTTAGACTGTAGCTTATGCGTTTTGATAGAACGAAATTGTTAATTAGCACATGTCATGTAATGTTTTAATTATTAGTGTAAAGCAAAATGACAACTTCTCCCTAACGTCTGGGAGATCTTGACACATGGCTGTTGGTGACAGACAAAATGGAAAAGAAAAATAAGCAAATAACAATAAAAGTTAAGAAAACGATATTTTGAAAAACAGACAAGAAACTGTAGTCACCTAGTTAAATTACTAAATTTGGATAAATCATACAATGAGATTGTCAAAATTTTTCATATGTAAAATTGAGTTCGTCTCCGTTCCCAACATATGTATCATGGAAGCATTTGTTGTAAGGCCAACACACTTGACTCATTTTTGACCAGCAGTAAAGGAGAATGTCCAAATAAGAGCAGTGGTCTAAATGTGGGCTAATAGGTATGGGGGCGCAGAAAGTGCTGCCACCTGGCTGTGGCGCGTGCATATCTGTCCCCCATCACCTCCGAGGACAATTGTCAACAAATGGTTGTCGGAACACATTATTCGCCTGCAGTGATATTCTGCGCGTGGAAACTTCGATTCTGTGGACTGCACCCTACGGACAAGTATGTGTTTAACCATTTTCTTTAGAACTTGACTTAGATCTGCACGCAATTCGTTAGAAGAACTGTATTATTCATATGTTTCCCAGTATTTCTTAATGACCGTTAGGGCTATTTTGCAGGAACCACAGTGCGTTCCAAATATGGGCAACCATGGACTAGCCCATATATAAACCAATTTATATTTCTATGACTTAAGTTGAAATTTACTCATGACTTGTTTTTCAGGTTCCCACGGAACAAGCCTAAATACCCGGCCAAGGGCAAAAGGATGATGTGGGGCCCTTTTAAGAATGCTGAAGCCATCGCTACTGTGAGGGCGATGAAGTTGGGAACTATAAAGGTGGCAAAAGTATATGATGTACCTCGCTCTACCCTCCAGACTTTGCTGGAAACCAGATGTCACTCAAACTGCTGCTGCCAGTGCTACGCTACGCAGGCCTTCTGTTTTGAGACCACGTCTGGAAGAAGAGCTTGTTTCTTACTTGTTGACCATGGAACAAAGGTCTTTTGTCTATACTTTATCCGACGTGAAAGGAATTTCGTTTGTTTTAGCAGAGAGGACTGGCATTAACACAGCTTTAGCCACTAACGCAGCTGGTAGGAGTTGGGCAGAACTTTTCTGAATCGCCATTCATCTCGCCGATCAATTCTTAAGCCCTGCAGCATTTCTTTTTCAAGAGCATTGGATTTCATCATAAAAATATAGCAGCATTTTCCAAGCTATTGGGAGAGGCTTACAATAAACACGACTACCCACCGGATCGCTTATAAAACTTTGATGAAACAGATTTGGGTATTGTGCAGAGCAAAATAGCACAAATAATTGGCAGAAAGGGAATGCGCCAAGATGCAGCCCTTACTTCTGCTAAAAGAGGTTCGACTATAATATTTATAGCTTGCATGAGTGCGTCATGACATTTTTTTCCTTCTTATATTATTTTTCCCAGAATTAGAATGTCGGACCAATTGATGAAAGGTCCTCCTCCAGGATGTATTGACCGTTCTCTGCCTTCTGGTGGCGTAAAAATTCATTTGTTTACAGTGTTGCTCAACCACTTTATCAAAATGGTCAAAACAACCGAAGATTCATCAGTTGTTTTAGATGGACACTATAGCCATGTTTGCAACGCTGAAGTGATTGATAAGGCCCAGATGAACCATATTTGCATCATTTCATTGCAACCCCACTCAACACACAAGCTCCAGTCCCTCGACTAAATTTTCGTGGGACCATTCAAGGTCTATTACAGTGAGCTGGCAAGACAGTGTACGTTATATGCTCAGAAACCAATTATAGCCAATATAATATCAGTTTCGGAAAGCTTATCTGTAATTTCAGAGTGATCAGAGCGCTGTAGCGGTTTTAGAGCGACAAGGAGTTATCCTTTGAACAAGAATCTCTTCACTGACGCCGCTTATCTGGGTGCTCAACAGGAAGATTGAAAATTTTGTAACTCTCTGTCACCAATTGCCTCTGGCGAAGTGCTACCAGATGTTGCTAACAAGTCCGCACCAACACAATAGTCTCTTACCTCATCCAACGCACAGCCAGGCTCGTCGCGAACGAATAACACAGAAACTCCAACGGTAGACCGACCCACAAATACGCGGTTATACCCTCCTAAGCCAGGAACGTTTTCAGAATTTCCTCTGCTCATCCCTTCCTCATCAAATGCACAACCAGAAACTTCAGCTCTTGTTAGCCCTTTTGATGATTCCCCATCATCAACAACTGCGAAGAATACAAGCAACAGACGTCGGAAATCTCCAAAAGTTTGCTTGATTACAGGATGACAGCAATAGGAAGAGTTCACACGTTACTTGGACAGGTCACTGAAGACGAAGAGACATCAGACTTTTACTGATCAAAAATCAAATAAAGAAGGCAAGAGAAATAAAAAAGAACCTACGGAAGAAAAAGAAAGTAGACCTATCTTCGTCTGATGAATTATCTAATGAAGATGAACCTACCTTATACAAAGAAGAAAGCAATTTCGAGCTTTCTGAAGACAGCACGCCCTCTGGGACAGAGTAGCTTGCATATTCTGCAACATCCCGTTTTCAGCAGACCCCAAAGGAGAAATTTGGACTCAGTGTATGCATTGTCGTATACGGGTGCTTACTGAATGAGCTGGGATGGACAGCTGAGTTTATATTTGTGATTGTTACAAATAAACTTGCACTACAAACTTACTTTTAAGTATTTTTTTCCTTCATGTTTGAGGCACCCCATATTTGGATTCAAGAAAAAAATTTGCGTTTTTGTATTGGGTTTTCAAATAGAGTATTTAAAACAAGAAGTACTTTTTTAATTGTTTAATCCCTCATAACTCTGAAGGGCAGATCATGCCAGGGTTCCTTCAATAAATTAAACATTAAAAGAAAAACTTTACTGTATAAAACCATGGCTAGGCTATATCTGGATCTTCTCCTCTATCACCATAATAAAAACCACTGCGTTGACCGCAGTAGTTATCTTTGTCCTTTAGATTCGCAGACGAGCATGCTACACTCTGCCCTGAATGTCGTTTTGATTTGCTATGGGATCCTTCCTCCCGAAGTTGTATTGGGTAATTTTTGGATGTGAGAACGCTAGATTTTTGTTTTCTAGACATCTTTCTCCCAGAAATCTTGCATTGCACAACTGTAACTGCTGATATTTCCTGAAAAGACGAATAAGTTGATGATGGCTGGACGGATTCATTATCCACGGCGATGTCATCTCATACTCTGACTTGAGCAGTATCGTGTGATGTATTGACCAAACCATATTCAAAGACATCGTCAGCCAACACATCTGAATTGAATGGGTAGATCCCACATTTTCTAAACCCACTTGTTTGATAGCCTGTGGTTGTTGGTTTGTCCCAAGTTTCTAGAATGAGATTTTCACTCTGCAGCGGAGTGTGCGCTGATATGAAACTTCCTGGCAGATTAAAACTGTGTGCCGGACCGAGACTCGACCTCGGGACCTTTGCCTTTCGTGAGCACTTGTCCCAAGTTTGTTTCAATATGTCGCCGAAAAGGTCCTTTCCTGGGTGATGGCGGAAGAAGTTTCGGCACGACTCGTTGTAGAAGTGTGTCAGGCTTTTGACATATGATACGTCAAGATGCTGACATTTGTGTGTGATGTGCGCCTTAATCTCTAACTGTGGTGCTTTATCCAGCACTTTGGGATCCTCACACTGGGACTCGTAAAAATCCAAAACAAGTATCTACATCTACATTCATACTCCGCAAGCGACCTGACGGTGTGTGGCGGAGGGTACCTTGAGTACCTCTATCGGTTCTCCCTTCTATTCCAGTCTCGTATTGTTCGTGGAAAGAAGGATTGTCGGTATGCCTCTGTGTGGGCTCTAATCTCTCTGATTTTATCCTCATGGTCTCTTTGCGAGATATACGAAGGAGGGAGCAATATACTGCTTGACTCCTCGGTGAAGGTACGTTCTCGAAACTTCAACAAAAGCCCGTACCGAGCTACTGAGCCTCTCTCCTGCAGAGTCTTCCACATGAGTTTATCTATAATCTTCGTAACACTTTCGCGATTGCTAAATGATCCTGTAACGAAGCGCGCTGCTCTCCGTTGGAGCTTCTCTATCTCTTCTATCAACCCTATCTGGTACGGATGCCACACTGCTGAGGCAGTATTCAAGCAGTTTATTTTCGGATTGCATTTCCTTAGGATTCTTCCAATGACTCTCAGTCTGGCATCTGCTTTACCGACGATCAACTTTATGTCATCATTCCATTTTAAATCACTCCTAATGCGTCCTCCCAGTTAATTTACGGAATTAACTGCTTCCAGTTGCTGACCTGCTATATTGTAGCTAAATGATAAAGTATCTTTCTTCCTATGTATTCGCAGCACATTACACTTGTCTACATTGAGATTCAATTGCCATTCCCTGCACCATGCGTCAATTCGCTGCAGATCCTCCTCCATTTCAGTACAATTTTCCATTGTTACAACCTCTCGATATACCATAGCATCATCCGCAAAAAGCCTCAGTGAACTTCCGATGTCATCCACAAAGGTCAAGGGAAGTAAAATGTTCCCATGAGATTTATATTTGTTCATGTGGTCCAGGAAGGAAGAATATACCTCACCGACCATGTATCCAGATTCGAACATCTGAATCGGTGATCCACTTGGCAACCCTATTGAGAGTGAGGGTTTCTGTCTAACTCCCTTCACGATTACAAAAGGTAGAATCGGATTCGCCGTCGCACTGCTACAAACACATTACGGTCACAGCAGTACACTTCTCTTCTGTAGTAAAACGATAAATGTCCTCCTTTCCTCTCGCAGAAACTGAGCTGAAGTTTCGTCCGCACTGAAAATTCTTCCTGGATTTACCCATAATCCAAGCCTATCGTACAGTGTTCTGAGATTTGTAAAAAATTCCTCACTTCTTCTTTATTGGATTCCCCTGTAAGACTAAAAGATAGTCCCTGAGCTTTTCTCACGCTTAAATTTGAATGTCTTTCTAAGAAGGAATAAACGCAATCGTATCCTGCCATTTGTTTCGAGCAATTAAATTTACATCTGGTGTTCTTTTATTTCTGCATATTACAAAGTGAATTCTTAACGTTAGACTAAGTTAACCCAACTCCTTTGACACCCAGAAGCAACAAATTAATTTCAAGTTTGTCCTATACAGCAGCAGTTAGTGTGGCTCCTTTCCCATTTTGTCGACCAGACACGTTGCCACTCAGAACTCTTGAATGCAACGTGTTTCTCGGTACCGAGAATCGTTTGGTGACAATTGGGAGGTGGAATTTGAAGTCTCTCATTTCTTGAATTGCGGCTGCCATATCCTCCGATCTGCATCGACAAAGCTTTCCGCTGTTTTTATACTTACGAGACATTATAGAAACTTACAAAACATATAAATAATTTCACACGTTTCTTCACAGCAGTAACTCCGAAATTTTGAGAGAAGTAGATATGTCGGGATCACCCACTGCGACAGTACCGTAATCTGACCGTGTAATACAATTGAATAAGAGATGGCACTGTAGTCAGTGAATGAGTCACGGAACTCTCCCCTATGAAGAAAACAAATTTAACAGAATGCTTGCAACAACACAATGTTTAAAAATCATTCATTATCACACATACCTACAAAATACACTACTATTTTCATTGCTAATTTTATAAGTGGAGTTTTATAGATATGATGGGTTCACCGGATTATTTTCTGCGGCTACTTTTCATTGTTTAAACTCGTGATAAAAACCAATACAATACACAGGTGATAAAATAAAACTTCCCACTACTGAGAAATGTACTTCTAGTGTGCTCACTCGAGTGCACCACCTTCTTGATCAGCGGTAGCGTGGCCGTGCGGTTCTAGGCGCTACAGTCTGGAACCGAGTGACCGCTACGGTCGCCGGTTCGAATCCTGCCTCGGGCATGGATGTGTGTGATGTCCTTAGGTTAGTTAGGCTTAAGTAGTTCTAAGTCTAGTGGACTGATGGCCTCAGATGTCAAGTCCCATAGTGCTTAGAGCCGTTTGAACCATTATTTGCATCAGTGCTAATATGAAAAATGGGGACGAGACCTTCAGAGCGCGCATTTGGAAACAATTACCGAAACATATTCATTGCGGGCGAAAATCTGTTAATATAGCAGCATATATAGCTGCAGGCATACTCAACGGATCTTAACCACCTGTTGTGAAGATCATTAACGTGTTAAGAATCTTCATTAGCTTTCGGTACATGTCCATACAGCCATCTCAACAGTGGAAGATACGACAGTGTGTTCCGGCAATTCACAACATTCATTACGAACAAGCCGTACCCTGGTACCAAGTTACATATGTTTAGCCTCGTGTCATGCAGGCAATTTTCGTGTCAGTTATGACGATAGAAAGAAAGAACAACAGAACACCCAGTCCCCGAGCGGAGAAAATCTCCGACCCGGCTGGGAACCAAAACCACGTCCCTCCAGTTACCAATCCACCGTATTGACCGTGCAGCTGTTTATGCGGACGAGCAAAAACTTCGCGGAGTTATCTGTTGGGAATGCCTGCCGCCGCGGAGCAGGAAGTCTCAGTTAGTTAAAAGAGCCCAGACTGAAAAAAATACAGCACCAAATTCAGAACCAGAGCAAATATCAGGAAGAGAAAGGATGTCTCTATGGTTCTGGGATCCTAGCTTAAACCAAGTTTTGAAACAACTTTTTTTTTTGTTACTCCGAACTTTAAATGAGTTTTTCCCCGAAACGTCATATTTTAGCGCCCGAAGCGCTCTAGAGCCTAGACAGATTAGTTGATTAATTTAATTTTTTTAAAAATGAAAGATAATTAAATTTAAAGGGCCTTAGCGAGAGCTTTTTTGTTTTCGAATTTTAAATATTTTTTAAGCATTTAAACTTAGGAGAACATGCCAAGAAATTGATTTTTCAAATAACTGCTATTTTGCTGTTTCGAAGTACTTTTGAAAACATCATTTTTATGGTCCCCAAATTCATTCTAATTTACGAATTTTCTATTTTTGTAGGTTTCAGAAATAGTGGCGTGTCTGTAAAATGCTTCGCGCAAACAAGAACGCTCTGCGATGGGCGTACTTTGACAAGGGCTGCAGCCGTAAGTTTTAATGTGTTATGAGATAAAAACATTTTTTTCTTTCATTCACGAAAGTAAGAATAAAAAAGTGGTAAAACACTCATTTTAAGAATAACAGTCTTTCTACGAAAAAACATTGTAAACAACACCCAGTTTTCGTGCCTCTCGATCGGAAACTCCCCTTCAATTTAGCGAAAAGTAACGTATAGAGGGACCGGACGGCGATAAGATGCAAAGAGCACGAGGCAGAAAAAGCGCTAGCGATCTGTTAAAAAGTCCAGTGAGCTTCTAGTTTTCGGATCATTTATCAGAATTTACTGTACTACAAGAAAAAACCGCGCAGTCCTAAATGTAGGGCAGGCTGTACGGTGTTCAAACGACACGGGCTGGACGGAAACGAGCAAGCTTGGTTTGGCGTCAAGTGACCCGTCCCAAGAGCCGACGGAGAGAGGGGAGCTTGCTGCATTCTAGAACAAAACGGGAGTCAGTCGTGCTTGGCGGTCGAACGTACAAAGCCCTTAGAAATTCTGTGTGGGTCGGAATTCAGCATTTCCGAAGCTTAAACAACCGACATGGAAGTAGGGTCCCATAGTCCAGGAAAATTAAACTGAAAAAAGGTTGCTCTGGCGAATAAATATGCGCAAGCTGGAAATAACTTTGAACAAACTTAGGCGTTCAAAATAAGAGTGAAATGAGTTTACGATGGTTTCTGATTTGTGCTAAGCTTTTGAGGACCGAAAAAGTCATGAAATTTTTGGACTTTATTTTAGTTTTTCGCTTCTAACTCGAAAACGTTAGATCATAAAGAAAGTTCCAAAAACAGAAAAACGAGAGAACATATATTTTTGCGCAGAATGACATACTTAAAAATTAAAATCGGCTCAGACTTTTAACCATTATCGAGCGTCAAACATCGACAGTTTTTACAAACTCGGCGGAAAAGTGAGTTATGCTCGTGTGCCAACGCCTGCAAGTAAAAAAAAAAAAATCAACCACTCCAAATGAAAAGTGTCACGCATTACAGATGTAAGGGATTAAATTCGGCGTAAAAAGAGCTCCTAAATTTTAAAACTCATTGACTTTTGCATGGATACAAAGAAAAATGTGAGAGTGTTCGTAACGCTAAATTCGTTTTAAGATTCTTTTGGGAAATCAAACTACTTTTGACCACCAAATCATTAACATTCGTCCAAATATGCAGATTTTGCAACACACATGTTGACAAAATTCAGTAACTGGTTTGATTCTCATGACCCATTCCCTCAAGAAACATCCGTGGTGTGCATTAGTAAAGGAGTGTTGGGGGGGTGATGACATCATCTGCCAAGGGGCTTATGAAAAAAGGATAAGAAAGTATGGAAATTACTCAAGGGAAAAATTTAAGGAAGTGCATTTCCTGAGGTAGAACTGAGTAGTGACCCTACAAGACGTGACGTCTGCAGTCATGAATGATGAACCAGTCCCGATAAAACTTTTCGTCGCTTTCCTTTCCATATGAGGTCACCACAACAGCTCGAGTCATACCCTGCCTTTGAGTTAGCCCCATATCAAGTAACTCTTTTTGATTACAAGAAAATCAGACCTCATTAAACTGTTCAGTCAGTGTTCAAATCACAAGGAACACAGACTTCGTCTTTGACTGTGGGTTGCTCTCACATCAGATTTTATATAATGCTGTGAAAAGTAATTGAGTAACGTCAAAAATCATTTTGAGTCCTATTTCACTATAGTGTTTGATGGATACACTGAGAAGGAGGCTGAGAAAAGCATAAAATCTGCTGAACGTGCCCGAAGAGCAAACGCTATGTCATCCGCTTCTGTTCTATTTGATCAATGTCACCAGCTACGCCAAAAGAAGGTTTCTTTATAAATAAAGTTAAAAAGAAACGTCTTACCTCAATGTTGACAGAAAAATTATATGACGAAAAATATCAGGCCAAGTAGGCCATTGAGGACACAGAGGCCTTGATTGTTGGCACCGTCACGGGAAAATCGAGACAGGGAGGCAATGTTTTCATTGACGGGGAAGATACTGATTTGTTGGTGCTACTGACTGACCACATGGCTGACAGTAGTGAGCAAGAAGAACCGTAACGAAACATCTTCCGTATGAAACTTGAAAAAGGCAAACCACGAAACTCATTTACACCCCCAACAGTTCTAATTTCTGTGTAGAAGCCAATAAACATGCGCTTTTTCATCAGGCCTTCAGTGGCTGTGACACCTCCTCTAGATTTTTTTCACAGGCAAAATCAAATTTATAAGCACATTTCAAAAGAGCGCGAACCCTCAACACATCGCCTGAGACTTTACGGATCCCAACGCCACTCACTATAAGTTCGCTGAGGTAGGAGAGAACTTGACTGCTTGTATATACACAGGTGGTAGCTCTAAATCTGTGAATGGAATTCGTTTGCAACTTCTTCAGAGAGCTTTTTCGAAAAATCACCAGGCCTCCCTCAGCGTCTATTGGAGGAAACAATCAGCTGAATGCACTGCAATATGGATGGAAGATCACAAAAAACAGTCTGAATCCCCATTGAAACCATCGAATCACCAGCGTACCACGAACTCCTCAACACAATATCCGGCACGTGCAAGAAAGTATTCCAAGCAGTTTGTTCCTGCAAGAAAGCAAGGGGCTACCACGCCTGTTTCTAACAGAAGACGTCCTTGATTCGACGCAGATCGACCGTCAGAGTGACTTCGTCGAGGAGGAAATCGATTTAGAAGAATATGAACAATTGAACGACGTCGTTTCCTTCCCGGGACCATCTTCACCGAAACGCATAATACATTGTAGATCAGTGTAAATAGAGAACAGTAACTGTTGAAAGAATGTTTGTCTCTCATTTGATATATTTTCTTTTTGGTTTGAGACCCTATATCATGATTTTGAGCTGGCATCGTAATTAAAAAACATTAAAACATAGAGAAAACTACGTAGGTACGTAAGTACCTTACTAAACTGCCCTTGAATTTGAACATTTGAATGAATGCCGGTGATTTGGCGTTCGAAAGCAGTTTGACTTCATAAAAAAGACTTAACTGGAATTTAGCGTTACGCATAAAAAAATGGCTCTGAGCACTATGGGACTTAACATCTCAGGTCATCAGTCCCCTAGAACTTAGAACTACTTAAACCTAACTAACCTAAGGACATCACACACATCCATGCCCGAGGCAGAATTTAATCCTGCGACCATAGCAGTCGCGCGGTTCCAGACTGAAGGGCCTAGGAACGCTGGGCCACCAACGGCCGGCCGTCACGCATACTTTCACGATTGTATTTCTATATTTGCAAAGGTGTAAGTGAACATTAAAATGTAGAAGCTCCAGAATTTGATCTTCTGTAAATTTCATGGATGACAATTCTGATTTGGAGTATCCGTTTTTTAGTTATAAGCGTTGTACATGAGCATAGCTCACTTTTCCGCCAAGTTCGTGACAGTTGCCTGTCTTTAACGATCGATAGTGGGTAGACAGCTGAAGCGATTTCAGCTTCTAAGTAGGTTATTCTGTGCAAAAACCTGTCCTGTTTAATTTTTGTTTTTGGAAATCTTCTGTCGAATGCATCGTTTTACAGTTGTAAGTGAGAAACTGAAAAAAGTCCATAATTTCGTGGTTTGTCGGTCCTCAAAGGCTTAGAATAAGCCAGAAAACCGAGCGAGGTGGCACAGTGGTTAGCACACTGGACTCGCATTCGGGAGGACGACGGTTCAATCCCGTCCCCAGCCATCCTGATTTCGGTTTTCCGTGATTTCCCTAAATCGTTTCAGGCAAATGCCGGGATGGTTCCTTTGAAAGGGCACGGCCGATTTCCTTCCCCATCCTTCCCTAACCCGAGCTTGCACTCCGTCTCTAATGACCTCGTTGTCGACGGGACGTTAAACAACACTAACCTAACCTAACCTAAGCCAGAAACCGTCGCACACTCATTTAAATCTTATTTGTGATGCCTAACGTCGATTAACGTTATTTCCACTTTGTGCATATTTATTGGCAGTAACAGACTAATTTGCCCGTGTCGCCAGTGCCAGAGAAATCTTTACACCGCCAGATAATCAATCACTTCGTAACCGACAAAGGTGGGGAGCAGATGTGTTTCAATAGTACATATGGGCAATGTAGGTTGGTGAGAGGTGGGTCAGGAAAGCTGCATTAACTTTTAATGGCCTTATGCATAGTTGAAGCTAGTGGAGCGATGCTTTCTTAAACTATAACAATTGGTCGAGCGCTTGAGTCGGCATAACGAACCACCAAAAAGATGCGTATGATACGTAACTACAGTTTAAGCTCCACTCACGTCAATGTCTACTGACGGGATTTCCAGTCAAAGTCTGGTGGCGACCCGCTAGCATTACCACATGCCACTGTGTTTGTTTGTGCAGATTATCTTACAAGGAAACATCACCAACCTGACCTCACATTTTAAAGAGAAAAAACACACTTGCAAGATATCGGCTCCAACAATACCGCGTGAAAATTAGTGCCATAATTCCAATCGCGCGCTGTTATGCTTTCTGCACGTACAGATTTTAAACATGCGCGCGCCCCGTTTGCAATTCGTCCCGCCCCACTGCAGCCCTTTCGGCCGCAGAGGCGAGTTCTGTACAGTGGTGTGAACAACAAGTATGTTAGGAAATTTGTAACATGCTTTGAATATTTTTTATGGCGCGATACACAAATGCAGTTTCAATGAATTAATGAGTCATTAACGAAGTAGTGTCACACTAAAAACCAAAGAAAATAACGCAAAATGTTGATACTGATAACATACAGCGGACACTATTGAAGTGAAGTACATTTTCAGGCGGTACGCTGTTCTTAAACGTGACTGGCAAGATTGAACTGTAAATCGAAACTCATTGTCTTCATATCATTCTTCAGTTGCTTATGTTAATTTATTTTGTACTTGAAGCGTGCATACGTTCCAAAATATCAGAACGATAATATTTTAAAATAATATTAAACGCATGGGTGCCCCAAGGCTGAAATATTACGTAGTCATATTACTTATCTATTTTTCGGACAAAAAACAAATGTTCTTGAACAAGCTTTCAAAACACGCTCGGCAGATGTGTCCACGTCCACCCTCCTCTTCCCTCACGTTCAACACAGCGCAAATGGAAGGGCTCGGATTATCACTCCGCTGTTCTGTATCTCGCGTTCGGACATTAGGCGGCTGCGGCGGGGAGGGGCAAGCAACCAATAACTGTGAAATTGAAACTTCCTGGCAGATTAAAACTGTGTGCCGGACCGATACTCGAACTCGGGAACTTTGCCTTTCGCTGGCAGGTTTGAGTCTCGGTCCAGCACACAGTTTTAATCTGCCAGGAAGTTTCATGTCAGCACACTTCGCTGCAGAGTGAAAATTTCATTCCGGAAACATTGAAATTCTTTGCAACCTGTCCAGCTAAGATTTTGAGGGAATAACTGAGGAACAACAATTAACAGCAGAACATGGAAAGTAAAGAACCTGTAGGTCTATAGATTACTGGCACATCTGTAACGCTGCAGGCTGTGTAGTACAGTAGGAATAGTACTTAAAATGCAGTTTCAGTAGAGTCAATTATACAGTAGAAGCTTGCCCGTTAAACCAACTGTAATAACACTACTTGGATTTAGGTGCATGCTGAATAATATTGTACATTTAGGTAGTGGGTTATTATTGTGTAATTACCTATTTTTACGAGCAAAGGGTAAAAAAAAGAGCTCTGCACGAAGTTTAAAAGGTGTGTATTCAGAATGTCATATTTGTGCATATCTGTGTATCATTACAATCCCCAAATTTTCCTGCGCGATTGATCCCAGGTTCTGATATCTTTCACGCGTACTTCTTTCTCTTTAAAATAGCAGGTCATATTGCTGATGTTTCCCTGTTAGAACGAAACATTACATAAAACAGAGACCATAAGGAGGTGCCATCCGGGTATGTGATTTGGCGTTGCCAATAGCTCACGTGCTTATATGAGAACACAGACGGTGCAGTAGAGGTACCAGGACAATTTTAATGACGTTTTCACGTCGACAGTTCGCTTGCGAGTACGTGTTGCTCACCGGGCGCTGTTCGACGATGGTGTAGGAGGTGCCGGGCGGCGAGTAGTAGAGGCCGGTGCGGCCGGGGGCGGCGGAGGCGGAGGAGGCGGAGCCGGGGCCACGGCCCGAGGAGACGCGGGGGCCGAGCGCGTCCTCCGCCTCGAAGCTGCCGCCGGAGAAGTGCGTGGTGGACACGTGGTGCTGGTGCTGGTGCTGCGGGCTGCTCACCACGCTGCCGCCCCCGCCGCCCCCGCTGCGCGCCCAGCCGCCGCCGCCCCCCAGCCAGCGAGACGACCCGCCGCCCCCGCTGTAGCCCATCTCTGCCAGCTCGCCGAACTCGTCCTCGTCAGCCATCCGGCGCTGTCACGTCGCCACCTGCGGCACAGGAAGACGGCAACGCTCAGCGTCCGCGGCTGGGAGAGGCGACTGAGTCTCTGCATTAAAAAAAAAAAATCTTTCATTTTCTCTCCTGAAGGGAGACTGTTGTGGGACTAGTTGTTCCGTTTGTGTTCCAGTTGTTTTCAGATGGTAGAACCGAAAATTTTGAATTTATTGTTATTATTTTTGTTTTCATCTGATTTACTTTTTTCTTTTTTATTTGATTTTGGTTATAGATTTAGTTTCACGCGGGATAGTATAATCGCTGCACTCGCCTTCAGGTGAGAGAATACCTCTAACGTCTTACCTGGGTTTATGTTGTCGACAGCAGGTTTCATTGTTATTATTGTAGATTTTCCTTTTTGGTTTTCTTGTAAGGTATGGTTGTTGCTGGCTAGTCCTGGCTGCAGTTTTATTTCGTTTTACTTTTCTTTATGCATTGAGATATTGTATCCTGCGAGTAACTGTGTTTAAATATTGTACAACTGAAAATTATTATGATATTTTTAAGTAAGTCTGTCGCCAGTGTGTTGGTATTTAACCTGTTCAGTCAGGTTTTATTAGCAAGATACATGATTCGGTATTTTAAAAGTTGTATATTAGCTGTTTAGTTCGTGGAGATAGGTGGTTCGTGTGTGCAAGTGTTGCAGCTATTCAAAGGATATTTTTTTTTTCTGCGCTGAATAATATTTGACTTTGATTTGGGTTAGCCATGCAGAAAAGCGCTACATATTCGAGAAACAACCTCACGGAAGGAGTTGATGTTGCCACCACTTCAGCCTCCACCTGCAGAATAACTCTAGTAAGATCTAGTGGTGACAGCGAAAGGAACTCTATGGACTGTCAAGTCATTTTTACGAAGTTTCAGTAATCTAAAGCTTCATTCTGAAGATTTGTTTGCAGTTTTACGTTCAGTTTGCTTTCAAGTCTGGTCGTAGCTACAAACGGGTACCCTTCTACAACGCTATTTGCCTTTCAGCACTAACCTTTCGGCAATCACAGCACGACTTTTTTTCCTCACACGTGTGCAGGCCCCATATCCCTTGACCAGGCTTGCCAAGTAGCACTGTCAACGTTTGTCAGAACGTTTATCATGTACTTTAATGTAATGCACTAACTTAATTGTGATTCTTGCATCATTCGTTGACAACGAATTCCTTGTTCATTAAACTGGAGGGCAATGATTTAAATATGTCGCGTAAATGGGGCAACTTTGTGTATCACTACTTAATACCCTCCCAACGTACACTTACAGCTGGTCACATCTGTACTCCAGTGTACACACAGGAGTGTCCAATTATCAAAAGTACATTTGTGGCATATATATATATATATATATATATATATATATGTAAGATTTGTGGCATACAGACATGTAAGATTGCTTGTTTAAATCAACCGCGCTACTTGTAGGTCACTGTTCCATTCACGCACGCACGCACGCACACACACACACACACACACACACACACACACACACACACACAGTCATCAGTCATCTCTGTACAGGAGAGCGACAAATCTCTGCCAAATCAGGGAAGTACAGCGATCTCTTACTACAAGGCCGAAGTTTTGACGGCAGCTCGCCAGTCAAAGAGCTGCGCGCACATCGTTCGATTGTTTTCCTCATGCTGTTTAAAACACAAAGGCACTATATCTCGTCTTGTCTTACAGACTGATGCCAACGTAGCACAGGCATACAGACAACTGCCTTGACTATCTGATTAGGACGAATCGAGCAACAACCTTCAACATTATGGTGAGAGTACAGCAAGCTGCGAGCATTCCAGTTGCATTCGCGTAACTGAGAACTGTGATAACATTGTGGTTAGGTCAGATCGTGTCCATTTCTCGTTATCTGTTGGCTGTGGACTTGTTGTGGGTAATGATGGGCCTTTAATCTCGTTTCCGTTAGCTTTAGAACACGTGAATTAATCATCAGTAAATTCAAGTGACTTGTAGATTCTCTAGCCGGCTGTTGTGGCCGAGCGGTTCTAGGCGCTTCAGTCTGGAACCGCGCTGCTGCTACGGTCGCAGGCTAGAATCGTGCCTCGGGCATGGATGTGTGTGAAGTCCTTAGGTTAGTTAGGTTTAAGTAGTTCTAAGTTCTAGGGGACTGATGACCTCAGAAGTTAAGTACCATAGTGCTCAGAGCCATTAGCACCATTATTGGAGCTTTTCGTAGAGTTGGGCTTCGTGGGTGTATTATCCCGCAACTGTCATTTGTTCGCAATTCTAACATGTACGCTTTCCCTACTAAGTTACATTTTGCACAGGGGCTACATTCCACATGTCATCTGACCATCTAACAGTGTGCTGTATTGTATGCGTAGTTTTAGTCCCACCTTATCATGTTGATCACATAAATACTGAGTGACAAGAGGGAGTCAGAGTCATCTCATTTATCAGAAGGCCTGAAAAATATAGTTTTAACTCTTTTTGAAGAGTACCAACATAAACAATTGTGTCCACTAATTATCACTTATACATCAAATCCTAAATGAGGCAATTCATTAAGTCCTTTACATCCTTTCGAGGGGTACCGATTTGCAGGACATTGTCCAGGGAGTAGACACTCGTAGACCATTATAGAGCTTTCGGTGACACACATAGACAACCCGAAGACAACCCCAAGATAGCTCCAGACAGCCCTAAGGCAACCCCAACAGAACGACAGAACAGCCCCAATACAACCACAAAACAGCTTCGAGACAGCCCAAACACGTCCCCAAGACAACTTCAAGACAACCAGAAGGCAACATGCTGTCATTGGACTGTGCGGCCCTCTAAATATCTGTCGAGCGGATGGATCATGTCACGTTCTAGTTAAGTACACGTGAATGGTATTGTAAAGTAGTGTAGCTACATTAACGCCATCCGCGTGCCTGAATGGCCCAAGTTGTGGCAATGCTGTTTACCTCTGCTGAGCAGTCATCCCTGCAAGTATGGCTGAACTGTGGGAGGTCGCAGTGCCCCTTGGATACAACAAAATGCTTGCCACGCGGAAATTTATTTTACAAAAGTAATTTTTAGCAACCCAAGCATGTTGACAATAATGTAGTCTTTCGAGAAATGCGACGAATGAGGCGACGTAATTGCAAATCGTTGCTTCCATCATAAAAGCTCCCGATTTTCAGCTTATTAGGGAGTGTAAGTACAAAGGCCAAAAATTTGTCTCTGCACAAATCGAAACTCTAAGGCGCAATTTTATGTAGTTTGAGGCAGTGTAGTACGAGGTTTGGAGTTCATGCTTAAGTTCAGTAACGATTGTGTTACCTGCCAGTGGCTTTCTGCCCTCTCGTAGCTCTTTGCATAGGCTTTGTCATTTCCTATTGCCACTCTAAAGTCACACCACGCTCTGAAAGTGTCATATCCATGGTCTGGAGGTATATTTAAGGTTACAAACCGCGTTCGCACACTGTCGGCAAACAAATACGACATCCTCAATGACTTTGTTCAGAGGAACCAGGGTACGTTATGCGCATAATGAGGGGTTGCCGTATTCATTGGTCTCGGTCATTGGCGATTAGGTGGCGCTTAGAACGTCTATACACGATGTTTTGTCTCAGTAACTGAGTATGAAGGTGATCAGTGTTTGCAACAGAGGATACAACCATATCCAAATGATAAGCATGAACAGCTTCAAACATTTGAAAGGAATCGCACTGGGGCTTGGAGGAAGTTGGATAGACGTATCGCGGGACTCCTGAAGATGTTAGGGAGATTGTATCGTTATTAAGTCACTGATTTCAACAGTGGTTTGAGGAACATCCTCACTCAAGTAGACCAGCTACCGGACGTCTGCGTGGTACAAACGCACGTCAAGAACGACACATCGTGCCAGTAGTGGTGACTGAACATCATCCAGGGGCCGAAATCTGGTAACATGTTGCACCTGGTGTGTCATCAGTGACCATTGGGAACCGCCTGCTTGCAGAAAGAATAAGATCGCGTGAGCCTCTAGGCAGACTGCCACTGACACCATGACACCGGCAAGCGTGCCAATTGTGATATCGTAAAAGAGCTGAGTGGAGAGTGAAATGGCACTCTTTTACCGTCTGTAACGTAAGCAGGATCTGTCTCTACTCGAGTGATGATCGTACACGTGTGTACCGTATACCTAGTAAGCGGCCTATTCTGCGACGATACACAGGTCCAGACCCAAGCTTCATGGTGTTGGGAGCAATTACATACAACTGGTGTTCAAACTTGATGGAGTGCTCGCTACATTTCAGAGAGTGTTTTTCAGAGGTACTATCATTTCTTTGACAGGAAGATGCTGTGCTTTTCCAGCAGTACAGTGCACATCCACATACGGCGACTGCGACGCAGTG
Organism: Schistocerca americana; assembly: GCF_021461395.2. Classification (NCBI taxonomy): domain Eukaryota; kingdom Metazoa; phylum Arthropoda; class Insecta; order Orthoptera; family Acrididae; genus Schistocerca; species Schistocerca americana. The sequence goes on along the minus strand of NC_060123.1, from coordinate 624,291,057 downwards.
TGCCTTTTGTGGTGTACAGCAAATGCCCTGACCAGCAAGAACACCAGAACTCTCGGCAACTAAACAACTATGTGGCATGATTAGGCAGCTGCTTACTTATTCTTCAGGGCCAGTAAGTAGCAATGCCGAATTGCAGCAAAGGGCGCAAGGTGTCTGTGACAATCTATGGCAGGATGTCATTCGCCAACTTTATGATCGTTAGCATGCAAGAATACGTGCTTCAGTTATAACCAGACCGGTGGAGGAGGGGGGGGGGACCCTTTACTGTGACAAGTGTTCTTCATTTGGTCTGAATTTGTTGTCATATACTTCTAGAGACGTGTACTACCTAACTTGTCAATAAAATTAGCTTGTCCTTAAAGGTCAGACAGTTTTTTACGGCAGAGTAATTTTGAATGAACTCTGAGATATAGTCAGGGATAAAAACAGTTGATACTGAAATCAGTTCAATGCAATGAAATTTGAGCAAGTGGTTGACCGTTTCTATCCTTCGTTAAAATTACGGGTGCTGAAGGTCACCCACGTTTAAAAACTCAGGTATAGTTTTTAAAGGTGTACAGCTTACAATAGCAGCCCGTCCTAACAAGCCTCGAAAGGCCCGACGGCACCGACAGACCGCAACGTCATCCTCAGCCGATAGGCACCACTGGATGCGGACGTGGAGACCCATGTGGTCTGCACACCGCTCTCCCGGCCGTTGTAACCTTTCGTGACCGGCGCCGCTACTTCTCAGACAAGCAGCTCCGCTGTTAGACTCACAAGGGCTGAGTACATCCCACTTGGCAATCGTGCCCGGCAGACCCCGACGGTCATCCATCCAAGTGGTAGCCAACCCCGACAGCGCTTAACTTCGGTAATCCGATAGGAACCATTGTTAATATTATGGGAAGGCCGTTGGCCAGCAGTAGTTCAAGGTTAAATATAAATATGTTTTTCGTTAAGAGTAGTACTGTGTATTAGTACCGATGCGGGTCTCCCCTCATAACAATGGTGACAACAGACATCATTTATCAATGATGTGAAAGTTATTCATTTAATACCCGCTATGTGACAAAAAGAAGACTGAGGATGTTAGATGACAAGCAGTTTGGCTTTAGGAAAAGTAAAGGCACCACAGAGGTTGTTCTGACATTACGGTTGATAATATAAGCAAGACTAAAGAAAAGACACGTTCATAGGATTTGTCGACTTGGAAAATGCGTAAAATATTGCAAGATTTTAGATATTCTGAGAAAAGCAGGGGTAAGCTATATGGAGAGTATCACATGTATCACATGTACAAGAGCCAAGAGGTAGTAATACTAGTGGACGACCAAGAAAGATGTGCTCGGATTAAAAAGGGCGTAAGACAAAGATGCAGTTTTTCGACCCTACTGTTCAATCTGTTCATCGAAGAAGCAATGACGGAAATAAAAGAAAGGTTCACGAGTGGAATAAAAATTCAAGGTGAAAGGATTTCAATGATACGATTCGCTGGTGACATTGACATCCTGAACGAAATGGAAGAAGAATTACATGATCAATTGAACGCAGTGAACAGTCTACTGAGTACAGATTAGGGATTCAGAATAAATCGAAGAAAAACGAAAGTAATGAGAAGTAGCAAAAATAAGATAAATTACGCAAATATAAGGGCTGTCAATTCGATTAAATACCTAGGAATTACAATTACGAACAACTTAAATTGGAAATACCACATTGATAATATTGTGGGGAAGGCGAAACAAAGACTGCGCTTTGTTGGCAGAACACTTAGAAGATGCGACAAACCCACTAAAGAGAAAGCCTACATCACACTTGTCCGTCCTCTGCTGGAATAATGCTGCGCGGTATGGGATCCTTGCCAGGTAGTATTGACGGAGGACATCGAAAAAGTGCAAAGAAGGGGAGCTCGTTTCGTGTTATCTCGCGATAGGGGTGAGAGTGTCACTGATATGATATGATATGTTGAGGTGGCAGTCACTGAAACAAAGGCGGTTTTCTTTGCGGCGAGGTCTATTTACGAAATTTCAATCACCCACTTTGTCTTCCGCATGTGAAAATTTTTTGTCGACACCCACCTACTTAGGGAGAAATGATCCTCATAATAAAATAAGATAGATCAGAGCTCGAACGGAAAGATTTAGGTGTTCCTTTTTCCCACGTGCCATTCGAGAGTGGAATGGTAGACATGTAGTAGGAAAATGGTTCGATGAACCCTCTGCCAGGCACTTAAGTGGGAATTGCAGAGTAACCATGTAGATGTAGATGTAGAAATGAGAACAGCGAGACGCTTAATTTCAGGATTGAAGGTCACGAAGAAGATGAAGTTACGGAATTCTGCTACCGAGGCTGTAAAATTACTAATGACGGACGGAGTAAGGACATCAGAACAGACTAGCAACGGCAGAAAGGGCATTCCTGGTCAAGAGAAGTCTACCAGTATCAAACATAGGATTTAATTTGAGGAAGAAATTTCTGAGAATGCACGTATGGAGCACATCATTGTATGGTTCTGAAATACTGACTGTGGGAAGACCGGAACAGAAGGCATTTGTGCCACAGGCGAATGTTGAAAATTTGGTGGAGTGACAAGATAAGGAGGTTCTGTGCAGAATAGGAGAGGAAAGGAATATGTGGAAAACACTGACAAGGAGAAGGCACAGGATGGTAGAAAGTCTGTTAACAAATCAGGGAATGACTTCCATGATACCAGAGGGAACTGTAGAGGGCAAAAGCTATAAAGGAAGATACAGATTTGAAAACATCCAGCAAGTAACTCAGGACGTAGGTTGCAAGTGCTACTCTGAGATGAACAGGTTGGCACAAGAGAGAAATTCGCGGCGGGCCTTGCCCGAAAAGTCACAAGACTGATGACCCAGAAAAAATAAATAAATAAATGAAAGAAAAAGTATGACGAACTGAAGCACAAATTTCGACGACTATCTGCTTGGCGCTTCTCGGCGTAGCACTTTCCATTTCCGCCGGTGTATTAGGAGAATCTTGTGGTTGCTACGCTACGGTGCAGGGATCGTCCACGCAGCCTGTGTGGTGCGAACGTGCATCGGTGGCGGCAGAGCCGTGGAGGACGGAACGAATGGACCGGCAGCGAGCAGCGGCCAGCAGTGGGGGTGGCTGGCGACGCGACTGCACTGCGTGGCTTATCGCCTGCGCCCCCTTTGTGCTCGGCGCTGAAAACTCGCCGCCAGGGGCCACGTGTGGCCGGCCACCCTCATTCTTTGCAGCGCCGCGTCACGCTGATCCACCGGCCGTGCACGTCAACAGCGGCGCGTAGAGGCGAGGGTGCGATGTGCTGCGCTTTGCCGGTGAAAACTTGCGTCTCTCCACAACTTCGCACGGGTAGCACTACCTACAAATAAGTCAGCTTTCTGCGGCAGTCACTCACTTACTTTGCCATTACGTTTTCCGATGATTCGCACCATCATCTTTAGGTGGAGAATTGTTTAGTGACATAATCGGTGTTAGTGAAGAAAACACACCCTTTTTCACAGCAGCAGATTAGGTGCAATGTAGGTTACGTTGAGTCTTTTGCTGATGATAAAATTTGTTTCTCAGAAAGGTCGAGTTTTAAGTTTACAAACATAGAGTTATGACAGCTAATTACAAAAGGTTACAATTATTGAATTATATGAAAGAAACTAAATTAGTTACAAACTAGGACGTGCACTCACTTTATTCAACATGTAAACGTCACGACAGATATTCCGATTTAGATTATGACATGTTCGATATGTCTGTCATCATCGGCGATGATGTGGCGCAGGCGAATAGCGAACTTCTACATGACCCGCTGAGGTGTTGGATCATGTTGTTGATGACCTCCTGAATGGCTGTTTTCAGCTTAACACTGGTTTTGGGGCTCTTGCCGTACACCTTGTCCTTAATATAGCCCCTCAAAAAGGAGTCGTATGTGTATGTGTGCGTGTATCCGGAGAATATGGCGGCCTATCGCGGCCCATGTCAATGGCCTCTGTATACTCCAGAGCCAGAATGCAGTCTCCAAAGTGCTCCTCCGGGACATCACTCTCCTGTTCCAGTAGGCATCAGACTCTTCGATCCAATCAGTAGGTGTTCTAATTCTTCATCACTTTCACTAAGGATAGATGATGTCATCAGCGACTCTTATTATTTATACCTTGTGACCGTGAAATTTTTTGTCAACTCTGAACCTATTCCGTTTATTTCCCTTATTGCTTCTTCAAAGGACAACTTTAACAGCAGGGGAGGAAGAATGCATACCTGCTGATACGTGGTACTGGAATTAAGGAAAAAGTGGAAGGGGGCACCCACTAATATAATTTTCTTTTCACACAATCTGTTTATTTAACAATATATAAATTGTGTTTTACAGATAATCGATGCATTTAACCATAAAATTTTCTTTAACAAAATGAAAAAGATTGCAAAATTCTTTTAACTTTAAACCTTAAGTTGAATCAACTTTTAATTTTTGCAAAACAGCAAACAATATAACAATGATTACAGGACAGGCGGCTTGCATGGCCGAGCGGTTCTAGGCGCTACAGTCTGGAACCGCACGACCGCTACGTCGCAGGTTCGAATCCTGCCTCGGGCATGGATGTGTGTGATGTCCTTAGGTTAGTTAGCTTTAAGTTTTTCTAAGTTCTAGGGGACTGATGACCCCAGAAGTTCAGTCCCATAGTGCTCAGAGCCATTTGAACCATTTGAATCTCCCAATCCGGACATGTGCTTCAATACTATAGGTAGTTTAACAGAGCGTTGGAAGACTTGCCATAACATGAGATTGTAAATGTCGTATGACTAGTGCCCCCGTCGGGCAGACCGTTCGCCGGGTGCAAGTCTTTCGATTTGACGCCACTTCGGCGACTTTCGCGTCGATGTGGATGAAATGATGATTAGGGCAACACAACACCCAGTCCCTAGGCGGAGAAAATCTGTGACCCAGCCGGGAATCGAACCCGGGCACTTACGATTGACATTCTGTCGCGCTGGTCACTCAGCTACCGGTGGCGGACATAGTAAAGTAATGAGACTTTTGGGATAGATGAAATTCTTTCGGAACTTCTAAAATCACTAGGAGAAATGGTAACCAAGGCAATATTTAAGCTGCTGTGTAGACATTATCAGTTCGGACACGTATCATTATATTTGTGGGAAATATGATCCACACAACCTCGGAGATAGAAAGGGCAGATAAGTGTGAGGATTAATGAACAATCAGCGTAGTGACTCATGAGTCCTAGTACCTGGCAAGGATGAGATACAGAATAATGCAAAACAAAACTGAGATTTCTCAGATGATGATCAGTTCGACTTTCGCAACGACAAGCATTTATGACGTTTTGATTGATGATGGAACACTCAAGAAAAATCAAGACAAGTTATAGGATTTTTCAACGTGGAAGAAACGTTCGACCAAGTCAAATGGTGCAAAATGTGCGAAGTAATGAGGAAAACAGATGTGAGCAACGGAGAAATACGGACAATATACAGGTTGGGTCAAATAAAAGCATCCCAAAGAACGGAGCTCCAGAGTACAAAGAAATACAGCAGAGGAAAGGAAATACTATACTAACCTACGGCAGATGCTGAAAGTGAGCACAATTCATCACTTGGCACTGTTGGGCCCTGGTCAGCAAGTTGTTGAAGGCACATCGAAGCTGAACTGCTGGAATCGCTGCAGTCTCGTCCGAAACGTTCTGCTGCACTTCTTGAAGACTGTGAGACTCCACACAAAGTAATCGCACAATGACAGGTCAGTTGACGTGGGCGGCCAGCTAGGACCGGGACCACACTCACCTCTGCTAACAACTCTGTCAAGCATGAAGGTTATGCTGAAAGGTTCAGTCCGCTGTAAGGGCAGTTTCTTATTCCTGTTGGAAGTAGATGTAGCTCTTTTCCTCCTCCGTTAATGCAGCCACAAACGGTTTCAGAATGTTAGCAATGTAACGCACCGAGGTCAGGTGACGACCGGAGATGGGACCAATAATTCGGTATGTGTAAACTGCACACCACACCCCAAACTTCTGATCATGCAATGCTGTTTCGTGGAAGTTACGCAGATTCTTCATTGTGATTATGTGAACTGACATAACTATTCAGGTGGAACCGGGCTTCATCAGACACGAGGAACAGATCCATGTTCAAGCCATTCATTGTTATCTCAGCGAACAGACACTCACTAAACTGGAGGCACTAACGACCATTTGCTGGTTTTAATGCATGAACAATAAACACTCGGTAGGGGCATGTGCAGGTCTAATTATAGTATTCGCCTGCATGACTGTCATGATATGTCAGTCTCTTGTGACAGGCATTGGGCTGACATGGTAGGACTCTGAAGCAGTTTTTGGTGAACTGCAGCCACATTTCCTGGTGTGTGGTCACTTTTCCATATGCTTTTTTACTTGTTCAAAACAGATCTTGTGTCACGCCATTCTCCGACCAAGCGTTGCGTTCCACTCTTTGCTGGCACATTGACGAGATTAACATTTTCAGCAAGCAACTGACTACACCGTTTCCACGACTTCGTTGTCAGATAACTTTGTAAAAAGAAAACTCGCTGCTCCACTGTGAGTACCATCGTCTCTTTCCATTGCTCCACCCACACCGACACACTGACGGTGAGCGGGCGTGCACGTCGTGTGCGCTGTCACGGGGTGTAGTTATACACGGACATTCACGTCCAATCGTATCCACTCGCCCAGGCCATTTTTATTTGCTCCACCCTGTGCGACACATACAAGAATCAAGAAGGAACAATCAGAATGGGAAACCAAGAAGGATACCATCCGATTGAAAAGGGTGCAATAATGGGATATAATAGAATGAAATATTCACTCCAGAGCGGAATGTGCGCTGATATGAAACTTCCTGGCAGATTAAAACTGTGTGCCGGACCGAGACTCGAAATCCGGACCTTTGCCTTGCGCGGGCAAGTGCTGTAACAACTGAACTACCCAAGCACGCTGGCAAGTGCTATAACAACTGAAATACCCAAGCACGCCCCGTCCTCACAGCTGTAATTCCGCCAGTACCTCGTCTCCGACCTTCCAAACTTCACAGAAACTCTCCTGCGAACCTTGCAGAACTAGCACTCCTGGAATAGCACTAGTTAGGCATACACGGTTACCATAAGCAAACCGGCGCGTGAGCTGTTTCCAAAATGAGACGTTTGAGAGATACATCCACTCTTGGCCCGAAAACCAGTGATCATGCTGTTTTGGACGACAGGTAAATCGCTTAGTTTCCACCTTACGACAACGACCGCACTGTTTCCGTGCCCCCCGGACACGCTTTATATAGCCTCCAATAGTAGTGCTACCACCTGCCGTCTGTGAGTAGTTGTTACACGTTGACGTCTTAGGTGGTGGTGACATCAATGTGACTGGAACGTTTACGTCAATCAAAATTCAGGTAGTGTTGAGATGGACGTCTGTCCGAGAAGTAATTACGAAAGAGAGTGGTTTCTGTCTCATTAGTTTTGACACGAAACACCAATAATGAAGAGAGAAAAAATGTGTGCCGGCCGGGGTTGAGCACTGTCCGCATCAATAAAGGTTCCCGGTTTTGAAGACAATTTTAATCTGCCAAGTAGTTTTAGAAGTATCATACCTTCTGCTGTAGTTGCTGGCATTAATGATGGCATCAGATGGCGGGTACGAGACTGGAAGAATGAAATGGAGATGACTCTGAGCACTGTGGGACTTAACATCTTAGGTCATCAGTCCCCTAGACTTAGAACTACTTAAACCTAACTAACCTAAGGACATCACACACATCCATGTCCGAGGCAGGACCCGAACCTGCGACCGTAGCAGCAGCGCGGTTCCGGACTCAAGCGCCTACAACCGCTCGGCCACAGCGGCCGGCATAAATGGAGATGGGGTGGAGGCGGTGCGGTGGAGGTAATGAGAAGGCACTGAAGGGGAAAGTGGTGGTAGCTATTAAGCTATGAGATGTGGGACGGAAATTAGAATTCCCGACTGCTAAACGGTACAGCTTCGCCCAATGTCCCGCGGAACAAACACCTTGTCGGTCCTCCGGAACATCATTCTCTACTTAAGTCGGTCCTAAGTGGCGACCACCTGTTATCGCGCAGTCGCTTTTCCTCGCTACTTTTTCTTCGCCTTTCCCCCGTCTCCTGAGCGCAGCACGCTAATGGGCGGCTAAGCAGCGGCGGCTGCCGGCTCGGTACACACTTTGCGCCCTTTTTCTCCACCGCCGCTGCGCACGCAGGGCTCGCGTGACGGGCCGACCGAGTGGCGGCCATTTCCAGTCAGATTACGGCCGCCGGCGATAAGCGGCGCCCACAAAGCGAGCCGCCGTCCACTGTGCGGGGTGGCGGGGTGGCGCCGCGCCAGGTGCCCCGGATACGCCCCCGCGGCGGGGGCGGAAGCGGCCGTTATCGGCGCACGCCGCCGCCTTCCTGCCCCCGCGTCCACGCGCCTCTCACCCTTTTATTGCCCTGGCCGTTCCTGTCTGCAGGCTATTAGCTGGCTCGAGAGGTGGGCAACTCCGCACACGACCCTATCGGTGCGTTTCTCGGTTGCGAGCTCGTAATCTATGTCAACAGAAGATAAACCTAACAACCTAATTAACGAAGCTCCGATTCTACAGCAGTGGTCCTCAATCCTTTTTTGTTCGCGTTACACTATACAATGTAGCAAGTGCCTGCGGCATATTGACATACGGGTTGGCAGGGGTAAGGTGCGAGTCAGCGACAATCCTAGACCTTTCGCCTAGCGCAGTTATCATCGAACTTTTTTACTCAAGAGCCAAATCAGACACTGTGGGGTGGTACCCCAGGCCACATATCTACCGATAAAATCATTAATTTGTGACCTACATAAATTAGTAGGAGGGTAATCAAAAAAGTAAGGTCTCCTATTTTTTTATAAGTACATAGACCTGTTTATTTCTACAATGGTTTACATCAGTTTACAACTTGAACATTCAGCTATTTTTCGGCTTAATCACCATTTCTAACGCTGCATTTTTGTAGACTGTGTGGCAGTTTTTGTATGCCCATGTCATACCAGCTCGTCGCCATGCTGTTCAGAAAGTTATGAATCTCTTCTTCCACCTCGACGTCGCAGCTGACTCACTTTCCGGCCAAATGTTCTTTTAACCTAGGGAACAGGTGATAGTCACTGACGCCAACTCAGGACTATAGGGTGGGTGGGTTCCACTGAAACTGTTGCAGGAGAGCAACGGTTTGCCTAGCTATGTGTGGGCGAGCGTTGTCATGGAGAAGGTGTACGCCCTTGCTCAACATTGCTCTTCTCCGGTTCTGAATTGCCCGTTTGAGTTTTTTCAGAGACTCACAGTACCTGCCAGCATTAATTGTGGTCCCAGCGATTCAGTTCCGAGGACGAGATGAAAGAAGAGTTCATAACTTTCTGAACAACATGGCGTCGAGATGGTATGACATGGGCATACAAAAACTGCCACAGCGTTTACAAAAATGCAGCGACAGAAATGGTGATTATGTCGAAAAATAGCTAAATGTTCAAGCTCTAAACTGATGTAAACCATTGTACAAATAAATAAGTCTATGCACTTATAAAAAAAGGAGGCCTTACTTTTGGGATTACCCTCGTATGTTATAAACCACGAAAGGACTAGCTATAGTGCGGACGCGATGGTCGCTCGCCTCCAAGGACGGATCGTATAATGTCAGCAGCATTCCGAACTCTTCGCTTCGATTGTCCTCCTTCTGGGACTGTCCGAAAGTTGCCGGACTATAGTGATCCGTTGTGTTGTTGTTGTTTCTGCTGCTGTTGTGATGTTGTCTGTGTAAGCTGATGATTAGACGGTTAACGACAGTAATTGTATTTATATTTACATGTATTATGAAATATGAGCCCCTATCAAAAATGTTTAACTAATGTTTTGAATGTCTTTTTCTTCTATTCATTGCGTTGTATTATAACATCCTTAATTTAATTTCATATTCCTTGTTACAGATATCTACCGCACTTGAAGTTGACCGTCCCTATATACGCAAACACGAATCCACGTTACTTCGGTTTGAAATTTATACTATAGCAGATGATCGGTAGGAGTCCCGCACGCTCGTAATTCGTCGGTACTCGAAGGTAAACGTAACATCGCCCCCTCCCACAGTCTCTAACCTTGAAGTGGCACCACTTCCCCTTCTGCCCCTGAGGTAGGCAGCCAACTTTACTTACTGTTAGCTCACGGCCAAACTCATTAGCGTTAACTAAAATAAAGCACAACTTGAAAATAGCAGTCTCTGTAAGTATTTTCGTTTGTCACTAAGCAGGAAATTTACAACCGTAGGGAGCTCTTTACGTCAGTTTACATTTTTGGATTCGGCTGTTAGCTATGAAATGCTTGTTGTTATGAAATACGGCTGAGAGCCTGGGTTTGCATGAAGGCTTGATTCGAGCCACCTGCGGGGACGAGCTGCAGTTTGACGACCACTGGAGTAGCGTGAGCACAGCCTGTGTTCACCATAAAGTTGTATGTAGACCCACAGTCTGTCTTGTGGCTTTTTCATTAGCAGGACAGCAAACCAAAGCTACGATAAAGAGATAGCAACTACTTCTGAAAAAAGCAGAAATGGAAAGTTATAGGAAAAACCCTTACCATTACAGAGGACGTAATTTTTCCTACAGGTGACAAAATAGTGAAATCAATTTCAGTTGACAGGGCCGAGAAAGGAATATCTTTGGATCCGCTGTCAAACAATAGCATCTCCCAGCTAACTGATGACATGTCTTCAGATACCCAGTGCAATGTCCATGAAAAGTTAAGCGACGGTCGCGTATTTTCACTACAGCTCGACTAGCCAATTGGTGGTAAGCAACAAATGTCAATTACTGAGTTACATAAGATTTGTTGATGAGGATTCGATTACGTGTAATGTACCGCCTTCTATGTCAACTGATTCGGATCTGTTTAACTCTGGCTCTAGCTGGTGGAAGTTCCTGGAAATTTCTGGAAAAATGAAAGAATTTGTTGCAAGGACTATGTGCGTTCGCTGCCTGCTGCTGGTATATGGAGCCCCAGGTTGTGACAGCGAGTAAAAAATTCGCTCTACGATTCGCTGGCTTCTGCAAAAGGTTTTACGTTAGCGAATGTCAATGAATCTGACAATGATACGGAGCACCAAATTGCAACTTGTCTTGCGTTGTCAGCCCAATTGAGTCTTGCTCAAGACCGTTATTTTCTGATGAATCTGAGATACAGTTCAGCACCCACAGGAGGAATCTACTTTCTGTCCAAAGAAAATTCTTCATTATTTGCAAGAATTTGGAAGTGTGGGATCCTGCCCACTAGTCTAATATACGAAGCCTAGGAAGCTGCTTCCTCGGATAGTGAGAAAACAGTTCAAGCAAATCTTATCAATGGAGTTTATTACAATAAATTGAATTGACAATACTTGACTTTGCCTTTTCACAATGAAGTGTCACAAGCAATTGTCGACATGCAAATAGTCAATTTCTTCGATATATACATTTTCCATGCAAGCAAATAATATAGATCACAATTCACGACTAAAGAATTAGGATGACTGGCTGACGTCGTCTCACAGCCTTCTCACCTGTATCGTTCAGGCCGACGTGCCGGCGCTTGATGATACGCCGGAGCAGAAAGGAACCCACATCATCTATTATGTACAACGTGGTCAGAAACTGAACGAGAATACGAAAAGATTATAAGGTTGTTACTGGGGGGGGGGGGGGGGGGGGGATGTGATGAGAAATAACTGCTTACAAAAAAATTTGACTCTGAGCTGCTTCCAAGTTAAATGTCACCGAATTTAGCTAGTCAAACCATAGCATGTTAAAATTCAAGTGGCCAACCACAGAAGGTGTCCCCACATGTGTTTCACATCTGGTTTCATAAAACCAAATAAGAGAGTGACTCAAAAATTAGACCTAGAGTGGTAGTAAAGATCGAACCCGAGTCAAAGTCTGAGCTATCATCTATGCTATGAGAACAATGACCACTAATTGTTCGTGGTGGATTACTTGAATTTGAATACAAAATGGCAAGACTGGCTAACTTCAATCTAATTAACTTTGAAATGGCGCAACCTACTGAATTTTTCCTTTACAATTATTTCTCACCCTGCTGCCGACTGTTTCTGACCACCCTGTATTAAAGCAAAGTAATATATCCGCCGTCCGCGGATAGGAAAATTTCAGAGTGTGAGTTATAGCGTTTTTATTTAAACCTATGTCTTTCTTCAAAATTTACAAAACAATATTCGTGAGGTAGGACTGGTCCTCCAAGCCGACCAATAACTAGATCAGAGATTTTTCCAAACATAAACTGTCTGTAGTAACCATACAACTTTAGCAAACCAAGCCTCGGGCGTCTCTCGAAGAGCGGCGCGGAGTCCACGTTGCCGTCACCAGAGTCCGAGGACGGGTAGGGGCCCTGCGAGGATGGCTCCGGTATGGTGGCGGCAGTGGACGATGACGCGGCGGCTACGATCACACCAGTGGGCTCGCTCGGAGTGAACTGCCTCTCCAGGCTCCTGCGCCAGCGTAAATACTACTCGGCGCGTGGATATGGCTGGCTCTATTTGGAGTCACGTGTCAAGCGGAAGGAAAAAGGTCCGCGGCTGCAGCGACCTGTTGCGGCGCCGTGGACGCCTCCTGGTGGTCTTTGGGAAGCGTCTGTGTTTCCGGGACGACCGGCCAGGCTGACCCCTACTCGGTCCGAGGCCCCCTGTACCAGTCTGCTTCGCGGGAAGCGAGAGTTACAGGCGCTTAGTCTGGACACAGTACAGAGTATATGAGGCACTGAGAGCACAAGCGGACTAACCCACACGTTTTGTGAATTTGAGGTATTGACATGTTGTGATAACAGTATACGAGTATTATGCAATGCATGTTGATCTGTTTGTTTATCTGAAGGTTTGTCTAATGTAGCAACGTAAACATTGCTGTTGCACTCAACCGCCGATAGATACCGTTGAGAGCAGGAGTGGACTATGCGTCATAGTCCATTTGTGCTCTATGCTCTCCGTCCACTGCCATTGCGCGTGACGCCGGCGAACGAAAGACTTGTGTATTTAGTGTGGAACAACGTATTGGACCAGTGACCACGTGGACGTGTATTTCAGTTGATCAGCATGGCAGCCCCTGCGAAAAGCGTGGAGGAGCAATTGGAAGGTTAGTTTGTATTGTGTTCCATTCCTTTTTTGCGGATAACATTGTCGATTGTACACTAACGCGTTCATATGCAAACACGTCTAGATGTACCGTATCTCGAATGGTGACTTTGTTCAGAAAATGCAGGTTGTTTTCCATACGAAAACAGAATGACATACAAACAATACTTTATGTATTGCTATTTTGTGTAATCAAGTAACGATCACTTGTAATGTTATGTGTACAACAATGTTTTACCGCCCGCCGAGTTGTGTTGAGCAATTGCTTCGCCTGTGGATACCAATGCACACGTTGACCATTACTGTAGTGTAGTTAATATTACATTGAGGGATGGATATTGTTATTACAGAGATGTTTGCGTCCGATGGGGAAGTGCCGGGAGACGCGAGAGCGAGTACGGCTGCAGCACCAACTATTCCAGAGGACGTGCCAGAGACGAACGACGATGCCGTGGTACGGAGCCGAGGAAAGAAGCGCCTTAGAAACGAAGATAAATGGCTTCGTAACGTTAGGAAAGAACGGAGAGCTCTAGGTCAAGAGTATGTAAACCGTAAGGGTAACCTTGTACCTCGAAAGGAATTGCGGAAAATCAGCGAGTGTACGTGCCGGTATGAGTGCCACAAACACATCAACGAAGAACAGCAGGAACAAGTGTTCAATGAGTTTTATAATTTAGGCAGCCACGATCTGCAGTCGGCTTTCCTGTTTACCATGATTAAAGTCGTTGATAAAGCACGGTCTTACGTAGGTCAGCAACATTCACGTAGGGAGAAGACGAGATTGTATTACTTGCTCAATTCAAATGGGTCTGAAACGAGGGTGTGCAAAAGATTCTTTCAGAATACTTTAGCCGTATCTGCTGGAAGAATATAGGGTACTCAAGAATAAAGGGGAAAAAGCCACCCCTCCTCGTGATGGTAGAGGTAAAGGTGAACCTGGTAATAAAACACCTCGCCACAAAGTTGATGTAGTAAAACGTTTCATAGAAAAATTCCCGGCGTATGAGAGCCATTATGCGTATCATAAAAATAACGGTAGAAAGTATTTACGACCAGATTTAAATTTATCAGTCATGTATTCACTGTACTGTGCAGAGGAGCAAATGCCCGTTTCTCATTTTATTTTCCGCAAAATTTTTTACGAAAACTTCAATTTGTCATTTCATCCACCAGTGTCCGACTCTTGTCGAACATGTGATGCTTTGCAGGTAAAAATAACAGCTGCCGATAATGATAAGGAGAGGATGGAGTTAATTGCAGAACGTGAATTCCATCAGCAAAAAGCTGAGTATGCACGGGCAGGTTTACATAGTGATACATTGCTTAGCAAATCAGATGGTAACGTTACAGTGATAACATTTGATTTGATGAAAACTTTGCCTACACCGATCATCTCAACTGGAGTTTGCTATTACAAACGTCAGTTGTGGACATATTGCTTTGGCATCCACAATATGCACAATGATGATGTATACATGTTTCTGTGGCATGAATCCATTGCGTCGAGAGGGCCACAAGAATTTGGTTCTTGTTTGCTGTACTTCATACGCAATTTTGTCAGGACTGAAAAACTAATTATGTACTCTGATCAGTGCGGAGGCCAGAATAGAAACATAAAGGTTGCTGTACTGTGCCAATACATTGTCAACAGCTCAGAGTTCTCTGTGAAGGAAACAGACCATAAATTTTTAGTTAGCGGACACTCGTACCTGCCCTGTGATCAGGATTTTGGCTTAGTTCAGAAACGAAAAAAGTATTTTCCTAATATTTACCGTCCTAAACACTGGAATGATGTGGTAGTGAGTGCCAGAAAAAGGAATCCATTCAAGGTAATTAATATGAATGCGGAATGTTTCTTTTCAACAAAACAACTCGAAAGAAACATCACGAATCGAAAAACGTCTTCTGGCAATTGTAAAGTACAATGGTTGAACATACAGTGGCTGCGGTATGAAGCAACCAACAGATTCAAAATATTGTATAAATACTCGAACCAAAACCAAGAGCCATTTCAGGAAATTGATGTGGCCAAACGAACATCCACATGCATCAGCAATCTCGAACTGCTTTATCCTAATGGAAATGTAATTACAGAGGCAAAAAAGAAGGATCTGCTAAGTTTGCTTCCGTATGTACCTCCACTTCATCATGATTTCTACAAAACTTTACAAACGTCATCAAATGCTGTAGAAACATTGCCTGTGGATGATTTTGAAATGTAACACAATGCGTAACATTACAGAAACCAATGTAAAATGGTACATGTAATGTGTACAATGTATACTAGTAATGAATACTATTGTCACATGCATCAGCGTACTAACGGACCTGTCATTGAGAATGTTCAACTACTTGGAGCGAAAATGGACTAAGCCACAACAAAACTGCTAATATTCTACTATATAGTACTTTTGTAATTTATCTATGTCAAAATATTGTTCAATAAAACCACAGTTACATCATATGCATGTTACAAGGCTGCAATGTATCACAAACATACATTATTTGTGGGCCCGTATTATGAGACCTGTTTCCTCCATATTGACTTCTCCGGGGTTAGTCCGCTTGTGCTCTCAGTGCCTCATATGTGCTTGTGTCCAGGATCTCACTCCAAACTTCTGGATCGATTTCAACCGAATTTGGCACAGAAACAGCAGGCCTCATGAGTATCAAAACTGTGGGATTCATAATCTAGTTGCTGAAATTGTAGTGGAGATAAGGGTAAAAACGCATTTTCCCAGCCCCTGTAAATATGGCTATCCTGTGCGATATGCATGTTGTATGTGAACAGTATCGGGCTCTCAAATCAGTCTATGGGGGGAAGAAGCGGTTTTCCGGACCTCAAAGTGTAGGCTACCCTATTGTGTTGGAACAGTATTGGCCTGCTATGGGTGGCAGCCCGTATGTCAGGAGCAAATAAATGATTTTCAAATCCCTCATGTGTAGCCTGCCCTGCATGATGGGCATTTTGTGGTAGTGGTGCCTGCCTGTTTCATGGAACTGCACTGCAGGGGCTACATATGCCGATGAGCATGGCTAGAGACAGGTTGAGATGGACAGAAAAGGGGATGTACAGAGTGAGGAGATGACAAAATGGCGAGAGAGAGGTGTAGAGGGATAGATGTATGAGTGGTAGGTGTAGAGGAGTCGAGGGGGGGGGGGGGCAGGTGGAAAAGTAAGAGGGGGAGATGGAGATGATGGAAAGAGAGAGGTAGGGAGGACGATATTGTCAGAGGGAGGGAGCAGGAAGATATAGTTAGTCAGAAATGTGGGATGGAGGAAATGGAGCAAACAGAGGGAGAGAAGTGGGGAGGATGAGATAGAGGTGAGAGGTGGGGGATGAGGTGCACAAACAGAGGAACATTTGGACACAGAGAGGGGAGGGTACTTTTTTCTATGTGTATCTTCCAGCATAGCTATGGAACACTTGGAACAATTAGAGTCAAACTTGGTATTACCAGTCATACCAGCAGATAATTCCTGGAGGGATGAAGTAACTCCAGAAGTTAAAGTGGGAAAATGCAAATATTCAAGCATAACTTTGAAACCCCTGCAGTAATTGTACCTGGGTCTGTCAGGTTTACGACATACTACTGGGCTGAGGCATCTCTTGCTTCCTTATGGATTCGGGAGTGTAGTGGCGGGGGATGGGGATCAATGAAGTAACATCTAAAAGATAGAAAATTTACCATTTTAGCACTGAATTTATAAATTTCGGAGTTGCTGGGCTGATTGGTGATGGTTGTGATGACTTTTAATGATTAGAATTGACCGGGGCAGTAAGAGCGGTTTTGTTTAATTCCTACACAATTGAAGAAAACTACATACACACAAAACTTTCAGTCTGAAAAGAAAGTACTGTGGCTCCAATAGAACAACTATCCCGCATTACGGTGGGGTTAGGCCTAGTGAAATGGGTTCAGTGACATGTAAGCATAGCTGCCCGCATCTCGTGGTCGTGCGGTAGCGTTCGCGCTTCCCACGCCCGGGTTCCCGGGTTCGATTCCCGGCGGGGTCAGGGATTTTCTCTGCCTCGTGATGGTTGGGTGTTGTGTGCTGTCCTTAGGTTAGATAGATTTAAGTAGTTCTAAGTTCTAGGGGACTGATGACCATAGATGTTACGTCCCATAGTGCTCAGAGCCATTTTTTTTGTAAGCATAGCTCTGAAATGCCTAGAGAAATTACAACCAAACAGTATGCATACGTCTCAGTGTCTACGAAAAGAAAATTATAGCTAACATCACTAGTAACGACAATGGTGAAGTGAACACTGTGACAGAGACATGTAAAAAAACAGTACACTCAGATCTATAGCTTCCAGTGAGAATTTATACTTTTACAAGTACATGAACGAAGCTTGTTATTAAACTACGACACAATTTATTCCCAACTGCCTGTTTGTAGATAACTTCGAGAAATTCTTCTACCATCTGGTTCTGGATCAAGTTACCGCCACACAGTTCGCGGTTGTTTTATCAGTGTTATCTGTCCTTTGTAGCTATACTGCATTCCGTGTATCGTAACGTTACAGAGATCTTCGTTATATTGTTCTCTGTGGCATGCAGACTATCTCTATAAGGATTGACTGACTGATTGTGAGGTGAAACTACACGCCACTGAATCGTTTGGAGTTGGCGTAGCACGAACGATTGCAGATAACGCGAAATTTCATGAAAGTGTTCCGCCGACAAAATCAGAGACGTTTTTATGGGTACTTTCAGAAAGTTTCTCATAAGGGGTTCGCGGCCTCCGGTGGCTCGTTACAGGGTAATGGCTTTTCGTGTAATTGTTTATCCACTACTTATCTTTGTATCTCTATTACAATGAAAATTTTGACGTAACAGTGCCAATGTCGATAGTATGAGCTATGTGTCTTAGTTGGACACAAACTTGTGCCACTCATTCGTACATTCAATACTGTTTTTTCCAGTCTCGGGTTTGATCTTCCAGCAGTGTTAGTTGTACACTGAAAGTGGCACATATCAGTATAGACAGCTTCACTGATGTGAGTTGACCGGTAGGCATTTGGTATATGGTGTAACTGAATTCAAGGTAAGATCGGCACACTGCCACTATATTGAACTCCCACCGCAACGACGCAAACATATAAAAATGTACGTATTTGGTCCGAAGGTCGCTGCATTACCCCGAGATTAGTGTTACACGTTTTGACGATTGCATATGATAGTCCTTTTCACTGTGTTGAAGGTGTGTCCACAAGAACTAAGGTGAATGGATTAACAATCAGAATAAATCATAACTGCATTACTGCCCTGTAACGACTCATTAAAGGCAACGGGTCCTTTAGACGGAAACACTCAAAGAATGCCCCAACAGAAACCACTTATATTTCATGGAAGAAACCTGGGTTTACAATGTGTATCGCAAATTGACTCTCAAGAGGAGAATTCCATTTACAAACACCTTAAGAATCCTATCCGAAAACATGGCGATCACAGTAGATGTAAATGGTGATTTGACGTTGGCAGCACGTTAAACTGCTGCCGTATTTCCGTTGATGATTGTGATGCGAATAATGGTTCTTCCGTTACCGACACAGGTCTGACATTTACCGAGAAGTTAGTTTGCTTAGAGGACTGTGCGGCTGGTCCCGGCGGAGGTTCGAGTCGTCCCTCGAGAGTGTGTGTGTGTGTGTGTGTGTGTGTGTGTGTGTGTGTGTGTGTGTGTTTGTCCTTAGGAAAATTTAGGGTAAGCTTAGGGACTGATGCCCTTAGCAGTTAAGTCCCATAAGATTTCACACACATTTGATCATTTTTTAGTTTACTTAGAGTTTCATTAAACGCTGTAGTTATCTGGAAGGGTTAAGTGAGCATTCCACTATGTTACCTTTTCAGTCCTTTCCAAATTTCGACGGGAACGTAACTCTTTTGTAGCATCTCATTACACATTTCCGTAGCCGGATTTTTCAGCAGTACCCAATTTTTCACAAAAAATTCTATACGCAGGCCACCACGACCTGGTGCCTTGTCCATGGCACTCTTGTTAATGACATCAAACATCTGCTCAGTGACCTTTTTTCTCTTTCCTGAAGCCTACTGGAAGGAAGTTTGTCAATTTTTGCGTTTCATTTTCGTCTATCGGTTAATCTGCGTAAAATTTAAACAAATATTCCTACAACGTCGCCATCTGATCTAGCATGATACTTGTGTCTCTTCCGTTACTCGTATCTATTTCGGATATTAATTTTCTCTTCACCTTCGGCCTCTCGAGGACTATGTGCTAAGTAAAAGAAGTTTAGGCTTCTATCACAAATTGTTCTTTGCCTCTCACTTGGTATCCAAATGTTTGCTTCTCTTTAAGTCAGACTGTTTTCACATTTATTCCTCAAAACATTTTAAATATTTAGTTAGATCGCTTTTCTTCTCTAAGTCTCTAAAGGAGTTGAACAGAAAGTCATTTGTGCTGCTTTCCCATTCGCGCACTGTTCTACCCGAATGCTTCGTGCGCAATTGATCCACACATGCATTATATTTGCGTAGCCGTTCATTTGCGTTCTACTTTGTTCTCAGTTGCGGCGTACCTCGCCATTTACGCGCTTGTTTTTAAGATCGATGTGTTTATTTTGCACAAACTTCGACTTCTACAAATATTCTATGAATGTATATTTATTTCAAGGTGGTAAGTGCTATGATCCGATAAACATATTGGCCGAATTTCTGATTCAGTCAGTCTGGTCTGTATGTTGTGAGATACACAAATGCTTCAAATACAATGACAGAATGACCTCTTTCATACCAATCACAATGGATTACGAAAATATCGATCATGCGAAACCAAACTCCACTTTTCTTACGTGGCATACTGAAAGCTCTGGATCGAGGCAATCTTGATTTCCGAAAAGCATTTGTTTCGGTGCCACACCTACTCTTATTGTCAGAAGTTCTGTCACATGCACTACGATGTGAAATTTGTGACTGCACTGAGGACATTTTTGTAGGGAGAACACAGCATGTTATCTTGGATGGAGAGTCACCATCAGTTGTGGAAGTAACTTTGAGTGCGCCCGAGGGAAGTGTGTTGGGACTGTTGCAGTTCATGTTGTATATTAATGACCTTGCGCACAGTATTAATACTAATCTCAGACTTTTTGCAGACAATGCACTTATCTTTAATGAAGCACTCTATGAAAGAAGCTGCATAAATATTGTCAAAACTTGATAAGATTTCAACTTGCTTTGCAACTTGCTTCTCAAGTGTGTGGGACGCATACCATATAGTACTAACAAGAGATACTGAACGTATACAGAAAAGGTCAGAACGAATGGTCACAGGTGTGTTTGACCCTTGGGACAGTTTTACAGTGAGACTGAAGAAACTGAACTGATATACTCTTGAAGATAGACGTAAACTTCCCTAGAAAGTCTACTAACAATGTTTCAAGAACCTGCTTCAAATGATGACTAGGAATATTGGGAGTGTGAAAACAAGATTAGGCATTCGGACAATCATTCTTCCCGCGCTCCATACGTGAATGGAAGAGGAAGGAACCCTAGCAACTGGCACAATCCGATTTACCATCTGCCATGCACTTTGTAGAGTACGGATGTGGATGTAGAAATGCGGTCTAATCTGCTTGCTGATCCGTTTGTTACGAATGTGTACATGGGGACACCATCGTTACATACCTCCACGGTATCCTTCATGGTTAGACTGTTAATGAGATAGCTAAGTTCTTCGCTACGTTTCAGTGTGTGGACTTTCGGCGACGAAACGTATTTACAACTTGTGCTGTGGCTCTGAGCACTATGGGACTCAACTGCTGTGGTCATAAGTCCCCTAGAACTTAGAACTACTTAAACCTAACTAACCTAAGGACGCCACACAACACCCAGCCATCACGAGGCAGAGAAAATCCCTGACCCCGCCGGGAATCGAACCCGGGAACCCGGGCGTGGGAACTTGTGCTGAAGTAAGGTCATCTTGGGTGAACTCTGGTGGGCTGAGTATGATTTCCCCATTACGTCCAACGCTGGGGTGCTATTCCAATGCCAGAGAGCACTTGCAATGATAACAATTTAGGGAGAAAATGGTTAAAATAGCTCTGAGCACTATGGGACTTAACATCTGAGGTCATCAGTCTCCTAGCACTTAGAACTAGTTAAACCTAACTAACCTAGGACATCACACACATATACGCCCAAGGCATGATTCGAACCTGCAACCGTATCAGTCACGTGGTTCTGGACTGAAGCGCCTAGAACCGCTTGGCCACCGCGGCCGGCACAATTTAGGGAAAAAATACGATCAAGATATGAATTGAAATTTGTGTTGGGGAGGGCATTACTCTTGCATAGTCCGTGCAGCAATGTCAGTCATAGTGCTGCCATGGTGTAATGGTCAGCATTCTTGCCTCGTAAGCAAGGAGACCCAGGTTAAACTCCCTGCCGTTGCATATATTTTAATTCACTTATTCAGCTTCCATCATTTTCGTAGATAAAGATGAACCTTAAATAGATCGAGGAAAATTTAATTATAAAAGTTTTGTAGAAACGTTTAGGAGCTTCCCTAACAGAACCTGACGCAAATTAAAACCATTGTATATTCTTAGTTGTCCATTAAATTTGCACCACCGAGAAAATTAGCAACTTACGAAGTTCCCTTCATATACGTGTACAATATAGCAGCAAAAATACATGATCACATTTGTAGATATTCTGGTGGTGCACGGAGGTGCGAAATTTAGTGCACAGAGCTGACATTTACGACAAGAATAATGGCTCTTACACGGCTGGGCATATCTTAGCGCTTGCTGGCTGGTGGCGTGCCTCTGTCTTGGTATCGGTGTTCAGATGCTTTCAGCTGCTTAGATGTCTGAAGAATATGTTCGTCAAGACAGCGGTCGAAACCTCAGTATAGGAAAATATGGTTTTTTGTTACATTACATCGTCACAAAGACGTCGAAGATATGGTACAGTAACTAGCCTTAACTGGTCAGAAATTTACGAGGGGACTTTATAAAGTAAGTTTCATCTTATTAAGACACGCTTAGTCACTTTTATTGAATGCTGCACTACAATTGAAAGTGACGCAGATGCATGACACAATCTTTAAAAAATAGTCACCAAGTATCTGCAAACAACGGACGGAACAATCAACCAATGGTTCAGTTCCTCGATGATAAAAACCCTCCCCTAGGAGGCGGAACCATTCGAGAGCGACTATTTAAACGCCCAAGTCGTTGGAAAATTTGTAATTGTTACGAATCAGTTCTTCGACTGCCTAGACATTGCTGTTTGTGGTCGATGCAGATGGCCTTCTAGCTCGATTAGCGTTACTCGAGTCTGTGCCACAATCGTCAGATATCACTGCGATTGGACGCGACATGGCATTTTGGTCAACATACTGCCACCCGTGGTCTAGGGGTAGCGTCTTCGACTAATAATCAAAACGTCTTCGGTCCCGGGTTCGACCCCCGCCACTGCCTAAATTTTGATAAATAATCAGCATTTGCGGCCGAAGACTTCCGGCATAAGAAGTCAGCCTCATTCTGCCAACGGCCTTGTCAAAGAGGGCGGAGGAGTGGATAGAGGTTCAGGGCACTCTCTTGTCCTAGGGGTGGGAAATTGCCCCTAAAGGCGGAAGAATCAGCAATGATCAACGACATGAGGATGCAGAAGGCAATGGAAACCACTGCATTAAAGACACGTAACGTGTATCCACAGGACATGTGGCCCGTATTTGAAGAAGTGTCATGATGATCTCTCCATTGGCAAAAGATTCCGGAATAGTACCCCATTCGGATCTCCGGGAGGGGACTGCCAAGGGGGAGGTTACCATGAGAAAACGATTGAATAATCTACGAAAGGATAACGTTGTACGAGTCAGGGCGTGGAATGTCAGAAGCTTGAACGTGGTAGGGAAACTAGAAAATCTGAAAAGGGAAATGCAAAGGCTCAATCTAGATATAGTCAGATGAGTATCGGGTAATATCAACAGCAACAGAAAATGGTATAACAGGTGTAGGATTCGTTATGAATAGGAAGGTAGAGCAGAGGGTGTGTTACTGTGAACAGTTCAGTGACCGGGTTGTTCTAATCAGAATCGACAGCAGACCAACACCGACAACGATAGTACAGGTATACATGCCGACGTCGCAAGCTGAAGATGAACAGATAGAGAAAGTGTATGAGCATATTGGAAGGGTAATGCAGTATATAAAGGGGGAGGAAAATCTAATAGTCATGGGCGGCTGGAATGCAGGTGTAGGGGAAGGAGTAGAAGAAAAGATTACAAGAGAATATGGGCTTGGGACACGGAATGAAAGAGGAGAAAGACTAATTGAGTTATGTAACAAGCCTCAGCTAGTAATAGTGAATACCCTGTTCAAGAATCACAAGAGGAGGTGGTATACTTGGAAAAGGCCGGGAGATACGGGAAGATTTCAATTAGATTACATCATGGTCAGACAGAGATTCCGAAATCAGATACTGGATTGTAAGGCGTACCCAGGTGCAGATATAGACTCAGATCACAATATAGTAGTGATGAAGAGTAGGCTGAAGTTCAAGACATTAGTCAGGAAGAATCAATACGCTAAGAAGTGGGATACGGAAGTACTAAGTAATGACGAGATACGTTTGAAGTTCTCTAACGCTATAGATACAGCAATAAGGAATAGCGCAGTAGGCAGTACAGTTGAAGAGGAATGGACATCTCTAAAAAGGGCCATCATAGAAGTTGGGAAGGAAAACATAGGTACAAAGAAGGTAGCTGCGAAGAAACCATGGGTAACAGAAGAAATACTTCAGTTGATTGATGAAAGGAGGAAGTACAAACATGTTCCGGGAAAATCAGGAATACAGAAATACAAGTCGCTGAGGAATGAAATAAATAGGAAGTGCAGGGAAGCTAAGACGAAATGGCTGCAGGAAAAATGTGAAGACATCGAAAAAGATATGACTGTCGGAAGGACAGACTGAGCATACAGGAAAGTCAAAACAACCTTTGGTGACATTAAAAGCAACGGTGGTAACATTAAGAGTGCAACGAGAATTCCACTGTTAAATGCAGAGGAGAGAGCAGATAGGTGTAAAGAATACATTGAAAGCCTCTATGAGGGTGAAGATTTGTCTGATGTGATAGAAGAAGAAACAGGAGTCGATTTAGAAGAGATAGGGGATCCAGTATTATAATCGGAATTCAAAGCTTTGACTTACGGTCAAATAAGGCAGAAGGGATAGATAACATTCCATCAGAATTTCTAAAATCATTGGAGAAAGTGTCAACAGAACGACTATTCACGTTGGTGTGTAGAATATATGAGTCTGGCAATATACCATCTGACTTTCGGAAAAGCATCATCCGCACAATTCCGAAGACGGCAAGAGCTGACAAGTGCGACAATTATCGCACAATCAGCTTAACAGCTCATGCATCGAAGCTGCTTACAAGAATAATATACAGAAGAATGGAAAAGAAAATTGAGAATGCGCTAGGTGACGATCAGTTTGGCTTTAGGAAAAGTAAAGGGACGAGAGAGGCAATTCTGACGTTACGGCTAATAATGGAAGCAAGGCTAAAGAAAAGTCAAGACACTTTCATAGGATTTGTCGACCTGGAAAAAGCGTTCGACAATATAAAATGGTTCAAGCTGTTCGAGATTCTGAAGAAAGTAGGGGTAAGCTATAGGGAGAGACGGGTCATATACAATATGTACAACAACCAAGAGGGAATAATAAGAGTGGACGATCAAGAACGAAGTGCTCATATTAAGAAGGGTGTACGACAAGGCTGTAGCCTTTCGCCCCTACTCTTCAATCTGTACATCGAGGAAGCAATGATGGAAATAAAAGAAAGGTTCAGGAGTGGAATTAAAATACAAGGTGAAAGGATATCAATGATACGATTCGCTGATGACATTGCTATCCTGAGTGAAAGTGAAGAAGAATTAAATGATCTGCTGAACGGAATGAACAGTCTAATGAGTACACAGTATGGTTTGAGAGTAAATCGGAGAAAGACGAAGGTAATGAGAAGTAGTAGAAATGAGAACAGCGAGAAACTGAACCTCAGGATTGATGTTCACGAAGTCAATGAAGTTAAGGAATTCTGCTACCTAGGCAGTAAAATAACCAATGACGGACGGAGCAAGGAGGACATCAAAAGTAGACTCGCTATGGCAAAAAAGGCATTTCTGGCCAACAGAAGTCTACTAATATCAAATACCGGCCTCAATTTGAGGAAGAAATTTCTGAGGATGTATGTCTGGAGTACAGCATGGTATGATAGTGAAACATGGACTGTGGGAAAACCGGAACAGAAGAGAATCGAAGCATTTGAGATGTGGTGCTATAGACGCATGTTGAAAATTAGGTGAACTGATAAGGTAAGGAATGAGGAGGTTCTACGCAGAATCGGAGAGGAAAGGAATATGTGGAAAACACTGATAAGAAGAAGGGACAGGATGATAGGACATCTGCTAAGACATGAGGGAATGACTTCCATGGTACTAGAGGGAGCTGTAGAGGGCAAAAACTGTAGAAGAAGACACAGATTGGAATACGTCAAGCAAATAATTGAGGACGTAGGTTGCAAGTGCTACTCTGAGATGAAGAAGTTAGCACAGGAAAGGAACTCGTGGCGGGCCGCATTAAACCAGTCAGTAGACTGATGACAAAAAACAAAACAAAAAATAAAAATAAAAAATGCAGGATTTACATAGCTACACAAACTGGGCGGTTGCGCTGAAATGGTAATAATTCACACATGAAAGCATGCTTTGAGGTTCACGTGAGTTTGCCTTTTGCTGCATTCCACCTTCATGGTGTTCAGAGGCGAGCAGTGGAGATGCGGGCACGTTCTTCTGTTGGTTTTCTCACGAGGCAGAATAGGTTCACTGAGTTCAGCCGTGGGATAGCGGTGACAAAAGAGCGGAACTCACCAGTCGGCGGGTCTCTCTCTCTCTCTCTCTGCTCTCTCTCCCTCAGAGAGAGAGAGAGAGAGAGACACAGAGAGATCACCTCAGACATCGTCCGCGTGGGCGGCCTTTCGTGGAACTGACACGGCGTGGGCGTTTCCCGGAACAGAGAAAATCGTCCCTCCGTTCACGGAGGCGGCCGGCTGCTGTAGCCGGTGTGCTGCTGTTTTCCGTACTTCTTTGCAAAGTGACTTCCCATTCGCTGAGGCCATGTTTTCTCTGAAACGGTCACTCATGTGGAATAATTTGTTGAGATATGATTTCCAGAAACAAGCAGAGAGCTGCACTCACCGCTGCTAGCACTAACATGCATTATAGGGAACACACACACACACACACACACACACACACACACGCACACACACACACACACACACACACACACACACACATACACAATACAGAGGGTGGGAGGGCAGGGAAGGGAAGAAGAAGAGGAAGAGGGAGAGAGAGAGAGAGACAGAGAGAGAGAGAGAGAGAGAGAGAGAGAGATCGAAAGGAATAAACTTACCTATTTTCCTATGAATGTGCGCTACAGATTTCGTGTCATCACTCAGAAAGATTCGTTGTGGGAAAAGTCAACTCGTCTGTTGCTAAGTCATTTGTCCACAGTATTCTCTCTTCCAGGAGTGCTATAGCAGTAAACCATGCAGAGAGACGCTGCGACGTTTGGAAAGTGGGAGCAATATGGCTCAGCCCGCAAGAGCACTAGACGTAATATGTAGGGTGTCGAGTTCTAGACCCTGTGCAGTTTATAGTTTTAATCAGGCAGGGAACCTCGACCAGAAAACCATCTAAAATTCGACGTACAATTGAAGACTGATAAATTAAAATAAAGCAGTAATTTTGTTGCTATAATAACCATGTATCAACAACCGTAGATGTGCTTAATGTTCACGATTAAAGAAGTTTCTAAATTTCCAACACAGGTAACATCTTCTCTCGATAATAATATCTTCCCTCCAAGTCTATTACGTCCATCTAAAATACAGGGAAAAGTACATGGGGCCACGCCTAGGCCGCGCGGGATTAGCCGAGCGGTCTAAGGCGCTGCAGTCATGGACTGTGCGGTTGGTCTCGGCGGAGGTTAGAGTCCTCCCTCGGGCATGGGTGTGTGTGTTTGTCCTTAGGATAATTTAGGTTAAATCCCATAAGATTTCACACACATTTGAACTTCTCTCCTTTTTTTTTTTTTGTTTTTTTTTTTTTTTTTTTTTTTTTTTTTGCCACGCCTAGGTAGAAGTACGTGTGAGCAACTGTTACGAATCCCAGCTTGTGCCCTTCGGCTATAGTATCCAACCGATCTTTGAGAAACTGAGAAGAAATGTAACGTGCAAGGAAAGAGTGCGTTTCCGATGTTCCGTCCATATCTGCTGTTTGGCCGTTCTCTCTCCTTCCTCGAAACATTTTTTTTATTCCATACCTCCCTCGACTCTACCTTAGTCTTGTAAATTTGGTGATTCTAATTCTTTAAGGACCTTTTCTGTTTATGACTACCAGCGGGCTAATTACGAATTCTGTTCGATCAGCCGGTTTGCATCCAAGTTCTTGTAATTGCTCTTTTTGCCGGCCCGGATGGCCGAGAGGTTCTAGGCGCTACAGTCTGGAACCGCGCGTCCTGCCTCGGGCATGGATGTGTGTGATGTCCTTAGGTTAGTTCGGTTTAAGTAGTTCTAAGATCTAGGGGACTGATGACCTCAGATGGTAAGTCCCATAGCGCTCAGAGCCATTTGAACCACTTGAACAGTTCCAGGAAATGTACCTTTTGCTGTTATGAAA
Source organism: Schistocerca americana (assembly GCF_021461395.2). Lineage (NCBI taxonomy): Eukaryota > Metazoa > Arthropoda > Insecta > Orthoptera > Acrididae > Schistocerca > Schistocerca americana. The sequence continues at coordinate 624,263,206 of NC_060123.1, read as the reverse complement.
TACCTGTTGTTGAGAGAAATGAGTGTCTGGCTCCTAAGGGCAGGACTATGTGACGCTATTCTCGTTGCAGTTTTCCGTGAATCATCCACTTCAGCCTTTAAATTATTTAGCAGTGAGTATTTTGTTGTTGCCAGTTTTTAACTCACCCAATGCAGTAACACCAGTCAATCTCTTTTCTTCTTTTTTTTTTTTTAATTACTAGCACCCGTGGGATCCCGACAACGCGACCAAAAATTTCGCGGAACAATAAACTGCGGTCGGCACCTGACAGCGGCAAGATCCTGGACTATTCAGACACTTGCGTATAGACGAACAGCTCACAAGAAACCAGAATTCAGGTGCAATTTCTTGTTGAGAGACCTGCTGGTCTTTTCGTATGTAGCACTGCAGAATGTAGATGTTGCTATTCCTATCTACTTCATGTGGTTGCGGTGAAATTTTAATCATTTCCTTACGCCAATGAGACGTTTGTTGGATGGTGCTTTCGTGGTGTTGCAGTTTCAACAGTCACCAGACTGTTTCTATTCATTGAAGGTGAGGGAAAATATCTCGTCTGTGTTGTGTATCACACAAACTGCGAAAAAATAGTCTACAGACCGTGACGAAAATCTCGTTCCTGGCGACTCGCGTCCCCTGGCGCTGTCGGGTGACATTTCCTGAGAGGGGGGACAGTGGCCCATATCGACCCGAGTGTCGATACCAACCGTCGGGGAATGCCGGATTTTGTGTTGCGCGGGCGGCCTTCGTGACAGGCGCTCCGTCCACACTACGTATCAGCCCATTGGCAACAGCTCGAGATAGCGAACTGATCCCGAAAAGTGTCAGAGTCTGCGGCGTGCCGTACCTGCAGATACCAACTTACTTTTAGCTCGTGCTACTGAAGCTGTCACGATCGTTGATAATAAACTGCAAATTTGACCTCCCGGTTCTTGTACAACAAGTTACCATCAGACAACAGAGTTACGGCGAAAACTATCGACAATATTTTTTACTTGGTTCAGGATAATTACTCAGTATTTTTGTATTAGCTGAGTAGCCAGCATTACCCGGTGTGTGTTTATTTTAATTCTATTTGCCAATCTCCTCCTCCTCTTCCTCCTCCCCACCCCCTCTCCGTTCTTCTCCACAGCCCTTTGTCTGCCCGTCTTCTCCCCCTTGTCTATGCCCATATCCTCCACCCCACCCCCCTATTCTCTGTCCATCTCATCCTGCCCCTCTCTGTCCACGTTCTGCTCTCCCCTCTGCCTGTTCACCTCTTCCCTCTCTCTTTGTCCATCTCTTCATCTTTCCTGGTATGCCAATCACCTCTTTCCCCTCTCCCTGTCCACCTCTATCTCTTCAGTTTCTTCCCCTCTCCCTGTGCCGGTGATATAATCTTATAGGTACATTCAGCGGCCTATGTGGATCCCTATATGCTAAATATGTTACGAATAGAGTTAGTATCAAAGAAGCAATAAACTTAAACATCATGCACGATCCGGCAGTTTTTCACGCATCTCAGTGTTTATCTCCTGAACTATGTGCCGTGCAATGACATAATTCTGCACATATATTTAGTGTTATATGTGAACACTCTTGCAAAATATGTCGTGACTACACCTACTGGTAAAAACGTGATACATTATAACGTCATGCCTGTTACGAAAATGAACAGCGGAAGTGTGCTAAGCTATAAATATTTTTCCTTCCATCATTATGTGGGGAGTGTCAGCGAGGAAAATTTTCGTAAATGTTTAAAATTATGTGTAAAGTGTGTTGCAAGTCAGTAAGTGCTCTTGTACTCATATATTGGATGAATAAAATCTGAGTATTCGCGTGTCGTTGTCTACACTTCTTTCTGACCCCCTATCCTTACCCCGACAGCAATTTTTCCAGATTGTAAGTGATACGTCTACCGAGTTTGATTGAAATCGCTCCAGTGGCTTCAAAGGAGGTGTAGAAAATATACACATTTTTTACGGTATATATGAATATCTTCTACTTTCGTGATCCAATTTTTGTGAAATACAGTATATATCACACTCCTAGCTACGTTGAAGTTATCAGTGAAAAGTCTATAAAAGTCCGCCTAACAGCTTTTTTTGTGATCAGATTTTGGCGAACTGAAACCTATACGCTGCCCCAAACTATGTTCAGTTACCTCCGTTCCCCTGGTAGTATTGGAGATTAGCGTGTTCAAAGACAAACAAGAAACGACAGTTTTACAGATTTATTATTAGTGTAGATAAGAAACAAATTAGACAAATTTCCTTTGGTGGTTAGTTACAGAGTAACAGCATTTTATAAGATGTCTTGTTGTTGTTGTTATTGTTGCATTTGTTGTACTCTTCTGGCTGAAGACTGCTTTGATGCAGCTCTCCAAATAATACTATCCTGTACAGGCCTATTTATTTCTGCATTATTTTGAACCTGTTTATTGCACTCAGGCCTTCATTTCCTTTTACAATTTCACTCCCCCTCACTCTTATCCTCCTACCATTCCTTCTATCCCCTGATGTTTCAGGATGTTTCAAACCAACCCATTCTTCTTTTAAATAAGTTGTGTCTTAATGTTTCTTTTTCTCCCCAGTCAGATTCACTACGTCTTCACTATCTTTAACCGATCCACATAGTTAATTATCAGCATTCTCTCGTTGCATCACATTTCAAAAACTTACATTCTCTGCTTTCTGAACTGTTTATGGCCACATTTCACTTCTCCAGACAGATAACTCCGGAAGTGACTTCCGAACATTTAAATTTATGTTCGACGTTCACAAACTATTCTTATTTAGAAAAACTGCACGTATTATTGCAAGTCTACAGTTCACATCGCCTCTACCTCGGACATCATTAGTTATTTTGCTGCCTAAATAACGTAACTCATCTACGACATTCAGTGTCTCGTTTCGTAATCCAACTCCGTTACTATAACCTGAATTCATACGACTATATTCCATTAACACTGTTTTACTTTTGTTAATGCACATCTTATATACAATAACCTCAATTCACACGAGTATATTCCATTAACACTGTTTTACTTTTGTTGATGTACATCTTACAATATCTATTCAAAACACTGTCCATTCCGTTCAAATGATCTTACAAGTCATTTGCAGTCTTTACAATGTCGTCGACAAAGACAAAGTTTTCATTTCTTCTCCCTCAACTTAAATTCCCCTTCCACGGTATTTCTTGGCTTCCTTTGCAGCTTCCTCAATGTACAGATAGAATGTCATCGTGAATAGGCTACGAACCTGTCTGAGTCTGTTATCAACTAATTCTTCCCTTTCACATACTTCGACACTTACGACTGCATACTCGCTTCTGCAGAAATTGAAGACAGCAGAGATAAATACAGGGATGCAATGGTTATCTACACATTTCCATAGAATGTATTCCGATCGTGTTGAAATACGCTTGTTCTAAATTTACTGCTGCTATAAATGTAGATTTGTCTTTCTTGAACCTACCTTCTGATTCAGGTCATAAGGCAATTACTGCCTCGCGTGATCCTACACTTCTCTGAAACCAAGCGTGGTTCGTAACAGTCGTCACACGCACCTGATACTGGGATTATAACGGACAACAGGAAAAGTTCTTTGGCAATGCTCACGTGAGACCGAGGCCGAGGACACAGTTAGATCAGTGAAACTACTGATCGCACGAGTAATGCATCCCACATAACGTTCAGCAGTATCACATGCTACAGGTAAACGCAAGCTTATTTAACTCGTGTTACTGCATACCTTTAATATAAGGAATGAACCTTGGCCCCGCCGACAAAATTTCGGATGTTTTTCACGGATATTCTCTGAGTATGCTGACGATGTCTTGGTAGTAAGTTTAAGTCTGTTATCATTCCACATGTGTGATCTGAGGTGAAATACAAAATTTAAAAAAAATCTTACAACACAGTATAAAACAAGAATAACAGGATGTATATTAGAAGGTAGCTTTATGAAAGGCAAAAAAAACGTTAATAGCATGTACACTGAGAATGGTTTTGGCCGGCCGAGGTGGCCTAGTGGTTCTAGGCGCTACAGTCTGGAACTTCGCGACCGCTACGGTCGCGGGTTCGAATCCTGCCTCGGGCACGGATGTGTGTCATGTCCTTAGGTTAGTTAGGTTTAAGTAGTTCTATGTTCTAGGGGACTGATGATCTCAGAAGTTAAGTCCCATAGTGCTCAAAGCCATTTGAACCATTTGGAACGGTTTTGACAATGTTGCTTGAAATACACTCTGAATGGCTATTCAGAACTTTTGACAGAAACCAGGTGGCAGTTATATGTGTCTATGGACATGAAAGGAAAGCAGCAAGTGAGAAAGGAGTGGAACAGGGTTGTAGCCTATCCCCGATGTTACTCAATCTGAACAAGCAAGTAATAAAGGAAACCAAGGATTCAGGAAGCAGGAAGAAAACTTTGCAGTTTGCTGATGAGGTTTTAATTCTCAGGGACGGCTAAGAACTTGGAAAGCAGCTGAGCTGAATGGATAGTGTCTTGAAAAGAGATTATAAAATGAACATAAAAAAAGTAAAAGAAGGTTAAAGGAGATTTTTGTATTCGAATTACATCAGGCGATACAGAGGGAATTACATTAGGAAATGAAGCACTGAAAGTAGTAGTTGAGTTTTCCTATTTGGACAGCAAAACAGTTGGAGACAGTCGAAATAGAGAGGAATGCGGACTGGCAATAATAGCAAGATAAGCACTTCTGAAATAGACGAATTAGTGATCTAATATAAATTTAAATATTAGGAAGTTTTTCCTGTAGATATTTCTCTTGAGTTAATCCCTGTAAGGGAGTGTTGAGTGGTAAGCAATTCTTTTTGAAATGTGGTGTTAGAGAAGAATGGAGATTGTATGACTACCTCGTGTATCTACCGAGGAGATGTTGAACAGAATATGGCAGAAAAGAAAATATTTGACTAAACGAAGGGATCGGTTGATAGAAACATTTTCAAATAACAAATGATGATCAGTTTAGTATTGGAAAGAAGTATCGGGGAGGAGATTGTAGAGTGATACCAACAGATGAACACAGCAAGCAGGTTAAATTAATTTTAGGTTGCGATAGTTATTTGGAGCTGAAAAGGTGTGCACAGGATAAAGTAGCATGGTGGGTCTCATCAAACCAATCGTCGGTCTCAATACCACAACAACAGAGTATAGGATGGTAATAGCAATCGTTTTGAAGGAATATGATTAGGAAATGAGACACTAACAGTAGTAGACGAGGTTTATTATTTCGGCTGCAAAATAACTGACGATGGTTGACATAAAGAGGATATAAAATGCATCGAATATTTCGGTTCCAGTGGGCATTGGATATAGAAAGAAAGCAAGACGGAAGCCTTCCACTGCTAAGGAGACGGGAGCGATAGCTTGAACGTGGCGTCGGCCCGTCGCGCCATCTGGTGTCACCATTCCCGCGGCTGACCCGATCTACTATGAGCTGCCCAACTCGGCCTTCCATCCATGCGTTCGGCCCGGCCCTCTCGAGATGCTGCAAATCGCGCCTATATACGTGGAGTAACATGGCAGCCCCAGCAATCAGTGGTTTTTGCTACTGATGACGATGGCGGAGACAGCAGTCGAATCGTCGAATGTTTTATTTGATGTGACGATGCATGTAAACTGAAAATAATTTACTCAGTAATGTCACAACGAAAGACACCGAAGACAACTACACTGAAGAGCCAAAGAAACTGATACACCTACCTAGTATCGTGTAGGGCCCTCGTGAGCACGCACAAGTACAGCAGCAGTAGTGGCATGGAGTCGACCAGTGTCTGAAGAAGTGCTGAAGGGAATTAACGCCATGCATCCTGCAGGGCTGTCAATAAATCCGTAAGAGTACGAGAGAATGGAGATCCCTTCCGAACAGCACGTCGCAAGGCATCCCAGACATGCCCAATAATGTTCATGTCTGGGGGGTTTGGTGCCACCGGAAGTGTTTAAGCTCAGAAGAGTGGCCCTGGAGCTACTCTGTAGCAATTCTAGAATTGTGGGGTGTCGCACTGTCTTGCTGGAATGGCCCAAATGCATCGGAATGCATAACGGACATGAATGGATGCTGATGATCTGACAGGATGCTTACGTACGTATCAGGGGTCCCATAGCACCCCTATTGCACACGCCCCGAACCATTGAAGGGCCTCCATCAGCTTGAACATTCCAAGGCTCACATGGGTTCATGAGCTTGTCCCCGTAGCCATACATCGATACAGTTTGAAACGAGACTCGTCCGACCAGGCAACATGTTTCCATTCATCAACACTCAGTGCTGACGGGCCCAGGCGAGAGGTAAAGCTCTATGCTATGGAGTCATTAGGGGAACACGAGAGAGGCTTCGGCTCCGAAAGCCGATATCAATGATGTTTCGTCGAATGGTCCGCACGCTGAAACTTGTTGATGGCCCAGCATTGAAATTTGCAGAAACTTGCGGAAGGGATGCACTCCTGCCACGTTGAACGATAGCCTACAGTCATCGTTGGTCCCGTTATTGCAGGATCTTTTTCCGGGCGCAGCGATGTCGGTGATTTTATGTGTTAACGGATTCCTGGTGTTAACGGTACACTCGTGAAATGGTCGTACGGAAAAATTCTCACTTCATCGCTACCCAGGAGATGCTGTGTCCCATCGCTCGTGCGCCGATGGTAACACCATGTTAAACTCACTTAAATCTTGATAACGTGCCATTCCAGTAGCAGTAACCGATCTAACAACTGCGCCAGACACTTGTTATCTTATACAGGGTGTTACAAAAAGGTACGGCCAAACTTTCAGGAAACATTCCTCACACACAAATAAAGAAAAGATGTTATGTGGGCATGTGTCTGGAAACGCTTAATTTCCATGTTAGAGCTCATTTTAATTTCGTCAGTATGTACTGTACTTCTTCGATTCACCGCCATAATTTCATACGGGATACTCTACCTGTGCTGCTAGAACATGTGCCTTTACAACACAACACAACAATACCGCAAGATGGAGCTCCTGCTCGTTTCAGTCGAAGTGTTCGTACGCTTCTCAACAATACATTCGGTGACCGATGGATTGGTAGATGCGGACCAATTCCATGGCCTCCACGCTCTCCTGACCTCAACCCTCTTGACTTTCATTTATGGGGGCGTTTGAAAGCTCTTGTTTACGCAACGCCGGTACCAAATGTAGAGACTCTTCGTGCTCGTATTGTGGACGGCTGTGATACAATACGCCATTCTGCAGGGCTGCATCAGCGCATCAGGATTTCCATGCGACGGAGGGTGGATGCATGTATCCTCGCTAACGGAGGACATTTTGAACATTTCCTGTAACAAAGTGTTTGAAATCACACTGGTACGTTCTGTTGCTGTGTGTTTCCATTCCATGATTAATGTGATTCGAAGAGAAGTAATAAAATGAGCTCTAACATGGAAAGTAAGCGTTTCCGGACACATGTCCACATAACATATTTTCTTTCTTTGTGTGTGAGGAATGTTTCCTGAAAGTTTGGCCGTACCTTTTTGTAACACCCTGTATAGGTGTTGCAGACCGCAGCGCCGTATTCTGTCTGTTTATATATCTCTGAATTTGAATAAGCACCCATATACCAGTTTCTCTGGTGCTTTAGTGTATTTCACTGGGTTTTCTGAGACTGTGTTAAATAAATATGTGTTATTGTCAGTGTCAATGTAGAGTAACTGTCAAGGAACGTAGCAAAAACTTGGGAGTGTCTACCGTCTTCTGGTTTACATCTTGATATGTTACCGTAACAGGACTACTTCGTCCCCGTAACAAAATCCAGCGGGATTTGGACAGCAGGAAACAATAATGCGTGAACCTTGGCCTGCAGTGACTTTCGCTACGAGCCGCATGAGAAGGCCGACAGGACGTGAGCTTCCCTGCACCAGCTGCCGCCGTGGGCGTGCTCGGAATACACCAGCAGAGCTCTCTCTCTCTCTCTCTCTCTCTCACGCGCGCACACACACACACACACACACACACACACACACACACACACACACACGCACACACACACATACACACACACAGTGGACTGGCCGTGGAAAAGCTGCAGCGACCACGTCGTTCGTGTTCACAGGACACGTACTGCTGCCAGCCTAACATTAAGAACCAGGTGCACAGAAACCGGTTGGCACTCTCGTTTTGAGTTGTAGTGTTCAAGGCGTATGACACCACTTCCTATATAATGTTAGCAAACCGGATAAAAAAAACTGACGCCCCCAGAAAACGTCACACAATACCGCGCAATATCGCATCCAGCATTCACAACGGCTTCAATTTGACGAGGAAGAGAGTCTACGAGGTTAATTTAGTATGTCATATCCAGATACAGTCACTCATTTGTTATTAGATACCATACAGCTGTCTACCTACGGGGATGCTGACTGCTACGTATCACCCGCTTTTCCAAATAGTGCCAGACATTTTCTGCGGGACTGACATTCTGTGAACTAGCAGGTAGGTAGAGGAGCGACTGGGTGCCTGAGTTCTCATAAACCTGGAAGACATGGATGTTGAAATAAGCGCCTTTGTCATACTAGCTGCGGCATAGTCGCAGCAAAATTTTCCCAGTGATCCAAGAAGATACTTGTGTATTTATTGTTATTCCAGGAACGGGTCACGAAAGTATTTCCTATACTTAACGACCAGGCTTGGGTACATACACTTTGCTAATTATATAAATTCAGCATATACCCTTCTGCCCTGTTCAAGCCTCTTCATGTCTGCAAACTACTGAAACCTACATCCATTTGTACCATTTTACTGTAGTCACCTTGATCTTCCTTTTGAACCACTACTCCCCCACACTTCCATTTCGAAAATGACAGTACCTTGCTGCCTCAGGACGAGTCCTGTCAACCGAAACCTTCTTTCAGTCGAGTTGTGACACAAATTTATTTCCTCTCCAATTCCATTCAATACCCCCTCATTAGTTGCATGACATACCAATCTAATCTTTGCCATCTTCTGCGCAAACATTTGTCAGAAACTTGTATTCTGTTTGTAGTGTCTAGGAAGCCTATATACCCGGTTCGCTACGCAAACAATCAAACAAGTCATATTAATGAGTTTTATTACATAAGAAAATTACAATACTTTGGCAGTTACTCAGATGTGTTGCAAGCAAAGGGCGACATGCGAAATAATCAGTCTCTGCAGTGACTGCTGATCTCTAACTGACACAAGTCTGTCCTGAACCGCTACCGAAGTGCCTAACGTTGACGCCGCTATACTAGTGGCTAACCTTGAAACTGCTATTGAGCTGCGCGGCACCAGTCTGCCGCGGTGCTTATGACGTCTTCACGTAGGGGCCGCTGCTGTCGCGTTGTCGTCCTGGAAGGGAGGTCGATCAGCGTGCGATTGGCTGACTACATCCCACAGCCGTCTCTTCCCTTTCGATCCCGGCTGGCGTGCCGGCGCTTGACTTTACACCGTAACACTCTTCTTCTCTCGCTTGAATGTAACGTTACCTGAAAGACTTTCTAACACTGAAATTTATATTGGACGTAAAAGTCTTTTCGCTGTTGAATAATTCATCGGGTAATGCAGTAAATACCTGGCAGTGATTCCCATCTTCGGGCTCTCGTGCTGTAATGTTACTGTAAGCGGACAACTTAGACCCCATAACAACGCCCAGGGGGGTGGCGACAGCAGGAAACAATAATGCATGGCGGGTAGTAGGCCTTACCCCTTGCACGGATTGAATAATGCAGTTTTCCTGATTTAACCAATGCCTCCTTCAACTGCTGTCTGGATTCTGTGCAAGCTGTGTTTGGAACCCTATCTCTCGTTGCATTCCATCCCTACCACATTCAGAATTTCGAAGAATGTATGCCATTCGATAATGTCAAAGATTCTCTCTAAATCGATAAATGCTTTGTATGATCTTCTAGGATCAGTTATTTTTTCGCTTCTCCGGAATCCAAACGGATTCTCTTCCTGTCTTTTTTTTCTCAAACGATTGTCGTTTGTATTTTTTAACAATTACTTCTGAAACTGATGTCTTCTATCGGATTTTTACACTCTTCTTAAAGTCTGAAATTATTTCGCGTGCCTCGTAGGAAATGACGAGGCGAAAAATCACGGACACATACTCTGCGTTGGTCTACATTTAGAGCGCAAAACAGCGGCGATTCTGCGTGGCATGGGTAGGTTCCCGGAAACATGGGGCACCAGATATCTACGCACAGGTCACGCAATTCCCACCAGTTACGGCCTGGTGATTTGTCGACACGGATCTGGCATCCTACAGCGTCCAGAATATGCTCCGTCGAAACCAGATCAGGCTTTTGGTGGTCAAGATATCTACATGACTTCGCTGTCATGCTCCTCAAAGCACTGCAGAACGATTGTGGCACTGCAACAAGGACATTTACTGTACGGAAAGACGGTATCGCAGTCGGGGAGGGCACAAGCATCAAGGAATGCTTTTTGTTCTTAGCAATGTTAACGCAGTGCACAGCTATCAAGGCACCATAGGTCTCGTGAAAACCTTGGAAAATGTCCCCCATAGCACAATATTGCGCCAACCAGACAGCATCCGGCATCTCGGTGCATATTCTGGGCACTCCTTTGCCCGGATGACGACGTATGTGGCCAAAGGCATTGCTACAGATTAATAAGAAATATGATTGATGTGACCAGGTGATGCCTTTCCTTTCATTCACGATCAAATTTCGATGATGCATTGCTTACAACCATATTGTAATTGCACATGTCGTTGGATCAACATTATAAAACGTAGAGGTAGTCTATTACGGAGCCCCGTCTTCAACAATGTGCGTTGAACGATGTGCTCTCGAAAACTTGTGCCTGTACCAGCGTTGTACTGTGTCATCAGATCTGGCACAGACCGCTGCTTATTCTGCTTTGCAGAACGTCTAAGTCTTCGATTTCCACGTCCTGTGATGAGAAGTGGACGTTCAACTCCTGGTCGTCTACTCGCGGTTTCGCGCTCCATCAATTACTTTCCAAAGAGACTGATATTAACACAGCAACGCCCTATCAAGTGCGACGTTTGGACATGCTCGTTCCCAGGCGCTGCTCTTTGTTTAAGACGCCTATGTCTGTGGCTATAAGCTCTTTGCGTGCCGTATCGTCCCTAGAAAAATTCCCCTTTCGTTTCTGTTCTGGTTTCACTACCACGCCAAATGACCGTAACTCCACCAGAGGGCATTCAGTCTCGCGCTGGTTAGTAGCAATGATGTTTTAACTCAGCAATATATGCTCCGTACCGAGTGGATTTATTTTGGTGTGTGGTATTGGTTCAATTGGCTTCAATTGGCTCTGAGCACTATGGGACTTAACATCTTAGGTCATCAGTCCCCTAGAACTTAGAACTATTTAAATCTAACTAACCTAAGGATATCACACACATCCATGCCCGAGGCAGGATTCGAACCTGCGACCGTAGCAGTCCCGCGGTTTGTCGTATTGGCCCAGAAATCTTAATAATTCTCAGGCAATGACGTAGACTCCACGGTTTCTGTGTCGACTTAGTTGTTTCACTACTCTGTCAAATTCTTCTTATATCTACTTTGTCGTCCCTTTTAATAACAATATTTTTATGTTATTTTCCATTGTTGTTGTTGTTGTGGTCTTCAGTCCTGAGACTGGTTTGATGCAGCTCTCCATGCTACTCTATCCTGTGCAAGCTTTTTCATCTCCCAGTACCTACTGCAACCTACATCCTTCTGAATCTGCTTAGTGTATTCATCTCTTGGTCTCCCTCTACGATTTTTACCCTCCACGCTGCCCTCCAATACTAAATTGGTGATCCCTTGATGCCTCAGAACATGTCCTACCAACCGATCCCTTCTTCTGGTCAAGTTGTGCCACAAACTTCTCTTCTCCCCAATCCTATTCAATACTTCCTCATTAGTTATGTGATCTACCCATCTAATCTTCAGCATTCTTCTGTAGCACCACATTTCGAAAGCTTCTATTCTCTTCTTGTCCAAGCTATTTATCGTCCATGTTTCACTTCCATACATGGCTACACTCCATACGAATACTTTCAGAAATGACTTCCTGACACTTAAATCAATACTGGATGTTAACAAATTTCTCTTCTTCAGAAACGCTTTCCTTGCCATTGCCAGCCTACATTTTATATCCTCTCTACTTCGACCATCATCAGTTATTTTGCTCCCCAAATAGCAAAACTCCTTTACTGCTTTAAGTGCCTCATTTCCTAATCTAATTCCCTCAGCATCACCCGACTTAATTAGACTACATTCCGTTATCCTTGTTTTGCTTTTGTTGATGTTCATCTTATATCCTCCTTTCAAGACACTGTCCATTCCATTCAACTGCTCTTCCAAGTCCTTGGCTGTCTCTGACAGAATTACAATGTCATCGGCGAACCTCAAAGTATTTATTTCTTCTCCATGAATTTTAATACCTACTCCGAATTTTTCTTTTGTTTCCTTTACTGCTTGCTCAATATACAGATTGAACAACATCGGGGAGAGGCTACAACCCTGTCTTACTCCCTTCCCAACCACTGCTTCCCTTTCATGTCCCTCGACTCTTATAACTGCCATCTGGTTTCTGTACAAATTGTAAATAGCCTTTCGCTCCCTGTATTTTACCCCTGCCACCTTCAGAATTTGAAAGAGAGTATTCCAGTCAACATTGTCAAAAGCTTTCTCTAAGTCTACAAATGCTAGAAACGTAGGTTTGCCTTTCCTTAATCTTTCTTCTAAGATAAGTCGTAAGGTCAGTATTGCCTCACGTGTTCCAGTGTTTCTACGGAATCCAAACTGATCTTCCCCGAGGTTGGCTTCTACTAGTTTTTCCATTCGTCTGTAAAGAATTCGTGTTAGTATTTTGCAGGTGTGACTTATTAAGCTGATAGTTCGGTAATTTTCACATCTGTCAACACCTGCTTTCTTTGGGATTGGAATTATTATATTCTTCTTGAAGTCTGAGGGTATTTCGCCTGTTTCATACATCTTGCTCACCAGATGGTAGAGTTTTGTCAGGACTGGCTCTCCCACGGCCGTCAGTAGTTCCAATGGAATATTGTCTACTCCGGGGGCCTTGTTTCGACTCAGGTCTTTCAGTGCTCTGTCAAACTCTTCACGCAGTATCATATCTCCCATTTCATCTTCATCTACATCCTCTTCCATTTCCATAATATTGTCCTCAAGTACATCGCCCTTGTATAGACCCTCTATATACTCCTTCCACCTTTCTGCTTTCCCTTCTTTGCTTAGAACTGGGTTTCCATCTGAGCTCTTGATATTCATACAAGTCGTTCTCTTATCTCCAAAGGTCTCTTTAATTTTCCTGTAGGCGGTATCTATCTTACCCCTAGTGAGATAGGCCTCTACATCCTTACATTTGTCCTCTAGCCATCCCTGCTTAGCCATTTTGCACTTCCTGTCGATCTCATTTTTGAGACGTTTGTATTCCTTTTTGCCTGTTTCACTTACTGCATTTTTATATTTTCTCCTTTCATCAATTAAATTCAATATTTCTTCTGTTACCCAAGGATTTCTACTAGCCCTCGTCTTTTTACCTACTTGATCCTCTGCTGCCTTCACTACTTCATCCCTCAAAGCTACCCATTCTTCTTCTACTGTATTTATTTCCCCCATTCCTGTCAATTGCTCCCTTATGCTCTCCCTGAATCTCTGTACAACCTCCGGTTCTTTTAGTTTATCCAGGTCCCATATCCTTAAATTCCCACCTTTTTGCAGTTTCTTCAGTTTTAATCTACAGGTCATAACCAATAGATTGTGGTCAGAGTCCACATCTGCCCCTGGAAATGTCTTACAATTTAAAACCTGGTTCCTAAATCTCTGTCTTACCATTATATAATCTATCTGATACCTTTTAGTATCTCCAGGGTTCTTCCATGTATACAACCTTCTCTCATGATTCTTAAACCAAGTGTTAGTTATGATTATGTTGTGCTCTGTGCAAAATTCGATCAGGCGGCTTCCTCTTTCATTTCTGTCCCCCAATCCATATTCACCTACTATGTTTCCTTCTCTCCCTTTTCCTACACTCGAATTCCAGTCACCCATGACTATTAAATTTTCGTCTCCCTTCACAATCTGAATAATTTCTTTTATTTCATCATACATTTCTTCAATTTCTTCGTCATCTGCAGAGCTAGTTGGCATATAAACTTGTACTACTGTAGTAGGTGTGGGCTTCGTATCTATCTTGGCCACAATAATGCGTTCACTATGCTGTTTGTAGTAACTTACCCGCATTCCTATTTTCCTATTCATTATTAAACCTACTCCTGCATTACCCCTATTTGATTTTGTGTTTATAACCCTGTAGTCACTTGACCAGAAGTCTTGTTCCTCCTGCCACCGAACTTCACTAATTCCCACTATATCTAACTTCAACCTATCCATTTCCCTTTTTAAATTCTCTAACCTACCTGCCCGATTAAGGGATCTGACATTCCACGCTCCGATCCGTAGAACGCCAGTTTTCTTTCTCCTGATAACGACATCCTCTTGAGTAGTCCCCGCCCGGAGATCCGAATGGGGGACTATTTTACCTCCGGAATATTTTACCCAAGAGGACGCCATCATCATGTAATCATACAGTAAAGCTGCATGCCCTCGGGAAAAATTACGGCTGTAGTTTCCCCTTGCTTTCAGCCGTTCGCAGTACCAGCACAGCAAGGCCGTTTTGGTTATTGTTACAAGGCCAGATCAGTCAATTATCCAGACTGTTGCCCTTGCAACTACTGAAAAGGCTGCTGCCCCTCTTCAGGAACCACACGTTTGTCTGGCCTCTCAACAGATACCCCTCCGTTGTGGTTGCACCTACGGTACGGCTATCTGTATCGCTGAGGCACGCAAGCCTCCCCACCAACGGCAAGGTCCATGGTTCATGGGGGGGGGTATTTTCCATTATACCCCTCAAATTCTATACATTCTGTGGTGTCAACGCCAGACACCACACTTGCTAGGTGGTAGCTTTAAATCGGCCGCGGTCCATTAGTACATGTCGGGCCCGCGTGTCGCCACTTCGTGATAGCAGACCGAGCGCCACCACACGGCAGGTCTAGAGAGACGCACTAGCACTCGCTCAGTTGTACGGACGACGTAGCTAGCGATGCACACTGACGAAGCCTCGCTCATTTGCAGAGCAGATAGTTAGAATAGCCTTCAGCTAAGTCAATGGCTACGACCTAGCAAGGCGCCATTAGTAACACTGCATGTATCTAAAGAGTCTCACTTGTATTGCCACAATCTCCAGATGTACCACAAGGATGGATTAAAGTTAAGTATTCCAGCAGCTACGTACTTTTCTTTATAGCATTCATTACGTATCCTGTTACAGACCTCACTCCATCCTTCGTGAGTTAGCGCGTGCATCTTGGCCGCCTCTTTCAATTAGTGTGCGTAGTGTTGGCAAGTCTGCCGACACTACACATTCCTCCAGATCTTCGAGTGCTACGCACTCCACGTCGCCTTCTGTATACACCTCCTGTTCCCCATGCAGATCCTCTACGACCTAATTTCTTTCACCCATCTGCTCCTTTTCCTCTACACCTCCCACCGCCTTGATCCCCCTCATCCCCTGGTTGCTTCTCTAATCCCCACACTCTGCCGCACCTTCACCGTTGTGTCCCCCTGCCTTCCATCTCTACACCCTACATCTCCTTTCTCAAGGTGGCTTCTTTTGACTCTCCCTCCTGGATGATGCCCTCTCTGCCTCCATTTATCCCTCCTGTCTACTCTGATCCTCACCTCCTCCCCCTTCCCTTGTCCTTTTCCCAGGCTCTCTCTCCCTCCCCTTCAATCCTGTTTTTACCCTGCCTATCCTATGACTCCATTCTCTCCAACGACTTCTTTTGCTCTCCTCTCCGCTGCCTTTCCCACTCTTTCTCGCATCCACCCAGCCCCACCCATTTTCTCTGTCCCTCCCTCTATTTGGCTCCCCCTTCTCCTTTTCCTCTCCTCCACCCTTCTTCCCCTCATCATTACGGATGTTCCACCTCCCCCATCCCCCATTTGCCACCGTGTTGTCTTTACAGTGCTGTTTTAAGTGAGTATTTAGTGTTGTGCGTCCCCTGTCAGTGTCGCGAACAGCCACTATACTGTCGCTAGCTGTGTGTTTTATATCGTGCGAACAGAAACGAGACTGTCGCAGTGTTTTTTTACTTGTGCCTCTCTATTTACTGTGTGTTTTTATCAGAATCACCGACTGTTTGTTTTTATATTTTCTTCGTATCTTTTTCTCCATGTTTCAGTTTTTAGCAGCCTCTGTTTTATCGCCAGCCTTAATTGTTCTCATATCTCATGATACTGTTTTTTATCTTTTCTGTAGGCTGCAGAGCGACGTATTGTGGTGCTGCCAGCCTGCCACCCCCTCCCCCCGCCTCTGGGGGGAAGGGGAATCAAAATCCAATAAAGAAAAAAATCCATTATATAGTTCTTCTATGTACTCCTCCCACGTTTCAACCTTGTCTTCTTTGCCATATGAGCTCGTGTAACAGCCGCCTCTTCTTTCTCTCCTAGGGTCTGTTTAACTTTCATACAGGCGGCATCTATGTTTCCCAGAGTCATGTATACGTTTACAACTTTGTATTTCCCCTCTAGCCATACCTGCTCTTCCACTCTGCATTTTCTGTCAGTTCTTTATTAACTTCCGAGATATTTATCGACGCTTTTATATTTTCTCCTTTCGTCAATTAAATTACGTATCACGTGTAATCCGAGCATCTCTGTTCCATTCATTGGCCTGTTTGATTCATTTCTGTCTTCATTATTCATATCTCTAAGCTGACCACTTCCTACCTGCGTCGTATCACAAGAGCTAATTAATGTTAGTGTTATTATGAATCTTTCTTCTTCTTCTTTTTCCTGGCCTTATTCTGTGTTTACAGAGGATTGGCTTGTTATTCTGGATTCGTCATTGATAGCAGAAGTGAGCTGCCGGATCCCCTTCCTGTCGCCACACCATCCTTCATAGCCCCAGGACGGTATTTGTGTACCACATAAACCTATGTCCGTGTGAAGTGTTACTCCGCGTGAAAGTGTAAGAAAGTTTTGGAAGTGTTTTAGAATCGCGTAACTGAGCCAGCACGTGGGTACCAGTCGAGTATTTACCTAGGCAGACCTGGTAATCTACCTAAAAACCACTTTCAGGCTGGTCAGGGCACTGATCCTTTTCGTTAATCTTTCGGAAGAATTCTAGCCGCTGGCGGCACGCCATCGTGAATCTCGAAAGCATCTAACGCACCTGACCATATGGGTAGGTAGAATATTACTATAATTATTATTATTATTGAAACTTCCTGGCAGATTAAAACTGTGTGCCGGACCGAGACTCGAACTCGGGACCTTTGCCTTTCGCGGGCAAGTGCTCTACCGACTGAGCTACCCAATCACGACTCACGCCCCGTCCTCACAGCTTTAATTCCGCCAGTACCTCGTCTCCTACTTTCCAAACTTCACAGAAGCTCTCCTGCGAACCTTGCAGAACTAGCACTCCTGGAAGAAAGGATATTGCGGAAAAATTCTCACTCTACAGCGGAGTGTGCGCTGATATAAAACTTCCTGGCAGATTAAAACTGTGTGCCGGACCGAGACTCGAACTCGGGACCTTTGCCTTTCGCGGGCAAGTGCTCTACCGGTTGAGCTACGCAAGCACGACTCAGGCCCCGTCGTCACAGCTTAAATTACGCCAGTACCTCGTCTCGTCTCGCCGGTAGAGCACTTCCCCGCGAAAGGCAAAGGTCCCGAGTTCGAGTCTTGGTCCGGCACACAGTTTTAATCTGCCAGGAAGTTTCATATCAGCGCACACTCCGCTGTAGAGTGAAAATTTCATTCTCATTATTATTATTATTCAAAAATCGTTCAAATGGCTCTGAGCACTATGGGACTTAACTTCTGAGGTCATCTGTAACCTAGAACTTAGTACTACTTAAACCTAACTAACCTAAGGACATCACACACATCCATGCCCAAGGCAGGATTCGAACCTAGAACCGCTCAGCCACTCCGGCCGGCTATTATTATTATTATTATTATTATTATTATTATTATTGATGATGAGAATTGTTATTTGTTCTGGCAGTTATAATTACTCTTGTAATTACTTTAGATAAACGCATGACACTAAGGATATGGACAAAGTCGTACACAACAGGTTTTGATGTATATTTTCTGGTCCGAAGAAAGAGAGTTTTCAAAGGTTCTAATCACGGGAGGCTCAATAATGCAATAAACAAATAAAAATTAATAATTCCATATGTTTTAATTTACGTGATATTACACCATGGCGTACACAGTTATTTGTTCCGACTCGTTTTACTGGGAAACGTCACCAATGTGATCTCATATTTTAAGGAGGAAAAAGTACACTTGCAAAATAACAGCCCCGCTCGAAAATTTGGGCCATGAAGTTCTGATAAGAAGCAGTTATGACTTCCTGAATGTACAGCTTTTTAACATCGTACGTGCCAATTGTTTGTCACTCGCTCCGCCTCATGCAGCGGCCTAATGCCCAACAGCAGAGTCACATCCCGGCCCCTTCCATTCGCGGAATGTTGAAAGCGAGGGAAGAGGAGGGTGTGTGGGTCACGTCTGCCCATAATGATTTGAAAGCTTGATGGACACTTGAAAAATTGTTAAATAACATGACTACGAAAAATATCAGTATCAGCCTCACGCACATATAAGTTCAATATTATTTTAACAATATTCTCGTATTGATATCCTGCGGCTGTATATACGCCTCAAAATCAAAATGGAGAAATCTAAGCAACTGAAGAATTATTATGAAATGAATTTAATGATTTTCGATCTACAATTGAATCATCCTAGTCACTCTGAAGAATAGCTCATCACCTGCAAATATACTTCGCTTCGACAGTGTAAGCTTTAGAATCCCAAGAAAATAACGCACAAAAAATAATAAGTGTCTTTAGTGACACACTCATTCATTTCATTCATTAACACTGCATTTGTGAATTGTAACACAAACCGTTCAAAGCAGAGAGACCTCTACCACCAGCTACTGGTTAAAAACCAGGTACTTCCACACAATGAACAAAGCACGTTACCAACGTCAAAAAAGTGTTTTGCAGGTCTATTACTGAATCCACTGTACAGTACTACATGCTTGGTGTAGTTGTAAAACTGCACTAGGCTACCGTAGACTATGGTAAATAAGTATTGACTACGGCAGTTTCTTCATAGCCTTGGTCACCTAGCGTTGTAGCCGCATTACGTGTATGCTAGGTGTACTGCGTACCCATCGGGAGTTACCAGATATCAGTCGCCTTGTTTATGTGTTTGACGAGTGTCTTACTGGATTCCGCTAGAAACTGGAACACGCAATCCATCTAAAGCCTGAGCAGGGATATACAAAAGACTGCGTAACCTAAGGGATATTTTTGTCACATATATTTGTTCTCCTGTCAGTTAATTAGAAATAAACAGTACTTATATCAAAACTAGAATTGGCAGCGTTCAGCTCAAGATTTGTTAGAATACAACTGATCTGTAACGTGAAACAGAGGAATGTTGCAATGAAATAAAGAAAAAATAATACAGGTTTATCATATAGCGCTACATAACATATTATCACCAAAAAAATATAAAACTAAAAATAAACCAAAACAAAAAATATCAAATATTGCTTCCACACTCAGTCGAGCTTACATCATGTCTCTGTCATTCGTAAACAACTTTGACATTTATCAGTAATAACAGGATACTATTGCCTTTGATCATGATGAAGAAAGTTCTATGAAGTACAAAATAACAATAATTATACATATTTCTTATGTTTGAGCATATAAACTGTACTTGCATCAAAAATAATTGCTTTGGTTACATAAAAGAGCAAAGTTAGCGATCAGCAAATTTTTATTATTTATAAAATTCAATTTATAATTTCTGTGGATGTAAAATACACAGTGGAGTAACACTAAATGATATGGGGTTCTAATTATACGCAAAACAACCAACCAACCGAACAAACAAGAAGCCGTCGTTGCCTTCCAGTTTCTTACAGACTTATTCTTGTTTCTTTGCTTACCGATGCCATCCGTTCCGGAAATCCTACCATTTACTTCGTCATTTATGCACAGTACCAAAACTACCGAACCCCAGTTTTGAAGAGCGCATATTAGAGCTCGTGCATTAGGCGTCTGCTGCAGGGTGGAGCGAGTGACATAGAACAGGTGCGTGGGAAGTTTAAAACCTATATATTCACGATGTCTGTATCCTACCAGAACTGCGGCCCAAAACGTCGCCCGGGATCGATTGCTGGGGCTGATATCTTACAAGTGTGCTTTTTTCTCCTTAAATATGAGATCATGTTAGTAAGGTGATTTTGTGTTGCTAATTCAGCTGAGGAGCCTTTTCCTAGAAAGTTAACAGTGTCAGTTAGTGGCGAATCTCTGGGACCGGGCGTGAATCAGAGTCTTCTGTGCTGCTGAGGGTCGCCTCTCACAGCGGCAGGCAACCCTGCATCTGATCCCTGACAGATGGTGTGAACGGACCATTCCTTTCTCTCTGCATCGATCCGGCAGCCAGCTCTCCTTCAAGTTGACGCCTCTACTCGTGTTTCTATCGCCAGCAGTCTTCGTTCGTCTCCTTTGCGAACGAAATTAAAGGGAAAATTCGGATCAGTCACGATAAGGAAGTAGGAAGAGCAGAGGTGTCGGCGTCGTGATTGAAGTATGCCTGGTCGGGGAAAGATGGAAAGATGGAGTGGGAGGGGGGGGGGGAGGGGTGTAGGAGAGTGGGGAGAAGGGCTGCGGTTTCGGCATCAGATAGATCGCAGTTGATCAGATGACCCGCATGGGACGCCTCTGGCGACAGCCAGTGGTCACGACCCGGTGTTCTCTGCGCCACGCCATTTGCAGAGCTCTCTTACAACTGTCGGAGAGGATGCTGCATTTGCCGCAAGTATTCGTGTTTGTTAGTGGTAATGTGAGACTCATTTATATACTATATACTATAGGATTAAGAAATACACTTTTGGTTGTGCACGTAAAGGTTTGTGAACACATTTCATTTTTATTCATTTTGATTATTATTCATTACCTTGTGTAGAACGTTAATTAATAGCACCTTAACCCAATTTTTGCAAAAGCAATGGTTGTTTGTCCCTTAAATGCTTGCTACGTTCTTTTCTTTTTATAAGTTTAACTACAGTGAAAACACATAAAATGACTGTTATGATAACAAGTCCAGATATAAATGTTAGCAAAACGCAAAGTAGCCTAAGTAATTCTACCGTAACTAAGGCTTTGTAATTTTAATTGTGAAGCACATTTACGAGGTGAGTTTGATTTAAGAGAATGCAACCTTATTAATTCCTACCATTGAAATCGTAATTATATTTTATGATCTACGCCATAGTGTGTTTAATTAGTCATGTAATTAATATTCGTAATTACAAGTAAGTTAACTTATTATTGGTTCACACTGTTAAAAATGCAGGGTGTTGGTGATCCGTGGAAGGGGAACAAACAGCGAGGCCATCGGTCCGATCGGATTAGGGAAGGAAGGGGAGGAAGTCGGCGATGCCCTTTCAAACGAATCGTAACGGCATTTGCCTGAAGCAGTTTAGGGAAATCATTTAAATTAGCATGGCCGGACGAGGATTTGAACCGTCGTCCTCCCGAATGTGAGTCCAGAGTGCCAATGCAGGGTTCCCGATGAGGAATGTCCAGTATTTAGGGACATGACAGGGACGCTCATTAGAACACTCATTAGAAGCAAAAAGCTTCAAATGGACGTATGGCCAATTCCGAATGGCTTCCGAGGTGGAACACATATAATGTACAGAACGGTTACAATTAAACTTGCGCTGCTTGAGAGGGTTCCAATAAAAAACTAGTGAGTGCGTGGCAATGAAACATCGTGGAAACATTTTTTAGAATATACGAAAGAGAAATAACGAATAAATCACTGAAAGAAATAAACGTTAATTTTCACATGAGTGAAACATTAGTTAATTACGTACAATATTTACATTCCAAGTTAAGAATGTAGTTCAATGTGACGACCATCTATATCCACGAGTGCCTGGAACTGGACTAGATATACCATTTCACAAGTCCACGCCTGATTTTTCGGAAGGTGGACCATGGACTATTCAGCTGCCGTGACCCAACTCGTACACTGCATGAAGGTCGCACGCTGCGTCCAGCATTCTCAGCAACAGTAACTTCTTCCAAGAATTTGTGGAGCAACTGACCGTCGTCCTCTGCCACAAACGTTTCTCAAATCGAAAGATAATTCGAACTTCTGAATCATGTTCTTTAACGCCGGTATGGAAAGGGGGCCTATCTGTATTCCTGTGGTGTGCGTACTGTAAGACCTTCGGTACACACACCATCCGCACGACTGCTACGGTCGCAGGTTCGAATCCTGCCTCGGGCATGGATGTGTGTGATGTCATTAGGTTAGTTAGGTTTAAGTAGTTCTAAGTTCTAGGGGACTGATGACCAGAGATGTTAAGTCCCATAGTGCTCAGAGCCATTTGAACCATTTGAACACACCATCAGATTATTTGACTTGTCGCTCTAACGAAGTAGGCGAGTGGCAGCAATATGTCTCGTGGTCTTATCGTGGCATGTTTATCTTCTGACGATAGGTCAGACGATAGAAACGCCACTTGCACGCTTAGAGTAGCAGATTGACTGTGACCAACTTTAGACGGAACTTGATTGATTTTCACACACATTTATTAAAATAATAAAAATCATAGACATTACGTAACTTGATTCTGGATGCTGTTTACAATTGACAATCTGAAGCTCCTCTGGTCTTGGTACGTTAATCTTATTCTCATATATCTCTGATACTTGACAAAGTGTCTATACATTTCTCTTCATGGCTATGTACAGGAATATGATAATCTTATTAGGCGCAGACTGAAACTTGACTATAGACTGGTACAGACTAATGCAGACTAATGCAGACTGGTACAGACAGGTTCAGACAAATGCAGACTAATGCAGACTGACTAATCGGAGGACTGTACACTCGATATAATACCTCGCGCGTTCAGGTATCACTGTGCGAGTGTGATCCGCGAGGAGAAAAGGTTCTACGTTAGCAACGATCTCATTGGCTCCGTTACATATTAATATGCGGATCGGCGGAAGCTGAATTTGGTCCGTCTCTAAGACAGCGCCATCTCGTAGTGCGGAGGCGGTCGAGCGCTGCGCCTGCGCTGTTGTGCTTAGCGGGGCGCGCTCTAGTGGGAAAGTTGTGTACGTGCTGACTACGCGGAACTATGTACACCACAATTCCTTTAATGCTTCGATACTCGCTAAGTCCAGCAGCACTGTTCGTGTTATTTTCATTAAATAGCTTCGCGAGTAAAGTCCTTCTCGCCTTGTCCAGACCGATGTTGACTGACTGCAACTGCACTCCACACTGATCTTTGTGTTTCAACCCTGCGTCGCAGTAACAGTACCGGAGCCTAACTGCAAGGCATGAATCCAAAACTACTAACAACGCAAATCCTGCAGCACACAGTCTGCGTTCATATAAATTCAGGTACCCGTATGGTAAATATTTTTCCGTCTGTCCTGGGTCAAGTCGTGGGACCTTAATATTACCCACCCTCTATGGTGGTGGCGCACAAGGTTGTCTCTTACCCACCCAACCTCTTTGACGTTCTACTCAGGCTCATTCCGAGCAAACAGGCTGAAATCAACGCGGTAGATTGTCTTTCTGCCATCAAATTATGCTGTTGAAATCGCAGTTGTCCAAGGAGTGTTGAGAGTGAAGTAGTCCGAGGGACTGAGTGTGTATCAGATAGAAGCTTCGGTTAACGGTCTTTGTACACGTACTGGCTTTTGCCACGCAACAACACTGACGAAGAATATGCAGATGCGGTGTACGTTTACGGCTTCTGCGATGGTAGTGTTCCCGCTTCTGTGGAAGAATAACGTCGGCGCTTCCCAACAAGTCGAATTACTGAGCATGGAGTGCTTACTAAATTTTCAGCACATGGCATGAAGCAGGTATTATTCCAATTTCTTGTTTTTCTTCTGAATGTGTGCTGCAACAACATGTGCAGGAACAGCACCACATTGTTGAAATGGTGCAGCGTAGTCCTACCACCAGCACAAGGTGATATTCTGCAGGTGTCACTGTGTTAAAAATACATACTTCCCTATTTCTACTACCAAGCGAGGCGGCGCAGTGATTAGAACACTGGACTCTCGCATTCGGGAGGACGATGGTTTAAACACGCGTCTGGGCATCCTCACTTAAGTTTTCTCTGATTTCCCTAAATCGCTTCAAGCAAAAAAAGGGCATTGCCGATTTCCTTCCCCATCCTCTCCTCACCTGATGGTCCCCTCCCCCAAATTAACCAAGGACCAATTGCTGCTTTGTGCAATGCGTGTTGTTCTGTTTCCTAACTGTTGCACATGTGTACACATGTAAACCTGATGATGTATTGAATAATAAATAACAATGTTGATTAAAAGTGTTCATCACGAAAACCATTCGGAATTGGGCATATGTCGATACGAAGGTTTTTGTTTCAATTGATCGTTCCTGTCATATCCATGAATATTCGCCATTCCTGCTGGGACATCTTGTACATTTATGCTTCAGCATCTGTGACCGCCAAATCAGTGGAGTTCAGTGCAGGCAGGTACATGAGTGCTATAGTCGCCATTACGAAAGTGGGGGGTTCAACATCATTGCCCACGCCTTACCATGCTCTTCCACACGCCGTGCAGTGTTGCCGATTGACGTACCGGCTGGTATATAACCACAATTAGCTACTTCCGTTTTTTGGTTTTGCTTTGTCTTGTAACTCGTTGTGCTCTAAATATAAAGTAAGCTTAACTGCAACACAAAACGTAGTATGACGACTCTGAAATGTACATTCTTGTCTTTCTATATAACATCACCAGTAAAGTCCCAAAAATGTGACGATAGACGCCAATTTGTGATGAAACGAAGGAATATTGCCACTTCGTGTCTTCTTTTGCTGCTGCCTTGGTTCCACATCGTGAACAGGGTCGGCAGTGTTAAGTACGGATTTGGCATGGATAATTTTAAGGGGCGGCCGGGTGCCCTTCCTGTCGCCACCCCAAACCCCCCAGGACAGAATTAGTGTACCCCAGCTGTCTGAGTGTAGTATAAATCATGGAAGAGTGTGAATGCGTTTCAAATGTTGGCAAGTCGTGTAACTGAGTTGGGACATGGGGACCAGCCCAGTATTCACCTAGTGGGATGTGGAAAACCGCCTAAAAACCACATCCAGTCTGGCCGGCACACCAGCCCTCGTCGTTAATACGCCGGACGGATTCGATCCGGCGCAAGCGCGCTTACCCGAGTCCAGGAAGCAGCGCATTAGCGCTCTCTTTTTTTTTTTTTTTTTTTTTTTTTTTTTTTTTTTTTTTTTTTTTATCCAATGTCCGGCTTACCACCATTGCTGACATACATGTTGTTGTACTATCGCATAAAGCGTGTCTACAAAGTCCATATGTTGACAAATAGTGGCTAATTAGAAAATTAATTAATTAAGGAAATGAATAAAACTGAAAATGCCCAAATGAAAGACATGAAGACATTGCGGATAGTACAAATACAAAAGAAACATTCTCCTGTAGCAATGAAATGAAATTCGTGTCGGGGGCGACACCTGCTCACGACCCGACGTTCGATAGAGCAAGAGAGCCATCTATCGACTCGTTCTCCAGACGTTGGTGTAAGACTGGGTCGTCTTCTCGAAATTAACTAAGGGTCCGTAAGTGTGATCGATGTCTATCTCGGCTTATTCGTCTATCTCATCTCTCACCCGTCACACCCCATCTGGCCGGCGGGTCGGTAAATGTAAGTCGCAAGTAATTAGCGAAGTCTTGCCTATAGTTCTTATGCTGTTGCAGCTTCGTGTGTCCATCTAGGAGAAAATGCCAAAAATCAATTTTGTCCTTTTCCGATTCGTTATACACGTAGCCCACCACCATTATTCCCCGCACCCATGTCTCTGCATTGGTTTTTTGGACCGGGAAATAAGATTCTTGGAGGAAAAAGAGTGTGTCTGATGAAATTGTGTGAGGGGCGGAGCGTAACAGGAACGCCAATATCTGTTGTGCCAAGTGCCACACTGGAGCCGTCCCACTACATGCTAAACGATGTTCATCAGTGTCCACTGTTGCGCAGCCTAAACATAGTGGAGTGTCTGCCAAATGAATCGCGTGCCGCCGTTGATTCGTTGCGAACTTCCTATTTATCACCACATACCATGTTGAGCGTACCGACGTTGGGAGGTAAACGTTCCGTATAACGCGCCATATCTGTCGCCAGTTCTTGTCTGGGTATTTCTTTTCCAGGGTATTCCTGGGGCACCGGCGCAGTAAGAGTTGATATACGTCTCGCGTCATCGGTAGTCGTGTTGTTGGGAAGGAATCTCTGACATAGCTAAGCTCCAAAAAAAAAGACTTGAAATGTGACAGCTTCGGTGAAATATGGCCCACATCGACTGGGGGCAGCATTGAAGTGGGCGCTAGTACATCGGCCAACGCACCCGAGATATTGCGAAATTGACCGCGCCACTGTCGGAAAATCGTACTGACGAATAACGCCCGTGCCTTTTCATATACGTTAACTAGACCAAGTCCACCCTCTCCAGGTGGTAGCGTAAGCGTTGTGTATCGGATCTTAAACAGGTGTCCCACACTCACGTAGGTTCCGAAAGTTGCTTGTATCCGTGATGCCATTGTGCGCGTTAAAGGCAGGACATGCGCTACGTGAGTGAGTCTCGGTGCTAGGTATACGTTAACATAGGTCACCCTCTGAATCATATCCAACGCTCTTAATTTCTGTAACAGCACCATTGTCCGCATCAGCTTCAATATGCGTCGGTAGTTATCCGCTGCTGTCCGCTGCACATCAGTGTGGAACGTAATACCTAGGCATTTTATGGTCTTAACTAAGATGAGCGGGCCTTCCTCCCCCGGTTGTAATCCTCGACCGACATTCATGCAGCGTGATTTTTGTAGATTAAGCACGCTTCCTGCCGCCATCCCGTATCGCTGTATCCATGCCAACGCCGTACGTACTTCTTCGCCGGTCCGTGCCACCAGCATCACATCGTCAGCATAAGCGCGGCAATGAAAGGTCAGTTGTGGCAACGGCACTCCCTCCAACCGACTTCGGAGACCATATAGACAGGGTTCCAAAGCCATTGCATACAAAAATATCGAAAGGGGGCAACCTTGACGAACTGACCTTGAAATAACAATGTAGTCAGTGCCCCGTCCATTCACCGAGACCTTTGATCGTACGCCGTGTAACAGTCGCATGATCACTAGAATGAAGGCCTGTGGGATTCCCAATCTGCCCATCACCGCATGCAAAAAGGTATGATCCACTCTGTCGAACGCATGATCGAAGTCAATAGTGACGAGTGCCCCACGCACTCGGCATGCCGCTGCTAATGCGATGATATCTCGGTAGTCACTGAGCGCCGTATGTACGTTGCTCTTACCGCCGAGGCAAGTTTGATCTATGAGGAATCTATCAGAAAGTGAAGACCGCAGGCGAGCCCCAAGGATGCGCGCGAAAATCTTATAGTCGCAGTTCAAGAGAGTGAGTGGTCTATAATCTGGATTTCTGCCACCGCGTAGTTTGGGTATTGGGATGATGATACCCTCCGTGAATTCGGCAGGTATCTCAGTCTGCGGTAACAGGAGTTCGTTGTACATCTGAATCACTGGACTCGCATTCGGGAGGACGACGGTTCAATCCCGCGTCCGGCCATCCTGATTTAGGTTTTCCGTGATTTCCCTAAATCACTCCAGGCAAATGCCGGGATGGTTCCTCTGAAAGGGCACGGCCGACTTCCTTCCCCATCCATCCCTAATCCGATAAGACCGATGACCACGCTGTCTGGTCTCCTTCCCCAAAACAACCAACCAACATCTGAATCCAGGTCCGTCCCATGAGGTATGCAAAGGCGCGGTAAAATTCAATTGGGAAGCCGTCCTGTCCTGGGGACTTGTTCGGGGCCCCCCTGGCAATTGCGTCTGTCAGCTCGTCCTCTGTTATAGCTGTGATGAAAGTCTCTGCATCCAGTGGTGGTCCTCTGTCTGGCATTTCCGAGATGACATCATGTAGTGTCTCGTGGTTCACATGTACAGGTCCATATAACTGGCGGAAATAGTCGGTAAACACATGCGTAATATCACGCTGGTGCACAACTTGTTGGCCAGTTTCAGAGATTAGTTCCCTGATCAATGTCCTGCGTCGTCGTTGGCGTTCACGTACCACGTGGTGCATGGAGGGGGTTTCGGCAGCAACTGTGTCCGCCAATCTCGCCCGGACCATTATACCTTCCATTCTTAGTCTTGTCAGCTGTAATAACATGGCTTTTATCCTGCGCATGGCCGTGTGCCTTTCCGGCGATGTTGGGTCATCAGCTCCCTCAGGGCTGTAAAATAAAAATCAGCCGTTGTGCGGTTCCACTGAGATTTGTCCTGCCCGTATCGTATCAACGTTCGCCGTAACGTTGGTTTTGCGCTTTTAACCCACCACTGGGGAACCGAGGTGTATGCTCGTTGGCGGCGAACGCAGGTCTCCCAGGCCGCCTCTATCGACCGGTGACATTCAGTGTCACGTAAAAGTGCACAATTCATTTTCCAGTGACCTTTACTCCGCCATATCTTCTGAAGCGTTAGTGAAATCGTGCAGACGTACGCCATATGATCCGTAAAAGCCGCTGGCCAGATTTCGGCATCCAGTATCGTCGTCCGTAGAGCTCGTGTCACGTACACTCTATCAAGTCTACTCGCCGAGTGTCCCGTGACAAACGTATAACCCGGTCTGTCACCATGCTGCAGTTCCCAGGTATCCAGAAGCGCCATTTCGGTAATCAACGCACGCAGTTCCATGCATGGCACATAATGAGGTACTTGGTCCTTTTTGTCGACGACACAATTAAAGTCGCCGCCCACTAATAGTTATCAAAGCGTCCAGGGAACAACGGCGCTATCTCTTCGGTGTAAAAAACCGCCCTTTCTCTTCGTTTTGTGGAACCAGATGGTGCGTAAAAATTGATGAAACGAACGCCGTCGACAGTGATCGCTATGCCGCGTGCCGAAGGGAGAGACCTGACGTCCTCCACTCCTATTCCTTCCCTGGTGAGAATCGCTACACCGCATCCACTTTCATCGTGCACTGAATAATGTTCCTCGTAACCGTAGAACTCTGGCGGCGCTGTGAAACGCACTTCTTGTAGGAGTACAATATCCACGTCCGCAGCGCGTAACATATCTTTCAGCATTTGAATTTTAAGGGGTGTCCGTATGCCATTAATGTTTATCGTGGCAATGCGGTACGCCTGGCTTGTGTTCATCAGTTGTAGGGCGGTGTCATTAAGCGTCCATCTGCACCCCCGGCGCTCCTCAACACACTAAGTTGGTCAACATTTCCCGACCCCTCCCGGCCTCTGGGCAGGACTGTCCTCAATCGTCGCGTTCGTATTTTCATCCTGTTCCTGTTGGTCCATTTCTTGCGCCCAGTCCCCCAGCATATTTCCGGAACTGGTCGAAGAATGGGAGGTAACGTTGTCATCGCTCTGATGTTGGACAGTTGGCATCTCCACTTCCGCCTTCCGGTCACCAGAAGGAGAGTTCAAGTTTTCGTCGCTGTGTAGTTCCTGCGTCGTTATCTCGGTATCTGTTGAATCCACTGGTCTCAGGTCGATACTGTCGTTGTCGTCCACTGTCCCCTCGGGACTGTGGCTATCGTCAGCAGAAGTCAGTCGACGCTTCTTTCTTCTCTTCGGCGAACGCTGTTTCCGTTGCCTTGCTTCCGCATCGGCTGTTGGGGTTGCGTATCCTCCATCTTGGGCCTGGCCTATCACGCTCTCGGTGGAAGCACTGGCAGCCACCACGGATGAACCTGCAGCGGCCGTCAGCTGCATCTCTTGTGCGGTGTCCCGTGTCTGCTGTGGTGGAACCGGTGGTCGGAGTTCCAGTCCGTTGGTGTCCATGTTCTCTATAGGGGGCAGCTGCTGGTGCCCAACGGAAGTCTCCCTCACGTCGCCTCTCAGGGCTTCCACAAAGGTCAACGGTAAGACAGTCGTCGGTTGTGGCGCCTGAACGTCATCCCGTGGAGTCTGCACTAAACGTCGCTGGAGGCATTCCGAGCGGACGTGACCTTCTTTCCCGCACCCCGAGCAAGTGCGAGGTTGCCCATCATAGATCATAATCGCTCGACAACCTCCTATGTACAAATAAGAGGGGACGTGCTTGCGCAGTTCTATCCGTATTTGTCTCACCCCATTTAAAACGGGGTACGTGGTAAAACTCGTCCATTTTTCGGCCACATGGGATAGAACTGTACCGTATGGTCGAAAGGCGTCGGTAACAAGTTCAGACGGGACCTCAAACGGAAGTTCGAAGACTCGTATAGTGCGGATCCCCATTCCCGCGTGATCGACTGTAACCGCACCAACATTCCCGTCGGCATGACAGAAACGATACCCGTTCGGTGATCGCTGTAGAAGTCTTTCGCAAGCAGCCTCGTCAACAAGCTTGACATAGACGACGCTTGAAACGAGCGATAAACTGATTCCCACGATTTCCTGTGGATCGATTTTTACCTCTTCTCTGAAGTAACGTTCAATCTCGTGTGCCTTTGGTCGTGTATAGTCGTTCGCAAAACTGAACTTCAAAGTCGTTTTTCTGTACGAGTGTGCCATCTCGTTCTAGACTCACAACACCGCACACGCGAAGCTGCTCCAGCGTAAACAAATAGGCGCGCGCACCACAGCGCGGCCGGCAGGCAACACGGTCCGCACTGTGTCACTGCCGAAGGCAGACTGGGGGCTAACCTGGCGGGCATATTACCACCTTGAGTGTTCCGGCGTAACCACAAACGGCGGAACGAACAGGCGGCACGTAAGAGCAGAGAAGGCTGTGAAGAATGGGCGGCCAATGGTGCACGGAATCGGCCCGCGCCGCTCCAGGCGCGCCCCCTGCATAAAAACACAGGTCCGGCTAGCCTCGGCCGCTTAGATCGGCACGAGTCTCCAACGTGTTTAGTGCTTTGCTATCGGACTGTATTGTTTTCATCTCGTCTTTCGCTCGCGCCATCTGCTATAGTCAAGTATTGTAATTTGCTTTTCTGGAAATAAAACTACTAATGTTGTTCGTTTAAAATTGTTGTATAGCATTTCGAGAACGCTGCATTCCGTAGGCACCTTATTAGCGACGAGACGGCAAGACACTACATTGAGGGATGCATTTTTGCGGAATGTGCGTTTATTCCATTCGGAGGACAATAGACGCGTGATTTATCTGAACGAAACTTGAGTTCCGCAGTACCATACGCGCAAAATATATTTTGGGTGACTCCAAAAGAAATGGTGGCCCGAAAATATTTTGGTATGGAGAATATTGGTTCAAATGAGCTCGGACCACTATGGGACTTAACATCTAAGCTCATCAGGCCCCTAGAACTTACTACTTAATCCTAACCAACCTAAGGACATCACAAACATCCATGCCCGAGGCAGGATTCGATCCTGCGACCGTAGCGGTAGTGCGGTTCCAGACTGAAGCGCCTAGAACCGCTCGGCTACTTCGGCCGGCCGAGAATATTGATGTTTTGAGTGATGGGTATAATGATGAAGAGACTGTAAAAGCATCAACTGTAAGTCCTTCTGTCGTATTCAGGCGAGTAGTCAGGACAAGAATCCTATAAACAGACTGCAAGTTCTCACACGCTGTCCTGCGTGGAGTATCTCGCAAGTAGACGCACGATACAGTGTGATATCTCAGACATTACAAAAATTAATTTTTTTATTCTATTAAGAACTTTATTGCTGGAAGTTTCCACAAGGTACAGCAGAACGTAAATCCATCAGCGTCGATATTTCTCATTGCACAGGTTAAGCAATTTCACACTTCTTATGGCATTTTATTTTCTATCTGGGAATAGGTTTATGTTTTCAAAATAAAATACGTTTCGCATACACCTATTTGCTCTATATTTGTATTTGGATGTATGTTTTTAAAGTCCTGTGTCATATATTTATATGCATTAAACGCACTTCACATTTTAAGTAATGGCTAACGCAATACGGCCGCTTAAACCATTTTAAACCTTCTTCCGTGAATATGGTCCAAGACGGAAACCGGTAGGATTTGGGTTTAAAATAAAAACAGCTAATGGTTCAAATATGCATTTTATACACTTTTGAGGATGTTCACCCATTGTTTCAGTACAATTACAATAATGCATCTATTCCTCAAGTAGACATAGAAAAGTATTTTTTCTTGAAAATAGCTTGTAATAATTTTTTTGGTAACAACTGGCAGTAATTGACATTTGTAGACTACCGCAAAATATTTTAGACTATAAATATAGATGTATAAACTATATGGAAATTCTTACACATAACTGAAGTTATCACTAACTGGTAATACTGTAAGACGCTAAGACGACCCACATCTGCCGATTCTCATGACGTCCTCTACAGTGCTATACATCATGGAAGAGATCACATGCGTGTAATTTTTATTTCGTTAAACAAAAAGTGAAAAATTTAAGAACTCGCACACGAAATATAAGTTCACATGCTCATTTTATTATCTAAAGACTATCCAGTTACAAGTTGGAACTAGAATGCTACTGGACTCCAGGAGGAACAACTTAGGAGCTGTTTTATTGGTTCAAGCACTATGGGGCTCAACATCTTAGGTCATCAGTCCCCTAGGCTTAGAACTACTTAAACCTAACTAACCTAAGAATATCACACACATCCATGCCCGAGGCAGGATTTGAACCTGCGACCGTAGCAGAAGCGCGGTTCCGGACTGAAGCGGCTAGAACCGCTCGCTCACAACGGCCGGCACGAAAAGGCATCAGGCAGTGGCATAAAGGGCGTCAGGCGTCAATCGAATCACTCCTTTCCTTCGTGCATTGATTCCCACACTCTTTGTGATCGACAACGACAGTTCACAGTGCAATGAGGAACAGGACGACGTTCTTGAGAACTTTTGACAGGTCCTCCCCCCCCCCCCCCCCTTCCCAGATGATTTAACCATTCTCGAAGAACATCGTGGGCATGTAACCGCACCGAATGTGATCGCACCCTTTGAAGTGTAGCGCTACTGAAATTTTTGCTGTGTTCAAGGTGGAAGTACTAGGCACCATTCGAAACCATTCGACAATATTTGAAGGTAATCCGAAGCAGCAAAGAGAGCATATGATTTTTGAGCCCACCTTACACCTTGTAAGTTGGTCATGTCATTTTGATTTTTATATGTCATCCATTTGCACGTCAGAGAAAGAGCAAGTTACGCTACTGTTAAACAATCTTTGGTCTTGTCGTGGCACAGTCTTTTCCTCTGCGTAGCCTGATACATCCTTAGTTCAAGTGTGGTAGATGTTGGATGTCTTGAGCAGCGCTGTGTGCACATGTGATTTTGTCTGTTAGTTGAAGAAAGATTGTAAAAGACAGCAAGGAGAACCATGATGATTACATTGAAAAGTGAAAGGAATATAAATTTTGAATAACGTCATTATTTTTGAAGAGGAGGAGGCAAGATTGCAGCACTGCGCGGCTAGGAATGATTACTGTCAGGTAGTTTCTCTCATCTACTGCTCAGAGGAAGATCACCCCACTTCCTTGCGTCTTGGATTTGCATATTAATTGATTAAGTTGTTTCATTTTTATAGAAATTCTCTATTAACATTGTACCCTTTTTAAATCATTGTTCACTATGTTAAGCTTAGTATTGTTCAGACTAATGTTACGTGTAAAGATCACGCGAAATATCTCTCTGTGTTTTTGAATTTATATTTCATTCTAAAATTGTTGTCTTGGAATATCATTTCGTAGTAATCGTCACCCTCCCCACCCCGTTGCTTGACAATACGCATTACCACATCTAACAGCTTGAATGTGTATTTAGAAAAAGAAATATAGCTTAGCCGCTGCCTGCTTGCTGTTTGCTGTTGTGCTTTCGAGAACTCCGCAACAGTGTTGTCAAGAGGCGTGTAAGTGGAAATTTTAATTAGGTCTAGATAATTGTTTTACTTCTGTTGCGCATTTAATACAAAGTCAAGCTGCAATCAGATCAGTTACAGTTCAGTTCATATTAGGTTCTGTGAAGAAGCTGGGCTAAATTTCAGACGCAAACAAAATACAGACGGTAACTTACAACTTCACATGACCTTCTTAACTCTGAACTTCGCTTCGTATTTGCTGACACCTAACTATTTGAAGCGTCACCGAGCCTGAAGATAACATCGCAGAGCGCCACGCTTATGCAGGATTACAGAGGAAGATTGTAGACACTTTTAAGCCAAATTTGAAATATCCGCGTCGCAGTGGGACACAATTACGAGGTCTCGAAAAATCCTTTGTGTTCCGCAGCGCATATTCATCCGATATCTTAGCATCAGAACGCTTAGTGACTTCCAACAAGCTTTAGACACAATTTCAAGGCTTTCAAAAATTTTTCTCCCTGACAGTCCCGACAAAATAATGAAAAGAAAATGAGATTATTGCCTAGTTCACTTATGCTTTTCTTGCAGTAAAAGTTCAGCATCACGCATGATGTGTTAATCTGTTAGTTGTTTACTACTAACTCTATACTCAACAGATTTTGCAAACAGTATCAAAATATACCACTGAATGTACGTGGAGAATTACATGATTGTATGTCACATAATTCCGCAGATACAACGTTATAAACACCGAATACGTCAAAAACTATATTTTTTTAAACGGATCAGTTTTATACATGGAAGTTCGATTTCTTAAAGAATAGGGAGTGCTGGTTTTCTAGTACACAACAACAAAGATAGTTCTCTGATGAAGCCTGCGGGACAGTAACATACTTTATGATCGTAATCAACTGGCGCGATTCGGACGGAATTTCCATTTAGTGCAATGAACGGTAGTTCTTTTTTTAAAAAAGGTAATCGCTATAGCGCTGGCAAAACAAAGAGAAAGAACCTGTTAGTGTCCAGTTACACGATTAGTGGCAGATTTATGGAACTCCTGACACAGTTTAAATATTTAGGACTAATACTGCGATGCAGCATGAAATGGGACGAACTAGTTGTAGTTTATTGCACGAGAATTTCGAGTACTTACCAAGGAACGAGGACAGCAGACACGGATATAATTGGAAAACGTGCTGCTACGTTCGCAAAGTTCCGTTCAGCCGATAAGGAAATGTCACAGACGTTACGAACTTGGAAAGGATGAGTTAGATGGTCGACGACGTCAATCTCGCGAAATCCGATTCGATGAACCTGAAAAGCTGTATCCTTAGCAGACAGTGCCACACAATTCTGCTACCTCCGCATACTCAGCGCACATACACAGCGGCTTTTTATTTGTTCTAGACGCGATAGAAATACAATTGAAAATCGTTGGTATGTGAAGGAGATATTACCCACCACGCCATGAGCAATAGCTTGCCAAGTACATACTTATCATTGATATCCCATCACTGTGAAGTTCAATCCACAGCTGAACTCTCGTTTTGTGTCGGATCTTCGGCGCCCATGATGAACATTAGCAGAGAAAGATACATCCTCGTCTGACACCCATTTTTATTGCGAGCACTACTTGCTTCTTATTTTTCCGTCTTGTGCATATTCTATATTAACCACCTTTTTCGAAAGCTTACGCCTATTTTTTGAGAATTTCAAACAACTTCCACGGTTTTTCACTGTCGATAATTTTTCTAGGTCGACAGCCCTACGAAAGTATCTTGATTTTTCATATATCTTGTTTCCATCAGCAATCGTAACGTAAGAATCGCCTCTCTAATTCGTTAAGTATCGTAAAACCAAATTTATCCTCATATAATATATCCTCAACTTTCTTTACCATTTTTCTCTTTGTTATTCTTCGTAGCAAGGTGTCAAACCAATTGCGCGATAGTCCTCGGATTTATCTATCTTTACCATCTTCTGGAAGATATTTTGCCGGAAGTCTGAACGTAACTCTCTAGTGTCAAAATGTTACACACGTGCGGTTAATTCTTTTTTTTATCAGTGAAAATGCTACACCTGTTTCAAACCAATTCAGGCGACTTCTTTACCGGCATGAATTTGTCTAAAAGAGTTGCAGTAATTCCACTGATAACAAAAACGAATTACCGGACGATACTCCTATTTATCCATGGGCTCTACCGTTTGTTTTGGCTCCCCTGGCAACCTGATGCGGTAATATGACGAGGAGATTTCAGTGAATACCACGACTGGACACCTTTAGCCTTAACAGACACGATTTTAATCCCTTACTTTCATTTTTGAGATGTCATAGTTACAACTTCATCTTGTAGCCCTCTCTCTAATGAATTGCGTGCTGTACGTCTCTGTGCAGTGACCAACACTAGATATTTAAGGCTCTCTCTATCTTATTTCCTTCTCTCTGATGTCTTGATGAAGTCGTTCGCCTTTTTCCTCACTGATACCATACAAATTATGAGTGGGAGAAGGCAGGATTACTGCTCAATAAGCGAATCTAGAGGCTCATATATCTTTTTGCTCTCTTCCGGCATGTCGACTACATGAGATATACTGTGTTGTCAGAAGCAATCTGTAATGGAGTTACAGAGTAGGTTGTGGTTGAGAAACAAGTGTTAAGAAGAAAAAAATGATAGTGATTGGA
This sequence comes from Schistocerca americana, assembly GCF_021461395.2. Classification (NCBI taxonomy): domain Eukaryota; kingdom Metazoa; phylum Arthropoda; class Insecta; order Orthoptera; family Acrididae; genus Schistocerca; species Schistocerca americana. Next base: position 624,226,589 of record NC_060123.1, on the reverse strand, counting down.
TAATTTTTCATTCAGTTAACTCTGAAACAGCGCAACGTATAGAAGTTTCTTCTTAACAATTATTTCTCAACACAACATACTCCGCAACAATCTTACCATCTTTTCAATCTGGCAGCCCTATACAAAATGGATCATTATTGTTCCCTAAGAACTTAATAACAACCTGCTTGAATGATATCCAAGCCACCCCCATTTCACTGTCATTTGGAATGCTGGAATAGAACATCATTTTTTGAATGTCTGGTCCAACAAACCATATCCCACTTTCGCTTCCAAGAGAGGGACAAAGCTAACGCAGATGTGCATGAAATATTCTCTGTCGCTGAGTAAGGCAATCACAAACTGTTTCATTATGCTCAGCTTTATGTGGGTTCTCTTCGGAACAATGAGGCTCTTGTACAAAAAGAAATCAAAATTAATCGTTTAAGAAATCATTTTTGCAAGAGGATCTTGCAGACATATCGTCGTTTACCGTCGTACCGACTGTCCTATGGAGGACGTAAGAGGGGGATTCAGTAAGTAATGCAACACTTTTTTCTAAAAACAGGTTGGTTTTATTTAGAACTCCAATACAACAAGGTGTTGCCCATTTCTTTGGCTACACAACCCCACTTATGCACATAATCTCTGTTCAATGCGACGGCTTTTCCTCACCTTACTGGGAGGGCCTGTATACCCGTATGGTACCACTCTATTCGTTGACATCGGAGCCAACGTCTTGCTGCATCAATAACCTCCACGCTCATCCATGTACAGCCTCCCACGGAAAGCATCCTTCATTAAACAGACGTACGTCGGAAGGCAGGCTGTAGGGCGCATAAGAAAGAATAGTCCATTGAAGTTCTGTGAGCTCCTCTCGGTTGTGCAGATTGGGTGAGGCTTTGGGTTGTCATGGACAAGGAGAAGTTCGTTTACATTTTTGAGGCGAAGAACACGCTGAAGTCGTTTCTTCAATTTTCTGAGGGTACCACAGTATACTTCAGAGTTGATCGTTGCACCATGAGGGAGGACATGAAATCGAATACCGCTTTAGACCCCGCAGAAGACGGTCGCCATGACTACCAGATGAGGACGGGGCTTTGAACTTTTTCTTTGAAGGATTGCCGCCTCCTTCTTGTTCGAAGCGATGATCCCATGTTTCTTCGCCTGTGACGATGTTCGACAAAAAATGTCACGATCAACCTCGAAATGTGCAAGAAATTCAGCAAAGATGGGCCTTCGTTGCTCTTTATGGTCTTCTGTCAGGCGGTGAGGAGCCCATTGTTCACACTCCTTTGAGTACAACTCGTGGACGAGTGTGTGAACGCTACCAACACAGACGTCCAGATGAGCAGCGAGGTGTTTGATGGCGATCCGTAGGTCACCTCGAATGAGAATGTCTGCACGTTCCAACGTTGCAGAGGTCACAGCTGTGTGCTGCGGGCAGCACGCGGGAGTGTGACAGGTTTGCGTGATCCTGTTGCGCTGATGACAGTCGCTTCGCCCACCGACTCATCTTGCTCCGCTCACAGCCGGGTCTACTTAGACGTTTCGCAAGTGGCTGTGGATACCTGCGATGCTCTGGTTTTCCGCGAAAAGAAATTTAATGACAGCTCTCTGCTTGGAACGCACATCCGCTACAGACGTCATTTTGAATGCTACGTATATCGCCTCCACCTATCGGAACTTCACGAAAGTGTACGGGCTGAAGCGGATATATTCCACGATGTCCCACAACAAATTCCCGATTTTTTCAACCAGGGAGGGAGGAATGTGTGTGAAATCTTATGGGACTTAACTGCTAAGGTCATCAGTCCCTAAGCTTACACACTACTTAACCTAAATTATCCTAAGGACAAACACACACACCCATGCCCGAGGGATGTTTCGAACCTCCGCCGGGACCAGCCGCACAGTCCATGACTGCAGCGGCTAGACTGCTCGGCTAATCCCGCGCGGCAGGAGGGAGGGGGTTAGTGTTTAACGTCGCATTGGCAACTAGGTCTCTGGAGACGGAGCGAAAGCTCGGATAAGGAAACGATGGAGAAGTAAAGCGGCCGTGCCGTTTCGGCACTTGCCTGAAGCGATTTAGGGAAAGCACGGAAAACCTAAATCAGGATAGCCGGACACGGATTTGAACCGTCGTCCTCCCGAAGGCGAGTCCAGTGTGGTAGCCACCGCGCTATCCCGCTGGGTTTTTTTTTCAACCGCAACTGGCCGATAAAAAATGTGTTGCGTTACTTATTGAACGGCCGTCGTAGCAATACGCAAGGGTCTTAGAGAGGCAACTCAAAGAGCTGAAAGTAACTCGACAGGTCTGGATGACATTCCATTTCGGTTTTAGAGAATGCGATATTGGCCCCTTACCTTGCTTGCACCTATTGCGAACCTCTCGCTCAGCGCAAAGACCTGAGCGAATAAAAAAATTGCACATGACTCCTGCATATAGAACGGGAAAAGCATAGAGCCGAAAAATTGCAGACAAAATCCTTAACACTGGTTTCTTGCAGAATTCTTAAACATATTCTCACTTCGAATAAAATAAATTTCCTTGAGACGGAAAATGTTCTGTCTACAAGTGAGCACAGATTTAGAAAGAATCGGTCGTGTGAGACACTGCTTGCCCTTCTCTTCCACGATTACCTGTTGCCGTCCATCCATGATTTGCAGGATGACTCCATATTCCTAAATATCCGAAAATCACGCTGTCCTCCATTGGAGAATGTTAACGAATAAGTTCACAGACGGCGAGTGTTTGTCAGAGACAAGGGTGACGTCAGGATTGCCCTTTACAAGTGTGATAGGACTGTTCAAAAATGGTTCAAATGGCTCTGAGCGCTATGGGACTTAACATCTGTGGTCATTAGTCCCCTAGAACTTAGAACTACTTAAACCTAACTAACCTAAGGACATCGCACACATCCATGCCCGAGGCAGGATTCGAACCTGCGACCGTAGTGGTCGCGCGGCTCCGGACTGAGCGCCTAGAACCGCTAGACCACCGCGGCCGGCCGATAGGACTGTTCATATTCCCTATATACGTAAATGATAGCACAGACATGATGAGCAGCAGTCTGGGGCTGTTTGCTAATGATGCTGTGGTGTCTGGGGAGGTATCGTCGTTGAGTGAATGTAGGAGGATACAAGGTGACTTAGACAAAATTTCTAGTTGGTGTGATGTATGACAGTTTCCTCCAAACGAAGAAAAATGTAAGTTAAAATAAATGAGTAGGGAAAAAGTGCTGCTGGACACAGTCACGTCACCACGTTCATTAAATACCTAGGTGTAACGTTGCAAAGCGGCACGGTGCGGAATGAGGACGCAACGACGGCATAAGGGATGGGGTAAATGGTCGACTTCGATTTATTGGGAGTTTTTATGCAAAATGTGGTTCATCTGTAAAGGAGACCGCGAACATATTGCTACTGAGACCCATTCTTGATTACTGCTCGAGTGTTTTGGATCCCTACCAGGTCAAATTGAAGAGATCCGTGGAAGCAATTCAGAGGCGGGCTGCTATATTGATTGCAGGTAGTTTCAAACAACACACAAGTATTACGGAGACGCTTCGTGAACTCAAATGGGAATACCTGGAGGGAATATGATCTTCTTTTCATGAAACGATACTGAGAAAATTTTGAGAGCCGATATTTTAATTTGACTGCAGAACGACTCTACATCCGCTAACGTACATTTCGTGTAAGGACTACCAAGACAAGAGAACTTAGGGCTCATACGGGGCCAGATAGGAACTCATTTCTCTTTCGCTCTGTTTGCGAATGAAAGAGGAAGAGAAATGAACAGTAACAGTATAACGTACCTACGCCACACACTATACGGTGTCTTGCGGAGTATTTATGTAGATGTAAGTGATGTAACCTAATGTGGTACACTCGTATACTCAAAATGACCACCTTCCACAATACCCAAAGTCGACAACGACTTGGAACAGAGCGACGTACGAAATATATTGTTTCTAATGCAATGACATAACAAGTTTTCTCAATTTACTCTCTTAGGTCACACAGAAATGGGTTGATTCCAGTTACCAAACTTGATATGCCACATCGCCTCCTCGTCTTCCTTTGTGTCACAAGGAATGATTTAAAGACTCTCACATCAGGATGAAAGTAACATGGTGCCCCCCTCTACTGAAAGTAATAACCTTCATTCTGTAAAACGTCGTTAAGACCTGATGTCGCAATGTGCAACATTTGTTGGTAATCCACCTGTTACACTCATCCAAAAGAAGTAAAGAAATACGCCCCTTTTAACCCTTTAGGCGACATACCCCACCAGACTCATACTCATTGCGGTTTACCATAACTTTCTTCTGTTACCTATGGATTATCGTTAGCCCATTATACGTAGGTTGTGATGTATAATAATTACGTTATGTTTAAAGATTGCTTCATCCGACCAAAGAATTCGATCTTCTTCACTCATGTTGATGAACCACTCGAGAAATTCAATTTCCCTATCGTTAAGTGAAAGGCTACCACGTCTGATTCCACCAAATTCTGTAAATATTCGTTTTGCTGATTTTTCAGTGCCTTCCGTGTTACTATCCACAAAAAAATGTGTCAGTCTGCTTTAATTAAAGAAATTTAATGTCAAGGAGAAAGAAAACTGGCATTCTACGGATCGGAGCGTGGAATGTCAGATCCTTAATCGGGCACGTAGGTTAGAAAATTTAAAAAGGGAAATAGATAGGTGAAAGTTGGATATAGTGGGAATTAGTGAGGTTCGGTGGCAGGAGGAACAAGACTTTTGGTCAGGTGAATACAGGGTTATAAATACAAAATCAATCAGGGGTAATGCGGGAATAGATTTAATAATGAATAAAAAAAATAGGAATGCGGGTACGCTACTATAAACAGCATAGTGAACGCATTATTGTGGCCAAGAAAGACACAAATCCCACACCTACTACAGTAGTACAAGTTTATATGCCAACTGCAGATTACGAAGAAATTGATGAAATGTATAATAAGATAAAAGGAATTATTCAGATAGTGAAGGGAGATGAAAATTTAATAGTCATGGGTGACTGGTATTCGATAGTAGGAAAAGGGAGAGAAGGAAACGTAGTAAGTGAATATGGATTGGGGGGGAAGAAATGAAAGAGGAAAGCCGCCTGGTAGAATTTTGCACAGAGCATAACTTAATCATAGCTAACACTTGGTTCAGATTATATAATGGTAAGACAGAGATTTAGGAACCAGGTTTTAAACTGTAAGACATTTCCAGGGGCAGATGTGAACTCTTATCACAATGTATTGGTTATGAACTGTAGATTAAAACTGAAGAAACTGCAAAAAGGTGGGAATTTAAGGAGTTGGGACCTGGATAAACTGGCTAAATCAGAGGTTGTGCAGAGTTTCAGGGAGAGCATAAGGGAACAATTGACAGGAATGGGGGAAAGAAATACAGTAGAAGAAGAATGGGTAGCTTTGAGGGATGAAGTAGTGAAGGCAGCAGAGGATCAAGTAGGTAAGAAGACGAGGGCTAGTAGATATCCTTGGGTAACAGAAGAAATATTGAATTTAATTGATGAAAGGAGAAAATATGAGAATGCAGTAAATGAAGCAGACAAAAAGGAATACAAACGTCTCAAAATGAGATCGACAGGAAGTGCAAAATGGCTAAGCAGGGATGGCTAGAGGACAAATGTAAGGATGTACAGACTTATCTCACTAGGGGTAAAATAGATACTGCCTACAGAAAATTAAAGAGACCTTTGGAGAAAAGAGAACCATTTATATGAATATCAAGAGCTCAGATGGAAACCCAGTTCTAAGCAAAGAACGGAAAGCAGAAAGGTGGAAGGAGTATGTAGAGGGTCTATACAAAGGCTATATACTTGAAGACAATATTATGGAAATGGATGAGGATGTAGATGAAGATGAAATGATATTGCGTGAACAGTTTGACAGAGCACTGAAAGAACTGAATCGAAACAAGGCCCTGGGAGTAGACAACATTCCATTAGAACTACTGACATCCTTGGAAGAGCCAGTCCTGACAAAACTCTACCATCTGGTGAGCGAGATGTGTGAGACAGGCGAATTACCCTCAGATTTCAAGAAGAATATAATAATTCCAATCCCGAAGAAAGCAGGTCCTGTCAGATGTGAAAATTACCGAACTATCAGTTTAATAAGTGACGGCTGCACTGCACTAACGCGAATTCTTTATAGACGAATGGAAAAACTGGTAGAAGCCGACCTCGGAAACGATCAGTTTGGATTCCGTAGAAATATTGCAACACGTGAGGCAATACTGACTCTATGACTTACCTTAGAAGCTAGATTAAGGAAAGGCAAACCTACGTTTCTAGCATTTGTAGACTTAGAGAAAGCTTTTGACAATGTTGACTGGAATACTCTCTTTCAAATTCTGAAGGTGGCAGGGGTAAAACACAGGGAGCGAAACGCTATTTACAATTTGTACAGAAATCAGATGGCAGTTACAAGAGTCGAGGGACATGAAAGGGAAGGAGTGGTTGGGAAGGTAGGGAGACAGGATTATAGCCTCTCCTCGATGTTATTCAATCTGTACATTGAGCAAGCAGTAAAGGAAATAAAAGAAAAATTCAGATTTGGTATTAAAATCCATGGAGAAGAAATAATAACTTTGAGGTTCACCGATGATATTGTAATTCTTTCAGAGACAGCAAAGGACATCGAAGAGCAGTTGAACGGAATGGACAGTGTCTTGAAAGGTGGATATAAGATGAACGTCAACAAAAGCAAAACGAGGATAATGGAATTTAGTCGAATTAAGTCGGGTGATGCTGAGGGAATTAGATTAGGAAATGAGACGCTTAAAGTAGTAAAGGAGTTTTGCTATTTGGGGAGCAAAATAACTGATGATGGTCGAAGTAGAGAGGATATAAAATGTAGACTGGCAATGGCAAGGAAAGCGTTTCTGAAGAAGAGAAATTTGTTAACATCGAGTATTGACTTAAGTGTCAGGAAGTCGTTTCTGAAAGTATTTTTATGGAGTGTGGCCATGTATGGAAGTGAAACAAGGACGATAAATAGTTTAGACAAGAAGAGAATGAAGATTTCGAAATGTGGTGCTACAGAAGAATGCTGAAGATTAGATGGGTAGATCATATAACTAATGAGGAGGTATTGAATAGAACTGGGGAGAAGAGGAGTTTGTGGCCCAACTTGACTAGAGGAAGGGATCGGTTGGTAGGACATGTTCTGAGGCATCAAGGGATCACTAATTTAGCATTGGAGGGCAGCGTGGAGGGTAAAAATCGTAGGGGCAGACCAAAAGATGAATACGCTAAGCAGATTCAGAAGGATGTAGGTTGAAGTAGGTACTGGGAGATGAAGAAGCTTGCGCAGAATACAGTAGCATGGAGAGCTGCATAAAACCAGTCTCAGAACTGAAGATCGCAAGAACAACAACTTCAAGAAATGTGTATATTATTTTTGACACACTTCAATAACCAGTGTAACCACTGTCGGCGATATTTCATGTTATTATTGGCTGAAACAAGGAACTAAAATCGTTAAAAAAGCTTGTTTTAAATACTGAGTGTTAATTATAAAAACTGAGTGGTGATTTGCCAATTTTACTATCATTGTGCTTCCGTACCTTAATCGATAGGAACGGGTCCATTACAGGGTCAATTTGTAGTCCACCTGTTTGTCTGTCTGCCGTACGACTGCTAAGACCCCTTTTTCTCCGGAAAGGGTGGAGGTATCAAGTTGAAAATTTATGTCATACGCTTAGGTCTACGGTCCCTTGCGGTGTAAAAAATTAATCTTCTATGTAAGTGGAATAAAAGATACGACTGTCTATAACGCTCCGTTTTTGTCAGGAATGGGTAGAAGTATTAGTCTGAAATTTATGTCAAATGCCAAGGTCAACGGTCCCTTGGCTGTGTAAATACACCGCCAGAAAAAAATTAGCACACCCTTAGTAAATTTTCAATCCACACAAGAGTTATTGTTGCAACAGTGCATACGGAGTACATGAAGTTATTACATTTACAGATCAGTAGCACTAGCGGTTCTCATATACCAGGCATCGTCCCATGTCGGAACATCGATATTAGTAAGTGGTGTAGCCTCCACGGGCGACAGTGCAGGTGCCGATTCTGGCATCGGGTCGACTGTGGTAGTTCTGTAAGAGTTATTGGTTGACCAGTCGCACGAGTAACTTCTCGTCCCACCAGATCCCACATGTGCTCGATTCGAGACCAGTCTGGAGATCGTGCTGACCGGGTATGTTCTGCTCGTGTTGCAGCGCACGCCGAGTTTCAGCGGCAGTGTGTAACCGAGCAGTACCTTGTTGCAACAACACAATAACCTTCCTGTTAGCAACATTTTGCGTGTAATGAGCGCTCGTTGGCGTCCCCACCAGAACCACCAAAGATGATCAAGAGTTGTAGCTTATCGGAACCCAGCCCAGGCCTACGCCATACGCTCAAGCGACCATCACCTGCGTGCAGTTAGACTTTGCCTTCACCGTTAGAGACCATGGCGCGCCATTCCAAATAATACTCTGACGGCACAAGTCGAGCTGTAGCGTGAATGGACCTCGGGCTAGAGGTGTGTATGCCCGAAGTCCCGCTGCTAATAATAACAGGTTGCGTTGTGGTGACTGTAGGATCTGAAAATGCTGCCGTTATGATACGACTATCCTGGTGGGAGTCTGTGCTGCCTGGACGTCCAGATCCTCGTCTATGGATGTGAGAATGTTTACGTGACCACTGACATCAGTATTGTTGCTCGACTGACGCAGCCCCCCAACTTGTGTGGCAATTATCCGGAAGGACCGTCCATCCGCTCGGAAGGCCACAGCTTGGACACCTTCCAAACTCGCTCAGTTGGCTGGAGGAAGCACGAGTGCGCCTCCGTGGCATGGTTCCCTGCTTGCTTCACACACACATGCACCACGCCGAGCCTTTTAACTGTCAGCATTCTCTATTAAAGTGTCAAATCCAGCGTAGCGGTCAAATATGGAGTGTCTAACCTGCTTTATCGGATCACTAGACAACATTCTGTAAGCTTATTTGTCCGTCGCTGACATAGAAGACCGCAAACCTTCTTTCCTTCCAGTCTGGGGAAGCTGTGCAGTGACTAGAGTACATGTAAAGCTTACTGGGACAGGGTAATTGCTGGCTACAATGAAGACTATAATTCGATTGTAATACTGGCATTTTAATTTGGTATTCTCCACAACCAACAAAATTTACAAAAAAAAAAAGTGAATTTATTTGTCCACCCACACACTCCTGAGAATGGCACATTACCAATTTGCAATTACGCGCCCCTACTAACGGCAGCTACGTTGATAAATACTCGGCACCTCTCAAGGATAACTATCAGCCCAAGAATATTAGGTAAGTTGTTGGAAGTGGTTAAGCGTCAGTGAAAATCTCGCTTCTTAGCACACAAAGAGCTCTAACCGTAGAACTCTGCACGGAACACGCGTTGGTGCAGTGCTGCGATACAGACGGTATATCTCCCTTCGATGGCGATGGCCAAGACGCCGTCTCCAAGTCCGTACCGCTCGATGGCTGAAGGCGAAGTCCACACTCTCTACAATTCTCCCGTCTCCCACGCGTACGAAAACGCGGCGGAAGTTTCGGCCAATGTCGAACGCTCTATCATCGTCGAAATCCCTCCAACGGCATTTCTGAGATCTACCCAATGATCGAGTAGGTCATAACGCCCCTAGGCAAACGAAATTCCCGTCTTCGCCACGTGTTGCCCAGCGCAGGTGGCTCCGGATAGCAGGCTACCCCCAAAAACGCTGTATTGTCCCGCGTTTCCGGTGACCGCTACCTGCCTCCCACGGCGGCCCGGCGAGCTACGGCCAGCTGCAGACTTTATATTCCACAATTCTCAACTTCCGACACTTTTCACCAACTTATTATTTCACTATTATATTGAACTTAGTACTTCACTAACTTATTAGTGACTTAACCATGAAGACATGCAGGCAATACTACTCGAGAGTGTCTCATATTTATCATAATTCGATAGAGTCATGATCTGATGCCCTTGCCAGTCCCTTTATTATTAATACTAATGTTGGTAAGCTAACATGTAAGTGCCCATGTCCTGGCACCTTCCAATTCAAACGTATCGTATTAATCAGTTTTATTACAAAATGAACAAAATACAATATTTAACTTTGTTTTACACAGATGTGTCATAAGCGAAGGACGACAGACAATAACCAAGTTTCTTCAGTATAGACAATGCTACATAGTAACAAGCGAAATGACGAGTCTTGAAGCTACGCTTGAACTGGCCGCGACCAGTCGGGCGTGGCGCTTACCCCCTCTTCGCACAGGGGCCGGTGCTGTCGAGATGTCGTCCTTGAGAGGGGTCGGTCAGCGTGCAATTGGATGACGTCTTCTCACAGGCCTCTCTGCCCTATCATTTCCGACTGGCGTGCCGGAGCTTGGCTTTACGCCGTAACATAAAGGACAGACACAGATGGCTCTCTGGTAACCACTACGCTATGTGTTGGCGGACGACGTTGAAACCAGTTCAGTACATCTACTATGCCTCGGAGACATAAGCCGTCATCGAATCAAAAGCGACGTAGTTTTCCCAGGTGCTCTTTCTCTACCGGTGGTGTAATTGAAGCTTCTAAGTCAATGGATTCATGAGATTTTGATACGTATGTCACTTACTTTAACACTCGGAAACTCGCCCAACGAAAGTTACAGATAAAGTATCTATACAGATGTCGGACTTGCTGGTGTAGCGGTAAAGCGAGTGCCTGGAAACCGATCTTTTCAGTCTTAGTTTCAACCTAGTCTTCACCTCTAAACGATGTGAGGCGTCGCTGTTAAACTGTAGGTCCCCTTTTCCAGGTTGGATAAATGGCGTGCAACTGGAAGACTTGCATCCAGACATCGAGCCACACTAAGTTGTTATTATCCTCCACATCCATAATTACGAGGTGCGACAATGAGACTGATTTTCTTTGCGAGATGTGGCAACCCTGCAGCCTTGCGTAGGCACAATATCTTTGGCCTTGGTCTATAAGCTGACCTAGTCCAAGTGGCACATCGATGCAATTGCTCAGTCGTGAGTTGTGGTGTAATACGTTAACATGTGTGTCTCTCGTCACGGAAATGGAACCGCATAATATTGCGCAACGGTATACCATTTCTTTTTGCTTTAAACTGGTTGAAAGTGGGACGACAACTTATGGTAAGCTTCACAAGGCTGTTGGAGAGGTGGTTATCTCAAGATCTCAAGTTTTTCGTTGGTGTAAAATGTTTAGTGAAGGCAGAACGATTGTTGAAGATGAAGACCGCAGTGGACGACCATCAACCTCACGGATGGATGTCAACTTGGCCAGGGTGCGTGAACTTGTACAATAGGATCGAAGATTATCCGTGGAAATGATAGCAGAAGAACTGGACATCAATCGAGAAACGGTTCGTCTAATAATAACTGAAGATCTTGGTATGAGAAAGACTGGATTCTGCATCACGATAATGCGCCACCCCATACTGTTCTGTCAGTACAGCAATTTTTAACCTCAAAACAAATTTCAGTACTACCACAGCCACCTTACTCACCCTGTGCGACTTTTTTCTATTTCCAAGAGTCAAAACGACGGTCAAGGGACACTATTTTCAAACAACACAAGATGTCCAAAAAGGTGTGACGAGGATCTTGGAGGATATTACAGAAGATGAGTTCCAGAAATGCTACCATCAATGGCAGAAGCGCAGGAAAAAGTGCGGGCAATCAGAAGGGAATTACTTTGAAGGAGACAACACTAAACTTGACTAAAACGGTAAGCAGCATTTTTTTTTTCACATCAGTTTCATTACTTTATTGTCGCACCTCGTAAGTTTGACGGAGTCAGAACACCTAAAAACCACAAGAGTAAGCCGTTTTCACTAGAAACGACTTTCACGGCAGGCCTATCTGCTAAACGTGTGCACCTAAAAATTCCTTAGTATTTCGGCGAGTGTCGCATGAGTTTCGCCTCCGTTCTCGTCGAGTGGCTCGCGTGTTCATTGATCGGCTCGGACTGTTTTGTTCCCGCGGCCTCTTCAATAAGCCAGCGCCTTTGCTTAGCGGTAATCGACAACGCGCCCGTACTGCCCGCTACCTCTGTCTCTCTCTCTCTCTCTCTCTCTCTCTCTCTCTCCCTCTCCTTCCTACCTGGTACGGAATATGAATATGCCACAAAGGGCACGCTTTGCCCGCCGCTCAATAAAAGATGACAATACCGCCCACCGCTCGTCTTCACAATAGGTTCTTTCCAAGACTGACAACGTAGTAACTGCAACTGTTCACAGCTGTAATTTAGGGACAAACAATCCTGAACTTACGTTGGATTTAGGGTAAATAATCCTGTTTCATTATTTTACAAAGAAGTCTAGAGAAATGTATCTTGATTAATATTTACTTTTTTGGAACTGTAACTTGTTTCGTCTTTTCAGCGATCTTACACGGAAGAGCCAAAGAAACTGATACATCTGCCTAATATCTTGTAGGGCCCCCGCGATCACACAGAAGTGCCGCAGCACGACGTGGCATGGACTGGACTTATGTCTGAAGTAATGCTGGAGGATTTTGGCACCATTAATTCCGCAGCGCTGTTCATAAATCTATAAGAGTAAGTGTCCACCACTCTGTAGCAATTGTGAACGCGTGGGGTGTCGCATTGCCCTGCTGCAATTACCCATGTCTGTCGGAATGCACAGTGGACATGAATAGACGCAGGTGATCAGACAGGATGCTTAGGTACGTGCCACCTATCAGAGTCGTATCTAGACGTATCAGGTGTCCCTTATCACTCTAACTGCACACGCTCCACACTATTATAGAGCCTCCACCAGCTAGAACAGTCCCCTGCTGACATACAAAGTCCATGGATTCATGAGGTTGTCTCCACCCCCGTACATGTCTATCCGCTCGATATGATTTGAAACGAGACTCTTCCGACCAGACAACATGTTTCCAGTCATCGACAGTTCAATTTCTGTGTTGACGGGCCCAGGTGAGTCATAAAGATTTATGTCGCGCAGTCATAAGGGGTACACGAGCGGGCATTCGCCTTCGAAAGTCCAAAACGATGATGTTTCGTTGAATGGTTCGCATGCTGAAACTTGTTGATGGCCCAGCAATTTGCCGAAGAGTTGCACTTCTGTCACATTGAACGATTCTCTTCAGTCGTCGTTGGTCCCGTTCCTGCAGGATCTTTTTCCAGCCGCAGCGATGTCGAACATTTGATGTTTTACAGCACCCCTGATATTCACGATACACTCGTGAAATGGTGGTATAGGAAAATCATTACTTCATCGCTACCTCGGAAATGTTGTCTCTCATCGCTCGTTCGCCGACTGTGACACCACGTTCAAACTTACTTAAATGTGGATAACCTGGCGTTGCAGCAGCAGTAACCGATCAAAGAACTGCGCCAGACACTTGTTGTCCTATATAGCCGTTGCCGACCGCCTGTTTACACATCTCTGTATTTGAATACGCATGCCTATACCAGTTTCTTTGGCGCTTCAGTGTATAAGGTAGTGAAACAGTGGATGCATAGTCTTTAAATTAACTGGTTAATAAAACGCTACTAACTGACAAGACGGTCATGAGAATCCACGTGCTATTTGCCTATCTGACGGCTTCAAGGAGCATAAACATTTGCTTTCCGAATTTTCATATACTTGATGGGCAAATTCCATTTTTGTCGTAATCTATTCAATAACAGGCATTATCGAAATTAAAGGTTTAATACAATAAGACCAATAGTAAAGTAAGAACTTTGTCTGCTCCTTCATGCACTGTAACTCACCACACGGAAATTACACAGGCAATATTCATTAATTAGTTGAGAATGAGAGCACTTAGCGACATTAAAACTTTTCCTCGGAGACACACCACATAAAAAAGTGTGTTAAGACGTTATTTTGGTACTTCATTTTTCGTGAAACCCCCTGGCAGATCAAAACCGTATGCCAGACCACGACTCGAACCCAGGATTTTTACCTTCCGGGGGCAGTTTCACCACTCGTAGTTGGAGGCTCAGCCGGCAGAGCAGTTGCCCGCGAAAGGCAAAAGTCCGGAGTTCGAGTCACGGTCCGTCACACAGTTTTAATCTGCCAGGAAGTTTCGTATCAGCGCACACTCCGCTGTAGAGTGAAATTTCATTCTGGATACATTTTCGCTGATCGTGCGGTAAAACTTCAGCTTCAGTCGTGACGTTTTGTTATTTCTTTAACTACTGACTGTAGTCAGAACAAAGTTTGCAGACAATATCCGCATGACTTCTGAACGTACCTGCAAAATTTAAATTCTGTATAAGACGTTGGTCAGAAGGTATGTCGTATAACACTGAGATGCGTGAAAAACTAACTTTTCTTAAAACGATTCTTTTATGTCGCCTCGTTGTCACTGTTGGCCTGTACCACGGGAAGCAAGGAGAGGATGTTCTCTGGTAGCCGGTATCCTCTTTCTATAACACAACTGCACACATGTATTGACAGGATTATCTATTAACGTAAACATAGAGTCCAGGTGTTGTGGTAGAAGCTCTTCCATAAACGTCCTCGTTAGCCTCACTCCTGGTGAAGTACAATGTCCCACTAAGTACACTACTCTGGTCGCTAGGTACTGACTGGCGTGAGCTGAGCTAACTGCGAATGCGCCCCCCCCCCCCACCCCCCCACCCCCGCACCCGCACTGGGCTGTGACTGATGACTCCTTTGACTCACTGGATAACTGACTGAGCCCTCCGGTCCATGGCAGTGATCTAAGTTAAATACTGGTGGCTAACAGGGCGTTGGAGGCACGTTTCTTGCGAGTCTGTCTTTGGAGTCTTTCCTGATAGGCGCGCTTGCTTAGCGCCTACTATCGATATTCTTGCAACCTCTTTGCCGCCTTGTGACCTGGCGACAGCTTACGCCAGCACAGATTATATGTAGAAGCGTGGTGAGGATGGGTTACTGGTTACTAACGATGAGTTCAAATGGCTCCAAGCACTATGGGACTTAACATCTGAGGTCATCAGTCTCCTAGACTTAGAACTACTTAAACCTAACGAACCTATGGACATCACACAGATCCATGCCCGATGCAGGATTTGAATCTGCGACTGTTGCAGCAGCGCGGTTCCAGACTGAAGCGCCTAGAACCGCTCGGCTACAGAGGACGGCTTACCATCAGTAAGTAAGCATCAGGATGCTTGGACTAACCTGAAGTTCGCAATTTTCAGCTACAGTTGCTGTATGCCAATAGAATGTGAGACAACTGCTGACAGCACCTCACACAAGCACCTCATCATACTATCAATGTTGGTATTGCATGTACTGCTACTTTTAATACCTTAGTTTATTTTAAATTTTAATTAATTCACTATCTTTTATGCTTAAAAATTAACCATAGTATTACATTTTCTTGCAGCATTTTACTAAGACGTTTGTTAAAATTAACTGTGAAATGTATGAACCTCATTTTTGACACAGTTTCTGATATATATTTATTCTATGTAAATATGTGATTACTAAACATCTACCGCCTATCTCTACAAGTGCAGCAGCACCACGATTTGTTATCTGTAACCCATTATTTAAGCACCACGTATATCAAGTCAGTTAAAGACTATGCATCGTCTGAGTTGCTGACTTAAAAGATGGCTGTACATCCGAAACCATTAAATGTTCGAAGAAAATAAAATTCGGCGATTTCCTTAGGTATCAGGTTTACCGGCTTCCTCCAAAGTGAACGTTACAACTGCAAGACAAACTGCGTTTAATTAGTCATAGTATACTTGCACAAAATTACAGTAACATTCGTTTTCAATCTATAGACACTAAAGGTTTCGATAATTTCTACACCAAAAAGGAGCAAGATAGCTCAAATGAACTACAGACGAGATACATGTTAATACACACGTTATTATTTTAGCACTACTGTAGGTGATATCTGAGTCAGAGCAATACGGTGTGAAATCCAATCAGAGGCACTAAACGGCATGAATCAGCGGGGTGGAGCAGTTCTGAGGTCCTGCACTCGCAAGTAAGGTGGACAATATTTCAAATCCCCGCCCAGCCATTCTGATTTAGGTTTTATTAGGTTTTACGTGTTTTCCCTAAGCCGCATAAAGCTAATGTTGGTATGATTCCTCTGAAATTCCCTTACCCATCTTTCGAAATCCGAGCCGGTCCTTCGTTTCTTACTTCCTCCTTTCTAAGTATCGTGACATGCGCTCAGAGGGGCTGCGTATGGGTTTGGAGAGTTAATGACGTATTTACTTGAACTCGCCGCTCTTTTCATCAAGCCAAGGTCCACTGTAACACTCGATTTCATCTAAATCAACTGTTTCAGATGGAGACTCTCCTGTAATTATACAGTCACATTAATGTGAGCCTGCTAAAAACCTTTTGCTGTGCGGACTGCAGCGACACATGCAGGAGAAGTGTCAATGAGATTCTAGACGGCCGTGGCCAGCTGCGCTAGGTTACTGTTGAGGAACTATGATGCGAACAGCCTGATCGAGCTAGTCCCATACATTCTCTTTTGGACTTAAATCCGGGGATTTTGGTGGCCAAGGCAGAAAGCTGAACTCGTCCTGCTGCTCTTCTGACAAGGCACGTACAATGCGGGTGGCGTGACACATTACGTTGTCCTGTTGGTAAATGGCACCGTGCTGAGGAAGAACAAACTGCGTGTAGGGGTGGATATGTTCCCCAAGGGTAGAGGCATACTTTTGTTAATCCATTGTGTCTTCGGGAATGATGAGGTCACCCAGGGAATGCCACGGAAACATCTCCCTGACTATAAAGCTCTCTCCTGCGGTCTGGACCCTTCCCACGATTGTTCCAGGGTGTTTGGTTTCAGACATTTCATAACGTACCTGCCAATGGCTTTCTGTCTGGTGGAGCATATAACGTGATTCCCCTGAAAAGGCCACCTGTTGCCACCCAGTGTGTGGTGCGGTTCAGAGATCGTGTACGCATTCCAGAAGACCACGCTCCCCTCTCAGCAGTCACCTCCCGCTCAGGTCAATATATTGTCGAGCATACAAGAGCTCGGCCCCAGTTCGTGACCTCATCTGAAGAAGTCAACATTGTAGTGTAGGACCAACGAGTCATTATTTCGATAAACTTGTACTCTTGTAAATGCACCTCAAGAGAACAGACTTTTAATAAGTGCATAAAATGATGCTTTGCTAGATAATGCCTATCCGGTATGCCTGTGGCAAAGGTAAATAAATCGTTTTCCATTAATGTAATAAAGTGAACTAATAGTTTATGTGTTCCAGTTTAATGAGCCTTCTCCCACAGAAATGAAAGAACTCACAGTTGTGGCCGGACGAAAGTACTTTCGTTGGGTCACAACACAGTGGATGTCCAGTTGCGGGACTGGCGTGCAAATTCCAGCCTTTGTCATTCAAGAAGAGCAGTCAGAAGAGCTTGCTGGCCGCCCTGTTAGCCGTTCCGTCTAACGCACGGCTTTCCGGATTGGGAAGGAGCGCCTGGTCCCCGGCAGGAAACCGCCCGGCGGACTTGTGTCGAGGTCCGGTTAGCCGGCCAGTCTGTGGATGGTTTTCAGGCGGTTTTCCATCTGCCTCAGTGAATGCGGGCTGGTTCCCCTTATTCCGCCTCAGCTACACTATGTCGACGATTGTTGCTAAAACAAGTTCTCCACGTACGCGTACACCACTATTACTCTACCACGCAAACACACGGGTTACACTCGTCTGGTGTGAGACGTTTCCTGTGGGGGTCCACCGGGGGCCGAACAGCACAATAACCCCGAAAGAGTGCTTCGGTGAAGTGGACTGCGGTAGTCGTCGTCGGGTTGTGGACCACTGCGGCTGCGGCGCGGACGGAGCCTCTCCGTCGTTTCTAGGCCCCCGGTTAACATACAATATAACTGAAGGAAACATTTCACGGTATTCGCTTCAGAATTGCTACAAATTCGTAGGGGCAATAGACCGCGCCGCTCGAACTGTCAGCACAACTGGCACAGCTAAGAGTATCCTACGACTTCTATATCGCTGGCAACGGGTGACTACTCTGAAGGCCAGTGAAACTTTGGAACACGTATCTATTTTGTACGAGCTGTAAATAAATAGCTGCAACTATTAAAGTTCCAACCCTCGTATTAAATGATTCGTAGAATCAAAAAAGTTAGAACATATATAGGTCTAATAAAGTAATAAATATGTTTCATTTAAGCTCACCCTATGAAGATGTTGGTTGTTACTAATAGACTTCCATTTGGTGACCCTTCCAGGATATTATTCGTTAATGACTACTTAATAAATATCTTGTTTAAATAATTTTTTTATTAGTTTTGATCTTTTGGTGAACTTACTAGATATTAAATAATGACATCTTCAACTACTATAAGAGAGCTGCTTAGATCGTATTCTAAATCTTTTTTATAGATTATTAACAGCAGAAGCCCTACAACAGTTTCTTGGGGAAGCCCAGGTACCACTTCAGCTTCACTAGGTGACATACTGCAATTATTACGAACTAAGACATTTCTGACAGATATTGCGAACCAGATGATACAATGTACGCATGCAATTTGATTGATCTCTTCTCTCTTTAGTGTTAAACTTTGAGGCTAATTTGCAGCAGTATGCCATTCCCCACTCCTGTCTGCTTACCTCTTCATTTCCAATGTAATGTGCATTCCACATCATGCATAATCTACTGCGTGGAAGGCATTCTTTGTATTCCCTCAATAGTACTTCTAGCTATTTCTTCTATAGTTGCAGTTATGCTGTTGCGTCTTAAAATATGTCTTAAGAGTTTGTCCCTTCTTACTTGCCAGCCGGAGTGGCCGTGCGGTTCTGGGAGCTGCAGTCTGGAACCGAGCGACCGCTACGGTCGCAGGTTCGAATTCTGCCTCGGGCATGGATGTGTGTGATGTCCTTAGGTTAGTTAGGTTTAATTAGTTCTAAGTTCTAGGCGACTGATGACCTCAGAAGTTAAATCGCATTGTGCTCAGAGCCTTCTTACTTAGACGTGCCTCCACGGAGATGTGGTTTCATATAATCTTCTCATCCCCTCTTCATCCTTCTGTAGCACCAAACCTCCAGGGTTCGTCGCCATATTCTCTCTTGTCTTCCTACTGTCCAGGTTTTACATACATGTAGGTTCACACTCGTTTAAGGAACGCATTTCCAGAACGGTGTCGGAAGAGTTCTAGATTACATAAATATGGAATCAACTTGCGAATCCTTCGTGCCAGTGAAGAGCCAGTTGTGATTCGCATGAACGATACATCCTGAATGCGTGCCGACTGAGTTTACGAAATAACACAGAAATTATTTAGAGGAAATTTTGTAAGAATTCGTTACGGATTAATTGCTAAGACACTTTGGTTATACATCTGTCTTGCACTGGGTAAAATTTTTGGTAATACTATTAGTTGCTCATGAAATTTAAGTAAGTGAGGTCAGATCAGATATGAGAGACTGAAAATGGAAAGCGGAACGAGACGTTGGTGTCTCGGCCGTGTAATGGATGTCTTCTCAGCGCGTGCGCTGGGTGGGGTCTGAATCTCGTCCACCTGTTCTGACGCGTATATTTCCTTTAATTCTGCAGTATGTGTCGACTTAAAATGGTGGATTATTTGACGCAAAATGTAACAAACAGTCCACATCTTAAACTTCTCAGTATGCACAAATCTTTTATTTTTATCAAACATTGACTTACTTCTGAAGAAACTGGCAGGTTCCGAATAGGACGGAAATCGGTAGATGTGATGTAAATGTAAATGTCCAGACAATCAAATCTTACGATTTCAGAAAAAACTGGATGATTTGGTCAAGAAAAACAACTTCACAAACTGAGCAAGTCAATAACGCGCTGGACCATCCGGACCATCCGAGTGCCAGGCAGAATAGTATCCCGCCGCTGTCCGAGGAGTCTCCAGACACGTCATCGGCCTGGAATCTCGTTGTCTGGGGAAGAATTGTCTTCAGCGATGAGTACCGCTTCGAGCTGAGGCCCGATGACCAGGCCTCGAGACGCTCTGGACTGCCGTGCGATATCACCCACATGGTGCCCCCCTTCCCTACGGCCCGACAACCAGGAGTCATGGTGTGGGGTGCCGTTTCCTTCCATAGCAAGACTCCTTTGGTTGTCATCCGTGGCACCCTTACAGCACATCTGTACGTCGAAGACATCCTATGCCCTTTTTGTTACCCTTCATGGCAAACCATCCTGGGCTTACATTTCAGCAAGGTAATGCCCAGCCGTGAGAGTTTCTACTGCTAGTCTTCAAGCCTGCCAAACCATACCTTGGCCAGCAAAGGTCGCCAGATCTCTCTCCAGTTCAGAACGTCTGGAACACCACGGGCAACGCCCACCAAACTGCTCGGAGTTTTGATGACCTAACGCGCCAGCTGGACAGAATTTGACACGATATCCGTCACGAGGCCATCCAATAACTCTGTCCGTCAATGCCAAGAAGAATAACTGCTTGCATAAGGGCCAGAGGTGGACTAACGAATTATTGACTCGCTCAATATATGAAACTCTTTCTCTTGAACAAATCACCCAGTTTCTTTAAAAACTGTGATCCATCCCACTCTGGTAACTCCTTAGTCATGCTTCTTTTTTTCCATTTTCTTAGGGTATATTTGGAGCCTATTGGATAAATGGTTAAACTCAAGATCATCGATATCTGTTGTTGTTTCCCTTTGTTTGTAAAAGTTCAACACAGCGTAGCAAGATATAAAAAGTAAACTGCTCTTGAAAGCTCTCCTAAAGGGCTGGGTGCTATTTTCCGGGAAAATATGTAACGATCGTGAATGCTGTTGTTTCAGGCTCAGAGAACAAAAGTTGTTGAAAAGGCCTAACACTGTTAGCCTCCAGGTTTCTCCAGTGTAGGTAACATATCCATGGTCATCAGTACACCTGCTGATGGCGTAACATTGCCGGCTCTCGAAAGCTTATAGCTATCTGACTGCATCCGGTTCACGTTGTGAACAAAGCACATTTCAATTACTAATTGTCAAAACAGGTAATGCCACATTCAATCTTTTTAGTTGTACGGTGTTAATAATCGAAGTTAATTAATGTTCGCATCTGATTGCTGAAAACTGCCTAAATTCTTACAGTAGGATTCTTCTGACATCCTAAGATTCAATTCGAGGACAGTAACGTTTTCTTGCAATAAGAAGTGTCTCACCATTTCTGTATCACTTGAAACATTTAGTAGCAAAAAAATTCGTTCAAATGGCTCTGAGCACTATAGGACTTAACTGCTGAGGTCATCAGTCCCCTAGAACGTAGAGCTACTTCAACCTAACTAACCTAAGTACATCACATACATCCATGTCCGAGGCAGGATTAGAACCTGCGACCGAACCGGTCGTGCGGTTCCAGAGTGTAGCGCCTAGAACCGCTCGACCAATCCTGCCGGCATTTAGTAGCAAATTATTCCTTTGGAAAAACACACTGTCCAACAGCAACTCACATCGTAACCTTTCAAATAATCCTGACTGACTACGAGGTCGCTTACACAATGTCAGTGAGCAGAAGCATCATTAAGGATAACATTATCATTGACTTACAGTTACAAGTATTATACAGGGTGTTTCAAAAAGGTACGGCCAAACTTTCGGGAAACATTCCTCACACACAAAGAAAGGAAATATGTTATGTGGACCTGTGTCCGGAAACGCTTCCTTTCTATGTTAGAGCTCATTTTATTACTTCTCTTCAAGTCACATTCATCATGAAATGGAAACACACAGCAACAGAACGTACCAGCGTGACTTCAAACACTTTGTTACAGGAAATGTTCAAAAAGTCCTCCGTTAGCGAGGATACATGCCGGTGTGGCCGTGCGGTTCTAGGCGCTACAGTCTGGAGCCGAGCGACCGCAACGGGCATGGATGTGTGTGATGTCCTTAGGTTAGTTAGGTTTAATTAGTTCTAAGTTCTAGGGGACTGATCACCTTAGAAGTTAACTCCCATAGTGCTCAGAGCCATTTGAACCATCTGAACCATGTATCCTCCCTCCGTCGCATGGAATCACTGAGGCGCTGATGCAGCCGTCCACAATACGAGCACGAAGAGTCTCTACATTTGGTACCGGGGTTGCGTAGACAAGAGCTTTCAAATGCCCCCATAAATGAAAGTCAAGAGGGTTGAGGTCAGGAGAGCGTGGAGGCCATGGAATTGGTCCGCATCTACCAATCCGTCGGTCACCGAATTTGTTGTTGAGAAGCGTACGAACACTTCGACTGAAATGTGCAGGAGCTCCATCGTACATGAACCACATGTTGTGTCGTACTTGTAAAGACACATGTTCTAGCAGCACAGGTAGAGCATCTCGTATGAATCATGGCGGTGAATCGAGGAAGTACAGTACATACTGACGAAACTAAAATGAGCTCTAACGTGGAAATTAAGCGTTTCCGGACATATGTCCACATAACATCTTTTCTTTGCGTGTGAGGAATGTTTCCTGAAAGTTTGGCCGTACCTTTTTGTAACACCCTGTATAAATTATATAAGCGCACCACTACGCATACCACAAAATGGAACTGCAGACCCCGTGGTAAGATTTGATAAATTCAGGTATTTTCCAAACTGAAACTCACACCGAGTTTTTAACATTTACCATCACTGTTAATTTTGGACGTTATTAGATTTGCATTTCTCTTGAATTAATCTGCACCAGTTCTTTTTACATCTTACGTCTTTTATGTACATTACTCTACTTCGGTTTTTACGAGTATAAAAGATGAAAATTATAACAGCTGTTTATGTGACAAACAGTTATACATCTAATTTTACAAACACTAAGGATTCTAAGGGGGATTTCCACGGAAAACTTTTGATAATAAATAAAGTAAGTGGAAAATAGAATCTGTTCATATACGTTCACGATCGTAATGGAATTTGAAGTGTATCGTGCTGTTTAGTGAAGTGATGTACCGTAATTCATGGGTCCCGATTTTTTACTTTACAGTGGCCTCATTCGAGATTACTCGATAAATTACACACATTATGGTAATATCTGGAAAGGCCTTATTTATTGACAGTTTTCATTGTCTTCGCGTCGATGGGGTGTAATTAAACCTATAATGAGTTAAATGCGTGTGTCGAGTGCTGGATGCGTTCGGAGCAGCGGAAATACGTCTGTCTGTCTGTCTGTCCGTCCATCTCTCTTTATCTCCCCTTCTCTCTCTCTCTCTCTCTCTCTCTCTCTCTCTCTCCCCACACTCAGTCTCTCTCTCTCTCTCTCTCTCTCTCTCTCTCTCTCTCCCTGAAATGTGGAAGAGAATGTATCTCAGTTAAAGACTCACAGCCCCACACTTGACACCCGGTAGACATTCTCGCTCACCCGTGGCGGCCTGCGAGATTTCGACGGAACCGCTGGAGACGGCACTTTGCCGTTAAGCCCTCATTACGGTTGGGACAAGGCGCCCTAAACGCCGACGTGACGTCAGCGGGCGGGTCGGTAATTCGATTCGTGTGGAAGGAGATTACCAGCGCCCAGGGAGGGACATATCAGTGACGTCACTCCCCCCAGAGAAGGGCACTCAGCAAAATTGCGATGCGCAAACATTCGCCCCGCAGGCGCGGCCTGGCATAGCGCGCCGTAGGACGGGGAACAGGCGAGCTCCGGTCTGGCTGTCGGGGCCCGTTAAGAGGATTACGGGTCCATTACGGGCCCTGTGTGGGCCAAACCTCCGCACAAGCGTGGGCAAATCCCCCAGCGGATCCCGCGAAACTCTAAAAAGCACCTGTCCGCGCGCGCCGTACATCTGACGAATCAAAGTGGAGTCCATTTGGATCAGCGAGTATTAACAGTGATAACGGATCCCCGAACTGCCGTTCCAGGGAAGGTACGTTCAATACACAGATTGAACGTTTTGGGTTGCAAGCTTCACTGAAAATATGTAACTAGGCTACATCGCATACAAACTGGATGTTTCAGAAAATTTAAAACTTATGTATGAATGCCTAGTTTCACGACGATATACGGGACGGAGGATTTAAAACTGTATTTGGAAATATCTGGAAAACTACAAAAAAGGATCAAAAATGGGTTGTAATAAAAGGGGCACATCGCTTAACTAAGCTGTCACAATTTATCAGTATGTAATACGGAAGTATAACGGTACAAGGCGTAGTTAAGAACATTCAGAGTTGAAAACCAATAAACTAAATTTATATACGTCGTGTTGCCACTTATAATAGATTCTAATCATGTGTAATTAGCCTGTCCGCAGCTCGTGGTCGTGCGGTAGCGTTCTCGCTTCCCGCGCCCGGGTTCGATTCCCGTCGGGGTAAGGGATTTTCTCTGCCTCGTGATGACTGGGTGTTGTGTGATGTCCTTAGGTTAGTTAGGTTTAAGTAGTTCTAAGTTCTAGGGGACGATGACCGCAGATGTTAAGTCCCATAGTTCTCAGAGCCATTTTGTAATTAGCCCGCCCGGCTAGCCGTGCGGTCTGACGCGCTCCTTCCAGAGCGGAAAGGCGTCCCGGTCCCTGGCACGAAACCGCTAGGGGGATTACTGTTGAGGTCTGGTGTGCTGGCCTGCCTGTGGATGCTTTTCAATGCGGTTTCCCATCTACCTCAACGAATGCGGGCAGGTTCCTCTTATTCTGCCTCAGTTACGCTCCTTGTACAACAATATATTTAGTTAACACACCAGACATTTTGCACCAAACATTCAACTTATCATCTGCATTAACCCTCCTACGATTCCTTGTGTACAATGAAAATGGCTTGTCTGCCGCGCCGAGTTCTTATCAGTAGCAGCATCCGGTACTGAGGCAGCTGCAGGCTCATTCGACTAGAGGCAGCAGCACGATACACATCGCCATGCCGTACAGGAGGAGAATGTATAGAAGAAGGAGCAGACTTCCAGTGTACAAGACAGTGGACACCTTTTCAATTACACCAAATGAGACTGGTCAACAGGAGTTACTACAAGGACCTATTACTTTTGTTGGTTGCAAGAATCAATTTTCTTGTACTACAACAGAAGTAGTTAGTGTCAATTCATGGTTAACAATTGCTATTTTGAGAGGTACTGATCAACCTCTTCAAGGATTGGAGGCCTACAATGAAAGAGACATTATTTCTTATTGCACCTTTGCAGTTGGAGTTGTACCTAACAGGGATTATGGAACGTGTGTGGTTACAACAGACAAGCCGTTTTCATTGTACACAAGGAATCGTAGGAGGATTAATGCAGATGATAAGTTGCACCAACAGTTTCCACGTACATGTGCACCATAATTACTCTACCATGCAAACATTGCGGTTGCACTCGTCTGGTATGAAACATTCTAGGGAGGGGGGGGGGGCGTTCCAGGGGGGGAAAGGGGGGTTCACTGGGTCCCGAACCGCACAATAATCTTCGGTGTGGGGCGGCGGTGGGGTGGGTGGACCGCTGTGGCCTGTTGTGGGGTTGTGAACCACCAAGGGCTACGACGAGACGAAGCCTCTCCATCGTTTCTAGGTCTCCAGGTTAATACATTACAATACAATGTGTCATTATGAAGTCTATGGCTACTGATTGCAAACAAGTTACAAACAACGGGTATATGGTTCATTTCACTACGATATTGCAGTGCCTGAGTTATTCGATTATGATGCAAAGTTCATTTGGAAATGCATACATGTCCAAAGGAACAGGCACGGTGGCGACTACAGTCGTTATGAAATGCATTAAATCAGCTGCAGCATGGAATGACGACAATGAAAATCTGTACCGGATCGGGATTCGAACCCAGATTTCCCGCTTGTTGCGAGCGGTCGCCTTACCACTTGGCATCCGTGCACGACTCACGTCCAGACCCAAACTTTCATATGTCGTCAAACACACGTCTACAATCTGTACTCATGCGTTCATTATTTATATTCCCGTACAGGTCGGGCGTTGTATTTGTAAGTCGCTTGCCCGATATCGGCAAATAAGTATGATATTGCGGTGCTTGTGTTAGTCTGATCATGATGCGAAGATGCATGTCGAAAGGAACTTTCCTTCGTAATCAGAATAATTCAGGCACTGCAATATCGTATTTATCGGCAAGCGACTTCCAAGTACAATGTCTGACCTGTACGGAAATGTACATAATGGACGTACGAGTACAGGTCGTAGGCACATGGTTCACGGCATATGGATGTTTGGATCTGGCAGTGAGTCGTGGACGGATAGCCAAATGGTAAGGCGATCGCACGCGATAAGCAGGAAATCCGGATTCGATTCAACTCCCAGTGCAGAACAAATTATCATTGTCGTCATTCCATTCTACACCTGATGGTTGTCCTCATTCTCAACTGCGAGTGGATTTAATGTGTTT
Source organism: Schistocerca americana (assembly GCF_021461395.2). Taxonomy (NCBI): domain Eukaryota; kingdom Metazoa; phylum Arthropoda; class Insecta; order Orthoptera; family Acrididae; genus Schistocerca; species Schistocerca americana. The sequence goes on along the minus strand of NC_060123.1, from coordinate 624,200,299 downwards.
CATTTCAGTGGTGGACGTAACATATTATAAGCCATCTAAACGCAAAGAAGTTAAAAAACAGTAATGTATGTAAAGTTTAAAAAAGGAATTCTTACTCAATGCAGAAGAAAACTGTCAAAAATAATCGTAGACTTGGACAAGCTAAAACTATTCGAACGCTTACAGAAGAAAACAATGATCTCAAATGAGAAAGAAAAGAAAAACAATCAAAATTAAAACCTATGAAGAGGTACCACAGTCAAGTAAAGATCAACATCGTTCAGACAGTAAAATAACCATGCACATGACAGAAACGAACCCTGAACAATAGGCATAGGAGATGTGGCCTAAACATTTCGGTCTCAAAACCAAACACAGGGGAGTCACAGGTCATATATCTTCATGAAACAGTTAGTATCCCCCGCTGTGTATCCAGATGCCAGGCGGCAGACTGTAAATAGCTCGTACCCAGAATTCCCAGGCCGTAGCAACTGGCTCAGCATTCTTGACAGGAAATTTATGAGCAGTAAGGGATTTACCTGATATCTTACGGGTCGACCATAGTGTGAATTAACTTCATCCCTACTTACAGGGTGTCAATTATCAGACTATGGAAAGTTGACAGGGTGTGCAATGCTAATATAGCGGATTAAATATTACCAATGAGATGTATTCTACAAGAATCGACGAACATAGAGCCTACAGCAGCCTTCACTAAAGCTGTAATACTACTTCGAAACAAGGGAGCGATTGATAGGGATATCGACCAGTGAATACAGGATTCAGTACTTGAAACTAGAAAATGTCGTATACTCCACCTACACTACTAATACGTTGGAAATAACTGACTGCCTGAGCAAATTATAACATCCTAACACACTGAACCGTAACGATCTAAGTGACAAAGAGTAGCAGTTGCGGAAACATCTGGCCAGATGACTTAAGATGTCTTCTCACGGTAACGTAGTCGAGCTCGCCCAGCAAAAATTGTGACGCCCGTACGGGAACGACATTACAGTCTCCCGCTCAAGGAAATGAATAGGCAAAATCTGACTCAAGGCAGCAACTGCCAAGAGCAGAGCTCGTCCACATCAGCGTTGTCTGGCTGCACCTGTTTGTCCAGAGAATCTGACAAAAAGTAAAGCTGGGTTGGCTATGTTTCAGGGTTTTATGACCTCAAGTTTCCACGGTATTGCGTCGTTCCGACTTCAAAAATTAAGCACAATACGAACTCTCCATCACAGTCCGCATTTAAACCATAAAACTGTAGCACTAATTGTCACCGGCCGTGTGGTTCTAGGCGCTACAGTCTGGAACCGAGCGACCGTTACGGTCGCAGGTTCTAATCCTGCCTCGGTCATGGATGTGTGTGATGTCCTTAGCTTAGTTAGGTTTAATTAGTTCTAAGTTCTAGGTGACTGATGACCTCAGATGTTAAGTCGCATAGTGCTCAGAGCCATTTGAAGCACTAATTGTAGTGTAACCTGCGTCTCATCCAAAACCCACTTTGCATTCAAGAAGAGATTACAACTTTATCTCTTATCATCGGCGAAGGTACACTCTCAGCACATCCTAGTTGGATTTTCTTTGACGGCAGCTCACTATGTGTCACACTGGAAACTACCTGTAGTTTTCTCAGCCGTCTCTGTTTCTTTGCTTTCCATGTCATCTACTAACCTATCGTTTCTCGCTCTCAGTCTCGACGGTCAACGTCTTCTGCTCATCGATGCCTTCTGTACAGCTCCCAAACAGTTCTGTTAGGTATGATTACTCACATTCAACAGGAATGCATTGAGGAGATTGCATAACACTGACATATCTTACATGCATATATTGATTGGGTTTCGCCGTTCTGGCTTCACGTGGTCCAATTAGGAACCGACCGCCCACCGTGTCATCCTCAGATAATTACGTCATTTGGGTGCGGTATGGAGGGACGTGTGGTGAGCACAAAGCTCTTTCTGCCGCATCGGCATTTCAGAACTTGGAGCCATTGCTTGTCATTCAGGTAACTCCTCAGACTACATCACTATGCTGATTGGACCCCGCTGCGGTTCTTGCGACAGGGATAATCCCTGGCAGTAACCGGAATTGAGCCCAGATCCTCTGCATTTTAGTTAGCCATAGCGAGCTACGTAGCTGAGTGCTATGTTCAGGGCGTTCATTTTAACTGAAGACTTTCAAATATCTCCAAAACCACACATCGAATCAACAGAATTTGTAATTCCAATTTGCTTGCCTCGGAGGGGAACATCGAATGATACCACAATTGACCCCCAACCTACTCCGTGCGTGGATGGCGGGGAGGCAACTTTTAAATCTTGAATGAGAACCACTGGTTTTTATTGAAGATTACTATTCTGTGGGAAAGTCTACATAGGTTTTGTCTAACGAATTTTTTCGTTTCGTCCAGATTACGCTATAATTGGAGAATATGGGCCCACAATCGTAATTTGCGAAACGCTACTCAGTGGCCGTGGAATATCCATTGGCAATTGGGACCCCGCCTCCATGCTGCGAAAGTAGGACAGGCCAGTATTTCACAACGTGTATTGGAAACCCATTCAACGTTGTATTCATCGGCCATATTGAACAGGGGATTACTCGACGAGCTACACGTGGCCATGTAGCGAACTACTACATATCGAGAGTAAACATTACAATACTTGTTCACTGTTTAATGTCTGCACACGTATCTATCTTTTGGAGAAAAGATGTGCATGTGGACGATGAATATTGCAACAGAAAAATAATTAACATATTCCATATGGACGGAGAGCATAGGAAATATATTGAGGCTGCTCTTGCCTTGTATGCCGAGCGTTTTCCAGAGAAAGGTCGCTCTCGTTCGTTCTTTTACAAGGTTGTGAACGCCTTTATGTCTGATTGCAACGTACAGACCGGCAAAAGGAAACGAAGTAAACGTGCTACACGACAATTCAGACGCAGTCACAAACGGAAGAGTTTTGCAGCTGAGAGCGGCGGTCAATCGTACGCATCCAGTATTTGAAATAGGCGATAAACTTGGCGACCTCCCACTACTGCTACCCAGTTCCGATTCCCGCAAACAACGAGGAACGAGAGGAGAGCACCAATTCATCTGTAGAGTGCTTGAGTGCTAGTCAAACAAACCGGGCCAGTTTATTTATTTTTAGCAGATAGAAAATAAGACGGTAAGTCTGCAGTAATTACTGATTTACTCTTAACTGAATGCAAGAACATACTGGGTTGAGAAGCAAGAATGACAAATATGTACGTGGGTGCTTTACAGAGCAGCCTAGAAAGAAAAGGACAGAAACGAAAAGGAAAAGAAATCAGAAGTAAAGAGGAAACATCAGTCATCGAAGGTACCGGACGTTTCTAGTATTTGTGTTCATGACAATTACCAGTGTAATGACGTATTGAAACCAATACCTACGTGTATAAAAGAACTTAATGAGTTACGGCATATGGGCTGTGCGGCTGGTCCCGGCGGAGGTTCGAGTCCTCCCTCGGGCATGGGTGTGTGTGTTTGTCCTTAGGATAATTTAGGTTAAGTATTGTGTAAGCTTAGGAACTGATGACCTTAGCAGTTAAGCCCCAAAAGATTTCACATAAAAAAAAGTTACGGCATATCGAATCTGTGGAGAAGTAGGTAAAGACAAAGCATTGTGGTATATGTGTGTTGGATAACTTTTACGGAATATTGCTGCATTGACTGAAGAGATATCCCAAAACTGCTTCTAAAGACTGTGTATCCAAGAAATGAGCATTATAAAAGTAGTTTAAACTTAAAAATGAAAGTGATTACACATTTCATGTTAGTGTCTACTTTTCAGTCTTCTAATTTCCTAACAGAAACTGGTAAATAAATTAAGCTACGATTATTTCCACTCATGAATATTTAATGTCAGCTTCACATCTCAGACGTACAGTTTCTGAACACAGGTTGATCATTACTCCTTGCGGTGGAGAATCGCACTTTTTGTGGTATTTGCAGTTAAACTTCGTTATTCTGTTTTTTTCTTTTTGCATTTTAAATAATTTAGTACACTAAAAAGAGAGATACTACAGCAGTAGTACAAAGAGCTCGTTTTCTGGTTGGCTGTTGTAAATATATCAAAACAATAATTTTTGCTTATTTGCGAACTATTTCTCCACTTTCGTTTAGTAGTACCAGAGACATTCGAGCACACATGTGAACTGTAGGCAGCTGATAAGCTGATACAGGATCACTTAACGGGAGCTCTTCCATACATTCTACATAATTGCTGTCATTTATTTCGTCTGTTAAATTTTTTTCTTAAAAAGGACTTTAAGTCACGTCCATGTTCCTGAAAGCTAACTGAGGTGTTTTCCCTTTTGCGGACATGTTTATCGCTGGCTGTGGACAAAAATGAAGTATATATGGTTCCACTGTAATCTCTACTCGGCAGTTGCAAGCAAATAGATTCTTCGTAAAATTGTTGATGTGAAAAATTCTTGATAGGTATTTCTAGTCGTTAAATTAATGCAGACTACCTGTCGTGATTTTTGTGTTCTGTTCTGTTGCTAACTTCCGGCAAGATTACTTTTCGATCAATGTAAAATGAAACATTGCATAACTGACTGTGGAGATCTTTCAGATAGAGACAGAACAATGACTGACCGAAAAAAAGGAGAATTTAGGTGGGTTCAGCGCACAGCGTCGCGGTGAAAACTATAAATTTTTCATAGCTTATAGAACGGTTTAGCATTACTTTACAACAGAACATGTAAAGCTTTTTGTTTTGTTTTGTTTTAATGCCTCACACGTGAGTCTTCACTTCGAATGCTCCTGACCCTTAAGCCTAGTTTACATTGAGTTGCGCCACTCGTTGCGTAGAATTAGTTGCACGCAAATGGATTCATATTTGACTGTAGACACGGTGAAACCAGTATATACTGCAGTTTCGTCGTTTTGTGGTTTCCTGAGTCGTGTCTAAAATGAAAGTTTTGGCAGCTGCACGTCGCACGAGTTGTGATGGAGTTAAAGCTTGTTGCGTGAAATTGCTGCATAAGAAAAAAAATAAGAAACGTGTTTCGATTCGTGACTGGATGAAGAAAAGACGTCAGCTCGGTTGCTCAGCATCCTTGCTGAAATAATTTGTAATGGAAGACCAAAGAAGTTCTTTTAATTATCTTAGATTGTCACCGGAACTGTTAACGTTTCTTCTAAATATAGTTAATTATGTGATAAGGAGTAAAGATATTGTAGTGCATGAGGCACTGTCGCCAGAACTAAAATTACATATCACATTGCATGCATTATAATCGAGAACACTCGGCATGATATAAGATGCCGTTTTAGTTGGTGATGACGGTTTTTCATTAACACCAATAATTATTAACAAAAACAACTATTAACTTTAACAGCAGTAATTAATTATTCAAAGCAGGCCGCATTAAGAAGAGAATGGTTTGCAAACTACTGCCCTAAAGATAGATCTGTACAGTGACAATACTTCAAAATTCAAACATATGTAAGTGGGGAGTATTGCTGCGACGTTTCAAATAGATGAATATTGAATAAAGAATATAGCTTCTTGATCTGTGTAGCCTTCCCTTCTGTCCACAACACTCCTTAAAAAATGAGTCGGCCAATTCGAGCGATGGGATTTTAGTCTTGTAGACAAGAGCATTTCTACAGCTAGAATTAGATTTGCTTGTAATTTTCTTAATTCAGTTGTGTATGTGCCCATAATTCAATACATTTTGCCCAGAAGCTCAGATATTGTCAAACTATCTGTTCTGATCGCGCGTGACGGTCTCAGAAGCAGCAATATGTTGCTTATTTTTGTAATCAGGTAATTGAAATCCCACAGACACCTATGCAAAGCATAGATATCCAAATGCGAACATTATTCTCCGTTTCACACTTCATATTTCGGTTTGTCTACAATCTACGAACACACATAAACTCAAAACCCATGCAATTAGTGTCGACAAAGTTGGAACCCGCCGAAACCGTTTAGTTTCACCGACGTCTTGCGCAAATGCGCGTCGCGCATGCGCAGTGTCCGGTAGCGCAGTTGCCTGCAACCTAGTGTCGTCGAGTAAACTAGGCTTTACGCTCACTAAAATGGCTCGAAGTTGAGAACCACCGGGAAGGTCCAGATTTCGGAGTCAGTCCTAGTGCTCTTTGTTCTCTAGCCGTCGATGGGCCGTTAGACTCGAATTTCCCTTTTTTTACCGCTTTATTCTCCAACGGAATGTTGGATTTAGGTGTACAAGGCCACAGGCCATCACTTATGCTTATCTCGACAAAACAGAGCCACTACTTCACCTTTAGTGGTCTCGTTGTCGTTCCAACAAAATACGCAGGCGAGGGGGTCTTTACACAGATTTGTAGCGCATTCCGGCAGTAGAGACTGCAGGAGGCCATTTTTCAGCTACGTGCTGGACACGAAAGCTAACAAGCAAATCGCAAACGTGTAGCCGATCTGAAGCAATAAATTGCGTTATTTTGGTCTTATCGACTGAGAGCACTATTTACGAGGATCCGTTCGGTATAGTAAGACCCACTCTCTGGCGACCCATTTCTTTGTACTAGGCACAACTGACTTCCGATTCCACATTCAGTTCTTTCCTACCATTTTTCTGTCACTCATTACCTGAACCTAAGTATACAAAGTGAATCACCTAAAACTTGCACCGAAAGTGCAGAAATCGAAGTTGCTATTGCTATGCGGTTCTGACAAAGAAGCTGTAGTCAGGGGTTCGCATTGTTAACCAAGAAACAGATTGTAATAATATTTAGAAAGTGTATTGTTTTGCAAATATGCGCTTCTTTAAATGAAACACTACCTAACGATATTAACAAACCAAAAGTACGATAAATTAGAGTATCAGTGATGTTCCTTGTAGGATTGTAGTGCAAGTCGTATACGGGATATCGTGTCTTCGGAAGTTCCCCCATCGACACTTCTACAGTACCTGGGGTAGCACACACTAAAGAACATCACAACTATACGTTAGTTCTGAGAATTCTGACTAGTAACGAAACAATCTACCATCACAGGCGGCGGCGGCAATAAATGCTTACAGTCGGGTATGGGACACGTGATAGCATTTCATCGTAGATGACAGAGGAGACTGCAGTAATACGCAGTTGCATATCGTCGGGTGCAGTTGGTATATCGTTGTAGACAGCGTCTTTCAGCTTTCCGCACAGAAAGAAGTCTACAGGTGTCGAGTCCGGGGAACAGGCCGGCCAAGGTACACTCTGCGTAAAATCCAGCGATTTGGAAGCATTTCGTGAATACATGCTGTAACACTTCGTGCACTATGGGCTGTCATGTTGATGCCACAGGTTCCTCCTAGTCTGCAGAGGAAAACTTCTAGCATCAGTAGAAGATGGTCTTTTACCAGTCTGCGAGTTCAGTGTTCTTCCTACGAAAAGGGACTTATGATCTGATGGTTCACTGTCCCTCACCACAAGGTTTTGTTTTGTTTGGTTTGGTTGTAGGGCGCAAAAACAACTAGGGTCACACGCGCCCATGTCAGAACCGTAGAACATAAAGAAGAAAAAGGTGTTAAAAGCGACTACACTTTAAGCCCAATCGAAGGGCAGTAAAGACAGCTAAAACACGAACTTTCTCTGGGAGAAAGGGTCATAAAATAAGCCATAGAGACAACGGAGGTCCTGAATAACGATTAAATGTCCTTCGCCATATTGCTACGACAGATAAAAAGTAAAAAGCGGTCGACAGCCCGTGCGTCGTTCGCGGAAACGGCCGACAAATTCCACACACAATAAATCATTTCCCACTAAGACATCACTTTGGATTTGAAGCAGCAGCATGATATTGACACTTCGGAGATGTAGTATGATTATTCCTATATATTTAAATTTATTGATGAGAGACAGCAAACATAAATGAGGACGTAAGATGTTAAAAAATGGGCATTCCGCCAGAAGATGGCGAACCGTCAAAGATTGAGGGAAATGAGCAGAAAGTGGTGGGGGATCACCGCTTAACAAATGGCGATGGCTAAAAAGACATTGCCCAATATGCAACCTAGGTAAAATTATCTCTTCGCGGCGAGGGAGCCGAGAGGAGGGCGTCCAAGCCGCTGGGAGAGGGTTAATTCCCCGTAGCGTGTTCCCATGGAGGGAAGACCAGTGGTGATGTCAAAGTGACACCACCCGTTGACAGACGGCAAGACAGGTATCATAGAAGAGAATGGAAGAACTAGCGGGCCCAGGTCACATCACACGTTTACGCTTCTTGGACGCTGACGTTCCACATGACTAAGCCAATCGACCAATAGTTCATATTTCGGTGGTTTACCTGGTCGCGGTCGGTAAATTTGGCATCATCGCCAAACAAGATACATGATATACCTGGAGTATCCCGTCTTAATGCCCATGTACAGAAGTTAACAAGATTCTCATAATCGTTTCCATGCAGTTCTTGGTGGGGAGAGAGACAACATAGGGTTGGAACCTAGGTTGATGGAGACTGTGTTGACAACTGCGTGACTCATGCCACTTCCTCGTGCGATTGCGCTGGAGCTAACGTCCGGATCAACAGCAGCAGCCGAAAGAGCATTAATTTTCCCCTCTTCTGTCGTCAGTTATTTTCTTCTGTTACGATGCCTACGTGTTACACTATCACTTTCACGTACCAGGTTGATGAAGTTAGTAAACAACTGCCGCTATGATTGACGACTACTGGGATATATCGCTGCATACACCGTACAAGAGTGAACTACATGCTTCCTACACTCTCCACGCACCATGAGCATGTTGACTTCTTTTGCGTTGGTAAATGCCATCGTCCACTCACGACCTAATGCTTGGACTGTCACACACTGACTAGCAAGTCGCAACCCACAATCACACAGTAAGCAAACATAACAGCATCGCATCTACCACCTATGCAAGTTGAATGGGATAAACAAGTGTAGGTGTGTAAACTTTGCACAATGCAGACGACTCGCCCTAGACTCCTGCAAAAAACACCGTTGACTTTCTGTTTTACCTTACTTTTAGTGTGCTAATGTCCGTAGGCATTGTTCCATACAAAAGTATATGTTTGCACAAAACTACACTTTCTAGGTATTATTAGAATCTACTGATTGGTTAACAACACGAGCCCTAAAATATCAATTCATTCTGTGATAACCGTACATCAAAAGCCCTTTCCATTTCCGCAATATCTGCGGTGCGAGTTGTAGATGATAGAGCGTGAATACATTACTCTGTTACAGCTCAAGAGGTATTATGAAAGTAAAGCAATAACGTAACGGCCGGTCTTTGAGATTACGCAAATTACTTTCCTGCACCACATATCTAAGAAGGTTTGTTATATTAGGAACTGAGCCTCTGTAGACTATGTATTAACAGTCAAAGTCATTTCCTATTTTTACCCTATTTCCATAGCAGATTCTACGCTGACTTAATACTTACTCTTCTGAACAGCCCATATATGAGCTGTAAGGAAAGTAGCCGAATTTCCATATTGATGACCGCCCGTCTGTGATTTCACTCTATTGACTTCCATTACCAGAGTTACTGTTCTCATTCATGCCCCATCCCTAACTGTGATTGTGGCAGGATGGAAGATCTCAATCACCTTCAACTTTAATGGCCACTGAATCAGCAGGACACCATGTACCTACTACCGGAAGTCGTGAAACTGCCTTATATTCTCCCAACTAGCTTCAAAACTTCGGTTGTAACTAATTACATTTTTATTGAAATGATCCAGTACAGAAACCATCACCTGGTTTTCATTGAAATAGTTGTTTTTGTTTCTCTGATTGGTGTACGAGAAATAAAGAATATCAGGTTCGAGTAGAAAATGGTTCAAAGCCCCCGCACTTTCGTTTTGTACACTTGCAGTCCAACTGCGGCCGTACAGATTCCAACTAGCAGAAACGGCCGATACTGTGTGACACACTACCGAGGGTTACCGCCCCTACTTGTTATCAACGATTTCATCCAAACCTATGGTATATGCAGGGCTTGGCCAGAAATGAAGGTGACACAAGGCTGAAATCCAGATGGCCAAACGTACTTTTTTTCTCAGTACTGAATGACCAGACACAGTTGATGGCGTAATAGCCAAAAATATTTTTGTGAAATAAATAATAAATATAGTAGAAAAATCCACAATGTCGTTAGCCCTTTTAGCTACATGTCCATTATGAACTACCGTACCTAGGCGGGCCCAATGCCCCCTTTTTATTTTTCGGATTTTTAGGTGCCTACCACTTGTCGAAAGAGAACGAAAAAAAGAACCGAAAAAACTACACGGTTAGAGCGATAGTCTGACTGTACATCATGGGATTGTGCAGTTTATAGAACGATTACAGCTTTTTTTTAAAATTAGGGTGGCTTCTTTAGGCGCACTTCCCCTACTTTGTTGTAAATACTCCAAAAGATACTACAGTCAATTGAGCTTAACATTGGGAATAATTCGATGAACGGGTATGGGTGTGAAAGTTTTTTTATGAATTACCGATAATTTTGTAGAACGCTTCATTGGCATTGACCATAAAACAGGTCGAGAAAAGTTAACTACTGCAAAATAAGGAAAAATTTCCGCTGAGAAACCAAGCGCAGAAGATTTATTTATTTATTCTCACTCTGAAATGTTACGTAACCAGCAGGTAGCAGATTATTATTTATTTAATGAAGTCATGGACTTTGCGGCTGATCCCGGCGGAGGTTCGAATCCTCCCTCGGGCATGGGTGTGTGTGTTTATCCTTATGTTAATTTAGGTTAAGTAGTGTGTAAGCTTAGAGATTTCACTCACATTTGAATATTTTTTCCTTCTTCACGCTTGCACTGGACGTCCGACAGATATTTTACTATATACTCGTAGATCACAGTTTCGTTCACCTACTGTACGTGTACAATTAATCTTCAGAGGCCAACTGCATGTACTTCACGTTCTGAAATTGTTGCATCAGTTTTCCACATTTTAAAACCATTAGGTTGAAGAGAGGAATGCTTGGAGCGCTGTCGGCCCACGCACACGCCCACGCACACGCCCACGCCCTCTCCACTCCAACCCACCCACCACCCACGCACACACACACACACAACAAATATGCGGCGACACACATGAACCAATAATAAAAGACAAAGCTGCGTTATTTATCAAACTATTTGTTTCCATTCAGCCATTATCGACTGTAACGAAATATCTTCATGGCACGAAAAAAAAAAAATGAATTGCAGTGTCAGTCTCATGAGATAAATTATGACACTGTAAAAGAGAAGAATATTCTACAGTAAAATCATGATACATTTTCTAAAATTGACGTTTCCGGCACGTAACTATCATTTCTCGGTAGTGAGCGTATAGTGTGATATATTTTCTCAAAATAAATTATTGAATTTGACTCGAGGTTAAGCTTGTATCAGGAATTAAGCAAGTCACAATAAAGATTAGGACTACACAATGCAAAGTTATGTTTGATGCTGAGAATTCAGTACTGTAAAAATTCCTTATCTGCGTTAACGAGAATGATACTAGTTTTGTGGCATAGAATCGAGAATGTGGTACTGAGGGATTTCACACTATGCTTTTTATAATAAAATCCAAATGTGGTACCAGTGCTTGCTGAACTAATAAAGTTGTTTTATGTGTCAAACATCTTGTAAATGGGTAAGGAAAGAAAGCTCGAATAGACATAGCCCTCTGAAACGCCTACACGTTGATCGCACATGCGACACCGGGCATCGTCCTGCTCAAAGAAGATACGCAGATTTGCGTGAACAGGCTACAGACACTCCCTGATGTGATTCCCATCAGACCTACTCTTAAAACTTCGATGTCGAAATAACATTGTATATTCAAGAGTTAAAAATTTTTCTTTGTGAGCGAGTGTTTGAGCCCAGGTACAACACTATTTGCACAGTGGGAGATGCGATGTAGTGCCTCTGCATCGCCAACAGGTATTCATAGTAACATAAATCTTTTCTATATTGCTCTTTAATTTAATTTGCGCATAAATTCATGATGTATAAACTGATCACTCCGGAAGAGCGCAGAAAAAGCATCGGCCGGTTGCTAACCCGGTATATATCCTGACGGGAAAAAAAATCACAACGTCAGAAAATAATTATGTAAATCAATGAAATTTCCGTAATACATTTGTCTATCTAACATTTTTAAGTAATTAACATCGCAAGACCACAGGTTAACGTAAGCATGAGATAAGTCGTTGCAACTGTGAAATGCTGGTCCAGTACAAACCGGTGTAATCGCCACAATATCGAATGCAAGCATGCAAACGTGCATGCACTTTCTTGAGCCTGATGTCAGTTTGAGGAACGGCGTTCAACCACCCCTGTTGCACTTGGTCGGTCAATACAGAAACGGTTACTGCTGGATGTGGATGAGGCTGGTACAATGGTCCGATGATGCTCCGTATGCGATCGATTGGAGACAGATCTAGAGATCGAGCAGTTCAAGGCAAACAAGTATCTTAGCCCAATAGAGTGTCGTCAAGTTGAGGAGGACCGTTGTCGTGTTGAAAAAAAGCTTCCTAGAATGCTATTCGCGAATAGCAGCAAAACAGGTCGAATCGCCTGACCGACGAACAACTTTGCAGTCAGTGTGCATGGGATAACCACGAGAGTGCTCCATCTGTCACACGAAATCACACCCTGGATCGTAACTTCAGTGTAGCACGCAGACAGATTGACTGCAGGCTCTCAGCTGGTATCCTCCTAAGGACGGTCAAGACTAGTTCCGAGGCAGAACTACATTTCATCAGGAAACTCAACAGACCTCTTCCGCCGGCCGCGGTGGCCGAGCGGTTCTAGGCGCTTCAACCAGTTAGGTTTAAGTAGTTCTAAGTTCTACGGGACTGATGACCTCAGATGTTAAGTCCCATAGTGTTCGGAGTCATTTGAACCATATGAAGACCTCTTCCCCACCTTCCAATGACAAAATTGAATGCGCAAATGGCGGTGGTTTGGGGTCAGTGGTATGCACGCTATAGGGCTCGGAGCAATCACTGAAGAAACCGATTTTTAACAGTTCGTTGTGTCACTGTGGTGGGGATTGTTGCTGCAATTTTTGCTACAGACGCAGTATATTGCGCCACACCCATACGCCGAACACGAGGGTCTTTCCTCTCGGTAGTTGCGCGTAGCCGTCCAGTAGATTCTTGCGACCGGCGCTGCTAGCAGTCATGTACAGTGTCTACAATCCTGCCAAATCTTTCTCCAGTATCGCAAAAGAAGCATCCAGCTTGTCGTAGTTCTATTACACGACCTCGTTCAAATCACTGCGATGCTGATAATGGCGTCTATGTCGCCTTAATGGCATTCTTGACTAACATCAATTCACCACGTCCAATCAGAAAGATAATTAACTTTCACGACCGTTACACCGTGTATTTAAGACAAACCTTATTTGCATCCTTACAGTGGCGCTACTAGGGCCACTCTTACGCATCTGGCGAGAAATTTGAATGGACATCGTCTTTGAGACGCAAAAACACGCCTACGAACTTTCATTTATGTCACACAAGTACTTGTTTCTGCCATTTTTTTCCTTCAGTATACACAGGAGATCTGTTCCTGTTCTCAGACAATAATAGTTCTAGTGGCCGAACGGAAATCATCTGCACAGGTGGCTTCTCGTCCTTAACATTTTAATAGTGCAAAAACCGCTATTACATTGTTTCAGTTTGCACTTAGAGCTGATTCCAAACAGGCGTCCATGCTTAGTCAACACTCTTTGCAAAATATCACATACATCCTAGTGCCATCCTAACTCACTCCAACTGCCGTAATTGTATGTGTGTGCATGACTGAGTAAATAAAGTGAAAGAAAGGCGAGCCCAGATGACCTGGCTTCCCCACAACATTATCTAAAGATTTGTGATTGTCCAGTTTAAGTTGTCATTACCTACAATTTCTAGGTACTTAACTGATTTGACAGCCTTTACATTCGTGTCATTTATCGTATAACCGAAATTTCACGAATTCCTTTTAGTACTGATGTGGATGACCTCAGACTTTTCGTAATTTGAGGTCAACTGCCATTATTTTCACGATACAGATATTTTGTCTAAATCATTTTGGCGTTTGTTTTGATCTTTTGATGACTTCACGAGATGTTAAATGATAGGAACACCTACAAGAAATCAAAGACTGCTGCCCAGATCGTCTCCTAAATCGTTTATGTGGATCAGGAACAGCAGAGGACTTATAATACATTGTTGGAGAACGGCAGATATCATTTCTGTTGTCCTCAGAGACTTTCCATCAGTTGCTATGCACCTTTCTGACTGAAAATCATGGATCCAGTCTCACAGCTGGGACGAATCTCCGTAGCACGCAGTTTCATTAGCGGCCGCTTGTAAGAAACGGTGTCAAAAGTCTTCTGTCACTCTAGAAATATGGAACCAGTTTGAGATTCCTTGTCGATAGCATTCATTATTTCATGTGAATAAAGAACTAAATTTATTTTGCAAGAATAAAAATTTCTCAATCCATGCTTACTATTTATCAGTAATCGTTTTCTTCGAGGTAAGCCACAATGTATGAATACAGTAAAAAATACTGCTGCAAATCAGGCTAATGTATCAGCATTGGAAGGAACCTAAGCGGTGTGCTATATGGACCGGAAGATCTCTCATTTTTAAGCGATTTAATTTGCGTAAATTCACCGAGTATATCTATACATAAGTTACTTAGTTTGGCAGTTGTTTTTGATTCGAATTGTGGAATATCTGTCTTCTTTGGTGAAGGAATTTCCGAAAACTGTATCTAGTAACTCTGCGTTAATGGTGCTGTCATTGGTAACATTACAATCACTATCGTTCAGTGGATTTATTGATTGTGTCTTGTCGCTGGAGTCCTTCAGATACGACAAGAATCTCTTTGGCTTCTACCACATTTTTTTACAGAGGCAGACAGTATGCAGGGCCTAAAAGCTTCAAAAAATAGAAGTTTTTTGACACATTACAAACTTCATGCCAGATCATAATTCTTCGCAAGTGTACCATATGGTACTCATCGTTGCTGTGTTCTATATTGCGATCATAACAGCACTGCCTAGGACACATTCTAAAAAAACTAAAAATTTTCCACTCCTAACGTCAGCTACAAAGTTCACTTACCCAAGTCCGGTAATAACGACAATATGACGGTCGCTTGGCGTAGCCATCAAAGAGTAGAGTTAACACAGAGGTCTAAGCTGCACAGTCACTTATACTTAGGGGCACAAGATGCCATCATCAGTTTTATAGCTTTCACAAGTTGGAGCCCACACTGTGGACGAAGCCACAAGGTCAGTTACTGTTCAAGGGAAAGATGGCAGTTGCTGCAAGTAGCCATCTTACAATCGATCTAACACTGGGTAAAGCAATCGGGTCTTTTTCAGACGGGTAACAAATTGAGGTCTCCCCGTTCAGCTGTCACTGGGAAAGACAACATTGTTAGAGGGACAGGATAGCTGTCATCCAATGTGGTCATCATATGTCGTATTCCAACACAGGATGAAGCTGTACAGACTGTTATGGCCATGGAAATAGAATGGCGATCCATATAGTCGGCACGGGGTTAAGCCAACAACTGAGGAATCCATATGATCAGTTACAGTCATAGAGCCAAAACGACGTTTACTCAGTGAGGCCGTTACAGGGGTAAGGCAACGCTGGAGGAATCCATATGATCTATTGTAGTCATGCAGAGAAGATGCCAGAGGCCCTGTCTATTTGTCAGATTTCCTGGTCCAGCACACTCCTATTGCACAGTCTTCTACTTATTCGTTATTCACACGCTTTACATTTGTAGCACCTTACAGTTAACAAGTCGAATTTCTGGAGTCTTGTAACTCCCTCCTGGGGCACGTCGTGCACGTGATGGCACACTGGTAGCTACTTTCATGTCCACACTCCGATTGACCGCGTTTCAGTGGCTTAGCATGCAACAGCGTGGACCTTCATACTGAAGCAATACGTGACGCCATTTTTGTGTCATCGTAATTACTTATTCCTAGTATATTATTCTAACATTTTCTGCGTTTTTATTCCTATGCTCTTTACATTTTACATCCTTTTATATAAGTTACTCTACTTCAGTTTTTCCGTGTATAAAAGATGAAAATTACAACATGTGTGTATGTGACACACATATCTAATTTTACTAACATTGGGTAAGAATGCTATTAATGGATTTCCATTTAAGTAAGTTGAGTAATAATTAATGCAAGCAATTTTCAGAACAGCAAATGTATTACAACGTCACAGTATGGATATGTAGTGACTGATAATTAGAAATTTTTCACCAACACAACTTTTATTTATGTACGTTTACCAGATTTATGACTGAACAACAAAAGAAAGGTAAGAATAACGATGCCAGTAAAAGACTCCTAACTGAGGTAAACAAAAGTTCGCTTCTAATTTTTTACAAAGGTTCAGAGACGAAGACATAATCTTCAGCAGTCGAAGTCCACAAGGTCGGCATCCAGATTTAACTGAATTTCGGGGCTGGTTCTAGCCCCTAAATAGCTGTCTCCAGCCAATCGGGCTTTGGTGTAGTGATACTTCCTGTGAGCCGTAGCTCGAGCTCCCCCTGCACGAAGCAGAGCTCGGAATGTCTGTTTCCATTATCTTGTATGTAACTAGCCAGTGTTTACCGTGGTGCTTTCGGTACGCCTTGGACATAGACAACCCCGTCCTCTGTGGTGTAATATGCGTTGCTGGCCCTCAGGGGCTACCTTGGTTCCGGCATAGCAGTATATATACTTTACAGTCAGTAAAAAGTGATGACTATGATGACTAATGCCCTATTGCGATATCATTCCTCCCTAACAGTTCAACTGTAGGGTAATATTATTTTAAACGATGGTTTAAAGCCGGCGAGTCATATCTAGTTTACAAGTCTCAATGTTTCTACGTGTTGTAACTGATGTTTGGCTGTCATCACATATGATCTACATCTACATAAATACTCTGCAAGCCGCCGTATGGTGCATAGCGGGGGGAGGGGGGGGGGACATGTACCACTAGTAAGTAGTCACTTCCAGTTCCCGTTGCAAAATAGTGCGAGGGAAAAACGACTATCTATGTGGCTCTGTAAGAGCTGTAATTTCTCTTATCTTATCTGTTACGGCGTAAAGTCAGCGCCGGCATGCCAGTCTTGAACCGCAAGGAAGAGAGGGCTATGAGAAGCGGTCAGCCAATTGCACGCTGATCAACCTCCCTCCAGGACGACAACACGACAAAAGCGGTCCCTACAAGAAGAAGATATAAGGTACGGGCCCGATTAGTGGACCGACTTCAATAGCAGCGTCAGCTTTAGCCTCTTCCTTAGTTATCTCTATGTAACACAGACTTGTGTTTGTCTGTTCTGAAGAAGACTGATTATTTTGCATGTCGCCGTTTGCTTGTGACACATATGAAAGTAAAGTAAAGTAATTGTAATTGTCTCATTAATACGAGCTGTTTTATGGTTTGTCTAGAGATCCGAGTATGCAGGATTCGTGGTCCTTACGCAAAATCTACGTTGGCGGCACGATGTGGCATGATTCTCAACGTAAATTCCAATTTACATTTTTCTATATACAAATGCTTAAAGTATTAGGGACGCGGCCGTATACTGCCACATGTCTTCATCTGCGCAGAGCATTTTACAGAGAGAGCTGAAAACGGAATTTCAATCTCTCTCACAAGATGTGCCAACCGATACATAAACTGGACGATAGGTGATTCGAGGCAAGTGTGATCAGATGAGTTGCGGTTTTGTCTCTTTACGAACGATGACTAGCTTTTGGTGGCCGGGCAGCCCAATCATGCCTTTAATCCGCAGTGTGTGGAGGATGCTGTCCTGGCCGCAAGAGCTAATGTGATATTTTGGGGTTTTGTATGTACCATCACTTGTTCGCTTATTGGGGTGACAGTGACCTCGGACATGATTATATCAATATTCTTGCTGTCCGATTCTTCACATTTCTGCTACACTGTAGACACCCCATTCTTCCAAGGTGATAATAACCCTATGCACAAGGCTGCACACATATGAACACTTGTGCATCCAATCGCAGGTCGAATATCCATCTAAACCCCAGATTTTGATCTCACACAGAACTAATCTCAATCAACATCCACGCAATCTGGTAGCTCTACAAGACCTAATGAAAACTGAGTAGCTTCAGCTTTTTACAGCCTTTCTAAAGAATCTTGTTGAGTCTTCCTCGCCGAACTAATTCCACCATCAAAGGTAGGCGCGCCATTGTCTAGTATTAGTATGACTAACTTTTTGTCTGGTATGCTTAATGTGCAACTATTATCATGTACGGTAAGCAGAACGGCACACGACAATAGCGGCTTTACAAATGGGACGGTGAATCGTGAACACACCTGCTACGTGGTACGCCCTTTACGGATACAGTATAATCCTAATGGCCCATCGCACCTGGAGAGATGGCGCCGAACGCTTTGTGCGCGGTGGGTGGAAGATTAGGAGCAGTAAATCCGGCCTGCCGGACTACGCCAGGCGGCCATTATCTGAGGATTGGTGGCGCGGCCGCATCAGCGCGGAGGAGAGAACCAGCCAGTGTGTACCGCGGGATTGCCGCGCTGCCCCTGGTCGCTGCCTGCGCAAAGGACGTCGTATCCAAAACGCTACATTATTTGTGTAGCGGAGACGATAACCATGTTTTAGATCTAACTAGTTACAAAATGATATATTAGTTCTCGATTTCTGTCTTTTAACAGTCTGAAAGGCGCCTGCTGCGTGAAAATACTTTCATCCCACGTATTTGTGCGCGGAACGACAGGCATTTGTCTGCCTCAAAGATTTTCTGGGATAGTACAAACACAGGTGTAAACTGTGAGTCGTGCGGACTTTGACGGGAGTCAACCAATAGGGAAACTTGGCAGTAAAATTGATTTCCAAGGCCTCATGGCAGGCAGAACAAAAGGAAACAATTCTCTTCTGCATAGAAGAATCGACACTGTCTTGTGATAGTGAAATCGGAACAGTCACCAGACTTCGTTCTGGAGTACGGTAGGATTGTTGCTGGCTTGCAGATTTGCACTGGATTTCCATGATTGTTCAAATGGTTCAAACGGCTCTAAGCACTGTGGGGTTTAACATCTGAGATCATCAGTCCCCTAGACTTAGAACTACTAGAACCTAACTAACCAAAGGACATCACACACATCCATGCCCGAGGTAGGATTCGAACCTGCGACCGTAGCAGCAGCGCGGTTCCGGACTGAAGCGCCTAGAACCGCTCGGTCACCACGACCGGCGATTGTTTGTTAGGTGGGTTTATGAAACATTAGTCTTCTTTCCACGATACATTTTGCTGTCGTGCTTGACATTGGGACGCTAGGCTTTTCTTTGTGTTTGGACTTCTTTCTTTACGTTGGGCTCAATATCCAGTTTGTATTCGGGTATCCCAGATTTTAAGGGGCATATCTCATGTCTCTTCCACTGGTGAACTAATATTTCAGGCATTAGTACGAATATGTGGTATTACTCTTTTGTGCTTTGCATCTTCTTTGTGATCTATAAAGATGAGTTCATTGAATAACTACGTTCTCGGAAGGTATCATATTAGAATCGTATTAAAATCTACCTCAAACGGAAATGGGACATTTGTTAAATAAAATTTACAGCCGTGCTGGTGCTGTTATGTTTCTGTCGAACTTAGAGGCACGTACCAGAGATAAATCCTGCAACCATACTAGCTAGGGTTTTTGGATTATTAGCTAATTTGTGGCATGGATGCAAAAACAGTCGCATTACACGAATTGTGCAATTCCTCATAAATGCATAGTTTTGCGTTGATTAACTCTGTTTAGTCCTCCTTTTTGTTATTCCATTGCACTTTACCAAAGCCCTTGCAACTTCAGAATTTAAAATAGTGTCAGTCAATTTGCGTTTGTTCAAATATGGGTCTGATTTAATAGAAAAATGGACATTAAAAACAAAAGTAATAATCTTACTTTCCAGGGTAAAGTATAAATCGGCAGACAGGTTTTGAAGGTAATTTCTGCGTTGTGGGACGACACCTGTATTTTAAAGATAGCTACTCACACAAATGATCCATAAGGTCTCAAAATCTCTGTTTCAACGGTCCAAGTGGTAACCTGTTATGGGAAAACAAGACACTTCCACAAATTTTTTGAAGATTGCAGTTGTGATCGACAGTTGCTATGTTGTGTTCAAAATTATTTTAGGAAGTGGTGTGAAGCTGCCGAGGAAGGCACGACACGCATAAGTAGCAAATATCGCTGTTGCCAGGTCTTCTTCCACAACGACTCAACACTTCCTGCTTCCACTATTCAGCAGTTTCCGTTGGTTTCCTGGTCCGTAACGTCTGTTGCGGCCTAGCATTTTATTTGGTTTCGTTTCATACAGTTGTAAGCGTTAATATTTTGTCTATTGTTACTATTGTTTGTTGCGTGTTGTGATCCTGAACCACAACAGAAACAAGTTCGTCGTATGTTATTCTCTTGGCCAGGGAGGCCAGGGGATTTCGGTACGATATCAGTCGAGAGAAGTGGTTTGTGCGGACACCCCTACACCGTGAACAATGGTTCTTGTTAATACTCACAACCATTCTGTTGCTGTTGATAGGACATTTACACGGCAAAGCGATAGGAGATGATGATTGCTTCATCGCCGAAACCTCGTACTAAGTAAAGAAAAAAAAAAGTAATAATTTTGGAAAACATTATTCGAAAAAACAATAGTCTGCATAAAATTTAGAATTTTTTTTAAACATGTTCGACTGTTTCTAATAATACGTTTTTAGAAAACTGTAAATAATTTTTTAACAACTGTGGCTTATGGATCTAATATCTCTCCATGAACCACGGTGCCCTCTATACGAAATCGAAGAGCTGCTTAAAACTTACTGGTATGCTGTCATCAGGCTGCTGCCACCTTGTCACTACTTGACTCCCTATCATTTCCATTGGGCTGAAATGGCAAAGACTACGTTACGTGCCACAGTAAAAAAATAGACCCACGCTGCAGTGGAGGCACTCAGCAACAAAGCTGCTAGGAAACTCATCTCTGAAGATTGGGTGCAGCAGTCAAACGTAAGCAGAAATTCATGGAAAAAGCATGGCAGAATGAGGTTATTTAAAGGCAAGTTGTAGGGAACAATCATGTCTTCACGTAACAATGACAGCACCACTTAACGTTTCTGTTACAGTGAGGCAGCGTTATCACAAGAGAAATGGACAGGCGGATTCTGAGAAATGTTTGGTGTGAGCGCAGTAAACTTATATTTACATGGTTTTTCCTTATTAGTAGCAACGAAGTTACCAGAAGCTGCTAGCGAATAAACTCATTCTAAAAGGCAAATAAAAAACCGTCACACTGTTTGCATTACAACTGCTGCAGTGCAGCAATAATATATCTTGCATAACTGTTCTTTCTTCCAAACGCATAAGATAAGTCTTCTCACCTCCATGAACAGGCATATTTTTTGTTGCGTTACAAGTAAGTAGAAAGTTTAATTGTAAAACATTGTAATAGGTTGATTATAATCATACCACTGGGTACCTCCCAGTGGAACCAGACGGAAGACAGAGGTTTTTACACGCGACAGCAGCATCGTGTATCACATTTCTCAAATTATTTCGCGTTAGCGGGCTGTGATAGATTTTCGGATTGAAGCTGACGAATATATTATGCAAATGAAGCATTAAGAATACATCATATTTCCACCTAAGCTGAACAACAAAAATTTTGGAGCATGTCGAAAAGTAAACAACGTCATCAGGAAAAATATTTCTATAAATTCCGCATGCAATCTTTAGTAATTGTTACTGAAAATGGAACTAAAATAAAAATATAGTGGAGCTATTCCAAAATGTACTGATACCACTTCCATCTACGTACGCTGGACAGTTTAACAAGGATGAAGATTAGTAATTATAGTTGTATTCAGTTATCTTGCTAAAGTGAAATACTGTCGAAAACAACCAAAATCGGACATCACGGAGTACGTAGGACAACTAAATACAACTCCAGGACGACAAATGTGGTATAATATCACAAAATTACCACTGAAGATGTTTGAAAAACAGAAAGAAGCGCGGAATGTGTATGGCACAAAACAAGCAGCCTTTCATTTACGTGCATAGAGGACTATATCTCCAACAATTCCATTTATTCTTTGTGGATGAAGTACATTCAAATACGCTTCTTCCAATGACTCTCCGACTCGTACATCGCTCATTTATACCTAGTTTTATGTGATCACTGCCCATTACGCGCTCCGCAGGCTTATCCCTAGATATTTTACGACTGCAACTATTTGCGGTAACTGATATTCAATGGTGTGATCAAATAATAATGGCTCTAATCTCTTATTTACGACCCACAATTTGCATTTGTTTGTGTTGGAAACCAGAAGTCATTTCCTGCTGTCAGTGTTAAGCGTAGGTCTTCTTGCTTTTTGCTACAGTTCTTTCACGATGTTACACACCAATACAATTACATGCACTAAACACAGTTTCAGTATTATAGTTCCTTGATACGGCCGTAGTTGCTTTCACATCTAATGATTTTTGCTCTATGACTAAAGAGATGTTGATAACCACTTTCGTGGCTGTCCCCAAAGCTTACCCGTTATTACATCAGTTTATATTTTATTCATTAGATGATAAGGAGAAACTTTACTCGATCTCACCCTGAAGCCAAGGGAGAATATAGTAACCGATACACCGTCGTCTATAGACCTATTAATCAGCTGGAGGAAAGGAGAGGGCTGTTACACACAACTGCTACTCTTGGAATAAATGTCGATCCAAACAAATGAGATTTTCTCTTCGCGTAAGAGTCACAGAGGGCGACCATGAAGTTTCGTAATGCTACAGTGACTTGACAATATATATACCTACATAGATTTATAATTATACGTATGCTCCTGGCAGAAGACCCTCCAGAGTAGATGATTTTGAAAAACTTAAAACATCTCGGGCCGCATTGTTTCAGAAATTATTCATACCGGAAACGTGAATAGAACCATAATGCTAATGTGAAGTGGGCTGAACGAGAGTTACGTTAATTTCTTATTACAAGCTCTTTAACATATCAGTCAACGATTAATAATGACACAAAGCCTGTAGTAAATTGTTTCTCGTTCGAATGAAGTATTTCTTATATCCAATTCTGTTCATCTATCATTGTTCGTCTTCGTAATGGTGTTACCACTGCACTTCATAGCAGTCGAAAGTTTTAAGCGGCTTCTTCCTGTCACAAACACCACCTACCGCAAACCTGTTTTATTACAAAGGAGACAGCAACACATCCTTAGTTCGTTAGGGAGAAACTAGTGCATTTCTGCAAGGTAGGAGACCACATGGAATCCAATGGGGGTGGGGGTTGGGGAGGTGGCGGGTGGAGAGAAGTCAAGCGTCAGTTGTAAAATGAAGTATATCGGGCAAATAAAATGTATAGTAAATACAATCATAAACGGTTGTTGCCCTACTAAAGACGAAACTAATAGTTTTACAAAGTCCATACTTCGTACACTCGAGGACATTACTTAACGACAAAATGTTTCAACAGGTGTCATATTTTGCATACCTAAGCTACTACGCGAGTTATTATTATAGTAATAATATAGGTGAAAAGCTGAAGTCATTTTGCGAAAATTGGAGAAATTAACAGAGACTTTCGGTGCAAAATTGGGTAGGAAAAAAAAGCATCTTAAAACTATGGCACCCCGTTGCTGTTATAAGCTAGATATAACATTGCAACCACGACGAACTTTGCACTCTAGACCTATACCCTGAAATTCCTTCCGTTTTTTCATATGTGGATCCATAGTCTCACTGCTATTTCTGAATATTAAAAGAATTTTAAATGTGTACCCTAGGCTTTCAAATTCTTTATGCAGCTGGAACAAATGTTCAGATGTTATTGCGGATATCCGAAAATGGTCACAGGCCGAAACTGGCCAGAAAAGTAATTTAATACATTATGAAATAAAATTCATCTGTGTAACGAATTTGGCAGCCTATCTGTACATTTAAAACTAAGATATGACCTAAAATTTTTGCTCTGTGAATGTTGGTTCTGATGCATAACAGATAAATTCGGCCAAATGTTAGAAATTATCCATGTGTTTCCATATCGATCCTACTTGTTTTCATTTTATCGGCTTCTTTCGTGTAGTTCAAGTTTTGGTATTTGGTTTTTTTTTCTTTTTTTTTTTGGTAATGGTCTCCAGTTTTACTTACACGTACTGGATGTCAGAACCTTCTCTTATTCACAGTGAGTTAACTGGCTTGTTTGGGGACAGTGTCCGTGAAATAATCCAGCAGCGTATGGTTTGAGAGAACTGCTCATCTTAATTTTCACATGTATCTAGAAAAGTCTTTTAAACCAATTAAGGTATTTCAGTCTACACACAAATAAAATGCACCACCAAATCCCAATAACTAATTTTACATAAAAGACGGTGATGTTATTGTTATTAGTTAGTTAAAATATCTATACAGATATAGCGATAACTCTCTTAATAATGTAGTGGCAACTTCTGACACCGAATGTAACACCAACACCAATTGTAGCAGAAAGAAGTAGAAGGTACCTTATTAAGACTTGTCCGAGCTTTCCAAGTGAATTGTTTCCAACTACAGTTCCGCGTTCCCCTCGGTCTGTGTCATCGGGTCCCACAATGCTGAGGACACCACTTCACTGACTGCGAAACGGCTTGGCGTGGAATGGCTGCCTCAGCGACCTGTGCCCGCACTGCTGTGTGTCAGCCTTGTACGGCCACGACTTCAGGATGCGCTGGAAGCCGACTCAGTGGCCTTCCCCTCCGCCACCTTAGCGCGCCCACCTCAAGGCGACCCATAGTGCACTCCCTCGCTGGTGTGGGTAAGAACGCGGCGACAACGAGCGCCCGCGATCCGGCAGCTGAATCTGCGGCCCTCGCCCTGGATGTCTCCGGTGCGTGTTGGGAGCCAAGACAACTGCTTTCAGTAGAGAGCCGTGGAGTGGGCCGTCACTCGATGCCTACGGACCCCGCGTCTGCCTCACAGTGTCGAACCAGTGACCCGCTGTGGACTGGAGCGCTGGCGCCCCATCTGTTGCTGTGGTGTGACACGCCCTGCCGTCCAGGAGAGCTGCCACACTTGAATGCTTTGTTAGTGATCCGGCACTTATTTATATGCGGCTGTGCGCCTCTGATTTGCTAAATGCGCCGCTCTGCGTCACTCACTCAAAGCACTTAGGTTGGACAGTGGACCCCTTCTGGCTGTGACTTGCGCCATTCAAACCGCTGCGTGTACTTTTTCCGGCGGTTCTACGCTCCTGTGGCCTTTATTTTACTTCGCAACTACTGGTGAGCGTAACCCACTGTAAACAGTCCCGCACGTGGCTGTCACCTGTGCACTCAGAAATGTTGCACCAAAACTGACTTTTCCTATCCCAAACAGTGGTGCCGCTACAATAATTTACTTACATAAAACCTGGTTCCAGTTTCGGACAGTAATCCTCTGACAAAACGCACTGTTTGTGTGGTGTCACCGCCAGACACCACACTTGCTAGGTGGTAGCTTTAAATCGGCCGCGGTCCATTAGTACATGTCGGACCCGCGTGTCGCCACTGTCAGTGATCGCAGACCGAGCGCCACCACACGGCAGGTCTCGAGAGACTTACTAGCACTCGCCCCAGTTGTACGGACGACTTCGCTAGCGATGCACACTGACAAAGCCTCGCTCATTTGCAGAGCAGATAGAATAGCCTTCAGCTAAGTCAATGGCTACGACCTAGCAAGGCGCCATTAGTAACATTGCATGTATCTACAGAGTCTCACTTGTATTGTCAAGAGCGATGTACAACAATGATGGATTAAAGTTAAGTAGTCCAGCAGCTACGTACTTTTCTTTATAGCATTCATTATATATCCTGTTTCAGACCTATCTCTAGCCTGCTTGGGTTAACGCGTGCATATCGGCTTCCTCACTCAGGTAGTGTTCGTAGTGTTGGCTAACTGCTAACACTACAGTTTGATATACGTCATGATAACATTTTAGTATGATTTTCTGTTTTGGCGGAGGTTCGAATCCTCCCTCGGGCATGGGTGTGTATGTTTGTCCTTAGGATAATTAGTGTGTAAGCCTAGGGACTGATGACCTTAGCAGTTAAGTCCCATAAGATTTCACACACATCTGAACATTTTGAACATTGGGGTTGGTCGCCCATCTTTTGGTTATTCGTTTCCTTGACGGCAGAGGGTGAGCACGGAGCCAGTCTCTACCATACGAAGTTTCGTAGACAATAGGGATGAGGCATTATATCACTTATGTATCTAATATGTTCTCTTAAACGCGACAAACAGTTAAATTTTCGTTACGACCGCCATATGCAGTTATTCCTAATAATAAAATCTGAAAGTAGGATTTTGGGTTGTAGGTATATGCATGGTGCGTCCCACCATCCGTTATAATGAAGTAAATATTTTGGTGCCTTCAGCACAACCAATCTTAAATGTTCCAAAATGGTTCAAATGGCTCTGAGCACTATGGGACTTAACATCTGACGTCATCAGTCCCCTAGAATTTAGAACGACTTAAACCTAACTAACCTAAGGACATCACACACATCCATGCCCGAGGCAGGACCGTAGCGGTCGCGCGATTCCAGACTGTAGCGCCTAGAACCGCTCGGCCATTCCGGCCTACCTTAAATGTTCAAGTTACTTTCTTACGATGATTAATGTTTGCAGTTTTGATAAGTACTTGAGATTTTTATTCGTAAATTGGGTCTCACACATTGTTTGAAGTAGCCATCATGCCGTAATTTGAAAAACTTTGATGATTCACAAAACTCGTGTACAACTATTTATAAAAAAACGTATGATCTGTGCGAAATGTTTAAGAAATATCAGCGTGTGAAATAATTTGCTATTTAACGGGCTTTCTACAGTTACTCATTGTCTCCTATCTGTCCACATGGCCTACCTCTCCACATGGGCAGAAGAATTGATCGCCAGCGTAATAATTTTAGTAATCACAGGTAAATAGTATGAAATTTTGCATTTAATATACCTCAAGAACGTTCATTGAGGATGAGTAGAGCATGGAATTTTATCCGAGAAACATGGGAGTGACGATTTGCAATAGTGCAAGAGTATGTCATTCAAACGGTGAGTAATGTTGATTAAAATGACTGCCATCTACCAAACAGACGATGAGCGCATAAAACTGGGAGATACTACACGGTTACGTTTAAATTCAATTAACGTATGCGCGTGTGAAGCAATCAGTAGGATGCATTGCTGTATAATGTGTCTGTGCTGCTATTAAAATTCATGTCTGCTTGCTCCATTTCCCGTTAAAATTACGCGAGCGGCGTTTAGGTTCCCTACCATAATGAAATTAATTTTCAATAGCATGACACGGCTATTCTCGCAGGTTAACAAGGAGTGAGATATTCGTTTCTGAATTACACATCGAAATCCAGTTTTGAGAGAGATTTGATTGTCTCCCAATATAGCAACATAGATCCCACCAACATCCACGTGCATATCGTATTAAGAGACGAATGCGTCATTAGCGCAAGGATCGTGTTGGTGCTTATATTTCCTTACTTTTATTTGTATGAAAAGTTGTCACAAATAATTTTGCCATAAGAGAAAAACCTCACACATAACTTGAAATGATTTTCACCGCAGTCCCAACCATTTTTGCTATTCCTGTATTGATTGTAAATATAACATAATAAGGAGCATAAAAAAAGTAGTACAAAAAATTTAATAAGAAGCGAGAGAAGAGAATGGACCATACCACAGTCTGGAAGTGATCTTCAAGAAAGTTTAGTTACGCAAACAAAACGTACTTGAATTAACAAAACAGGCCAATTAAAAAAAATGAGTAGAAGACTTTCAAACTATCCATCAGTATAGCATAAATTCAGATGAAATTTAGTTTGATTCACAAGCCACATTGATATTCTGACGTAGGGCTTGTTTGACACCATGTGTATGACGTCACACGTCAACGCAATGAGGGATGCAGTCGCAGCTGAAGGTGGGTAGTTGGGTGGACTGTTTGGGAGTGTTTTCAATTACTTACATTAAATGACTCTGAATTATCTATTTTGGGTTGGTGACACTATCTAACCACGAGGAATAACAATAATAATAAACAATCGTTACTCAGAGTTATTGTTTGTCATCTGTCAAGCCAAGATCACCTCAGTGAGAAAATGGATCTGTTGATCTACAGGGTGTTACAAAAAGGTACGGCCAAACTTTCAGGAAACATTCCTCACACACAAATAAAGAAAAGATGTTATGTGGACATGTGTCCGGAAACGCTTAATTTCCATGTTAGAGCTCATTTTAGTTTCTTCCACCTACGCTCAGTGGAGCACGTTATCATGATTTCAAACGGGATACTCTACCTGTGCTGCTAGAACATGTGCCTTTACAAGTACGACACAACATGTGGTTCATGCACGATGGAGCTCCTGCACATTTCAGTCGAAGTGTTCGTACGCTTCTCAACAAGAGATTCGGTGACCGATGGATTGGTAGAGGCGGACCAATTCCATGGCCTCCACGCTCTCCTGACCTCAACCCTCCTGACTTTCGTTTATTGGGGCATTTGAAAGCTCTTGTCTACGCAACCCCGGTACCAAATGTAGAGACTCTTCGTGCTCGTGTTGTGGACGGCTGTGATACAATACGCCATTCTCCAGGGCTGCATCAGCGCATCAGGGATTCCATGCGACGGAGGGTGGTTGCATGTATCCTCGCTAACGGAGTACATTTTGAACATTTCCTGTAACAAAGTGTTTGAAGTCACGCTAGTACGTTCTGTTGCTGTGTGTTTCCATTCCATGATTAATGTGATTTGAAGAGAAGTAATAAAATGAGTTCTAACACGGAAAGTAAGCGTTTATGGACACATGCCCATATAACATATTTTCTTTCTTTGTGTGTGAGGAATGTTTCCTGAAAGTTTGGCCGTACCTTTTTGTAATACCCTGTATAACACTGGGCAACCAACTGCCACAAGTACATCAAAGGAGGTTGTGGAGTCGTGAATCAGCTGAGGTCGGCTCGCTTTTTGTAAATTAAAAACCGAAACATAAGTAGAGCTCTTACGAAAATTAAATAGGATACAGAAACAGAAAGACGACAGGTAAAATGCAGACTTATTAGTGCAGATGTCTGCGGCAGTCGTCGTTGTCATGAAACCTTCCCGATGAATGTCGTTGGAATTCTGCCTCTTTGTCCATTATGACCATTATGGCCATTATGGCCGTATCATTTTCAGACATGATGTAAAAAAGATCTGAGGATGGTCATTACAGACTGAAACCGGTCATCGTCTAAAGAATTCATATGTGATCATAGACTGGAATAAAAAAGCATTTTACAGTATTCTACATTTGTATTTTTGCTTACTACAGCCAGTCGCCGGCTTTGCTCTTTATTTTGCTGTGACCTGCTATTCAGACTGTGAAATAATTTTGTAAACAATAACAAAATTACGGACAAATTTTTCCATTGATCTGCATACAGCTCAGTACCATTATAGACATACATTGTGTTTCTCATTCACAAACAGATATAGACACTTAGCTCCGTCTATGTCAACGAATACTGCAAAATATCGCAAAGACGTAGACAACGAGATATTGAGCCTTTCAGTCACGTATGGCAATGAAGGGCACATATAAGCTCTAAAAATGTTTCTTCATCTCTATACAGACTTTACATGAGCTTATTCTTTTAAGCCCATACATAGTTTTGACAAATATATGATAACAGTCAGTCAATTTGACGTACTTTATTTTTGTAATTAGAGGTAACAGTAATAAATTAGGGCCTACCGTCTGATAAACCAGCAGAACTGTAAAAAAAACCATGGATGTTGTCCCACCATAACAAACTAGTGACAGATGTAGATGTTTTGTAATTTGTCTGATATCATACACATTTGAAGACACCATCAGATAGACCTACTGGAACTAACAGAGGTTTTGAGGAAGATTGAGGGTTGCCCAGTTGGAGATCTGATTAGGCACAATACTATCGTAATATATATTTTATCAATGGCAAAATAACTAACTACAATGTTACGTGAAGACAATATATGAACGGAGGAAGACATGGAAGTGTACTCAACAAAATACCGAACTACAGTCTGAACGGAGAGAAGTCCATCAAGAAACAATGACGATGGAACGCCTGATTTCAGATTTATATTTTTCGGAACGAAAAGAAAACGCCTCTTGAGGATATGTGAGAATTAGTCACATCTGACACGTTTACTATGCCCTTTTGCCTCATTACGAGTACGTATTCGCAAATGAGCAGCGACGTAACACACAGAAGATTTCTTTTAGGGGGAGTGGGTGGCGCTTCTACTGTGTATTAGTTAGATTGTATACGGTATGACAAATTTTGTGATTTATGGTATTACGTATATATCTTGTCTACATTTTAGTATCATATATATAAGTTTAATACAAACATCAAAAAAAATTTCGTATCACCTCGGTTTCGGGATTTCCGGAACCTGTACAGAAAATTGGAATACTGAGCAAGATAAACATCACGTCCGCCCTTTTTGTTGCTCATCGGAACCACGCATTGTATGATGTACCACCATACTGCGAGACCTTCACAGGTGGTGTCCAGACTGCTGTACACACCGGTATCTCTACTGCCCAGTAGCATGTCCCTTCCATTGCTGCATGCCTGTATTCGACATGGCATACTGTCCACAAGCTCATCAAGGCACTGTTGGTCCAGATTGTCCCACTCCTCAACGGCGATTCGGCGTAAATCCCTCAGAGTGGCTGGTGCGTCACGTCGTACACAAATAGCCCTTTTCAATCTATCTCAGGCATGTTCGATAGGGTTCATGTCTGGAGAATATGCTGGACACTATAGTAGAGCGATGTCGTTAACCCGAAGTAAGTCATTCACAAGATGTGCGCGATGGGGGCGCGAATTGTTGCACTATCGGTCGGACGATGGCATTCACGTATAGTATAGCTATTACGGCGCCTTAAATGACCACCAACGGTGTACGTCGACTACACATAATGCCACTCCAAAACGTCAGGGAACCTCCAGCTTGCTGCACTAGTTGGGTAGTGTATCTAAGGCGTTCATCCTGACCGGGTCGCCTCCAAACACGTCTCCAACAATTGTCTGGTTGAAGGCATATGAGACACTCATCGGTGAAGAGAACGTGATGCCAATCCTGAGCGGTCCATTCGACATGTTGTTGGGCCCATCTGTACCGCACTGCATGGTGTCGTGGTTGCAAAGATGGACCTCGCCATGGATATCGGGAGTGAAGCTGCGCATCATACAGCCTATTGCGTACGGTTTGAGCCATAACACGACGTCTTGTGGCTGCACGAAAGCATTACTCAAAACGGTGGCATTGCTGGCAGGATTCCTCCGAGCCATAATCCGTAGGTAGCGGTCATCCACTGCAGTAGTAGCCCTTGGGCGGACTGAGCGAGACATGTCATCGACAATTCCTGTGTCTCTGTATCTTCTACATGCCCGAACAACATCGCTATGATTCACTCCGAGACGGCTGGACACTTCCCTTTTTGAGAGCCCTTCCTGGCACAAAGTAACAATGCAGACGCGATCGAACTGCGGTACTGACCGCGTAGGCTCGGTTGAACTACAGACAACACGAGCCGTGTACCTCCTTCCTGGTGGAATGACTGGAACCTGGAACTCATCGGCTGTCGGACCCCCCCCCCCCCCCCCCCCCGGTCAAATAAGCGCTGCTCATGCATGGTTGCCGTCCGGAGTGGCCGAGCGGTTCTAGGCGCTACAGTCTGGCGCCGCGCCACCGATACGGTCGCAGGTTCGAATCCTGCATCGGGCATGGATGTGTGTGATGTCCTTAGGTTAGTTAGGTTTAAGTACTTCTAAGTTCTAGGGGACTGATGACCTCAGAAGTTAAGTCCCATAGTGCTCAGAGCCACTTGAACCATGCATGGTTGTTTACATCTTTGAACGGTCAGAGAGACTGTGTCTGTGATACAGTATCCACAGTCAACGTCTATCTTCAGGAGTTCTGGGAGCCGGGGTGATGCAAAACTTTTTTTTAAATGTATGTATGTTCGATGTCTTTAATCGCTACTGGATGTAAGCTAAAGCTCCTAGACGACGACGTCGATGACATATGTATGGTTAGGGCCAAATACTCATTTAGAACGGAGATTCTCGTGATTTTTTTTTATCGAAAAGATGTAAAACAAGAAGAGGTACAGGGTATATATACATTACTAGTTTCGCTGGATGGCTACGTGTTGGCCACATAAAATATCCCAAGTTACACAATGGCCTAAATTTGGTAGCGATGAACGTAATTTTCATTCCTACTTATTTTTAAAATTAGTTTTTCTTTACTTTTACAGATTACCGGCTTTTAAATAAAAATTTCGTCTGTAAGACCGAAGCAGTAGTACAGATGAAATGATTTTATGTTAGATTTATATCTTGCTTTATTATTTGTCAGATATTTTATGTTACAGAGCGCGTCATCAAAAATTTTATGACACATACACGACTCCATTCGGAGCCACTTACAAATTTAATAACCAGTAAGAAAAAGGTAATACTTTCCCCTCTCGAATTGTAATGGATTATTTATTTTTAATTTAATTATAAAATACCACACGAGTACAATGTGAAAGTGTTGCTGCCTCTTCAAGGAGTAACTCATTTTAACTGCAAAGTAAATGTGGATGATAGTCACATATTTTTCCTCTTGCTAGCTTTTCTGTAGTAGGTACTTTCTTCCGAAGTGAGGAGTTACACCCGAAAATTGTTTCGTAAGACATTATCGAGAAGAATATAGCATGTATTTTGAGGTTGATTGATTGATTCTGAGACTACCAATTATGTCAATAGCGAAAGTAGGTGAAATTTATCGTTAGAGTAACTTAGTAACATGTTTCTTCCAGATCTGGTTTTCATCATTATATAAGAACAAATGTTTCAAAAGCTTTATTTGCTCCACAGAACTGAATACAGTGTCATTTCCCAAAATATAGAGAGAGTCCATTGTCTGTGAACCACTTAACAGTTTTTTGAGAAACATCACCAGCCATGGAATACAGTGAAAATAACGGTTTTGTCGACATTCCGATTTCGGTATTTGATATGCAATTTAAATAGGGTGATATGCAGATCGAATTAATTTGGTCTGAAAATAGCTTATTTCTTTATTTTTATTAAAGATTACCCAATAGTGACTGTCAATACCAGAAGTACTTGTAGGTGTTTTATTTCTTGAGTATTACGTTCACCTGGGCCGGAAATTTCACAGACAGCGCATTACAGCGAGACAAACGGCAGCATTAACATAACACAGGCTGTAAGATGTGACTCTGACGCCAGGTAGGAGAGCATTGGCTGGAGGCTAGTGTGTGTACTGTACAGGAGGAGGAAGCGCCCATCTTGTGCCGACACAATACGGTTGGCAGGTAACGCTGCAGCTGTCCGGACAGCCTCAGAGTAGTCCCTGAAATTCCGCACGAGATGACCTCTGCTCACCAGTTCCTAATGCGTTTTCCTCCGCTGAGGGCGCTGTAAAGTACAGTAAAGGTCCCGAAAGGCAGGCAACAACGGGTCGTGAGCGGAGAATGCAGAGATGATGTCGTCAGTCTGCCGACAGGGGAGCAATAAACCGCTGGGCACTATGCAGGATCTGCGAAACCTGCAGGTACTTATGGCTCTATGCTCTCTGCAGAATATGGCAAGTGAGGTGTGAGGATTCTATAAACGGGAGACTACAGTTTTCCTATCGTAAACATACTGTAGCTAACCCCTCGTATACATATGAGATATGTTCGAAAAATTCCAGAATTTTGCCCACAAAATTTTTCTACACTTACCCTTTCCTTATCGTGCACGGTCTCCTTCGAAAACACTCTTCTCCACAATTGATGCACCGCCACCAACGCCATTTCCACGTCCAGAAGCAGTCTTGGTACGCTTCTTGCTGGATAAAACGAAGTGCCGTCTGAGAATTTTCTTTTATCTCGTCTGCCGTTGCAAATCTTCGTCCTTTGAACAGGGTTTCCAACTTTTTAAATAAATAAAGTCTGCAGTGGTTAGGTTTGGAGAGTACGGAGGATGACGCAGCTCAGTGATTTTGTTTCTTGTGGAATAGTCATGCAACAATAGGGATGAATGTGCGGGTGCGTCATCGTGATGCAAGAACCATGAGCTACATTTACAGGCATTTACTTTTCATATTTTCTTGCAGGTATCGCAACACGTCCCGATAGTACCGTCTATTAACAGTTTGTTCCTGTGGTATGAATTCATCATGAACTAATCGTTCAAAGTCAAAGAAAACTATCAGCATGGCTTTGACATTTGACCTGACCTGAAGAGCATTTTTTGGTCTTGGTGCAACTTTCACGACCCATTCTGAAGCTTGAACCCTGGTCTCAATATGCTAATGGCAGACACACGTCTCATCGCCAGTTCTGATTCTGTTAAGGATTCTGAAGGAACGTCTCTTTCTCATTTGCGCGATCCAAAAGGTTTTCACAGATTGTGACGCGTAGGTCTTTCTGGCCTTCACACATGAGCCGTGGGACGAACTACGCAGCAACACGACGCGTTCCAAATGCTATGTCAGGATTTCATGACATGACCCAACTGAAGTGTTACAGTCTTCTGCATCAGTGGGACAGTCACTCTTCGACTGTCACGCACAATTTCGTTGACGTTCCTGACATGAGGGTTGTCGGTAAAAGTCGAAGGATGTCCTGAACTAGGATCATCTTCATCTTCCGTCCGGCCATCTGTAAACCGTGTGAACTATTCGTAACACCGAGTGCTGCTTAAGCACTCATCTCCGTAGGCTTCCTGCATCATTTAGTGTGTCCCTGTAAAGGTTTTCTTGAGTTTCACACAAAATATAATGCAGACGTGTTGCTCCCTCTAGCCCTGCCATCTCGAATTCGCGAACTGTGCCACACAACGTTCGACTCCGTGCAGCACTGAACAATAACTAACAGACATACAACGGAGCCGGCCGGAGTGTCCGAGTGGTTCTAGGTGCTACAGTCTGGAACCACGCGACCGCTATGGCCGCAGATTCGAATCCTGCCTCGGGCATAGATGTGTGTGTCGTCCTTAGGTTAGTTCGGTTTAAGTAGTTCTAAGTTCTAGGGGACTGATGACCTCAGCAGTTAAGTCCCATAGTGCTCAGAGCCATTTCAACCATTTTGAACATACAACGTATGAAACTTCCAGCAGTTACACACAAAACACAGGCGTGTTCGTGGATGCCAACGACATTTCGCCCCAATGTACCATTGGTGCGAAATCCCCAATGTTCCTGAGCTTTTTGAACAGACTTCTTATATAAAGCAGATGGGAATCTCAGTAGGATCGTTGCAAACAACACAATAACATGCTCCGTCGAGGCACCGACTGGGCAGAACCAAATCAAACCCCTCTCTTTAGCTGTATGCCTCTGGCCGCGAAAATGTTGGCCAAGTATGACATAGTAGTTTGGGAAAATTATTGAGAAGTGGGAAGATGCTCCAGGAGAATTGACACTTGTCATTGGATGACTGCTCATGAGAGTCTAGGAGTGGCTGTCAACGAAGGGACAAATGTTACAAGGAGAAACTAGGAAGATACTTCGTCTGCTGCTACTAAGAAAAATACTTGGAATTTGCTCGCAGAATTCGAGGTGAGAAGTAGTGTTTCACTTTGGAGCTCCAACTGGAGCACGACGTTAAGTTCGGATTAGGCAGGTCTTCAGGATTCACAGGCATTGGATCCGACACAATGAGCGCCGACAACAGCACTAGCGATGGACACTGTTAAGAAAATGGTAACACCTGTCATCAGCTTCTACAATTCTCAATGTACTCAGTACACTTTAGTGTGTGAATGAGTAGGACGAAGACGCTGTTCTGGCCTGCATAATTTTACGAACTCGAATTTTGGTAATCACCGGCGTCAAATCGCAGTAACGGATCAATGTAGTAATACTGTAGTAATCTACCTATCGGTTCCTTGTGTTGAATCTCCGGTAATCCTAGTTGCTCGTAACTGTTTCATGGTCTTGCGATAATCTGTCAGCGAATCGGATGTTACTAAACATATTCGTATTATGCTTCAGTGCAACTACTGCAATCGTTTTTTGTGAGGATTTATAATAAATAGTAGTACTTACGGTATTTTTGACTTTCATTAGTATGTCACCTGGTCACAAAATTAAATTACAGTGTCACTATTTTTCATCCCCAATTTGATGTTTGTAGGACCATAATTTAGCGTTAATTAAAAACCCGTACGTAACAAATGATAGTTCACAGTCTTCATTGGGCATCTTTATGCTGATACAGCTAGTGTAAATGCGCAGGCGTTAGGATAGTACAGTCATTTCTTCTCTTGCCTTCACTCGACTGGGATTTATTATATGATTCATGTCGTCTGCAAAAGGTACCAGTTCTGCATGATGAATGCCAAGTGAAGGTCATTAAGATGTATAAGGAATACAAGTGGATCCTACAGCGAATCCCATTCGAGTGCCTTTCTAAGATAGTTTGTGTTATTCGCCTCAACTTGTGGAATTCTGGTGGTTAAGTATGATGCAAAACAGTTTTCTGTAAAACCATCAATTTCATAAAACTTACGTTTTTCTAAGAGAGTAGCACTAATTACGCAGCCAGAGCCACGGGCGGTTTACAAGAAGTACCAATTCGCAAAATTTCATTATTGTATTATTTGGTGAGTGAATGTATAAATACACTCCTGGAAATGGAAAAAAGAACACATTGACACCGGTGTGTCAGACCCACCATACTTGCTCCGGACATTGCGAGAGGGCTGTACAAGCAATGATCACACGCACGGCACAGCGGACACACCAGGAACCGCGGTGTTGGCCGTCGAATGGCGCTAGCTGCGCAGCATTTGTGCACCGCCGCCGTCAGTGTCAGCCAGTTTGCCGTGGCATACGGAGCTCCAACGCAGTCTTTAACACTGGTAGCATGCCGCGACAGCGTGGACGTGAACCGTATGTGCAGTTGACGGACTTTGAGCGAGGGCGTATAGTGGGCATGCGGGAGGCCGGGTGGACGTACCGCCGAATTGCTCAACACGTGGGGCGTGAGGTCTCCACAGTACATCGATGTTGTCGCCAGTGGTCGGCGGAAGGTGCACGTGCCCGTCGACCTGGGACCGGACCGCAGCGACGCACGGATGCACGCCAAGACCGTAGGATCCTACGCAGTGCCGTAGGGGACCGCACCGCCACTTCCCAGCAAATTAGGAACACTGTTGCTCCTGGGGTATCGGCGAGGACCATTCGCAACCGTCTCCATGAAGCTGGGCTACGGTCCCGCACACCGTTAGGCCGTCTTCCGCTCACGCCCCAACATCGTGCAGCCCGCCTCCAGTGGTGTCGCGACAGGCGTGAATGGAGGGACGAATGGAGACGTGTCGTCTTCAGCGATGAGAGTCGCTTCTGCCTTGGTGCCAATGATGGTCGTATGCGTGTTTGGCGCCGTGCAGGTGAGCGCCACAATCAGGACTGCATACGACCGAGGCACACAGGGCCAACACCCGGCATCATGGTGTGGGGAGCGATCTCCTACACTGGCCGTACACACTGGTGATCGTCGAGGGGACACTGAATAGTGCACGGTACATCCAAACCTTCATCGAACCCATCGTTCTACCATTCCTAGACCGGCAAGGGAACTTGCTGTTCCAACAGGACAATGCACGTCCGCACGTATCCCGTGCCACCCAACGTGCTCTAGAAGGTGTAAGTCAACTACCCTGGCCAGCAAGATCTCCGGATCTGTCCCCCATTGAGCATGTTTGGGACTGGATGAAGCGTCGTCTCACGCGGTCTGCACGTCCAGCACGAACGCTGGTCCAACTGAGGCGCCAGGTGGAAATGGCATGGCAAGCCGTTCCACAGGACTACATCCAGCATCTCTACGATCGTCTCCATGGGAGAATAGCAGCCTGCATTGCTGCGAAAGGTGGATATACACTGTACTAGTGCCGACATTGTGCATGCTCTGTTGCCTGTGTCTATGTGCCTGTGGTTCTGTCAGTGTGATCATGTGATGTATCTGACCCCAGAAATGTGTCAATAAAGTTTCCCCTTCCTGGGACAATGAATTCACGGTGTTCTTATTTCAATTTCCAGGAGTGTAGTATTTCTAGTCGAGCGAACCTTCTGGTATCGAAACTATGATATGCTAAGTTAATTGTTTGCATTAAAGGTTAGACTAAGCTTTAGTGTATCACTTCGCTGGACTCGTTATATGTCTGCTCATGGTGCTAGTCCGCCTCCCTCGACTGCGCTGGTGTCGGTGGTAAGGGCGTGGAGGTATGTGGACGCCCATTACGACAGAAGGAGGGCGCAGTTTGCAGTCGGCGCACGTACTGGTCGGTGGCGCGATATCGCGCTGCGCATATCCACGCCCTGCCGCACGTT
This sequence comes from Schistocerca americana, assembly GCF_021461395.2. Taxonomy (NCBI): domain Eukaryota; kingdom Metazoa; phylum Arthropoda; class Insecta; order Orthoptera; family Acrididae; genus Schistocerca; species Schistocerca americana. Next base: position 624,161,876 of record NC_060123.1, on the reverse strand, counting down.
TAAGCAGGCCATCATTAATTCAAACTCTTATCCATCAAACGTGTAATGCTCCGCTGTCGTTGCCAGGCAACGGCCGCTCTGAATCAAAAACAGGCCCCCCCGGGTTTGGTCTAATGTTGTGATCAGAACGATGGCAGCTACAGCCAAGTATGTGCCCCTGTGACCAGTTGCTGGCCACGTAACTTTTAACACACGGCGCACTGGCTACACGTTAAATTACGCGTGACTGAAACTCGTAGAGGCGATGGGCATTTTGTTTTCCCCACACCATATGACCACGATTCAAGGCTATACATTAGAAAACTGATCATAGTATGTCACTTGCAAACGGGTACCGAATGAGAGTGCTTTCTTCTATTTTTTAACGAAACACAGTTACCTGAACAGTTGAAATACTATTTTTAAACAAATTCCGTGCTAACGGCGCAAATATTATCGAGCTACCAGTTGAACAAGTCATGGCTACAGAATACTGACACGAATTATTTTCAGAAGAATGGAAGTAATGGTAGATGTCAACCATAGCGAAGATCAGTCTGGATTTCACGGAAATGCTGTAACGCATGAGGCTATGCTGATCCTACTGCTTGCCTTTCAAGATTCTTAGACTGAAAAAAGGCTAACTTAAATTTCTAGAATCGGTAGACTGAACGAGAGCTTTTCAAAATTTCGATTCGAATAAAATCTTTGAATTTCAGAATGTAGCAGAAATAAATGAAGGGAGCGAAACATTGGACAACTTTTGTAGAGGCTAGGTAACAGCTGCAACACACGAAGGGCGTAGAAGGGACCACGTTGTTGGGAAGGTACACAAAGCAAGCAGTGACTGAAACCAGGGAGAAATTTGGAAGGCGAATCAAAGTTCAGGAAGACGACACAAAAATTCTTGAAATTTGCAAAGGATGTACGAGATGTACGAGTAATTCTGTCAGAGGTGACAAAGAACTTTGAAGAGTTAGATTAGGAAATGACACCAAAAGTAGTCTGTGAGTTTGGCTGCCGCCGGGGTGGCAGAGGGGTTCTAGGCTCTACAGTCTGGAACCGCGCGACCGCTACGGTCGCAGGTTCGAATCCTGCCTCGGGCATGGATGTGTGTGATGTCCTTAGGATAGTTAGGTTTAAGTAGTTCTAAGTTCTAGGGGACTGATGACCTCAGAAGTTAAGTCCCATAGTGCTCAGAGTCATCTGAACCATTTTGAGTTTGGCTATTTGGCCTAAGAAATAAATGATGGTAGCCGATACTGAGGGTGTATAAAATACAGACTAGCAACAGCAAAACAACCGTTTCTGAAAAAGAGCAATTTTTTAACAACAAACACAAATTTAAATTTTAGGAAGTCTTACTTTGAAGCATTTGTGAAGATGGTCTTGGCCGGCCGGAGTGGCCGAGCGGTTAAAGGCGCTACAGTCTGGAACCGCACGACCGCTACGGTCGCAGGTTCGAATCCTGCCTCGGGCATGGATGTGTGTGATGTCCTTAGGTTAGTTAGGTTTAAGTAGTTCTAAGTTCTAGGGGACTTATGACCAGAGCAGTTGAGTCCCATAGTGCTCAGAACCATTTTAACCATTTTTTGAAGATAGTCTTGCACAAAAGTGAAACGTGGATACCAAGAGACTCTGACATGAAGGGAATGGAAGCTTTTAAAATGTGGTCATGCAGAGGAACGTCGAAAATTCGATGAGTAGAATAGGAAATAAGGAGGTACTGAATTAAAATGGAGAAAAAAAATTAATGTTACAAGTTGACTAAAAGAAGGGCTCGGTTGATAGGTCACATCCTGAGGCGTCAAGGAATATTCAATTTGTAAAAATGGGTAGTGTGGGTGGAATAAGTTGAGAGGGAGACAAAGGCATCAATGCTGAACAAAAACAAACTCAACATTATACAATGCCTATGGACATCGAAACTGAACAAACACCCGTCAAAATTATTTCGACATACTCTTACCCTTTTTACAGTATGTTAAATGCCATTTTCGCACAATCATGAGTCTGTTTTACAATAATGCACTTAAGTTGTTCCTTCTACTCAGGAATTGTTGTTGATTTGTTCAGTGAATACGTTACTTCACATAACCCCGCAGAATGACGCATACTCTGTCATATCACAAAATCTTCGTCGCCAGATATGGTTTCTATGGCGTGAAATGTCACCATCTGGTAATGTCTCCTGCAAAAATGCGCATGAATCCCGCAGAGTAGGTAAGGTGGCACCTACCTGCTCGAACCCTAGCTTTCCAGAGCCATCTGTTCCAGCTGGGGCCAAGGAAACTCACTTATGTTGCGATAACGTACGTCATTCACCACCACCACCACTAGAATACCTGCAGCATTCTCGAGACTCCGCCCTGAACAGTCGCTCACCGTGTGCACACAAGCTTTAGAAGTATTATGAGAGGTTTTCGTCGCCAGAACTTTGACAGTATTACTTGTTGCCATAGTGTTGGAAACGATCGCTAAATATAACATTCCTCGCAAAACTGAAGCACACTCCGTGTTTCCAACACTCTGCCAACGAATGCACGCCGTTTGCAAATGCTCGGTTGGCACTAGTTCTTGTCAGTTGAACCCTGTAAGGATGTACATGAAAATCCTTTGCACGGCGCTCGTCGACATGTACAGCTCTTCTGATCGGTGGTTTGTAGATTAGGGACAACATTCATTTACCGAGGCAATATTTTCAGTATACCAGTCAGTAAGCCGTCACTTTGGCGTCTTAACATGAGGACCTGACACCACGTTCCTAGAATTTTTCAATTCGCCTAGTGTTGATGAGTCGGGTACGTTTCTCCGATCGAAAGTTGTGCGCAACGTGCGAAGTGTCTCAGCAGAACTTCCCCGTAGACCTACTCATAATACGTTTCGAAAATGATAGCGCGTCGTTCCACATTTCTAGACGACAACTGGACAATAGTAAAGCCTTTGTAATACATACGAAAGAAGACAGTGTGCAGTTTAAATTGTGCACTGTTTTTGGTGCAAACTTTATCCATGTCTTCATTTTTACTTTTACGATTTTACAGTTAATAGCTCTGCTTTAAGAAATGTACTTTAATTATTAAGAATGATTTAATTTCTTGAGATCTACAAGTAAGTTGAGGGCAACACAGCGTAGAAATCTGAAATACTTTCCCATTTTATCACCAACCGCTGAAGATTCTAGTTTAAAATTCTGTTAGTAATAGGAAATGGCTTCACTTACGGCAACTAAGTTTACGACCTGACCTGAGAAAGCTCGCACAAAATTCGAATACAGGGTAGGAAGGAAAAAAAGTGTGAACGCTAGAAGAGATGGCTCATTCAAATCGGAATCGTAATATTTACTTACTGGGATTGGAGATATTGAACTAGTGTTAGAGATACAAAAAATACCAAAAACGCAGGTTCGCGGATTCTAACTCCTGTTAGTGATTTTAGATTAGTAATATTGTATTCTGTATACCAATTAATTACTCCTAATGCCAAACGTTTAATTTTTATTTATGTAGGCCATACTTTTCTACAACGAATGATTAGTTTTATTTTTCGAGCCTACAGATGTGAATTTCACGTACTTTGAAAAATAAGTTTTATAGAGTTACTTGTGAAATCAACACACTTACTCGTATATTGTGGGGATTGCGGAAACTTTCGTGGAACTTACGAAGTTTATTGCTCTCGTTACACATATGTCGGAGCTACTTTTATAAGTCTTCTGTCGACTACATCACTTTTGTATGTTCAGACAGGAAATACACATCATATCCAATGTTTGTGTGCTTTCACACTGAAAATGGGCCCTACGCTGTGGATGTGATATGTTGTTATGTACTGTTCTCAGTTGGGCATTATATATATTGTGCACGTGCGCGCGATTCAGTTTGGTCTCAGTTTCTCTTTATTTCTTTCCATCATACATACACTGGTACCGTAGCACATTTTAATTGCAGACTAAAAGCATCACCCTTTGGCAAAACGTCGATAATCAAGTAGGACAACAGAATGGTTAAATTCTTTTCTTTTCTCCAACGATGCATATTTGTGCAGTAGTAATGCCAATAATTCGAAGACAGTGACAGCTGTTTATTGCAACAGTGACGTATTCTGAAGGAGTCTCGCATGGACTCCAGAGGCAGCAAAGTAAATTGGCAACTGTTTACAACGAATTAAAGAGCTTTTGATGAGACCATATAGCCCTAGAAAATCCACAACGGCTGCATGAAAACTGCTGACATTTAGAATGTACACAAGATAACTTGTCTCGTAGATGTGCAGATGGCGCGGTAGGGGAGTGGACGATGTTAGGGTGCGGAGGCTCCATTGTGAACTGTCACTGCACAGTAGGGGAGGCGAAGTTCGGCAGCTGAAGCCTTCACACAAACGTGTATGTTGCATAATTTTTAATTTAGAGCTTATGGAAATGGTACTAATAATTTATGCCACTACACTTAATAACACGACTAATATAGGACAAGAATAGTTACAAAGACACAGACTCAACCACAGCAAAATAAATCTGATCATAAAACGGAGAAGATGTAAAAATACAGCATAGTGGATAACGTTGCTTACTGTGATACTGATGGTACGAAATACACTGACAGAAAAATAAATCGCAAGACGAAGAAGGTGTGCGACAGAAACGAAAGTCGGTAGGCATGTTTCTGCACCAGGAAGATGATGTCTGTTCAAATTTCGCGCCAGTCGCATAAGAGTACCGCCAGTAACACCTCTATATGGATGCAAATCAGGTTCGCCTTAAACACAAACTGATCCTCACCACCCTCTCCCTTGCTCTTTCTTTTTCCCAGGCTCCCTCTCCCCCCTTCCATCCTGTTATTTCCCTGCGTACCCTCTCTCTGCCTCCCTTCTCCATCCTGAATCCTTTTGCATTCCCCTACTCTGCCTTTCCCCTCTCGCATCTGCCCTGCCCCTCCCCCCCCCCCCCTCCGCCTTATGAGACCTTTCCCTCCATCGGTCTCATCCCCCTTCGTTTCTCCTCTCCTCACCCCTTTTTTCGCTTCATCTGTCCAGGTCCCCCCCCATCTGTCCTTGGCTGTGGTGTGTCATCTTCGTGCCCACTTTTTAGTGCAGCGTTTCAGGTGAGTGTTAAGTGTTGTGCGTCTGTTCTGAAGTGTTGCAAACGGAAATCATACTGTCACTGGGTGTGATTTTTTATCTCTTGCGAACAGAAACCAGACTGTCGCCGCGTCTTTTAATTGTCTGTCTACTGTTTTACATGTCTGCCTCTTGTGTATTTTATCAGCATCACTAACCCTTTGTTTTCTGTTTTAACTTCCACAATTTTCCATCATTATACAATTTAAGTCACTGTTGTTGTCGCCCGCTTTTATTGTTTATTATCTGCTTCTTATGTTTTAATAATTTTGTAGGCTGAAGAGTGGTGTACTAAGCTGCTGCCAGCCCGCCCCATTCGGGGGGGAATCGAAACTCAACAAAGGAAAGAAAAAGACTATCACCACTTGACAGTGGTCAAGCCGAAACGTTGTTGATTTTAAACGGTTTCACGCTGTGTGTCCCAGCATGTCATTGTCGATATCGGTGACCGCATTAATTATTCTTCCTCGGAATTTTTCCAAATGAAGTGGGAGTGGAGGCGCACAACCGCAGGTGGCTGCAGGGGCTACTAAAGAAGAGATGTGCCGTGACAGAAAGCACTTCCAATCTAACAATGAGGAAGTTCAGCAATGAGTTAATCTTGTAAGTCTGAAATAAAATGTGGTGGCGCACAGTCTTGCAGTAATTGTGGCGTAAGCCATTGCAGTAGCATGTTCAAGTACACTAATTCAGTTACAGTTTTCTCCGCAAAGAAATATGGTCCATAAACTTTTGAAGATGACGTGGTATAAAAGACGTGATGGCGGTTAGCCTTTCCAGGCATATGGACGTAGCTTCTGCACTGAAAACCATCTTCTACGACAACCATCTTGCTCTAGTAGTCGCTTCATTGCAAAAATCAGAACGAAGCTCAGTGTCTCGCGCAGTCAGAATGCGCAACAACTGCAACCGGTATGGTTTTACACACACATACTCATACACACACACACACACACACACACACACACACACACACACACACACACACACACGACAGGTAATTGATTGCGGTACCTGTAAGTTCTCTGCTCACACGTGTAGTCGATTTCTTCGGGCTCCTGACTAATGTTTCCCGCATACGCACCGCCTTCTCTACTGACGGTCCCTCCCGAGCGGTTTTCTTCCCACCATGTAAGCAGTCAGTTTAACGTAATTTGTTACACCAGCTTTTGCCTGATATTTGGTACGGAATCGTCACTGAACAGTAGCAGTTGACTCACATTTAACGAATTTAAGGACACAAAACGCACGCACAGCCCCATTGAGTGCTATGTTCTGAAACGTCTGTCCCCTAGTGGATCATCTGTTGCAATTACTTCACGGTGGGTATAACGAATCTAAACTTGGAGAGACACAGAAGAATTACGTATATCATTGGATATAGCATGTCTTACTGTTTCCGCGCAGCATTCTTCTGAAACCACGGAGTTACTTGTGGGCAACCGTATAAATGATTAAGTGTGACAGGTGGCGACGAGCAAGACATACCTGGTATAGCTATGTGGGAACCGGAGCTACCACTTATGCAAAGATTAAGGAAAACCACAGACTACTAATGAATAAGGCACTAAAGACTGAGTAAAAATTGCTGTGACAACGTCACTTATTTTGAATGTAATACGCGTTGCCAGCTCTGTGAAATGTTCGAGAAAGAAATCCTTTGTCATACTGTGGCAGCTTATATATTTTTAAGTTAACGTAGAGCTAATTTAACAAACCAAAAGCGTACTATAATGATTATAACCAGCTACGAACAAACAGGTTAATGATTAAGACTGCTACATATTGGTAATGTTAGTATGAAGGTCCTCCAAGATGGCCTTTCGGAAGATTTGGACATTTCTCTGGGTGAAGTGTAAATTTCAGTTTCAGAATGACTGGTATCTCTCGTAGAGTGTTCGGCTTATATTCAGACACTGCAGGGTCCAAGCGACTCATTGTGCTGTCTCGTTCTGCCACTCACGATGGACCGTTCAGTTCCGACCGATGCAGTCTGGTTTTATTCATTCTGCTACGGCACTTGTTGATGGGTGCACCCACTGCCCTTTGTAATACAAAAACATGTCCTCAAATAAATACAATTGAATATGATGGCACTGTTAAAATGTTTTTGAACATGGTTGTAGCTAAAGTTTACTGGATATGTAAATTTTTCTATTTATTTTAATTGCCTTTTACAATTTGGTAATCATTGTTCCTACAACTGCCTCATGGCAACTGATGCATGTTTCAGTGTGGGCATCCTCAAAGAGGTCTTATTTATTCGTTGCCATGTTACAGCTTCGAATGGGCTTCCGAACTGTCTGTACGACGTAATTTTCAGAGAGATCGCTTAGTATTCTTTCACAGGATGTTTTGTTACGTCAAACTCTTACAAAACTGCATTTACCCCAATCGAGTGTTGGATGATTAACATCCCCTAAAAGGTGGCGGTGCGATTCGGGAACATTCTTACAAGCGACCTTATGATTTTCGGCAGCATTTTGGAGGTTAGTCTGTTGATCGGCAGAAATACTCAGTTGTAAGTTTATAGCCACCGTTGATACTTTTTCTTTCTCAAACAATTTCGCTTCCAGCTTCAACTTTTGTTTCTGTAAATTTAACTTTCTTGTCCACTGTGACCAATACCCTAACCGTCCATTACCTACTAGCCTGTCCTTTCCATACGCACTCCCGAGATTTATCCTAAAAGTCTGACTGCATTCAATTTCCTGATTTAGCCAGCGTTCTACACCTAGTATTATGTGTTAGTAGTACTTCAAACTGTGCGTCTATGTTGCGAGCGGTTCTGCAGTTGATCACAGTCGCTTACTCGTATATGCAGGACCGACAAATTGCAGGACTGGATTCCTGACTTGAAATGGAGGGGAAGAGGTTCTATGAACATGTGTCAGTAAATGCATCGTTACCAAGGTAGATAGCGCTGACGAATGATAGTTCCACTGACCACGTGTCGTGTGTTCCTTGCGTGTTCCAGGCTATGTGATTTACCCAGCGTATTGTAAGCAACATAATGGTCCGTTATTCACGTTGGGAACATGCCACGAATGTGTTTGTGTACGGCCAAGCAGACGGAAACGGTCGAATGGCAGCACGACTACACCAAAACAGGTACCCTCACAGACAGCAACCACATCACACAATATTTCAAGCTCTTAAAGAGCGTTTTTGCGATCATGGGTCCTTTCAGACAGACGAACGTGCAGGGAGGCAGCGGACTGCGCGTACACCAGATTTGGAGGACCGGATTCTACAGGATATTGAGGTGAACCCTAGTACAACCTTCAAGCAAGTGGCCCGCCTCGCCAACGTGGTGTAAGCCAAAGTACGATTGTGAGTATACTGTATGACAACCATTATTGTCCCTACAATTGCATTCCCATGGAGGCCACTTTGAACGTCTGTCGTAATGTGGATGCGATGAAGCTGTGTACTGTGTTCCGGGAAAATTTATCGTCGTTGCACGTACACCGTCCATTACCGGATCAAAATTTAGAGGACCTTTTTTTCGTCACTTTCAGTCACGAATCCGTCCCTGTAGTTTGTCAGTTTTATTAACGTTTACCCTATGTATATACGCACATAGCGAGTGAATGAGCATTGATCTTCATGCCGTACAGGAGCCATTGGTATGGGCAATGTTTGGAGAACTCAGTTCGGGTTGTCTTCAACGTGACAAAGATCTTCTTCTTCCAAGCTGAGATTGCGGATGTACCAGCCGTTGTCGCGATCGGACGATAACTTAGTGCAATGTCGTAATTACAATATACTGAAGACGGCGCCCCCTTCTTAGATGGTGTGCGTACAGTGAAACAGGAGATTTTAAATTGACCGGCCGGCCGGCCGGAGTGGCCGAGCGGTTCTAGGCGCTACAGTCTGGAGCCGAGCGACCGCTACGGTCGCAGGTTCGAATCCTGACACGGGCATGAATGTGTGTGATGTCCTTAGTTTAGTTAGGTTTAAGTAGCTCTAAGTTCTAGGGGACTGATGACCTCAGAAGTTCCATAGTGCTCAGAGCCATTTGAACCATTTTTTTTTTTTAAATTGACCCGATCTTCAAACTTATATCTAAATGCTACAATTCCGGACATGGGTTCCTTATCAAAACTTTATCTACTACTAAGTGCCCTCTACAACCCCTGGAAGCTTGTAATCTGAATTCTGAAACGCAATTATATATATATATATATATATATATATATATATATATATATATATATATATGTGTGTGTGTGTGTGTGTGTGTGTGTGTGTGTGTGTGTCTTTAAAAAATACAGCCAGCGAAGCGTTACCTTTTGTACGATTTACGCACAGGCAGGAACGAAATTTTTTCGAAATGCAACTGGAGTGGACAGTATTTTACGAACAGCATCGGTGGCCATTTCACAAATACACTTCATCACGCACAATCACAGAAGTCGCTTTTCAGAGGTAAATTTACGTTCCCGGTGTGAATAAAGGTTTCGTTTTATCGCTTTTTAAATACGAGTTGTCCCCGCATTGTGTGGTACGTACTTTTTGTGGCATATTTGCGTTTGCAGGTCGTCAGGTCTGGGCTATGCTGGTGAACAAGCGCTGCCAGAGAGTTCGTTCGAGCGCACAGGTCATTGACTTAACTTCCCTGACTTTCAGAACCTGAAACAGATTAGTTTGGTACAGTGGGCCCACGGTGATTTTGTGGCAAAAATTATCCCTGACACTTTAATGTAATTGGAGATTTATTATGCTAAAGGGGCTAAGTAACAAAATGTACTTTGAAGGTTACTCAGACTAAACATTATTCAAATGACGTGAACGTAAATCTGCATTGACTCCACATTAATACTTCCTCATTGGCTCAAGGAAAGCAAGTTAGCGCTTGGCATGATTCAAAAATACCAAACAACACTGACGTTTCTAATATATTTGCACTGAAATGCTAAACGGGATAAATTCACCAAACTGCTTTTGTAATATTTCAACTTCTCGCTATCATTTTACCGTTCAGTCTTGATACAATTCACTGAGCAACTATGTGCACTTCGGGCATGTATTCTATCATTCTTTGGAAGTCCTTTTTCTTCAGTGAAGACAATCCATTTTGCGCAAGTGACCTCACTCTACGTCGTTGTTTTGAAATCGTCATTTCGCCACCCTATTTCAATATTGTTTCATTATCCCTCAATTTCACGAAATGTCTTTTTTATTTGGATTATCCCAGACGCGGTGATGTTAACTCATGTGGCAGAACTTAAATGAATCTTAGTTGTTTTAATGATAATATCAGCCGCTTGCTGAAAATAATCTCTATGTCCTGTAACACATTCTGCATTCACCCCATTTACTGTGAACAAGTCATAGAAGTTACACCCACGTCATCTACTGCCCTTCGTCGAACCTACAGCAGCCATCATCAGAGATATTCATTTTATTATGTAAAAGCTCTTTTTAAATACCACCAAATGAAGTAGGAAACATAATTTATGCAAAACTGGTGCTTAGCCCCTGGGACCACGATAACCTTTCAATTACAGTTTGATTTATGGACAATAAAGTTAGCAATAACTGATTAAAGTTCGTTTTTGTATAAGAGATCACTATTCACAGCTTCTTTTCCAAATAAAATGTTTTCTGCGTACTTACTGAACTATTACAATTACATCCTGAATTATTAAAATCTGATTAAAACGCACAAAACTCTTAAAGGCTTAAAAATTTTATACGAACATTCATAATAAACTCGGAAGGGTTACACGTAATACATCAAAACACTTTCCAGTTGAGGGTGTTTCAAAAAGATTTGTCAGGTTTCACCTGAATGAAGACAGAAGCACGCTCTGTTACGGAAGTTACGTACCTCTTGGATACATTAGAGATATGATGGGTTTTCTACAATGGCGAGAACATTCAGGAACTGTCACTTACCACGAATAAACCATCACACTGGCACCTATGCGTAAGAGGATTTCTTCACAGTGTGCTGCCTTAACGACGAATCGGTCACAAAGGGCGCACGGCAATTGAGCCACCGGTCTCCAACGTCGTCTGGTCTCACGGCATGCGAGTTTTTTTATGGGCCTCTGTGAAAGACTTCGACTACGTGGCTCTAATAACATAGGGTGAGCTATGACGCCCCACTGTACAGCAGCGAGTGTATTACCTCCACGCTTGCTCCCAAAATGACAATCGTCTCAATGTCTGTCTTGCGTCTGGTGATAAAACATTGAAAATTTGTAAAAGGTAAACGCAAACTTTTGTCGTGAACGTAGTTACAAAAATTACCCCAAGGTAGCTGTAATTGTAAAAAACGGATATATCTTTTCAAGTAAAAACTTTACAGCTCTATTCGTAATTTAATATTCACCCCAAGTTGGCATCATCACTTATTTGGAAGATATCCCTTGTAAAATCAATTTAACCTTTTTGAAACATCCCGTATTAAGAACCTGAAATCTGGCAAGAACACCGCTTATTAGAAGTAATAAAGAGAAGGGAAACATTACATGTAAGTGGTTATCTGAGATCTCATTTATGGCTGCCTTGTTACGGTAAGTGGACCGAGATTATATGTTACAAGAAAAAAATACTTAGTCCTTCACTTGGATTCGAATCTAAATATGTGTTTTTAAATGCAGTAATTTTAATTGATTTATCTACCAGAATAAGGAACACATATCGATTGAAAGCTACCATTTGCTGCTGCAGCAACTTCTCATAGCTTTCCAAGGAAGATGTAGAGCTATTTCCTCAGGAGAGAAGGAACAGCTAGATATATGGTCTCCCTGTATCCTGAGCCTAGTTACTGCGATAAAATTAATGTAGTTTTTTGCGTAGCATACGTAACTTTCTTTATGCGTGGCAAAGTAGATCAACATTTCAGACAGAGGAACGAATCCCAATATGTATCTTTCATCAACAGCGTTATTACCTATGGATACACTGTAGAATGTTTGATTGAGGCAAACCAATGCCAAATATCTCCAGTCGATCATTCTCATCTCCTGGAAATTTCACAGGTAATCTCCTACAATTTCCCTCAGAAAAGGCCTGAAAAATACAAAATAATCCCCTTTGTTAACGGAATATGGAATACAAAGTAATTGTCATTTGTAAATAAACTGTCAATAGTCTTGTAATGGTTATACATTCAAAAATTGTCTGATTTGTGACGTATACAATCATAGTATACTGTTAGTATGATATTAATATATGACAGAATAATACTATACTTATACCTGAAATTATTATTGTTCTGAATTAATGTTATATTCAGTCCCACTTTGTTACTATATCAGTACTTCTTCAATTGTGTAAATAGCGCTTAAAATGAAGGAATACAAAATTCAGATGACACTGGTAGTGGTTGTTAATAAACAGGAAAGGGAGACTTTGGATAGCTGCCTTACAGCGACGTTACTATAGAAGTAATTCTCCTGTTCCATTCCCAAGAAAGTTCCATGTTTGTTTGTTTGGTTCTGTTCGTTTTTAACATCTTTTTACTAGGTCACCTTCTTGTCTGGTTGTCTGTCTTTCTGTCTATTTGGTACAAATTTTAAAACTGCTCTTCAACCACCTTTCCAAAGAGATGGAGACTTGAAATTTTAAACATAGCTCAGAATCGGATAAAATGAAATATCAACTCGCATTCTTGCATGTCTTATTCATCTAGCTCCGATAGGGCTGGTAGCGGATGAGAAAAGGGTCGGTAATACCTGACATCTTGGCTGCTCTACACCACCAGAGTGTTGTGCTGGTAGTATCGGAATGAGTTCCAGGCTGTATACATGGAACTTTATAACAGCTGCTAAACAGCAGTATTACGCCTGTGGGTGCTAGTATCGCCTCTGCAACGTTGGCCTCCTGGCGCCGCACGGCCACGCCCACCTAGGCGGCCAATTAGTGCTCATGGCCACAATATAAGGCAACCTGCGCTGCAACCTTTCCCTCAGCTGTGTATTCATTAAACTCTGTCATGTCTCACTACATACCATCTGTTTGATCTAAGATTTCGGTACAATTTAGGATGTTGGTCTTGCATTATTCATCTGAATTTTGTTGTTCCACCATGGTATTTTCGTTTCCTCTTGCTGTGCTGTATCCCTGGCTACCTGGTCAGTCTCCATTGAGCCGTGCTCACTACTCGCTAGATGCCGATCACAATAGGTCTCACAATAAAATAAAAAATCTTATAAAGTCATACATGATTAATTCTAGTTCCTTCTTTATTTTATGTTTTAGTAAAGCAACTATAAAGCAGAGTGATATATTGTTAGTGGACAGGTATAACACGTTTCTATTTCAGATACGATCTGGTGAAATGACAGTGAAATAAACCTGAAATTAAATACATGTCTCCCTTATAATCCCATCAAGGTGGTTTACAATTTACTGAAACATTACACACACACACACACACACACACACACACACACACACATTTACGAAGACTAAAATAAAAATAAATTATTGCAGAATGAAATTTTCACTCTGCAACGGAGTGTGCGCTGATATGAAACTTACTAGCAGATTAAAACTGTGTGCCGGACAGAGACTCGAACTGAGGTCCTTTGCCTTTCGCGGGCAAGTGCTCTACCAACTGAGCTACCTGTCCTCACAGCTTCACCTAGAGTCCTACCCACCAAACTTCACAGAATATCTCCTGCGAAACTTGCAGAACTAGCTCTCCTGGAAGAAAGGTTATTGCAGATACATGGTGTTGTGGATTGGCAGGAGACCAACCCACTAAATTGAGAGGAAGCCGAAAGGCACGCGTTTAAGCTCACGCTGGCTGGCGCGAGGTCTGGAACAGGACAAGGTAATTAGAACTTAGAAAAAAGGAGGTAACTGGTAGTATACTTAACTTTAATCCATTAATGTTGAACGTAGCTCTTGTCTGTACATTATTTACAATATCATTAGCAACTGAACATGGCGCCTTGCTAGGTCGTAGCAAATGACGTAGCTGAAGGCTATGCTAACTATCGTCTCGGCAAATGAGAGCGTAATTTGTCAGTGAACCACCGCTAGCAAAGTCGGCTGTACAACTGGGGCGAGTGCTAGGAAGTCTCTCTAGAGCTGCCGTGTGGCGGCGCTCGGTCTGCAATCACTGATAGTGGCGACACGCGGGTCCGACGTATACTAATGGACCGCGGCCGATTTAAAGGCTACCACCTAGCAAGTGTGGCGTCCGGCGGTGACACCACACATGAGAAAGGCAAACGTCCCGAGGTCGAGTCTCGCTTCGGCATACAGTTTTAATCTGCCAGGAATTTTCAAAAATGCATTATTGTATGACACGTTTTAAAATTCAGCACAAATACAATAGTTTCATACAGGTATTTCTGAAAATCTGTGATTTTTAATTTTAAGTTGCTAGAAAATTTTCAAATTATAATGAAAAAACAGGGCACCATGCAATAGGCAACAGTCCGGAGGCGATATATTCATGTATCACTTATGAATTCTATGTGCCCCTCATTTTTTATCATAAATATTACTAGTTGTCTTTACAGATGTAATAAATTCACAATCAAAATTTTTCAGAACTAACTGTAAGGTATTAGAATTCTCTATGTGGCGAGGAGAAATTATTTTATATTTATTGGTCCAATTGCATAACATGTTATTTTAAACCCTTGTATTTAAGTGATTATTCGAATAATTACTGGTCTTGCGCGAAAAATGGTCAACTATGCATTGTTCATGACCTTGGTTTTTCCCGGTAGACACTTTATCCCTTCCTGATGATGACTTGCTACATATAGAGACTTAACAGAATGTCAATATTTCTGCTGTTTGAGGAAAGTACGAAGGGCAGTACTACGCAGCGTAGAACAGCGCAGCTCTCGTAGCCGTACATAGTGTATGTAATGTTATTTACAGTGCACTGAAAGCTCTGAACACATATAAAAACAATACTGATGAATCCAGCTGCGAAGTTCTTGAAGCTACCAATCAAAACGGAATCACACAAACCACCGACAGAAAAGCCAACATAGAGGGTATAAAAAACAGTGGCTGTACCAAATGTGTCGGTCCTTTAGTTGGAAGAACTTGCAGTTCGGAACCTATTAAAAGACATGTTTCTATAAGACATATGCATCATGTCGAAATGCATTAATAATTCCATCTAGAAGTGTATCACAAATCGTAAGATATGTTATAGGTACGCTGAAGAGCCAAGCGAACTGGTACACCTGCCTAACCGAGTAGGGCCCACGCGAGCACGCAAAAATGCTGCAGCGCGACGTGTCATGGACTCGACTGATGTCTAAAGTAGTACTGGGGGGAACTAACGCCATGAATTCTGCAAAGGATTAAAGGAGTCGAATGTGTTCAGATCCGGAGAATATGGCGGCCAATTCAGGGCCACGCCAGTGGCCTCTGAATACTCCAGAGTCATAATGCGGTCCCCGAAGTGCTCCTCCAAGACATCACTCGCCTGCTTCGATGGCTTAGAGCTCCGTCTTGCACGAACCACATCTTGTCGATATCAGGGTCACTTTGGATAATGGGGATGAAATCACCTTCCAAATCTTTACGTACCATTCGGTAGTCACCGTGCCATCAAGGAATATCGCAGCGATTATTCTGCGACTGCACATTGCACACCACACAGTCACCTGTTCATGGTGCAGAGACTTCTCAATCGCTAAATGCGAATTCTCAGTCCCCCAAATGCTCCTATTTTGCTTATTGACGAATCCATCCAAATGAATGCGGGCTTCATCGCTAAATCAAACCACATGCCGCATGCTAATTCCTATCATGCCCCGCAGCGAACAGTGCAGTTTGTACATTCTAACACAAATCGTTCACAAGTTATGACGCTTTTATTTCGTGTAGTTCAATACTTGTTACACTTCACGTTGTAAACAGTAATGGTAGCCTCATACATTCTTAAAGTACTCCAGAAATTACCTTAATATCTGTCGATTTTGTTCCACTAAGAGCGATGTACTGAGTTCTATCTGCAACACACACACACACACACACACACACACACACACACACACACGCACGCCCGAGGTCGGACTAAAACCTCCAACGGGAGGGTTCATGCAATCCGTGACATGGAGCCTCAAACCGCGAGGCCACTCCGCGCGGCTCTCTCTATCTCATGGAGGAACAGAGCGAGCTGACTTTCGTAGGATCTCTGTTTGCCGAACCCATGTTGATTTTTAGAGTAGATTTTCATTCTCCGAAAACCTCATAATTCTTGATTATGAAACATATTCTACAATTCTACAACAGATTGATGTCAATGATATAGGTCTGTAATTGTCTTCACTGAAAGGTGGCACGCCATTCTCTCACTTTAATAATATTGTCGGTCAGATTAATGTTCATATTGTGGGTCGTGATCTCGGTGTTCCCTGAGTGCTACATTTGGTATGTGTGGTTTATGACATTTTACATGAGGAAATTGTGGGCAGAATCTTCTTGTAGCTGCATGTATAGGACCTGTACTCAAGGGGTCATAGTGGAGGCGACGGAGAACAGGAGGAGAGATGGATTGGGGGCCATAAGTTCTGAGTGCGGCGACCAGGTAGTGTGAGTGACTCTTGGAAGTAGCACTCAGTAAATCATAACTGAAGAGGGACCTCTGGCCATAGCATTCTCCTCCCTCCGCTTAGGGTCGGACAGGTGCCAGTTCGCGAAATACACTCCTGGAAATGGAAAAAAGAACACATTGACACCGGTGTGTCAGACCCACCATACTTGCTCCGGACACTGCGAGAGGGCTGTACAAGCAATGATCACACGCACGGCACAGCGGACACACCAGGAACCGCGGTGTTGGCCGTCGAATGGCGCTAGCTGCGCAGCATTTGTGCACCGCCGCCGTCGGTGTCAGCCAGTTTGCCGTGGCATACGGAGCTCCATCGCAGTCTTTAACACTGGTAGCATGCCGCGACAGCGTGGACGTGAACCGTATGTGCAGTTGACGGACTTTGAGTGAGGGCGTATAGTGGGCATGCGGGAGGCCGGGTGGACGTACCGCCGAATTGCTCAACACGTGGGGCGTGAGGTCTCCACAGTACATCGATGTTGTCGCCAGTGGTCGGCGGAAGGTGCACGTGCCCGTCGACCTGGGACCGGACCGCAGCGACGCACGGATGCACGCCAAGACCGTAGGATCCTACGCAGTGCCGTAGGGGACCGCACCGCCACTTCCCAGCAAATTAGGGACACTGTTGCTCCTGGGGTATCGGCGAGGACCATTCGCAACCGTCTCCATGAAGCTGGGCTACGGTCCCGCACACCGTTAGGCCGTCTTCCGCTCACGCCCCAACATCGTGCAGCCCGCCTCCAGTGGTGTTGCGACAGGCGTGAATGGAGGGACGAATGGAGACGTGTCGTCTTCAGCGATGAGAGTCGCTTCTGCCTTGGTGCCAATGATGGTCGTATGCGTGTTTGGCGCCGTGCAGGTGAGCGCCACAATCAGGACTGCATACGACCGAGGCACACAGGGCCAACACCCGGCACTGAATAGTGCACGGTACATCCAAACCGTCATCGAACCCATCGTTCTGCCATTCCTAGACCGGCAAGGGAACTTGCTGTTCCAACAGGACAATGCACGTCCGCATGTATCCCGTGCCACCGAACGTGCTCTAGAAGGTGTAAGTCAACTACCCTGGCCAGCAAGATCTCCGGATCTGTCCCCCATTGAGCATGTTTGGGACTGGATGAAGCATCGTCTCACGCGGTCTGCACGTCCAGCACGAACGCTGGTCCAACTGAGGCGCCAGATGGAAATGGCATGGCAAGCCGTTCCACAGGACTACATCCAGCATCTCTACGATCGTCTCCATGGGAGAATAGCAGCCTGCATTGCTGCGAAAGGTGGATATACACTGTACTAGTGCCGACATTGTGCATGCTCTGTTGCCTGTGTCTATGTGCCTGTGGTTCTGTCAGTGTGATCATGTGATGTATCTGACCCCAGGAATGTGTCAATAAAGTTTCCCCTTCCTGGGACAATGAATTCACGGTGTTCTTATTTCAATTTCCAGGAGTGTATTTTAGCTGCGTCAGTCTGCAATCCGTCGCAAAGGCGGCCAGTGGGCCGAAAGTAGGCGGAGGAAGCCATTTAAGAGAGAGTGCTGTAAACTGAGCCTTTGTGCAAACGGTGGGAAGGTCATAAGGGTTAGTGAATTCTCAAGTTATAAGCTGGGACGATACAGACAGGGAGGCTGGTGTACGTGTTAAGTGGAGGTACGAATTTAACTCCCCTGACCCCAGAAAGTCGCCCGGTTCTTTCAGTGTGCGGCAAAAACATAAATTTCACAGGCAGAACTGTCTGGGAAGCATAACAGACTTCTTTCGGAAATTAGAAGTTGTCAGCCAGGAAAAGTTAGATCTCTCTGTATATGAGGGTCACATCTAGGTAGATTTTTTTTTCTCAAACATGGCCATGCTTAAAGTGAGGATGACGCCTCCCTTGCCTAAAATCTTCTTTTTTTCAGACAAGAGAGATTTGGCTCCTCTCATAATATGCAAAGTGGAGGCTTGCTCCTCCAGCGTGGGAACCTCAGAGCTATGTCGGGTTTGTATACCATGCCAACAGAACATTCAAGACTGGAAATTCAATGAGTAGAGGATAGTTAGAATGATTTGTGCAATGTGGAGGCGGTTTCGTTTTTGGTAATGCGGAAAGTGGTGATAATTCTTCGCCTTCTTGGTCTTCTGGTCCTGCCCTGGTGGAGGACGTATCTTCTTAGTGGGTGAGACGTGTGGTCTGTATCTTGTGGTGAACTAAGAGCTAGTGGTAGTTTCCAATTGTACCGACAGTGGAACTGTATATCATCTCTGACATATCGTATGTTATGAGGGTGAACTTGTTCGTCCTGAGTCGGCCGTCTAACGTTTGACTATTGTTAATGAAGGAACTGCGAAAAGGTGGGAATTTAAGGAGATGAGATCTGAATAAACCGAAAGAACCATAGGTTTAGAGAGTTTCAGAGAGAGCATTAGGGAACGATTGACAAGAACAGGGGACAGAAATACAGCAGAAGAAGAATGGGTAGCTTTAGGAGATGAAATAGAAAAGGCAGCAAAGGGTCAAGTAGGTGAAAAGGTGAGGGCTAGTAGAAATCCTTGGGTAACAGAAGAGAGAGTGAATTTAACTGATGAAAGGATAAAATATAAAAATATAAATATGCAATAAATTAAGTAGGCAAAAAGGAATACAAACGTCTCAAAAATGAGATGGACAGGAAGTGCAATATGGCTAAGCAGGGATGGCTAGAGGACAAATGTAAAGAGACAGAGGCATATATCACTAGGGGTACGATAGATACTACCTACAGGAAAATTAGAGAGACTTTTGGAGAAAAGACAACCACTTGTATAAATATCAAGAGCTCATATGGAAAATCAGTTCTAAGCAAAGAAGGGAAAGCAGAAAGGTGCAAGGAGTATATAGAGAGTCCGTACAAGGGCGCTGTACTAGAGAGCGATATTATGAAAATGGAAGATGACATAAAAGAAGATCAAGTGGGAGATACGATATTGCGTGAAGAGTTTGACAGGGCACTGAAAGACCAAAGTCGAAACAAGGCCCTGGGAGTAGACAAAATTCCATTAGAACTACGGATAGCCTTGGAAGAGCCAGCCCTGACAAAACTCTACCATCTGGCGAGCAAGATCTAGCAGACAGGCGAAATACCTTCAGACTTCAAAAAGAGTATAAAAATTCCAGTCCTAAAGAAAGCAGGTGTTGACAAGTATGAAAATTACCTAACTATCAGTTTAATAAGTGACGGCTGCAAAATACTAACACGAATTCTTTACAGATGAATGGAAAAACTGGTAGAAGCCAAACTCGGGGAGGATCAGTTGGAACACGCGAACACGTGAGGAAATCCTGACCCTACAACGCATCTCAGAGGATAGCATTTGTAGACTTACAGAAGGTTTTGACAGTGTTGACTTTCCAATTCTGAAGGTGGCAAGGGTCGAATACAAGGAGCGAAAGGCTATTTACCATTTGTACAGTTATAAGAGTCGAGGGGCATGAAAGGGAAGCAATGGTTGGGAAGAGAGTGAGACAAGAGTCGAGAGGCATGAAAGGGAAGCAGTGGTTGGGAAGAGAGTGAGACAGGGTTGTAGCTTATTTACGATGTTATTCAATTAGTATACTGAGCAAGTAGTAAAGGAAACAAAAGAAAAATTTGGAGTAGGAATTAAAATCCATGGAAATAAAAACTTAGACGTTTGCCGAAGACATTGTAATTCTGTCAGAGACAGCAAAGGACCTAGAAGAGCAGTTGAATGGAATGGACAGTGTTATGAAAGGAGGGTATAAGATGAACATCAACAAAAGCAAAATGAAGATAATAGAATGTAGTCGAATTCAATCAGGTGAAGCTGGGGTAGCAACGTTAGGAAATAAAACACTTAAAGTATTCGATGAGTTTTGCTATTTGGGGAGCAAAATAATTGATGATGGTTGAAGTAGAGTGGATATAAAATTTAGACTGGCAATGGCAAGGAAAGCGTTTGCGAAGAAGAGAAATTTGTTAACATCAAGTATACATGCAAGTGTCAGGAAGTCGTTTCTGAAGACAAGACGAGAATAAAAGCTTTCGAAATTTGGTGCTACAGAAGAATGCTGAAGATTAGATGGGTAGATCATATAACTAATGAGGAAGTACTGAAAAGAACTGGGGAGAAGAGAAATTTGTGGCACAACTTGACGAGGTACTGAACAGAACTGGGGAGAAGAGAAATTTGTGACACAACTTGACTAGAAGAAGGGTTCGGTTAGTACATGTTCTGAAGCATCAAGGGATCACCAATTTTGTATTGGGGGGCAGCGCGTTGGGAAAAATCGCAGATGGATACCAAGAGATGAATACAATAAGCAGCCGAGCGGTCTCAGGCGCTGCAGTCACGGACTGTAAGGCTGGTCCCGGCGGAGGTTCGAATCCTCCCTCGGGCATGGGTGTTTGTGTTTGTCCTTAGGATAATTTAGCTTAAGTAGTGTGTAAGCTTAGGGACTAATGACCTTAGCAGTTAAATCCCATACGATTTCACACACATTTGAACATTTGAATACACTAAGCAGATTCAGAACGATGTAGGCTGCAGTAGTTACTTGGGGATGAAGAAACTTGCGCAGGATAGAGTAGCATGGAGAGCTGCATCAAACCAGTCTCTGGACTGAAGACTACAACAACATGGCCACTGAGTGAATGAATAGATGATTTTGACCCACTTGCTGATTTTATATACGACCAATACCTCTTACGATTTTCACTCAGATGGGATGACAAAGTCTTTCTTTCAAGGTCACTGAGAGCTTCTCTCATTGCTCTCCTTACGCTCATTTTGTTCAGCTTTTGTTTGTCAGGTAGGGGTTTACTTCTCTTGAATCTGAGATGAAGTTCTCTTTGCCAACGTAGCAGTTTAGTTTTCTAACACAGCTATGAAACCATGGCGTGTCTTTCCTATCCCTTAAGACCTTATTCGGAACATACTTGTCAAGGGCAGATTGCACGATGGCTTTGAATTTTTTCCATTTGTTTTGCACATTTTCGTTCTCATTACTGATTATCTGATGCTGACTGCTCAGATACTCAAAAATTTGTATCGTGTCACTCTTGCTAAACAAAAATATCCTTCTACTTTTCTTAGCATTCTATGTAAGGTCCGTTGTCATAGATGCTATCACAGCCTCATGATGACTGGTACTTTCTTCTTTTTCGTTCAAAATGGCTCTGAGCACTATGGGACTTAACTTCTAAGGGCATCAGTCCCCTAGAACTTAGAACTACGTAAACCTAACTAACCTAAGGACATCACACACATCCATACCCGAGGCAGGATTCGAACCTGCGACCGTAGCGGCCGCGCGGTTCCAGACTGTAGCGCCTTTAACCGCTTGGCCACTACGGCCGGCTTTTTCGTTTTATATCACGGGAATAAATAATTCAACGTTTCCGAGCACCGAAGGAAATTCGAGCATCATATTACGTAATTCCTAATAGACGTTGTTAAATGGCCATGACGGAATGGCTAGAGAAGTAACAAGTCATACGATGGCTAACCAGCATTGGCTCCTCCAGTGTACCATTTGTAAAACAGGCCAAGGGATAATGGGTGTGGTAGTGGTACTCAAAACACCCTCCGCGAAACTCCGTAAGATGCCTGCGGAAGTCTAGTTGCAGACGTAGACATTATACTTTATTCTGAAATCATCTTTACCAGATCGGTGTTGGGTAACACGATTGTATAACCGTGGTCTGGTCAGCTGATTCCCGATTTTAGTAAGAGCTGATGGCACAAGTGTGGCACAGACCCCACGAAGCCATGGACCCAAGTTGTCAGCAAGAAAGCTGGTGATGGCTCCATAATAGTGTGAGCTGCGTTTATATGGAATGGATTGCGTCCTCTGGTAATGTTCGGCTACTAAATTTTTGTGGATGACAATGTGCCATATCATCAGGCCATAATTGTGCACTATTTGTTCGAGGAACAGTCTTGTCAATTGGAGAGAATCATCTGGCTACCGACATCGGCCGACATGAATCCGATCTAACATTTATGTGACAGAATCGAGGACTCAGCTTTTGAGCAAAATACTGCACTGCAACACTTTCCCAATTACAGATGGCTATGGAGGCAGCATGGCTCAATACTTTTGCAGGGGACTTCCAACTTGTTGGGTCCATGCCACATCCAATCGTCGCACTACGCCGGGAAAAAGGCGACCAGACACCAGACACGATATTAGGAGGTATTCCACGACTTTTCCTAACTCACTAGATGTAGATAGCACTTTTCTCATCATATCTATTCAGTAACTTCTCAGTGGTTATCTCATCAACCCACTGAACTAAAATTCTTCTGTAGCACAACATATCAAAATCTGTTCTCTTGTTGCCTGTGCTGTTCCGATACACAAATTACATGGTTAAACTTTCTTTCCGTCATTGACACTACAATGACTAATTTTTACGCACTATTTTTTTTAACACTTGTTTTTGAACAAGGTGTGTAAGAGAGCCTACTACTGATAACAACCAATGCATTTTATATCAGCTCCTAATCTGACTACCAAAAATTTACTAATCTCTGAAAAGAAAAGGAAAGAAAAAATAAAAAAATCAAGAGAGGAAACGCAGAACGTAAAACTCTACTATTAACCAGTTAGCATTCGTCATTTTTGGCATAACTGTTTATAAAACGCGTTACGTTTCAAAGTAGGTGAGGGAAGGGAGCTGTCGTGCCTGTTTCGTCTCTTTCAACGTTAATAGATTTATTGACTTTGCTGGCAGGGTGATGTACCGTACGAGCTAGCAGGCAACAATGCGCACC
This sequence comes from Schistocerca americana, assembly GCF_021461395.2. Classification (NCBI taxonomy): domain Eukaryota; kingdom Metazoa; phylum Arthropoda; class Insecta; order Orthoptera; family Acrididae; genus Schistocerca; species Schistocerca americana. The sequence goes on along the minus strand of NC_060123.1, from coordinate 624,138,473 downwards.
CCTTTGATCTGGAGCTTTGCTGCAGCCGGCAACGCGATGTTTCCGGCTACGACCGTTACATCAGTTTGCTTTGTCGTGTAATAGTCCGCCGGATGTGGGAGGGGTAACAGGGTAGGGGGGCACACTTGATAGCTTCATTGATTTTCTCTCAGCTACACTGTGCAGTAAATCACCGGTTCTGGTAAAATGAAGTTTCATTCAATCATTCATCCTTCTCACATAGTATTTGTCAGTCGTATCAGGAATGAGAGGCTCCAGACTGTGGAAAGAGTCGCCCCGTACATTTATACTCGGAAGCAGCCACACCAGCTTCTTCTCCAACGTACTTTACAGCAAAGTTTGACTAGTGATAAAGTGATATCTTTTTGCGATTGACACTATAATCTTCGGAATGCGTAGTTTTTTGTAATTTAGTAAATATTTAAACTAGTAACCAGTACGGACATCGGAATTTCTACGTGGACAAAATTTACACAAAAATTTAAGAATTTAAGTACGGTTTAAATGAGTGTATTGTCTTCCTTTGCTTCTCTTTCGATTACTTTCATCGTCCATTTTGAATCTCGACGCGAAACTACAAGTTACGTGAATCTCCTAACGAAACTGCTCTCTGAGAAAGGGTACGAACATTTTTTGTACAGCGGGAGTGGCTGCATAGTGGGAAATGACTCCTCAGTTCAGCTGCCTTGTTCCATTGCCGGCAGAAACATTCGAGCCCACTGCGTACCACGTGTTGACTACTTTAGATCAAATAATCCACTACTATTGGTAATTCAGTGGATTATTTTAAATTTATTACATCAAGAAATATACAAAAACTGGCTGGTTTCTGTATTTTTATTAAGCACAACATGTGTTTAGGGCTTTCGCCTACTTTTAGACGAAGAAACTGTTATTCTGCACAGGCAGTAGCATCCAAGATGCGGTCGATGTGGTAATAATGTGCTAAAGAAAATGTCTTATTCCAAATAAAAATTAGCGAAATCCGAAACGTGCAACTAAAAATAAATAAAAAGTGGCTGATTGCTGTATTTCTTAATGTGATATAATCTACAGCCATGGAGCTCAAGAATCAGTGAAAATGGATAAATTAATGCTTTATATTTGTTTGTCCGTTATGACGCAAGAACTACTTTGAAAGGAGCCATTGCGCCTCATCTTCCAACACTGAGCAGTCATTTTAATCTAATCTTTTTTAAACAAAGCATTTATATAACATTGCGTAGACCACTATCGGCTGTTTATATGTTGGTCAAGACTTGATTAACGTAAACGAGTATTTCTATCCCTACGACCAAGTACTCTGGAAAATTGTGGAACGAGTATGTAGTGAAATATACGTTTAGTTTTGAATCTGGGAATTTCCAGTTTCCTTGCAGATGTCTGGCAGTAACATGTAGTGTAGTATAAAATCTATTTTCAGCCTGAGCCATACGAGAGTGCGGTATGTACGCTACTTCGATATTTTACCTCTAGCAGTGTGGTTGTAAACTCCACAGTTCACCCTAAATTTCCTCTTATTTGTTATCACAAATTTCATTACGGAGTAAATATATTGACAGGTAAGTTTAAGAATCTTCCCCCCATGAACCATGGACCTTGCCGTGGGGAGGCTTCGTGACTCAGTGATACAGATAGCCGTACCGTAGGTGCAACCACAACGGAGGGGTATCTGTTGAGAGGCCAGACAAACGCGTGGTTCCTGAAGAGGGGAAGCAGCCTTTTCAGTAGCTGCAGGGGCAACAGTCTGGATGATTGACTGATCTGGCCTTGTAACACTAACCAAAACGGCGTTGCTGTGCTGGTACTGCGAACGGCTGAAAGCAAGGGGAAACTACGGCCTTAATTTTTCCCGAGGGCATGCAGCTCTACTGTATGGTTAAATGATGATGGCGTCCTCTTGGGTAAAATATTCCGGATCTCCGGGCGGGGACTACTCAAGAGGACGTCGTATTCAGGAGAACGAAAACTGGCGTTCTACGGATCGGAGCGTGGAATGACAGATCCCTTAATCGGGCAGGTAGGATAGAAAATTTAAAAAGGGAAACGGATAGGTTAAAGTTAGATATAGTGGGAATTAGTGAAGTTCGATGGCAGGAGGAACAAGACTTTTGGTCAGGCGAATAAAGGGTTATAAATACAAAGGAAAATAGGGGTAATGCAATAGTAGCTTTAATAATGAATAAAAAAATAGGAATGCGGGCAAGCTACTACAGACAGCATAGTGAACGCATTATTGTGGCCAAGATAGATACGAAGACCACGCCTACTACAGTAGTACAAGTTTATATGCCAACTAGCTCTGCAGATGACGAAGAAATTGAAGAAATGTATGATGAAATAAAAGAAATTATTCAGATAGTGAAGGAAGATGAAAATTTAATTGTCATAGGTGACTGGAATTCGGCAGTAGGAAAAGGGAGAGAAGGAAACGTAGTAGGTAAATGTGGATTGGTGGGTAAGAAATGAAAGAGGAAGCCGCCTGGTAGAATTTTGCACAGAGCACAACTTAATCACTTGGTTCAAGAATCATAAAAGAAGGTTGTATACCTGGAAGAATCCTGGAGATACTAAAAGGTTTCAGATAGATTATATAATGGTAAGACAGAGATTTAGGAACCAGGTTTTAAATTGTAAGACATAACCAATAGATTGTGGTCAGAGTCCACAACTGTCCCTGGAAATGAACTGTAAATTAAAACTGAAGAAACTGCAAAACTGTGGAACTTCAAGGAGATGGGATTTGGATAAACTGACTAAACCAGAGGTTGTACAGAGTTTCAGGGAGAGTGTAAGGGAACAAATGGCAGGAATGGGGGAAAGAAATACAGTAGAAGAAGAATGGGTAGCTGTGAGGGATGAGGTAGTGAAGGCAGCAGAGGATCAAGTAGGTAAAAAGACGAGGGCTAGTAGAAATCCTTTGGTAACAGATGAAATATTGAATTTAATTGATGAAAGGAGAAAATATAGAAATGCAGTAAATGAAGCAGGCAAAAAGGAATACAAACGTCTCAAAAATGAGATCGACAGGAAGTGCAAAATGGCTAAGCAGGGATGGCTAGAGGACAAATGTAAGGATGTAGAGGCCTATCTCACTAGGGGTAAGATAGATACTGCCTACAGGAAAATTAAAGAGACCTTTGGAGATAAGAGAACCACTTGTATGAACATCAAGAGCTCAGATGGAAACCCAGTTCTAAGCAAAGAAGGGAAAGCAGAAAGGTGGAAGGAGTATATAGAGGGTCTATACAAAGACGATGTACTTGAGGACAATATTATGGAAATGGAAGAAGATGTGGATGAAGATGAAATGGGAGATATGATACTGCGTGAAGAGTTTGAAAGAGCACTGAAAGACCTGAGTCGAAACAAGGCCCCGGGAGTAGACAGCATTCCATTAGAACTACTGACGGCCTTGGGAGAGCCAGTCCTGACAAAACTCTGCCATCTGGTGAGCAAGATGTATGAGACAGGCGAAATACCCTTAGACTTCAAGAAGAATATAATAATTCCAATCCCTAAGCAAGCAGGTGTTGACAGATGTGAAAATTACCAAAATATCAGTTTAATAAGTCACGGCTGCAAAATACTAACGCGAATTCTTTACAGACGAATGGAAAAACTAGTAGAAGCCGACCTCGGGGAAGATCAGTTTGGATTCCGTAGAAATATTGGAACAGGTGAGGCAATACTGACCCTACGGCTTGTCTCAGAAGCTAGATTAAGGAAAGGCAAACCTACGATTTAGCATTTGTAGACTTAGAGAAAGCTTTTGACAATGTTGACTGGAATACTCTCTTCCAAATTCTGATGGTGCCAGGGGTAAAATACAGGCAGCGAAAGGCTATTTACAATTTTTATAGAGACCAAATGGCAGTTATAAGAGTTGAAGGGCATGAAAGGGAAGCAGTGGTTGGGAAGGGAGTGAGACAGCAGTGAAGGAAAAACTTTGAGGTTCGCCGATGACATTGGAATTCTGTGAGAGACAGCAAAGGACTTGGAAGAGCAGTTGAACGGAATGGATAGTGTCTTGAAGGGAGGATATAAGATGAACACCAACAACACCAAAACGAGGATAATGGAATGTAGTCGAATTAAGTCGGGTGATGTTGGGGGTATTAGATTAGGAAATGAGACACTTAAAGTAGTAAAGGAGTTTTGCTATTTGGGCAGCAAAATAACTGATGATGGTCGAAGCAGAGAGGATATAAAATGTAGACTGGCAATGGGAAGGAAAGCGTTTGTTAAGAAAAGAAGTTTGTTAACATCGAGTATAGATTTAAGTGTCAGGAAGTCGTTTCTGGAAGTATTTGTATGGAGTGTAGCCATGTATGGAAGTTAAACATGGACAATAAACAGTTTACACAAGATGAGAATAGAAGCTTTCGAAATGTGGTGCTACAGAAGAATGCTGAAGATAAGGTGGGTAGATCACGTAACTAATGAGGAGGTATTGAATAGGATTGGGGAGAAGAGAAGTTTGTGGCACAACTTGACCAGAAGAAGGGATCGGTTGGTAGGACATGTTCTGAGGCATCAAGGGATCACCAATTTAGTATTGGAGGGCAGCAGGGAGGGTAAAAATCGTAGAGGGAGATCAAGAGATGAATACACCAAGCAGATTCCGAAGGACGTAGGTTGCAGTAGGTACTGGGAGATGAAGCAGCTTGCACAGGATAGAGAAGCATGGAGAACTGCATCAAATCAGTATCAGGACTGAAGACCACAACAACAACAACAACAGTTTAAGAATCCCTAGATCCAAACAGAGGCTTTTGCAAGTTCCTCTAATATCAAGATTACATAATATTCTTAGTGCAAACTTTCGTAAAGTAAGTACTTTTTTGACTTTAGTTGCATTTGGCCAGAAGTAGTGACACAACAGATTGAAAATCTGCAAGTCATGTTAGCAATCCCGCCTGAAGCGGGGATTAATAGAATACAGTTATTCCAGACACAACCGACTCAGGCTAACTCTCGACTTCAACTGAGTACAACACAGCAACACACCACAAGGAGCAGTATTAAGAGTGATACTCCAAAAAAGTTTTAAAAATGAAAAAAGCAAAATTATCGTCTCGGAGAAAATTGGATTTTTATTCAAGAGAAAGGGCTTCACAAAGTGATCAAGTCAATAAAGCCTTGATCGACCTCTGGCCTTCCTCGCTGGGCATTGATTGACATTTACTAGATGCCCTCCTGAGAGATGTTGTGCCAAATCCTGTATAGTTTACGTGTTAGATCACTAAAATTCGAGCTGGTTGGAGGGCCCTGCCCATAATGCTCCAAACGTTCTGAACTAGGGAGACATCCGACGATCTTGCTCGCCAACGTAGTGTGCTGGCACGCAGAAAGATAAGCAGTAGAAGCTCTCACCGTGAGCGGTCGGCATTACCTTGCTGAAATGTAAGCCCAGGGCTGTTTTCCAAAAAAATGTTCAAATGTGTGTGAAATATTATGGGACTTAGCTGCTACGGTCATCAGTCCCTAAGCTTACACAATACTTAACCTAAATTATCCTAAGGACAAACACACACACCCATGCCCGAGGGAGGACTCCAAGTTCCTCCAGGACCAGCCGCTCAGTCCATGACTCCAGCGCCGCAGACCGCTCGGCTAACCCCGCCCAGCGCTGCTTTCCATGAAGGGCAACAAAACTGGACGTAGAATGTCGTCGACGTACCGGTGCACTGTAAGGGTAAGGCTGATGACAGTCTAAAGTATCCTGCTATGAAATAAAATATGATGATGATGATGATGATGATGGTGTTTGGTTTGTGGGGCGCTCAACTACGCGGTTATCAGTGCCCGTACAAAATCTCAATCTTTGCTCTGTCCAATCTCGTCACTTTGAATGAATGATGATGAAATGGCGAGGACAACACAAACACTCTGTCATATCGAGGCAGGTGACAACCCCTGACCGCGCCGGGAATCGCACCCGGGAACCCGTATTCGGGAAGCAAGAACGCGACCGCGAGACCACGAGCTGCGGACGAAATGAAATAGCACCCCAGACCATCACTCATGGTTCCGGATGACCGTCAAAGTTGGTATCCCACCAATGTCCGAGACATCTCCAGATGCACTGGACTCGCATTCGGGAGGACGACGGTTCCATCCCGCGTCCGGCCATCCTGATTTAGGTTTTCCGTGATTTCCCTAAATCACTCCAGGCAAATGGCGAGATGGTTCCTCTGAAAGGGCACGGCCGACTTCCTTCCCTAATCCGATGAGACCGATGACCACGCTGTCTGGTCTCCTTCCCCAAACCAACCAACCAACCAACCAACGTCTCCAGACGGACAATGTGAGATACAGTACCAACCTGACAGTCGCCCGCCATACACCTTGATAACCAGGAGTGATGCAGCGGGGCTCCGTTTCCTTTCATAGCAGGCTCTCTTTGACCATCATCCGCAGCATCCTAACAGCACAGCAATACGTCGACGATGTTCAACGTCTCGTTTTGTTGCCCTGCATGGCAAGCAGCCCTGGGCTTACATGGCAGCAAGGTAAAGCAGCCTGCACACAGTCAGAGATTCTACTGCTTGTCTCCATGCCTGCGAAATCCCATCCTGGTCAGTAAAGCGCCCGATTGAAAACGTTTGGAAGACTATGGAAAGTGCCCTCCAACCGTCTCGGGATTTTGACAGTGTAATGCACCAGCTGGACATAATTGGGCAAGATATCCTTCAGCAGGGCATCCAGCAACTCTCATTCAATGTCAAGCAGAATAACTGCTTGCATAAAGACTCGACGTAGACCAAAGCGTTACTGACTTGCTCAATTTGTGAAACTCTTTCTCTTGAATAAATCGTCCAGATTTCTGAAATTGTAATCATTTGATCGTCTGTACACGTACATCACATCTACCGATTTCCGTCCCGTTCGGATAACTCCCTCGTGGTGAGACTTTTTCTCGTATTGTGTACTCACAGAAATCAAAGATTCGATTCGAGTGTTTAAAAAATTTACCTACTGAAATAAGTGATTTATAAAGGACGATCAAACAGTTTCCATTCGAAGGCCGTGCAGTCGGGAATCGGTATGCCAACCAGGAAGAATCGCAATGAGCATTGAGCCAATTATCCCACCATGCAACAGGTAAAAGATACCTGTTTGGTAAAAACCGGTGTCCAGCTGCATGAGGGAGAAGTCTGTAACTGCCTGCTGCACATCCCCCGTTGGACAGGGATGGTCAACCCTTCAAAATCTTCTGTAAGGGACCAAAGTCACCATCATCACGTGGTGAATGATCAGGACTATGGACCGGGTGCTCGAGTAGCAGACTTCTGCATTATGACATTTCCGATGTGGGGAGGTGCGACCTTGTGAAGAAGCAGCACCCGTTTCACAACGGTAGTTTCCGACAAACATACTTATCGATACACGTTCTTCAATTTCCGATGGAAGTCTAACGCTGTTTGTTCTTCGCCAACCAAGAAATGAATGACAGCACATTGGACCTGTTTGAATGCGTTTGGTGATAATGTCCTAGGTCCTGGGTTCGATACCCGCCACGGCTTTAATTTTGATTAATAATCAGCATTAGCGGCCGAAGACTTCAAGCATAAGAAGTCACCCTCATTCTGCTAACGGCCTTGTCAAGGAGGGCAGAGGATCAGACAGATGTTCAGGGCGCTCTCTTGTCCTTCGGGTGCGAAACTGCCCCTAAAGGCGGAAGAATCTGCAATGATCAACGACACGAGGATGCAGAAGGGAATGGAAACAACTGCATTAGAAACACATAACGTGTACCCACAGACATGTGGCCTGTACCTGAAAAAATGTCATGATGATCTCTCCATTCGAAAAAAGATTCCGAAATGATCCCCACTTGGATATCCGGGAACAGGTTGCCGAGGGGGAGATGACCATGAGAAGAAGACTGAATAAGCGACGAAAGGATAACGATCTACGAGTCAGAAGCTTGAACGTCCTAGGAAAGGTACAAAATTTGAAATGGGAAATGAGAAGACTCAGTGTAGATATAGTAGAGTCAGTGAAGTGAAACAGAAAGAAGACGATTTCTCGTCTCATGAATATAGGGTAATATGAATAGCAGCAGAAAATGGTATAACAGGAGTAGGATTCGTTATGAATACGACAGTAGGACAGACAGTGTGTTACTGTGAACAATTCAGTGTGTTCCGGCGTATGGACAAGCGACGGCACGAAGACGAAGAACGCAAGAGCAAAGAAGACTGTGAGACAACGCCAGCTAATAGTCCGCTGACTAGGACGGCACCACGACAGGGCGGCCTCTACACAAAGAGAATATAAGTGCCTCTCCTGGTACCCTCGGCTGGACAGTAGAGGAAGGACACTAGAGAGGCCTAGAAGAACAGTGATATTAACGCTAGCAGTGACTTATGAGCGAGTATGGATAACTCACATGGACATTGTATATAGTGAAGGACACTGACTGGTTTACGAGAACGTGTCGCAAGCGATTGCCGACATGCAAGCAAAGTTAAGTACTTGTGTTTTGAATCTTCTTTATTGTAATAAAAACTATCAATGTGATTTGCTTGAATTGTTGTATAGCTCTCCGACGGCATTCTGTAAAAGACGAGTGGGCAGGACCCCACACAATGACAGGGCTATTCTTATCATAATCGACAGCAAACCAACACTAACAACGACAATTCAGGGACACAGGCCGACGTCAAAAGCTGAAGAGATTTATTTATTTAATCGTATGGGTACGGCTCCCCGTCGGGCACAACGTTCGCCGGGTGCCAGTGTTCGAATCTGACGTCACTTCGGCGTCCTGCAGTCGACGAGGATGATGGGAAGATGATGAGGACAACACAACACCCAGTCCCTGGGCGGAGAAAATTCCCCGACCCAGCCGGGAATCGAACCCGGGCCCAGACGACTGACAATCCGTCACGCTGACCGTTCAGCTACTGGGGGCGGACGATGAAGAGATAGAGAAAGTATATACTGAAAGGCTAATAAAATGCGCAAAGGGAGATGAAAATCTAATAGTCATGGGCGATGGGAATGCATTTCTAGGGAAAAGAGTAGAAGAAAAGATTACAGACGAATATAGGCTTGGCACAAGGAATGAAAGAGAAAGATTGAGTTCTGTAATAAATTTCAGTTAGTAACAGCGAATACTCTGTTCAAGAATCACAAGAGAAAGAGGTATATCTACATCTACATCCATACTCCGCAAGCCACCTGACTGTGTGTGGCGAGGGGTACTTTGAGTACCTCTATCGGTTCTCCCTTCTATTCCGATCTCGCATTGTTCGTGGAAGGAAAGATTGTCGGTATGCCTCTGTGTGGGCTCTAATCTCTCTGACTTTATCCTCATGGTCTCTCCGCGAGATATATGTAGGAGGGAGCAATATACTGCTTGACTCCTCGATGAAAATATGTTCTCGAAACTTCAACAAAAGTCCGTACCGCGCTACTGAGCGTCTCTCTTGCAGAGACTTCCACTGGAGTTTATCTATCATCTCCGTAACGCTTTCGCGATTACTAAATGATCCTGTAAAGAAGCGCGCTGCTCTCCGTTCGATCTTCTCTATCTCTTCCATAAATCCCATCTGGTTTGGATCCCACACCGGTGAGCAATACTCAAGCAGTGGGCGAACAAGTGTACTGTAACCTACTTTCTTTGTTTTCGGATTGCACTTCCTCAGGATTCTTCCAATGAATCCCAGTCTGGCATCTGCTTTACCGACGATCAGCTTTATATGATCATTCCAATTTAAATCAATCCTGATACTTACTCCCAGATAATTTATGGAATTAACTGCTTCCAGTTGCTGACCTGCTACATTGTAGCTAAATGATAAAGAATCTTTCTTTCTATGCATTCGCAGCACATTACACTTGTCTACATTGAGATTCAATTGCCATTCCCTGCACCATGCGTCAATACGTTGCAGATCCTCCTCCATTTCAGTACGATTTTCCATTGTTACAACCTCTTGATGTACCACAGCATCATCCGCAAAAAGCCTCAGTGAACTTTCGATGTTATCCACAAGATCATTTATGTATATTGTGAATAGCAACGGTCCTACGACACTCCCCTTCGGCAAACCTGAAATCACTCTTACTTCGGAAGACTTCTCTCCATTGAGAATGAAATGCTGCGTTCTGTTATCTAGAAACTCTTCAATCCACACAATTGGTCTGATAGTCCATATGCTCCGACTTTGTTCATTAAACGACTGTGGGGAACTGTATCGAACGCCTTGCGGAAGTCAACAAACACGGCATCTACCTGGGAACCCGTCTCTGAGTCTCGTGGACGAATAGCGCGAACTGGGTTTCACACGATCGTCTTTTTCGAAACCCATGCTGATTCCTACAGAGTAGATTTCCAGTCTCCAGAAAAGTCATTATACTCGAACATAATACGTGTTCCAAAATTCTGCAACTGATCGACGTTAGAGATGTAGGTCTATAGTTCTGCACATCTGTTCGACGTCCTTTCTTGAAAACGGGGATGACCTGTGCCCTTTTCCAATCCTTTGGAACGCTACGCTCTTCTAAGAGACCTACGGTACACCGCTGCAAGAAGGGGGCCAAGTTCCTTCGCGTACTCTGTTTAAAATCTAACTGGTATCCCATCAGGTCCAGCCGCCGTTCCCCTTTTGAGCGATTTTAATTGCTTTTATATCCCTCTGTCATCTATTTCGATATCTACCATTTTGTCATCTGTGCGACAATCTAGAGAAGGAACTACAGTGCAGTCTTCCTCTGTGAAACAGCTTTGGAAAAAGACATTTAGTATTTCGGCCTTTGGTCTGTCATCCTCTGTTTCAGTACCATTTTGGTCACAGAGTGTCTGGACATTTTGTTTTGATCTACCTACCGCTTTGACATAAGACCAAAATTTCTGAGGATTTTCTGACAAGTCAGTACATAGAACATTACTTTCGAATTTACTGAACGCCTCTCGCATAGCCCTCCTCACACTACATTTCGCTTGGGGTAATTTTTGTTTGTCTGCATGGCTTTGGCTATGTTTATGTTTGTTGTGAAGTTCTCTTTCCTTCCGCAGCAGTTTTACAACTCGGTTGTTGTATCACGGTGGCTCTTTTCCATCTCTTACGATCTTGCTTGGCACATACTCATCTAATGCATATTGTACGAAGGTTTTGAACTCTGTCCACTGATCCTCAACACTATCTGTACTTGGACAAAACTTTTGTGTTGAGCCGTCAAGTACTCTGAAATCTGCTTGGAAAAGGCCGGGAGACACGGGAAGATTTCAGTTACATTACGTCATAGTCAGGCAGAGATTCCGAAATCAAATACCGTACTGTTAGGCATACCCAGAATCAGATATAGACTCGGATTATAATGTAGTAGTGATAAAGTTTAAGAGAGTAATTAGGAACAATTAATACGGAAAGAATTGGGATATGGAAGTACTAAGGAATGACGAAACACGCTTGAAGTTCTCTAACGCATAGGTACAGCAATAAGGAATAGCTCACTAGGCAGAACAGTTGAAGAGGATTGGAGATCTCTAAAGAGGGAAATCACAGAAGTTGGAAAGAAAAACGTAGGTACAAAGAGGGTAACTGCGAAGAAACCATGGGAACAGAAGAAATACTTCAGTTGATAGACGAAGGAAGGAAGTACAAAAATGTTCAGGGAAATTCAGGTATACGGAAGTACAAGTCACTGAGGAATGAAGTAAATAGGTTGTGCAGGAAAGCTAAGAGTAAATGACTGCATGAATAATGTGAAGAAACAGAAAAAGAAATGATTGTCGGAAAGACTGCCTCAGCATGTACGGAAGGCAAAACAACCTTCGGTGAAGTAAAAGTGTAGGTGGTCACATTAAGAGTGCAACGGGAATTACACTGTTAAATGCAGAGGAGGGAGTGGATAGGTGGAAAGAGTGCATTGAAAGCCTATATGGGGGGAGGGGGGGGAAGAGATTTGAGTGATGTGATACAAGAAGAAACAGGAGTTGATTTAGAAGAGATAGGGGATTAAGTACTAGAAATGGCTCTGAGCACGATGGGACTAAACAGCTGAGGTCATCAGTCCCCTAAAACGTAGAACTACTTAAACCTAACTAACCTAAGGACATCACACACATCCATGCCCGAGGCAGGATTCGAACCTGCGACCGTAGCGGTCACGCGGTTCCAGACTGAAGCGCCTAGAACCGCTCGGCCACTCCGACCGGCTGCAATGGATGTAACAGAAGATCTGTGTAACGATGCACTGCGAAATCATATCGTTAGTGACGAATCTGGTGACTAAGGCGGAGACGTAGTCGTCGAACTATATAGTGAATACGATACGGAAAGCGACGAAAGGGGGTATGACCATAATAGATTTCAGAACGATAAGAAATATTTTGTTGGTAAGGACAAGCGTACTAAATGGTTGAGACATGCCTACTCCTCATATCAGAACGAGGTCACATAATATTGTGTCACATATTCCTGGTGTGAGGGGAATTGCAAAGAATAAAAGGACGGGTGTAGAAATATGGCGGCTGTTTGTCACGGAAGAAATATTGGATAAGTAGTGATACATACTAACCAATGTATCGAATCCGCTTAGTCGACATACTCTTCGTGTCAGACCTACATTCATGAGACAGATAAAGATGAAATTGAAGCATTTTTTGGTCTGTTACATTTGGGTGGAATCTATAAGGTTGGTAGGGTTAATTTAGAAGAACTAGGACAGAGATGGAACAGGATTGGAATTATTCTACTCTGCAATGACCCTACAGAGATTCACATTTCTGGCACAGTGTCTGAGATTTGACGATAAGTCAACAAGGTCCGACAGGTGAAAAGAGGATAAATTGGCTCCTATACGAAATATATTTGATTTGTTCACCAAAACTGCATAGCACACTATTATCTTGGAGAACATGTCTCTGTAGATGAAATGTTTGTCAGATTCCGAGGACGATGTTGTTTTCGAATGTACATTCCTTCCAAACGTGGCAAATATGGAATAAAATTGTTCAATCTAGCCGGTGCAAGAACAGCGTACACGTCAAATTTGGAAGTTTACTTAGGTGAGCAGCCAGATGGACCGTGCAAAGTGATGTCGTCAAAATGTTGTGTAGTCATATTTCCAAAACGTCAAGCAATATAACAGCGTATAACTGGTTTACGAGCTAGGAACTGGCCCTGTCACTTGGTTAAGACCATAAATTAACACTTTTGGAAAGAGTATGCAAGAACAATACGGAAATTCCCGCAGGGTTCATGAACACAAGAGGTAGAAATGCTCTTACACGTATCTGTGGCTTTCAGAAGACGTGCACGTTAGTGAGTTATGTACCAAAGAAAAACAGATACCTACTTCTAATGAGTACTATGCGGCATGACAACAAAATAGATGCATCAACTGGGGAAGAAATAAAGCCGGAGATGATAACTCTGTATAATGCTGCCAAGGGTGGGGTAGATTTAGTAGATCAGATGTGTGCCACCTATGATGTAGCAAGGACTAGAAGGTGGCCGTTGATCTTGTTCTTTTGCTTATTGAATGTAGCAGGCATAAATAGTCTCGTCACCTTCAGAGTTAACAACCAGGCGGAGACCACGAGAAGAGACTTTCTGAAGTCGCTTGTGAAGGCTCTTGTCAGAGGCCAATTACTGCACAGGGCTGGCAGTAAGCATATCAACCGACCTATCAAAAGATCTGTGAGCAGACCGGCGGGGGTCGAACACCAAGACGATGGGATTGTGAGCCAGGGTACGGTTCCTAAGAAAGGGCGGTGTTGTGGGTGAGAAGACGGCAAAACGCAATATATTTGTTACAAATGCTCTAAATTTGTGTGTCTCAAAAAAAAAAAAACTCAAGTTTAATTTGTAAAGACTGCATGTAGTCGCGTGGTGTGCTAAAACGACATGTGGAAACAAGGGTTCAAAAGACATTGTGGAGACTCCGTTTCCTTACAACATTTTGGTACATGTTTTCTACTCATCTGTTCATACGTTTGTTTGGTTTTCGTAGCTTTCATTCTTCTACTTTGTGTGCTATGACACACGACAGTCTCATTGTGTAACCATTTTTGTCCTGTACAGTATATTGTCAATGTTAGAATCACTGTCTAATTTACTTACATAGTAATAAAGGACAACAATTTACTCAAACCCAAAGCAAAACGTGTTTCTTTACTCCATGTAAACAACATACGTGAATGTGGAGCACTTTTGTGTTCCCTACCCGTAATAAATCAGACTGATATGCAGGTCAGGTCTGTGAGACCCCTCGTAGCAACGGTGGTACAAACGAACGCAGTAGCAACGCAGGGATAAGAGAGCTTTGGAGGACTTAAGATCAAATAAGGCAGAAGGGATCTATAACATACGGTCAGAATTTCTAAAATCATTGGGGGAAGTGGCAACAAAACGATTATTGACGTTGGTATATGCGAGGGTTGGAACTTAAGTAGTGGCAACTATTTATTCACAACCAACATGTTTGAACCTGTTACTGTCCTTCCAAGTAGTCACCAACATTGAGTAGAACCTGTTGCCAGCGATGTGGGAGGCGTAGTGTACCGTTAGCAGAGCCTGTTCTTGGATGGTGCTAATGGAGCGGTCTACTGTCTGTCGAATCTCTGGAACAGTTCTGGACCGAATGCCACGAAGTGGTTCCTTCATCTTCGAAATCAAATCAAAGTCACAAGGTCTTAGTCAGGGGACTATGGTCGATAGTGCAGTACTTCCCAGTCCCATCGACAGGACAGAGCAGGCACAGCTTGCGTTATATGCGCCCACGCATTGTTGTGCAAAAAATGGCTCTGGCCACTATGGGGCTTAGCTTCTGAGGTCATCAGTCCCTTAGAACTGTAGTGTCGCGGAATAGTAAAGAGTTGGAAACGTGGAATATTGTCAAAGTTTCGTTCCCTACGCCGAGAGCCAGAGGCAGTAGGTTAGCCAAGAGGCAAGAGGATTGCACGTGTATCGGAATGTGTCGTCACATTGGGGCAGTGGTCTGGTTACACATAACAGGTGAGAGAGAATTGCTTAGCACGCGGGTTTGTGTTTGACGGAGACTTTCATAGAGTGTAAGACAGAGATATAACGTCAGCTGTACTGCATTTCATAACTTCGCGTAAGTCTGCCGTAACAACACGTACCTCTGTCACAAGAACACCTAAGGGGCGAGTACGACAGATAAATCAGCAGTATAAGTGGAACGAATGCGTTCATTACAAACGAGCATGACGTCAGGATGTCGCTCATGCTTCCTTTAAATACGCCAGCTTTGATAGCAACAAGGCACTCGCAGTTATACTTGCAGTTAGATGTGTACTGGGTCGCTGAGTAGCGCTCAGCTCGGTATTCGACATGTTAATCTTCATTGAGATGTTGCAGTAAGAGCGGCCCACCCAACAGCAGACGTGAGGGGACAGTACCAGCTCTGGTCCTCTC
Source organism: Schistocerca americana (assembly GCF_021461395.2). Lineage (NCBI taxonomy): Eukaryota > Metazoa > Arthropoda > Insecta > Orthoptera > Acrididae > Schistocerca > Schistocerca americana. The sequence continues at coordinate 624,123,072 of NC_060123.1, read as the reverse complement.
TGCTGCAGCTGTCAATCATCAACCCAGGTTTAGCAGACATCGCGGCAGACTCGCTCGCTGCCGTCGAGATCGTGCGGGGCCTAGGCCCTGTGCATCCGCCGTCACAAACAGGTGAGCCGACGACGCTGGGGGATTGCAGCCCGTTCCGCCCGTCCACCGCGGACGAGCCACCAGGAGGAGCAGGTAAGAAGATGGGGTGGGAAAGAGTACACTCTGCACTACGAGAACGCCTCTCATGCCGACAGCGCTGGGACTCTAACCCGTAGCATCCTACGCGCAGCGGCCTGCTGTCCGCCGCCGAGAAGGCTGGCCAGCTGGGTGCCGCCAGCCATGTGCGACCGGAGTAAGGGCATTCCTCCGCAACGTCACAGCACACGGCGCTGCGCTAGCAAGACTGGTGCGGCCCGGAGCTGGTGTCGTCACTCCGAGTCAGCAAGGACTCGGGGAAGGTCATTGATATCACCAAGCTCAGCCAGCCTGTGTTACGTGGGCCACATTGAACTCGGCAGGAATAAAGGTGTTATGAATTAATAATGTTTCTTTGGCGTTTCTGATGTGTTCACAGTCATTTCCTAGCATCCTGACAACTGGAGAGGTCACTGTTCGGCGACCGGGACCACCGGGGCGCCTACAGAACTACTTAAACCTAACTGACCTAAGGACATCACACACATCCATTAGCCGGCCGGTGTGGCCGTGCGGTTTATACGCTTCAGTCTGGAACCGCGTGACCGCTACGGTCGCAGGTTCGAATCCTGCCTCGGGCATGGATGTGTGTGATGTCCTTAGGTTAGTTAGGTTTAATTAGTTCTAAGTTCTAGGCGACTGATGACCTCAGAAGTTAAGTCGCATAGTGCTCAGAACCATTTGAACCACACACATCCATGCCCGAGGCAGGATTCGAACCTGCGACCATAGCGGTCTCGCGGTTCCAGACTGTAGCGCCTAGAATCGCTCGGCCACCCCGGCCGCCTGTCGTGCAAAATGATGGGTGGGCTGTGCAGAAAGTGTCTACGCTTCTTTCGCAAAGCTTGTCGCAAGTGATGCTCCAAAAGAAAGCTTGTAATGGGGGTCAAAACCGCGATGCCTGGCGTTGAAATCCCGCCATTTTCTTATGGGCAGGCGAGGAAAACATTTCACACACTCCGCTGCTCAGAATCGACACAAAAGGGCCTCAGGGGGCGAAAGCACCCCTTGTAATGGTACGTTGATTAAAATACATGTCGTGGTCGAACACGACAGTTCACAGTGTCATCACATCAATGGGGTTGCAGGCTGACGATGGGCTGAATCACCCTGGGCGTGTCAGCAGTGTCAAAGGTTATCAGAGAAGTAACCTTGTTGCTTGTCGCACTGTGAAATGTCGTTTTCGACCGCGAAATTTCTTGACCCATCATTCTAAAGGCATGGGTGTTTCACTAATGTCCTTTATGCCGCCCTCCCCGCTCCCCAGACCTTCTCGTGTCAGTTCTGAGCGATGGTGTGTCTGAAATGTTTTCCTCAGTCACATATAAGTGGCATGATTTCAACGCTGGGCGTCGCACTTTTGACGTTCATTGCAGAGCCGTCAAAAGACGGAGTGCGACGAACCTTCTACCGTGTGACACGTCCAGAGTGACGTCTGGGCAGAAGTTTGATGAAACCTGATGTGACATCATTAACTCACGTTACCCACGTTACACCTCACATGAACTTCTGAGCTCTGACCATTTTCCGCATGTGTCGATACCTCGCCGGCCCTGAGTGTGACGTTGCACGGCATCAGGTGACATACTTTTGCACCCTTAGAGAAGAAGAAGTTTGTAGGTACTTTCGAGAGAAATTTCAAACTGCTGTGTCACATGAGAGACATAACGGTGTTTCGAGTAAGTGACACCTTAAGTGGTATGCGCAGTGTAATTCTTTGTTAGTAACATGTACTCACGTGTACGAAAATGAATTTAAAAAAAATGAAATATCTATTTAGATCTTTAGATTAATTATCATGTGATAAATAATATAAAATGATTAAAGTTTGTTTGGATGTGCCAAAATACAAGAAAAAGCTTTATTTTAACAAAACATTTCAGCAAGGAAAACATAGTGATCAAACTGGACTCCTTCACATAAAGGGCGACAGTAATTGACGAACACCACACTTCGATAACAAATGAAGAGAATAATACAAAAAGTATTATATAGTGTACAGTTCAGAACTATGCACGACACACCATTTCAGCAGTCATCTGCGGAATGAAAGTAATAGAAAAAATTTCCTGTGAGGCACCAAGTGGGTAAGACTTATTGGGAGTCAATCGTTTCAGTAGCACAGAGCAGCAGGTATTTATTTATTTGCCATTAGATCTCTGGTTTGCCACCGACAAATAAAGGGAAATCGTACATAAGTTAAACAGTCATAAAATGACAATAAGAGAAGAAAAAAGAACTACATTAATTATATAACGAAACAAATTGTGGCGTTAAAAATTATTAACTTAAAAAATTCTAAAATTAATCTAATTATAAATGAAAACTATAGTCTGAATTCGTGTCCCATCCCTCAGTATTTCTGTTTTACCAATGCACAGCCTCCAGCTCTGGCTCCCCAAGACATACAGGCTGTTACAAAAAGGTACGGCCAAACTTTTAGGAAACATTCCTCATACACATGTTAGAGCTCATTTTATTACTTCTCTTCAAATCACATTAATCATGGAATGGATACACACAGCAACAGAACGTACCAGCGTGACTTCAAACACTTTGTTACAGGAAATGTTCAAAATGTCCTCCGTTAGCGAGGATACATGCATCCACCCTCCGTCGCATGGAATCCCTGATGCGCTGATGCAGCCCTGGAGAATAGCGTATTGAATCACAGCCGTCCACAATACGAGCACAAAGAGTCTCTACATTTGGTACCGGGGTTGCGTAGACAAAAGCTTTCAAATGCCCCCATAAATGAAAGTCAAGAGGGTTGAGGTCAGGAGAGCGTGGAGGCCATGGAATTGGTCCGCCTCTACCAATCCATCGGTCACCGAATCTGTTGTTGAGAAGCGTACGAACACTTCGACTGAAATGTGCAGGAGCTCCATCGTGCATGAACCACATGTTGTGTCGTACTTGTAAAGGCACATGTTCTAGCAGCACAGGTAGAGTATCCCGTATGAAATCATGATAGCGTGCTCCATTGAGCGTAAGTGGAAGAACATGGGGCCCAATCAAGACATCACCAACAATGCCTGCCCAAACGTTCACAGAAAATCTGTGTTGATGACGTGATCGCACAATTGCGTGCGGATTCTCGTCAGCCTACACATGTTGATTGTGAAAATTTACAATTTGATCACGTTGGAATGAAGCCTCATACGTAAAGAGAACATTTGCACTGAAATGAGGATTGACACATTATTGGATGAACCATTCGCAGAAGTGTACCCGTGGAGGCCAATCAGCTGCTGATAGTGCCTGCACGCGCTGTACATGATACGGAAACACGGGGCGCGGACGGTGGAGGGAGCGCGCGGAGGGCGGGCGGAGGGTATTTAAATCTAATCGCCGCCGCGACCGAATCCAGTTCCCTTTGAGCAGCCATAGCGTACGGATCTCCGTGCCGGCACGTTCACAGGAGCTCAGTCCGTCAGTTCACCTGATGATGGCGACATGTATGATCGCCGAAATATTGTGCCCGTTGGACACTGTAGGCCGGCAGTACACCCTTGGATATTTTGATTACGACAATTGAAGTTGACAATAACGAGAAACAGGAGGACGACAATTGAGAAACCCACTGCGTGAATGTTGTACTCCCGATTCCTGTGAGCACAAAAACAACACGATGGGAGGTCCATAACCTGGGAGTCGCATGACTAGCTGGTACTCCAAAATCACAGATCATTGGTGCAAAAGTCTGTAACAGAAAAACGCGGCGCCGAAGCCACAAAACCTGGAATATGGAGCAATGAAAGATAGTCATTTGGTCGGCTGAGTTTTTTTGTTTTTCACACTGCTGCCAACATCTAGCTGAATTTACGTCTGGGGTATGTCGTCCCAAGCTCATAAAGCAAACTGTTTGCTGCCAAGAGTTAAACACAGCGGGGGTCGCTGATTTACGCAGCCATTTCGTGGCACTCCGTCGGCACAACGGTTACTCTGATAGATAGCATTACTGCCTGGGATTATGTGACTATTTTGTTTGTGCACGTCCATCTCATGGTTCAATATTTGTTCCCCAGTGGTGATGCTGCTACCAAAACGATAGGGTCCCTGTTCACACAGCTCGCATCGTCCAAGACTGCTTCTTTTTTTTATTTCAACTGTGCACGTTGCGGAAACTTTAATCCAATGGTTACGTAAATTTGAAGAAATATTCACATTGTGAGAAGTGCGACGAATGAGAAAAAATACATTTGGAAATTGGTGGTAAGATCTTATGGGACCAAACTGCTGAGGTCATCGGACCCTAAGCTTATGCACTACTTAATCTAACTTAAACTAACTTACTTTAAGGACAACGCACACACCAATGCCCGAGCGAGGACTCGAACCTCCGACGGGGAGCTGTGCGGACCGTGACAAGACGCCTCAGACCACGCGGCTACCCCGTGAGGCTAAGAGAAATAATATCTTTGATTTTAAAGTACTTCGCCGAGATTTAGGCTACTTTCCAAAACTTATACTGCAGTCTAATGAGATCTTAAGTTGAAAGCAACTCTAAAATACGTTAATTCGGAAAATTGTTAATTTCTAGTGTGGTATCATCCAGAGATCATTGTACCACATCAAAGCAGGCAACGCGAATCAATATCACAAAGATTAGCGAGGGCTTGCAGCAACAATATATGAGAGTGCTCCACAAAGACTACACCTCCCTCTCAGCGCGAGCACGATGAGGTCAATATAGGGTCGAGCACATCATAGTGTTGGATCAATTGTGGTATCAACTTTCGATACCACACTTGTTAGGGGTTGCAGTTATCGACCGCGGTCCGTATTTGTATCGGTGGACCCTTGAGTCGCGACGAGAGCCGCCCTGCGGCTTGTATCAAGTCTGTAGCGAGCTCTCGTCCACTCTTGCTCGGGACGTCAAGAAGTAAAGTAGCATAGCCTTCAGCTGATAGGAAACAAGAAGCCTAGTCAAGTATGGCCTAAGTGAGGCCTCAATAGCTATCTGTTTATAATTATACATATCCAGCCAAGAAGAATCCTGTACAACCCTAGACCCGTGGTCTAGGGGTAGCGTCTTTGATTCATAATCAAAACGTCTTCGGTCCCGGGTTCGATCGCCGCCACTGCCTAAAATTTGATAAATAATCAGCACTGGCGGCCGAAGACTTCCGGCATACGAAGTCAGCCGCTTTCTGCCAACGGCCTTGTCAAAGAGGGCGGAGGAGCGGATGGAGGTTCAGCGCACTCTCTTGTCCTAGGTGTGGGAAATTGCCCCTAAAGGCGGAAGAATCAGCAATGATCAACGACATGAGGATGCAGAAGGCAATGGAAACCTCTGCATTAAAGACACGTAACGTGTATCTACAGGACATGTGGCCTGTAATTGAAGAAGTGTCATGATGATCTCTCCATTGGCAAAAGATTCCGGAATAGTACCCCATTCGGATCTCCGGGAGGGGACTGCCAAGGGGGAGGTTACCATGAGAAAAAGATTGAATAATCTACGAAAGGATAACGTTCTACGAGTCGGGGCGTGGAATGTCAGAAGCTTGAACGTGGTAGGGAAACTACAAAATCTGAAAGTGGAAATGCAAAGGCTCAAGCTAGATATAGTAAGGGTCAGTGAGGTGAAGTGGAAGGAAGACAAGGATTTCTGGTCAGATGAGTATCGGGTAATATCAACAGCAGCAGAAAATGGTAGAACAGGTGTAGGATTCGTTATGAATAGGAAGGTAGGGCAGAGGGTGTGTTACTGTGAACAGTTCAGTGACCGGGTTGTTCTAATCAGAATCGACAGCAGACCAACACCTACAACGATAGTTCAGGTATACATGCCGACGTCGCAAGCTGAAGATGAACATATAGAGAAAGTGTATGAGGATATTGAAAGGACAATGCAGTATGTAAAGGGGGACGAAAATCTAATAGTTATGGGCGACTGGAATGCAGTTGTAGGGGAAGGGGTAGAAGAAAAGGTTACAGGAGAACATGGGCTTGGGACGAGGAATGAAAGAAGAGAAAGACTAATTGAGTTCTGTAACAAGTTTCAGCTAGTAATAGCGAATACCATGTTCAAGAATCACAAGAGGAGGAGGTATACTTGGAAAAGGCCGGGAGATACAGGAAGATTTCAATTATATTACATCATGGTGAGACAGAGATTCCGAAATCAGATACTGGATTGTAAGGCGTATCCAGGAGCAGATATAGACTCAGATCACAATATAGTAGTGATGAAGAGTAGGCTGAAGTTCAAGATATTAGTCAGGAAGAATCAATACGCAAAGAAGTGGGATACGGAAGTACTAAGGAATGACGAGATACGTTTAAAGTTCTCTAACGCTATAGATACAGCAAGATGGAATAGCGCAGTAGGCAGTACAGTTGAAGAGCAATGGACATCACTAAAACGGGCCATCACAGAAGTTGGGAAGGAAAACATAGGTACAAAGAAGGTAGCTGCGAAGAACCCATGGGTAACAGAAGAAATACTTCAGTTGATTGATGAAAGGAGGAAGTACAAACATGTTCAGGGAAAACCAGGAATACAGAAATACAAGTCGCTGAGGAATGAAATAAATAGAAAGTGCAGGGAAGCTAAGACGAAATGGCTGCAGGAAAAATGTGAAGACATCGAAAAAGGTATGATTGTCGGAAGGACAGACTCAGCAGACAGGAAAGTCAAAACAACCTTTGGTGACATTAAAAGCAACGGTGGTAACATTAAGAGTGCAACGGGAATTCCACTGTTAAATGCAGAGGAGAGAGCAGATAGATGGAAAGAATACATTGAAAGACTCTATAAGGGTGAAGATTTGTCTGATGTGATAGAAGAAGAAACAGGAGTCGATTTAGGAGAGATAGGGGATCCAGTATTAGAATCGGAATTTAAAAGAGCTTTGGAGGACTTACGGTCAAATAAGGCAGAAGGGATAGATAACATTCCATCAGAATTTCTAAATCATTGGGGGAAGTGGCAACAAAACGACTATTCACGTTGGTGTGTAGAATATATGAGTCTGGCGATATACCATCTGACTTTCGGAAAAGCATCATCCACACAATTCCGAAGACGGCAAGAGCTGACAAGTGCGAGAATTATCGCACAGTCAGCTTAACAGCTCGTGCATCGAAGCTGCTGACAAGAATAATATACAGAAGAATGGAAAAGAAAATTGAGAATGCGCTAGGTGACGATCAGTTTGGCTTTAGGAAAAGTAAAGGGACGAGAGAGGCAATTCTGACGTTACGGCTAATAATGGAAGCAAGGCTAAAGAAAAATCAAGACACTTTCATAGGATTTGTCGACCTGGAAAAAGCGTTCGACAATATAAAATGGTTCAAGGTGTTCGAGATTCTGAAAAAAGTAGGGGTAAGCTATAGGGAGAGACGGGTCATATACAATATGTACAACAACCAAGAGGGAATAATAAGAGTGGACGATCAAGAACGAAGTGCTCGTATTAAGAAGGGTGTAAGACAAGGCTGTAGCCTTTCGCACCTACTCTTCAATCTGTACATCGAGGAAGCAATGATGGAAATAAAAGAAAGGTTCAGGAGTGGAATTAAAATACAAGGTGAAAGGATATCAATGATACGATTCGCTGATGACATTGCTATCCTGAGTGAAAGTGAAGAAGAATTAAATGATCTGCTGAACGGAATGAACATTCTAATGAGTACACAGTATGGTTTGAGAGTAAATCGGAGAAAGACGAAGGTAATGAGAAGTAGTAGAAATAAGAACAGCGAGAAACTTAAAATCACGATTGATGGTCACGAAGTCAATGAAGTTAAGGAATTCTGCTACCTAGGCAGTAAAATAACCAATGACGGACGGAGCAAGGAGGACATCAAAAGCAGTCTCGCAAAACAGGCATTTCTGGCCAAGAGAAGTCTACTAATATCAAATACCGGCCTTAATTTGAGGAAGAAATTTCTGAGGATGTACGTCTGGAGTACAGCATTGTACGGTAGTGAAACATGGACTGTGGGAAAACCGGAACAGAAGAGAATCGAAGCATTTGAGATGTGGTGCTATAGACGAATGTTGAAAATTAGGTGGACTGATAAGGTAAGGAATGAGGAGGTTCTACGCAGAATCGGAGAGGAAAGGAATATGTGGAAAACAGGATGATAGGACATCTGCTAAGACATGAGAGAATGACTTCCATGGTAGTAGAGGGAGCTGTAGAGGGCAAAAACTGTAGAGGAAGACAGAGATTGGAATACGTCAAGCAAATAATTGAGGACGTAGGTTGCAAGTGCTACTCTGAGATGAAGAGGTTAGCACAGGAAAGGAATTCGTGGCGGGCCGCATCAAACCAGTCAGTAGACTGATGACCAAAAAAAAAAAAAAAATTACCACGGTTTCTTCGCAGCTACCTTCTTTGTACCTATGTTTTCCTTTTTTTGGCCACCAGTGAACATTGGCGACGACTCGTCCGTTGTCATCATAACATCAATAAAGTCTTAAAGTTTCAGATGAACTTTTAATGCCCGCATCTCGTGGTCGTGAGGTAGCGTTCTCGCTTCCCACGCCCGGGTTCGATTCCCGGCGGGGTCAGGGATTTTCTCTGCCTCGTGATGGCTGGGTGTTGTGTGCTGTCCTTAGGTTAGTTAGGTTTAAGTAGTTCTAAGTTCTAGGGGACTGATGCCCATAGATGTTGATGCCCATAGTGCTCAGAGCCATTTTTTTTTAAACTTTTAATGTTGCTAAAGTAAAATACTGTACCTCAAGTGAACAGTTTGTTCATTAGTGCATCAAGTGATGCTTTCTTCGTCCATGGCAGTTGTAAATTAGCTAGTACTCCTGTGGTAAAGATGTTTGTCAAAGTCAAGGAAATCTTTTATTTATTTCTGTAACAAAGTGACTTAATAGTTCATGTGTTTTAGCTTGATGAGCCTTCTCGCAGAGCAATCCACAGTCGTGGCCAGACGAAGTACTTTCTCCTGGTCACAACATGAGATATAACTGTTAATGCAAAACCAGCTTTTCACAGATTGTGGTTGAGTAACAGCAACGAACAAAATTAACAATTGATACTACGACTGTTTCTGTTAGAGACAATGCAGAAGACCTCTCCTTTCTTATCACACTGTTAATTGAATGAGACGATCCTGGAAACATTAACGCCATTAACGAAGTACATTCAAAATATTACGTCCAGCCTTGTCGTCAAATATGGGGTGTCTAGGAACCCTTCGTACTCGGTGCGCTAGACAGTCACATCACAAAAGTCGTATTAATGGGTTTTATTACAAAAAAGTAAATGACAGTGCTTAACTTTGACGACTACACAGAAGTGTCGCAAGCACAGGACGACTACAAAATAAGCAATCTTCTTTAGTTTGAACAATCCTTATTTTGTGTTGTATAGGCAGTACAAACGAAGAAACAAGCGTAGACGCTGCTATGGAACTCGTTAATCTTGAAGCTGCTCTTCATCTGTTGCGTCGCCAGTCGGTCGCGGCGCATATGTCCTCTTCACATAGGGGATGCTGCTGTCGCGTGGTCGTCCTGGAAAGAGGTTGGTCAGCGTGTGATTGGCTGACGTCTTCTAACAGCTATCTCTTCTCTATCGTTCCCGACGACTTTACGCCGTAACACAAAAAGCGTTGCATATCAAAAAACGTTGTGGTGGAGACAGAACAACACAGGATCGATTCATGAACTAAAATCTCTATCATTGATCAGGAGCCCGTAACCCCGCAATGCGTAAACACAATAGAAGGCAAACATCGATACGAGATAACTAGAGGGATCAGCCTTTGTACGCACTTGCAGCGACTACACTACTGCGGAGCGCTGAGCAAAAGTTTTAACAAGGGTCGCGCTTTGAGCTGTTATTAAAATTCCTCCCGCTCTCCCCCGCTCCCCCTTGCTGCTGCTGGAAAGGCGAGTCGTGGGACTAATTAGCGTTCCTGGACGCCGCGGCCTTCATTAAGGGCTGGGACCCTCTGCGGGCGGCGCGCGAATAACCAGGCGGCAGCGACCGCGCGGTGCATGCAGGGGCCCTGGCCCACACCTGCGGTTCTTACCCTCATAACCCCCGCCTCCCCCCTACCGGCAACACACTCTGCGTGTACTCACTCAGCAACAAGAGCCCTCCCCCCCCCTACCCCCTCCTCCACTATTATTCACCACCCTACTGTGGACTGCAGTATGCAGAGCGGTAGAGCCTTGCACTGTATAGCACCACACTACGAACACTGGCTAGAGACGGGCAAACCAGTCCATCATTGTCTCAATTTACACGTTGCTGCAGGCATGCACCAAAGTGAAGGGGAAAAGTTGCGTATGGTTAGACGCTCCAAACCGCGTACGTCAATGCTGCATGCACAGAGCAAGCTTCATCGCGTCGACTGCTAAAAGCAAATCAGTAATTTGTTGGGTAGTCTGCGGCTACTGCATTATACACTTATCAGGCGGATTATGACCAACTACCTACTAGCCGGTGTTCGCAGGGACAACATCGGCGACGAGCCGTGGCATGGAAGCAATGAGGCGTTGGTAGGTTGCTGGAGGGAGTTGGCACTATATCTGCACGCACAAGTCACCTTGTGGTGTCACCGCCAGACACCACACTTGCTAGGTGGTAGCCTTTAAATAGGCCGCTGTCCGTTAGTATACATCGGACCCGCGTGTCGCCACTATCAGTGATTGCAGACCGAGCGCCGCCACACGGCAGGTCTAGTCTAGAGAGACTCCCTAGCACTCGCCCCAGTTCTACAGCCGACTTTGCTAGCAATGGTACGCTGACTACATACGCTCTCATTTGCCGAGACGACAGTTTAGCATAGCCTTCAGCTACGTCATTTGCTACGACCTAGCAAGGCGCCATATTCAGTTACTAACAGATAATATTGTGAATCATGTACTGTCAAGAGCGCCGTTCATCATTAATGGATTAAAGTTAAGTATGAAACTAATTACGTCCGCTTTCTGAATTCTCATTCCTTGTCATGTTCCAGACCTCACGTCCGTATAGTTCTTCCCTCTTCACGCCAGCCTGCGTGAGCTAAACGCGTGCATTTCGGCCTCCTCTAGTAACACGGTGTTGGCTCTTCTGCCAACACAAACACACTTTATTCCCGTAAATTCCGGGGAGGGGGTTATGAGCTCTGCCATCGCGTTCAATCACATCCCTGGTGACAGCCCCGCCAATGCACTGACCTTCCCCATTCTATACACCGACAGCAGGCTCACTGATACTACATGCGCCGCATATTTGTCTGACTAACAGCCATTACTCGCCACGTGACGCTACTATCGCCTGGACGGGTTTATATCGATAGTTTTTTCGGTGGTCATAATGTTCTGGCTGCTCAATGTACTTAACTTTGTATATGTACTCATCACTGATCGGAATGTAAGTACATGGCAATTCTCTGTGACACGAAGAATGGCCACAGAGTGCATTGATGTTGTTTGTGTGTTCTGGTGTTATCAGACTTGATAAGGTACATAAGGGGCGTGAACAGCATAAGGACACGGAGATACTGCTTACTCGTGTCAGAGCCTGAGTCTGACAGAGATTTAAATAGGCTTCAAACTTCAGTACGTGCCTGCGATTCATAAAAGTCGCTGCCGCTTGTTCCACTGAACGCTCAAAGACAGTGGCCCTCGTTTGAAACCTGTTCATTTGACTTGCCTTTCTGTAAGTGCGAACTCAACTCTGTGTGACAATGCGAAATAGATTATGTCTGCGTGTTCTGACACCCCTTCCACTAGTGGTGTGCTCTGTAACCGGAGCGAGTTACCAATCGGAAGTTGGAGAAACGATCTACAGAGTGAACCAAAGGTGTACAGACAAACTTTCAGAGGTTGTTCAGGGATACCTTCCAATTATTTTGGTGTGAGTGATCCACGCTCTCCGGTAGCTCGTTAAAGAGTTAGTGTATTCCTTCGTACAAATGTCGACGGCATGCACAGTGTATCTTCTTCCCATTCTCTCACGGTACCTTCTGCTGAGAACAGTAACGCCTTCTTTAACTGGTTGCTCTCAAGTCTGCATTCGGTTCTGATCGGTTCTGACTACCGTTTTGTTTTCCCGGCAGTGTTAGTTGTGTATTATGTGAGCGACAGCAGTATTATGGACAGACTTACTGATGAAGCATTGGCCGATATGCACCTCGTAAATGGGTTTACTGATTGCATTAGAAGGGCGGCACGACGATGTCATACTCTGGAGAGCTGTTTCCGTCGCGACAGCAGCAACATCACAGGACATGCAATGTGTTATGTGTTGAGCGTATTCGTTCAAATGGCTCTGAGCACTATGGGACTTATTATCTGAGGTCGTCAGTCCCCTAGAACCTAGAACTACTTAAACCTAACTAACCTAAAGACATCACACACATCCATGCCCGAGGCAGGATTCGAACCTGCGAACGTAGCGGTCGCGTGGTTCCAGACTGTAGCGCTTAGAACCGCTCGGCCACTCCAGCCGGCAGCGTATTGGTGACTGCATGTTACAGGTCTTTTTACTGTTGCGCAAATATTTTGTCAGAAGCAGGGCGGATTGTGGTAACAAACCGAAAAAATCATAATTATATTATTACTCTGGGCCCTGTACACGAAAATATCCGGAAGGTATCCATGAAGAACCTCCAAGTTTGTCGGTGAACTCTGGTTCAGCCCGTACACTGTGTGTCACTTCCCTCTACGTCTTGCCGTATTCACGCAGTTGTCGTCTGAAACTCAGGAAATACTTACCAACAACGCTGTATTTGGGGTAGCCTGTTTTAGCTGTCTCAAACTATGCCTTATATATGAGCAGAACTTCACTTAATTAGTACCGTAATACGTTACACACTTCAGTGTGTTAGTTGTTTGTGGGAAGGTTGTCAGATGCAGAGAAAAAACATGTCATAATTTCCTACCAGATGTTTTCAGCACGGTCGTAGCTGCACCACTAAGTGGACCACATCTGTCAGTTATGGTACTAACACATCAACACCTGACCTGCTAGGAAAAATAAGCATTAATGGCTTTCCCTTGCCACATGTACTTGAAGGCACTAAGCAACATAATAACTACAATTATTAGTCTGAAAGCGACGTAAATACTGGTGTAATGTTGTTCAGTACACCATCCTCAGTCACCAATAAATATATCTGCACTTACAGGCGCAGCACCCTGTATATTTTATGACATTCCAAGTATCACTAAAGGCAGTACAAGTAAGAAAGATGAGGTGGAGGGCAACGGTGAATTAGCGGGTTTTGAAAGCGTGCGATTGGAGATAACGATAGGGTTCATTTGTGGCCGATCGGATCCAGTTTAGTCTATTAGCGTTATTGGCTTGTTAAGATTCTGAGGGTGATCAGGAGAGAATCCTGCTGGGAAAGGTCGAAGAGCACAGAAATACAGTACGGGAAAATTTCACAATGTGGGCAACACTGTTACATTTCTAACTGCGGGAAAGAATAGATTAGCGACGATTCACCTGGTTAAAACGCGTTGTTCATGAATCTGGAGGAAGTACACACTGACGTTCCAGTTTTATGTCTTCCCTTATAACGTAGGGGTGGACAGGCCGACGCTAATAGGTAGAAGTATTCATTACCGTTCCGTCCTAGTCTACGTGGACTGCAGGATCTATAATTCCCAAGATGTCTCCTCTGGGACAGAAATGTTCCTGAACAGTTCCGTGCAAAGACCATAGCTTCCTACCACGTATATTTTAAAAGAAGTGAAAGCCTTCATTTTATTATCAAGTTTAATTTTTGTTGTCAAAGGCGCTGACGTAGTGGCAACACCAGTTCTCTCCAGATCACCTAAGTTAAGTGCTGTCGTGCTTGTCTATCTCTTGAATGAGTGACCGTCGTCTAGTTCTGCCGAGCGCTGTTGTCAAGCGTGGTTTACTAAGCCCTCGTGAGGCCGATCGAGGAGCTACTTGACTGAAGAGTAGTGGCTCCAGCCACGAAAACTGACAACGCCCGGGAGAGCGGTGTGCTGACCACTTCCTCCCTCCTCCCCCCCCCCCCCCCCCCGGCCACCGCCACCTATGTGCATCCAGCGACGCCTACCGTTTGAGGGTGACACGGCGGTCGGTTGGTGTCGTTGGGCCTTCCGAGGCCTGTTCTTATCGTGTTCATTTTTTTTCATTTTTGTTATCAATGTGACATTTACCTCGTTAAAGGCAGAAATGACAGTGAAATCAACATATAAACAAAATCATTCTACGAACAGAGCCGTGTAATTCTGCCATCCTTCTATCGCTTTCTGGATGCTTCCACAACTTGTAAAATTTAATATCGATTTAAGAACGATGTGCGCAATGCAAATTTTATTTCATTTTATTTACACTTCTAGTTCCGTAGCACCAAATTGAGGAGCAGATCTCCAAGGTCATGGAACATCTAAGTACATGAAATTACAACATAAAAGTAATAACAGATAAAATAAAATATTTATGAACCCAAAAAAGACAAGCCATAAGTTGAAGTGGTCGCAATCAACAATATAAGGAGCAGAAGTGGTCGCAATCAACAATATAAGGAGCAGCTTAATTTTTCAAGGAACTCCTCAACAAAAAAAAAGGCTCTTAGCCCTATGGGTCCCCTAGAACTTAGAACTACTTAAACCTAACTAACCTAAGCACATCACACACATCCATGCCCGAGGCAGGATTCGAACCTGCGACCGTAGAAGTCCCGCGGTTCAGGACTGAAGCGTCTAGAACCGCACGGCCACCGCGGCCGGCGAACTCCTCAACAGAACAGATGGAGTGACCCATGAGGAAAGCCTTCAGTTTCGATGTGAAAGCTCGTGGATTACTGCTAAAATTTTTGAATTCTTGTGGTTGTTGTTGTTGTGTTCTTCAGTCCTGAGACTGGTTTGATGCAGCTCTCCATGCTACTCTATCCTGTGCAAGCTTCTTCATCTCCCAGTACCTACTGCAACCTACATCCTTCTGAATCTGCTTAGTGTATTCATCTCTTGGTCTCCCTCTACGATTTTTACCCTCCACGCTGCCCTCCAGCACTAAATAGGTGATCCCTTGATGCCTCAGAACATGTCCTACCAACCGATCCCTTCTTCTACTCAAGTTGTGCCACTAACTTCTCTTATCCCCAGTCCTATTCCACACATAATTAGTTATCTGATCTACCCATCTAATCTTCAGCATTCTTCTGTAGCACCACATTTCGAAAGCTTCTATTCTCTTCTTATCTAAACTATTTATCGTCCATGTTTCACTTCCATACATGGCTACACTCCATACAAATACTTTCCGAAACGACTTCCTGACAAATCTATAGTCGATGTAAACAAATTTCTCTAGCTTATTGAAAATGGATGCAGCAGTATACTACACACCTTACTGCACAAGAGTTACAGAAGTGCGATCCCCATGCAGATTGGATTTCTGCCTAGTATTAACTGAGTGAATATATACAAGGTACTCCATTGATAGTGACCGGGCAAAATATCTTACGAAACAAGCATCAAACGAAAAAAACTACAAAGAACAAAACTCGTTTAGCTTGAAGGGAGAAACCAGATGGCGCTCCCATAGGTCAAAGGGCTATCAACTGCGTTTTTAAAAATAGGAACACCTTTTTTATTACATATTCGTGTAGTACGTAAAGAAATATAAATGTTTCAGTTGGACCACTTTTTTCTCTTTGTGATAGATGGCGCTGTAATATTCACAAACGTATAAGTACGTGGTATCACGTAACATTCCGCCAGTGCGGACGGTATTTGCTTCGTGATACATTACCAGTGTTAAAATGGACCGTTTACAAATTGCGGAAAAGGTCGATATCGTGTTGATGTATGGCTATTGTGTTCAAAATACCCAACGGGTGTGTGCTATGTATGCTGCTCGGTATCCTGGACGACATCATCCAAGTGTCCGGACCGTTCGCCGGATAGTTACGTTATTTAAGGAAACAGGAAGTGTTCAGCCACACGTGAAACGTCCACCACGACCTGCAACAAATTATTATGCCCAAGTAGGTGTTTTAGCTGCTGTCGCGGTTAATCCGCACAGCAGTGGCAGACAAATTGCACGAGAATCGGGAATCTCAAAAACGTCGGTGTTGAGAATGCTACATCAACAGCAATTGCACCCGTACCATATTTCTATGCACCAGGAATTGCATGGCGACGACTTTGAACGTCATGTACAGTTCTGCCACTGGGCTCAAAGCGTCATTCACCAACTGCGGTAACGTACACCTGTGTAATATACACTATTGGGCAACGGAAAATCCACGATGTCTGCGACAAATGGACCATCAGCGACCTTGGCGGGTTAATGTATGGTGCGGCATTATGGGAGGAAGCATAAATGGCCCCCATTTTATCAATGGCAATCTAAATGTTGCAATGTATGCCGATTTCCTACGTTATGTTCTACCGATGTTACTACAAGATGTTTCACTGCGTGACAGAATGGCGAATAACTTCCAACATCATGGATGTCTGGCACACAACTCGCGTGCGTTTGAAGCGGTACTGAATAGCATATTTCATGACAGTTGGATTGGTCGTCGAAGCACCATACCATGGCCCTTACGTTCACCGGATCTGACGTCCCTGTCTTTCTCTCTGTGGGGAAAGATGAAGGATATTTGCTATCGTGATCCACCGACAACGCCTGACAACATGCGTCAGCATGCGCCATCTAGTGGGCCAATAGCGCCATCTGGTTTCCCTCTTCAAGTTAGAGAAGTTTTGTTCTTTGTAGTTTTTTCGTTTGACGCTTCTTTCGTGAGATATTTGGCCCGATCACGGTCAATGGACCACCCTGTATATATATTCTCTATTGTCGTTTCTTGTAAACAGTATCAGCTTATTCCCAAGAATTAGCATCTTTCAGTGGGCAATGTCAAAATATCCAGACTAGTGAACACGGGTAGACAGGAGGTTCGTGAACTTACACCACTTATACCGCGAACTGCCCGTTTCTGAGCCAAAAATATCCTTTTAGAATGGGAAGAATTACCCCAAAATATAATACCATACGACATAAGAGAATGAAAATAAATCAGACTAATTTTCGTGCCGAACGATCACTTACTTCAGATACCGTTCGAATAGTAAAAATGGCAGCATTAAGTCTTTGAACAAGATCCTGAACGTGGGCTTTTCGCGACAGTTTACGTTCTATCTGAATACCTAGAAATTTGAACTGCTCAGTTTCGCTAACCATATGCCCATTCTGTCAAATTAAAACGTCGGGATTTGTTGAATTGTGTCTCTTACTGTGATTTAGCATTAGTTTATTTTTAACAAGCCATGAACTGCTCTTTTTTAAACAGAGCCAGTGTTGCACGCAAAATACTTCACTCCCAAGGTATTGTCATCAGCAAACAAAAATATTTTAGAACTACCCGTAATACTCGAGACATATTATTTACATAAATAAGGAATGGCCCCAATACTGATCTCTGGGGCACCCCTCATTTGAACGTACCCCACTCATACCCCACAACACAGCCATCCTCAGCTCTGTGAATAATGACAGTTTGCTGTCTGTTGTTAAAGTAAGAGCTGCATCAATTGTGAGTTACTCCCCGTATTTCGGAATGGTTCAACTTCTGGTCAATATTTTGTGATCAATACAATTAAACGCCTTAGTTAAATAAAAAAAAATATGCCTAGCGCTCGAAACCTTCCGTTTAATCCATCCAGTACCTCACATAGAAAAGAGAATGTAGCATTTTCAGTTGTTAAACGACTTCTAAAGCCCAATTGTACATTTTATAGCAAATTACGTGATGTAAAATGATCTATTATCCTCACATACACAGCCTTTTCAATAACTTTAGCAAACGCTAATGGCATAGAAATAGGCCTAAAATTGTCTACAATATACCTTTCTCCGTTTGCATCACGTGGCTTTACTACTGAGTAGTTTAACCGTTCAGGAAACTGACCATTCTTAAAGGAAAAATTACAAATGTGGCTAAGGACAGGGCTAACACGTGCAGCACAGTACTTTAATATTCTGCTAGGCACTGCCTCAATCTCCCCCTTATCACACAGAAGTATTTCAGTCATCAGTCGCGGAAAGGCGTTTTCCATGAGAGTTATACGATTCCCTGAAGAACTAAATATTTATTTAACTCACCAGCAATGCTTAGAGAGTGATTGTTAAATACTGCACATATATCTGACTTATCACTAACATAAATATTTTTACTACGAACTGACTTTATATGGTCGACCTTGTGCTGCTGACCAGACACTTCCTTAATTTTATCCTGTGAATTAGCTATTTTATTTGCGTACCACATACTCTTTGCCTTCCTAATAACGTTTATAAGCACCTTACAATACTTTTTGTAATGGGCCACTGTAGCTTGATTGTGACTACCAACATTTTGATATAATTCCCGCTTTGTTAACAGCAACACAGGCTGCCTTTACTACCAGTACCACATTTAGAATGTTCTAATGGAAAGAAAATTTCAAAGAGCATGAGAAATGTGTTAAAGAAAGCATTATATTTTTCATCTATGTTATCGGCACTATAAACATCCTGCCACTCTTGTTCCTTAACGACGTTTAAAAAACATTCTACTGCCGCCGGATTAGCTTTCCTACATAATTTATATGTGACATTTGAGTACAAACTCCTTTTAGTGTTGAAATTTATGTATCATGATCTTAAAGACGATTCACCATTTTACTAACAGAATGCTCATCTAGTACTGAAGAATGAATAAAAATATTGTCTATGGCTGTACTACTGTTCCCCTGTACCATGATTGGGAAAAACACAGTCTGCATCAGATCTTATGCGTTATAGGAGAACTACCAACATCCTTTTTCTCGCACAACCATATACAAAATTAAGACTGAAGTCACCACATATAACTAATTTCTGGTATTTCCTATAAAGTGAACCAAGAAACCTCTCTAGCTTGAGCAAAAATGCTCTGATGTTAGAGTTAGGGGACCTATAGACAACAACAATTACAATTTTAGTTTCACTAAATTCAACTGCCCCTGCTCAAAGGTAAAATATCTGTTCAGTGCAGTGCCGTGATACGGCTATGGACTCAAATAGAATACTGTTTTCTACATGCATGGTCACTCCCTCCACTCCGCAGGGAACTCCTTGAAAAACAAAGTAGGTCAAATGGCTCTGAGGTCATCAATCCCCTAGAACTTAGAACTATTTAAACCTAGCTAACCTGAGGACATCACACACATCCATGCCCGAGGCAGGATTCGTACCTGCGACCGTAGCGGTCCCGCGGTTCCAGACTGAAGCGCCTAGAGCCGCTCGGCCACACCGGCCAGCCCTTAAAAAACAGCCAACTAATCTGTATCCTGGTAAATGAAGCCTCTGAATTGTCGAACTGTTTACGTGCTGCTCCAATATACCAGTAATGTCAGTCAACATCTATAAGCAGTTCACAAACTTTAATACCTGTTATATTTCGATGAAATATGCTAATTCCTTCTCTACTTGGATACCTGATGTCCTCTGGAGGTGATTCCTTAGAGTGTCTTCTTTTAAGCAGTTATACTTGTGAGCTGGCTTCAAACTAAAAAATGTGCAGCCCTAGCACCAACTACTACAGGAATTTTTCTATGATAATACCACCACCACCATCCACCACACTGTCACCTGTAAGCTTTGCCAGCCCCCCTTTCCCATACCTATTGAGGTGCAGGCCACGCCTAGTGAAACACGATCTGTTGATAGGCTCAACTGGCACAACTGGCAATGTGACCCATGCTCTCTGTCATCAGTGCCTCCTCCAGCCCCATGCTAATTCGCCCAACAGCCGCATTAATATGAGGCCGATCACGACGCTGAAACAGTTCCACGTAATGCACATTAGTGCTACGAGTCTGAGGAGCTATCTTTAACAAGTTACCACCTACATCATATTCCCCGTTGCAATCAAGACTATTCCCTGCTCCACCCACAATCAATACCTGATCCTCTTCCGTAAAATTCTTGCCTAACTTCCCAATGATTTCAGCCACCTGAGGCAACCATGTACTAGGTAGGTAACTTTTTGTGGAAGTTCCTATGGGACCGAGCTGCTGACGACATCTGTGCCTGCTGCGCTAGGCTTCACAATGCTGGTGACGCGGTACTTATTCTCCAACACTTTCGGCAACTGCTGGCCCATACCTCTACAATGCGAACGACCTAGTAGCGGAACCTTCTTCTTTCTGCTAAACTTTCCAACTGTCTTAGGCCTCCTAACTGCTGAGGATTGCTGCATGTTTTCTGTACCTACAGCTAAAAGCTGCTTCTCTCCGCTCAACTCTGACAGTTAGCCAAATCTGTTGCATGTACGCAAACTGTCTGAATACTTCCTCCTCCTTCTAGCTGCGTTCTTGCCAACTGCCAGTTCCCATTCTCCAGCACCCTTCACCCTCCTAAACCTATCTAGTTCCTCCCTTTCGTATTGTAACTATACCTGAAGGACACAGATCTTACGCTGCTGCTCCGTATCAACTTACTTCTACAACAGTTTCTGCATTCTCAGGAGAGGATATCGCTATAATTCTCCCTGGTTTTCCCAGTGCATTCCCCACAATGAAAATACTTTGAACGGTCCCACACCATAACCCACTACTCACAAACCTATGACAAAGACCACAACTCTCACTCTTGGTAAAATTTTACAGTTACTGAAAAAACTAGACGTCTACGTTACCTATGTTCAATTACACCACTCGAATTATTTGTAGAACTAACAATAGTGATCTCGAAATTCTCTCTCTACTAAGAAAGCAACAACTTTTATTAACACTACTAAGCCGGCCGAGATGGCCGCGCGGTTCTAGGCGCTGCAGTCTGGAACCGCGAGACCGCTACGGTCGCAGATTCGAATCCTGCCTCGGGCATGGATGTGTGTGATGTCCTCAGGTTAGTTAGGTTTAACTAGTTCTACGTTCTAGGGGACTAATTACCTCAGAAGTTGAGTCTCATAGTGCTCAGAGCAAATACTACTAAACAACAACTACTACCAACTAAACTTCACACAATTTATTAGCTAAAATCAAAAATTCAAGCGGCGCTAGAACATTCAACCGAGTTAAAACAGTGAATGAAAATTTTACTGAAATATTTCACTATAAACAATAAGAAACCTCAGCTGAAAACTATCGCACGAAATTTACTAAACGACTTCAACGCACAGACGACTCTAAAAAACACAGTGGTCGAACGTTTCCAGAAGTTTATTAAACCGGTATTTCGCCACAAGCAGCACGTGACGCCTTCCAAAACTACTAAATTTAATAATGTATAACAGTGCACAAACAACATTGTCAGGACTTAAGAACCGCTACAGTTGCAACTGCACGCCTCGAAATGTAAACACACTGCCAATATTTGGACGAAATTTAATATTCGAAAACAATAGAAAAAACAGTTTTGACAGTACTTCGCTTTATAATCACTGCAACTGGAGTCGCACGCAGCGAAATGAAAACACACTGCTGAGTGGTGAGACTTGGATGAACGACGTAAGCACACTCACGAACAACAGACCACTCGAGTCAACAACACAGAAGGGAAGACGGAGATGAAAGGAGGTCTACTGATAAGTCACTTTTACAGCGAATACTAAAACAAATAAACTTTAAAATAAGTAACTGAAGACTAAACCCTTCTAAAATATTGGCGAGAAATTTCAACAGCTCTTCAGCACAGCACGTGATGACAAACCAAGGATACCAGCCACTTATCACTTACATCTATCTTGTTAGAAATGTGAGCGTGATTTCTACATTTACATCCGTTCAATAGGACTCCTATAGTCCTACGTCAGTGACAACAGAAATGATCCGGCAGTAGAGACGCATTTTCGTCAACGGAGCACATAATCGGTTTAAAAGGATAGGGACAAGTAATAATAACAAAGCAACTACGCGGATTACGTTACGTGACAACCGGTGGGGGAGGCGGGAACTGATATTACGGAATAAAATAAGTATCAACGTGGATAAATGCGTAAGAATGAATCTCTCTTCAGCTGCTTCGTAATATTTTTATCCCCTGTCTGTTACAGCACTGTACCATAAATCCACCATGCGCTGAATCCAAAGTACTCTGACAGTGACGTTAATTGATATATGTGACAGACATAGAGTTCAGAAAACAGTATGTCGGTGTCCCTCAACTAGCTGTTATGATGATTTTAAAAGCTGCTTTTAGAAAACAGTAAACATATGAATAGCTGGTAAAATGTACGAGCGATATTCGGAAAGTAAGTTCCGATAGGACACGAAATGGAAACCATTGTAAAAATCTAATAAAGCTTTGCACATATGCCTTCGACAGTGTTTCTAGTATGCCTGTCGGTTGCATCACATCGCTCTTTTCAGATATGAGCGCATGGTGAGCACATAAAGATGCGCAGAAAATAGTGTCCCCCCCCCCCCCCCCACCAACTATGAGGTCCTGGTGAGAGATTTCGCCTGATGTTATACAACCCACATTACAGAACTGTCATCCGGTTCCTACTTTGTGACAATTTCCAGTCGCAATCTGCAGGGGCAATGAAAATGCTCGTGCAGCGTTTTCGATGGGAAGTATTTGATCACCCGCACTACAGCTCGTAATTGGCTCCCTCTGTGTTTCATCTCTGCTCGCATTAACTGCTGGCTATGAAGACAACATTTTCACACAGACGACGAGCTATAGATGAGCGTAGAGAATTGGCGGGAAGCACTGGCGGCTGCATTCTATGACGAGGGTATTGGAAAGCTGATACAACGCAACGACAAATGTCTAAGTCGGAGTGGTGACTATGTGTAGCAGTGGCTGGAATCTGTAGCTAACTGTTCTAGATAAAATATTTCCGACTATCACAGTGGTTTCCATCGCGCGATCAATAAGAACGTACTTTCCGAATAGCCCTAGTATTTTAAATGAATCATTTAAGAATGCAAATGGAACCTTGTATTTTGCTTTTATTGAGGTCAGCACAAGAATAAATGATCAGACATAATACAGAATTGGCATTTCTCTTTTCCATTTAAGACACAAAACGCAAAGAAGGGTAAAAATGAACACACAGTGGTCTTACACAGTCCACACTTATGCATTTATGACCCAAAACAGTATGCGAGACTGAAAGTCCTGTGGTGGTGTTGCAGGCAAATAAGTAAAATACTTAAGCGGAGCTGAGACAAAAGTAGAATCTACCGTAAACGAGGAGCGTCTTCTGTCTATGGCAGATGTGACGGCAGAGTACAGTGCTCGTGCAGGCACAAGTGTGTCGGAACACACCGTTCAGCGCGACCGACCAACCGATCGATCCAACCGCCAATGACCATTGCCTGAGCAAACTCGAGCAGACTGGCGGCCTAACGCGCGCACACACAGGTGCAGGAACTAAGCCCCGACCGGGCGACCACTCGCTGAGTTCTCTTACTGGTGAGTAAGAGTTCAACACGGTCTGCAGCAGGCCACTCCACTCAGAACACACGACATCTTCAATAAGAGTTGCAGCAGACACGGGATCTTAGGGACTCGCCCGTGGATCTACGTAAGCCTGTCGCCTGATCGGATTACACCAAGTGACAATCGTATCTGAGCCGTGGTAAAAAAAAAAAAAAAAAAATGCAGTTTTGAAGAGTGATCCGCATCGCGTAGTGTGAAGTAGTCGCCCTCCGTTTATGGCGGTGGCGCCTCTGTGGCCCTCTGGTGGGAAAGAGGAAAGGTTGCCTGTTCACGTGCATTTACGGGGCGCTATGAGCTCGCCAGTCGGTCAGTCTGGGTCAGTCTCTCGTCCCCAGCTTGCTAGTCTGTCTCTCGTCCGCATTTGTTAGGCAGTTAATGTCTGTCGTTCGGATCAACCTTTAAAGCCAGCAAAATGTGAGTCTTTCCACTCCGCCAGTAAAAGAACTCAGCGAGTGGTCGCCCGGTCGGGGCTTAGTTCCTGCACCTGTGTGTGCGCGTTAGGCCGCCAGTCTGCTCGAGTTTGCTCAGGCAATGGTCATTGGCGGTTGGATCGACGGTCGGTCGGTCGCGCACTGGGAAACAAGATGACTTGTCCGTCTTGAGCATCGGCGCATGTGAGGTCGCCACGTGAGTCCAATGGGCCGCGGCGTATAGCGAGGGGTAGTGACTTCGCGGTCGACACGAGAGCAATAGGAGTCAACCCACGACATCTGTCTGGCCGGCGCGAGCTGCGATGCCGTGAGACGGGAGATCGGCGCGCCTTCCTGCGTTCGTTGAAGCGGCTGGCAGCGGACGGTTCGGGAGAGCGATTTGGGGGTGCTGCGTCAGGTCTTCTCGAGAAATCGCAGTTTATTAGAAGTTAAGTGGTTGGTGATATCTTGTTTGATTTACTCTTATTAAATTCTACTTGTTTTCTTGGTGAGGTCACCAGCCGTTTGTTTTGGGGTCGTCCCACCATTCATCTCCGTTTGCACACCCGCGGGAATGTAGTTGTTAATAAATTGGGTGGTCCGTTTTTCCCTTGTGGAGTAGGGGAGGGTTAGAGCAACCTGCGGTTCGGGTTCTTCGGTGATCTCCCTATCAATCTACCGTACGTTAGTAGCTGCCTCTGTCACGTTTATCGGTTTCGGTGTGCTAATGAATTCACTGCTTGGAGTGTAACGGCCAAATTCCTGAAATACGTTTTTATCTTTCCTATCACCTTGAGACGCGGTATATGTGTACTGTAGAGCATATTAACCCGTTTGGCCAACCTTTTACAATTTTATATAAGATTACATTTCATGGGCTTTTATTTAAATGATCATTTTATTATATAAAGTTGCCACCCTTTCACCGTAAGACTTTTCTTAGAAGTTAAGATCAAATTGCACCTTCGGTGGCAAGGTTAATATTTCAGTTGTTGGTGTTTTGTACCATTTCCATCCCTCCTACGGGGAGGGGAGGTGCATAGTTGGTGTGCTTGTGTAAATTGTTAAAACTCTTAGTTTAAAGTTATCTGGTGTGTTGCAGATTTGCACCAGTGTAGTCTTTCAGAGACTGTTGTGATCGGTCATAACCACGGCCGTGTCAAAAGGGAACGGCAACGTTCTCTGCCAAGAAGCTCATACAGTCAAAACTTGTTTCTTTCAGCCTCTGAATAAATTGTAACTTTGATATTTAGAGTGTGCTTTCTGATTATAACTTTAAATCTGTTTCTCTTTAAAAAAAATGCTTTTAGGCACTATTAATGTGAATAAAATTCCCATTTGCTGAAAGGAATTTGGTTATGATTTCATCAGTTACTCCCTGGCCACTTCTTCCATGCTTACATAATAAGATTAAATGTGTTAATGTTCTTGATGAATCGTTAGTAATTAAAATAAATTCTTAAGAATATTCTTTGAAAATAAATCACGGTTCGTACGCCATCATTCAGGCGAAAGGCTGCTCGACACTACGACCGCACTGCAGACGCAGGCCGTATGATTCTGTGTGGATCTTTCCGGTGGGCTTCAATGGAATCTCTGCTTCCAGGCAAAAGCACCATGACAGCTCTGGACTACGCTATTGTGGGCCTCTTCGTATCTGGTCACTTCCCCGATGGCGTTGGCATCTTCCAATGGATAACTGCGCGTGCAACGAGGACAGAATCGTGCTATAGTGGTTTGAGGAGCATGATTGTGAACTCATGTTCGTTTATTGGCCACCAAAGCAGTCTGATCAGGCCCTAATTCCCTGTCTCCTACTCACGGGAATTGTGTGACATGTGCCTAAAAATCTGGTGCCATATACTCCGACGGAAAAAAAATCACAACGCCAAGGAGGACTGTTACGACATAAACGAAACTTGGTGGTCGTGTTTCTACAACTGAAACATGATGTCTATTCAAATTTCGCGCCCGTCGCATAAGGCTGCCTTCGGTAGCGTCATTATATGGACGCAAATCAGGTTTGCTTTAAATAGACGCTGTAACGGTCGTGAGCGTTGGTTACCTTTAACACTGGACGTGCTAACATTTGTCAAGAACGTCTTTAAGGCCACAAAGAATCTATTATCAACGCCTCACTGAGATTGAACTAGGTCGTGTAAGAGGACTACGAGAAGCTGGATGTTCCTTACGCGATATTGCAGAAAAACTTGACAAGAATGAAACCACTGTACAAGTTTGCTAGCAAAGGGTGTCGCAAAAAGACCAGGCTTCAGACGGCCACATGGCACTACCCAAAGGGAAGACCATCGTATTCACGTATGGTACTGACGCATCGTACTTCATCTCCAGCAGAAGTTTGGGGAGCAGTTGGCACCACAATGACACAACGAACTTCTACAAATCGGTTACTTCAAGGAAAGCCCCCTGAGAGATGCTCTATAGCGTCCATTAGATCGACCCCATACCACCACCATTTGCGACTCCAGTTGTGTATAGCAAGAGCTCATTGCAGAGTAGGGTACAGGACTGTTCCGTTTTTTGATGAAAGCTGGTTTTGCCTCGGTGCCATTCAGGGGCGTGTGTTTATTGGGAGGAGACCAGATGAGGGCCGGTAGCCAACCTGTCCACGTGCTAGAGATGCTGCACCCACACCTGGCGTTACGATTTGGTGCGCGATTTCTTAAGACAGCAGGTGCACTCTCATGGTTATCCCACGCGCGATAAACGGAAATTTGTACGCCAGTCTGGTGTTTCGATCTGTTGTGTTGCCGTTCATGAACAGCATTCCAGAGGCTGATTTCCAACAGGATATCGCTCGCCCACACACCGCTGTTGTAACCCAACATGCTGTACAGAGTGTCGACATGTTTCCTTGGCCTGCTCGATCACGAGGTCTGTCTCCAGTCGAGCACATATATCGTCGGACGGCAACTCCTGCGTCATCCACGAAAAGCATTAACCGTCCCTAAACTGACCGACCAAGCGAAGTGTTCGGTCAGAGGGTTAGCTGCCCTCTGTAATAAAAAAGAACTAAGTTAATCATCAACAACGAGCTAAAACGGATGTCTTACGACGTCCGCCCCGAACTTTACGTCCGGTACCTGTACAACACGATCCACGCGAGATTTCAGTCTTTCATCCATTATTTTGGCGGATAGCCAGTTATTAATTTACCAGCATTTCACATTTGCAATGCCAATTATGGCGGTTAATTAGCCTGTGATCTTGCAATGTTAACCATTTGAATGTGTTACCTAGACAACTGTATTTCATAAATTTCATTGCTCTGCAGTAATTATGTTTTGATGTTGCCATTTTTTTCTCGTCAGTGTATTTGTCTATACCACACTGAGTCGCTGACGTATAGCATTTCAAAGCAGGTGGTCACAAAATTTTGGCTTTTTTTCACTTTTCATTCTCTACGTCAAGGAGTAGACGCTCTTTGAGACTCGGCCCATTAAACAGTTGCGACCTGGAGAGCGAAATCCTCCATCAACGTGGGAGTAACGCAGTGCGAATCCCAGTTGCGAAGATACGGGAGAGCACTGATAAGCAAGGGAAATTTCGCGAAGACTCTGGTTGACGCTGGAGGATTGTGTGTGTGTGTGTGTGTGTGTGTGTGTGTGTGTGTGTGTGTGTGTGTGTGTGTGTGTGTGTGTGCACGCACACATGCATGTGTACGGCGTATCGTCTGTGCGGCTCTGATGGCACCGTAGTGGCAGCCTCTGGCGATTCAAACTACTTCGTGATGAAGCTATAATAAATGATGAACATGGCCAGAAAATGGTTGCATTGGCATAACAAGGTGATCGGAAGAAATATTCGTCACTATCACAAAATATCACACTATTAGAATTATATATAATACCTTCAGCCGCTGATAGGCGTTGATATACACTCCAGGAAATGGAAAAAAGAACACATTGACACCGGTGTGTCAGACCCACCATACTTGCTCCGGACACTGCGAGAGGGCTGTACAAGCAATGATCACACGCACGGCACAGCGGACACACCAGGAACCGCGGTGTTGGCCGTCGAATGGCGCTAGCTGCGCAGCATTTGTGCACCGCCGCCGTCAGTGTCAGCCAGTTTGCCGTGGCATACGGAGCTCCATCGCAGTCTTTAACACTGGTAGCATGCCGCGACAGCGTGGACGTGAACCGTATGTGCAGTTGACGGACTTTGAGCGAGGGCGTATAGTGGGCATGCGGGAGGCCGGGTGGACGTACCGCCGAATTGCTCAACACGTGGGGCGTGAGGTCTCCACAGTATATCGATGTTGTCGCCAGTGGTCGGCGGAAGGTGCACGTGTCCGTCGACCTAGGACCGGACCGCAGCGACGCACGGATGCACGCCAAGACTGTAGGATCCTACGCAGTGCCATAGGGGACCGCACCGCCACTTCCCAGCAAATTAGGGACACTGTTGCTCCTGGGGTATCGGCGAGGACCATTCGCAACCGTCTCCATGAAGCTGGGCTACGGTCCCGCACACCGTTAGACCGTCTTCCGCTCACGCCCCAACATCGTGCAGCCCGCCTCCAGTGGTGTCGCGACAGGCGTGAATGGAGGGACGAATGGAGACGTGTCGTCTTCAGCGATGAGAGTCGCTTCTGCCTTGGTGCCAATGATGGTCGTATGCGTGTTTGGCGCCGTGCAGGCGAGCGCCACAATCAGGACTGCATACGACCGAGGCACACAGGGCCAACACCCGGCATCATGGTGTGGGGAGCGATCTCCTACACTGGCCGTACACCACTGGTGATCGTCGAGGGGACACTGAATAGTGCACGGTACATCCAAACCGTCATCGAACCCATCGTTCTACCATTCCTAGACCGGCAAGGGAACTTGCTGTTCCAACAGGACAATGCACGTCCGCATGTATCCCGTGCCACCCAACGTGCTCTAGAAGGTGTAAGTCAACTACCCTGGCCAGCAAGATCTCCGGATCTGTCCCCCATTGAGCATGTTTGGGACTGGATGAAGCGTCGTCTCACGCGGTCAGCACGTCCAGCACGAACGCTGGTCCAACTGAGGCGCCAGGTGGAAATATCATGGCAAGCCGTTCCACAGGACTACATCCAGCATCTCTACGATCGTCTCCATGGGAGAATAGCAGCCTGCATTGCTGCGAAAGGTGGATATACACTGTACTAGTGCCGACATTGTGCATGCTCTGTTGCCTGTGTCTATGTGCCTGTGGTTCTGTCAGTGTGATCATGTGACGTATCTGACCCCAGGAATGTGTCAATAAAGTTTCCCCTTCCTGGGACAATGAATTCACGGTGTTCTTATTTCAATTTCCAGGAGTGTATATCAACGGGGACAGGTGAAAATGTGTGCCCCGACCGGGTCTCGAACCCGTGATCTCCTGCTGACATGGCAGACGCTCAATCTATCTGAGCCACAGAGAGCACAGGGGATAGTGTGACTGCAGGAACTATCACGCGCACGCCTCCCGCGAGACCCACATTCTCATCTTATATGTGCACTCACTACATTCGCAGTATTCGGGTAATATGTGTGCATCCGCACAGAAGAAGAAGGCCATGACCGGTATTGCCAGAACTATGTATTTATTTGGATATGGTGTCTATTATTTCGGACATATAAGTATAAGGATCACACTGGTCGCTTTACAGCGCTATGGATGCTACACGACCGGTACGAAGTGATCATGTGACTAACCACTGCTAATAATGGCACTGGGTAGGTGTGTATGTGCCACTGGATTGTACATATCAGCAATGTAAGGTTCTTGACATGTAGACGTGGGTGAATGGCAGAAGGAGCTCATGGCTTATCTACAGTCTAGTCTGCTTTAATCTCCTCCTCCCCCCCCCCCCCCCTGCTCGTCACCACTGCACTCCCACCAGGCGCAGTAATACTGTACCAAAACAATACGTCTCGTGGCGCTGTATTCGATCTCCTATCTTCTCAATTTAACCAAAAGGTCCTCGCTTTTGGAATGCACCTCTTGGATAGCGCGTCACCTATCTGAATTCTTGGACTGCTATATGCTAACACACAAACATACTATACAAATCTCACTGGCTCCACCACACTTCACTGCGGCATTGGCGAAATAGCCATAAATTATTATTTGTTATGAACCAAAATTTTTCAGCCCGGTCGGCTGTTCCAGTACCAATCGTAGTAGCATTATGTTCGTTCCTGGCTACAGCTCTGGAGCTGAAGTGGCATTTGCGTTCGGCCGACGCTCGATACCGCTGCGAGCTGAGCATGCGGGCCATGGCGTGCGGCATGCAGCTGTTACACTCGGGTTCTGCTGTCGGTTGCGTCGCATCTGATTTCTCGGTGGGCCATGCGAGTTAAAGTCTCCAGTCACGTAACTCATAACACGCCCGCGATCTGCCCTGCGGCACCACTCGCAGAACCGCTCGATCTGGTCATTTCGAGACTTAAATTTTCCCGCTTCAGCCGCACACGGTGAGTAAAAGGAAGCTTTATTTGTAATTCAACTGTTTTAGTGCAAGGATTAATTTCTCGTGCTGTGTTCTGTTTCGAGTGCACAGTGGGAGGCGGTTCTCGAGCGACGTCCATTCCTAACGACCTGCACCCAGCCCACATAACTGACCGCTGGAGGACCGCGCAGCGCGATCGGTCGACTGCGTCCTCGGCGTAAATTTTTACGACAGTTAAAAATTAAAAAGGCTGTTTTAACTGAAATCTGATATGTCAGCTGGTTTTCAGCTTACTTCAGAGTAACATTTGCGGCTGAACCCTGAACAAGTTACGCAAAATATGTGTTATGAAAACAGAGTTACTGCACAAACAACGTTGTACTGACTTACTACAAAGAAAACGTTTTGTTTTCTAAAAGTGATTGAACCGAGCAGAAAACATTTTTACGGTTCCGCACCTGAATCGGTAAAACAGGATCCTTACAGGATCACTTCATGCTCCGTCCGTCTGTCTCTGTCTGTGCGGCAATTAAACCCCTTTTTCTTACGAACAGATGGAAGTATCGTTAGAATTTAAGTCACAGACTGTCTAAGTCCTTTGATGATGTGAAAAATTTAAGCTTGTCAGACAACGCAAATAAACGATAAGCTGATTTATGTTTGATATTTAGAAGCTCGCAAACTCGCTCATCAAAATGTGTAAGGTACTTCTCGTTGACCTAGAATCCCGAAATTTCACGAGAAGCAAGGTTTCACCATACAAGTGTCCGCCCCGATAGCTGAGTGGTCAGCGTGACGGATTGCCGTCCTACGAGCCTGGGTTTGATTCCCGGCTGGTTCCGGGATTTCCTCCGCTCAGGGAGTGGGTGTTGTGTTGTCTTCACCATCATTTCATCCTCATCCGGCGTACAGGTCGCCTAATGTGGCGTCGAATGTAATAAGACCTGCGAGAAGGCGGCCGGACCTGACCCGCAAGGGGCCTCCCGACGAACGACGCCAAACGCTCATTTCCATATCATACAAGTATAGGGAAAAAATCTTAAAATTGTTAGTTTATGTTTGTATCACATAAAAAAAACAGATTGCCCGCATGTTATGACCCCTTTCTCAGGGACAGGTAGAGGTATCAAAATGAATTTTATGTCGAATACTAAGGTCTACACCCACTTGGTGGTGTAAAACATTTAAGCTTCTAAATCAATTCAGTCCAAAGATACGGCCATTTAAGTCACATATTTTGGACTCGCAAACTCACTCATTAACAGCTATAGAACATAGATGAACTACCTCTATACATGTCAGGACTGGTGGTACACTGGTAAAGCGCGTGCCTGGAAACCAGGAGGTTGCAGTCGGACGACGGAGTTTTCACTTTCCGTTTTAACCTAAACTTCACCTCTCAATGAAGTGAGGTATCGCCGGAAACAACATGTAGTTCGAAATCCACGTTGAACTGCAGGTCGCCTGTCTCCGTTTGGTTATATGGGGTAGGTTAGGGACTCAATAGTCGACAATGTGGCATCCAATGGAAATACTTGCATCACGCCATTGAATCGCACGAAATTATTATTATTATTATCCATTATTTGTTATATATAGAAAATAGTGTGTGTGTTATATGTGTATGTTCAGAATTTTCTCGCAAACTGTTGGATCTATTTCAACTAAATTGAGCACAGAAACGGCAGTCACAAGTATCAGCATTGTGGGGTTATACCCTCCTAGTCCCCCCATGAACCATGGACCTTGCCGTTGGTGGGGAGGCTTGCGTGCCTCAGCGATACAGATGGCCGTATCGTAGGTGCAAACACAACGGAGAGGTATCTGTTGAGAGGCCATACAAACATGTGGTTCCTGAAGAGGGGCAGCAGCCTTTTCAGTAGTTGCAGGGGCAACAGTCTGGACGATTGACTGATCTGGCCTTGTAACATTAACCAAAACGGCCTTGCTGTGCTGGTACTGCGAACGGCTGAAAGCAAGGGGAAACTACAGCCGTAATTTTTCCCGAGGACATGCAGCTTTACTGTATGATTAAATGATGATGGCGTCCTCTTGGGTAAAATATTCCGGGGGTAAAATAGTCCCCCATTCCGATCTCCGGGCGGGGACTACTCAAGGGGACGTCGTTAACAGGAGAAAGAAAACTGGCGTTCTACGGATCGGAGCGTGGAATGTCAGATCCCTTAATCGGGCAGGTAGGTTAGGAAATTTAAAAAGGGAAATGGATAGGTTAAAGTTAGATATAGTGGGAATTAGTGAAGTTCGGTGGCAGGAGGAACAAGACTTTTGGTCAGGTGATTACAGGGTCATAAATACAAAATCAAATAGGGGTAATGCAGGAGTAGGTTTAATAATGAATAAAAAAAATAGGAGTGCGGGTTAGCTACTACAAACAGCATAGCGAACGGATTATTGTGGCCAAGATAGACACAAAGCCCATGCCTACTATAGTAGTACAAGTTTATATGCCAACTAGCTCTGCAGATGATGAAGAAATAGATGAAATGTATGACGAGATAAAAGAAATTATTCAGGTAGTGAAGGGAGACGAAAATTTAATAGTCATGGGTGACTGGAATTCGTCAGTAGGAAAAGGGAGAGAAGGAAACATAGTAGGTGAATATGGATTGGGGCTAAGAAATGAAAGAGGAAGCCGCCTGGTAGAATTTTGCGCAGAGCATAACTTAATCGTAGCTAATACTTGGTTCAAGAATCATAAAAGAAGGTTGTATACCTGGAAGAATCCTGGAGATACTAAAAGGTATCAGATAGATTATATAATGGTAAGACAGAGATTTAGCAACCAGGTTTTAAATTGTAAGACATTTCCAGGGGCAGATGTGGATTCTGACCACAATCTATTGGTTATGAACTGCAGATTGAAACTGAAGAAACTGCAAAAAGGTGGGAATTTAAGGAGATGGGACCCGGATAAACTGAAAGAACCAGAGGTTGTAGAGAGTTTCAGGGAGAGCATAAGGGAACAATTGACAGGAATGGGGGAAAGAAATACAGTAGAAGAAGAATGGGTAGCTCTGAGGGATGAAGTAGTGAAGGTAGCAGGGGATCAAGTAGGTAAAAAGACGTGTGCTAATAGAAATCCTTGGGTAACAGAAGAAATACTGAATTTAATTGATGAAAGGAGAAATTATAAAAATGCAGTAAATGAAGCAGGCAAAAACGAATACAAACGTCTCAAAAATGAGATCGACAGGAAGTGCAAAATGGCTAAGCAGGGATGGCTAGAGGACAAATGTAAGGATGTAAAGGCTTGTCTCACTAGGGGTAAGATAGATATTGCCTACAGGAAAATTAAAGAGACCTTTGGAAAGAAGAGAAACACTTGTATGAATATCAAGAGCTCAGATGGCAACCCAGTTCTAAGCAAAGAAGGGAAGGCAGAAAGGTGGAAGGAGTATATAGAGGGTTTATACAAGGGCGATGTACTTGAAGACAATATTATGGAAATGGAATAGGATGTAGATGAAGATGAAATGGGAGATAAGATACTGCGTGAAGAGTCTGACAGAGCACTGAACGGCCCGAGTCGAACAAGGCCCCGGGAGTAGACAACATTTCATTAGAACTACTGATGGCCTTGGGAGAGCCAGTCATGACAAAACTCTACCATCTGGTGAGCAAGATGTATGAGACAGGCGAAATACCCACAGATTTCAAGAAGAATATAATAATTCCAATCCCAAAGAAAGCAGGTGTTAACAGATGTGAAAATTACCGAACTATCAGTTTAATAAGTCACAGCTGCAAAATACTAACGCGAATTCTTTACAGACGAATGGAAAAACTGGTAGAAGCGGACCTCTGGGAAGATCAGTTTGGATTCCGCAGAAATGTTGGAATACGTGAGGCAATACTAACCTTACGACGTACCTTAGAAGAAAGATTAAGAAAAGGCAAACCTACGTTTCTAGTATTTGTAGACTTAGAGAAAGCTTTTGACAACGTTAACTGGAATACTCTCTTTCAAATTCTGAAGTTGACAGGGGTAAAATACAGGAAGCGAAAGGCTATATACAATTTGTACAGAAACCAGATGGCAGTTATAAGAGTCGAGGGGCATGAAAGGGAAGCAGTGGTTGGGAAAGGAGTGAGACAGGGTTGTAGTCTCTCCCCAATGTTATTCAATCTGTATATTGAGCAGGCAGTAAAGGAAACAAAAGAAAAATTCGGAGCAGGTATTAAAATTCATGGATAAGAAGTAAAAACTTTGAGGTTCGCCGATGACGTTGTAATTCTGTCAGAGACAGCAAAGGACTTGGAAGAGCAGTTGAACGGAATGGACAGTGTCTTGAAAGGAGGATATAAGATGAACATCAACAAAAGCAAAACGAGGATAATGGAATGTAGTCCAATTAAATCGGGTGATGCTGAGGGGATTAGATTAAGAAATGAGACACTTAAAGTAGTAAAGGAGTTTTGCTATTTAGGAAGTAAAATAACTGATGATGGTCGAAGTAGCGAGAATATAAAATGTAGACTGGCAATGGCAAGGAAATCGTTTCTGAAGAAGAGAAATTTGTTAACATCGAGTATAGATTTAAGTGTCAGGAAGGCGTTTCTGAAAGTATTTGTATGGAGTGTAGCCATGTATGGAAGTGAAACATGGACCATAACCAGTTTGGACAAGAAGAGAATAGAAGCTTTCGAAATGTGGTGCTACAGAAGAATGCTGAAGATAAGGTGGGTAGATCAAGTAACTAATGAGGAGGTATTCAATAGGATTGGGGAGAAGAGGAGTTTGTGGCACAACTTGACTAGAAGAAGGGATCGGTTGGTAGGACATGTTTTGAGGCATCAAGGAATCACAAATTTAGCATTGGAGGGCAGCGTGGAGGGTAAAAATCGTAGAGGGAGACCAAGAGATGAATACACTAAGCAGATTCAGAAGGATGTAGGTTGCAGTAGGTACTGGGAGATGAAGAAGCTTGCACAGGATAGAGTAGCATGGAGAGCTGCATCAAACCAGTCTCAGGAGTGAAGATCACAACAACAACAACAACCCTCCTAGTTCCAATAGGAGCAGAGACAGGGCAAAAATATATTTTTTCTAGTCTCTGGTCTATTTGGTGCCCGACATGACAAGCATGCTATACGAGGAGAGGCCTGCCAAACCAAACTCCTTTGAAGCTATAGCCCATACGTCCTGGCAAAAAACAGTCTCCAGGTCCTGACTTCTAGACTCCCTGCATGACTGCTGTGTTATGTTGTAGCAGTATCGGACTGCTTTACCAATCTGCTTTGCATGGCGGCCTGTACGTCAGGGGCAATAAAATTATTTTTTAAGCCAATGATTTCTAGCCTGGCATGTGTGACAAATACACATATCAAAAAAAGTTTTGCATCACCCCGGTTCCCAGAACTTCTGGAAATAGACGTTGAATGTGGATATTTTATCACAGACGCATCCCCTTTGACTGTTCAGAGATGTCACTAAACCCGCCCAAAGATGTAAATAACCAGCGCCTATTAGACGGATGGGATCTGACAGCCGATCAGTTCCAGCCATTCCATCTTTGCAACCACGGCACCATTCAGCGCGGTAGACATGAGCACAACAACATGACGAATGGACCGCTCAGGATTGGCATCACATTCTCTTCAACGATGAGTGTCGCATATGCCTGCAACCAGACAACCGTCAGAGACATGTTTGGAGGCAATCTAGTCAGATCGAACGGCTTAGACACACTGTCCAGCAAGTGCAGCAAGGTGGAGGTTTCCTGCTGCTTTGGGGTGGCGCTATGTGGGGCCGACGTACGCCGCTGGTGGTCATGGAAGGTACTGTAACGGCTGTCGATAGGTGAAAGCCACCCTCCGACCGATAATGCAACCATATCTACAGCATACTGGCGAGGCATTCGTCTCCATGGACGACAATTCCCGCCCCCATCGTGCTCATCTTGTGAATGACTTCCTTCAGGAAAACTACAGCGCTCGACTAGAGAGGCCAGCATGTTTTCCAGACATGAAACCTATCGAACATGCCTGGGATAGTTTTAGAAGGGCTGTTTATGGACAACGTGACCCACCAACCTCTCTGAGGGATCTACGCCAAATCGCCATTGAGGAGTGGGACAATCTGGTCCAACAGTGCCTTGATGAACTTGTGGGTAGTATTCCACGACGAATACAGGCATGCATCAATGGAAGAGGACGTGCTACTGGGTGTTAGAGATACGGGAGTGTGCAGCAATCTGGACCACCACCTCTGAAGGTCTCGCTGTATGGTGGTACAACATACAATGTGTGGTTTTCATGAGCAATAAAAACGGAGGATATGATTTTTATGTTGATCTCTATTCCAATTTTCTGTACAGGTTCCGGAACTCTCGCAACCGAGGTGATGCAAAACTTTTTTTGATGAACTGTAGTGCAGTGGCTAAACATGTCACAGAGCACAGCTGGGTACAGGCTGAGGTGGAGAGAGGAGGGGATGGTCAGAATGAGGGGAAGAGGAAATGGACCGAGAGAGGGGAGGAGTGGAAGATGCATGAGGCAGTTGGAAGGTGTAGAGAGGTAGTGGGCAGCTGTGATAGAAACAGAGGTAGGCAGAGATGGAAAGAGAGAGGGGAAGGAGGGCACTGTCGAAAGTTGAGGGGAGGAAGATGAGGTCAGAGAAAAGTGTTGGAGGAAATGGACAAAGAGAGGGGAGGCGGAGTCGAAGAAAAAGATGAGGTGCGGATGAGGAGACACACAGACAGAGGTTTGAGAATGAGGTGGTTAGACATAGGAAGATGTGAACACAGAGAGGAGAAGGAGGAGGAGGTTGTGGTGTGTTCAGTATATGTGTGGAATGCAAATGCGTGCGAAGTCCTGGGAAAGAGTCTAGTTATAAATATATACAACTAAATTTTTGCGGAGCCCACAGGGAGCGATTTCTACTCGCACTGAATGGCTTTTCTTCTTTTAAGAAGATTAACTGAATGTATCTATGTAATTGAATTGGTATGAAAAATATATCTTATTGTGTTCAACTTTACATCTATCTATAGCTACATCTAGAATGAGCGAGCCACTGATATTCATGGCAGAGAGGAATTCCCATTGTACCACTTATAATGGCTTCCTCCCATTCCCTCATTCCATTTGCATATTGAGGGTGAGAAGAATGTTTCAGCAAATGTCTCTGTGAGTGCTGTAATTACTCTAATATTGTCTTTGGGGGTGATATGTAGGGGCTTGTAATGCATTCCCGGATTTGTCACTTGAAACTTAGGCTTTGCAGGGCAGTTTTAGCCTATCTTCAAGCGTCTGCCAGAGCGGGTTTTCCGACTTCTCTATCGCTGTCTCCCATTGGTTGAACAAATCAGAGCTTATTCGTGCTGCCCGTCTTCGTCAAACCTCATTACCCCTATTAGCCCCACATGCGATGTTTGCAAGATAATTGAGCAGTAAGCTAGGATCGATCACATGAGTGTTTTGCAAGTAATCTCTGTTGAGACTGACCGCATTTTCATGGTAGTCAACCAATGAAAAAGACCCTACCAGGTACTTCACCTTCGACCAAGCTTATTTGGTCATTCTACATCATATCTCTACTTACTGGCAAACCCAGATAATTTGCGAGTCGACTGATTCGTAGATATTTCTTTATTTTATGAAGGTCAAAATATTACATTTCTGAACATTTAAAACGAATTAAGAGCGTTCGCAACCATTTTCAATATTATGCGGATATAATTCAATATTTTTTCAGCGTTTTCAGGCACTAATTCACTATAGATAACTGTATCATCTGTGGAAAGACTTAGGTGACAACTAACATTGCCTGCGACGTCATTAAT
The DNA here is from genome assembly GCF_021461395.2 of Schistocerca americana. Taxonomy (NCBI): domain Eukaryota; kingdom Metazoa; phylum Arthropoda; class Insecta; order Orthoptera; family Acrididae; genus Schistocerca; species Schistocerca americana. Next base: position 624,084,872 of record NC_060123.1, on the reverse strand, counting down.
ATACAACAAGAACAGCAACTGTCTCACCTGTATACTTACTTCTACATACACTTCCTCACCAGAAAAGGGAAGAGCCTAAAAGAGGAGGAAGAAACGAAATGGAACTACTCTGGTTGAGAGGGTATGTGGTGTTATTTCAGTGATTATAAGATCAAGTTTACAAGGTACTTGGAAGTATGAGCCCATTTATCAGTACAACGATACAGCATCTCTGGCACGGATGGATGCACTGATTTGGTTGGGAAAGGTGTCATAAAGCCGTTATATCCTCCTCTGAGGTAACTCACCCTCAGCTGTTGCAACTGGACCTTGATATTCCAGATACTGCCACTGGAATGCAGTTGACGTTCCAGCTGCTCCCTCTCATGTTGTATCGGGGACAATTTGCGTGATCTTGCTGGTCGTGGGAGTACCTAAAAATCATACAGTTCGTGGAGACACGCACATATGTGAAAAAATATTGTCCTGTTGAAAAATGATACCACGATGCTATCGCCTGCGAGGTAACACATGAGGACATGTGATGTCCGAGTCGTACTGTTGTCCCGTCAGAGTTCCCTCGGCCACTACCAGCCGTGACCAAAGATGGCTCCCCACACCATGATGCAAGAATGACACCATTGTGACTCTCCAAAGCATTGGCACAATGGGACCCCTCCCTAGGTCGCCGCCATACTCGCCAACGAGAGTCACTAGTGGTAGTGCAGAACTGCGATTCATCGCCGAAGTAAATGCAACGCTGTTCGTCAGTAGTCCATGATTCCCCATCACGGCACCATTCAAAACGCAGACGTCTCTGTTGTAGTGTTTATGGCAACTGACGCATGGGTCTAGTCTCTGACTAGTGGTCTGGGATGGTACATGATGTTGCAGGGAGTCCACAACTTGTCTCATATAGCTGGTGCAGATGTGAAGTGAGCGATCCTACTTTGTGGTGGTCAGAAGTGTACGAGAGGAATCTTGACGACGATAATGCCTGCCCTCAGGTTCCCATGCAGTCCCACATTGTGTCCGTGTCACAAGTGAATGCCCACAAGTCTGGATATTGCAGGACTCGACCATCCAGCCCACTGAAGACCCACAATGGGGCCCCTTTCGAAGTCTCTCATTTGCTGATAACGCCATCTCGTAAGTGTACGTGGCACATTGTGTCCTTCACAGTGACCACTGTACACCTGATAAACCTGACGCTGGTTCACCCCTTATATGCCCTACCAAGTCTAGAAAAACACTAATGTTTAGAAAAAAACGGAACACCTTGAACGACTAGCGATAGGAAGTACACTACTCGCCATTAAAATTGCTACAAAACGAAGATGACGTGCTACATACGCGAAATTTAACTAACAGGAAGAAGATGGTGTGATATGCAAATGATAAGCTTTTCAGAGTATTCACACAAGGTTGGCGCCGGTGGCGACACCTACAACTTGCTGACATGAGGAAAGTTTTCAACCGATTTCTCATACACAAACAGCAGTTGACCGGCGTTGCCTGGTAAGGACGAGAAATGCGTACCATCACGTTTCCGACTTTGATAAAGGTCGGATTGCAGCCTATTGCGATTGCGATTTATCGTATCGCGACATTGCTGCTCGCGTTGGCCGAGATCCAATGACTCTTAGCAGAATATGGAATCAGTGAGTTCAGGAGGGTAATACGGAATGGCCTCGTATCATTAGCAGTCGAGATGACAGGCATCTTATCCGCATGGCTGTAACGGATCGTGCAGCCACGCCTCGATCCCTGAGTCAACAGATGGGGACTTTAGCAAGACAGCAACCATCTGCACGAACAGTTCGACGACGTTTGCAGCAGCACGGACTATCAGCTCGGAGACCATGGCTGCGGTTACCCATGACGCTCCATCACAGACAGGAGCGCCTGCGATGGTGTACTCAACGACGAACCTAGGTGCACGAATGGCAAAACGTCATTTTTTCGGAAGAATCCAGGTTGTGTTTACAGCATCACGATGGGCGCATCCGTGTTTGGCGACATCGCGGTGAACGCACATTGGAAGCGTGTATTCGTCATCGCCATACTGGCGTATCACCCGGCGTGATGGTATTGGGTGCCATTGGTTACACGTCTCGGTCACCTCTTGTTCGCACTGACGGCACTTTGAACAGTGGACGTTACATGGCAGATGTGTTACGACCCGTGGCTCTACCCTTCATTCGATCCCTGAGAAACCCTACATTTCAGCAGGATAATGCACGACCGCATGTTGCAGGTCCTGTACGGGCCTTTCTGGATACAGAAAATGTTCGAATGCTGCCCTGGCCAGCCCATTCTCCAGATCTGTCACCAACTGAAAACGTCTGGTCAGTGGTGGCCGAGCAACTGGCTCGTCACAGTACGCCAGTCACTACTCTTGATGAACTGTGGTATCGTGTTGAAGCTGCATGGGCAGCTGTACCTGTACACTCCATCCAAGCTCTGTTTGACTCAATGCCCAGGCGTATCAAGGCCGTTATTACGGTCAGAGGTGGTTGTTCTGGCTACTGATTTCTCAGGATCTATGCACCCAAATTGCGTGATAATGTAATCACATGTCAGTTCTAGCATAATATATTTGCCCAATGAATAACCGTTTATCATCTGCATTTCTTCTTGGTGTTGCAATTATAATGGCCAGTAGTGTATATGTTCACGGGACATACACATTAGTATGTCCTGCAGACATGATTAGCATTTGTACCATCTCGGCCCGCGGTTTCAAGGTGGACATCGATATCGCGACGCAATACCACATACCGGTGAAATCTGCTTGCGGCTCTCATTGTCGCTATAACAGAAGATAATTGATCAGTGTGAGTTGAGCAAACGTGCAGGATGGCTCACAGACATATGTGCGAACCGTACCTTCAAATCTTTGAAAGATAGCGCATTATTGACATGAGAGAATGTGATGCATCCATCCGTGGAATTCCTACTTATGTGAGACGAAGTCTTTCGGCAGTGCAACGTGTCCGTGCAGAATGGTTCACGGAAAACCGTATAACACGACGAGATGGGTCAGGTCGCTCCACCCAGACTACACCCCGAGAAGTTCACACATCGTCCGAACGGCACTGCAGGACATATCTGCGTCCTCCTCGGCTCTGGCACAACAGTCGAACAATGTAACACATCGTACACTATCAGGGGTGACAGTCAATCACCGGTTTTTACTGCATGAATTACGTGCACGTCATACACTGCTCCGCCTACCTTTGATGAATATGCAGAAACATACTAGATGGCAGTAGTGTATAGAACGATATCATTGGGGACAGCAATGGCTTCAGTGTTTTCGGACGAATCCAGGTCCTGGTTGTTTGAAAATAATGGCTGCCTTTTGGTTCCCCGTAAACAGAGGGAGTGGCATCACAGTGACTGCTTTCGCACAAGACATATAACGCCAACTAAAACCCCTATGATGTAGGTTGCTACTGGGTACAACCACAAATCACAGTTGGCACAGATGGTACGTGTCCAGGGCGCTGTGACCAATGAGACCTACGTGAATAGCATCCTGCGACCCGTAGCCACACGCTTTCTGCACAACACTCCAGACGCTATTTTTCAGCAACACAATGCACGACCACATGTTGCTGCAAGAACACGAGCCTTCTAGGTGTAACTGGATGTCATCGGTTTTTGCCCTGGCCCGTCAGATCACCAGATTTATCGCCAATCCGAAATGCGTGGCATGTGGTAAAACGACGGGTTCAGCTCTGTGACCCAGTGTCAACCACCACAGATGAACTTCAGAACCAGGTCAAAGCAGCATGGATGGCTTTATCACAGGACGCTATTCGCGCCTTACTGAGTTGATGCCATCACGCATGGGACAAGTTATCAGGACCAATAGTGCACCCTGTGCCTACCAGGCAACAGGACACATGCTGAACTCAAGTGTTATAGGTCCTCTAATTTTCCTGATCTATATTAACGACATAGGAGACAATCTGAGTAGCCGTCTTAGATTGTTTGCAGATGATACTGTCATTTAGCGTCTTGTAAAGTCATCAGATGATCAAAACAACCTGCAAAATGATTTAGATAAGATATCTGTATGGTGCGAAGAGTGGCAGTTGACACTCAATAAGGAAAAGTGTGAAGTTATTCACATGAGTACTACAAGAAATCATCTAGATTTCGATTACGCGATAAGTCACACAAATCTGAAGGCTGCAAATCCAAGTAAATACTTAGGGATTACAATTACAAATAACCTAAATTGGAACGATCACATAGATAATATTGTGGGTAGAGTAAACCAAAGACTGCGATTCATTGGCAGAACACTTAGAACTGCATCAGGTTTACTAAAGAGACTGCTTACACCACGTTTGTCCGCCCTATTCTTGAGTATTGCTGTGCGGTGTCGGGTCCGCATCAGGTGGGATTGATCGGGTGACATCGAAAAAGTACAAAGAAGGGCAGCTCGTTTTGTATTATCGCGAAATAGGGGTGATAGAGTCACAGAAATGATACGTGAACTGGAGTGGCAATCATCAAAACAAAGGTGTTTTTCGTTGCGACGGGATCTTCTCATGAAATTTCAATCATCAGTTTTCTCCTCCGATTGCGAAAACATTGTGTTGGCACCCACCAACATAGGGAGAAATGGTCATCACGATAAAATAAGAGAACAATTTAAGTGCTCGTTTTTCCCGCGTGCCGTTCGAGAGTGGAACGGTAGAGAGACAGCTTGAATGTGGTTCATTGAACCCTCTGCCAGGCACTTTATTGTGAATAGCAATCACTTAGATGTAGATGTAGACTGAAATGCTTGTCATTTCTCCAGAACAGCAGAACATACTAATGTACATGTCAAATGAATATGAACGTCCTATCTCTAGTCATTCGAGGTGTTCCATTCTTTCTGAACATGAGTGTAACACTAAACTCGAACAATGCTGATGCCATGTTGTGTCCCTTCCAGCAGCCACATATAATTCAACTCTAATCATTTATATACGTGCCTTGGTTGCATTGACATCCGACCATGTCTTCTGGGGGCTTCACTACTTTTGTCAGGCAGTGCCCAACGAAGAAAACACATGCTCACTCTTCGCTATGAAGCACTCATTAATTTCTCTTAAAACGATCGTAGTTTCGATAGTAAGCGGTAAATAAATAAAACCAAAAAATATGGGCGCCTGTAAGAGATATACTGTAGATATGGTTTCCCTACGTGTGGAGGGAATAAGACTGATTTTCACGGTCACCCAATCTGTACGTAGGCGAAGACGAAGAGACGTGACTCAGATACGAAAAGATGCCATTCGGGCGACGGCATTCGGCGGAAATTGAAGCGCACGGCTCTAGACTGTAAAGGTGCGACGTGACCTTTGCCGGCGACAGTGGACAGATCAAAGCAGGGAGGCGCTGGCCAATATGTTGGCGACAGTTTCCATCAACCGCCGTGGGCTGGACGTGCTCGCAGTCTCCTAAGACCGATTTAGAAACCTTATTAACGGGGAAGGATTGACAATATTAAAGGTTACGATTATGTATATGTCAGTCTTTGCGTTTCTGCGGAACCGCATTCATGTGCTATTCGGTGTTTTGCAAAATCTTTATGGAACAGAAAAAAAAAATATCTCGCAATCATAGCTTAGTACCATAGAACACAGACTTCTGAACTAATAATTTTTCTTTCAGCCTTTCTTCTAATATTCATTATCACACTGCGCTTCGGCAGCATGCTGCCATCATCAGCTGTAGTACAGTTACATTTACATTAATCTAAAGCGTGATGTTTATTTTCTGTATGTGCCAATGAAGTTACAGAAATTTAACCATTTTTGCGGAAAATTATTTTTTAACTCTCAAACAGAGCACAATGATATATATATCTTCCTTAACACTTCCACATTCAGGTGTTTACAGACTAAAGATTCAGACGAATAAATTTCCAGCAAAAGTGGTTAAATTTCGGTACATTACCTCACTGGCTCACCCAAAAAATAACACTTAGAGTAATGCATATGCAACTTTAATACACCTGATGAAAGTAGCATGTTGCTAAACACGTCATGCTAATAAATATTAATGAAAAGTGGTAGAAGCAGGAAAAATTATTTCACAGATTTCTAATACAGTAGCTGGCAACAACCAATTTCACACAATTTGGATAAATTAAAGAACACTAGTCAAGGGTATCTCCACCAAACGTGCAGTCAGCCATAAACAGCAATGTCGTTTAAAAGATCAATATTACAAATTCGTAGACTTTTCCTTCTACTTCCACAACCTCACAGTCTTCTACACAGTTGTTTAATATCTCCTGCCACAATGGTAGTACCATCTGAATATGCACTTGATGTTGTTGACGTGCTCTTCCGAACGAAGACTGGATGGACGCATCTCTTCATCTCTGCAAAAGTACTGCAGCCTACATGCACTTTAGCCAGTAGTCAAGCCTTGGTCTCGTTCTACAATTTTTATCCGCTACCCTTCTTTCCATTATCAAATTAATAATTACTTGTTGTCTCAGTATGTATCTTATCGATACGTCCATTCTTTTCCTCGACCGGTAAATTTATTTTTTCCTCAGTACCTCCTAATTGATTATTCCATGAGATGGTGTCTTGTCGTCATTATTCTCCTGTAGCACCATATGCTGAAAGCTCCTATTCTCTTCTTTTCCAAACTACTTCCCGTCCGCGTTTCATTTCCGTACAATGGTACACTCCACGGAAACACATTCAGAAAGCACTTCTTAACATTTAAATTTATACAAAATTGTTGAGGCGATCGTGACCACCTGTTGGCACGCTGCCTGTTGGCTTTTGTCTCTGGTTCTGCACACGACTTTTGTTTGATGATTTTTCTGACGTTTCGCCAGTACTAGTGGCTGGCATTGTCAAAGCTTCACCCACTACTGCTGGTGGCAGTCAGCCACCCAGAATGAAGGTTGAAACTTTGACAATGCACGTCACTCGCGCTTGCGAAACGTCAGAGGAACTGTTACACATAAGTCGGGTAAGGGACCGGAGACATAAGTCAACATGCAATACCTCATTTAAACCTTCATTCAGCGTTCACAGATTTATCTTTTTTTAAAAGGATTTTCTTGCTATGGCCTGTTTGGATTTTACATTCCCTCTACTTTAGGCATCATGTACTATTTAGCTTCCAAACCGCGAAAATTCCCTGCACTTCAGCCATCATTTACTATTTAGCTTTCAAATCGCGAAACTCATCTAGTACTTCTCATTTCGTAATCTAATTGCCTCACCAGTGCCTGATTTAATTCGAATAATTTTCATTACCCTTGTTTTATATTTTTTGATAGTCATTCTCAACCTCTTTGCAACAATGCTCATACCAGTCAACTTACCTTGAAAGTTCTTTCCAGTCTCGTACATTATTAGAATGCGATCGGCAGACCTCAAGTTTCGTGCCACTGAACTTAGATGTCAAATGGTTCAAATGGCTCTAAGTACTATGGGACTTAACATCTTCGAACTACTAACTAACTAGCCTAAGGACATCACACACGTCCATGCCCGAGGCAGGATTCGAACCTGCGACCGTAGCAGCAGCGCGGCTCCGGACTGAAACGCCTAGAACCGCTCGGCCACAGCGACCGGCGAACTATGATTTTCTTTCCAAACTTCTCCTGGGTATTTTTCACACCTCTTCACACCTCTTCTCAAATATTGCTCCCCTTTCATGTCCTTCAGCTCTTATACGTGTACAAGCTGTGGATAACATTTTGCTCCCCGCATTTTATCGCTGCTACGTACAGCTTTTCAGACGCTGTATTCCACTGACATTGTCAAAAAAAAAAAAAAAAAACCTTCTCTGAACCTAGAACTGCTGCAAACGTAGGTTATTTCTTTCTCGCATGCTCCTGTATGTCGCCGGAAGCCAAAGCGATTTTTTCCCTGAGATTGTCGCTGTTTTGCCACAGGACTTGTGAGACTGATAATTTCGTAATATGCATACCTGTCAGTATCTGCCATCTTTGAAATCTGTATTATTACATAAGCATCTGACTGCATCATTCATCACTTTTGTACCTTTACTCTCCATTTTTTGGTATCAGACTTTGCAGTTGTATGTTAAACAGAATTACAGGAATACCACAGCCCAGTTTCATTTCGGCTGTGGAACTAAGTCCTTTGGCAGAATTGTTACTTGCCGTTACTTTTGCCTTTGTGTTCAGCGCTGAAAAATCTTCCTAATTTTTGACATGCGCGCAGTTCATTTAGCGCTTTTAGGAATGCTCGTCTGTTAGCACTATCAAAAGCAGAAGGAGAAAAAATTGGATTCACTGTAAATGAAATAAGACAATATATACGATAATACCCAATAATAAGGCCAAACGTGATAATAGGGTCAGTTATTTAATCGTTTTAAGCATTAATATGAGACAACGAATTGAAGAAAGAATACAAGCGGAAAATGGTGTCTATTGTGCAAGCTTAATGTTATTTAAGAATTCTCGAACTAAAAGAACTGCAGTTAAAAGAATAGTATCCGCTTTTAAAACCAATTTTCTCGTATTGTCAGAAATGTAGATGATTTTGGGGCTTTGGAAGGAGCAAAAGTGTCACAGATATAGCCATGATTTACAGAAACTTACACAAGGGAAAGAGCTAGTTAAAATTAGCAAACATTTGACAGTATGGTCATTATGGTATATGGAGGGGTTGGGAGGTGACAAAATGTCCTAAAATAATAAAGAAAGATAGACAGCACTCCACCAGAAGAAGGAACCGATAGAGAGAGAAGTTGATGGACAATTAATTGACAGCCATACCAGGATAGAGTGGAGGGGTGGAGGCAAAGGGTAGAAATATATGGAGCAGGCTGTGGAGGAAGCCAAGACCTATGACGGGATGTAATACAAAAGAAGAAGAAGAAGAAGAAGAAGAAGAAGAAGAAGAAAATGATGTGTAGTGCTTTACTCCAGTGGCTAACAGGAAGAGAAATTAATGCTGTTGAAGTCCATAGAAAGTGACGCATATTTACTATGCTGCCTCATTGTTACAAAGTGGCTCTATATCGTCAGCTCATGTGTTACATTGAATCTCCTGATCGCTTTACTTGAAGACATCATCTACAATCCTAGCACTCATTAATGTGTGATCCGTTATTACATTTCCTGCAATTTTCAGTTGGTGCTTTATTGTTTCACCACATGTGCGTAGTAATATCGTTCACATTTTTTTCTATTTCCATGTTACATTCAAGATAGCCTTTGCTACAACCAAAGGAAGGACGAATTTGAAGCAAATTACCCTTACGGCCAGGACAGGGGAACAACAATACTGAGCCGTGTTTGTACCATTATTGCTTGACATCTTGTATTGGCAGTACTGCCTCTCGTTTTTTTTTTAAATTCAATTTACTGGCGTCACTAAGTTGCTGGCTTGCCTGCCCGTGAGTGGTAGCAGCAGCGCTTATCGATAAGAGCACTGTCGTACTATCTTTTGAGGGACCGCTGGTATTTCCGGGTCGTCTGTGGCGGAAGTTCAGTGGCGATGGAGCAGCAGTGAGGTCCGAATAACCATGACTCGCCCAAACGTTACCGGCACACATAACTTGAGTGGGGACGACCTTGGATTGTCGTTCGGGCGGTCGTCTTATCGGACGTCGTGTATTTATTTGTTCGCCGACTGTTTCCGGGTTCTCTGTGTGTGTCGACTTGTGATCCCTCCTAGTTGTTCCACAGTGACTGGTTTTAGTAGGAGTTGTTTGTGGAAGTTGAAAGTTTACCGTCTAACCTCCTTGCCTAGGGACTCCAGATGAAAGTTGATGTCGTCAAGCCCTGAATGAAAAATTGCGCAACGGATAACGGGGGAGGGGAGCTTGAGAGTGCTACCTAGCGAGCGTGCCTTTTCTGTACGATACTAGGCAAGGGGCTGGAGGTCTCACACGCTGATGTGTGGGTCCCTGCATTCTGTATCTTCTATTTTTAAATGAATTCCTTTAACTGGACTCCTATGTGATTTTTAAGGTATGTTAAATATTGATGACAGTTGATTACCTATTAATTTTGAACATTATCACTCGACTTTACAGCGATTGCAGCAATTGTTTCGGTTTACAGGTATTACAATTTTACAACTTATAGCTCGGGTACATTATATACTAATCTGCACGCACATTTCTACGGGTAAGACGGAATTGCGTTGGCCAAATGTATACCACCAAAGTCTCTCAATATTTTACATAGGACATTCACTATATGATGAGGATAACGGGCAAACTGGGGACCAGATACTATAACACAGGGGGTCAAATTTCCGGAATTAAACAAGCACATTCATTTCCTTACACAATCCGAATCTGGAAATAAAAGAATTAGTACAAATATTCAAATACCTCTCTTCCATGCGTGAACATTGAGACAGACGCGCTGAGGGCACGTCTGCTCACTTACCCGTCTTCTGTAACTCTCCAACGAATATGGCCGGCACCCGGAGGTCTTCCTGGGCCCCGGTGGAGGGGGGGGGGTCGAACCACTTGGCCGTGGCCAACCTCTCCACCCCAAATCTTGTGACACTGGAAAGTCTTTGACTTTTACCTGCCTGTGCTGTCTCTCTGATCCCCTACCCAGGAGTAAGGTTGACACTGCTATACTACAGAACTACTTCCCAACAAAGATTTGGCAACGCTTTACGGAAAGGTGTGAGGAGGATTAGGAAAGTTCATGTGCAGATTCACATTCACGTATAAGAAATGCATAATGCACGACACATATAAATATGTATTATGAAGCCTGACAAATTTCTTTCCACCCGTCCACATGGGTTCTGTTGCACCCGCGGCCGGCCGCATCGTGTAATAAAATTGGCTGCGGAACCGCCTCTGTTTCTATTTCCCGGTACGAGCGAGCAGCGAAACCTGTTGCTTATAGAGCGGAAACTACTGTACCGTTTCAAAGTGTTTTCGCGGAACCGCTTGTAGCTTGTGTGGTTTTGATTGAGCAGTTATTTTAATGCTGCCTGCGTGCTGGGTTGAGGTGGTCGGTCAGCTGGGACAGAGCAGCAACAAAGTCTCCAAGGCGCGGAGTCAGGCCGGGATCGCTGGTGGCGTGTACGCGCGGTCGGATTGTGAGGCATTAGCTGCGAGAGCTACAAAGTTCGTTGCCCACCGAACCGGGACAATGAAGTTGAGTGATCATTGAACCTGTTATGAAACCTCAACTGCTGTGACATCTCTTCATTCATTGCCAGTTGTTGCTTCCTGGGCTGTTCCGGCTAGCAGCAACGAATGGCGTGTTGGAGTTTGCGAAATTTTTCAGCCGTCTTCCTGTATGGTCTTTAACTATTAAATTGGTTGTTACTTATCAGTGAAGTGCACCAGCAGTATTTTCTGCCTTGCGGCATTTAACGTCAATGTTACCTGCCCTGATCGTTAGCGCAGTCTTCCGGCAGTGTGTTTCTCCTCGTAGTGTTGATGCTGTCCGGCACCTCGTGTAGTTCGACAGCCTTTTAGTTGTTTGTTCATTTCTTTAAGAGTGTTTATTGTGCTTTTGCTGTTTTTAGACGCCAATTTTGAAGACGTAGGCTGGTATCTTCGTCCTCGGCTAATATTTTCCGTTGTCGTACCATTGGTCCGACGGAAGGGAATTGATTAGGTTGTTGGTCGGTCCTTCAGCCGTCCCTGGGTCAGGTTGCCATCCGGTTATTTAACCTTACTCTTTGCTGCCTGTCTCACCTCACCTTATGTTAGAGCTGTCTCCTCAGGCCGACCCTTGGAACTCTCCTGAGCACCACTGGTCTGTTGGGTTTAGATCATGATTTTCATTTTAGTCTGGAGTAATGTGCAAGGCATTCAGACGTCTATTAATTTATATTGTTTTAATTTTAAAATAAGGCCTTCAGCCGATTTAAATTAAAATTTTAAGTTTGATTTGTTTGAAAACTAAATTTTGAAAGTTTGTGCTATCTGAAATTCTTGTTATCCAGGCCTTACGCTCTGAGTCGTTCAATGGCCAGTGTGTGGCCTTCAGCGGAGCTTTTATGTGAAATGTTTTTAAGATAAGGCCTTCAGCCGTCTTAAATTAAAATTTTGAAAACTGATTTGTTAAAAGCTAATTTTTAAAAAAAAATTCCTCTATATGAAATGTTTGTTATCCAGGCCCTAAGCCCTGAGATGTTCAATGTCTTATGTGTGGCCTTCAGCCGAGTATTTACGTGAAACTTTCTTTTAAAATAAGGCCTTCAGCTGCGTGTATTCTTTAAAGCAACTTTTATAACATGTGTTCAGGCCTTCAGCCGTTCTTGCTTTGGGTGTGGGTATCGCAAGTTTCCTTAACTAGGCCTTCAGCTGTATTGTTTTAATTTGATCCTTTTAAGGCAATGTGTAATTAAGTGGTTCTTAGAAGAATAAAAGTTTGTGTGTTTTGTGCAACTGACAGTAACTGATTACGGCCCCCTCCACAACCATAACCTGATCCGCTCTGTCCTGCGAAATCAGATTTCAAATATGGCAATAACACTGATGACAAAAACATTATGACCACAGAAAATCTTGAGACTGAATGCCATCTGATGGGGTTGAGGTCACGTGACGGAGGAAGGAGTATACTAATAAGTATGTGAAGCAGAGCCAATGGGGAATGATTCTAGCAACCATACAGGATACGAATCGGAAAATTGCTATGGACTGGTGTCTGGGAACGGTCATAACGGAAACGTTTAAGCGGTCGCCTGTTATTATGCTGCCACTGTGAGCGTTTATGAACAGTGGTTGACGGACGGTAAAAGCACGAGTAGGCGACAATGTGTTGGACATCCACGCCTGATCACAGAACGTGGAGGTCAGACGTTTGCCCGCTATGTAAAGACGGATAGACGACGGTGTACCGCAGATCTAATAACAAAAGAATATAATACTGGTGCAGGCACAAGTGTTTCAGAGCACACTTTTCAGCGTGCGTTAACGAAAATGTGGACTGCAGCGCCTAAAACCGCACGGCCACCGCGGCCGGCGTTGGATCTGAAAGGGTCACCCTCTCCCGTGCTGGAAACCGCCTACTGTTTCGTTAGGATGAATACCATGAAACCTTTGTGCCACCAGCAGACGCAATATAACATGATTAAAATTTCACATCTTTTATTCCTCATAATACATCATGTCTTCCGAGCGGCTGGTGGCTTCATAAGACGAAATGGAACCTGCTGGATCCAGTGCGGAAGGTCGCTGCATCAGCCCTGAGCGTAGGTCGGTGACAAAAAGTGTTGCGGGTTGCCCAACTGTCGGCGCTCCCCGTCGGCTGGTATGCTACGGACGAGGAAGTGGCCACGGTGCGTGACTCACACGCCATCCTGGGAATACTCTTTCAGTCGCAGGTTACTGCCCGTGTTTACCATCAGATGGACCATGACGGCGGATGCTGTGGCACTGAGCTGAATGTTCATCCTGGCCTGTCGGATCGGTAAGCCGTCAGACAAAAACGATGCTGAAGTTTCAGAGCGATTGGTGCCCTGAACTGGAATGGTGTTGGTAGTCTCGTGGACTGTCTCTCGGTGGTGGCTCCAGTCCCGGGTAATGGGTCACTGTCATTTATGGCTACAGATTGGTGGTCACCACATCAGGCAGCAAGAGCATGACAATATACTGCACAATTTCACACGCGATATTTAAAAAAAGTTAACAGTGAATCGAGTGTATAGTAAGTGAATGGGAGAGAGAAATTTATTCTATCTTTATGCTTAACAAATCAATGGAAACGTGTCACGTGGTGAGATGAATCACATTTCCGTTACATCAGGTTGATGGTCGTGTCTAGGTACACTGTAACCCAGCGAAGGGCTGTTGGAAACACGCCTACACCAAGGTGGTAGGTCGGTGGGGGCAGCATTACACACACTGTGGGGGCATTCATCTGGACTTGAGTGGGATCTACGGCAGGACTCAAAGGCATCATGACAGTTCTGCACTAAAAGATCATTATTGCGGAGCACCTGAATCCCATCAAGCTATGTTCCAGCAAGAATGCTTTCCGTGCCACAAGGCCGGAATCGCGCTGCATTAATTTGAGGAGCATGGTAATGAACTCATGTTGATGTCTTGATCACCAGATTCGCCTGATTTGAACCCAATGGACCACGTCTGGGACGCTATTGAGCGGCAGCTCCGCACTCACGTACCACCGTCACCTAATTTACAGGAACTGCGTGACGTGTGCGTAGCTACTTCGGACCACATTGCTTCTGAAAACTACCAAGAAATCATCGAATCGATGTCATTCAGTATCACTGCTACAATGAACTGCAGTGGTCACAATAATTTGGCTCATCAGTATAAATTCCGTACTGTGTGCTGTTGACATTACTCACAAAAGTCACACATTCATTAGATTTGCTGCACCAGGTAATACAGCAGCTAAGAAATGCAGACATCTAAAAAATACGGTAAAACTGACAGAAGCTTACTTTCATAACAGCTGCTAGAGACGATGTACACTGAAGAGCCAAAGAAACTGGACTGGTACATATGCTTAATATCGTATAGGCCGCAGAAGTGCCACAATGCGACATGGCATGGACTCGACTAATGTCTGAAGTAGTGCTGGAGTTAACTGACACCATGAATCCTGCAGGGCTGTCCATAAATCCGTAACAGAAGGGGGTGGAGATCTCTTCTGAACAGCACGTTGCAAGGCATCCCAGATATGCTCAATAATGTTCATGCCTGGGGAGTTTGGTGACCAGCGGGAGTGTTTAAACTCATATTAGTGTTCCTGTAGCCATTCTGTAGCAACTATGGACGTGTCTCCTGCTGGAATTGACCAAATCCGTCAGAATGTACAACGGACATGAATGCAAGCAGGTGATAAGTCAGGATGCTTAAGTACGTGTCACCTGTCGGAATCGTATCTAGTCGTACCAAGGGTCGCACATCACTCCAACTGCAAGCGCCCTACACCATTACAGAGCCTCCACAACCTTGAAAAGTTCCCCGCTGGCATGCAGGGTCCATAGATTCGTGATGTTGTCATCATAACCGTAAACGACCGTTGGCTCGATACAATTTGAAAAGAGACTCGTCCGACAAGACAGCATGTTTCCAGTCTACAGTGCAATGTGGTGTTGACGGGCCCAGGCAAGCAGTAAAACTTTGTGCCGTAAGTTCATCAAAGGCACACGAGTAGGCCTTCGATGATGTTTCGTTGAATGGTTCGCACACTGCCACTTGTTGATGGCCCAGCATTGAAATCTGCAGCAATTTGCGGAAGGCCTGCACTTATGTCACGTTGAATGATTCTCTTAAGTCGTCGTGGTCTCGTTCTTGCAGGATCTTTTCTGATGCAGCGATGTAGAAGATTTTATGTTTTACCGGATTCTTGATATCTAAGCTACACTCATGAAATGGTCGTTCGGGAAAATCCCCAATTCATCGCTACCTCGGAGATGCTGTCTCGCATAGCTCGTGCGAAGACTATAACACCACTTTCGAAGTCACTTAATTGTTGATAACCTGCCATTGTAGCAGCTGTAAGCGATGCAACAACTGCGCCAGACACTTGTCTTACACAGGCGTTGCCGACCGCAGCGCCGTATTCTGCCTGTTTACATGTCTCTGTATTTGAATACTCATGCCTATACCATTTTGTTTGGCCTTTAAGTGCAGCACTATCACACGACGCGATAAAATGAAGATTGAAGAAGTCAGAATAATGTTAGATGCGATACCGGTCACCTACGGTTGTGAAATGAAAAACAAATATAACTGCAGGTGTACAACTTCAGGGTCACAGTAATAAAGTAGGCCTTATTGAAAGTAGGATATAATTACTTCGACTGACGGAAGTCTTAACTTCAGTAATGCCTAGAATCCGATGCATATTTTACTTCTTAGTCGTCAGAAGCGTGCGGATCAGACAAGGGAACACACCTCGAAAGCATAGTTTGTAACGAACAACCGTTGTTAGAAAGGGCAGCTAGAGGGTAGTTCAATTAGCCGTCTCGGTGAATCGGTGAATAGAGGGGCAAAAGGAAGATTAAGGTTTCATGTTCCCCTGTCGGCAACGTCATTAAAGGCATAAGTCAAGCTCGAATTGGGGCAGGATGGAAAAGGAAAGAAGTCGCGCCTCTCAAAGAAACCATGATGGTATTACACATAACGGATTTAGTAAAATCACGGAAAACCTACATTTGAATGGCTGGACGTGGATGTGATCCGTATCCTCCAAAATACGAGTACGGTGTCTAATTACTCTGCCACTTAGTTTGGATGGAGGCCCAGATCGGCGATCTATACATCTGAAGAAGTCACGGAAGTTGTCGAAGTCTGTACAATTGTTATTTCAATAAATAATGTTTGAGGCGCACAGTCGCAAATCTTGAGATTATCAGTCACTTCGCAAAGTTTTGAAAGATTACATAGAAAAGAAAACACCATGAGGACAATGATGATGATGATGATGATGATGACGACGGTGCTGATGTGGGTCGTGGCGGTCTGTTTTGTTTTAGAGCGCAAAAACCACTAGGATCATACGCGGCCATGTTAGATCTGTAAAACACAAGAAGACAAGAAAAGAAGTTATAAAATGACTAGACGTAAAGCCCAATCGACGGAAGGAAGGACAGCTGGATACTGGGACTCTCAGAAATGTCCATAAAATACGCTTTAGAAGAACGGAGTACCTCAATTACAGATTAAATTTGCGCCATATTACTACGACGGAGCCGGCCGGAGTGGCCGAACGGTTCTAGGCGCTTCAGTCTGGAACCGCGCAGGTTCGAATCCTGCCTCGGGCATGGATGTGTGTGATGTCCTTAGGTTAGTTAGGTTTAAGTAGTTCTAAGTTCTAGGGGACTGATGACCTCAGCAGTTAAGTCCCATAGTGCTCAGAGCCATTTGAGCTACGACGGACAAAAAGGAAAATGCGGTCGACAGTCCGCGCTTCGTTCGCTAAAACGGCCGAGAAGTCAGACGGCAAACATAAATGAGAACGTAAGTGGTTAAAAAAAGAGCATTCCGACAGAAAAGGCGAACCGTCACACGTTGAGGGGAATGAGCACAAAATGGTGGGGAGAAAAACTTAACAAACGGCGACTACTAAAAAGACAGTGGCCAACACGCAACCTAGCTAAAATTATCTCCTCAAGGCGCGAGGGCCGAGAGGTGGTCGTACAAGCCAGTGGCTGAGACTTAATCCTCCGGAGCTTGTTCCGACGACGGGAGGACCAGTGGTAATGCCAAAGCGGCACCACGTGCTGACAAGGCAACACAGAGATAGCAGGGAATGGAAGAACTAACGGGCCGAGGAATGAGCACTGCAGCCTTGGCAGCAGTGTCAGCGGCCTCGTTTCCCGCCAGACCGACGTGGCCACGAACCCACATACACATCATAGTGGCTCCATCAAGAGTGAACAAGTGACAGATTTCTTGGGCCCATTGCAGTAAGGGATAGACGGAGTATAGCACACAGAGGCTCTGAACGGCACTGAGAGATTCGGAGCAAATGACGGAACTAAAAGACTCTGTCGCCGGATGTACTGCATGGCCTGGTGCAGTGGTACAGGAAGAAGAGCTGTGGTATAAATACTGAGCAGTTTTCCCGAAGCCTATACCAAAAATTGTCGGTGCCAATGACAAAGGCACACACGACGACGCAGTCAGTTCGAGAGCCATCAGTGTACGCCAAGGTACGTAGTATCGCGAAGTTCCGTGCGAAGATTGTGCAACTTACGTCAATGGAGCGAGACTGGAGTAGAGTCGTCAGAAAGTGAATGAAGGACAATATGAACGCGGGCCGCCATGCGAAGCCAAGGTGGTGATGGGTTCACAAACATCGGGAAGGTGGTAGGTAGCGTGAAGTTATGCTGCTGGAGCAAGAGCCGGAAGTGAACTCCAGGAGGCAACACAGAAGTGGGACGCGACCCATAGTGGCGAACAAAGGACTCATCGAAGGAGGCATAGGATCGGTGGCCACGTGTGGTACGCAAACAGCACGTGTATATCTTCTGAGGAGAAAGTCATGGTGGTATGACAGCAGTAGATCGGCAGTCTCTGCACACAGACTCTCACGCGGGCTAGTGTAAAAGGCGCCAGTGGCCAAATGGACGCCACGATGGTGGATTACACTGAGACGACGTACGAGGGACGGACATGCAGATGTATAAATCAAACACCCATAGTCTAATTCTGAATGGACAGGGGACCAATATAAACGAAGGAGGGTGGTCCGATCCGATAACGAGGAAGTACCGCTAAGGGCACGTGAAGACTAAAGGACCGCACACAGTGTGTGGACGGGTAAAGCAGGTGGGAGGACCAAGAATGTTTACTATCGAGCATGAGCCCCACGAATTTCGTAGTTTCAAAGAACATAAGAGCAACAGGCCCAAGTTGTGTAAGAAACAAATTCCGCCGCCAGAAATTCATACAATCGATTTTGTCAATGGAAAAATGAAAACCACTGTTATTGCTCCATGAGTAAAGACGATCGAGACATGGCTAAAGATGCCGCTCAAGAAGAAAAGTCCGTGGAGAAGCGCAACAGATCATAAAATATGTAAACGAAAGGGGAGCCCGACATACCCGACCAGAGACAATCCATAATAGGGTTAACGGCTATAGCAAAGATGACGACGCTCAGGATGGAACCCTGAGACACACCGTTTTCCTGGACAAAGATATCCGACAAAGAAGAACCGACAAATACCTCGAAAACTCGTTTTTCTTTAAATTCCTCAAGGAAATGAGGCATGTGGCCACGCAACCCCACATGTAGAGAGTAGTCTACGGTGGATACCAGTCCTTCAGCAGGTGTCGTACGCTTTCTCCAAATCGAAAAAACACGGTCACAGTCTGATATTACCGCAGAAATCCATTCATAAAGTGGTTTGAAAAAGTGATTAGATGGCTAGCTGCACCGAAATCCACACTGTCCAGTAGTTAGTATGTTGGAAGGCTCAAGCCACCTTACCAGCCAGGCATGAACCATACGTTTTATCACCTTACAAACACAGCTGTTGAGAGAAATGGATCGATAACCAGGAGGAAGGTGTGTGTCCTTACCGGACTTCTGTATGAGTATTACAGTGGCATCAAGCCAGCGTCTGGGAAATGTGTCCTCTGCCCAGATGCGATTGTACATATTAGGTGAAAGTGCTTAGCGGCAGGGGAAAGGTTCTGAACATCTGAATGCGAATATCGTCCGGCCCCTGGGGGGGGAAGAATCGGGATGAAGTGAGAGCATGATATAGGTCCCTCACAGTAAAGGAGGCATTACACTCGTTTCCAATGGAGAAAGGCTGGGCGATAGTAGGTGGATCTTGAAATCTTCGCAAAAAAGCGGTCGAAGGTGCTGGAGGTACCAACAGGGTCCACTATGACATCATCTTCTGCGGTAAGGCCGGAAATTGAGGAATGGAGCTTTGAACCAGAGAGTCGTCGGAGGTTGGCCCACATGACGGACAAGGGAATGGAACTGTTGAAAGGATTAGTAAAGGAAATGTAGCTAGATTTTTTGCTATCCCAAAGAACGCGACGACACTATGCACGCAACTGTCTACAACGAATGCAGTTTGCCATAGCAGGATGACGATTAGAAACGTGGAGAGCACATCTCTGGGCCCGAACAGCGTCTTGGCAACCCTCAGTCCACCAAGGGACCAGGACACGGCGCGTTTAAGGGTAAGTCCCAGGAATGGCGTCAAGGATAACATTTGTAAGATATTCTACCTGTTCATCACCATTGGGAAAATGTTGTTCGTCGAAGGTCACCAGGGAAGAGTGAAGACTCCAGTCAGAATGCTGGCATTTGGGTGTGCATGTAGGTGGGGTAGGAGTCAGAAAACGCATAGCACACAGGAATTAGTCGCTTGAATACTTTTCAGAATGAGTGGACCACTCGAGACGATGAGGAAGCTGAGGAGCGCAGGAGGATAGGTCAAAATGGGAATAGGTGTGATTGGAGTCTGAAAGGTACGGAGGACTCCTGTGTTTAGGCAGATGAGGTTGAGTTGATTGAGAAGGTCAGCCAAGAGGGCACCTCTCGGACAGCTTCTGGGAGAGCCCCAAAGGCTATCGTTCACTTTAAAATCAGTGAGCAACAGAAAGGGGTGAAGGAGTTGCCCAGTAAGGTGGAGGAAGCCTCCCTAGTGACACCAAATGAGGGAGAGATGTAGACAGTACAAATGGAGTAGATCAAGTGAGGAGGGACACTGTGGACGGAAACAGCTAGAAGGCGGGTAGTCAGGCAGATGGGTTGACCATGAACATCATCCCAGATGAGCCGCATGACTCCCCCATGAGATAGAATCCCATGCTCGGGGGCAGGTCAAAGCAGAGAGGGAAGAAATGCGATAACTAAAAGCCATCGTGAGGATGCAATTTTGTATCCTGAAGATAGAGAACAAGCGAATGCCAGGGCAGAAAAACGATGGGTGGTTCGCAGCAGCGACAAAGTGGTCAGCTGGGCGAGAGTATCACGTGGCGATACATCATAGAGGATCTCTGAGTTGGCGATGGAGAAGACCGTTTGCCTTTGTTTAATTTCTTGGAGCCTTTCCAGTTGGCAAAGGAAGACTCAGATGAGTGTTGGCTGGACGGATGTAAGAAGTCTTCACAGGTCTATTCCTTCCGTCCATTCTGGCCAGCTGAATGTGTAGCAGATGACTTCGCCCATGTGGTGAAAGTTTGGTGGCTTGTTGCACAGCTGGAGGAGGAGACAGGGATGCTACCCTGATATGGGACGATTTTACATCCACAGTGCTGAATTTGATGTCATCTGTCTGTGTGGCCATATCCTTCATGTAGCAAGATGTAGCAAGGAAAGTACTGTAAGTGCCAGATGGTAGAAGCAGGATTTCTGACTAGCCAACAACTTGAGAGCAACAGGGTAAAGCACTTTTTCTTTCACCCAGATTTTGCGGACAGCCCGCTCATCTAGATACATCGGGAGGAGGCGGCATGGTCGCCATTGCAGTTGATAGAGTGGAAAAGAGGAGGCGGAGAATGGCCCTCGTGTGCATTCCTGCGATGGGTCGCACATTTGGCCAGCTGTTGACAGGACATTCGAGTGTGGCTGTAATGATGACAGTGGTAACAGCGCATCGGTTTCGGAACGTACGGTCGGACTGTGATAATGTTATAGCCTGCTTTTATCTTTGATGGAAGCATCACTCTATCAAATGTGAGACAAAGGGTGCATGTGGGCACGAAGGATGCTTCTACCTTTTCCATCAGCTGATGAACTGCAATGATACCCTAAGCAGAAAGGTATGTTTGGATTTCTGCCTCAGTCAGACCATCGAGCAAACAGTCACCCCTCCCTGGGCCTGGCCTGTACCAGGGGGTACGTGCGAACCCCATCTGTCTACCTGCGACTGGGAATTACGCATTACCCAGTCAACTGTTATACGTCAGACGCGTGGGCCGCCGTCAGGAGCCCACAAGGAGCAAGGAGGAAAGGGGAAACCGAGGGAGACAGGGAACGAAGAAAGAATAAAAAGGAACGCAAAACAGCGGAGTGACTGTGCCGATATCGGCTACTGAAAATGTAGAAAACATCTCCAAAAGCACCCCAGACATGGTCCCCAAGGGAAGGGAAAAAGAATAGAAAGAGGATAGACAGTGGCTGGGGCCCAATGGTAGCCAACCACGAACCCGCCAAACAGCTTGGAGCCCCCTGGGGGAGGGGGGGAGAAGGGGGGAGGGGGTGACGACGCCGTTAGTTTGTTCCATCTTCCGTAGATCTCTTGCACAAGTTTTATCGGAATGCCGTGTAATGACTCAGTTTAAAACGGTCGTTCGTTTCTGAGTATCGCTACACTTACAGTTTATTAGACAGCACACTCATGGTACTTTAATACCCATGAACACAGCCTTTAATACTGCTCCTGTAAATATTAATATATAGTTTTTTTAGCTACCAGTTTTCAATAAATATTTGTCTGTGGCACATGATATGTTACCCATAAGAAACGATTTCAGGATAATTTTAAAATTTTCAGTTTTAGGTGTCAGAACTTTTATGTTACTGAGAAAACTGTCAATGATTTGTGTTGCTGCATATTGGTCGCTTTTCTAATTGGACTGTTTACGAAGAATTTCACAAGCGAATTTACGTGAGCTGCAGGATCCTTCAAGATGTGTAAGTCTCTTACGTGTACAACAGGAATGTGTGTGAAAACCACGTATTTTCCTATAGGATGAGTTACCCTTGGAACTAATACAATAGCACATTAATGAAAGGAAATATTACTTTCAATCTTTTTTTCAATATTGCATTTTATACGTAGAGCCAAAGTCAGTGAACTATATTGCTTGAACAGCTCAGTAATATGTTTTTTCAGTTCAACTTTTCATCACTATGGACAGCCAAAATTTGAAACATTCTGCTCTACCTACTGACACCTGCTCATGTGTTTTATTAATTTCTAGTGTTATTCTGTTTGCTATTCACCAGAGAATCTACAGGCTTTTTTCCAAAATTTAGGCAAAGACCATATGTGGGGAACCACTTAACAGTTGTTTCAAAAGCGTTGTTAAAAACGCTTTCGTCGCTGTCTAACAAGATTAATTAAATCTCTGTACTGAGAGCGAGAAGTACAAAATCTGAATGATGTAGGATACTTTAAGTGATAGGTGTAAATGAAGAATAGGAGTGGAAGCAAGACATAACACTGCAGAAGCCGCTTCGTGATCTCTCCCCAGTTAGTAAGCTTTTCTCCCTTTCCAACATTGTTCGAAATATTTAAGAAACTGTTTTACATTCTTTGCACTAACTAAGACTCAAACACGTTGGCTATCGAGCAACAAATTCTACCAAATTAACACGTCAACTCTTATGCTTCCAGTATCATTCCAACACGGAGCAGAGGTACTGCGCCAAAATTGGAGCTGTATTCTCCCTTTATCTCGCGTGGCCTCCCCGGTACGCACTCGAGGCACATTCCGGTGTGGAGCTCATTACTAATTTGCGGTCTGTCTGCCGGTGGGCGAAACTCGCGGCTACGCAGCCACTGGCACATATTTCCCCTTCGCGTCGTAAATTAGTCGTCGCCGACGTCACTTGTCGGCAGCTCGGGTGGCGTCGCGGTGGGCGCGAGATGTCCGGGGCACAGCGGTTCAGGTGAACTCCGCGGCAGATCGATGCTCCAGGGTTGGGAGCTTACAGCTCACAGGCGCGATGGCGCGCCAGGACCGCCACTGTTGACCCACCGCGTCCACGTGAGGCTAAACACAACGTTTCTAGTGCTGACCTCTCCATCTACAAGTGTCGTTGACATCACGTGGGACATTTCATAAACAACGGACATGTTGGTGTTACTGTCGATTGTATGATGCAACAAGAATAACTATGTCAGATGTAGTTGGGAACCTGAGGAGCAAGCTCATGTTTTACGTTGCGTACTCTAATATAAAATTGGCGATTGGCAGAAATGGACCCTCCAGGGCCCTCGGGTACTGTGACTGTTGTAGACCACAGGTCGAACATCAAGATTGAGACCTTACGCTTTAAAAACCCGACAGAGATCCACAGTGGGTTAAGTGAAGTTTGTGGTGAGTTTACAGTACATCGTAGTGAAGTTTCATGTGGTGTTATTCGTTTTCGTGGTGTTCGAAACAGCACAGACGAAAATCCAACACTCGAAAGGCTAAACACGTCAACAGATGAACGGAAGTGCGAAACTTGCGGCAGAAGATCGCACTGCGATGTCTGAGGAACTCTCTGCAGGCACAAGAAGTCCCCCAACATCAGTATCCCGTATTCTGAAAAATGATTTGTAGAAAGAGGTTTCTGCGTCCCACGCAGACTGCTGAAGAGGCGCAGAAATTCCTGGACAGTGCGCAATCTTGCTGAAACAACGATTCGACCAAGAAGGTTAAGGATTCTTATCCTTCTGTCGTTATTGATCAAACGTGGTTTAAAAATTTTGAACCGGAGTTGAAATCACAGTTCAATGAGTGAAGAACGTCGCACAATCACAGCTCAAGCAATCCGTGATTTTTGCCTATGATCATCAAGGTATCATAGTGACAGGTAGAATCGTATGTGGAAGAAGCGCCACAACAGCGTGTTGTCCTAACTTCATGCAAAACTTGCGCAGAAAAATTCACAAAACCCGGCCTCAGTTCCTCGAGGCTGGGCCACTCGTTCTCCACAACGATGTTCACCCCGCATATCGGCAATGTTGTAGACCAAATGTGCTCAGACGTCGTTATGTCTCTCGGAAAGAGCTTTCTACCAACGTTACCCGAGACATTCGACAGCTGAACAGAATTGGTGTCCTGGACGGAATAATATAGCTGAGACGTTGGAATTCAGTCATAGACAAGCACAGAAACTACATAGCAGGACTGTTATAAGATATTGAAAAAATAAAACTGTAATTAAAAAAGTAAGTGCATTATTTGCTAAATGCCCCTCGTATTCGTTCTTAAGAGTTAGAATTTGGTGACAATATCAGTCAACACCTCTTTTAAATGTACACTACTGGCCATTAAAATTGCTACATCACAAAGATGACGTGCTACAGATGCGAAATTTAACCGACAGGAAGAAGATGCTGTGATATGCATATGATTAGCTTTTCAGAGCATTCACACAAGGTTGGCACCGGTGGCGACAACTACAACTTGCTGACATCAGGAAAGTTTCCAACCGATTTCTCATACACAAACAGCAGTTGACCGGCGTTACCTAGTTAAACGTTGTTGTGGTGCCTCGTGTAAGGACGAGAAATGCGTACCATCATGTTTCCGACTTTGATAAAGGTCGGATTGTAGCCCATTGCGATTGCGGTTTGACATTGATGCTCGTCTTGGTCGAGATCTAATGACTGTTAGCAGAATATGGAATCGGTGGGTTCAGGAGGGTAATACGGAACGCAGTGCTGGATCCCAACGGCCTCTTATCACCAGCAGTCGAGATGACACGCATCTTATCCGCATGGCTGTAACGGATCGTGCAGCCACGTCTCGATCCCTGAGTCAACAGATGGGGACGTTTGCAAGACAACAACCATCTGCACGAACAGTTCGACGACGTTTGCAGCAGCAAGGACTATCAGGTCGGAGACCACGGCTGCGGTTACCCTTGACGCTGCATCACAGACAGGAGCGCCTGCGATGGTGTACTCAACGACGAACCCGGGTGCACGAATGGTAAAATGTCATTTTTTCGGATGAATCCAGGTTCTGTTTACAGCATCATGATGGTCGCATCCGTGTTTGGCACATCGCGCTGAACGCACATTGGAAGCGTATATTCGTCATCGTCAAACTGGCGTATCACCCGGCGTGATGGTATGGGGTGCCATTGGCTACACGCCTCGGTCACCTCCACTTTGAACAGTGGACGTTAAATTTCAGATGTGTTACGACCCATCGCTCTACCATTCATTCGATCCCTGCGAAACCCTACATTTCAGCAGGATAATGCACGACAGCATGTTTCAGGTCCTGTACGGGCCTTTCTGGATACAGAAAATATTCCACTGCTGCCCTGGCCAGCGCATTCTCCAGATCTCTCACCAATTGAAAACGTCTGGTCAATAGTGGCCGAGTAACTGGCTCGTCACAATACGCGAGTCACTACTCCTGATGAACTGTGGTTTCGTGTTGAAGCTGCATGGGCAGCTGTACCTGTACATGTCGTCCAAGCTCTGTTTGACTCAATTGCCAGGCGTATCAAGGCCGTTACTACGGCCAGAGGTGGTGGTTCTGGGTAATGATTTCTCAGGATCTATGCACCCAAACAGCGTGAAAATGTAATGACTGGGCAGTTCTGGTATAATGTATTTGTCTAATGAATACCCGTTTATCATCTGCATTTCTTCTTGGTGTAGCAACTTTAATAGCAGTTCTAGTATAATGTATTTGTCCAATAAATACCCGTTTATCATCTGCATTTCTTCTTGGTGTAGCAATTTTAATGGCCAGTCGTGTACCTACATTTTATGTCTTTCATATACAGGGTGGTCCATTGATCGTGACCGGGCCAAGTATCTCACGAAATAAGCGTCAAACAAAAAAACTACAAAGTACGAAACTTGTCTAGCTTGAAGGGGGAAACCAGATGGCGCTATGGTTGGCCTGCTAGATGGCGCTGCCATAGGTCAAACGGATATCAACCACGTTTTTTTTAAATAGGAACCCCCATTTTTATTACATATTCGGGTAGTAAGTAACCAAAATGAATGTTTTACTTGGACCACATTTTTCGCTTTGTGATATATGGAGCTGTAATAGTCACAAACACATGACTCACAATTTTAGACGAACAGTTGGTAACAGGTAGATTATTCAAATTAAAATACAGAACGTAGGTATGTTTGAACATTTTATTTCGGTTGTTCCAATGTGAAACATGTACCTTTGTGAACTTATCATTTCTGAGAACGCTTACTGTTACAGCGTGATTACCTGTAATTACCACATTATTGCAATAAATGCTCAACATGATGTCAACCTCAATGCATTTGGTAATACGTGTAACGACATTCCTCTCAACAGCGAGTAGTTCGCCTTCCGTAATGTTCCCACATGCATTGACAATGCACTGATGAATGTTGTCAATCGTTGTCGGTGGATCACGACAGCACATATCCTGCAACGTTCCCCACAGAAAGAAATCCTGGGACGTCAGATCCGGTGAACGTGCGGGCCATGGTATGGTGCTTCGACGACCAATCCACCTCTCATGAAATATGCTATTCAGTATCGCTTAAACCGCAGGCGATGTATGTGCTGGACATCCATCATGTTGGAAATACATCGCCATTCTGTCATGCAGTGAAACATCTTGTAGTAACATCGGTAGAACATTACGTAGGAAATCAGCATACATCGATAAAGTGGGGCCAATTAACCTTCCTCCCACAATACCGCACCACACATTAGCCCGCCAAGGTCGCTGATGTTCCACTTGTCGCAGCCATCGTGGATTTTCCGTTGCCAAATAGCGTATATTATGCCGGTTTACGTTAACGATGTTGGTCAATGACGCTTCGGCGGTAAACAGAACGCGTGCAAAAAATCTGTCATCGTCCCGTAATTTCTCTTGTGCCCAGTGGCAGAACTGTACACGACGTTCAGATCCGTCGCCATGGAATTCCTGGTGCATAGAAATATGGTACGGGTGCAATCGATGTTGATGTATCATTCTAAACACCGACGTTTTTGAGGTTCCCGATTCTTGCGCAATTTGTCTGCTACTGATGTGCGGATTAGCCGCGACAGCAGCTAAAACACCTACTTGGGCATCATCATTTGTTGCAGGACGTGGTTGACGTTGCACATGTGGCTGAACACTTTCTGTTTCCTTAAGTAACGTAACTATGTGGCGAACGGTCCGGACACTTGGATGTTGTCGTCTAGGATACCGAGCAGCATACATAGCACACGCCCGTTAGGCATTTATATGACAATAGCCATACATCAACACGATATCGACCTTTCCCCAATTGGTAAACGATCCATTTTAACACGGGTAATGTATCACGAAGCAAATACCGTCCGCACTGGCGGAATGTTACGTGATACCACGTACTTATACGTTTGTGACTATTACAGCGCCTTCTATCACAAACCAAAAAAAATTGTCCAACTAAAACATTCATATTTTTTTACGTACTACACGAATATGTAATAAAAATTTGGGTTCCTATTTAAAAAAAATATCCGTTTGGCCTACAGCAGCGCCATCTAGCAGGCCAACCATAGCGCCATCTGTTTTCCCCCATCAAGCTAGACGAGTTTCGGTCTTTGTAGTTTTTTCGTTCGATGCATATTTCGTGAGATATTTGGCCTGGTCACTATCAATGGACCACCCTGTGCACTGAAAGACACTTATTATGTTGTCTAGCTGAAGACCATACTGTACTATATTATACCAACGTAATGGATTATTATTATCCAGCCACCCCCCCCCCCCCCCCCCCCACCACCAATTCCAGTTCTTTGTCGTTCTACTGGTAGATTACAAATCACAGTCTCTTGTCACAATCTCCCCCTAACCGCCCCTCGCCCCTCTGAGCCTTCAACGACACTCGTAGGGGTGGGTCCATTGACGTTTTTAACCCCCTTCCCCCCACATCAACCCCCACCTCTCACCTCTTCACTCTCATTTTGATTTTTCCTGCTTCAACATTCAATCAATGGCCGACCTCCTCATCCCCTACATATACCCACCTCTAACACTACTTTTCCTACTACTCCTACTACTCCTTCGACGTTGCCGCCCCCCACCCTGTATTTATTCCAAACCCCTCACTCTCTCTTAATCACACTATTAACCTTCATAGTTTTCTTAATTTTATAGGTCTTGGCTTCTCAGCGCCGACAATCGTCGGTTGGAGAAGGAAGCATTATGGTGTAGGGAATGTTGCCGTGGCATGCCCTAGTTAATTCCGTCATTCTGAAAGGCACAATGGATCGGCAAAAGTATAATCAGAACAGTATCGATCCCACAGACATTTATTAAAATGACTGTGAAATCAAGACACTGTTTTACTAATTTCACTTTACTGACAGATCTGTGTTCGAAACAACGTTATCCAAAAGTATCAAGACAAGAATGCGTCTATCGTTGGCGACCATGTCCCCCACTACATGCAGCTTGTTTTTCCTTGGTAAGATGCCACCTGCCATCACGACAGTGCAATGTTTCACTCAGCTCGCAGTGTATGTGCAAAGTTGGAAGAGCACTAGGCTGAGTTTAGCGTACTCTCCTGGCCACCAAACCGCCCCGATTCAAAGACAATCGAGCCTCTGTGAGACGACCTCGATGGAGCCGTCCAACTATGTATCCTCACTGGAGTCGGCATGGTTCCAGATCCTTGTCGGTAACCTCCTGAACCTGATCGACTCTCTTCCTGCAAGTCTCACGGCGGTCCGCGCAACAAAAGGTGATTATTCAAGCTTCTGACACGCTATCGCATTGATGTTCACATTAATGTGACTGCAACGTTATCTGAACAGTGCAACAAAAACATTACGTCTCAACAAAGCAAGATCCTCTACATGGCACTAGTAAAAAGTTACCGTCTCGTAATCTTGCAATTCATTCCAGCTTCCGGAAGCAGTTGATGATTCTCCTCTGGTCTAAAAATCCCTCCCCCCCCCCTCCCTCTCCCCCTCCCCCCGTCGATAATTTAATTATTCTCTCAACAGTAGTTCATATCTATACTTAACTGAGCCACAACTAAAATTTGAGAAAGCAATGTCAGTATACATAAAACTATAATAAATAAATAATCAAACAACAGTCGATCTCTTGTTACCAGTTGTTGTGACTTGGCAAGACAGCCAAGCCACTAGGAGAGGAAGCCGAAAGGCACGCATTTAAGCTCACGCAGGCTGGCGTGAGGTCTGGAACAGGTAAAGTAATTATACTATCAAGAAAAGTACGTAGCTGCTGGAATACTTAACTTTAATCCATAATTGGTGAACATCGGTCTGACGGCACATGCAGCACAAGATAAATAGCAAATGATAATGGCGCCTTGCTAGGTCGTAGCAAATGACGTAGCTGAAGGCTATGCTAACTATCATCTCGGCAAATGAGAGCGTAATTTGTCAGTGAACCATCGCTAGCAAAGTCGGCTGTACAACTGGGGCGAGTGCTAGGACGTCTCTCTAGACCTGCCGTGTGACGGCGCTCGGTCTGCAATCACTGACAGTGGCGACACGCGGGTCCGACGTATACTAACGGACCGCGGCCGATTTAAAGGCTACCACCTAGCAAGTGTGGTGTCTGGCGGTGACACCACACAAACAACAGTCGATCTCTTGTTACCAGTAACTTTTGGATCCCGCCTGGAAGGCGGCGCGTGCATATGCTCCTGCAAACTGAAGGGTAGGCCGAATGAAGAAAGCGAGTAGTAGCAGGAGGGGACAAGCACTTCGGTACTGCGATTAAAATATTACATGTTTACTATAGGCGAAAACAAGTTAATAACTTTGCGCACATCCCGTCGTGAGTAGTACAAGGTCTCAATAGCAAGTCAACACCCACTGTAGTTTAAGCGATATTCCAGGCCGTCTGCTCTCGGTGAAATGGGGAGAATCTGGAGCGGAGCTCGTAGAGCTGGACAACGCCTGCTAGAAGGCGCTATCGTCGGTGTCGGTGTCGTAGTGCCAACCTACGCCGTGGCATCGTAGCTATTGATACCACAGTAACTTAGACGCTAAACTTTAGCGAGGAATCTAATCAAGAACTGATGTTCTACGCCGTTTTCTGAATTGGGAATTGACGGTAGTCCAAATATGTGCCGAGTCTCACATCAAGAATATTCGGCTATTGTTGGTGGGTTCATCAAAGACGCATCAGGGCTGACGAAAGCCACACGCAAAAAAGAAACGCAATTCGTGTAAAAAGTTTTCCGCCCGTCAGAAAGCATAATGCGAATACGTAGGATTAGTGTGTGGTGCCCTGTTGACGACGAAGTCATTAGAGGCGGAGTGCCGCGCAGAGTGGCCGCGCGATTAGAGGCGCCATGTCACGGATTGCGCGGCCCCTCCCACCGGAGGTTCGAGTCCTCCCTCGGGCATGAGTGTGTGTGTGTGCTGTTCTTAGTGTAAGTTAGTTTAAGCTGTGAGTACGTCTAGGGACCGATGACCTCCGCGGTTTGGTCCCTCAGGAATTCACACACATTTGAACGTTAGAGACGGAGCACGAGCTCTAATTAGGGAAGGATGGAGAAGGAAAGCGGCCGTGCCCTTTCGAAGGAATCATCCCGGAATTGGCCTCAAACGATTTAGGGAAATCGCGGAAAACCTAAATCAGAATGGCCGGACGCGTGTTTGAACCGTCATCATTCCGATTGCGAGTCCGGTGTGTTAACCACGGTGCTACCAAACACGGTATGTTCGAACACGAAACAAACTTCATATTTTTTTGGGAATGTGTAACAATTCCCCATCAGTCTTTTATTTGGTAAACATAGAATATACTACAAAGATGATGTGGGTTAACTGTGGAATGTACATTTGTTGTATTTAAGAACTAAGATTAGAATAAAATTTGCTGTAGACATATAGGGGTGTTCTGAAAAGTAATGCCTCCGAACTTTTTCTGTGAAAATTCTTAAAACTTTTCAAATAAAACAAAATTAACATTCTACATCTTTATTCTTCACGTCTACATATCTGACGTCCTCTATCGCTGGAGGAGTCCGAGTTGCAGCTAGTAACATCGACGCGCGTAACGAAACTGCGTGAGAAATAACGTGTTGTAGTCCAGTTTCCAATTCAAAGAGTTCGGCCAAACACGGAGCACCCCCTCCTTCAGCATGACGATATCAGACCACAGACGAGCGCCGCGACGCGTGCAACAACCCGATGCCTTGTATTTGCCGTCATCGATCATTCTCCATACTGTCCGAACTTGACCCCCGCCGATTTTAATGTTTCCAAAATTTAAAGATCACCTTTGAGGACTTCGCTTTGATAGTAATGAAGCGGCGCAAGCGGAGGTGAAAGTGTGGCTCCGTCGACATCATCATCCTCAGTCACGGTATCAACAAACTGGTCTCTCGTTGGGAGAAATGACTTCGTTGCCAGAGCGCCTAGTTTGAGAGATAAATATGTATACGTTAAGAATAAAGATATGGAATGTTAATAACGTTTGTTTTGTTTAAAAATCTCAGTTTTCACAGAAAAACTTTCGGAGGCACTGCTTTTTAGCACGGCCACGTACTTTGTTACGAATACGTAGCACAGATACAATTTTTCGTGGATCGATTAATCAATACAGCTGTCCAAAATAGTCCACAACTACAGTCCTATATCTCTGACGCTAAACTGTTGGATGAATGGTTCACCCACACCATGAGTGCAGTTCTGATAGTTTTTTTGGTTACAGAAATTTCAGTGAGACACCACTGACTTCATGAGTAGTCATTGTGCCATTTTAAACTTCATCTCCTAGCAGGTTGTAAGGATAATGTTATAAACGGTATTTTTCAGATTTATGTGTATATTACTTTTGTTATATTCTCATACGATAAGTAAAAAATGTGTGAAATCTTATGGGACTTAACTGCTAAGGTCATCAGTCCATAAGCTTACACACTATTTAACCTAAATTATCCTAAGGACAAACACATACACACCCATGCCCGAGAGAGGACTCGAACCTCCGCCGGGACCAGCCGTACAGTCCATGACTGCAGTGCCTTAGACTGCTCGGCTAATCCTGCCCTGCACGATAAGTAAAAGCAATTCGGAAAAAAATTAAAAACCGCTGCTTCAGCCATATTCGAAAGAGATTTTGGCAAAAACATTTTCAGTGTACAATCAATAAGTAGTTTTAAAATCATGTTTTCTTTTCTACACTGAAACTACTACGTATCCAAAACAAAAACAAAAAGTAATAAATTACATGCTACAACATGAAGTACGACGTCTAAGCTATTCCCTCTGCATATTAGCCAGGTCAGGAGGGTATGGAAGCTTTGATAACTCTGTCGCTGTGGCCCAATTTTTACCATGCGTACTGCGTGTGGTCTTGACTTATCCTGATCTATTTTTAGTCCCTTGCGTGCGAGCGGTCTTCTTATTTGTACCAAACGCTACAGCATGACCAAAGACGAAAATCATCAGGCTCTGGTACTACGTTCAGTAGGGATTACGAAAACAAGGCACTGTTCGCTACGATCCTTAAAAAAAAAAAAAAATGTCTGCGTCAACTTGACGCGTAATTAGGTTTTGGGATTGCGACATTCTTAACGCCACTATTGCCATTATATTTGTCACGAAAAATTCTGCAACTGTGTTGACATTTAAAATTTATCGTTTATTTTTGGGGTTGCACGTTTGTTTAATGAAATGACTATTATCGATCAATGTGAATTCTGATGTGTAGTTCCATATCGATAAGTGAGGTAGCTTTCAAAACTACATAGTTCTGAAGATGATCAAATACTGATCGAAAGTAGTCATGTCATAAAAAGAATTGTGCAACTGCAACTGAAAAATAAACAATGAATTTTAAAATTCTTAATACCCCCATTCCATACGCACTCCTTGCTTTTCACAATCGAATTTAAACAGCTGGGTTTCATCATACGTGATGAATCGACGAAAACAAACTTCTACACACACGTACTTGTCGATTTCTAACATCTTCCGCGTGGCGAGGCGTCGAATTAGCATGATAAGTTCTTCGGTATCCCTCAGGTTCTATTAGTGTTACAATGAATTCTTTCATCATACCTATATGCTCCGTGATTTGTCTCGTGGCAATGAATACAGCTTACTGCGGGTCGGTGAGAGTGAGTCGTTACTGCAGCTGGAGAGGTATTTCGCAACTGCTCTATGACAGTCCATCGTAGCTTACCTGAAACAAAAGGAAACAAGAATTACTTATAAAGTGAATGGGAAAAAGATCAGTGCCTGTTCCTAACAATATGATCTTTCTGTTGATCAAAATTACAGTGCTACAGTGCACTGTGCATTACTAATGTGCTGATATTTACTCAGGTGGTCAGTACTCCCCGACTCGTGCGTACTTCGATACATGGTAAGTAATTTTAACATTAAGAAACTGTTTGTTACGAAATACGGTATTGGTTTGTTCGTGTTTTATCTGTTTCATGGTCGCGAGGAGGCAGACGCAGTGGCGACGTAATTCCTGGCGCTGGTGCGGCAAGCTGGGAAGCTCGTCGTCACTGCCAAACAGCCGATAGCCACGCACCGGGAGAAGAAGCCATCGGCACTATGGCCGTCTCCTGCAACTACTAGTGAAATAGAAACTGATATTTTTATTAAACGAGAAAAATGTTATGTATGTTTTACTGAAGTCAGTTCATGTTTGTACTTTGTCACAGACGCAGCAGTTTTACATATTAGTATTCGCATGTAATAGCATACGAAGAAAACCGAAGTCGGTGATGCTAGGAAACTGAAAAGACGTACCCTCATAAACTGTAGTATTGACAGAACCTGGCAGTTCTGAAAGGTGGGTAGGGTACCTTTATGAGATCCCCCACGTGTAACAGACAAGCACGTGATCATTATAGTAATAATCCAGTGTTAAAACGCAGTTATTCGAGTTGTTTATGTTTTCTGAAATGAGCGAATCTATCAATGAGCTAAATAACTGATGTTAACTACCATAGTACCAATGTAAAAGGTACCACCATAAATATGAATTGGTAAGTCTGGTAAATTTCTATGAAATAACAGCGAAGTTAGTTAAGCGGTATGACTGTTAGAAAACGTAATTATTAGACAATACTTTCCGACAGTTAAGTGTCTGACGTCACGTTCAGCAGAAAATGCTACATGAAAATTATCGATCAGTTATACAATATTTTCTCCTTAACAACTGAATATCGGCCAGAAAGGATATGGGAGAAGAAATATTCACAGGGCTCTTGACCAATGTTCAAAACCGTTTACAAATAAAGTCAATTAAATCTTTCTTATGAAAGGCATGTGAATTCAGAGCGCTCCCGACGAACGATTATTTCGTATAATGGATACAAGATTTATGGTTTCGTAGCAGAAAACAATGCAAGAAATGACACACCTGTCCATATTACATACTACAATTAGAAGGATATCAGGAATTTTAATTCGACTATGTTATACTGACGACGCCAATTCCGGGACAGGTGCTGTGTTTCTTTCCTTCAGACTAAACGTTTACTGCAAGTTTCAACCCAAGATCGTATTTAGAACAGTTCCAAGATAATTAGGAGTACTTCTGGCGTAGTTATGTAACTGGAAACGAATTTTCAATCTATTATTGCAATAAAGACAGAAATGTATAAAGCAAAAGATGGATTGACGACTTGCGATAAGGACTGATGGAGAAAAAACCATTTGTAGTTCGGAAAAAAATAATGACTTTTCATTTCGCATTCTCAATGCATCACATGAATGAGGGGAGGTAAAAGCCACCTACTTTATTCAAATATAACATTTCCAGTAAAATTTATGAATCTATACATAATAAAACCATTATCAGTAACCAACTTTTCGACGCGGCTTATGTTCAACCTGACAGATGATATATTAAAGTCAATGATGCAGAAATTGTTACAACTGTGAAAATTTTGTTGCTAGGATAAGCATTTTTACATTCTCAGCCAAAAATTAAAACGTTGAGTGGTAAACACAGCAGATTTTTATCTTATTACAATAACGGAATTCAGCATATGTCAGCTCCATGCTGACCACATGTAATATGCACAGGGATTTGAAACAGTCTACCATGGTGTACTACGGGATTATGTTAGATTCTAATGTACATACATTCTCTTTCATCTGCACTATCGTCAAATACAAATTTAAGCCATTTTATAGATAATTACACAAGAACAGGATTAAATATATTAACAAACTTCTGACTGCAAGGCAAATTCTTGATTTGCAAAAATGGAATACATGGTCTAAGACAAGGGAATTATAACTCCACTTTGACAAGAGTAGTCCATTCAAACAATGGAGTGAAAGAACTAACTACTGTTCACTTTCTTGATGCTACTGGAGGATTACAATACTGACTGAAGAACACACGTACTACAATTAATTAAACGGCCTTCTGGAGTTACTTTCACTTTACAGTTTACTCCAGCTGTAGGTGAAGAAATCAGCTTATTCTCCATATTTTCATACAATACTGAATTACAGAAGCATTTGTGAGGGATAATATTCTCAGAAAACAGAGGCCGTTACGTATATACTGAATCGAAAAAGAAACTGGTATAGGCACCCGAATTCAAATACAGACATACGTAAACAGGCATAATACGGCGCTGCGATCGCAAACGCCTATATAAGACAAAAAGTGTCTAGCGGAGTTGTTATATCGGATACTACTGCGAGGGACACAGCATCTCCGAGGTAGCGATGAAGTGGGGATTTTCCCGTACGACCATTTCATGAGTGTACCGCGAAGCATCAAATCTCCATCATCCCTGCAGCCGGGAAAAGATCCTGCATGAAAGGGACCAACGACGACTGAAGAGAATCGTTCAACGTGACAGAAGTGTAACTCTGCTCCAAAATAGCTGCAAATTTCAATGCTGCGCCATCAACAAGTGTCAACGAAACATGATCACTATGGGCTTTCGGACCAGAAGACCCGCTCGTGTAGCCTTAATGACTCCACGATACAAACCGTTACGCCTCGCCTGGGCCGGTCAACGCCTACATTGGACCGTTGATGACTGGAAACATGTTGTCTGGTCGAACGAGTCTCGTTTCAAATTGTATCGAGTGGGTGGCCGTGTATGGGTGTGGGTATGGAGACAACCTCATGAATCCATGGAATCTGCATGTAAGCAGAGGACTGTTCAAGCTGGTGGAGGCTTTGTAATGGTGTGGGGCGGGTGCAGTTGGAGTGATATGGGACCCCTGGTATGTCTAGATACGACGCTGACAGGTGGACAGGTGACGTAAGCATCCTGTTTGATCACCTGCATCCATTCATGTCCATTGTGCATTCCGACGGACTTGGGCAATTCCAGCATGACAATGTGACACCCCATTCGTCCAGAATTGCTACAGTGTACACTCAGAAGAGTGTTCCTGGACCTAAACAGTTCCGGTGGCCGCCCAACTCACCAGACATGAACATTATTGAACATATCTGGTATGCCTTGCAACGTGCTGTTTCGAAGAGATCCCCACCCCCTCGTACTCTTACGGATTTATGGACAGCCCTGCAGGATTCATGGTGTCAGTTCCCTCCAGCAATACTTCAGACGTCAGTTGAGTCCATGCCACGACATGTTGCTGCACTTCTGCATGATCAAGGGGGCCCTACACGGTATTAGACTGGTGTACCAATTTCTTTGGCTCTTCAGTGTATCATATCTGCTATCAGTCATTGAGCAACTCCTCCTAATCCATTGTAAAGTATCTTAACGCAACCTCCCACAATGATTGTGATCATCATCAACAGCAACAGGAACAGCAGCAGCAGCAGCGTAAGGAGCGGGTACCGCAGCATAGACTTGGCACGCATTACATTCAGAGGCAAAAATGTATTCAGATTGCATGACATAGTTTATTTAACTTCACTGCCCTTAAATAAAATAATTCCTCTACCCATAATGGAGGTCCCGTTCAGTAGGATACACGGAATATGAGTCGTGTAATTATTGTAATAGACACAGGTAAACTGCTGCATCTAATGACCAATATAAAACAAAATTCTGAATTAATATTTCTGACCTAAATTTGTTCTTTTTGTGTAAAATTTTAGACTCAAACATTTAGTTTTACACTATAAACTGAAAGGAACATTTCCATTATACCAAGAACGAATGCACACGAAAGTCATTCCTGGCTCCTGCAACGGTAACAGGATGTCTGTTTGCATGTTGTAGTAGAAGCATCTGGTGTATTTCTCATTATTCACAAAATTATCTGCTTCGGGCTAGTGGTAAGAAAGCAATGGGTATACATTAAACTTCTTATAACAATACTGGTATTAATGAAAATGATAATGATAATGAATAGTAACTACATAACGAACTCTTATTTAAGTAAAAAGTTATTATTATTGTGTCATCATGTAATATCTAATTATCAATTTCTATCTTTCACTGCTTCGTATTATTCACACACTATGATGCAATGAATTTGATAAGTATGATACTTTTCAATAAGAGCAAAATCAAACAAAATACTGATCCTAAGACTTATGTTTTGTTCTACAGCTGAAATGGAGCTAACCTAGTTTTACAGAAAGCTTTTGACATTGTTGACTAGTGTGAAGTCTTCGAAACCCTGAAAATAGTGGACATGGAAGACAAGGAAAGAAAGGTTATTTAGAAGTTGTACTGAAACCACAATGCATTTACAAGAAACGAAGGACATGCAAAAGGGACAATAGCTGAGAAAATATGCGACATGATTTTTTTGGCAATAGCTGACATTCATTCATTAAATTGTAAAAGGGGGAAAGAAAACCAAGGATAAATTTGGAAGAGAAATTAAAGTTAAGAGAGAAGATTTCAAAAGTCCAATGTTTACTGTCAAAGACGGAACAGTATTTAAAGATCAGTTCAAACGAATGGATAGTGTCTTGAAAAATAGGTTACAAGATTAACATGAACTAAAAAAAAAAAAACAAGGGCTATGGAGTGTAATAAAATGAAGTGGGTTGATGCTTATGGAAAGGATACGTAAATGAAACACTGCCAGTGTACGGGAGTTCTGTTATTTTCACAAGCTGCGACATCGTCGCGTAAAAACAGTGACCCGTATATGTAATAAGTTTCCTTTAATTTACGTCTATGGTCACAAACTGTTTGATAGCAGATTACAGGCTTCGGTCTTTAATGACCATCATCACATCTGTTTCATAAAAACAAAGTCCTAATGTACTGCAGCCATAGTGGCATCGTCAAATTTAATTTAGCAGGCAAAGTAACTGACAATGGGAAAGGAAAGTGAATGGAAAATTCTGGCTTGCAATAACGGGAAAAGTTTTGTCGAAAAATAGAGATATTTTAAATTCAAAAAATGAATTTTATCTTAGGGAGTCATTTGTGTAATAGCTGCAATATGAACTTTGTACCATGGTGAAGCATGAACGATGAGTAGATTGGGTAATCAGTAAAGAGAAAACTAAAATGATTCGAGAAGCAAGGTAATGTGTGGCAAAACTTGACTCAGGAGGGCTTCATCTTGAAGCAACACGGGATAGAGTATTTCATCATGGAGGAATTTGTATGTGTTAAAATAGGTATAGGCACACCTAGGCTTGAATATGGTGGGTAAATTCAAGTACAAGAAATAATATGCAGAGAGCAGCATAGGCTAGTGTGCAGACAGGTGTTTTCTGTGCTAACAGTAGACAGAAAATAAAATTCTGAGCCCGCATCAAATGATTCCACAAATCTAACTTGCGAATTACATAATTAACATTTGATGAATTAAACTGATTGCAGTCTATTCCAAGGCTTAGGTCCCAGGGTCCATTTGTGCTATGTGCCATGTATACAAGACTTATTATGTAGTCACGTGTCACAAAGAATTTCACAGTAACATCAGTGATCGGCTTTGCTTTGGAACTGCTGCCACCCTTCATTTGGATTACATTTACGTAAATAGGAGTGTTGTAGTTCTACACGACGAGCCACATCATCTCACTCCTAACAGTCTTATGGAATGCCTCTAAAATCTATTTATAGACATAGCTCTCCATGCGAGCTTAAAGAATGTGAGATCACAAAACCGGAGTATAAATATGTACTTCATAGTACAATTAATCTGCCTGGTGGTAAGCGTTATTTTAGTTTATATCAGTCTTAACACAAAAGAGTTTTCATTCGCATATTAAATTTGTCAGAATGGAGAATAATGAGGTGACAATGATTCTTGAGTCCACTATTCTTTCCTGAACCTGTTTATGGTTCAAATGGCTCTGTGAGCACTATGGGACTTAACATCTGAGGTCATCAGTCCCCTGGACTTAGAACTACTTAAACCTAACTAACCAAAGGACACCACACACATCCATGCCCGAGGCAGGAGTCGAACCTGCGACCGTAGCAGCAGCGCGGTTCCGGACTGAAGCACCTAGAATAGCTCTGTCACAGTGGCCGGATACGTGTGTGTTACACTTGTATGTCTAAAACATGAGATTTTGTCTTCCAGCAGCAGTTGAATTATCATTAATTTATGGAAACAGTTGCTAAAATAAATTGCCATATTGCGTCACATATTCCCGTGTTAACATGTGAAGCAGTTTCGGAATTTGCGAAATCAGTGAGTCCCCCACGAAACATATAAAATATAATCTTCGTATATCCAAATTTAAACTGGATGAAGGTGGGACATAGCTGGTATAATTTTTTATTAAAAATGAAATATCTCCAGCTGTACTTAAGATTTTTTATTTACTTCGCTACTAGTTTCGACGTTGCGTCGACGCCACATGGATGGCGGGCAGCAACTAGTTACTGCCCGCCATCCATGTGGAGCACGTGTTGGTCTCACCGCGGACTTCTAGACTGAGCCACACACAATTGATTTCATCAATGTGTACGGGCCTGAAGATAGCGTTGACGCAACGTCGAAACTAGTAGCGAAGTAAGTAAAAAATCTTAAGTACAGCTGGAAGAATTTCATTTTTAAGAAAAAATATAACATATGGTCATGGGCTCTTAATTTAATCAGCTCATACTTTGGTGCTATAAATTCACTGGTTTCAATATTCGAAGTAACGATTTCTTACAAGAATCCTAAAACGTAATTCCAGAGTTCTTATATGGTATCTACAGAATCGAGTAATACTTTTATTTGGCTTAGGTGAAAGGCTTGTGGGAAGAATAGTGGAATCAAGAATCGTTGTCACCACATTAACAAACGTTCTGACAAATGTAATATGCAAAGGAAAAAAGTTATTTGAGTTAAGACCTATATAAATGAAAATAGCAATGTTGTGCTCTTGTTATAAATATGTCTTCCGCATAAGGAAATGGATTTTGAATGACATAAATTTAGGTCAAGATTGAAGTCTGTTGCTGTGACGTGATCGACATTGCTGTAAGACGCGAAAATCGATATCGAAATTATAATTCAAGACCTGCATCATATCAGTCTTCGCACTCAGTGCCACTGTAACAACATCCTTGGATACATCCCCCTTTGTACACTGGAATAAATACGGTATTATCATAATAACGTACCCGGTAGTTCAGCACAACCGGATACGTTGCTTGCTCCTGTGCGGGACCTTCGCCACTTGTGCTTTGAGCGCTCTCTGAGGGCATGGAGTGTGGACAGGGCGAGCGTGTGTGTGTGTGTGTGTGTGTGTGTGTGTGTGTGTGTGTGTCGGGTCATGTGGGGACAGGGCGCGGCGGGTGACGTCAGCTGGCGCCATTATGTGGGCGCCAGTGTTTGCGCAGTCCGAGTCGGCCCCGCGCCGCGACCTCAGTCTCGGCCGCTGCCTGGCCGGCCACCTCTCTCAAAATTACTTCCGGCGCGATCCACCGTCGCCAGGGCCCCAACCTGCGCACCGCCACTCTGCCCGTGAGGTGGCACTCTGCCTGCAGGTATCGATCAATCCCCTCCCCCCTACGCATCGACCGACTTTGTTAAAGTCAGTTACGTGTAAGCAAGTACGATTTTTGTGTGTACATTGTCAGATCAGAAATATCAAGACAACCATATGTAATGCATAATTGACCACTAAACGCCACGAGAGGCGGATCCACTGGTATAAAAGGAGGTGGGGAGTGTGGTGGTGTATATATAGAAGCCGCAACAGTAGAATGGGTTTTATAG
This sequence comes from Schistocerca americana, assembly GCF_021461395.2. NCBI lineage: Eukaryota > Metazoa > Arthropoda > Insecta > Orthoptera > Acrididae > Schistocerca > Schistocerca americana. The sequence goes on along the minus strand of NC_060123.1, from coordinate 624,043,694 downwards.
AGAGCTCAGTGACTTCGAAAGTGGACCAATCATAGAATGTCGCCTGAGAGTCAAATACGGCAGAGACATATTAATCCTAAATATGCTCATGGACAAGGCGGTGACGGCGAATGAACCCTTCAGTGCAGATGCACAACACGCTCAAACTCTTAGGTGAATCGGCGAAATGCAACGACTAATGAGGATAATGGGCAGAGGGCACTACACCATTGGTGTGTAGGCATAGACTGAAATGACCCACTGTTTAGCACACTGGACTCGCATCCCGATTTAGGTTTCCGTGATTTCCCTGAATCGCTTCAGGCAAATGCCGTGACGGTTCCATTGAAAAGGGCAGGGCTGACTTCATCCTCAACCCTTTAGTAACCCGAGCTTCTGCTCCAACTCTAATGACCTCGTCGTCGATGGAACATTACCTACACACTAAGGAGGATGAGATTAGTAATTTGTGAATTTGGATCTTCTTGGGTGCACGCTAGGGTATTCCGTGAAATGGCGACGACCACTGTGTCTGGATGGTGCAGTGGTCAGTGCATCCGCCTACTAACCGAAGACCTAAGTTCGAATCCTGGTGTGGCACAAATTTCCAGCTTCCCCATGGATTTAAATCAGTCCCCAAAGGCAGCTAATGTCTTTCATTCTTTTGTGTCTTGAACTACATCTTAACCAAGGCCCACAGATCTCATGCACAGATGGACAGGGGCCTTCGGTCATTGTGAAGAACGGTTCTAAAATACTGTACGACATCAGAATCACTAATGAGCTCCAAACTGCCACTAGTAATCCATCTAGCACAGTAGCTATGTGTAGGAAGTTGAAAAGAATGATGTTTAATGGTAGCCCCTTGTAACTCCCACACTTCTGTAGTCAGTGCAGAGCGACGGTCGATTTCATGTGAAGAACGATGCCACTGGGCAGTTCATGGCCGGGAAAATGCGATTTGGAGCGATGAGTCATGCTATACGCTGTGGCAGTCCTATGAAAGTGATTGGAGTTGGCGAAAGCCTGTAGAAAGTTACCTGCCACCATATGTAGTACCAATAATGATCGACAGAGGACATAGAGTTAGTGTATGGCGGCGTTTTCTGTGATTAGTGTATGGTTTACTCGTTCTGTTTCGGTAAACGCTAAGTATGGAAGGATATGACCACGTTTTATAGCATTTTGAACTACGTACACTACAGAAATAGTTTAGAGAAGACGATTGTTGGTATCAGATTAACAGCACACACTGCCATAAAGCAGCATCTGTGAGGGAATTGGTTGTGGACAATAATATTCCTGAAATGGACTGGCCTACCCAGAGACTGCACCTGATCTCAGTGAAACACCTTTTGCATGAAATCGCCTTAAACCTCAACTTCCAAAATTGTTGGTATTTTTTATTCTAGCTCTAGACTACGACTGGTCTGCCAATCCTCCTGAGACATTCAGACACCTCAATGGAAAGTGTCTACAGCAGTGTTCAAACCGTCATAAAGGAGAAGACTGGACGTGCTACATATTATTATCCACTAACACATTCCACTTACTTCTCATCAGATAACTTTTCGCAGCTTGGATGTTCAGGAAGAGAGTCAACGAATTCCTGCAAAGTACCAGTAGGGATGTGAATTCATACTGCCTACATTGCCATGGCGAGCTGCGCTAGGTTTCTCAGTTGAGGATCCATGGTGCAGACAGCCTGATCAAGCTGCTCTCGCCGGCCGGGGTGGCCGAGCAGTTCTATGCGTTACAGTCTGGAACCGCGCAACCGCTACTGTTGGAGGTTCGAATCCTGCCTCGGGCACGGATGTGTGTGATGTCCTTAGGTTAGATAGGTTTAAGTAGTTCTAAGTTCTAGGGGACTGATGACATTAGAAGTTACGTCCCATAGTGCTCAGAGCTATTTGAACCAGCCATACTTTTAATGTTCCAGTGTGCCTTCCACCTTCCAGACTGAGTAGATGACACAGACAATGCCAGAAAACATTGCGCAGACCATGGCGCTTGCTCCTCCATCATAGACCCTTATAGTCATTGTTGCAGGGCTAGATATACCAGCAGCCATCTGTCTGAGGGAGCATAAAACGTGATTTAGATGAAAAGGCTGCATGAAGCAACTCAGTGGACGTCCAGTTACAATACTGGAGTGCAAAATTCAGACTTCATTGCCAATGACCAGCAATCAGCATGGGTGCATGAACCAGGCACCTGCTGCACAGACCCATCTGCAGTAACATTCGCTAAATAGCGGTTGAGGAGCCACTGATGGTAGCCCCTTGGCTCATCTGGGTGGTCATTTGCTCCACAGTTGTATGTCTATTCTCCCATAAAACTCTCTGCAGCGGTCGTTTGCTTCTGCCTTCAATGGCCTGTGCTGCACCACAGTTGCCTCAGCGCTGGTTTATGATAGTGCCATTTTACCATGGACGGTACACTTTAACCACATGCAGCATGCAAACAGTATAAAATTCTGGCCGTTACGAAGATGCTTCCAACCTTGGCCCGAAATCTAGCAATCATGCCCATTTGGATGTCAGATACATCGCTCCGTTTCTGCATTACGACAATGACCTCGCTGTATTCTGTGTCCACCCTTTTTCTCCCCCTCCCGACATACTTTATATGTCATCCACTGCTAGCGCTGCCCTCTTCCGTCTGTGAGTGGTTACTGCCCACTGAGGTCAAACATTAAGTGGTGATCATATTAATGTAATTGAACCATTTACATGGTATACCTATTACTCGATCGACTTTCCGGGTTCGCTGACAAGTTGCAGAACTTCGCCGCTAGAGGGCTCTGAAATGTATGTGTAACATATCAGTGTGTTATATAATTGTGTTGGTACAAACAGCACTCTGTGAGTTTCGAACCACAGAAAGTGCGCCTCCATAGAAGTACGAAAGCTGTGTACAGTGATGTGTGTATTGATATAACTAATGTGCGATGCTGGGTTGTTTGTGGCCATAATGAAGGGAACGGTGGTGCTAATATCAACGTGTGTGACAGAGATCGGAGTTGACGACTGTGCACGACAACCGACGAGGCTTATCAGAATTGGGCTGATGAACTCACCAGGGAAAATCCTCGTCCTCGGATAACACAGACGCAGCTCATAGGTAAATGTGGCATATCTCGAGATGCAGTGAAGCTATAAAAAAAACTGATCCCTCGTTGGGAGGAATGTGTTCGCCGCCAGGGTCACTATGATGAGAAATAAACATGTGGACTTGAAGAATAAAGCTGTAGAATTTTAATACAGTTTGTTTTATTTAGATAGCTTTCAGAGGAGATTTCATGCAAAAAATTCGGAGGCCTTCTTTGTCAGCATGCCTGCGGGCCGCAAATGAGAAAACAGGTGATGAGGTATTGGAGGTCTGCGCCCGATCATGGAACGAGGTCTGAGACTTGCCCACACTGCAAAGTAGAAGAAGCAGCAGTCTGTCGCAGATGTGATGACAGAGTTCAGCGCTGTTATAAGCCCAAGTGTTTTAATGCCCGCTATTCCACGCACATTGTTAAACGTGAGACTCCACAGCATATTACCCCTAAGTGTTCCCATGATCAATCAACCACAAAATTAATTACGATTGCTGTGAACACGGAACCAGGCAGATTGCCTAGTGAGAAAAAGGAAACATGGCATCTCTTAGGACGAATCACGTTTCATCTTACAGCAAGTCGATAGTTGCGTCTGCATGATTTTTCACACGGCTTTTGACAAATAAACCCCAAAACAGACGTAACCAGTGGTTACAGGTCTATTTCACCGATGACTTTCACTGGAGCTGCCAATGGATCTGTGCTAGCACTGCAAAGCACCATGACAGCTGTGATGTATATGAACATTTTGCGAACCACTGCATCGCTTCATGCTTGATGCCTTCCCCAACACTAAAGCCATCTCCAGCGCAATAAATGTTCATATTACAGGGTCAGAATCGTGATACAATTGCGTGATGTCTTGGCCACAAAATTCGCCTGATGTGAACCCAATGGAACACATCTAACTATGTATGTGCGGCAGATCGGTGTTCTCAAACCGCCGATCCATAAATCACAGGAACTGTGAGTTTTATGTGCAGACATCTTGTGCTACATACAACCAGTCATATAGTTTTGGCACATTAGTGTGTATCTGAGTTGTGTGAGTGGAATTTGCTCAAGCACACCAGGATTGTGCTTTACACATCACCTCTTCCAATGGCATTGAACTCGTAGGATTTGGATGGTGGTTGAAACTGTCATCAATCATCATAGAGACGAACTAATATCGTTCACTTTCGAGATTTTTGCATTCTGTCCTTTCACATTCCTACCCAACCGCCAAAGGTGTCATTGTTGCCTTACCCAAATATTGTATTTTCGCAGGTAGTTTGGCATATATGGACCAAGTGTGGTTGGAAATAATCAACATTTTACTCAGTTAAGCTTTCATAGTAGCACTTTCCCACCCTCAAACGCACCAATACGACTGATAAAAACGTCTAACCTCTACGATCTACATACACATTGTGGTTATAGTTAAACTTTCCATATTTAAAACGTTATAACACGGAAAATGATAACTGTACGAGTGCCAAACTTGGTAGCATTAATATCCGGAGTATGTTCTGCATAATTCCCATGCATCACAGCGCCACCGTCCAGTTCCAACTATGGCCATCAGGTGCCATGATGAGTCATCGTGATTCATAGTTTCATACACCTGACCATTCGCATTGCACTTGTTGATCCGTCAACATGAGCCTGGACAAAAGGAGCAGGGCATTATTAGTAAAGATATATCATCAAAACAACAGTAATCTTGCAGCTGCAGTTCGCGAATATCGCTGGCTGAAAAGATTACGGAAGGGTTCTCCTTTTCCACCTGCTGTGCATGCAGGATGAACAAGTTCGAATCAACTGGATAACTGGGTGTCACTGCGGGAAGAGGTGACGAACGTTTCACCACAGGTAGTTGATGAAATCGCTATTTCTATGGCAGACAACTCTGCACGCATTCCCGATCGTCAGGCAGTGTGTGTGCTGTGTCGCGACAGCTGAACATCCCTTGGTCCACTGTAAGGAAGGTGTTTCGAAACATTCTCTAATGGTATCCATACAAGATCCCTATCGTACAGCAGCTTGCACGACAGGACGCACAACGACGTGTTAAGTTCGTTCTACACTTTCTCTCAAGGATCAAAGTTGACGTAGACCGGACCTGGATCATCCTATAGAAAGACAAAGCTCATCTTTGACAGGTGAGGTGAACACACGGAATTGTCGAGTGTGGCAATGTTCACCTCCAGTCAGTGTGCATAAAGTTCCTCTGTATGGTGAACATGTCATCGTATGGCGTGCCTTCACGGCTACGTTCATCATTGGCCCATTCTTTTCTGAATAGGTTGGCGCTCAAGGACAAAGACGTGCAGTGTTACTGTCCAACACTACTGCGATATGCTTCCTGTAGGGCGGCTATGACATGCTGGCCAGACAGATAAATTAAACTCAATAGTTTTCAAGGGGTCCTACCACACATTGCTCGTGATGTTCACTTGATTCTCCGAAACAAATTTGAAAACGATCGAATTATCAACTGATCGTTTCCAAATGATTGGCTGGCACGATCACCCGATCTCACTCCCTGGGTTTCCTGGTTATGGGGATACCTGAAGGGCAGTGTTTACCAGGAGAAAATCCACACACGTACTGATCCGAAGCGCAGCATATGAAGAAAGGTAACCAGCATACCTGCGGACACGCTTCGTTCTGCTGTTCAGAATTCAATCCTCTGCTTTCAGACTCTTCTGCATGCCGATGGGCGCCATATTAAACCCCTTTTGCAGCAGTAATGATACCGGTATGTAACGGTATGCTGTACCGTAGTAGCACTTTCAAAGTACTGCAGTTGAACTAACCCTGCAATATTTCCCTTCCACATGTCCTTGACATTAATACTAACAAGTCTGGTCCTCGTACAGTAATTAGTTTCCATGTTATAACGTGTTAAATAGGGAAAGTTTGGTTATAACAATATCGTATATGATTACTCAGCAGTACACAATGAAGTGCCTGGCAGGGACTTCTCCTGGTACTACACCGTAGGTGTAATAAGTCTGAAATTTGTCCAGTCGTTCTAAGCAAAGCTGGCCACAAATCCATTTATAGCACACGCATTATGCTGTTACGGGCGTTTACCTATGAGTGAAGTTTTATGTAGCCAACTTTGACATAAGTAAATTGTTAGACGCAAATTAGCCTTAGGTCCTGTAGTTTCATCTTTCATCCTTTCCCAGCACAGTACATAAAACACACGCAAAAGAATACTGGAGCAGGCATACTGCTGTTTGACAAAAAACAGCTTCGCTCTTGATCTTATAGGAATGCCGACAAAACGACTATTCTAGTTTCGTTGTAGAATCTATGGATCTGGACACATAAAATCAGACATTTGTAGCAATATCATTCCCACAATCCCGAAGATAGTTCTTTCATTTATCCGCCCTTACTATCAGATTAAAATCCTATGCATTTAAACTGCTGCCGAGAATAATATACAAAAGAATGGAAAAGAAAACTAAAGAATGTCACACGACGATGAATTCTGCTTTAGAAAACTTAAAGTTGCCAGAAAGCAGTTCTGACGGTGCGCTTGATAACGAAAGAAAAACACACGGAAAAGTCAAGACAAATTCGTAGGATTAGTCCGTCTAGAAAAGTTTTAGGAGATGTAGAAAGCATCAAGGTGTTCGAAATTCTCGGTAAATTATGTGAAGACTATAGGAAAGATGGGTAATGTAAATATGATATATACAAGAACCTAGAGGAAACACTAAGAGTGGAAAACCAAAAACTAAATGCTGGCGTAGCCAGGACATAAGACAGGGATGCAGGTTTTCGTCCCTACTGTTCAGTCTACACATCAAAGATGCGAATACGGAAATAAAATAAAGAATCTGGAACGGGATTAAAATTCATTAATTATAAGATTCTCTGACAACATCGCTTTCAGCAGTCAATGTGAAGCACGACTGCAGGACATGTGGAATGGAATGGATAGTAAACTAAGCACATACTATGGACATAGCCCAGGTCTGAGGAAATGGAAGTAACGAGGAGTAGCAGAAATGATATTAGCGATGAACTTAACATCAAAAATGGGGACCACGAAACTAGAGGAAGTAAAGACTCTGCTGCCATGGAAGCAAAATAACGCTAGCCGCATGAAGCAAGGAGGATATACGAACTAGCCAAGCTGAATAAGGCATTTTTGGCGAAAAAAGGTTTATCAGCATTGAAAGAAGGAAGAAATTTCTGAGAATGTAGGCCTACATCGAATTTTACTGTAGCGAATCATGGACTATCGGAAAACTGGACAAGTATAAAATCGACGATTTTGAGACGTAGTGATACAGAAGGATGTTCGAAAATCATATGGACTAATAAAATAAGAAATGAGGCGTTTCTCCAAGGGATTGATGAGGAAGAGAAAACGTGGAAACATTGACAAAAAGAAGGGAAAGGATTTCCACGGAATTTCCGTACTGCTAATTATCCATCTTACTCTGCTCTATGTTTGATACCTTCAATTAATCAAAACCCTCATTAATCGTTTTGTGTACACAGTCGTAATGAGAGGCAGGCTACAGAGTGGTGTGGCAACTGTTGTTGCAGGAAAGGAAATGATTGGAGAATAAGTCAACACAACGAACAGAAGATTTACTTTATTTGTACTTCTTCAAGCGAACGATGACAATACAAATAATGCACCATGAAACAAGAGTCCAGCTATCACAGTGTTCACAAGGATGGGGCATGAACGAAGACGTCGTAGCGAGGTTGTTCCGAGTGTGAATGGCCTGAGCGACTGCCACCGGCTGTTATAGATTGCAGCGGCAGAGGGCGCTCGTGGTACAGAGCTCCGGAGGAGTGGCTCAGTGGGCATGCTCCATTGCGTTCATTGGATCCCATACGACTGTTGTCAGCATTGGATGGAAACTTGCATTTCTGTCGCCAACTGTGATATGCTGGTAGGGTGTTACCGATACGTGATACCAAAGACACGACCATTTCTGTCTAAGTCACGTATGTGTCCTAGTTGATATAGAGCCTGCTGGCTGTATCCCATCAATCTAGCGAAGTCTTTCACTTCCTTTAAACGTGAAGGAGACTTCGTCGTAGTTGTATTTCGCATTTCTCATTCATTATCTTTCTTATGTATTCCTTGAGATAGAAACATGACATACCACTTATGTTCCATTAAAGTGCAAGAAAAGACTATTACATACTTACGGTTTTAGAAGTGGACTGATTCATGATTTAAAGGCTGAAATACAGCTGTCACCAGTGAACCAGCTGGAACCTTCATACAATTAAACTGGATCCTCGATTTATTTGCTAATAATGACGTGTCTCAACATCATACTTAAGCAGTTCAACTGCAGTTAATACCAACTATTACATAATAAGACTCCGTCTTCAGGCCACAAGTGGCCCATCGGGACCATCCGACCGCCGTATCACCCTCAGCTGAGGACGCGGATAGGAGGGGCGTGTGGTCAGCACACCGCTCTCCCGGTCGTTACGATGGTTATCTTTGACTGGAGCCGCTACTATTCGGTCGAGTAGCTCCTCAATTGGCATCACGAGGCTGAGTGCACCCCGAAAAATGGCAGCCCGGATGGTCACCCACCCAGGTGTCGCCCACGCCCGACAGCGCTTAGCTTCGGTGATCTGACGGGAACCGGTGTATCCACTACGGCAACACCGTTGCCAACTATTACATAATAGGACGTACATAAATACTGTTTTGAGCTAAAAAATTTGACACACAAGAGGAAGCCGTAGCAGCCAGCATCAAACCAGCCAGAAGAAAATAAACTTAGAAGACAGAATTGACAGAATTTCCCTATCTGAGAATAAATTCCTGCACATATGGAGCTCACGATAGGTAAACTTTCTTTTCATTCATAACATTCGGCTGGGATGAGAATAAGGGGAGGAGGGGGGGGGGGGGGGGGAGGTTGTACCCTGCCTCCCATATTATTCAGCCTGTACGCAGAGTAAACAGTAAAGAAAGAAATTCCATGAGGAGAAACAAAAGCTTTTAAGTTTAGCGCTCACATTGCAATTCTATCTGAGAAAGGACTCCAACTGCCCCTGCCTCATCTTCTCTACGAGTCGATTTATTTTCTCGATTACCATACAGATAGTAAACGAGCGCATGCTTCGCAGTGAGAGAAAGTTCAGGAAATTTCCTGTAATGTACATGCCATAATACTGCGAAATAGTGCACCCATCTGCGGTATAGGGGAACATCTGCAAACATTCCCAGACAAAATGTCGTTCGCCGCCGCCCGCATAACTGCAGTCCACAGAGGGAATCCCATAACCGCCAGACCCCACGGCCCGCATCGACTGCGCAGCGAGAAAAGTGTTGCCACGGCAGCCAGATTGGATCCCCGGCCGCCTCATCGAGTTTCGGAGGCAAGTGACGGCGCCCCCTATCAACACACCCCCGGGACATCCCTGCTATGATGGAGGCGGGACGCCATTACCTCGTTCCATCCGAGGCCGGCCGCTCTTTCCAGCACTGCTACCAACATTTCCTCGCGTACAACGGAAGAATTCTAGTCACGTTTGGAATTTCACGACACAGTTGTTTAGAGACAGTGAGCCCTCAGCATACTGTTTCGTGATAGAAGCTCTACTTTAGGTTGTGAAGTATAGATCCCTAGACCACACTGCCAAACAATGTTGACCGGAATGTACTCTTTTAAACTGTGAAGGTAGCGAGGAAATGTAAAGAGGCAGTAATTGGTATGAGAATAACGGGGGGGGGGGGGGGGGGGGTTGTACCCTGCCTCCCATATTATTCAGCCTGTACGCAGAGTAAACAGTAGAGAAAGAAATTCAATGAGGAGAAACAAAAGCTTTTAAGTTTAGCGCTCACATTCCAATTCTATCTGAGAAAGGACTTGGCGGATCAGCTAAACCGAACGAAACGTTAACGAGAGGTTGTAAGACGAGCATCAGTAAAAGGAAAACTTCAGTGATGGAATGTACTGAATAAAATCAGGTGATGCTGGGGGAATTAGAAGGAGAAATGACACACTAAAAGTAATAGACCAGTTTTGCTACTTGGAGAGCACAAATAGCTGATGGTGGCTGAACTAGAGAGAGAATAAAATGCAGAGTTGTAATACCAAGAACTTTTAAAGTGGACAGTAAACGGTGCAGACAAGGTGAGAATAGAGGCATTTGAAATGTGTTGCTACAGAAGAATGCTGAAGATATGATGGGTAGATCGTGTAACTGATGATGAGGTACTGAACTACATCCGAGAGGAAAACTTTTATGAGACTAAAGAAAGGGATTGGTTGGCAAGGCATAGCAGAAGCAACCATCAAATTGACAATTCCTTGGTAAGGGAACCGTGACGGTAAAAAAATCAAAGAGAGAGACCACTGTTTTTCATCAATAAGCTGTTTCATGTGGAGTGGAATACATATACAGAGATGAAAAGACTTACACAGTAGAGACAGAGATCGAGAGCTTCATGAAACCAGTCTTCGGATTGAAAATCACGACAATAACAAACGTTTTTCAGACTAAGTATGTGCTTGAATGTGCCGTTCTCAATAAGGAAACACCATACGAAATTTAAGCGGCTTATTGGCCCTGTGATCACGATATTTTCAGGGAGAGGGTACAAACTGTTCCAGCTCGAACACTTTCAGACTTCTTAAAAAATGCAGATAGTCTGTTTACACACACACATACACGTATAATCGGAACCTCTTATAAAGCGATGAGCAGTGTATTTTGTATTCAAGTGTGAATGTTTTCCTTTTTTGCTTCGACTACAGAAGTTCTTACAGACGCAAAATCAGTGATAGAATTGTTTCGTAAATCTTTCGTTATAGTAAACAAAACTTTTGCTTCTTAGATCTTTATCTTTATTCGCTGCTGTGTTTCGGCTTGTAATCAGTTAAGAAGCAACTACGACGCCACAAGTAAATTAAGACAACAAACACAGCTAAGAGGAGAAAAATTCTAAAAGAATAAGCTTTCTTTCTTTAATTGCAGCCAAAGCTCACAAACATGCTGTCATCAGACTATAGATTTCTTCATAATTTTCAGAAAAACTGTAAGTCATAAAATAATAAAGGTTACTAATTTCATATCCATACAGAAAACACTGGGGTAAAAAGCGTTGTAAAACACCTAATTAAAACAGAAGAACCTAATATGAGTGTATTTACCTAATTTTGACAGGTTTTTAAACTTAATACATGGCTACATCATTACTGAAATTTAAAGTTGCTGCCATAGTCTCTCGGCATCACAAGTCACTCACTGATTTAACATTTGTTAATTAAAAAATAATAATTTCATTTAACTAATTCAATGTACTCCACTTGATAACTGTAACAACGTAGCACACCTTTTAATTCGAGAATAGTTTCTTTTTGATGTAAGTACACGTTCTTACTTAATTTTTCTTACATACTTGTCAAATATGTGAACACTAGCGACAGTTGACGAGTTTATGTCACAATGATGTTTTTCGTTTCACAAATGCACCCCAGTTTGCTGCGAACAGCAAGGCTGTTCGTGTTATGATTCCCCCACTACTGTGGTCTCATTTTCACTATGTAACGATGCAAAGCTACTTTTTATATCTTAAGACAATATCAATTTGGCTTAATCATACCAGGACAATACAGGGTGCTTCTTTTTTTGTCAGGTATGTTACACCAGATTTTTATGCTAGTGTTTTCTGTATAAATACGAAATTAGTAACTTTCATTATTTTATGATTTATTTTTCCTGACAGATCTGAAGATAGGTTTCATGCGCAGGAATCGGTAGTCTGACGACAATCTATTTGTGTTTATTGACTGCCATTAAAGAAAGTAGCTACAGCTTCACCTTCAAGCACTTTACCGCTGATAACGAGAGGATATACCACCGCAAGCACATCTTGTTAAAGCACCCTAGCACATACTTCTGTGATAACTGGGAGACACTCGGTGAAAACAGTGTACCCTGAGTCTATGGAGAATTAGAGGGAGGGCCACGCATTCTCTAATGGACAGCTGGGCTTCGTAGTCCCAGACGATGCAGTAATTAAAAACTCGGGTACTGCTGCTCTTTAAAACACAGGAACGGCATTGTACGGACCGCTCTTTCATGGGAGAACGGGTAGTTTGGTGGGGGAGATACTGAAACGCCGATGAGCCCTGCTGTATTTGGTCCTCTTCTCTTCCTTCGCTTTTTTTTCCTCGGTTCCTTCCGTTAGGTGCCTTCCTTATTGTCGGATTAGTTGTTGCAGCCTTCATCTCATTCTGTAATAAGAATCTGTCATACTTTCAGTCACAGTAATTTCTATGGCGAGATTCGATAGACCGATGGTACAGTTACAGTTTTTCCATCTACAGGATCAAGAAGCGCGTGCTGTTCCCATCAAATAAAAAGAAAAGTAATTAAACACTTTTTTAAGTTTCATAATGGACAGCAACGTATGGTCATGAACGGATGACCGTCCGATATCTAAAAACTGTGCAGTGAAGGTGGGTAATAAGAAGACATTACAGACGTTACAAATGCTCTTTACCTAACAGAAAACTGCACAAGCACTCTCTCTCTCTCTCTCTCTCTCTCTCTCTCTGTCCCTCTCTACGCGACAATCCTCAGATTGCGAATATACCACAAAGTTGAAGTTGGCATGTACTGTTCGTAACTTTTGAGAAACAGTTAATATACCTTTATGTAGTTTTTAAACAGAATATTGGAGTACTTTCCGATCTGAAAACGGATATTCCAATTCTGCAACCATGCGAGCCCTTCCTTCCATTTCTAACACAAGGTCATCTCGTAATTTAACATCTGGGAAGATCGGTCATCGTTCTGTTAACACTCTTTCAATTATCTAGTAGTTAATTAAGTTAATATTGTTAGTAGAAAGCTGTTCAGAAAGAGAATCTCTCTTGCCGATTTCTTTGCTTATACTATGAAGAAAGACGAACTACTTTCGTATTGAATGCGACTGCACATTGTTGCATCACCTGTCTTGTTAGGTCTTGCGAATATCAGTAACCAACTACGCTTTGTCGACTGATAATCAGACAAAGAGGTGCCACCCACTGTTTACGGTAATTAAAGCGACTAGAAGCCAAAGTCACCTACCGCGAATCCGTACACTTACTTTTATGTTGAGGAACACTGGGTTTGTCTGTCACTTTATCTCCAGCAAGCCGACGACTCATTCATCGATCCTTCATTCCAGGGTTCAATGTTTCCAGCAATCCCATCAGTTCCACCTTAACATCCTAATGTAACATCTGAATGTAACCATTCAGTCCCGCCGACAACCTTGCTGTAACGATACCACAAGCCCTAGCATTTTCCGCCTATTTCCACCTGGCCACACACAACTAATTCCACACAACTTAATACGCTAACTCTCAAGTGAACTCTCCATTTATTAAACTACCCAACGAAAGGGCCCACAGCAGATAAAAACAACTAACAGACAGAACGTAATGATTGTACTTTTCCGCCGTCATTAACGGAAACAAAAGTCCTCATCGAACTGTCCTGAGATACCTCACACACGTACTATGATTTCTCATTTTATATCGCGTACCTCCTTTGAGCATCATGCTCTGTGCCTCATACACAGGAACTCCCTCCTCATGCACACACCACTTGTTAATTATGCTTCTCCTATTTCTTAAATACTTAAAATTGTAGTGCCTAGGAAGCCTGCATACTCGGTACGGTAGACAAACCATCAAACAACTCGTATTAGTGAGTTTTTTTTTACAATAAGAAAATTACAATATTTAACTTTAGCCATTACACATATGTATCGCAAGGAGAGGGCAAAATACGAAATAATCAGTCCTTGCAGTGACGGCTGATCTCTGACGAAAGTCTGTCCTGAACTGCTGTCGAAGTCGCTATCGTTGACACAGCTGTCCTAGTGGCTAATCTTGAAGCTGCTATTGAACTGAGGCGTCACCAGTCGGGCGCGGCGCTTATTTCCTTTTCACTTAGGGGCCGCTGCTGTCGCATTGTCGTCCTGGAAAGGAGGTCGGTCAGCGTGCGACTGGCTGACTTCGTCTCACAGCCTTCTCTTCCCTGTCGCTGCCGACTGACGTGTCGGCGCTTGACTTTACGCAGTAACAAAAAAAGGCTTCTGAAATCCCGTGCATCCCGATAATTTGGTCAGCAAAATCCCATTATGTCGCCACTTCTAAATAACGCTGAACGACTGTCGCGCCTCTAACAACACAAACTTCCTTCTCTGCACCTCCACGAACTCAACATCCTGTCCCAAGGTGATCTCACCCAACTCCCGCTGATCCAGAATATGTATTCAACTAGGTATCGCCCCACCAGTTTGTTTTGCTTGTCGTAACTTTCACCTCTGACAGTGATTTGTCTGTGTGAAATATATTGGTCTGGCCCGTGGTTTTGGATCGACTTTAAAGTGTAAGACCGCTGAAAATTACTTCATAAGCAAGTTCGAAAGTCGAAGCAAGATAATCGTATACAACGAATATGAGGTGTACAATTTAGCAAAGCTGCACAGAGTTCAAAACTCCTCCTGGTTGAGGACAGCCTTACTTTATGTCAGAACTCCCACCCCTAGCTGCAGTAGCACCAACTTCTAGGTTCATATCTCGCGTCCTTCTCTCACTCGTCCTCTGCTATCTGGAGAAGCTGGATGTTTTTATCTGGCAATGGACTACATGAGTGCATAGGTCAATGAATTTCATTTGTGTTTTTACCGCCTTTAAAAGAAAAGATTTCTCGATATTCTGTCACTGCCGCTGGAGAGTGATAGAGCAGCTCGCTCCTCGCTGAGTAAAAGAAAATGCTAACAGAAGAACTTCCAACGTGGACATAAACTTATTCCAATATCACGCGAGTGGGACAGGGTCAATTTGATATCTAGCCACTACTAAGAGACGTAACTCTTAGTTCTTCGAGATCGATCTGAAGCACACTGACAGTTACTCTGATGCTCCAAGAAATTATGACGGCTGCCCATAGCGATAATTATTCCCGTCTCGTGGGGTTGCTAGCACAGGGCCGTGGCAATGGAAGTATATAAATGGAACATAGACGAACGGGGAAACACTATAGTGATTATACGGCCACAAGTAGGGATATCCACTGACATATGCGACTCTGACAAAGGGTAGACTGTTGCGGCCTTCGCCTGGTAACAAACAACTTGGAGAAACCGAAGCTGGTCGGTAAATCGCATGCTACTCTCGGAGCATCTGTGGAATGTTTTGAAGTACGGTGGAGCGATGAGTAGGCAAAGAGGTGCTTGGCATCCATGCCTCATCACGGAACATGCAGATCAGAGGCTTTCCTGCTCTGTAAGGTAGGGCAGGAGGCAATCTGTGACATTTCTGGCGACAGGCGTCAATATTGGGCAGCCGTAGGTGTTTCAGAGCGGACCGTTCAGAACACATTGTTAATCATGGGTGACATGGGAACACGTAGGGCTCATCTGCTGTGGAGCCCCAACGATGTCGTGAGCTCGGGATCATCGAGACTGGACCATGGATCGGTGTCACCTATTCGGACTAACTGCGTTTCTTGAGACACTGGGTAAATGCTCGTATCCCGTTGCGTCGTCATCCAAACGACTGTTCCTAACATTCACCCCACTGCGGACACGGCCGCCAGTATCACGCTACGGAGGCCGTTGACCTAAGCTTCCATGCGATCTATGCTAGCCATGACAGCTGTGGAGTACGTGATCGTCATGGCGGGCGGCCTACACTCCTTTCTGCTTTATTTTTTCCCAACGGTGGTGGCATCTTCCATCAAGAAATCTGCCAATGTCACAAGTCCGGTACCGTGCTGCACTGGTTCTAACACTTTCGTTTTATTACTGTTGTCTGTTTGTACACCAAAACTTGTTACCTATGCTTTAAAGCTTTCGTGTACGACTATGCTGTAACGTGAACCTGAACAATGCAAGTGTGGTATCGTTAGCAACGATGCCACAAGGCAGGTGCGCTCTGCAAGGTTGGCACTACGACAGACACCGACGACAGCGCACTCTAGCCGGCGCGGGAGAAATCTACCATCTCCGCTGCCGATTCTACCCATTTGATCAAGAGCAGACGGCCGGGACACTTCGCTTCAGTTTCGCACGTACGTACTCAGTTACGTTTGCGTCTGTAAATATTCATGCACCAGTAAACTACTTTTACTCACTCGCAGTTCCGACGTGTTTTACCTCACGTGCTCCAACTCGCTTCCTTCATTCGGCCAACCTTGCAGTTTTCAGGAGCAGTCCCGCGCGCCGCCTTCCATGCGGGATACAAAAGCAAGTGACGGACTTACGTAAAGAGCATGTGATAAAAGGAGTCACCAAATACATCACAAATTCTGAAAAAGTATTGCAGTTAACATTTACCGGGGATAATTAGAAAACCTAGCACTATATACTGACCTAAACTGACCCTGATAATAACTTAGTCATGACACAGTTAAGCATTGCATTACAGTGTCGTTAAATTGATCCTAACAAATTTTGTCACTGACCTTGTGGTAATAGAATCTTGGTACTGCTGGAAAGTGACGAATGTCAATATGCAGCGCAGCGGCAAACCAGCTAAAACAAGAAAACGTTGCCCAAGTGTGATGCAAGAAGCGGCAACTACATTAACCACATATTTTGTAAACCCTCGTCGGTTGTTTTGTTAAGGCCTCGTCGCAACTGCTGTGGAAGCAGAGTTACCAAGGTTGTTACGGTTGGCAGAGTTTGCGAGTTCGTGAAACGGCTTTTGGTGCAGTACATTGCTAAGACAATTTCCCCCTGCCACTATTACACTGCTATACCCCAGCGTCAGTAATAGGATAGGAGAACGAATGTTCTACGACAATCCAACAAATTAGTGACAAAGTCATACAAATGAGTTAGAAGGTTTACTTACAAAAATATGGCATTTCAGTCTTTGATCGCTATTTTTTATTTTCAATGACCGGTTTCAGGCTAGCTGCCCATCTTCAGATGATGTATTGCAGTTAGAACTCCGTAACTGCAATACTTGATCCGAAGATGGACAGCTAGCCTTAAACCGATCATTGAAAGTAAAAAAATGGCGATCAAAGAATGAAATGCCATATTTTTTATTTAAAGAACGATCGTGGCAATCCCAATAAGACAATCATGTCTGGTTTTGATAAAGGTTCACTTATGTTTGTGACCTGTCGAATAATGCAACAATGCAAGTACTATAACACAGAAAATGCCCCCATTAGCTAAGTGCAAATATTCGTTGATAAATTTCGCAGTACATAGCAAACGCATTTTACAGCAACTGCCGGTTCACTTCTAAGAGTTCGCTGGACGACGTGCCCTGTCTAAGTTAGCCCTGGACGGTGATCTACAACAACTTGGGCGCGAGTTGCTCTTTTATCTTCCGAGTAGACTTCTGTCCGTTGTCGTCCGGCCATTGGCAGATTGTACACGGCCGAGGTGAAGTCGATATCTTCACCCTCAGCGCCGCCTGTGACGCTGTTGGAACTAGCGCAAGTGGCGAGTCTCTATGGCACTGCCACCAGCTCACATCTTTGCGCCTGTGTTGCATGTGCCCTGGCTGTGTCTTATCCGGACGACACTGCAACATCATTATTAAGCCTGAGCAACGGAGTTCCACTAAGTGCAATGTGGCAACACACGATCAGAAAACAGAACTTTAGTGAGAAGACGGTGATAGAAACTGTATTTACTGAACGATGTAGAAGAGACTAACATTCACAAACTGTACTGCAAACTATGGAACTCATTCCTTAACAGTCACTACAATCTTTACAAAATTCATTTATTAGTAAAAAAATATTACTCTGTCGTGTAAAGTATTACTGAAATAGTAAAGTAGTTGTCACCTCATGAACAATGGACCATGCCGTCGGTGGCGTGGCTTTCATGCCTCAGCGATACGGATTGCGGTACCGTGGGTGCAATCACAATGGAGAGGTACACATTGGCCGGCCGCTGGGGCCGAGCGGTTCTACGCGCTTCAGTCTGGTTCAAAAGGCTCTGAGCACTATGGGACTTAACATCTTAGGCCATCAGTCCCCTAGAACTTAGAACTACTTAAACCTAACTAACCTAAGGACATTACACACATCCATGCCCGAGGCAGGATTCGAACCTGCGACCGTAGCGGCCCCGCGGTTCCGGACTGTAGCGCCTATAACCGCACAGCCACCGCGGCCGGCGCTTCAGTCTGGAACCGCGCTGCTGCTACGGTAGCAGGTTCGAATCCTGCCTCGGGCATGGATGTGTGTGGTGTCCTTAGGTTAGTTAGGTTTAAGTAGTTCTAAGTCTATGGGACTGATGACCTGAGATGTTAAGTCCCATAGTGCTCAGAGCCATTTGAACAATTTGGTACACAATGAGAGGCCAAACGTGTGCTTACTGAAGAGGGGCAGCAGCCTTTTCAGTAGCTGCAGGTGCAACAGCAACCAAAACTGTCTTGCTCTGTTGGTACTGCGAACGGCTGAAAACAGCCGTAGTTTTTACCGCGGCATGCGGCTCTGCTGCATGATTAAATGACAATGGCGTCCTCTTGTGTAAAATACTCCGCAGGTAAAATAGTCCCCCATTCGGACCACCGCGCGGAGACTACCCAGCAGGAGGTAGTTATAGGGACAAACAAAACTGGCATTCTAATGATCGGAGCGTGGAATGTCAGATCTCTTAATCGGGCCGGTAGGTTAGAAAATTTAATAACGGAAATGGATCGGTTGAAGTCAGATATAGTGGGAATTTGTGTAGTTCAGTGGCAGGAGGAAAGGACTTCTGCGAAGGTGAATACAGAGTTACAAATACAAATTCAAATAGGGGTATGCAAGAGTGGCATTAATAATGAATAAGAAAATAGGAAATGAGGGTAAGCTACTGTGAATATGATAGTGACTCATTATTGAAACCAAGATAGACACGAAGACCACTTCCAACACAGTCCTACAAGTTTATATGCCACCTATATGCAGGTGATGAAGAGATTGAGATTATTCTCAGATAGTTAAGGGAGACGAAAATTTAATAGTGATGGGAGACTGGAATTCGATAGTAAGAAAAGGAAGAAAAGGCCGAATAGCAGGTGAATATGGACAGGGGGAAAGGAAGGAAAGAGGAAGCCGCCTAGTAAAGTTTTGCATAGAGCTTAATTTAACCATCGCTGACGCTAGGTTTAAGAATCACAAAAGAAGGTCGTGTACGTGGAAGAAACCTGGAGACACCGGAAGGTTTCAGACTGATTATACAGGGTGTTACAAAAAGGAACGGCCAAACTTTCAGGAAATATTCCTCACACACATAGAAAGAAAATATGTGTCCGGAAACGCTTACTTCCCATGTTAGAGCTCGTTTTATTACTTCTCTTCAAATCACATTAATCATGGAATGGAAACACACAGCAACAGAACGTACCAGCGTGACTTGAAACACTTTGTCCATTATAATTATCCGGGCTGTTATGCCGTGGTCGGTTGATGAATTCTGTGGTGATTCCCAACGTTTCGTCTCATACTGACGTTTGTTAAAAATGTAACGGAAAGAATAGGGAGGATCTTGACGAAGCGGAATATTACCGTAATTTACAAGCCCACCAGGAAGATACAGGAATACCTTAGGCCTGCCAAGGACACTCGCAAACCATTGGAAAAATCTGGAGTGTATAGGATCCGATGCAGCTGTGGTGATTTTATGTGGGTACCACTAAAAGAACTGTTTCTAAACGTTTGGAAGAGCACAAGGGAAATTGTAGAAGAGGAGAAACGGAACGATCAGCTGTTGCGGAGCATGCTTTCCAGCCGGGGAACCACAATATTCGTTTCGAGGAGACGCAAGTACTAGCGGCCACGAGCGGATATTACGAAAGGCTCTACAGGGAGGCAATCGAAATCGCTAAACACCCAAATAATTTCAACCGAAAGAAGGAGGGCGTCAAATAAAACGGTATATGGATGCCGGTGTTAAAGAAGATGTGTACCACTCGTCCACTACTGGGTGATGGCAACGGCGATCGACGGCGACGGACAGCGGCCAATTGCACTGACGTTTTCAAAACACGTGACGTCACGCCGCGGCGCGGGGGCGCGCGGACACGGAATTTAGCGGCAGTCAGTAGCGAGCCAGTGTGTGTGTTGAACCTTCCATCGAGCTACGGACCCCCTTGAAGATGTCTCCCGCAGTCGGAGACGAAACGTTGGGAATCACCACAGAATTCATCAACCGACCACGGCATAACAGCCCGGATAATTATAATGGACATGATATTTCCGGCCGTGAAAGTCTACATTTTAGTTTCAAACACTTTGTTACAGTAAATGTTCAACATGTTCTCCGTTAGCGAGGATACATGCATCCACCCTCCGTCGCATGGAATCCCTGATGCGCTGATGCAACCCTGAAGAATGGCGCATTTTATCACAGCCGTCCACAATACGAGCACCAGGAGTCTCTACATTTGGTACCGGGGTTGTGTAGACAAGAGCTTTCAAATGCCCCCACAAATGAAAGTCAAGAGGGTTGAGGTCAGGAGAGCGTGGAGGCCATGGAATTGGTCCGCCTCTACCAATCCATCGGTCACCGAATCTCTTGTTGAGCAGCGTACGAACACTTCGACAACATTTGGTTCATGCACGATGGAGCTCCTGCACATTTCAGTGTCGCACTTGTAAAGGCACATGTTCTAGCAGCACAGGTAGAGTATTCCGTATGAAATCATGATAACGTGCTCCATTGAACGTAGGTGGAAGAACATGGGGGCCAATCAAGACATCACCAACAATGCCTGCCCAAACGTTCACAGAAAATCTGTGTTGATGACGTGATTGCACAATTGCGTGCAGATTCTCGTCAGCCCACGCATGTTGATTGTGAAAATTTACAATTTGATCACGTTAGAATGAAGCCTCATTCGCACAGAGAACATTTACACTGAAATGAGGATTGACACATTGTTGGATGAACCAGTCGCAGAAGTGTACCCGTGGAGGCCAATCAGCTGCTGATAGTGCCTGCACACGCTGTACATGGTACGGATACAACTGGTTCTGTCGTAGCACTCTCCATACAGTGACGTGGTCAACGTTACCTTGTACAGCAGCAACTTCTCTGACGCTGACATTAGGGTTATCGTCAACTGCACGAAGAATTGCCTCGTCCATTGCAGGTGTCCCCGTCGTTCTAGATCTTCCCCAGTCGCAAGTCATAGGCTGGAATGTTCCGTGCTCCCTAAGACGCCGATCAATTGCTTCGAACGTCTTCCTGTCGGGACACCTTCGTTCTGGAAATCTGTCTCGATACGAACGTACCGCTCCACGGCTACTGCCCCGTGTTAATCCATACTTCAAATGGGCATCTGGCAACTCCGCATTTGTAAACATTCCACTGATGAACACTAACCTGCTGATGCTACGTACTGATGTCCTTGAGCAATGAGTCACATGTCAACACAAGCACTGAAGTCAACATTACCTTCCTTCAATTGGGCCAACTGGCGGTGAATCGAGGAAGTACAGTACATACTGACGAAACTAAAATTAGCTGTAACATGGAAATTAAGCGTTTCCGGACACATGTCCACATAACATCTTTTCTTTATTTGTGTGTGAGGAATGTTTCCTGAAAGTTTGGCCGTACCTTTTTTGTAACACCCTGTATAGTGGTGATATAGAGATACTGTAAGACATTTCTACGGACAAATTTGGATTCTCGCCACAATTTATTGGTTATGTACTGTGGATTGAAGAAATTGGAAAAGGCTAAGGACATGGGACCTGGACAAGTTGAAAGACCCAGGGCAGGCTGTGTGTTTGACTGATTGATTGATTAACTGATTGGGGGGGGGGGGGGGGATAATGGGACTGAACGGAGAGGTCATCAGTCCCGCAATTCAAAAATTACCTCCGAAAGTTAGAGGGTCCGAAAAATGGTGGCGGACCCAGTCAGAGGGGTCAAAGTGATGGCGTTAAAAGATACGCGGTAGAAGGGATAAAAATGGTAGGCCAACTCAAAAACTGGAAAAAAAACAGAGGGATAAAAGAACTAGAAATCACAAAGAGAGGACCCAACCACAATCACCCTGCCCTGCTTCAAGAGTAAGGCAACACACTATAACCGAAAATAAAAACCGCTTTCACGTAGGAAACTGAGGATCAGGTTAACCGCGAATCATCTGCTAACATTGAAAACAAGGAATCTGGAAGGCTATATTTCTAGTGTGAAGGGCCAAAGGGAGGGGACATTCCATCAATATATGGGAGACCTTCACTGTGGCGCCATAGCCACAATGAAGGTGTAGCTCGCTACGCAAGAGAAAGCAGATGTCCAGATGGTGTAGACGTCAGTGGATCTCCCTAATAAAAATTCGTATTAGCCCGGGATACGAACACGGGCCTCCTGTTTAACTTGCTCCAATAATATAAATCAGCGCCCACTGCCAGCTTTTTCTTTAACTCCTTGTATCTCGAACGTTGAGGAAATGCTTCTTTCAACAGCAGAGTTTCCCATTCGCGAACTCCGTGAAGCTGAAGGTGCTTTTTAAAAGCGAATACGTAATATAGCGGTCGGAAATAGCAGTGGCGCGTTCACAGTTCGTGGTTAATTTACAGACATGGTCTGTCTCTCTCCAGAGACCTACGTTGTGTACTCCTGCAGCTCTGAGAAATCTGTAGCACGCACTGTGGTAAGTCGACGGGAGCTTACATTTGGTGAGAAAACTTGACCGGTAGGCTGAAAAGTTTGCTTTCAGAGGCTAGTGATAGAAAAAGTTTTACGACGGCTTCCACGAGCAAGTTCTGGCTACGAGCCACGTGGAAATGGCAGCCGCACTTAATGGCGTCACAGCCTCCACAGAGTTCCGCCGCCTGGTACACGACATCCTCTTCTGAGAGGTGGAAAGAGAGGTGTTAGGATGTACGTGTGTGTGTGTGTGTGTGTGTGTGTGTGTGTGTGTGTGTGTGTGTAACATTGCTGGAACTCTTCAGGTGGATTTATACGAATATACAGCCTACAGTTGCAGGTTAACTTTATGTTAAAATTCTTCAGGTGGAGATTGCAAGCCAGGACAGCGTGCACTAAGGACGTACACATGAAGCTTGCCGCCATATCTAGTAATGAGGTAGACATAAGTATCATACTGACATATCGCACAAAATAATTGTTAGCTGGAGGGCAATGACTAAAGATGGCGAGTGGTGAGATGAACTCAGGACATCAGCGTGGCGCAAGAGGACGGGTGCGCTCTCCCGGAAAGACTATTTCAAAACAAAAATGTTACGTAATACGGTTGGCTTCGACGAATTGACGAATAACAACAAACGAACTCCGAGTAGAGGCTACGGGCAGAGTGTCATCACTTACTGTGAAATGCTGGGTTGAGACCTCAGGTTGTCATGCATTGTTTGAACTCAAACTTCCTGGCAGATTAAAACTGTGTGCCCGACCGAGACTCGAACTCGGGACCTTTGCCTTTCGCGGGCAAGTGCTCTACCAACTGAGCTACCGAAGCACGACTCACGCCCGGTACTCACAGCTTTACTTCCGCCAGTACCACGTCTCCTACCTTCCAAATTCGCAGGAGAGCTTCTGTAAAGTTTGGAAGGTAGGAGACGAGGTACTGGCAGAAGTAAAGCTGTGAGTACCGGGCGTGAGTCGTGCTTCGGTAGCTCAGTTGGTAGAGCACTTGCCCGCGAAAGGCAAAGGTCCCGAGTTCGAGTCTCGGTCGGGCACACAGTTTTAGTCTGCCAGGAAGTTTCATATCAGCGCACACTCCGCTGCAGAGTGAAAATCTCATTCTGATTGTTTGAACTACTGGTTCTACACCACGCAGGTCTCTGTAGTTTCCTGTGAGTGACCGTCAATGACTTAAAATAAGCGGAAAAAACGTGTAGTCGGAAATTTTTGTACGGTGGTAAGGGGGAGTGTCACTAATAACATACTAAAAATCCCCATCGGCGGCCGGCCGGAGTGGCCGAGCGGTTCTAGGCGCTACAGCCTCGAATCGCGCGACCGCTGCGGTCGCAGGTTCGAATTCTGCCTCGGGCATGGATGCGTATGATGTCCTTAGGTTAGTTAGGTTTAAGTAGTTCTAAGTTCTAGGGGACTGATGACCTCAGCAGTTAAGTCCCATAGAGCCATTTGAACCCCATCGGCAGGGTGTGAGCGTTGTGATGGAGGGGTGGCGTTCGAAGAACGCTTTTTTAAGTTCTTATTTTCTATCAAATCGCGGCGTGCAGTGAAAACGTTTCTCAGCACAAAATTAAACTGCGCTAAATTTTATAAGAAATATCTCCTACTCATTTTTCTCTAGGAATAATATTTTTCACGTTGCAGGAAAATTGGAAATTTGTGGTAAGGTCTGGTGGGACCAAACTGCTGAGGTCGTCGGTCCCTAAGTTTACGTACTACATTTTTTTAAATCTTTATTTACCATCAATAATAATATTTATACATCATAACCCACCACCTTATTTGATTAGTGGGTCTTACTTGCTAATGTTAGTTACAATTAGCAGCTAATTATAATATATATTAAGTCGTGAGCTACAGCTATACTCTAATTACAATGGGCAGCTATATACACTTATTGGTTTTTAACTTCTAGGATTTTAACTAACCCTACATTCTACTTCCTGCAGCGTCACAGATGTGTCAGAAACGTACAAACCTGCTTTATTGCCTTGCCCATCGAGCTAATCCCGATGAGCGTGCCCCTGACACTGGGCAGGCCAGGATGTTAATCACTGCAGGTTCCTAATTCTAGATTTCTTGTCTAATTCCTACTAACTAGTTCTAGCTTAAGTCAACTCCGGTGCATTGTCCAGTCCTTGATGTTGTTTTTGTTCCCCACTACCCCTAATCCCGTACGTGGCGGATTCCAGACTATAGGGTCGGCCAATCCACGTGCAGGCGGTATGAGAGTAGGGCGCGTATTTGTTGTAATCTGTGCTATTTAGTTCTGTTCCCTCATGTATTCTCTTAGCACTTTTTGTGATACCTCGTGGGCAAGTTTATTCAGTGTTTGGAAGGTGTTTTCTTGTCTTATGAAGTGGTATGTGTCATGGTCAGGTAGTTGGTCATGTAGTGTGGAAGCAACATCATTGAAGAGGGGGCACTCGTAAATCAATGATCGGTAGTGCCCTCCGGTTCACCACATTCACACGCGGGTGTGGCCCTTTTCCCGAACCGCCATAAGTATGCCGGGTAAGGCCCATGTCCAGTGAGAAAATGGATTAGTCCTCTGGTGGGTTCCAAGTATTTCATTTTCAGCCGTTCCCTAATGCTTGGAATTAGTTCATATGTCCTACGCCCTGTTTCATCCGTGTCCCACAGTTCTTGCCATAGTTGTACTCCCCTTTGCCGAATCTCACCCTTGTCCCCTGCCCCAATGCCTAAGATCTCCTCTATTTTTGTTACATTTCTCTTCTTAATCCAGAACCATGCAGCCTGCTCCCTGATTTTGATGTCCAGGGGGCAAAGCCCCATTATGACTAGTAGTGCTCCCCCTGGTGATGTTCTGTAAGCCCCTACCGATCTAAGTATCATGTTTCTTTGAACCCTTCTCACTGTCATGGCGGGCTCCACCCTCGTGAGCCTGTGTGCCCAGACTCCCGAGCTGTAACCCACTATTGATGTTAATATACTATTATGATAGAGTCTTATGAGATGAGGTGGAAGATGAAATCTTTTATGTCCTATGGATATGAGGTTGTTCAGTATTTGAAGGGCTTTCTGGGTTACGGTTTCGATGTGTTTCCCAAAATTCCACTTCTCATCAATGATGATGCCCAGGTATCGTGCGTCACGTCTCCGAAGAACCGGCGAGCGCTCGATTCGTACAGTCGGGTTACGGATTAATTGTCCCTTCAGTAGTAAGTAGGTAGACTTGCTCGGTGATATCGTCATTTTGGTGTTTTGGCACCATAGTTAGAAAGTGCCCTAAACAAGTTACATTTTAGGTTCAATGTCTTCGCGGTTACGTCCGCCAACCAACAGGAGGAGATCATCTGCATAGGCTATCACCTCTAGCACTTCTTCACTTTGTTGTAGGGTGTCTAGTAAAGGCTCCATGTGGATGTCCCAGAACAGAGGCCCTAACACGGAACCCTGAGGACAGCCCTTTGTTATAGATTTTCCAATTCTCTCGCCAGAAGATGATAGCCAGACCTCCCGTTCCTCGCAATAGCTCCTCAGACAGCCATATAGCGGCCCTGGGCACAGACCAACAGGTGCTCTGCATGCCGGCGGTTTGTGGGCGTGGGATCGCGGCGCATGTCGGCAAGGGTGCTTCGCCGCGCCCCTGGGTAACCGGGGCGTGTTCTGCCAAACCCAGGTGGTGGTGAAATCGCCTGGGCCAGGTTAGATGGGTCCAGACCGCCGAACGTCTGGGGGACCAGCCCGCCAAGTGAGTAGGAGTGGGTCCCTGGTCGAGAGGTGGAAACTCGGGCAAGTAGGCGGCGAAGGGCGAGAGGTGCATCCGCCTCTCCGGAGTGTGGGGTGCAGTTGCCGGGGTGCGTCGCGTGAAATCGCCGATGACGGAGTCACCGAGGAGGACCAGTGCGCTGGAAACGGTGCGCTGAACCCAGCGGCTCTGGAGTGCCCTTGACCTAGGGGCGAGGTCGGTGGGCGAGCTGCAGAAGACCCCCCATCCCAGAGGAGCCGGTCCGGGGTAAGAGACGGGCTCCCACCCCTTTTTCACTCGTTAATCAATATGGCTACAACTGAGACGAGTGAATCGAATGCGCTCAAGCGAGCATCTACGATGCTTGATCCCTCTCCTCAGGACGAGATGGGACTGGCAGAAGACGAAACCGTCACTCATAGACACGCACGTGTTACGCTTCTCTTGGAGCAGAACATCAAAAACGGAAAGATAAGGCAGGCGGCACTGTCTATTATTAAGAACGAGCTGGCTGCATGGGCCATCGCCCACGCCAAGCTCGGAGGCCGCGTAGAGGAATTAGAAAAGGAGAATGAAAGATTAAGAAGGCAACCAACGAAGACCTGGGCTGGAGCGGTCGCGCAAGCGCCGCCAAAGCCACAAACTACGAAAGAAACGATCGCCAAGGTGACCAAGCGGTCGGACACGGCGGTCTTCCTCAGAACTCTACCAGGCCAAGACATGAGTGTCAAAAAAATACAAGAGTTGCTGACCAAAACTATTGATACAGCAAAAGACAAAATCAGAATAAATAAAGTTAAACCTAGTAGGAACTCGGTGATTGTGGAGGTGGCTACAGAGGAAGACAAAGAAAAATTGTTAAAGAACCCCAAGCTGAACTCGGTAGTCAAGTGTGAACCGCCGAGAAAAAGGAACCCTCTGGTCATCCTATACGATGTACCAACAACAATAACAAACGAAGAACTGTACCAGACTATAAAGGACCAGAACTTTGACCAAATGTGTGGTGTCACCGCCAGACTCCACACTTGCTAGGTGGTAGTTTTAAATCGGCCGTGGTCCATTAGTACATGTCGGACCCGCGTGTCGCCACTGTGTGATCGCAGACCGAGCGCCACCACAAGGCAGGTCTCGAGATACGGACTAGCACTCGCCCCAGTTGTACGGACGACTTTGCTAGCGACTACACTGACGAAGCCTGGCTCATTAGCCGAGCCAATAGTTAGAATAGCCTTCAGCTAAGTCAATGGCTACGACCTAGCCAGGCGCCATTAGTAACATTGCATGTATCTAAAGAGTCTCACTTGTATCGCCACAATCTCCAGATGTACCAAAAGGATGCATTAAAGTTAAGTATTCCAGAAGCTACGTACTTTTCTTTATCGCATTCATTACGTATCCTGTTTCAGACCTCACGGCATCCAGCTTTAGCTTAGCGCGTGCCTTTTGGCTTCCTCTCGTTGGGTCTAGGCTGTATTGTCTAGACACAACAAAATGAATGACAATGAGTTTAAGGATTCTTTTAAGCTGAGACTTAAAACGGGGCCTCGGGATCGTGATGTCGTACATCACGTCACCGAGGTCACAGCACAAATGTGGAAGCAGATAATAACAATGGGCAGACTGTATGTTGGCTTCCATACCATTAATATTAGAGACTACCTCGTGGTACCTCGTTGCCATAATTGTGGAGACCTGGACCACATTCTAAAGCACTGCACCAGGGGGTCGGCGTGCTCCAGGTGCGGCGAAGATGGTCACACACGAAAAGAATGTAAAGCTGCAAGTGTATGCATTCCCTGCAAGAGACGCGGGAAGAAAAGCTGCGGAGCCTCAGGACGAAATTGCCCTACGTACCGCATGCTGGAGCAGAGACTGATATCCAGAACGGACTATGTCTGAGTACGTCAAACAAAACAGGATGCCAAAGCGAAAATCCCCTAGCAAAAGGAGGACGGATGCCATCAGGGCAAATAGGTTCAACGAATTTATAAAGTCTCTTTCGAGAGATTCGATAACTGAGACAGCTGACAAAAGTATCCAAACAGATCCGCCGAAAATCGATAAATGTACCCAGACGGAATCTATCCCTATGGCCACTCCCTCCTCTCTCAGCAGGGGAGTGAAGGCGATCAAACACCAGCAACGGCAAAGGCATCCTGTGCCTGAGGTCCCAATAGATGGAAGCAACCGGAAAGAACAAAAGCCGGTGCAAGAGAGCACAATAACAAACTCTCAAGACACCCCAGTGGTAAGATTACCGCCAGTACATCCGGTTCGGATTTATCCAAATCTAGAATTTACCATGCAACTGGCAAGATTGGAGCAGCCGGCTACCCTGACCACTGCCTTACGACATGTGGTCCGCGTAGGACACGAATACGGAAGAAGAGTCACCTTCTCGGTAATGGAGGCTGTAGACGGGATACAGCTTAAGTCAGTGAATCTCCCCACCGACTTCGGAGCCCTGCGAGACTTACTAAAGAAAGTATTCGAGAGACGAAGAGAAAAATTTGACCTAGACATTTACGAACAGTCAGTTTTGGCTAATGGACGTATTACGTTTGACTGGAGCAAGGCCGGCCGAAGTGGCCATGCGGTTAATGGCGCTGCAGTCTGGAACCGCAAGACTGCTACGGTCGCAGGTTGTTCGAATCCTGCCTCGGGCATGGATATTTGTGATGTCCTTAGGTTAGTTAGGTTTAACTAGTTCTAAGTTCTAGGGGACTAATGATCTCAGCAGTTGTCCCATAGTGCTCAGAGCCATTTGAACTGGAGCAAGACATGGCCAGAAGACCACATACATACATACTTTCCGTAGATGACAAAGATTACCATTGGCCAACTCAACACACATAACAGTCGACTTGTAATGCAGGAGCTACGTAAGGAAGTCGAGGAGACGAGGCTGAATGTGCTCTGTCTACAAGAGCCGTACTCCCTAGCTGGAAAAATTGCATTTGTAGTCGCGACGTGGCAGGTCATCAGCCAAGGAGATAATCCGAAAGCGGCAATAATAATCACAAATAAAGCCCTGAAAGTAACTACACTATCACAGTTCACTAATAGTCACTGCAATGTCGTGGAGCTGCTATCTCCCGGTGGAACAATAATACTAATTAATATGTACTCTCAGTACGGAGATAACATTGAAACACATCTTGACCATCTAGCTACAGTAGCCACGGAATTGCAGGGACGATGGATGATAATCACTGCTGATATCAACGCAAAATCCCCCCTGTGGCACAGCGGCACAAGGAACACCAACGGAGAGAAAGTAGAAGATTTCATCATGGCATCACAACTAGTGATAGCTAACAAGCCTGGCAACCCTCCAACATATGCCGGGGGAGGAGAACCAGAACTCTAGCCACCCCCGATACAATCAACACAATACAAGAGTGGAAAGTAGAAGAAAACGCCACCACAAGCGACCACAACCTAATAACATTCATTGTAGGTGGAAGAGTGTCCCGCTGGGCCATGGGGTGGGAAACGCAGTTTAATTACAAAAGGGCTGACTGGGAACAACTAGCGAGGGAGTGTGTCATTCCTGCCTTGCCAGAAGGTGGCGCAGACTTTGACATAGACGTAAACGACCGAGCAGAGGAACTGACCAATGCAATAACTAGCGCAGTGAAAGCTGTCGTACCGACCAGAAGGAAGGCCATAGCAGCCTCTCCATCACCATGGTCGCCCGAACTCGAGGGTATGCGCCGGTCTGTTAGAAGGTTGAGAAGATATTACCAGCGAAGTGTCGTCTGGCCAGAACGGCAAAGATGGCTGATGCAGCATCGGGAGGCTAAACTTCGTTTCCAGAAGGAACTCCAGGCTGTTAGAATACAAAGCTGGGAAAACTTCGTCCAGAGCCAATTGGCATTGGACCCCTGGGGTACACCATATAAATTAGTACGAGAGAAGATCCGCTATCCACTGGAATTATCAACAGTCAGGCACGGGGACAGGATGACGGAATCCTGGCAGGAAACTGCTGAGGTCCTCCTCCGGTCCCTGCTGCCTGATGATAGCGCGGATGGGGAATCTGATCAACAACAACAGCTAAGACATGAGAACCTCAACGAATACACCAACATTACGGCAGTCTACCCTTTCTCGGAGGAAGAGGTGGCTCCCCACATAAAATCACTTAAAAGGGGTAAAGCTCCCGGGCTAGACGGCATTGTAGCCGAGGTGGTGCAGTTTCTAGCTCCCCAGCTAACTGCACCACTCACTCATTTATATAATGAGTGTCTGAAACAACAAAAAATTCCAGGGGTGTGGAAGACCGCGAATGTAGTTATTATTCGGAAAGAGCTCGATAAAGATCCAACAAATATAAAATCCTACAGACAAATCTGCTTGCTTAACATACTAGGGAAAATACTAGAAAAGCTACTAAGACTGACTGCACATCGGATGCTGCGTGGGGTGAGCGACAGGCAGTTCGGCTTCAGGCCTGGGCGATCGACATCTGATGCAATCGCCCTGGCTGCTGAGGTCTGTGGCTCTACCCCACACAAGTACGTGGCGGGCATCGACAGCCTGTGGTGGCCTTCGCTCTTCTCTTGCTTGCGAGAGAAGGAGTGCCCAGGGCCGCTATATGGCTGTCTGAGTAGCTATTGCGAGGAACGGGAGGTGTTAGAGTAAGCTACTGTATGTTAGATTAAGTAGTATTCTAAGGACAACACACAAACCCATGCCCGATGGAGGACTCGAACCTCCGACGGGGAGAGCAGCGCGGACTGTGACAAGACGCCCAAAACCGTGCGGCTACCCCGGGCGGCCCACGTTGCAGGGGACGGAAAAATTGCGTACTATTAAAAACAGCGTTTTAACAGTGTATGATCAAAGTTTACTGTTAAATGCCTAGTGTTAAAAGAACAAATACTGTGTGCCACGTCAAGTCCAGTGGAGCCGTATTAAGGGTAAAATTGTGTTCTGTGTGTGGAACAGGGGGCAGGGAGCGGGGACGAGGCTGGAAGTGTAAGGGTAGGTAAGTCACTGGATTGTGCTTATGCACTCCCCCCCCCCCCCATTCATAGGTCTGCAAAATGAAGAGCGATCAGGCAACTAGTCTCAGAGAGCAAAAAATAGATATGACCCTTTTTTTTTAAAGTGGAAGTAGTAAGGTTTGTATAATATTTATTACGTAAACGATCGCTTAAGTACAGAAAAAATATTCACATTGCCTACTTCTGCAAACAGTTGCCATCTTGAGATGTGCTTAATCCAAAAAACATATCGTACAGATAAGCAAATATACCGTAGTTAGGCACTGAACATCTCAGTGAGTGGTGATATCGGCACATGATAAAAGACTCTTTCGAAAAATGTTTGAGTGTATGCGTGTACGTTCCACATATCCTCCTTCGCTACAGGAACGGTTCCAAACAAAATTGGTACACATATAGCTTGCTGTCAGGCAATAGTCGCTGTGGCCGTTAGAACCCTCTACCTATCTTGGTTCAGCAGATTCGACGCCATAAATAAAAAAAAAAGCGTGGAAAACTGTCACATCATGCAGGATCCTTAAATTTTTTACTTCTATGCTACTAAAGATATTCGCGACACGTTTTACATACAGTATCCGTATAATTCGCTGCTGAATGTGACAACAAATTTATATCATTGTATGATACGGAGTTGAAGAGATATGACGTCATAAATAACGATGTGTGAAAAACTGCCGAATCATGTATCAAGTCTTAATACTTTTATTCTTACTGCTACGACGCCACTACAGTCGAGTCAGCTTAAGAAAATCCCCAACATTTGGCATCGTTTTTGACAGCTTTCAATGGCGAAACGAAAACGGCTTCAGCTCTTTATAGACATATGAAGCGGCGTTGCCATGGAGACGTTTACAAAATTGCATTGTTGACACGCAAAGCAGCTTTTCCCAGCTTACAAAAACTTTACACTACAAACAGAGTTTAGTTTTTTATGCAAAATAAATACCGGAGCAATGGCATTTTTGTCAGCTAATATTTTTTATATACCTAGTCCATAGTTGACATAAGAATTTATTATACAAATACGATCTTTTGTGTAAGTTTATTTTTGTTCTGGGGAAGATTATGGCCAGAAGCTGCGGGTTTCGAATTATCCAAGAAAAACACAAAAAAGTAACCTTTAGACACCCCTCCCCACCCAGTCAGTGTTTTGTCCATGACATTCCTTCCTACAACTCAATAAAAATTACCAACTGTACGGTTTTTTCAAATATTCTAGGGTTTCTTTTTTGTCTCAGTTGACAGAGGTACAGAGTCAACTGGAACAGTGAATAGGATTTGTAGTTTCAGCTGTAAGTCTCGCTTCTGTTTCTTGCGGTCTGATAGACTCCAAAGTGTCCGTAGACGATCTGGTGAAAGACAACATCGTGGAACAGTTCTCGAGACACAAGGGAGACTGAATACTCAGCATTATATGACAAGAATGGCAAATATTTTCGTCATACATTTCATGATCAGGGTACCAAATGGTATGTTCCAGCAGTATAACGCAAGACCCCCACACTGCAGTTAACGCTCTAAGTTCCTTTAGGAATCCAGTGTTAGTTGAACGGTCAGTCTCATCAAATTGTCCAGTTACATTAATATGACCACTTCTCAAATGCTTGAATAACCATCTGTTGCAGCGCGGACGGCGGCGAGACGTGCAGAACCTGAGGGTCTAGAATGTACCAACAGAGATATGGACCCATGGCGAACAGGTGCTAAGGCCATTGGCCCCAGATTTCTCGGTTGAGGATCCATGGTGTGAACAGGACCATCCAGGTAGCACCAAAGATTCGATTGGGTTCAAATTCAGGGATTCTGCTCTGCGAACCACGCAGTTTCACTGAGAGCTGCGTGACGTGTTGCATATTTCTGCTGGTAGATGCCATTGTGATGAGTAAAAACAAACGGCATGGTCCTCAAAGACCGATGCTTACTTATGTTCATCCACTGTGTCTTTCAGAATGAGGAATTCACTCAGGGAATGCGACGGAAACGTTCCCCAGAACATAACGGTCCCTCATCCAGGCTGAATCCCTTTGCTTCCAGACGTTTTATGCTGTAATCACCAACGGCCATTTGTCCAACGTGGTTTACCCGAAAAGGCTACCTGTTGTCACTCAGCGGACGGCCATTCGCGGTGTTGGTATGCAAATTTCAGCCTTCGTCGCCGATGAACAGCAGTTTCATGGGAGCATGTACAAGGCGCCTGCTCTGGAGGCCCATGCGCGGCAATGTTCGCTGAATGGTCGTTAAGGAGACACTGTTGATAGCTCCTTGGTTCATCTGAGCGGTCAGTTGCTCAGCAGTTGCACGTTTATTCGCCCAGATACATCTCGGCTGCTATAGTTCACCCCTGTCATCTACGGCCCGTGGAGCACAACAGTTGTCTCAAGGATGGTTTTGAATAGCCCCCTTTTTGCCGTGCACGTTATACTTTGACCATGGAAGTACACCATGAATTCATATACTTAGCTGTCTCATAAATGCTTCCACCTTGGGCCGAAAGATAAACCACTCCCTCCCACCCCCTTACCGTCAAGCTTTATATACCCTCCACTGCTAGTGCTGCCACCTGCTGTCCGTAAGTGGTTATAGCACGCTGAAGTCGAACATTGGCGTTGCTAACATTACTGTGACTGGACCATGTATTTTCATACCAGTCTCCAACCACTAACCTTCGTTGCCGGCCAGGGTGGCCGAGCGGTTCTAGGCGCTTCAGTCTGGAACCGCACGACCGCTACGGTCGCAGGTTCGAATCCTGCCTCGGGCATGGATGTGTGTGAGGTCCTTATGTTAGTTAGGTTTAAGTGGTTCTAAGTTCTAGGGGACTGATGACCTCAGAAGTTCAGTCCCATAGTGCTCAGAGTCATTTGAATCCATTTGAACTAACCTTCGTTGACAGGCACATATATAAAGCATTTGCAAGAGATTCCTCACGATGTTATTCGGAGGCTGCTTGCTTCTACCGCACAGTGAATGCAAGAGTGTATGGTTTGGGGTCACACCTGATTCTGATATTAGTGATGTACGTCACTTACTAATGGAATAAAAGTATGAGGGTCACTCCAAAAGAAATGCACACTATGTTTATAAAAATACAGTTTTCATTCTGCATGTGTGCAAGTTTTACAGTGTGTAGATAAATCCTTCCCGCTTGTTTTCAAATTTAGTTCAACCTGTTCCCGTGAGTGGTGTCGTCACAGCGTGTCTTCAAGATGGCTCCTACACTCGTTCGCAGGAGCAACGTGATGTCATAGAATACCTGTGCTGTGAAAACGAGACAGTGGGAAACATCCACAAGAGGTTGAAAAAGGTGTATGGAAATGGTGCTGTCGATCGCAGTACACATAGTCGGTGGGCAAGCAGGTTACGTGATGAAGGCGGGCACGGCAATATTGAGGATTGTCCTCGCAGCGGCAGGCCTCTTACTGCACACACTCCAGACAATGTGCAGAGAGTTAACGAATTAGTGACTGCTGACAGACGCATCACAGTAACGAATTGTCACACTGCGTTGGGATAGGGGAAGGAAGTGTCTGCAGAATACTGAAAGTGTTGGCGTTAAAAAAAGGTTTGTGCCAGGGGGGTTTCCAGGATGTTGACAGTGGCTCACAAAGAAACAAGAAAAACGGTATGCAGCGAACTTTTGGAACAGTACGAGAATGGTGGAGATGAATTTCTTGGAAGAATTGTGACAGGTGTTGAAACATGGCTCTATCATTTTTCACTAGAGACGAAGAGGCAATCAATGGAGTGGCGTCATGCAAATACACCCAAGAAAAAAATTCAAAACCACACTTTCTGCTGGAAAAGTTATGGCTACGGTGTTTTCCGATTCCGAAGGACTCTTGCTTGTGGACATCATGCCAAGTGGAACCACCATAAATTCTGATGCATACGTGACGACACTGAAGAAACTTCAATCTTGACTGAGTTCGACCACATCGGCAAAAGCAGGACGTTTTGCTGTTACACGACAGTTCACGGCCACAAGCCAGTCAAAAAACCATGGAAGCGATCATAAAACTCGGACGGACAACACTGAAACACCCACCTTACAGTTCTGACCTGGCTCCATGTGATTATCATCTCTTTCGGAAACTGAAAGACTCTCTTCGTGGAACAAGATTTGAAGACTCCCATGTGCACGCTGCCAAACAGTGGCTCCAACAGGTTGGTCCAGAATTTTACAGTGCGGGTATACAGGCGCTGGTTCCAAGATGGCGTAAGGCAGTTGAGAGGGATGGAAATTATGTGGAGAAATGAAAATATTGTTCCCAAAGGGTGTATGTACACACTGTAAAACTTTCAAACATGTAGAATAAAAGATGGATTTAAAAAAAATAGTGTGCATTATCAGTTGGAGTCCGTTATGTGATGAACATCTCCATTACGTTTGATAATTAAGTGATTGGTGCTTAATAGTGTAGCTGATGTTCACTGACATTGTATGAAAAGTGATGAGAAAGGAGTTACTGGACAGTGCTGTGCTGATTCCTTACTAGCCAGAGAATTAATGTGCCAACGGCCTTGTCGCAGTGTTAACATCGGTTCGCGTCAGATCACCGAAGTTAAGAGCTCTCAGGTTCGGCTAACACTTCGAGAGATGACCGTCTGGGTCTGCCGAGCGTTATTGGCAAGCGGGAGACTCTCGGCCCTGATGAGACCAATTGAGGAGGAACTTAAGTGATACCCTGATGAGACCAATTGAGGAGGTACTTGAGTCAGAAAGAGAGGCTCCGGTCACGAAAGCTAACAATGGCCGAGATATCGGTGTTCTGTACACATTCATCCATACCCGCATCCAGTGACGCCCGTAGACTGACACGGCTGTCGGTTATTACCGTTGAGCCTTCCGAGACCTGCTCGGACTGTGACAGGAGACTTAGAAAATTAACCTGACATGTAAAATGGAACTACCTTCCCATCTCCATCTAAAATTCCTTTTTCGTCAACATCCTCTGAAGAGGTAATTTTAGTTCGAATTTTTAACTTTCCGGAATTTATACTGTTATGTCTATACCCAGGTAAAAAATTGCTCTTTAAAAAATTAGTACAATTGAGTTTATTATCTGAGATCAAATTTCACATTAATATATTACCCGATATCTAACAGCAACTAAGGGAAATAAGCCGTTCGTTAATAATCCAACTTTGAAATTTCGTGATATGAACTGTGCAGTCATGCTGTACAAGATATTCTTGCAAATTTACCTCTCTTATTTCTGAAAATCTACGATGTTTATTCATCACGATCATCGAAAATGATAGCTCTACTTGAGGGCAAGCCGAAATACTGTTAGTAATATTTTAATCAACGTAATTGCGTTGTGATTAACTAAAAATAATTCCTATCATTTTTTATTTTTATTTATTTTTGTATTTATTTTACCTGGCAAGATTAGGGCCTTCAGGCCCTGTATTACACCTAACCAGGCATACTCAAATTGAACGAATTTCAGTTTGTACAGAACAGTAAGGACATATACCGTGTTATACAGTATTAATGTTAAAGAAGGAAAAATAGAGATTATAACAGTAGTACAATGATAATTATAACAATAAAAAAATAATTATTACAATCAATAATAATAATAATAATAATAATAATTGTTCTTCATATTCTTTGGACTTACGCTTGGATCTATGAAAACTTCCCCTAATTATACATCAGAACTCAAACAGCAACATGTGGCCAATTTTTTGATACATGTAACCAAAACTATTTCATGACTTCAATTGTTATTTTGTAAATCTCAGATTCAATAATGTATTCGATTATTTGTTTTGTATAGAAGGAAGTAGCATGTGGGTCACGAGGTCCGTCTGTCTGCATTAATGCCTTTCGGAAAGTGTTTCTGTGAGAGTCTTTCGGAGGCTGTCAACGGCCAGGGTGTATATTCCACCTATATACTTGATAATCAGTCATAATAGACGACAAGAAAAGTATTAGACTCAATGTTTTATTTCAGAATTTGTACTACAGCGATGCAGAGATCCAGGACTTTCTGTAGCAACAACTCCCATGGATATCAAAGTTGATTATCTCATCATATGGAGCAGTTACGTTACTATGTGAACTTCCATTAACTGTAACTGACATTGTGTAGTTTCACTCCTCTTCGTACTGGTGAATGGTGGAGGCCAAAATTAATAAGTTGCTCCGATAGTGTGATTGAGAATTCACTATTGCCACTTTCCGTTTATATTCAGAACTTCAGACGCTGTATATTTTTCTCACTCAGCATCAGTTGTAACAAAAGTGCTTCCTTCCTTTCACTATTAAGGGTGGTATTTTACATGTCAATCTTATGTGCCTTCTATCGTGGTGACTTTATTGAGGTGCTACAGAAGAAGAAGAAACGTTTTGATACAGGGCACCAGGGTAATGTTAAGGACCAGGAAACAGACATAACTGGTATATATTGAGAGATATTTAACATAAAACACATGAAATTTGAAGAAGCCTTTTTGATTTTATAAGAGATCCATCGACTTACGATTAAAGAAATGACCTGGCATAACAAGCAACATATTGCTGCAGTTCAAGATGAAACAGGGAAACAGGATTGAACATATGAAATGAACTATGAACAAGTTGTTCAACCCTTTTGAGAGTGTATACTAATAGAAATTCGCGAAGAAACCTTTAGGACTTGTAATCAAGAGAGGATAAAGTAAATAGCCCTAAGAGCTGCGCGTCAACGAAGCCTAGACAAACTGTCTTATCTAAGTTTTCATGCCTGTCGATCCGAAATGTGAAATAATTTGGGTGAAGATCACGGTTAAAGCAGGCTCAGACATGGTAATTGGATGTCTCTATAGGCCCCCTGGCTCAGCAGCTGTTGTGGCTGAGAACCTGAAGGATAATTTGGAAAATATTACGAGTAGATTTCCCCACCATGTTATAGTTCTGGGTGGAGATTTTAATTTGCCGGATATAGACTGGAGACTCAAACGTTCATAACGGGTGGCAGGGACAAAGAATCCAGTGAAATTTTTTTAAGTGCTTTATCTGAAAACTACCTTGAGCGGTTAAATAGAGAACCGACACGTGACGATAACATATTAGACCTTCTGGTGACCAACAGACCCGAACTGTTTGAAACAGTTAACGCAGAACAGGGAATCAGCGATCATAAAGCGGTTACTGGAACGATGATTTCTGCCGTAAATAGAAATATTAAAAAAGGTAGGAAGATTTTTCTGTTTAGCAAAAGTAACAAAAAGCAAATTTTAGAGTACCTGATGGCTCAACACAAAAGTTTTGTCTCGAGTACAGATAGTGTTGACGATCAGTGGACAAAGTTCAAAACCATCGTACAATATGTGTTAGATGAGTATGTGCCAAGCAAGATCGTAAGAGATGGAAAAGAGCCACCGTGGTACAACAACCGAGTTAGAAGACTGCTGCAGAAGCAAAGGGAACTTCACAGCAAACATAAACATAGCCAAAGCCTTGTAGACAAGCAAAAATTACGCGAAGCGAAATGTAGTGTGAGGAGGGCTATGCGAGAGACGTTCAATGAATTCGAAAGTAAAGTTCTATGTACTGACTTGGCAGAAAATACTGAGAAATTTTGGTCTTATGTCAAAGCGGTAGGTGGATCAAAACAAAATTTCCAGACACTCTGTGACCAAAATGGTACTGAAACAGAGGATGACAGACTAAAAGCCGGAATACTAAATATCTTTTTCCAAAGCTGTTTCACAGAGGAAGACTGCACTGTAGTTCCTTCTCTAGATTGTAGCACAGATGACAGAATGGTAGATATCGAAATAGACGACAGAGGGATAGAGAAACAACTAAAATCGCTCGAAAGAGGAAAGGCCGCTGGACCTGATGGGATACCAGTTCGATTTTACACAGAGTACGCGAAGGAACTTGCCCCCCTTCTTGCAGCGGTGTACCGTAGGTCTCTAGAAGAGCGTAGCGTTTCAAAGGATTGGAAAAGGGCACAGGTCATCTCCGTTTTCAAGAAGGGACGTCGAACAGATGTGCAGAACTATAGAGCTTTATCTCTAACGTCGATCAGTTGTAGAATTTTGGAACACGTATTGTGTTCGAGTATAATGACTTTTCTGGAGACTAGATATCTACTCTGTAGGAATCAGCATGTGTTTCAAAAAGGCGGTCGTGTGAAACCCAGCTCGCGCTATTCGTCCACGAGACTCAGAGGGCCATAGACACGGGTTCCCACGTAGATGCAGTGTTTCTTCACTTCCGCAAGGCGTTCGATACAGATCCCCACGTCGTTTAATGAACAAAGTAAGAGCATATGGACTATCAGACCAATTGTGTGATTGGATTAAAGAGTTTCTAGATAACAGAACGCAGCATGTCATTCTCAACCGACAGAAGTCTTCCGAAGTAAGA
The DNA here is from genome assembly GCF_021461395.2 of Schistocerca americana. Lineage (NCBI taxonomy): Eukaryota > Metazoa > Arthropoda > Insecta > Orthoptera > Acrididae > Schistocerca > Schistocerca americana. The sequence goes on along the minus strand of NC_060123.1, from coordinate 624,003,887 downwards.
GTGATTTCAGGTGTGCCGCAGGGGAGTGTCGAAGGACCGTTGCTATTCACAATATACATAAATGACCTTGTGGATGACATCGGAAGTTCACTGAGGCTTTTTGCGGATGATGCTGTAGTATATCGAGAGGTTGTAACAATGGAAAATTGTACTGAAATGCAGGAGGATCTGCAGCGAATTGACGCATGGTGCAGGGAATGGTAATTGAATCTCAATGTAGACAAGTGTAATGTGCTGCGAATACATAAAAAGAAAGATCCCTTATCATTTAGCTACAATAAAAGCAGGTCAGCAACTGGAAGCAGTTAATTCGATAAATCATCTGGGAGTACGCATTAGGAGTGATTTAAAATGGAGTGATCATATAAAGTTGATCGTCGGTAAAGCAGATGCCAGACTGAGATTCATTGGAAGAATCCTAAGGAAATGCAATCCGAAAACAAAGGAAGTAGGTTACAGTGCGCTTGTTCGCCCACTGCTTGAATACTGCTCAGCAGTGTGGGATCCGTACCAGATAGGGTTGACAGAAGAGAGAGAGAAGATCCAACGGAGAGCAGCGCGCTTCGTTACAGGATCATTTAGTAATCGCGAAAGCGTTACGGAGATGATAGATAAACTACAGTGGAAGACTCTGCAAGAGAGACGCTCAGTAGCTCGGTAGGGGCTTTTGTTGAAGTTTCGAGAACATACCTTCACCGAGGAGTCAAGCAGTATATTGCTCCCTCCTACGTATATCTCGCGAAGAGACCATGAGGATAAAATCAGAGAGGTTAGAGCCCACACAGAGGCATACCGACAATCTTTCTTTCCACGAACAATACGAGACTGGAATAGAAGGGAGAACCGATAAAGGTACTCAAGGTACCCTCCGCCACACACCGTCAGGTGGCTTGCAGAGTATTGATGTAGATGTAGATGTAGATGTAGATGCATCGCTTGGATATCGTGATCGAAATTGGCGCAAACATTCGATCGAGAAACCGTGGATGTGAAATGAACTTCTCTGCCCGTGGCTATTGCTAAGTAACGAAAGCAAGCAGAGAGACATTTACAAATGCAGAACTGTTTGCCAGCATTTTTAAATTTTAAATGCTGGAACGCACCTCTCAACCTCGGTAGCCCTCACCCCCGACCTACGTCCCCCACCCCACCATCCAGCTATAAAAATCACGTTTCCATTTTTGAACACTAAGTGGTAAAATCCTGAAATTCAGAAAAGTATTTTGTAAATAGTGATTTTTCATTGCAAGTTTTAACTCATAATTTCTTATAATCACAACAATAATATCACAAGATTTAATAAAAACAACAGGCGCTACTGTCTGTCCCCATAGCACTGTCACTTTGTTCCCTACTTCTGCACTACACATATCCCTACAAGTAGGTAGTCATCGTGACTATGACGTCATGTTTTCAAGTGGTGCCAATCGCAACATTTAAATAGCTGCTCGGTGAACTTAGCTTGGGTATACTGCACAATACAAACACACACACACACACACACACACACACACACACACACACACACACACGCACGCACTACCGCGCCTCACGCCACTGCCCATCGCGTCACGTTGGTCATTCATTGTCACGTTCAGTGGTGCTAACGCAGCGGCGAATTATAGTTACGTTGCGATTTAGTACACGTGTAGTATTTTGAATCTCCTGTTCCTATCTCTTTCCGAATACTGTCTCAGGCGCCGTGGACAAACAGTTGAAGGACCTGCAGATCAGGAACTCGTTCAGCATAAACAGCGCTTTTCAGATGCTCCAGAGGTAAAAATCCAGAAGTTTTAAGTCCGGTGATCTAGCGGGCCTTTTTAGTTCCTCTGCATTCTATTCGACGTTCGGGGATGACGTCGTTGGGGTGGTGCTCCATCATACAGAAATCACATAATCTTTAATATTGCCAAAGGCACAGTCTCAAGCTGCCAAGGCCGAGTATTCCGCAAGAAGTGCAAGTACTTTACTCCACTGAGGCGTTGTGGAATAGTGATCGGTCCAAGTACGTGGTCGCCAAGAATCCCTGCCCACACGTTGATGCTGAACCGATGATGAGTCGCCTCAACCATTCCCCAAGGATTTTCTGTTGCCCATGGATGATGAGTATGCAGGTTGATGATGGTAAAGTTTGCTTTGTCGCTAGAGGAGAATATGACAGAAATGCCATAACCGTGATACTCTGGTGCAAAATCCATCGACAAAATCTTTCCCATGGATTGAGGAACGCTGCTGAGTCTTTGCAATGATTACAGGTGATAGGGAGAGTAGCGGTTGTCATGCACGTTACATATAGTCGTACTTTGGCTAGACCATGTTGTTGGGCCACTTGATTTGAACTTGTACTAGGGTTCGTCTCAGTATTCTGTATAAGCCAGTCCAAATCTGGTGTACTCAGGCTGCACGTTCGTCTGTGTGGAACGACTCACGATCACGAAAAGAACTTGAAATGATCTGTGATGGGATTGGTGTCTGTGAGCGTGCTAGTTCTGGTACAGCTGTGCTGCCTCTCGACGTTTTCCGTCTGCTTGACCATACGCAAACACCATCTTGACTTATAACCAGCAGGAATACTGACCATTCTGCTGCTTACGTCACGTTGTGTCAACCACACAGCCTGCAAAACGTAAGGAACACACGGCACGTGGTCAGAGGAACTATGATTTATCAGCGCCATCTACCTTGTCTACGATGGATTTCCAGACACAGGTTCATTCGTCCTTGTCTCCTCCATTTCCAGTCAGAAATCTGTCCCTGCAATTTGTGATTTTATTAATGTTCACCCTGAATAAAGCCAGAAATAAAGTTCAACTCCCAGAACAGAATGTGACCTGGTAGTCAGGGAGAGACAGGATAAGGCAACGGTTGTGGATGGGGCCGTAATCAGCTACCGCTGGCTACAGTAAACGCATACACTTTATTTGAGGAAATAATTTTCAACAATCAATTTAGAAGATTTTATTACACTGATGGCTGAAGACCCTACTAAGAAAGAATTCAAAATTATCTGTTGGCTGACGGCCACAAGCACCTTCAGAATACTCAACAGCTGAAAGCCTGAACTAAAGCGAGGAAGGCAATTACACGTTAAAACATTAGGTTAAATTTTAAACATTTATGGCAACCAGTAAGGTGGAGCGATCCACATACAGTGCTCCCTGGATTGATCGGAGGAAGGTGACAGCTGTGTAAGCGGTGAGACTGGCAGCCATGAGTGATGTTAACCTAAGGAGGGCAACTCAAACTAGAGCCGGTTTAAACGCCGATCAACCTTCTTAACAATTCCACCTAATGCCAGGTAACAAGTACAACAATGGAATAATTCAGGCGAGAGCGAAGTGACAGACAGCACTGCGTCTCCAGAAACCGGTGTTTAAAACACCAACAGGAAGTAGCAACCACTATAACCAAGGTAGACAACGAAAACAATTACCCATACCCCAACCAGGGAAGCTGTCAAATTACACGCCATGCTGGACAGCATCGGCAAGAAGAGGAAAGTAAACTGCCGCAAATTACGCTAACCTCCAAGGTAGGTAACTGGGGCGTTAGCGGCCACTAGGCAGTAAGATACCGCTGGTTGCAATTCAGCAACTAAATTCAAACTAATATCAAGCAATAGAACGCGGCTAATAGCTTCCACCAAGCTGACAGACTCCACTTCTTGTGGTTGGTCTCACCGACCATGGGAGCAGCAACACACAAACAACAGCGAAATCTCAAACAGTGGAGGTTTCACTACTGGATAAGGTTCACTCAACTTCAAACGTCCTGGTTCGGTCGTCCGCTACAGCCCCTCGATCCGACAGTGCCTGCACGCTGCCTACTGCCCCAGTCTGTCCTCGCGCTGCGGACCTCCTCGCTGCTCCGCCCGAAGCCGAACTGCCTGAACACATGACGACCCGGAAAAAATGGTTCAAATGGCTCTGAGCACTATGGGACTCAACATCTGAGGTCATCAATCCCCTAGAACTTAGAACTACTTAAACCTAACTAAGAACATCACACACATCCATGCCCGAGGCAGGATTCGAACCTGCGACCGTAGCGGTCGCGCGGTTCCAAACTGAAGAGCCTAGAACCGCTGACCCGGAAACACAAGCGGTTGCACCAAAGATAGTACCACAGTACTGGCTATCGATAACCGCTGCTGCTGCTGCCACTAGCAGACAACAATACTAGCAAACTGAGCAGCGCCATTAACACAAGGAGGAAACGAGACACCACTACCGCTATTACAAGACGCCAAGTTATGAACGGCAAGAACGCGAGCCGCACATGGCTCACAGAAGACATGGCCGAATGTGAATGTAGATTCGAACATGTGCACATCGTGGGTAGGCCTGTATAAATGACGGAGTTGCAGTAATCTATGACAGAATGGCCACGAGAGTGCATTAGTATTACTCGAGTTCAGTACTGTTACCAGATCTGGTACAGTACATTACAGTCGTGGAAAGCGTCAGATGTTGAATGATCTCTGTGAAGGACACGGTGATACCACATACTCGTCCGAGACAGCGTTGTGTTCACTGGCAGAGCTTGAAAGGAGCCTCAATGTGATTACTTATCCAGTTGATAGCATCGTGCAATGTCAAAATTTGTGGGCATTCATGTGACAGTGACCTGATTCTGGACTGCATGGAAACGTGGGGACAGGCATACTCATTGTCAGCTTATGGGCCGACTGTATCTGATCTACATAACGGACAATCGCCGTATTAAGCATCAAGTATACGTCAACTTCTTCACATTTGCACCTGCCATTCGAGAGCAAGTAATAGATTCCCAGCAAATAATTCCGTATCATTGGTTGGATACCAGTAGGAGCCCAATTAGAGAACTACAGTCTGGTGCGAAGGCTGCTGTTAACATCACAACGCTGGTTTTGATGTGTTGCCGTGATCGGGAGCATGGGCTGCTAATGAATGGCGTCCCATTGTGTTTTGCGATGACCGCCGTCTGTGGCGACCTGGGAAGAAGTCCTGTTCTTTCAATATATATGTGAGGAGTAAGCACTGCGCTACGTCACACGTCCTCTCTCGTGCAACAGCAGCGTGATGCTATTTTGCAAAAAGATAATGATCGTCCGCACATGGCACATGTCTTTATGGACTGCTGGGCAGCAAAACCCCGTCCCTAATATAACATGTGCGGGACCTGCTCCAAAGTCAACTCTCTCCCAGTGTCAGTATGCAGGATATCAAGGACAAGTTGCTGGAGAGCTTGCCTCAGGATACGACGGCCTTATGGCACCGTTCCCAATAGAATCAGTTCACACACCAAGGCCAGAGTGGATGCAACGTCATGCTGGCAACTGAGATTCACAAAGAACTTTCCAGTATGATTCGACTCCATTTTGTTATCACTGAAGTAACATCACATGCTCTTTCAACCTGTGAAGCTTCATTTCCTTTCCTGATTTCCTTCTTGGTGCTTAACGTTTTTGCTGTGGCTTTAGAATGTAGAACAGCTGAGCTCATAAGCTCCCAAATCATGACTCAGAATGGGACGTTCTCGAGGGCAGCATGAATCTTAAAGCTAATTTACACAAATGATCCTAAGCAGTGTTAATAGTAGAGTAAAACTGTGGGTAATGACAGTGAACCTGGAACTCTTCTAAAAATGCAAGAAACACAGTGGAAAAGTAAAAGCAACAATTACAAACATCGTCATTTTTAATAGGCCATACGAAAAGGGTTTCTAGGAGGAACAGGCCCCATGGTTGAAAATTAAATCTTCTTCGCCATATAGTTACAGCAGAATGTTGTCTATAGCCTGTAGTGTATATGATGAAAACTCGAATATTTCTCATGACGAACAACAAATTAGACGGTTAGGGGATTAAGAGCTGACAGTGGGATAGAAAATATCGCAGCGTCAGTGGTCCGTTGCTGTGGGAGGTAAGTGGTGCAGAGGCGCCACTTAACAAATTACTATTTAGCGAGACTGCCCGATAATACATTACTCAATAATTAATCATCTCGCGAATAAATGCAGTTCCCGCCCACGCCGTAGGGAGGGGTTGAATCTCCGTTGAGGTTGTTCCGAGGGAGGGACAACCAGCGTTGTTGTCAAACTGATAGGAAATTCTTAATGCAATGGGTGAGATCTTGTAAGGCAAGAGATTCATTGTAAGGGCTGAGTAGTAGGGCTGCAGCCTTGGTATTATAGACGCATGTTTAAAATAAGGTCGGCTGAAATGTTTACAAACTAAGGGGGCATTCAAAGATGTGAGCAGAGAAGTCTGTGGGAATCGGTTGCCAGAAGAAACATGAGAAACTCCTAGAGACAGTAATAGAGGGTTATGATAATCGAGAGGGATCGAAAGGATAACCATTACTAAGCTACATAGACCAAAAGTTGGGGGTTTAACAGGTGCGGACACATGAAGGGGATACTAGGAAGCCGGCCGGGGTTGCCGAGCGGTTCTAGGCGCTACAGTCTGGATCCGCGCGACCGCTACGGACGCAGGCTCGAATCCTGCCTCGGGCATGGATGTGTGTGATGTCCTTAGGTTAGTTAGGTTTAAGTAGTTCTAAGTTCTAGGGGCCTGATGACCTCAGAAGTTAAGTCCCATAGTGCTCAGAGCCATTTGAACCATTTGATACTAGGAAGGCATGAAGAGTGGATATCTGCTACCAACATAATTGCTCCAAATAATTCCTACAACTGATCACTACAGGAAATGAAGTTAATATCTTTTATACAGCATGGAAAAAATAAACCTTAGATAGACCACCCAGCTTACATCATTCGCATCTCGGTGTGGATCATGCAACTTTGGTTGCCTACCTCAAGGTGCATGAAATATGTTTTGGGCAAGTTTTATTCTGTCTTCAACGTATTATCTAAAATATCACCCAACATCTATACATGCTCCAGCAATGTGTGTACTTTGGTAATGTATGCAGAATAAACGTGCTAACTGTAGAAATACAAACAGAGTATACTACGATTATTTTTATTTGTACGTAAAATATCTGATTTTGACCACAGGTAGATTATCAACTACCCATTACAAAACTTTTTCCTTAACAAGCAATGTTTTCCGTCACATAGTAAGACTGAAAAAACTGACATGCCTATTACATTCTGTCTGTGCAGAAGTTCATAGCACTTTTTCCATACGTTTCATAACCACAACAGATATACATGACAGAGACTTTAGTCATTAATAATGTGAATTCCTTCACTGTTTGCAAAAGTCTGGAAACGCTGGGATAACATATCGATCCAGAGACAGTAGAAATCACGTGGTTTTAAGGAGAAAAACTCACCGAGCCATGTCCGGAGCCCATTGTGACTCTGAAAGGAAGTTCCTTGTATGATGTTCGACAGAGAGAAAAAAGGTGAAAATCTCAGATCTGGTGAATAAGGTGGGTGCGGAATGACGTCCCACCCCAACTTTTGTCAGTCTAGCAGAATAGCTTAAGTTCACGCAGTGGGTGCGGAATGACGTCCCAACCCAACTTTTGTCAGTCTAGCAGAATAGCTTAAGTTCACGCAGTCTCCTCGTCGTTCTTGGATTGCGCCTGCAGCAACGTATGTCAGATGTAATGGTTACACCTCGAGGAAGAAATTCGTGGTACATCGCACAGTTACCGTGTGAAATACTACGAAACGAGTAACATTGTCTTCGGTGAATTGGCGTATATATCTGTAAGGGGAGTTGCTGCTTTGTTTGGACTCTACCATTCCTTTCTTTTCCTTAGCTTAGCTTAAAGACACCATCTCTCGTCACCAGTAGCGATACAGGGTAGCAATGGTCGGTGTTGCTTGCGAGCCAGTTGATGACGAGCAAGCAAATATGCACAAATGGCCACGCTCTGATTTTTGTGATTTCGGCTTAGAGCATGCAGTACACATACACCGCACTCTGCAGTACACAAACAGCACACTTTGCAGTACACATACAGTCCTCACAGCATGCAAACGATGGTGAAATGATCACATTTCATAACACTTGCCAGTTCTCGTCTACACGGACGTCAGTCATTGTGGATTAATGCGTTTAAACGATCTTTAGCACATCTTGGTCCGCGCCCGGTAGCTGAGTGGCCAGCGCGACAGAATGTCAATCATAAGGGCACGGGTTCGATTCCCGGTTATGTCGGAGATTTTTATCGCTTGGGGACTGGGTGTTGTGTTGTCCTAATCATCATCGTTTCATTCCCATCGACGTGCAAGTCGCCGAAGTGGCGTCAGATCGCAAGACTTGCACCCGGCGAACGGTCTACCCGACGGGAGGCCCTAGTCATACGATCAATCACATCTTGAAGATCTTCCTGAACGTGGAGAGCCCCCAATATCGAAACGGTCCTCCTTAAAACGAGAAGATCGTTTCCTTGTGTGCTCTGTCCCTTGTCGCCATACACGGTGCAAACGTTTCTATTTGCCTCCGCTGCTGTCACCCCTCTACTGAACTCAGTCAGAAGGGTAAGTTCTAAGTGTCCAGATTTCTGCATTTGGCACTCCATTTTCTAGCGCCAACAGCTTCACTCACTTCCTCCAAAAGACAATATGACAACACGTAAACTCAAACAGCAACAGTGACCTAGAAATAAAAAATGACGATCGATAAATAAACCCACAGCAACCGGAATACCAGAACGCAAAACACCAACGCTAAGACATTATACACCGACCTAACATTAACAAAAATCTGAGATATGTTTTTCTGAGTGTCAGTTACCACTTGAAAAATTAATGGTTGGTAAGGCGGGTGCCAGGTTAAGATTCATTGGGAGAGTCCTTAGAAAATGTAGTCCATCAACAAATGAGGTGGCTTACAAAAGACTCGTTCGACCTATACTTGAGTATTGCTCATCAGTGTGGGATCCGTACCAGGTCGGGTTGACAGAGGACATAGGGAAAATCCAAAGAAGAGCGGCGCGTTTCGTCACAGGGTTATTTGGTAACCGTGATAGCGTTACGGAGATGTTTACCAAACTAAAGTGGGAGACTCTGCAAGAGAGGCGCTCTGCATCGCGGTGTAGCTTGCTGTCCAGGTTTTGAGAGGGTGCGTTTCTGGATGAGGTATCGAATATATTGCTTCCCCCTACTTAAACCTCTCGAGGAGATCAAGAATGTAAAATTAGAGAGATTCGAGGGCGCAGTCGTTCTTCCCGCAAACCACACGCGACTGGAACAGGAAAGGGGGGTAATAACAGTGGCACGTAAAGTGCCCTCCGCCACACACCATTGGGTGGCTTGCGGTCTGAGGTGCTGCAGTCATGGATGTGCGGCTGGTCCCGGCGGAGGAGTCCTCCCTCGAGCATGGGTCCCCCGTTTTTGTCCTTAGGATAATTTAGGTTAAGTAGTGTGTAAGCTTAGGGACTGATGACCTTGGCAGTTAAGTCTCGTAAGGTTTCACACACTTTGAACACTTCATTTGGCGGCTTGCGGAGTATAAATGTAGATGTAGATGAAATAAACTGAGCGTAGTTAGGTGGAAATTTGAGGCGGTGTTGTATTGCGTTTTACTTTCACGCGGTACATCAACAATTTGTTGCTGGCGAGCAGCTCCTGCATGCACAGGATGGCAGCATTGCCGTAACGGGTGCAAGACATGCGTACTCTTACTCCCGTTACGCCACACACATGGATCTCCGTCCCGCCGTCACGCAGACACGGACCAGTTCGTCCGGCAGTCCACGTTCCCCGCGGCGACTGCCGCCAGACCCCAGCTTGGCCTGTCTGGACCCACAGTGGAGGCCACTCGACCGGAGGGGACGGGCCAGTAGCAGCGGCGCCGGCTCCATTGTTATCGACCGCCGGACGGCGGGCGTCGCGCGCCCCCGGCTTGCACCCGCCTCGCCTCGCTTCGCGAATAATTCACGAGAGTTTGGGCCGCGCCGGGGTGGTGACCGCGACACGGAGCTCACCGCCGCAGCTGCCTCCCTCGACTGTCGCCGACCTGACTCGGGGGAGGTCGCGCGTGTCGCCGACGGGTGCTGACACTTTGAATGAGGTGCACGCCCGTATGCAGCTTCGGGCGGCCTTCGCAAACGCGGTTTGACCTCTCAGCAACGGATCGAGCGGTGGACGCATCCGGTCGTGGCATTATCCCCACGTTAGTGAACTAAGCGTGAGAGGGTCGTTCCAATCCCTCACATTTCAATTCATGCAAGGCTTGAATCCCTCATTCGCTCACAAAGTGACTATTCTGGGGTACTCTTGATGTCATGCTGGCGCCTTCTCCGTGCCTGCCTCTTCCTTACGTCGTGCTGCACTTCGTCTTACCTGTCATCTGCGACATAGTACTCATCATCTTTTATCTTTCTGGTCCCCAATAGCACCAAATCTTTCTAACCTCCATTCAAAAGTTGGTCAATACCGTGATTAGCGTCACCATGTGATATTTTTCCACATTATTTACTACTAACCATAAAGACTAATGGATCTACCTACTACCGTAACTGACAAGGGGAGGCCGCCAATTGTGAAATTCAGATTCGATTCATACTGCGCATAATAAAAGCTCTTGGCCAGAGGTGTAATGTGGCAAAGCACCAAGATGCACTTCTCAGCCGTTGTCGAGAAAATCGACAGTTAAAAGAAACCGTTGCGGTGAAATGCTCTCTACGATTAATGATTTTGTACAGCGTCGTGGCGTAGCGGTAAGCGCTCGAGTTCGTAATCCGAAGGTCGGCGGATCGAATCTCGCGCCATGCAATTTTTTTTAATTATTAGTTTTTTGTAATTCAAATATATATAAACTATTAATGAATTGCTTATGCATGTTGGTGAAGGCGGATCGCTCTCCAGTTGTACCGCCTCCATTTTTCCCTTTGTTTAACAGGGTCTACCAAAGCTCTCCCGTCCGCACTGATTTTCGGCGATGTTGTAAGTTGCGCTAGGGACCGCATCTACCTTCTTTCGAAGTTAGCAGGCAACTACGCTGTTATGCGGCGGCTCGTTTCGGCCCATTCAACATCTGTCCTTCAAGTGTAACGAGCGAGTAACGGAGTTTATATTTCATACCTGCCGCAGCAAATTTGTGTTCGTGGGGTCTCTATTCTAATTCGAACGTTTGACTTACGCTATACGTATTCGTTTCAGGATACCGTTTCTACGTCTTCCGTTAACTATACGTGGTTAACATTATGAAGACAATTAATAACATTTGTGAAATACAACTTTGTTTGCGGAAAACATAATGATGTTCTAAGTCGTCAGTTTTTCCACGACAAACGACTTATTATATGCATAATTGTTGCAACTGATTGCCGTGAATTATATATATATATATATATATATATATATATATATATATATATATATATTTGAATTACAAAAAACAAATACTAAAAAAAAGGGTTGCATGGCGCGAGATTCGATCCGGCGACCTTCGGATTATGAACCCGAGCGCTTACCGCTGCGCCACGACGCTGTACAAAATTATTAATCGTAGAGAGTATTTCACTGCAACTGTCGATTTTCTCGACAACGGCTGAGAAGTGCATCTTGGTGCTTTGCCACATTACACCTCTGGCCAAGAGCTTTTATTATGCGCAGTATGAATCGAATCTGAATTTCACAATTGGCGGCCTCCCCTTGTGAGCCGTGTATCGACTCGTGTTACACCTTGTGTTTAGATAGCATTGGTTTTCCTTTTCTTCCTCTGACATGTTTGTTTGATATGATGTCTGTCATTAAATGGTTGCTTATTTGTCTTATCCCTCTGCTATCGATATCTGCGTTTTGGCTTCCGGGAAACTGCTATGGAGGAAGTGAGATCTTTGACCGGTTGTAGTCTCGCGCTCGCGTGACGGCGCGTAAGTAGTGGGGGGGGGGGGGGGTGTGGGGGGTGGTTGCGCGCAGAGAGAGTGGTAGACACGGGAGGGCAGTGTGGCTCTCCAGCGCGAAGCAGTCGTGGTCGTTTGTACCGAGTCGCCACGTGATGTATGTCGGTTGTGTGTAGTGAGCGGGTCGAGTTGACGGAAGAGCTTCCCGCGTGTTGGTTGTATACAGAATCGCCCCACGAGTAGTTGCTGTTCATTTCGCCTTGGTAGGACGTTAACAAGCTTCTTTAAATCCCCCGTTTCAACACTGGAATTTAAAAGGAGACACCTAACATGAAGGAGCGGTCACTATCCGTCAACGTTGCAGAGAAGACGTGAACTCCGGTGACAGAGCGTGTTGTCGCGTGACCGTGGCGTGTTGGGTACGACGGTGATTCGTGTGCGGTCGAATGTGTGGATCCTTGCCATCGGATGTCGTGTACTGTCTTTTCGAGATTAATTGCAAGTTAAGTTCGTGGAAGGTTTAATCATTAAGTAATAATTTCTTGTAACCAGCGTCTCTTCTGCCTAGTGGCCTCCGGCGACCGGGTTTCCTGTCCCTGGCACCGGTGTAATTGAAGACAGTGATCTTTCCTCCTCGTCTCGTTACTGTCCGATGGGAGGTGTAGTTTTGGCAGTTTAACTGTTTCGCTATTCTGTCGTGGGTTATGAGTAAATTCATGCTTATTGTTGGTTGATTATGTGATCGCTCATTCAGAACTGTGTGGTGTAGTGTTTCCTTGCACGAGGTTAGCTCTAATTCTATCTGCAAGTTAAGCCGTCTTATAACAAGTTTTCGACGGCTAAAAGTCGGTGCAGTGACCAGCCTGACAGTGGCAATTGTGTTTACGGACGTATTTAAATTGATCAGTATTCTGTCTAGCCTGAGCATACCTGAGTGGGTTATTTGTGGCCGCCTTACACGGGTCCGTCATATCTGTTATGTTCTAATGACATTCCAGGACACTTTTGTTTAAAATTTTTTTTAATTTCTCCAATTTTATAATTCCTTTTATTGCCATTAATCGTGTGTTTGCTGAGACCTGTTTAATTTTTTTAATGGCGGTGTTGGTAGCTCCACTACCTCACCGTACCTTATTAACAATGTTCTATATTTACTTTAGTAGCCTGTTTACTAATGTTCTTTAATTTTTTTTAAATTGTTGTATTGCTGTAAAATACTTTGACTGGCGTTAGCGGCGTGTTTTAAAAGGTTGTATATTGTCGTACTGCTAGCTTCTGTACGATACGTATGATATATGAAGTGTTGGCAGAAGAGCCAACACTGTGTTGCTAGAGGAGGCCGAAATGCACGCGTTTAATTACACGCTGACTGGCGCGAGGTCTGGAACAGTTAAGGGAATTAATAGTAGCAAATAAAGTACGTAGTTGATATAATACTTAACTTTAATCCACAATTGTTGTACATCGCTCTTGACGGTACATGTTATAATCTCAATATCAAATGCTATGGCGCCTTGCTAGGTCGTAGCAAATGACGTAGCTGAAGGCTATGCTAACTATCGTCTCGGCAAATGAGAGCGTAGTTGTCAGTGAAGCTTCGCTAACAAAGTCGGCTGTACAACTGGGCGAGTGCTAGTACGTCTCTCTGGACCTGCCTTGTGGCGGCGCTCGGTCTGCAATCACTGACAGTGGCGACACGCGGGTCCGACGTATACTAACGGACCGCGGCCGATTTAAAGGCTACCACCTAGCAAGTGTGGTGTCTGGCGGTGACACCACAATACGAATAAAGAATTTGTGAAAATCTCAACTCGACAGTAAACTACTAGAAATTTGGCCCAGTTTCCCAACTTGTGGTGTGGCTTGTAGTAACCGTAACCACTGTCTGTGACAGCAACTTCAATTGTGATACACACTCACCTTCTTTCCACTACCACCATCTCACTTACTTTTTCCCCTTATTCATTATCCTCTCCTCTACCTGACAACTCCCCTAGTTGTCCCACCAAAACGACAGTCCCTATTGACTTCCGTCTCACATCTTCACATTTATCAAGTTCACAAGTTACATAGTTTGCATCATCTGACTTTCCTGGCAATCCAGAACTTCCACTACTAACTTTACCATCATCCTATGCAGCTGTCTTAGTAGCACCACCATCATACGCAGCAGTAGCATTCGCTGAGACATAATTTGCAACAGTTCCAATCACACTAGATCAATGTGGAAAGTAACTGCTGCAACAGCATCATATAAACGCAGTCCCAACAGCACTATATGCAACAGTCACAACTGCAGCAATGTCTCATACAGCCTTCACAACTACGCCATGTTCCTAGTAAGACATCATGCTGCAGCAAATCCAAACAGTGTGGCAAATCAACAGCCTCAGAAACCACTTCACCAACAAAAATGGTTCAAATGGCTCTGAGCACTATGAGACTTAACATCTATGGTCATCAGTCCCCTAGAACTTAGAACTACTTAAACCTAACTAACCTAAGGACAGCACACAACACCCAGTCATCACGAGGCAGAGAAAATCCCTGACTGCACTAACAAATAGCCATAAAATACTAAGCGGTGGTACGCCATATGTAGTACATAATTATCTCACTATAACTCTCTCCTGTAACCTTTGGTATTAGTACTGCCTTCCTTACACCCCGTATACACTCCCTCAAAAATCCCAACCTTACCGAGGGAATCTACACACATTGCCATGAATCAGGCAGTCCATCCTAAGAAAACAGGAAATTACGTGGAGAGCGAACTAAATAACAATCTTCATTTCCTCATCCGTTGTGCTCCCTGCACCGACAACAACTCTGGTCCTTCACTCCTAGTTGGAATATTCCCAGAAATTCCTTCAACTATTGGTCACCAACTCACCAATGGTTCAAATGGCTCTGGGACTTAACATCTGAGGTCATCAGTCCCCTAGACTTAGAACTAACTAAACCTAGCTAACCTAAGTACAGCACACACATCCATGCCCGAGGCAGAATTCGAACCTGCGACCGTAGCAGCAGCGCGGTTCCGGACTGAAGCGCCTAGAACCGCTCGGGCACAGCGACCGGCAACTCATCAATGATGCCCTCATATACCGTAGAAGACACTGGGTCCCAATAGGAACCAGTATTACGTTTCAGACGCCTAAACGCAACATCATCGCAACCAAGACTGTGGAAAACCTACTACGTGTCCTCACTGTGAAGTCAGTCATCTCCTGAAACAATGATCGAATCCACAATCCCGACTGCTGCATAACAGTTACAACCGATCCCACCCAAATTACTTCTGCAAAATGCGAAGCTAAGCCCACTCCCATTACACCTCAGTAGTGCTCGTCTACCCTACCGACAGACCATGACAACTTTTATAATTCCTCACATTCCGCACCTAAAACAGAATATGTAATTCGTTTCATGACCACATTTCTACAAAACGCCTGTCCATTTGAGCGAAATCATATGCTCCAACATATTACACTGGCTGCCAGTTCTATATTTCACTTTCAATGCTACAGCCAAGTACTCCGAGAATGACTCATTTTATCTTCCCTTGTTTAATCCCATTGTCATCTCACCCTGTCCTATTACACTCACTTCCAACCATGAGCACAGCCAAATCCTATTCCTCTGGCCAGTACCCGAATTTTCTTTTTGAATCAACAGTATTCTCACTGGTTTGATGCGGTCCGCCTGCAATTCCTCTCCAGTGCCAAACTCTTCATCTCAAAGTAGCACTTCCAAGCTATGTCCTCAATTATTTGCTGGATATATTCCAATCTCTGACTTCCTCTACACCTTTTATTCTGTACAGCCTCCTATAGTACTTAACAAATGTCCTACCATTCCATCCCTTCATCTTGTCAGTGTTTTCCGTATATTCCTTTTCTCCGCGATTCTTTGGAGAACCTTCTCAATCCTTACCCTATCATTCCACCTAATTTTCAACATTTATCTGTAGCATCACACTTCGAATGCTTCGATCCTCTTCTTTTCTGGTTTTCCCATGTTTCACTACCATACAATGCTGTGCTCCAAATGTACATTCTCAGAATTTTTTTCCTCAAACTTATTCCTAGGTTTGATATCAGTAGAATTCTCTTTGCCATGAGACCCCCCTTTTTGCCAGTGCTAGTCTCCTATTTATGCCCCCCTTGCTCCCTCTGTAATGGGTTATTTTGATGCCCAATAACCGGAATTCTATAACTTCGTCTACATCGTGATCAGAAACCCTGACAAAGCTTGTTACTGCTTCGATTTCTACTACTTCTCATTACTTTCGTCTTTCTTCGATTTACTCTCAATCAAATGGTTCAAATGGCTCTGAGCACTATGGGACTCAACTGCTGTGGTCATAAGTCCCCTAGAACTTAGAACTACTTACACCTAACTAACCTAAGGACAGCACACAACACCCAGCCATCACGAGGCAGAGAAAATCCCTGACCCCGCCGGGAATCGAACCCGGGAACCCGGGCGTGGGAAGCGAGAACGCTACCGCACGACCACGAGATGCGGGCTACTCTCAATCCATATTCTGTACTCATTACACTGTTCATCCCATTCAGCGGATCGTTTAATTCTTCTTTACTTTCACTGAGTATAGTAGTGTCATCAGAGAATCTTATCATTGATGTCCTTTCATCCCTGTCTTACATCCTTTTTAATCCGAGCACTTCGTTCTTGTTCTTCCACTCTTACTGTTACCTCTTGGCTCTTGCACATTTTGTATATTACCCTTGTTTCCCTGTAGCTTAGCCCAAATTCGAACATCTTCCACTATTTGACATCATCGAACGTTTTTAGGATGTCGACAAATCCTATTAACTAGTCTTGTTTTTCTTTTTTTCTTTAGTTTTGCTTCTATTATAAACCACAACGTCAGAATTGCCTCTCTGGTGCCTTTTTCGTTTCCTAAAGCCAAAGTGATCGTTACGTTTTTTCCCATTCTTCTCTACACTATTGTTGTCAGCAGCTGTTAAGCTGACTGTTCGATAATTTTCACACTTGTCGACTCTTTCAGTCCTCGGAATTGTGTGGCTCTTGATCTCCGGAACGGTATGGATGATGTTTTTCCGACAGTCAAACGGTATATCGCCAGACTTATACATTCTACACGAAAACCTCAACTGTTTCTTTGTTGCCACTTCCCCAAATTATGTTAGAAATGCTGATGGAATGTCATCTATTCCTTCTGCCTTACTGGACCTTAAGTCTTCGAACGCTCTTTCATATTCAAATTTTTCTTTTATCACATCATCAGATAAGTCTTCCCCTCATACAGGCCTTTAGTGCACTCCTTTCTCCTATCCGCTCTCTCCTCTGCATTCAGTAGTGGAATTCCCATTGCATTCTTAATGTTACTATCATTGCTTAAGTGTTTTGACTTTTATGCGTAGTCAGTCCGTCTGACAATCATTTCTTTTCCGATTTCTTCACATTCTCCCTGCAGACTCAGCTTCTTTGCGTTTTCTATTTATTTCATTCCTAAGTGACTCGTATTTCTCTATTCTATAATTTCCCTGAACATTTTTATACTTCCATCTTTCATGGGTCAACTGATATATTTCATCTGTTACCCATGCTTTGTTCGCAGTTATTTTCTTTGTACCGACTGTTTTTGATTTCAGCTTCTGTGATTGCCCTTTTCAGAGACGTCCTATCCTCTTCAACTAAACTGCCTACTGTACTATTGCTTATTACACTATCTACAGTCTCAGAGAAATTCAAGAATACCTCTTCATTCCTTTTCGCTTCTGTATTGCACTTATTTGCACACTGATTCTTTCTGACTACTCTTAAACTTCAACCTACACTTCATCACTACCAAATTGTGCTTTAAGTCTATCAATGCTCCTGGGTATACCTTAAATTGTAGTACCTGATTTCGAAATCACTGCCTGGCCTTAATTTAAACTAAATAAAATCTTCCTTTATCTCCCGTCATTTTTCAAGTATACCTCCTCCTCTTGTTATTCTTGAACATAGTTGTGGTGTCACCGCCAGACACCACACTTGCTAGGTGGTAGCCTTTAAATCGGCCGCGGTCCATTAGTATACGTCGGACCCGCGTGTCGCCACTGTCAGTGATTGCAGACCGAGCGCCACCACACGGCAGGTCTAGAGACTTACTAGCACTCGCCCCAGTTGTACAGCCGACTTAGCCAGAGATGGATCACTGACAACTACGCTCTCATTTGCCGAGACGATAGTTAGCATAGCCTTCAGCTACGTCATTTGCTACGACCTAGCAAGGCGCCATTGCATTTGATATTGAGATTATAACATGTACCGTCAAGAGCGATGTACACCAATTGTGGATTAAAGTTAAATATTATATCAACTACGTACTTTATTTGCTACTATTAATTCACTTAACTGTTCCAGACCTCGCGCCAGCCTGCGTGAGATTAAGCGCGTGCCCTTCGGCTTCCTCTCATTGTGACTTGGCTGTCTTGCCAAGTCACAACAATAGTATTCCCTATTACAAGCGGAAATTTATTGCAGAACTCAGTTACTGTTTCTTATTTACAGTACAAAGCCCATATTCTCACGTAATCCTTTCTTCTATTCCTTCCCCTACAACCACATTCCAGTCCCCTATGACCATTAGGATTCCATATCCTTTCAGGTACTGAATTACCCGTTCAGTATCCTCAGACACGTTCTCTATCTCGTTATCTTTGGCATGCGACGTCAGCCTGTATACCGGAACTTTCGTTGTTGGAGATGATTTACTGTCTATTCTGACGAGAACAACCCTGTCACTGAACTGTTCACAGTAACTAGCTCTCTACCCTACCTTCTTATTTATAACGAATCCTGCACCCGTTATACCAGTTTCTACTGCTACTGATATTACCCTATAATTATCTTACCAGAAATCGTCCTTTCCATTTTACTTCACTGACCCCCGCTGTATCTAGACTGAGCCTTAACATTTCGCTTTTCAGATTTTCTGACTTCCCTTCCACGTATTTGCAATACTTACTTGAAAAATATTCTTCCCAACCCAAACTCTCATCATTGTTCCCCACCTCGGTTTTGCGTACAGAAGTTCCTCTACATCCGTATTTTGTTCACGCAGAGCTGGTAACTGAGCCCACGAAGATGACACCCAGTTGTAGTTGAGGCTCGACCATGGTTAACAGCATTCCAACGCCAACTCCTCTGCCTTCGCACAGAGCCACTGCCACATCAAGATCATCAGATTCAGACAAGTGAGTGAAGCAGGGTCAGTGAGCATAAACCACGTTGAAAATTGTGCATTATACAACAAATTTAACAAGTCCTACAACATGTAGCTCCTTCAATAGCACAATGCATAGATGCGTAGATACACGTTCCTGCCCACACGCCGCTCCAAGCACCGCTTGACAGTGGGGCGCTTCATGCTGTAGCAGTTTGACAGGGGTGAAGGGCACACGCCATAAGCTGTGTTTACCTGAATAGGCAGACACGTGAGGGCAGCTGATGCTATTGCACATACAATTGCAGCTTACTTACAACCATCACTCGTCATAAAACTACTGATAAGCGAGTGCGGCTGCAGATAACAGGCAGTATTAAATTAAGTTTCCTGCGGTACTGTATGGTCATTGCCATTTATTATTAAACTACAGTCACAAAGAAGAGTAGCTTACCCCATGTAAATGAAAAGTGATTTGTTTATGTAAGAAGTAACAATGGATCTAAGTTTTCAGTTATAAAAGTCTATCCACATCTATCTGACATATGTAGCACATACATGAAATGTACTCATAGTTATAAATAAGAACAACCTTCAGCTGTGTAAGGGAATGATGATAGGGTTCGAGTCCCAGTCTGGCAAAAAGATTTTCACTGATTTCTCGCTTTACGTGAGCAGGTGCCTTAACCACATTATGTGAAGTTGCAGATAATGATCAGTTGTACTTGAATGATTTTGATTCTTATTATTATGGTATTTTGCTTGATGGTAATGAACCTGCGAAGGAGAGTCAGAATATTTTACGTAAAGATTTATCATGTTATCTTAAAGTTGATTTGTATTATACGTTTTGTACCAGAGAACCAGGTTCTGCATGTACTTAATTTTTGTTTTCAGAAATAAATGACTGCAAGAGATTTCTTTGAATCTAATTGGGGACGCATTGTTGAATTTGTACCTGTCATCCGTGATTCCCTCCTGAATCCCAACGCACCTAACGTCGGAGAAGAGTATATATTTAATTGTGCTTTACGTGAGCAGGTGCCTTAACCACATTGGCTGTCTGTGCACGACTCATGGCCAGACCCACACTTCTATATGTCGTCGTTGCTGTCTTACAACCTGTTCTCATTCACACAGTATTTCAGTTAAAATTTCCTATACATGAATTACAGTCACTGCCTGGTATCGGCGGATAAATACGACATATCAGTTGTTATTAAGAAGAACGATGCAATAATCCTTCTTAACACTACACTATCGTAAGGGCTGTAGAAGCGCGCGGTGGAAGTCAGAACCTATACGTTTGAGTCACTATCAAGCAGCCTTCACTAGGGAATCGTCATCGTCAGATATTTTTTTCTGTGAAGGAATTATCAATTCACGAAAGGTGGCAATGATACGGTGCCTCATCAGAGTTGTAGCGTGACTGTGCTCAATTTTTGTGTTCATCTATCAACAGTCCTAGAATCTACCTGGAGCAAACCTTTTTCAGCTTGAGGTATCTCAATATTCTGCACACTCGCTTTCCTTATTCCCACTCGGATTACATGTCCGAAGGAACATCGCATCGTTCTTCTTAACAACACAGGCACAGCAGTATCATATGTAGTACGACGTATGGCATACTTCTTGCTAATTATAGATCGAGAAATATGTCAGTTTCGCACTAAATTCAATAAGGGCTTAGTCATCAGCGCCAACGCATAAAATCTCCTGCAACGTTAACGATCTCACTTTTCCAGTAGCGGTTCGTTCCGTGAGATGTCACTATGGCAAGTCTGCCTTTGCGTGGTGCTAATGGTGTTCGGAATTTCTATATTTCGAATGTTTCTACGATTGGTGTCATTCACCGAAACGTACCAAATTTACCTGAAGAAGGAATACATAAAAAGTAAGAATTAACCCAAGAAATATAAGAATATGAGAATTTAAGAAGATTCTAACCCCTGAAAACTTCATACACACATATATTACATAATAAATGGACGACACTTATTGCCAAACCCAACTGTAGCTCTATAATTGATGTAACCTCCTTGTACCCCCTTACGACGTACGATATATTCGTGCAGTAACCTTGTAAGGACGTGGGTAGATAAGTGGAAACGTATAATAAACACACGGAGAGCAAAGTGAGAGGCAATTTCGGCAGAGATTACCGCTAAGAGACATCTTAATAACGTCGACAACTTTGTAACCCCGCCGGAGAGCATGGAATTGGCTCTCACGAGGATAACACGGCACGCGCCATAGCCCAATTTCCCAGAAACTTGGCTCAGTGGAAAAGGAGCTCGAGTGTAGGCTTATCCGCAGATACTCGACCGTTTCTGAGAAGACGATGGTCAAAGACGCCGGGCTGTGTTACTATTATCTCTGACGATGGGCCGTGTGCCGTTCGGAATTAGCCGAGCGGTCTTAAGCGCTGCAGTCGTAGACTGTGCGGATACCGGCGGAGGTTCGAGTCCTCCCTCGGGCATGGGTGTGTGTGTGTTTGTCCTTAGGATAATTTAGGCTAAGTAGAGTGTAAGCTTATGGGACTTAACTGCTAAGGTCATCAGTCCCTAAGATTTCACACACATTTGAACATTTGATGGGCAGTGTGAGAGCTTACACTGGTGAGCCAAGGAGCATTATTACATGTTCCAGCCTAGATGAGCGATGTTTATAAGAGTGCGCTGATGTGAACAAAATGTTAAACGCACAAAGAGTGATATAACGTGTCATTTCTTGCTCTGAAACATACACACAAAGGTTTTGTCACAGCAGGAGAATTTCGTTGGGATTAATGTGTCAAATGTCCAACCCGGGAGTCTGCAAGGCAGAATTAGTGTACAGCCCATTGGCCACAACCAGCGGTGACCAGCGTGCAACGGTCAGGGCCAGGCCTCAAACGCGGCCGTGCCAGGACACATTTGCCAATTTCATCTGTGGTCGGCTCCGAGTTTGAAGCGCCGCTGGCGCCAGTAACCACATCATTAGCAGGCGATTCTCCTACCCACAAATCCCACAAGGCGAGCAGTTAAAATGACCCCGTCGTACCTATGATTTGGAAACATGCTTTCGGTTGACGTGAAACAACAGAGAAAACTCTTTCTATCATCGAGAAGTGTAAAAATTTACTGTGACACAGCCGTGCGTAAATTCCGCAAACCTAGCAGACCACAAAATATAGTAAATAGGCAATTGAACACACAATTTTATGTTTTGCTATGTTTTCGAATTTCCGGTAAACTCTGTATGAAAATTTAAAGAATGTAGTTGGGAAAGGATATTCCCAATCAGAACGCTTGTCACCGTAGAAAAGAATTGAAATTTACTACCTATTTGCAGCAAATATTTTATTCTGGAATACAGAGATATTGGGCCTATTTTCCTGAAGTATTCGGCTGTTTGAAGACAACTACGGTATCTACAGTACAGTGATTCTTATAAAGTTTATGGCAGAGGGTACCTTCTCCTGTACCATATGTTAGTGAGCCTACCGATTCAGTTCGTAGGTGGAGCCTGTGAATAACGCTTGCTAATTTTCCACTGAACGTACTTCCGTAACTCGTCTTCGTTGCGTCTACAGGAACAAAAAGTTTAGGGCAGAACTAATGAAAATCAGAGGTGTGATAAAAAGTGAGTCTGAAGCAAAAATACTTAATGACAACCCGTATGAAACTTCATATGTGAAGCCTGCAACAAAATCCAGTTAGATTAACTGCCCGGCAAAATAACTCTCAGGAAATAGTGGAAAGTTATGGATCTATGTGAAGTCAACAAACGGATAGAATCTTTCGTGTATTCTCTCACCTGTAAGCCTCGTGTGAAACGGATGACAATAAGCAGGCACTATATTATCTTACGCATTCGAATATCGATTTACGCGTCGGGACCTTACTACGGTATCATCGTTTTACAGCAGCTGAAAGTCAGAAGTATGTGCTTTTGAAACAAGGACTCCAGGTGCTGATGAACGATTAGTGATAATGAGATCAAGGTACTACCTCCAGCCTGACCTCCCGTTAGATATTTGCAGTGAACGCGTTGAGGAATTCTCACTTTTCCCCCGTTATTGTGGTGACTAGACTCTTGTGACTGGGACAGTTCGCACGTCAAAGAGTGGGTTGTAAATTATTGCAGACTAATAGCACAACGTTCGTCTACTGAAGGTTCCTAGAGCTCATTAGAAACTTGAAGATTACTGTGTTACAGAAGGGAAAGTAGGTTCAGACAGTTAGTATGGGTTCTACAAAACACAAATGAAAAAAGAAACTCACTTCATTACATACAAGTTGTTTCCCCAAATAGAAGGTGCAAAACAAGGAGATTGACTCTGTCTTTTCGCCTTTCGGATGTACGTTTCATACTACACACCTAAAAAAAGTTTTGCATCACTCCGGTTCCCAGATCTCCTGAAGATTGACGTTGACTGTGGATACTGTATCACAGACACAGTTCCTTTGACTGTGCAGAGATGCCACCGTCAGTTCCAGTCATTCCAGCAGGAAGGAGGTACAAGGCTCGTGTTGTCTGTAGTTCACACATGTCTAGACGGTCAATACCGCGGTCTGATCGCGTCCGCAATGTTACTTTGTGCCAGGAAGGGCTATCAACAAGAAAAGTGTCCAGGCGTCTCTGAGTGCACCAAAGCGATGTTGTTCGGACATGGAGGAGATATAGAGAGACAGGAACCTTCGATGACATGCCTCGCTCAGGCCGCCAAAGGGCTACTAATGCAGTGGATGACCGCTACCTACGGATTATGGCTCAGAGGAACCCTAACAGCAACGCCACCATGATGAACCATGCTTTCGTGCAGCCACAGGACGTCGTGTTACGACTGAAACTGTGCGCAATAGGCTGCATGATGCACAACTTCGACGTCCATGGCGAGGTCCATCTATGCAACCACGACACCACGCAGCGCGGTACAGATGGGCCCAACAACATGCCGAAGGGACCGCTCAGGATTGGCATCATGTTCTCTTCACCGATGAGTGTCTCACATGCCTTCAACCAGACAATCGTCGGAGACGTGTCTGGAGGCAACCCGGTTAGGATGAACGCCTTAGACACACTGTCCAACGAGTGCAGCAAGGTGGAGGTTCCTTGCTGTTTTCGGGTGGCATTATGTGGGGCCGACGTGTGCCGCTGGTGGTCATGGGAGGCGCCGTAACGGCTGTACGATACGTGAATGCCATCCTCCGACCGAAAGTGCAAAGATATCGGCAAGTTAATGGCGAGGCATTCGTTTTCATGGACGACAATTTGCGCCCCCATCGTGCACATCTTGTGAACGACTTCCTTCAGGATAACGAGTTCAAAATGGTTCAAATGGCTGTAAGCAAAATGGAACTTAACATCAGAGGTCACCAGTCCCCTAGAAACTACTTAAACGTAACTAAGGACATCACACACATCCATGCCCGAGACTGAAGCGCCTAGAACCACTCGCCCACAACGGCCTCCCAGAATTTACAGATCGGCTTCGAGCACTTCATTTTGATAGAGTTGAAGCGGTGCAAGCAGTGGTCAGACAATCTACAGCGTCGGTATCAAAAAACTGGTTTCTCATTGGGAGAAATGCATTCGTTGTGAGGGTAACTATGTTGAGAAATAGCCCTTAACTCACGAGGTGACTTTTCCGTAAAGTGTACTGCGAGGTGATGTCCTTGGGCCCCTATTATTATCAAATGAAATGTTTAAGCTATTGTGATATCTCCGCCCAGGGCCACCGACCCACACCGCCGGCGGCCCAGGAAAAAGCCATGCGGCGAGTGCCCAAGAAGAAGACACTGCAGCCATTCTGCAGAGCGCACAGGGGGTAGCCGGCGAACGTCTTCGCCTTTCTTAAGAACGTACACTCTGCGAAGAGCCTAACGGACAACGACAAGTTTGCCGAGAACTGATGGACTCCTGCAGCTATTAGGACGGAATGTGGAGAGTATACGCGCGAAAGTATTTGATTGTTCTGACCTGGCTGAAGCCGTTTTACCTGCCTCAGGCAGTAGGCATGTGGGATCAATTCCAGCACCACACGCGCACAGAAAGTAGCGTTCTTAAGAAGACTTTTACGCGACAGTAAGGACATTCCTTATGAATCACGGACTCTAGGAGACTCTGAGACGGATCCCAAACATGAATCTGTCTAGGGCTTACGCAGCGATACCAGTTACAAAGTAGTGTTGTGTATCTACTCTCACAACAGCTTCGGAATACAGGAAAACAGCGTAAGAATGTGAAAACGTGAGAATGATGCCAATCACCGAGGCGCACGCCAGTTCACGCCATGTAGGGAATTTTCACCCTGCACGGAGAGGCGTGGCCACGAAAAGGCACCTGTCACTGGGCTGCGTAAAAGTTTAGTCTGCCAATGACAACGCCGAAGCGAAGAAAGTTTCGCAGAGTAGTCGAGCTGAGAGATGGATGATGAGCGAAGAGGGAGTAGGTTAGACAGCGGGGAAGCGAGAGGATATGGGCGCTCTTCCATCCATCGCCAACGACCGCCTCCGGACACTGTGATATCACAGCTTCGGCCACGCAGCCGACAACGGGCAGACAAGGCCGTGGTCGTATTTGGGCCGAGCCGCAAAGCCGCTATTGCTTATGTGGGTAGCCGACTAGCGCTGCACAGATCCGGGGCGACGTGCCGTACCGACAGCCATACACGACGAATTATCACGAGAGATGGTGAGACGATCGTCCCCTTTGTTACCCTCAATAACTGAATCTTGTCCAAGCCCAGTCAAATGGACCGTGAGATTTGTATTTTCGTTTTGTTTTGTCTACACGGTACTCAAATAATTCATGTTTTAACCATCAAGCAATGTGTTCCATGCCGGCCAGGGTGGTCGAGCGGTTCTAGGCCCTACAATCTGGAGGTGTGCGACTGCTACGGTCGCAGGTTCGAACCCTGCCTCGGGCATGGATGTGTGTGATGTCCTTAGGTTAGCTAGGTTTAAGTAGTTCTAAGTTCTAGGGGACTGATGACCTCAGAAGTTAAGTCCCATAGTGCTCAGAGCCATTTGAACCATTTTTTAAATGTGTTCCGTTCATTATGCCACTTAATTATCGGCTTCCAGTGTGGGGCGATCTATATTCTCACACACTCTCACAAGTCCACCATACTATATAACAATCATTTTTACTATTATTTAATAGCTTTTAACCATTCCTTGTTGATTTTATTACCCAACATAATGCCTACACTATACTTTATAACGCAAAATCACGTATTTTTCTAGGTTTTTGTAAATAGTAAAAATAAAAAAGAAAGGTGATGCAGAAGTGAATATTATGGTACGCCTATATCAAAAAACTATTTACATAAAACTAAATTCTATTAATTTCGCAGGCAAAAATTGCACTCGATAGGTACAAAAATAATGTTTGAGAAACTGCCATTCAAAGCTGGGGTCTTGTGTTTTGAGTGGTGATAAAAAACATATTATATTTTAACTAACAACTTAAGTACATTATTGGAGAAACAGTAAGGTCCCGATCACAACTGCCGTGAAGTTATTCTTCTGAATGATCCTCTTCTTCACTAGCAAAACTGTGATCACTGGATATTGTAAAATGGTCGTCTTCTTCCTGTATTTCTTCATATGTATCACTGACATCTTCGTTCATCCAGCGACTAACAATTTCTGCAAAATTAGGATCGTTACAACTGCGACGCTCCTATGAATGTATTTTGTACTATACTGGAGAAACATGTACAGCTCTAAGGGACACGAACACGTGATAGTAACACTTGTTAATAGCAAGCACTGAAAGTGGTAAGACAACCGACAGCAGAACGTTGTAGGTCTGGCAGTTTAAGGTGCATTCCGCTAGATCTGACATTGGAGAGCGAGTTCTAAAATTTTCGCGCAGTCAGAGTCTACGACTCGCGAATTAACGGAAAAATATTTGGAAATGAAGGATAAAGACGTAGAATGTTAACAAAGATCGTTGTATTTAAAAATATTTAAGAGTCTTTTGATAAGGTTTCGGGGGCATTACTTTTCAGCATGCCCTCGTGCCTGGGAGTAATCATTCACAGTGACCTAAAGGTTTATTGACTGTCATCGGCGAATCTGCAGGAAGTTGCCGTAGGGGCGTGATACTCATTTCGTTTCGGCCACTGGCTGTAGCGTAGTCTTTACTGCAAGTGCTCTAGTAGGGACGCTTGCCTCCAACCTGCAGTAACTCCCTACCAAGGGCGTGAGACGGTGTGGGACGGCCGCTCTGCCACCGCAGTAGCATCCTCCGTTTTGCGCTTAGTAGTAAGTGGTGGTTCCGCCAAAACACACTTACCACCTGAATAAAGTACGACGCGACTTAAAAAAAAATACAAACAATCATGTCGGAGAAACATCCGCGGCCGGCCGCGGTGGCCGTGCGGTTCTAGAGCGCTTCAGTCCAGATCCGCGCTGCTCCTATGGTCGCAGGTTCGAATCCTGCTTCGGGCTGGATGTGTGTGATGTCCTTAGGTTGGATAGGTTTAACTAGTTCTAAGTCTAGGGGACTGATGACCTCAGATGTTGAGTCCCATAGTGCTTACAGCCATTTGAACTAAACATCCGCAACTGAGCATTATACCAGAGGTTGAAAATACTGCTACTGTTTTAAGGTTCTTTTTATTTACTCAAGCTGCGACATCGTCGCGAAAAAACACAGTGACCCGTATATGTAATAAGTTTCGTTTAATTTACGTCTATCGTCACAATCTTTTCTGTTTAACAGATTACCGGTTTCGGTCTTTAATGACAGCCACTTTGGCTGCAGTGCATTAGGACTTTGTTTTTATGAGACAGATCTGATGATGGTCATTGAAGACCGAAACCGGTAATCTGTTAAACAGAAAAGATTGTGACCATAGACGTAAATTAAAGGAAACTCCTTTTATTTAGCACACGACTGGTTTCGGGCTCTTGTACGACTATCTTCAGGTGTCGTACAGAAAATAGCAAGAGACGACAGGTAATTTTTACATACAGCAATACGCACAGAAAACAAACAAAGTCCATTAAAAATTTAAAAACCGCCGGTCGGGTTAGGTGCTGTGAAACCTAAGTCAATGCCAAAGTGACGCCAGACAGTACTACGGGCGACTGCCTGGGTAAAGAAATATGCAAAGAACACCAGGGCACTTACACACTGGGTGCTGTGACCCCGTGAGCCGCGGTGTTCGAGTGCAAGATGGGGTGTGCTACCAACGGGCGCAGAGCATGGAGTAGCGTACGCGATGGAGGAAGCAAAGTGTTACCACTTTGTCGGAGCGGCGAAAGTACTGCCATCTGTTGATGGGAAGAAGAACGCGGACCACTAGGCCGACCGTTCACAATTTGAATTATTGATTTACATTTAAAATTTTATGTCGCAACTTCCACTCTGTTTTACTACAGTTCTGTACTGCCCTACTCAACATGTTCCTTTACCACGCATAATGCACTTTTAATGTTTTTCATGTAACTTTCGATACAATGTTTATTTATTTTTTTTTTCATTCTTCATTTTAAATGAAAATCAGAAATTCAAATTGTGAACGGCCGAGCAAGTGGTCTCGCGTTCTTCTTCCCATCAACAGATGGCAGTACTTTCGCCACTCTGCCGCCTCCCTCGCATCCGCTAGTCCATGGTCTGCTCTCGTTGGTAGCGCACCGCATCTTGCACTTGTCCACCGCGGCGCTCTGGGTCACAACACCTAGCGTAAGTGTCCTGGTATTCTTTGTATATTTCTTTACCCAGACAGTCGTCAGTAGTACTGTCTGGTGTCACTTTGGCACTGACTTGGGATTCACAGCACCTGACCCGACCGGTGGTTCTTAAATGTATTTAAATTTCTTTATGGATTTTTGTTTTCATATGTATTAAAAAAACTGAATGTGTGTGTGAAATCTTATGGAACTTAACTGCTAAAGTCATCAGTCCCTAAGCTTACACACTACTTAACCTAAATTATCCTAAGGACAAACACACACACCCATGCCCGAGGGAGTACTCGAACCTCCGCCGGTACCAGCCGCACAGTCCATGCCTGCAGCGCCTTAGACCGTTATGTGTATTGCTGTGTGTAAAAATTATCCCCCTTCTCTTGTTATTTTCAGGAAGTCACCTGAGGATGTGCCCTTATGAGCCCGAAACTGTTCATGTGTTAAATAAAAAAAAAAAAAACTTACAACTGTAGCGGTATTTTCAATCTCTGCTACAGAAAATTGCTGACGATGACAGACTAATTAATTGAGAACCTGAGTTTACGTATAAAACTGACGGGCAGAGAAGTTCGTGAAACATTTAACAAAGAATGAAACGATGGTCCAAGTAGGCTGCATTATTTTCACTGTCCTTGCAACTGAACAGTTCACTCGTGGATCATTTTCAAGTACATTTTCCAGCTGGAAATTTCAGATATGTGCTCAATGTGACATACTGTTGAAATTGGTCAGTTGCACGGATGATAAAAAAAATACACACTACTTGGACCATGTTTTCATTCTAAAAACACGTCGAGACTGCGAGTCCTCACAAAAATAATATTTTAAAACTTAACCGTGAATATCGCCGCGAAAAGTACGTTGCCAAAGATATTCCTGTCCTGCGGGTCACACTGCAACGTCAATACGCCGACAGTTTACAAGCGCCCCGTGGTACGCATCTGTTATCAACAGCCTCGACGCCGATCTCTTAACTGCGGCCACGCACTGCCGGCGCACACAACGCAGGACGGCCGTAGTTCGCGGCCTGACCTGGCGGCTAACGAGGCACGGCTGCGTATTGAGCGGTACGACGCACGCCGTCCCGCCCTGCGTGGCGTATCGTGCCGTGCCGTGCCGTGCTGTGGCCGGGCGTCGCCGGCCGTGTTGTGCGTGTCGTGTCGCCGCGCGTGAAACCTCCGCCCTCGCTCTCGATCCCGAGAGCGAAACTCAAGGACGGCCCAAGGACCACATTCGCAGTGTGTGTGTGTGTGTGTGTGTGTGTGTGGGTGTGTGTGCCGTCATACTAGGGGTTCTGGAGCGCCTCCGAAGCGGAGCTCGCCGTACGTTAAGCTCCAGTTCAGATGTGTATTACAAATCAAACCATCAGCCGATCCCTGCTCCAACTGGGCATCCAAGAGCAACAAAAATTTGATTTCCGCTATTTCACGCAATTATTAGCCAGTTTCAATAGTTTAATTTGCTGCATAATCTACTCATTAAGAGGTATAATATTATGTTAAAGTTTAAACACAGTAAGTCAAGTCTTAATATTAGACACTGTGCATATACACAGTGTAGTCACATTGTGACCACCTGCCAAAAGGCCTGAATAACCACCATTTGCAGCTCCGGACGTGCACGAAGGGACTCCGTGAGGTTCCTGGAGGTACCGACAAGAATGCTGAGCCGTTCGGACTCCAGGGCGATACCGACAGGGATGTAGGGCCATACCAACCCCAGGGCCGTGGTCAGCTGCGCTAGGTTGCTCAGTTGAGGAGAGCACAGAGCGCCCGATTGAGGTGGTCTCACAGGTTCTCGATTGGATTTAAATCCGGCGAGTTTAGTGGTCACACGTCTACGGTAGATTAATCCTGGTTCTCTTACATGGGCGGACATAGTCCAGAAGGATAGATACATACAGTATGTGATCGAAAGTGTCCGGACACCTGCCTGAAAATGACATACAAGTTCGTGGCGCCCTCCATCGGTAATGCTGGAATACAGTATGGTGTTCGCCCACCCTTAGCATTGATGACAGCTTGCACTCTCGCAGGCATATGTCCAATCAGGCGCTGGAAGGTTTCTTGGGGAATGGCAGCCCATTATTCACAGAGTGCTGCACTGAGGAGAGCTATAGATGTGGGTCGGTGAGGCCTGGCACGAAGTCGGCGTTCCAAAACACCCCAGAGGTGTTCTATAGGATTCAGGTCAGGATTGTGCGCAGGCTAGTCCATTACAGGGATGTTATTCTCGTGTCACCATTCCGTCAGATGCCGTGCATTACGAACAGGTGCTCGAGCGTGTTGAAAGATGTAATCGCTATCCCCGAATTGCTCTTCGTGGGAAGCAAGAAGGTGCTAAAAACATTAATGTAGGCCTGTGCTGTGACAGTGCCACCCAAAACAACCAGGGGGCGCAAGCACCCTCCATGAAAAACACGACCATACCATAACACCACGGCCTCCGAATTTTACTGTAGGCACTACACACACTGGCAGATGACGTTCACCGGGCATTCGCCATACCCTCACCATGCCATCGGATCGCCGCATTGTGTACGGTGATTCGTCACTCCACACAACCTTGCTTACGCTCCTCACATCAAGTGAGGCGTCGTTTGGCATTCACCAGCGTGATGTCTGCCTTATGAGCAGCCGCTCGACCATGAAATCGAAGTTTTTCTCACCTCCCGCCTAACTGTCATGGTACTTGCAGTCGATCCTAATGCAGTTTGGAATTCGTGAGTACTTGTATGGATAGATGTGTGCCTATTGTACATTCGACGCTCTTCAACTGTCGGCGGTCTCTGTCAGTCAACAGATGAGGTCGGCCTGTACGCTTTTGTGCTGTACGTGTCTCTTCAAGTTTCCACTTCACTATCACATTGGAAACAGTGGACCTAGGGACGTTTAGGAGTGGGGAAATCTCTCGTACAGACGTATGACACAAGTGCCACACAATCACCCGACCAAGTTCGAAGTTCGTGAGTTCTGCTCTCTCACGATGTCTAATGACTACTGAGGTCGCCGACTCGTTGTGCCAGCCAGGGTGGCCGAGCGGTTCTAGGCGCTACAGTCTGGAACCGCGCGACTGCTACGGTCGCAGGTTCGAATCCTGCCTCAGGCATGGATGAGTGTGATGTACTTAGGTTAGTTAGGTTTAAGTAGTGACTGATGACCTCAGATGTTAACTCCCGTAGGATATTCCATAGGATATTACTGAGAACATTTGGAAAACAGAAATGACTCCAGAAGAGTGGAAAACGTCATTAATCCACCTACTTCGTAAAAGGAGATACAAACACAATGTTAAAAATTACAGAATGTCACTTCTGTCACTGGCATCCACGAATGCTATTAAAATCTCTTCTGAATAGAGTTCAAGTAACTTGAAGCAAAGGTAAGATACTGCAGAGAACAAACTTGTTAACTTCAAATCAATAATTCGCCAGATAATATTAACGACCAAACCTATTATAGATCATTTATTGAGCTCAAGAGACCATATACTCAGTTGGACAGAGGAGCAATAAATAAAATCATTTGAGAATTTTGCGTTAAAGCAAAATATTACAGAGCGCCTCGTTAGGCCGTGAAGACCCAAGGGATGTCTGCCGGCCGTCGTGTCTTCCTCTGCCTTGAGAGCGTATAGGCAGCGCTCCCCCGGCCGTTTTGCAGACTTTCCAGACCTTGGACCTACTACTCGCTCAAGTAGCACCTACCTTGGTACCACGAGGCTGACTTAAGGGAACATTAGCAGATAGGATTCGTAAAACTCTGACAAATACAACTTAAGTTAAATTTATCTCATTTGGAACAGGAAGTGATGTTAAACACTACAGGTAATTAGCGTCCCCCTCTTTCTTGTCTAACTGTGATTTAGGAAAACCTTTAAGGATCTGTAGTTGAGCTAAAAAGTAACAAAGGTAAACCAGTTTCCTGCAACGGAAAACAAATGGAATTAGTTGACTGGCTAGCTCTTCCACAAAATCTGACAGAAGAAGTTACTCAAAAACTCTCTAGGAGAAAACAGCGAATCGAACTGGTCACTCCATATAACCATGAGAGTCCATAGTCTTCAGTGATTTATTTATTGACTCAATCTCCCTCTTGTGTAAAAAGCAAAACAAGAACATTATACTAAAGCCCTAAGACCACAATATGTCTAGGAGTGTGAATGTTTTAGGATCAACTATTAAATGGACAGAATAGAAGTGGGCTGTTTGAGACACGGAGTACTAGAAAAATAATGAGTGCAATAAAACCTACAAAGTCTTGGAAAACGGGAAGTAACGATGGAATTACCAGAACATAGAGAAAATATCAGAAGTAATGGTAAAGTGAAGATTAATCTTCTTTGGAATCTTCTACCCAGTGAATATGCCAACGAAACAAATATCCCTACATTTCTGGAAATATCAGTCGGTAATAGTACGGATTACAAAAGGAAGAAAAGAACTGGAAAGAAACAACATCAAAGATGCAAAAATAACAGAAAATTACGTTTAAAAGAAAAGAAATGCTTGGTTTAGAAGGCTTTCCAGGTATAAGAAATAAGAAATCTGGGACAACGTGGGCAGAAGAAAGGAGATGGTATCATTACGAAAATATGAAGAATTACTGGGAAGATACTGAAAACAGAGTACGAAGAAGAACTGAAATTTTTTGTGATCATATTTCGTCGGCACGAAGATATTTTGAGGTCTGCGTAGTGGTAAGCGATAACTGTGGTGGTCTTCCGATTCAATGTGATATATCCATTTCACGTTGTGGAATCAGTAATTAATTACAAATAAATAGGGTGAATGCTTGTAATTTATTCTGTCGCAGGGAAACCGAAACTCCGAGATCGAACTGACTTTACGAAATCTTAGCGGTGGAGCAGTTCCAGCGCATTGTCGACGTCTGCAACGAATTTTGAGCTGGTGCACTCCTACACATTTCTCTGGCACCATTATCAACGACTCTGTCTTAATTATATGGAGGAAGCCACTTTACTGCAAGAAGTGCCAGTATTAACAACGCCAGCCTCAAGTGTTTTTCCACCACTCACTGTCATTCACAGGGACTGATGTCAGAGGTACATCGTAACCAAACAGCCGCGATTTTCTAAGTAACGACTTATTTAAGCACACTTAGTTACCTGAAAGTCTGCATCTATTGCAGTATACTTTGACCGTGTCAGTTTCCGCTGTAAATGTGATTATTTAATTACCGATATACCGAAACATTTGGCCACTACCCACCGACACGCTGTAAAGCAAGTATATAAGCAGAACAGAGATGAACGGAGAACTACTGCAGCTACGATACCGGCGGCAAAAGGAGAAATCCACTGAGATAAGTGACATCAAGGGCATATTGTTATGGTACGGCGCCTGGGACAGCGCTTATCTGAAACGGCAAAGACAGTCTGCTGGCCGTATGCTGCTGTCGTGAGCAACTACGGAAGGCTGTTGAAGGCCGGTGAAACTAAAAGTAGACAACAACATGTTGGACGTCCATGTCTTGTCACAAAGCGTAGAGGCCGGAGGCTTGCACATTCCATACAACAGAACAGCTGCCGATCTGTGACAGATATGTCTGCACAAACATTGTAATCTGTCGTCATAAGTCTTACAGAACAAATTGTTCAGCGGATACTGTTGAACAAGGAGCTCAACACCAGACCAACACTGGGTTTTCTCCTGCTCGCTCACTGATATCAGCAGTTACGACTTAAGGTAGCAAGGGATCACCGAGACTGTACTGTGGATCGATGGAGACGTGTCGCCTTGTCGGATGAATCACGTTTGTCCGGAGATGCCTTTGTCTAGGTGAACGGCTATTTGATAGATGCATTGCGCCACAGATACACCCTGATGGGCGAGTTTTGTACTATGGGGAACGTTCACCTTGGCGCCCATGGGATCTGTAGTAGTAATCGAAAGCACCATGAGAACTGTGGAGTGCGTGAGTATTAGGGCGTGCCATTTGACTCATTCATGCTCGACGTTTTCCACTGTTGTGATGACATCTTCCAGCCGGATAACTGATCGGGTCATAAGACTAGAATCGTTCGGGAATGAACTCACCTTACACCAGGCAACACGGCTAGTGGACGATGTATGTCGTGAACGTTCGTTACGTCACAGCACTGGGGCGGTATTGTCAGACATTAAGAAGGCTTTAGACTGCGTCTGACAAAGGTTTCTTGCACAAAGTCGGCAATTTTGAGGTGCCCGGACATCTGATCAAGATGCTGCACTCATTCCTCAGGGATAGAACCCTTTATGCCCACATCGACGGAGCCAGCAGCAACAGAAAACACGCGGAGGCCTTTGTACCACAAGGCTCTGTCCTTGGGCCGGTTCTATACCTGCAGTACACAAATGACATCTCTCAACACCAGGGTAACGAGACTGCACTGTAAGTTGATCAACAGCAATCAATAGATATGGCCCAAACATTAATTACATCGCGATGTAACAGCAAAGTCACCTTCAGGAGATAACCTAGTGGTGCACACTCTGAAAAATTAAAATTAATCCAAGCAAATGTCAAGCAGTAATGTTCACTTCCAAAAGACATCCACCACAACGCCAGATACACCTCGACGGGTTGGATGTTCCTTCGATGAACTCCATGACATATTAAGCCTTGAAATTGACAATAAATTAACCTGGAATACACACATAACAAATGCGCGTAATAAAGGTAGGGGCAGAGCCCTGCAGCTCTATCCTTTCCTTAAAGGCCCCATAGCCTGAGCCAAACTCCTTTTATACAAAACAGTCATCCTTCCTTGTCGTTCTCTATGAATCCGAAGTTTGCAGCATGAACTCAGAGACACGTCCTAAAAAGATCCAGCGTTTGCATGAACGGATCCACTCACACACACACACACACACACACACACACACACACACACACACACACACACACACACAGCGATCTAAGCAGGCACAAAATTACTATCATCATCAAAGAAAGAGCCACCGACTTCTTCAAAAAATTGTTCAAATGGATCTGAGCACTATGGGACTTAACCTCTATGGTCATCAGTCCCCTAGAACTTGGAACTACTTAAACCTAACTAACCTAAGGACATCACACACATTCATGCCCGAGGCAAGATTCGAACCTGCGACCGTAGCGGTCGCGCGGTTCCAGACTGTAGCTCCAAGAACCGCTCGGCCACTCCGGCCGGCTGTCAATTTACATCGCATATTATAATATATAGAGTACATCTAGAAAAGTGGCAGGATTTTTCACCGTTAACTAGTGTTCTGCCATAACCTAGAATTTCTCACTTCGTAGCTGACGAGAGTTAACTTTCAAATCAGAACTGGTAATAGCACTTACAGGTAGGAGAATGCTGCTTCAGACTTCCCTAGTTCCGGCACTTATCGAGAGAATAACAATGTCGCAGAGACCATTGGTTTTGCATCCCTTTTTTTTAAACCGGTACTGTTTGCATATATTTGTCCTCCACTTCCGAAGAAATATCCAAGTCATTACGGGAAGTGCGATCCTCGATAAAAGGAGGAAAGAAAATGCGTTAGGTGAACGCATTGCCTCCGAAACGGGGAATGAAAATGACCGCCTGCAAAGAGGCGCACAGTAATGGGGGCGTGCGACTGACGCTGCACGAGTGGGTGCCAGGGCTCGGCGTGCACAGTGATTCACGACTCAAGAGGTGGTGGGGGGAGAGACTAGGCGAACAGCCGCTTTCATTCGCACCACTCCATGGCGGACCTGATGGAGGAATTTATTTCGCCGCTCACTTCTCATTCATCTAGGTGCGGGAAACTGCGCATGTGAAATAACCGAGAGCTCACCTTCCGGCTCCTCGGACTGAAAAGGACGCCCCCTGACCGGTCTTTCATTTCGCTAGTGAGCGCCGGAATTTTTCACAGGGGGAGAGAAAAACGATGTCAATAAAAGTAGTGCATCCGGTAACTGGAGGATTTTCATCTTTCCGAGAGCTGCAGCAGTAACTTGCGCCGGAGAAAGGTGACTGCGTATTTAATTAGAGTCGTATCGTGACCACTGCTGGCATTAGCGAGTGTTTGACTGACGAAGTGTAAGACAAGCTTTAGTGCCACGATGTAGCACTCTAGGAAAAATCTGAAAGTACCACTACAAATCAAATAGAATTTATCAGCATTCTACTAATTCCTTGCATCATTATTTCATTTACACACCCTCTTCCATTAATGACATCAAGAACAACCTTCAGCGACTTGGAACGAATCTAGTTATACATCAACAGGCAGAAGACTCTAATGGCCACTTCTGTAAAGTATACTAAAAAAAAAAAAAAATCATGAGTGGTGCTACGACACGACAGATCTTCCTGCCCTACCCACGAATTAGTTGGACAGCATGGCCCTCTTTTGGTATAACGAGAGAAGATTGAGGCTACTTCGTTCAAAAGGCGAATTACACTTCATTACGCAATGCTTCGTAGACAGAACATGAAGGTGCTGTCTCCAGTGTTCCATGCCGGACTCATAATCCGGATATACCACTGCGAGGTGATCGAGCATACTTATGGCTCTGAATTCACAACTGGTCGCTTGTTTCTATGGATCTAAAATAATAATAATCCGGCTATGGACCATTTCCCGTCAGACACTACACAAGAACATCGGTTAGCTAAGCCTTAATCCCCGACAACGTGTATCATTTCTATTCACGAAACTGTGCGATAACTACTGTCAACTTCGTCGTTTGTTTCAAAAGTGTTGTTGCATCAGGTGATTTCCAGCCTCAGTGCTTCTTTTTACGATGTTCTACTTTTGTTTACATGTCTTGCTACACAGAGTGAATCACTTTTCACCTATCAGACAGCGCGTCCTGTGTACAATACATTTTGCTTCCTGAAGTTGAGCTCTTTCAACACATTGTGTCTATACAAGTGCGGACACCATACAATGTGGTGACAAAGGGCATGGGATACCTCCTAATTCGTATCGGACCTCCTTTTTCCCGGCATAATGCAGGACGAGGATTGGATTCAGTAAGTCGTTGGAAGTCCTCTGCAGAAATATTGTGCCATGATGGGTCTACAGCCATCCATGACTGCGTAAGCGTAGTCGGTGCAGGATTTCGTTCACGAACTGGCCACTTGATTATGTTCCGCAAATGTTCTATGGGATTCATGTGGAGGGTCTGGGTGACCAAATCATTGTCCAGAATACTCTTCAAACTGAAACGTCCCCTTTGAACAATTATACAAGACTGTGCTTAAACTGACACACAATACTTTTAGCTCAACGCAATCTGACTTTCAATAATCCCTACAAAAGAATGGCCCTGACTAACATTAACCTATACCTTTCACAAATCACTTACCTCACAAAAATCTTCGTTACTCGAACTACTGCAATACAGCGAGCGCCACTACTGCCACTAAATAAAAGCTTCAAACTACGGAAGGCACTAACTACAGATAGGCATAGTTAGCAAATGAAGGATTTTAATAGAGAACAAATAATGTGTTTACCTTAATAGTGTTGAAAAGTCAAAATATATATAGCAGTTCATGACATCCAGTCTTACAAATTTCAACACTCCGCCATCTCTCTCCCCACATCCACCAGTGCTGGCGGCTCACCTCCAACTGCGCAACGCTACGCTCTGTTCACATCCAGCTGCCCAACACTACAATGGCCAACAACAATGCAAACCAGCCACATACTGCACGCAGCACAGCCAGTGATTTTCATACAGAGCGCTACGTGGCGTTACCAATATAAAACCCTAAACAGCATACTTACAAAACCAATCACGAACAGTTACGGCTAAGGGATATGGCGCATTTCCATTCATGACAATTACTTTTTTTTTGTAACAGTAAGTCCGTAAATGGGTGATAATCGTCTCCAAATAGCCGAACATCCAGGCCCAGTCAATTTGATGTAAACACAGCACGCACCGCTATGGAGCCACCATAAACTTGCACAATGCCTCGTTGACAACTTCGGTCCACTGCTTCGTGGGGTCTGCGCCACACTCCAGGCCTACCATCAGTTTTTACCATCTGAAATCGGGCCTCATCTGACAGTATACGGTTTTACAGTCGTCCAGGGACCAAACGAGAGGTCACTGCTCTCAGCAAAGACATTCGCGTCGGTCGTTTGCTGCCATAGTCCATTACCGCCAAATTCACCGCACTGCCCTAACGGATATGTTCGCCGTACTCTCCACGTTGATTTCTGCGGTTTTTTTCACGTAGTGTTACTTGTCTGTTAGCAGTGACGCAAACACTGTTGCTCTTGGCCGCTAAGCGAAGGCCCCTCGTCACTGCTGTGTACGTATTGAGAGGCAACGTCTGAAATCTGGTACTGTCGGCGTAGTCTTGTCACCGCTGATCTCGAAATACTAAATTCCCTAACGATTTCCGAAATGGTATGCCCCATGCGTCTACCAATATTCTGAGTTCGAAGACTGTTAACTACCGTCGTGCCACCATAGTCACGTCGGAAACTTTTCACGTAAATCACCTGCGTACAATTGACAGTTCGGCCAAGGAACTGTCCCTTTATACCTTAGGTACGCGATACTACCGTCATCTATACAGGGTGTTACAAAAAGGTACGGCCAAACTTTCAGGAAACATTCCTCACACACAAAGAAAGAAATTATGTTATGTGGACATGCGTCCGGAAACGCTTACTTTCCATGTTAGAGCTCATTTTATTACTTCTCTTCAAATCACATTAATCATGGAATGGAAACACACAGCAACAGAACGTACCAGCGTGACTTCAAACACTTTGTTACAGGAAATGTTCAAAATGTCCTCCGTTAGCGAGTACACATGCATCCACCCTCCGTCGCATGGAATGCCTGATGCGCTGATGCAGCCCAGGAGAATGGCGTATTGTATCACAGCCGTCCACAATACGAGCACGAAGAGTCTCTACATTTGGTACCGGGGATACGTAGACAAAAGCTTTCAAATGCCCCGACAAATGAAAGTCAAGAGGGTTGAGGTCATGAGAGCGCGGAGGCCATGGAATTGGTCCTCCTCTACCAATCCATCGGTCACCGAATCTGTTGTTGAGAAGCGTACGAACACTTCGACTGAAATGTGCAGGAGCTCCATCGTGCATGAACCACATGTTGTGTCGTACTTGTAAAGGCACTTGTTCTAGCAGCACAGGTAGAGTATCACGTATGAAATCGTGATAACGTGCTCCATTGAGCGTAGGTGGAAGAACATGGGGCCCGAATCAAGACATCACCAACAATGCCTGCCCAAACGTTCACAGAAAATCTGTGTTGATGACGTGATTGCACAATTGCGTGCGGATTCTCGTCAGCCCACACATGTTGATTGTGAAAATTTACTATTTGATCACGTTGGAATGAAGCCTCGTCCGTAAAGAGAACATTTGAACTGAGATGAGGATTTACACATTGTTGGATGAACCATTCGCAGAAGTGTACCCGTGGTTGCCAATCAGCTGATGATAGTGCCTGCACACGCTGTACATGGTACGGAAACAACTGGTTCTCCCGTAGCACTCTCTATTCAGTGACGTGGTCAACGTTACCTTGTACAGCAGCAACTTCTCTGACGCTGACATTAGGGTTATCGTCAACTGCACGAAGAATTGCCTCGTCCATTGCAGGTGTCCTCGTCGTTCTAGGTCTTCCCCAGCCGCGAGTCATATGCTGGAATGTTCCGTGCTCCCTAAGACGCCGATCAATTGCTTCGAACGTCTTCCTGTCGGGACACCTTCGTTCTGGAAATCTGTCTCGATACAAACGTACCACGCCACGGCTATTGCCCCGTGCTAATCCATACATAAAATGGGCATCTGCCAACTCCGCATTTGTAAACATTGCACTGACTGCAAAACCACGTTCGTGATGAACACTAACCTGTTCATGCTACGTAATGAAGTGCTTGATGCTAGTACTGTAGAGCAATCAGTCGCATGTCAACACAAGCACCGAAGTCAACATTCATTGCCTTCCTTCAATTGGGCCAACTGGCGATGAATGGAGGAAGTACAGTACATACTGACGGAACTAAAATGAGCTCTAACATGGAAATTAAGCGATTCCGGACACATGTCCACATAACATCTCTTCTTTATTTGTGTGTGAGGAATGTTGGCCGTACCTTTTTGTAACACCCTGTATATGTACATATCGCTAACCCATGACTATTGACACGCTAGTGTGTTTGGGGTTGTAATCCCGAGCTAGTCTGGTTGCCTCTCCTCCTGGAAACTCTATAAGACAAATCTTTTTATTAACACAGGTAGTATGGAATGAAGAGAGTATCTGTGGCATTCTGTCTGCTAAAAGCTGTACTCCAAATCACCTGTCTGTTCACCAAGATTGTTCTCTGTAATGACTTCTACCACAGATCGTCGACTATCCTGCTTTATAGAATGGGCAGGCCTTCATCCATGTTCAGTGACGAGGCGTGGGTGTCCGATACCTGATCGCCTACTCGTGACTTCGTGGTCTTTTCGACCAGCAGCACGATAACAGCCAACCGGATACACCGTTTCCGAGATGCTCTTTGCCAGGCGGCAAGCCGTAACAACCCTCCCTTGGGTAGCTCAGTTGGTAGAGCACTTGCCCGCGAAACGCAAAGGTACCGAGTTCGAGTCTCGGTCTGGCACACAGTTTTAATCTGCCAGGAAGTTTCAACCGTCCTTTTGTCAAAATCGCTAGTGTCAACAGATTTCCGCATTTGCAGTTCACATCACCGCCCGTCTCTACACTGCTCATGTACGAGGTGACAATTATTGAACTATATGAAACAAAATCGTCGTAACTTCAACACGGTTTGCGTTAGGACGTCAAATTCAACGGTCGGTCTCGGGGCATGCTGGAAATTAGTATGCCCATGCGCACGCGCCTTATTTTTGTCGGCCATTTTCCGGTGAAAATTGGCGAAATAAGCAATATTGACGCATTTGGGGAACTGATAATCCGCATTTTGC
Source organism: Schistocerca americana (assembly GCF_021461395.2). NCBI lineage: Eukaryota > Metazoa > Arthropoda > Insecta > Orthoptera > Acrididae > Schistocerca > Schistocerca americana. The sequence continues at coordinate 623,962,310 of NC_060123.1, read as the reverse complement.
AAACGCGAAGTCTCTTCACCCTCAACAGGTGACCGTATGATGTGCAATGTCCAGTCACGGAATAACCGATCAATATTCCTTGATGGCACGGTGACTACCGAACGGCACGTGAACGTTTTGGAAGATGATCTCATCCCCATTACCCAAAGTGACCCTGATTTCGACAACATGTGGTTCGTGCAAGACTGAGCTAGACCCCATCGAAGTAAGACAGTACTTGATGTTCTGGAGAAGCACTTTGTGGATCGCATTCTGGCTTCCATATTCTCCGGATCTCAACACATGCGACTCCTATTTGGGGCTATACTAAAAAAAAGACAAGGTGTACAGCAATACCCTAGAACCATTGCTGAGCTGAAAATAGCCATTCAAGAGATCGTCAACAGCATCGATATTCCGACATTTCAGGGGGTTATGCAGGATTTCGCTGTTCGTCTGCGCCACATCATCGCCAATGATGTCAGGCATATCGAACATGTCATACCACAAATCCGAATATCTGTAGAGACATTTGCATTTTGAATAAAGTGTATGCACGCCATAAATCGTAACTAATTTACGCTTTTTAATGTAGTTCAATAATTGTCACCCTTGCCGCGTCACCAGCACGCAAGTGCCACCAGACGCAGTGAGCGTCTTGCTCGGCAACGGTGATAATGTTTTGACCTGTGAGCACATGCGAGGATAACTTCTCCCGTGGCATCGTGAGGAAGGCTGCTAGCTAGTCTTGGGCAGGTATGTGGAACTGCAATGATTGAAATGCTACGAACAGTGAACAACCATCCAGGTAAAGATGAAATGTCGCAGCATTGCTAAGAAGGTATCGTGACGTTCCACACAGTGTTTATGAAGATCATCAAGAGAATTTTTGGGCATGGCGCTGACCGTAATTTTAGGAGTAATATGCAACGGACGTGTCGATAGCAGCCTTGGAGACATTATACAAGCAATCGTGAAACGTTTCTTGGAAGCGGTAGAAGAACGCGAGATTACAGTTAAACGTCTAATAAACAATGACGTCATTAGAGACAGTACAAGGTCGGATCAGCGTAGGATGCGCAAGGAAACAGGCCTTGGCTTTTCAGAAGAACATCCCGGAATTTCCCTGAAGCGATTTAGGAAAACCACGGATGGCCGGACGCGAGTTTCATTCCCACGGTCGACGGCTCAGAGACCAGTGTGCTGACGACTGCGCCACCTCCCTCGGTGGAAGTGGCGGTCGCGGCTGCATTTCCAATAGCGAAAAATCTTACAACCGGCCCTTCGCTATGCGGGTGTGGATTTGACAGTGCCTGAAGCTCGTGATGCAACGAATCACGAAAAAATACAGTACAGCATGATTCTGTACCTCACCTGAAACGATATGAAAAACTTTTCACTATATTCCATAGCGCGTGAGAAACAAGCTGTTTCGCCCAGTAAGTGGATAAAGGCCGTGTTAATTATTCTTTTGAAGCTAAGCGTATACCTTCCTCGTGGTAGTCACTGTCATAATGTTAGCTTCGAAGGTTCCACGACACGATCAGACACCGACCCGTCTGCGTTTTTGATGCCCAACACTTCCCTCGTCGTTTACGGCGTGGAACCAACGCGAAATTTGGCTTAGCGGCAGTTGGTCGGCAATATGTATCGATGTTCAAGCAAGACTAAGATGTTTTAAGTGCTATCAATCGCGTCGGACCTAATTTTGACCGGCGTATTGCAGCAACTCGACGTGACATGGATTCAGCAAGTCGTTGGAAGACCCCTGCAGAAATTTTAAGCCATGCTTCCTCTATAGCCGTGCACAAGAGCTAAAGTGTTGTCGGTGCACAATTTTGTACACGAAATTACCTCTCGATTATGTCCCATAAATGTTAGATGGGACTCTTTTCGTGCTATCTGGGTGGCCAAATCATTCACTCGAATTGTCCAGAATGTTCTTCAAACAAGTCGCGAACTGTTGTGGCCCAACAAAACCTGCAATGTTAATTGGGAACGTAGGGTCCGTGAAGGGCTGCAAATGGCCTCCAAGTAGTCGAACATAAATATTTCAATAAATGATGCCTTCAGTTCCACCAGACGACCCAGTCGATTCCATGTAAACATAGTCCACACCGATTATGGAGTCACCACCAGCTTGCACAGTGCTTTGTTGACAACTTTGTTCCGTGATTTCGAGGGGTCTGCACCACCCTCGAAACCTGTCGTCAGCTCTTACTAACTGAAATCTGGACTCATCCCTACCGGGCCAGTCGTCTAGGGGCCGAGCCATATGGTCACGAACCAACACTTACTCAAAGGAAGGCCTCGGCGCTTGTTCGTGACGTCACGTCAGCTAGGCACGGCGAACGCCAGGTCTGTTGCAGGAAGAAACGCCTGGGCGTGCGTATCACTATACATCTCTTATTTTTGGACAAAATGTTTGGTATTGTTTTGGATTCACCAGTTTTATTTAGATGAAAGATTTTCTTACTATCGTAAAGCTAGAAATGAAGATCATAGTTCTGTATTACTGAATCCTGTCGAAACAAACGTAGATCAATATGAGAAGATGCTTTGCCCCATTGCAAGCTTCGGAAATTTTACATTCAAGTAATTATATTTACTTGATCCATTTTGTTATCGAAACTTACCCCAACCCCCTTACAATGAACTCGTTTCTTTTATTTATTTATTTATTTTCGTTTGAAATCGCCACTGGAATTGTGAACTAATTTACATGTGTAAATGTCCAACTGTTGCAAGTCATTAGTTTACAGTCGTTTTCAACGAAAGGAATTCTAAACAGGAAACAAAATAGCTTCATACATCGAAAATACTGCTGAGCTTAAACTTTTTTAAACATGCACATTAGAAAAGATAAATATACCCTTCTTGCAACTGAAAGGAGAATATAAGATAAAAAAAATTTATTTGATAAAACAAGTATCTCTCTTTTGCCTGTTCATCTGTCCCCCACTCCCTCCCCCAACGTGTACAATCGCAAGATATTTCATTAACGTTCAGTGCTCCTCACCCCATAGTCAACCAAGATAACTAAAGAAGAGCACCAATATGTTCACAGTTTCTTGTAAAAGCAACCCAGTACAAACGTAACTTCCTCAGATTTTCAAATAAGGTAAAGAAGCACGAATTCTGTTGCTGCTGGCCCATGAAGCTGTTTTTGTATGTCAATCCTTAAAACAGAAATCTCTCAGAACAATGTGTGTTGGTCAACTACCGTCAATAGTTTCACATTTTCCTGTGTCAGAGAGGGAGACACCACCATTATGAGTATGCCTGCAACAGACCTGGCGTTGGCCGTGCCTAGCTGACGTGACGTCACGAACAAGCGCCGAGGCCTTCCTTTGAGTCGGTGTTGCACGAACCCGAGAGGGGCGCTGCTGGCGATGTGTTGTCAGCAAAAGCACTCGCGCCGGTTGTCTGCTGCCAAAGACCATTGACGCCACATTTTGCCGTACTGTCCTGATGGATACATTCATCTACGTCCCACATGCATTTCTGCAGATATTTCACGCAGTTTGCTTATCTGCCAGCAGTGACAACTCTAAGCAAATGCCGGTTCTCTCGGTCGTTAAGTGAAGGCCTTCGGCCACTTCATTGCCCGTGTTGAGAGGTAACAGATCTGAAGATGGTCATTACTGACTGAAACCGGTCATCGTCCAAGGACTTTATATTGTGATCAAAGATTGGAATAAAAAAAATTGACAGTGCCTGGATCACAGTTTGTATTCGCGACTATGTCGCAGCATGTGAAAACAACAAATAATATGTTCAGGATGTTTCACAAAGATTAATACAATTTCAGAAAACTATATCTTGTAAATGAACGAAGACAGAAATTCTGCTGAATTTTAACTTACACATAGGACTACAGAGTTTTTATGTTCTCGAGAAATGTACGATTCTGCAATGGATGTCAAAAAATTGTGTGTGAATTCCTAAGGGACCAAACTGCTGAGGTCATCGGCCCCTAGTGTAACACACTGCTTAACCTAACTTTAAGTAACTTATGTTAAGAGCAACACATACACCCATGCTCGAGGGAGGTCTTCAACCTCTGGCGGGAGGGGCCGCGCAGTCCGTCTTGCAACAGGCAAGATTCCACATTCATACATTTCCGAAAAGCGTTTTACACGGTTGTCCAATGCAGACTGTTAACGAAGGTACAAGCATACGGAATAGGTTCCCAGATATGAGAGTGACTCGAAGACTTCTTAAATAACAGAACCCAGTATGTTGGCCTCTACGGCGAATGTTGTTGAGAAACAAGGGTATCGTCAGGAGAGCGCTAGGAAAGAGTGATATGAGAGCTATTATTCTCTGTATGCATAAATGATCTGATAGACAGGGTGGACAGTAATCTTGTTTCCTGATTATGCTGTGGTGTACGGTAAGGTGTCGTCGTTGGGTGACTGTAGGACGACGTAGGAAGAGGTAGATAAAATTTGTAGCTGAGCTAAGAATGGCAGCTTACTCTAAATACAGTAAAAGGTAAGTTAATGCAGACGAGAAGGAAAACCAATTTTGTATTCTGTAGCGTTCGAATAAAGTACTAGCAGCGTGTTGTTCGACACAGCTACGGCCATTAAATATCTACGTGTAACGTTGCAAAGCTATATGAAATGGAAAGAGCATGTAAGCATTGTAGTACGGAAGACGCATGGTCGACTTCGGTTTATTGGCAGAATTCTGGGAGACTGTAGATCATCTCGTATAGAACTCAAGTGCGGCCTATTATTGAGTACTGCTGAAGTGTTTGGAATTTCCAACACGTCGGGTTTAAGGAAGACATCGAAACAATTCAGTGGTGAACTACTAGATTTGTTACTGGTAGGTTCGAACGAGAGGCAAGTATAACTGAGATGCTACGGGAACTCAAATAAGGATCCCTGTAGGGAAGGTGCCGTACTTTTCTAGGAACGATAATGAGAAAAATTGGAAAAAAGTCATTTGAAACTGACTGCAGAACGATCGTGTTGCCTCTATAGTCCTTACGCACAAAGCGTGTTAAAGACAAGATACGAGAAATAAGGACTCACGCAGAGGCATATACGCTATGTGATCAAAAGTATCCTGACACCCACAAAAAATTGGTTTTTCATCTTAGGTGCTTTGTGCTGCCACCTACTGCCAGGTGCTCCATATCAGCGACCTCAGTAGTCATTAGACATCGTGAGAGAGCAGAATGGGGCGTTCTGCAGAACTCCGAAAGTGGTCAGGTGATTGTGTGTCGTGTCATTCGTCTGTAGGCGAGATTTCCACACTCCTAGACATCCCTCGATTCACTGTTTCCGATGTGATAGTGAAGTGGAAACGTGAAGGGACACGTACAGCACAAAAGCGTACAGGCCGACCTCGTCTGTTGACTGACAGAGACCGCCGACAATTGAAGAACGTCGTAATGTGTAATAGGCAGACATCTATCCAGACCATCACACAAGAATTCCAAACTGCATCAGGATCCACTGCAAGTAATATGGCAGTTAGGCGCGAGGTGAGAAAACTTGGATTCCATGGCCAAGCGGCTGCTCATAAGCCACACATCACGCCGGTCAATGCCAAACGACGCCTCGCTTGGTGTAAGGAGCGTAAACATTGGACAATTGAACAATGGGAAAACTTAGTGTGGAGTGACGAATCACGGTACACATTAAGACGATCTGATGGCAGGGTGCTGGTATGGCGAATACCCGGTGAACGTCATCTCCCAGCATGTGTAGCCAACAGTAAAATTCGGAGGCAGTGGTGTTATCGTGTGGTCGTGTTGTTCATGGAGAGAGCTCGCATCCCTTGTTGTTTTGCCGGCCGCTGTGGCCGAGCGGTTATAGGCGCGTCTGGAACCGCCCGACCGCTACGGTCACAGGTATGAATCCTGCCTCGGGCATGGATGTGTGTGATGTCTTTAGGTTAGTTCGGTTTAAGTGGCTCTAAGTTATAGGGGACTGATGACCTGAGAAGTTAAGTCCCATAGCGCTCAGAGTCATTTTGAACCTTTTTGTTTGCGTGGCACTATCACAGGACAGGCGTATATTGATGTTTTACGCACCTTCTTGCTTCCCATAGTTGATAAGCAATTGGAGGATGGCGATAGCATCTTTCAACACTATCGAGCAGCTGTTCATAATGCAAGGCCTGTGGCGGGGGGGTTACACGACAATAACATCTGTGTGATTCAGGTCAGGACTCAGTGCAGAGAACACCTTTGGGATGTTTTAGAGCGCCGACTTCGTGCCAGGCATCACCGACCGACATCGATACATCTCCTCGGTGCAGCACTCCTTGAAGTATGGGCTTCCATTCTCCAAGAAACCTCCCAGCACCTGATTGAACGTCTGTATGCGAGAATGGAAGCTATCATCAAAGATAAGGGTGGACCAACACCATATTGAATTCCAGCATTACCGATGGAAGGTGCCACGAATTTTTAAGCCGTTTTCAGCCAGGTGTCCGGATACTTTTGATCACATAGCGTGAACAATAGATTTTTCCTCGCTGTGTTTGGGAACCGTAAAGAAAACGACTAGTAAAATGGTACATGGTACCCTCCGTCATACACCTTACGGTAAGTTGCGCAATATGGATGTGGATGTAGGTGTACATAACATGGCGCGCAGTTGCAACTGGCTTGTACCTGTAGACTCGAAGAAAGTAAAAATCGTTTTATGCTACGGTATCGCTATCTGGAATCGACTTACGTTCGGTACGATCGAGAGGGTGAGCACGCTCACAGCATCAAGCAGATTCCCAACCCAGAGACACCCATAGGAACCGGTTACTTGCAACTAATAAGTCAAAGTCAACCCCAGGTAATTATCTTCATTCATGTCGAAGATACACTGTTCAAATGACTCTGAGCACTATGGCACTTAATATTTGAGGTCATCAGTCCCCCAGAACTTAGAACTGCTTGAACCTAACCAACCTAAGGATATCACACACATCCATACCCGAGGCAGGATTCGAACCTGCGATTTTAGCGGTCACGCGATTCCAGACTGAACCGCCTAGAACCGCTCGGCCACAACGGTCGGCGACGTTCTCTCTGAAACGTCCTGCAATTTGAAAGCGTACTTCGGTAACTACTCAGCAATCACTGATGGAGTGAACAAGCGGTAGACATCGGTTCTCGGCTGCTCTACTAACTGTCCTGATCGTGTCCTCAGCATCCGCTCACCACGTGAATTCGTTACGTAAAGGTGAGTTGGAGCAAACGTTGCCGGACTTGAGATTGTCTCACGTACTTCGACTCTATGACATGCATGTAACCTCCACAGGAACTAGACCATTTCATTAAGATGTAAACCACTTCGTTTTCTAGTTGTTCTAGGTATAAAAGATTATCTCCACCTTTCTTAAAATTAATCCTTCATTTTAAAACAAACGATGCGATGGCGAACCTTTATTGCTACATGATAAACATACGAGTCGTGCTTGATTATTTTATTCGTCAAAATACGTGCTGAATTAAAGCAATTGCTTACGTGCGATCACGTCTGTGACATAATTCAGATTTCAGTTAATGTCGAGAGCTCTTATAAACGTTGGCATTGACTACTATAATAATGGAAATTTACCTACCTCTCCCCCCTCCCCACTGATACATTTCACAGAGCATGAATGACAACAACAACAACAACAACAACAACAACACAATGAAGTCACATGTGCAAGAATGCTGAAATAGTGTCGCCTTTCTAAAGCAACGAGGAGGAAAAATTCTTAATAAAACCTTAAATAATGTGCGGATTTTCAGTTTTGCACATACGAGGTCTAATAGAATGATATTCCGACATGTTGTTAATTATAAAGGGGGGGGGGGGGGCGAGCAAAAAGGCAAAAACAAATAACACTTCAAAACACTGATTAAATCGTGATAACATCACGATCAATTCAGCCTTTGATGAAATCCTGAAATTAGATTCTCCATCGGGAGAGTGATGAGTTTTAGAAGTGTTAAAAATGGCTGCAGTACCAGTAGTTCCCGTTGTAGGAGTTTTTGTTGAACAACGGTTACAGGTTTCAGTTTTACATTAGATGAATTTCAAGATACGTAAAATACGAAAACACCTACACCCTACAGGGTGTCCCGAAAAAACACCGACAAACTTTACGGACAGGTTCCTTACACGAAAAGGAGAAAAAAATATTTGGTAATCCAGGGCTCCAAAGCGTATTCCTTAATAAATATGACCACTTGTTCATCTTCGCTACTATGAAACTTCATATTTTTGGGAGAGGTAGTATGGATCACTAAGGTGATCAGTCCCTAAGCTTTCACACTACTTATCCTAAATTATCCTAAGGACAAACACACACACCCATGCCCGAGGGAGGACTCTAACCTCCACCGGGACCAGCCGCACAGTCCATGACTGCAGCGCCTTAGACCGCTCGTCTAATCCCTCGCGGTTAGTATGGATCAATAAAGGAAAAAATCGAGTAAAAACGGGCGTTTAATACGCATACCTGAGGAGCTACAAACACTTGTTTAGTGGATGACATGTGTTCACGTTAACGAAGATGAGCAAGTACTCAAAGCTCTTAAGGTATGAATTTGACCCCATGTTTACTAGACCTTTTTTTCTTGTTTTGGCCAATACTTCCTCCTCCCAAAATATGAAAAGCAAAGGCCCTGCAGTATAAGGTACCTGTTTCACAGAATCGAAGGTGAACACGTGATCATACCTCGTAAGGTTTGCATTTTAGAGCCCATATTTACTAGACAATTTTTGATTACTCCTGGAGAAGGAAACTGTTCCTAAATTGTGTTTTGAGAGGTGTGGGAGGACAGCCTGAATATCTACATCTATATACAAACTCATCAAGTCATCGTATGGTGCATTGCAGACGATACCTTGTACCGCCAACAGCTATTTCCTTCCCTGTTCCAGTCCCAATAGAACAATAGAAAGACGACTGTCTGTATGCCACCGTACGAGCCTTAACTTCCCTTGTCTTTCTGGTCCTTACCATCAATGCACGTTGGCGATAGCATAGTGATTCTGCACTCTTTCACAAAAAGAACGTACTCTTTCCACCAGAGACTCACATCTGAATTCAGGAAGCATCTCGTAACGCTCTCGTGTTGGTCGAACCTACCGCTAACAAATACAAGAGCCTCACTCTAAATTGTTTCGACGTCAACCTTTAATTCTACCTATTTGGGATCCTAAAAAGCTGAGCAGTACTCGAGAATGAGTGGTACTAGTGTTCTATACGCGGTCTCGTTCATAGATGAACCACACTTTCCTAACATTCTCCCAAAAACCGATGGCGACCATTCGTCATCCATACTATCGTCCATACCTGCACATTCCATTTCATATCGCTTGGCAAAGATACGGTTATACATTTAATGGACCTGACTTGTCAAGCAGGAAACCACTAATGCTCTATTCACACATTAGGAAATTTTTATTCCTCCTCATCTGCATTAACTCACTTTTTTCTATATTTAGAGAAAGCTGCCATTCGTAACACCAATCAGAAATTCTGCACAAGTCATCTTGTATTTTCCTACAGTCACTTACCGAAGACACCTTCCTGTACACCACAGCGACATCAACGAAAAGCGTCGAGGACAACGTACTGGATCGTACTACTTAAGTCTTCAAGCCACTCACCTATCTGGGAACCAATTCCGTATGTTCGCATCTTCGTTTGTAGTCTACAGTGGGGCATTATACCAAACGCTTTCGGTTAGCCAAGACATGCTACACAAACATAGTTTACCAAAATTTCCGTAAAAGCTTAAATTGTAACCAATGGTAAGTAAGAAAATCATAAGGATATTGAATTAACTGTAAACGTTAAGTACCGAAATAAAGAAGTTTATATGTTCAGTAAATGGATGAGGAGCAGAACTTCTAAAGCAGGTTATGTATTGCTGTCTCGCTTTTGTAGCATGAGACTTCAGCATCTTAAACATTTCGCCACTCTGCTCCATGACATCGTTTGCTGTGTCTAAAATATCTCCATATTCTCCCTCTGGCGTTTGTTCCAGGTGTACCAACAAATTTCCTGCTGTGTGCTCTACGCTCTGCCACGTCAAGCCGTCGGCAGGACTCGCTCCTACGAGTTTCACCTTAACCTAAATTGATTATTTCCAGCGTTCCCACAGTGGATTTCGAGGTCGCTTGTCACGCGTTCTGAAGTGATCCACCCACCCATCGTGTTGAACCCTCACGAGCTCTGACCCACTGAAGACAGCCATAATGTTTCATCTCTCTCGCTCTTGAACTTCGGGATCATGATAATGTACAGTGTACAAGAAGTTGTACAGCTAAGATAAGATGTTCTCTAAAACCCTTTCAGTTCCTTGTACTGCATGTTCTTCGAAGTTATAAGATGAACATCAAGAAAACTAAAACAAAAGTAATGGGTTTTACGGGAATCAGTTCGGGGAAGCTTGAGTGAATGAGATTAGAAAATGATACTTTAAAAGCAGTAGATGAGTTTTTCTGTCGGGGCAATAACATAACTGACGATTTCCGACTTATAGAGAACATCAAATACCGACTGGCAACAGCAAGAACATCTTTTCTGAAAAAGAGAGTTGTCTGCATGAAATATAAATTGAAGTGTTAGGAAATCTTTTATGGAGGTATTTGTGTGGCATGTAGCCTTGTACGGAAATGAAACGTGAACTATCAAGAGTTCAAAGAAGTAAACCACAGGAACTTTTGAAATGTGGAGTTATAGAAATGCTGAATATTAGACGAGTAGATCCATTAAGCAATGAGGAGATACTGAATCGGAATGACGAGTAGTTTTTTTCATACAACTTGACTAAACGGAGGGATCGATTATTAAGGTACGTTCTGTGGCATCAAAAACGATCCCCTGTGTATTCCTTTATTGACTCAAAGATATCTCCAGTTACCATTGCAGTAGACACTGGATCACTGATACTGGCTGTGCATTAATGGAAACGTGTCGATTGGACGGATGAACCACGTAGACGGCCGCAGCCTGATGCGACTTCATCCAGGGGCACTGCTGCTTGAAACACGTACCGCAGCACGGCTGCAGATCGGTGAGAGACATTCACTTGCGATTCCATGGCACCTCCGGTAGCAATCTACGTCATCATGGAAAATGCGGACTACGTGAACATTATTGCCCACCACCTCCATCCCCCAATGCTTTGTGTGTTTCTCGACAGCGGTAGTATCTTCTTGCAGGATACCCGTGTCACAAGGCCATAGCCTTTCTATAAGGTTCGAGCCGCATGGTAGTGACCTTGCGCTGATGCATTGGACACAAAATTCGCCTGACCCGTACCCGATGTGACACGTCTGGGACACTATCTCGCCCCGGTTCTGCGTTCACAAACTACCTGAACGTAATTTACGGGAATTTTGTGAGCTGTGCGAAGATATCTGGTGCCATACACTTGGATAAACCTGCCAAAGACTTGTAGAATCCATGGCACGCAGAAGATATGCTTTATTGCGTTTTGGGTCATCAGTTAATGTTAAGAAACTTTTTGGATGACCGCATCCGTGACACAGTGAATCACTTTCGTGATGTAATCAGTTCTCAGGCGATGTTATAATGTTTTAAAAGAGCCAGGTGGCTGTATAGCGCGCAGTTGTTCTTACTGGACATCTGTTTTGCTAACTTGCTTTCGGACACTGCTCGAAGTGCAAGGTGCATGCAGATTGAGAAGTGGTCACCGGTGTACAAATAGTTGAACATTTTAACCCGAGAAATTTCTGCAAGGGGTGGGCGGAATACAGAGGCACAGGGGTTAGAAAACTACTCTGCAGCAGTGCTAAAGTGCGTGATCTACTTCATATGTAGAAGACCCAGTTCTTATGACTGTGTATGGTATTCAATAGCACGATACCTGGAACAGATTGTGGCACAAGCCCGTTTTTCACTTCAGGAATTAAAATTCTCTCGAATGACCGAAGGATGAGAGAGCTATACGATGAGATTCTGTTGTCAATAGCTAGAAACTTTCTGTTATCTCTATGTAGTTTGGCTTCTGACACAGACGATCTTAATCGACTTCTTGTGATGTAAGAAACTATATTTGTGTATAAAATTCATTAAGATATTTCTTAAACTACCTAGCAGATCGGGATTCGAGCCCAGAACCTTCTGGTTTCGTAGCTAGCCTGAAACGATTCAAGACCCCCTACTACATAGCCATGCCTCTGCCAGTTACTCTGCAGAGTAGAGGAGATTTGAGTTAAAGAGTCGTTCTGGAAACAATCTTTAAGCTGTGACTAGGTCATTACTCCACTATATCCTTTCTTCCAGGAGTGTTAGTGCAGCAAGCATATGGACACCTATACGAAGACGTTAACATGGAGTTTTTCTAATTTTCTCCTTTATGATGGACCGAACTCCATCGGGAACACGTTCAATGAGGTGTGTAAATGTCTTGAGGAAGAATGAGCTGCCATACCTCTACAAAGCAGAAACGAGAAAAGGTAGTGATGTGGGACTCTGGGGTCTTGAACGATGTCGACTTTTTAACTCATCCCAAAGGTGTTCCACTGCGTTCAGGTAGGGACTCCGGGAGGGCCAGTCCATTTCAGGAATGTTATTGTCCAAATACCACTGCCTCGCAAACGCTTCTTCATGACAAGATGGATAGTCACTCTGGTACCATCATCCTCTTCGAACTGTTCCTCTACTGCACACTGTACACAATGGTGTGAAATGTGTATTATCCAAACCCAGTCATTCCCTCGAATTTGTCGCAGGGTATAGGGCGATTCATCGCTCCAAATCACTCAAGTCCACTCATCGACTGACCAGTGGTGTCGCTTTTTGCACCACCGCACGCGTCGCTTAGCGTTGACTACAAAAATGTCTCAACGTCCTAGGCACAGTCATTGTACTAGGTGCTATCAACTTGTAACTCGAGAGTGATTCCCTTCCCTGATTTCAAGCGCTTTTTTACAACCACTCTGCGTCCCTGTCCGTTAATATGTGAGGACTGCCTGGTCTTGGTTTAGTTCTAGTTGTTCCTTCGCGTTTCTGCTTCACAATTTCATTAACAGCAGTCGATATGGACTGGTTTAAAACGGTTCAAATGGTCCTGATGGATCTCTTTCTCAGGCGACATCCACTGACGAGTCAACGTTCGTCGTCACCGAGCTCTCCTGACAGACAATTTTGCTGTTACTGCTTCTCTGCTGACAACACAACATTTGAGCCTTCTTTTACATTGGCGGGTTCACTTTTCATGATATCTAGTGGTCAACTTCGCATCACATAGGGATGTCGGGAAACAAGTGTATGCTGGAGAGCTTCGCCGACGTTTGTAATATAGGAAATGGGTACTGCCGAAAGTTTAGTTGTGAGGACAGATCGGCAGTTGTTCCTGAAGAGATGAGATGGTAAGTGCTTTATCCACAAAAACAAAGGCTCCTGGTTCAATTTCCGATCTCGCACACAATTTTAATCTTGACGGAGGATTAAACATACATCTATGTGGATTTTATTCATAAACAATTATAAACGTCACAAAAAGTCGATTGAAATTGTCTGTATTAGGTATTACCTGGGAACTATGCAAACGGCGAACACTCTGCTGCTGAGTGAAAATTCATTCCGAAAACATGTCACCCTTTTTATATTTTCTAAATCAACACTTTGATATTATTTATTAATTTTATAAATTTTCTAGTTTTATTTGCAGACAAAAATGGATTTAACGAACAGATAACTGAAATAAGGTACCCAATAAATTGTGATATTTCCAGAATGTCACATTGGACAAGTGAATTCACTGCGAATGTAAACGTGCAGAATGCATTGATATTTCCGATTCTTTCCATAAAGTATCTTTCCATAAAGTATCTCTGAAATACAATACCTTATCAGCTTTCATAAACAATGAAATAAAATGAAAATCATAAATTTGTCTACTTGTTAGATATTTTTAACATCCTTAGAAAATGTTGCAAAGTTGGTGCCTGAAATTTTACCATGATTGCAACTTTAGTGAAATTCACGTTTTTGCTGAATACGTTGTAACGTATTTCTAAAACTTGGTCCTGTATGTAGGGACAGCATATGAAATATGAATGAAATTCACAGTTCATTGGATACGTATTTTCTAGCGAAGTTTGATATATAGTTTTGTAGATGGAAACGACGTATGCCTTTCTCAATAATTCCGGTAACATCACTTTGAAAACTACTTTCATTCAAATGTTTCAATTAAGAACTACTTGTATTCATGTAATTCATTATTTCTTGGGAGGAGATACAAGCAAAAGTAAGTGATGAAAAGCTCACATCCCGACTTTCATACAGGGCGGTGTTATTGTTTAATTTTAAGGTCTTACATTTTCTGTTCAGGATGCTGAAATAGTTCTGTTTAGTTAGAAGATGTTCTTATTGTAATGGCCACGTCTATTTCCTCGTAGCTTTTTCCGTCCGGAAGAAAGACCAGTCAAGACTCGAGACGTTTCTACGGGATGGGAGCAACTTCAGGCACGCCAACTGGTGGTTCCACCTGCGTGATGTCCTTTTGTCGTCGCCCTCCTCCCAAAACTGGCTTTTCACCAGGACGATGTAAAGCGGCGCGCAGTCCCATTGTCCGTCGGCTTTCCAGTTTATCAAAGGCCCCTCCCCCTGCAGTAATCCAGTAAATGGACCTTGCATATCTTTGTGGAAATGAGAACTTTTGGTCGCAAAAAGCCGACTTCGAGATTCCAGTCTGCTTTATGAGTGAAGCGGCATTTCCATCACTGCTCCTTTTTAATTAATGAGATTGAAGATACCTGCAAATACTCCTCTGTATGCTGGCGAGTGCTCGTGGTAGGACTGCTGAAAAACTTTCTCTGAATTTGCGAGAAATGAGAGTAAAGATAGGCGTTCGTGGGGAAGTCGAATATCCTTCGTCACGCTTCACGAGCCTACACGTTTTGGAGGGGAGACATGGGCTGTATTCTAGCGGATAGCTAGGTACGGGAAAATGGTCTGCTTTATTTACAAAGTAATGACCACAAAACAACAACTGAACATGGAAATTTAAGATTTTAACAACTGTGCAAATCTTTTTGTATTTCCCTGCCGCTCTTTACAGACGAATGGAAAAACTAGTAGAAGCCGACATCGGGGAAGATCAGTTTGGATTCCGTAGAAATACTGGAACACGTGAGGCAATACTGACCTTACGACTTATCTTAGAAGAAAGATTAAGGAAAGACAAACCTACGTTTCTAGCATTTGTAGACTTAGAGAAAGCTTTTGACAATGTTGACTGGAATACTCTCTTTCAAATTCTAAAGGTGGTAGGGGTAAAATACAGTGAGCGAAAGGCTATTTACAATTTTTACAGAAACCAGATGGCAGTTATAAGAGTCGAGGGAGATGAAAGGGAAGCAGTTGTTGGGAAGGGAGTAAGACAGAGTTGTAGCCTCTCCCCGATGTTATTCAATCTGTATATTGAGCAAGCAGTAAAGGAAACAAAAGAAAAATTCGGAGTAGGTATTAAAATCCATGGAGAAGAAATAAAAACTTTGACAGAATTACAATGTCATCGGCGAACCTCAGAGACAGCAAAGGACTTGGAAGAGCAGTTGAATGGAATGGATAGTGTCTTGAAAGGAGTATATAAGATGAACACCAACAAAAGCAAAATGAGGATAATGGAATGTAGTCGAATTAAGTCGGCTGATGCTAAGGGAATTAGATTAGGAAATGACACACTTAAAGTAGTAAAGGAGTTTTGCTATTTGGGGAGCAAAATATCTGATTACGGTCGAAGTAGAGAGGATATGAAATGTAGACTGGCAATGGCAAGGAAAGCGTTTCTGAAGAAGAGAACTTTGTTAACATCAAGTATAGATTTAAGTGTCAGGACGTCGTTTCTGAAAGTATTTGTATGGAGTGTAGCCATGTATGGAAGTGAAACATGGACGATAAATAGTTTGGACAAGAAGAGAATAGAAGCTTTCGAAATGTGGTGCTACAGAAGAATGCTGAAGATTAGATGGGTAGATCACATAACTAATGAGGAAGTATTGAACAGGATTGGGGAGAAGAGAAGTTTGTGGCACAACTTGACCAGAAGAAGGGATCGGTTGGTAGGACATGTTCTGAGGCATCAAGGGATCACCAATTTAGTATTGGAGGGCAGCGTGGAGGGTAAAAATCGTAGAGGGAGACCAAGAGATGAATACACTAGGCAGATTCAGAAGGATGTAGGTTGCAGTAGGTACTGGGAGATGAAGAAGCTTGCACAGGATAGAGTAGCATGGAGAGCTGCATCAAACCAGTCTCAGGACTGATGACCACAACAACAACAACCCCCCCCCCTTCCCCCGTCACAGTCATTTACATGTGAAATTCACTTTTGCGACTTTTAGTCAGTTCCACAAGGAAGTGTACACCGTTATCTGTATGAAATAAAAAACGCTGTTATAAATACATATTTATATGAAAATAAATGTTATTACTAACTGCACAATTCCCCAATAGTTGATCCAGTCTCTGCTATTATCGATTATAGCTTGGCACCTTAGCCCTCTCTCCAGTAAATCATTCACGTTTCCAACCTCTGAATATCGTTTGACCCACTTCGCAACGAATGTCTTTGCGGGACGACCAGTCGACCTAACTCCTGTATAGTGATTTTGTCAGTCTGGGCGGGCGTTATCGCTGATCAGCATCGATTCACGCTGTCTTTCTGGTCGTTTTTATGGATGTGTCTGCAAGACGCCTCGGTAGTTGCCAGTAACTGTCAGCAGTGCCGGTAACACTACGAAGAAGCAATACTCAGTAGACCACACTGTCCTTGTTCAATCACTTGCATAACATTATCTTTTTGGGACGTGTGCAGGTTTTTTTTTTCAGGGAGTTGCCGCTTTGTTTGGCCTCAGCCATTCCTTTCTTGTCCATAATTTAGCATAAAGATACCATTTCTCGTCAACAGCAACGTTAGGCTATTGGAGTGATCAGTGTTTTTCGTAAGCTAGTTGATGACGAGCACGTCCAGATGCACATATGACCACTCGCTGATTTTTGTGATTTTGGCTCTGAGTATGCAGAAGCCATACACCCCATTCTTGAACATACTACATTGTATGCAGCGTTGCACGATGATGGAGTGTTCATATTTTCCAGCTCCCAAGTACACTGACTTCAATCACTGTACAGTAATGCCTTTAAACTGTCTTTATCAAACCCCAAAGTTCTTGCCGGTCAGAGTGGCCGAGCGGTTCTAGGCGCTGCAGTCTGGAACTGCGCGACTGCTGTGGTCGCAGGTTCGAATCCTGCCTCGGGCATGAATGTGTGTGATGTCCTTAGGTTAGTTAGGTTTAAGTAGTTCTAAGTTCTAGGGGACTGATGATCTCAGAAGTTAAGTCCTATAGTGTTCAGCGCCATTTTTTTTAAGCCCAAAGTTCTTCCTGAACGTGGAGAGTCACTAATGTCGAAACAATCCTCCTTAAATCGAGAAAACAATCCCACCGGACAGAGCATGGTAAGAAAATGATCACCGCACAAAGTTCAAATATTTCTGACTGCCTTCGCTGCTGTTACCCCACTGCTGAACTCAGACAGAAGAGTACGTCGAAAATATTCCGATTTATTCGCTTGGCGCTCCATTTTCTAGCGTCCACAGCTCCACTCTCCACATGACAAAATGACAAAATATAAACTGAAATGGGATATTTTTTTCTTCCACCTTTTGGATGCCCTTGCTTTCAACACACACGTCAGCCAACCTAATGGAGCGAAGTCCTGTGGGCTAGCTAGCTGCCTGTGAATCATGTTACTATGTTATAGAATTTTAAATTCTTGAATATCATATTTTCAGAGGTGGAGATTGGGAAATATCACAGAATTTGCCTGAAAGAGCGTGAAAAGCCGCCAAAAATCACCACTCAGCCTTGTTGACGAGAGCCAGACCAACAATGTGGACTCGATTTGAGTCTGACTTACGTCCCAGTCTCGAAAAACTGTGCGCTACGC
The DNA here is from genome assembly GCF_021461395.2 of Schistocerca americana. Lineage (NCBI taxonomy): Eukaryota > Metazoa > Arthropoda > Insecta > Orthoptera > Acrididae > Schistocerca > Schistocerca americana. Next base: position 623,944,379 of record NC_060123.1, on the reverse strand, counting down.
AATAAGTTGCACTAGTACGTCTGAGACGTAGTCCAACGAACAGGGAAATTCGCTTGCAGCTAGTACAGAAGCGGGCAAAACGTATCACTAGCAAAAGAAATAATGCAGTACTATTCAAATGGATCACTGCAGATAACTGGAAAACTGTTGTAATGAAACTCATTCGTCCAAGACTGTAAGAACTTTTCATCCATAGGCGTCGAGAGGATTCATGTGCAACTTAACATAACTTGGAACTGTTTGATAGGAATCCTCATGTTCCATGCTGGAAATGGAACCGAGAACTCTGCCTGTCAACGCCTCCGTCACACCTACTTCCATGCCGGCAACAGAATTTCCCTACATGACTGATGTCCCATATACTTCGGACTGTCAGGCGTTCCCAGATCGAAAATCTTTAGTGCTCTATCATAGCGTCCTAGGTGATCAAACGGCACTCAGATTTCTATATTTTTTAATTTTTTTGTATTGACGATACGCTATGGTACGCAAAGCAGTTCTACGCAACTATCAAAAATCCTCGAGAAAATCGTCTTTGAAATTTCCCGATTGTGTTCAGTAGCCTGCAGGAAGGTCGTTTTTCCATCAAACAACGTAACTCTGTGGTTGAACTCTAGGGTTTCTCGAGGATGGCATGGGTTCCATTCCCAGCTGTGGTAAAATTTTGAACACTGTTGCATGTTCCATGAGCATTTCCGTGAAGCATAAAATACGTAAGGATAAAAAAATATTATTTGTAGTGTTTTTTATTTTCAATTTAAAGAATATTACCACTCCTTTATAAAATATTGGTACACTAAGCGATCAAAAGTACCCGAACACCTGGCAACAATGACTTCAAAATTCGTGGCGCCCTCCATCGGTAATGATGGAATTCAGTACGGTGTTGGCCCACCCTTAGCCCTGATGACAGCTTCCACTCTCGCAGGCATACATTCAATCAGGTTGTGGAAGATTTCTTGGAGAATAGTAACCCATTCTTCACGGAGTGCTGCACTAAGGAGATGTATCGATGTCGGTCGGTGAGGCCTCGCACGTATTCGGCGTTCCAAAACATCCCAATGGTGTTCTATATGATTCAGGTCAGGACTCTATGCAAGCCAGTCCTTTACAGGGATGTTATTGTCATGTAACCACTCCGCCACAGGCCGTGCACTATGAACAGGTGCTCGAAGTGTTGAAAGATGCAGTCGCCATCCCCGAATTGCTCATCAACTGTGGGAGGCAAGAAGGTGCTTAAAACAACAGTGTAGGCCTATGCTGTGACAGTGCCGCGCAAAACAACAAGGGTTGCAAGCCCCCAAGCCCCCTCCAAGAACAACATGACCACACCATAGCACCACCGCATTCGTCACGCCACACAACGTTTTTCCACTGTCCAATGCTGACGGTCCTTACACCAAGCGAGGCGTCGTTTGGCATTGACCGTCGTGATATGTGATTTATTAGCAGCCGCTCGACCATGAAATTCAACCCATCTAACTGTCATGTACTTGCAGTGGATCCTAATGCAGTTTGTGATGGTCAGCATAAATGTCTGCTTATTACACATTATGACCCTCTTCAACTGTCGTCGGTCTCTATCATTCAACAGACGATGTCGGCCTTTTTTTGCTGTACGTGTCCCTTCATGTTTCCACTTCACTATCACATCTAAAACAGTGGACCTAGGGGTTTTTAGGAATGTGGTCTGTGTCATTCAACAGACGTGGTCGGCCTGTATCCGTTTGTGCTGTACGTATCCCTTCACTTTCCACTTCACTATCACATCGAAAACGAACTAGGGATGTTTAGGAGTGTGGAAATCTCGCATACAGACGTATGACACAAGTGACACCCAATCACCTGACCACGTTCGAAGTCCACGAGTTCCGCGGTGCGTCCCATTCTGCTCTCTCACGATGTCTAATGACTAATGAAAAACTCATGTTTATGGGGGTGTCCGGATATATTTGATCACATAGTGTAGATAAGAGCAATGAGAACTGGATTTAGGTATGCGATATACTATTATAAATATGGAGACGCTCAGTTTTCTTAGTAATGACATACATTTGTTAATTCGCACATATTTAATGAATTTTGTAATTAAATTACGTAGATATTCGAAATGAACAGAGAAAAAAAACGAAAAGAAACAATGAGCGAAGCAAGACTCGAAAAAGCTATTACATATGGAGAGAGCTACTGAATTTAGTATCTTTTCTACGCTTCACGGAAATGCTAGTAGAAAACGCAACTCTGTTTAAAAATTTTTGTTGACCACATTTCCTTTTCGAGAGAACTGACCATCGATTTGGTGTTAAAGATGGCCGGAGAACCTCAAAGTGATTTTCTCCTAAATGTATAAGTTGCATCGAACAGCTGTAGTGCATTCATATTTGTGTTCTGAACTTCACGCACCATTAATATTAGCAATTACAAAAATCCGATCGCCTTGTTAGTGTAGAAAGCAGTGGCATTATCTTATTTTTCAAGTGAAGTAACTGCTACACGTCGGTTCATTCTTCGATCACTACAGAACTGCAAATTCAAGAATTTCTCCCACAATACTGATCGCCAGTGTCAGATTCGTATGGTACGGGACCAACAGGCGGCTGTTAAAATGTGAGGAGATCATGCCAAGAATCCCATACATTACTTCAACGTAAATGACTTAAGATGTGATGATAAACAGCCACTGGAAACGTCTCTAAGAAAAATTCTATTTATCTCATGAAAATCTCTGAAGTGGTAAAAATTAGTCACTTTAATGTCATTGAACGACGCATTAAATGATTATTTTAACTGCTATTTCAAATTCTATGGAGCTACGTTTGAGATGGTTACATTCATCAAGTATCCATCAAACAGCCAGTATGAAAAGATATACAGGGTGATTTTTTTTCTCAGTGTACAACCTGTAAGGATTAGGTACGAGAAAGATCTAATGAACTTGCGTCCAGGAATGCACGGTTTCCCTGCTAGAGACCATTCATTCAATCATACTTTCTTACAGAGACTGTGGTCTAATACGTACTGTAGCTTGTAGTCACAGTTACAGCATGCATGGTTTCCTCCTAGAGCGTGGTACTGTTCTTCATACGCCACGTCCTAGCACCGTCTCCTGCAATAGTAATTGGTAATGTTGTGTCCGATTCATTTCTCTTGCTGGCTCACCATGTTGTGGATGTGTTACAGCTTTGTACACAGTGGTTCTGTATTCGAATCGAGAGCCTGACTACATGGTGTTTACTTGCAGAAAGACAAATGGCAACGGGCGGCGGGCAGCAAGGTTGTATCAGGAGACCTGTCCCGCCAACAGCACAGCATTCAATGTTTGCAACAGTGTTTCGCCGCTTGTCTGAGACAGGGCCGTTTCAGGAAGCAGGAAATTATGAAGGACGCACCCGAAATGTTCGGACACCAGACTTGGCGGTCATCTTCCAAAGTGTTAATCACATTTTCCGCCGTGTCAGTACCAGACACCTAGCCCGCCAGTCCACGGTAAGACAGCCAACCGTGTGGAACACTCTCCACGACAACTGTTACTACCGTTATCATTTACAGTGTATTCAGGGCTTACTAGCAATAGACTTTCTACATCTGTAGCAGTTTTGTCACTGGTTTCTTCACCAGGGAACTACGAGTCTGGGATCTGTGTCACCTATCCTATTTACGTATGAGGCCACCTTTACGCGGAATGGTATCTTCATTTTCGTAATGGTCCGCTGTGGGATAGTATGCAAAACCGCCACGATATGGTGAGGGCGAATCGTCAGCATCGGTGTAGCCGGAATGTGTGCGCCGGGATAATTGGCGACCGTATTTTGGGACGTCTTCCTTCCACGTCGCCTAACAGCCAGAGTCTATCGGCGTTTCTTGAGCGAGACTTTGCTTCCTCTGCTGGAAGACGTGCCGCTCATGATTCGAGGGTTTATGTGGCTGCTACATGGCGGTGCTCCAGCCCACTTGGCTGTTAACGTCCGGACGCATCTCAACCGTGCCTTCCCTGGCCGATGGATCGGATGAGGGGTCTAGTTGCATGGCCAGCTCGTTAACCTTATCTCAACCCGTGCGATTTCCTGTTACGGCCATCTCAAAAGCCTCGTGTATGCAGAGTCCATGCCAAAAGTGGAGACACTGAAGCAGCGTAGTCACGCTGTCTTTGACACTGTTCGGATGTAGCATGGCCGATGTGAACGTATGAGGCAGGACATGCGACGGCGCGTACACGCATGCGTTGAAGCAGGTGGAAACCATTTTCAGTACACATTGTAACTGTCTGCATGGTACATTGCGTATTTGACCACAGCACAGTCTCTATCCAAAGTATGACTGAATAAATGGTCTCTAGAATGGAAACCATGCATTTCCGGACGTAAGTTCACTATAACTTTTATGTTCTGTATCCTCTCATCAATCAGTTGCTACAGTTTATACATGGTGGAAAAAATCACCCTGTATACATTGCCCGAAAAGAAAGTGAAACACTCGGAAGGGGAGTACGAATCGATATGGAAGTTCACTGATCGTAAATTTGACTCCGTTTTGCAATCAGTGAAAAAACATCACAAACCCTATCAAAGAACGTGGCAGTAGGAGCCACTTGTCAGTATGACACACCACCTGTGGCCTGGATGCAGGCTCCGATTCTGATAGGAAGGGTGACATAAAGCCGTTGTGTCGTCCGCTGACGCCGACGCGTTCTCAGTTATTGCAACGACTCCTTGACATATTTTGGACCAGCTTGGATGTGAAATCCATCCCAGTTCCAGCCTCAGACGTGTTCTAAAGGCGATAGATCAAAGGATCTCGCTTGCCAAAATCACACAGACTCTTCGTAGAGACATGCGTGGACGAGCATTGTCCTGTTGAAAACTGGCACCACTGCAACCTTGCTAGAAAGTTAAAAACACATGGGGGCGCAGGATATTGTGAGGTACCAGTGTGACGTTAGAGTAGGTACAGTCTGTGATCTGAAGTCATGCTCCATGGCTCCCCATACCATACTTGCAGGAGTAACAGCGCTGTGTCTCCCCAAAACGTTGAAAGCGTGAAATCTCTCCACAGGTCGCCGTGATAATCGCCCCTAATGGTCATTCGGGATAGTCCAAAGCGCGGTTCCTCGATGAAAACTATGCGATGTCATTCATCCACGCTTCCTGGCAACGGCACCACTCCAAATTCAGCGTAGTGTCCTGTAATGCGAATGGCCACCTACACCTGGAACGTTAATTCTCTAGTCCGACCGCTGCTAATCGCGAACTAATGTAGTGGGATGACACAGAATGTGGCAGGGAGACAGTTACTTGTTTCCAGATTGCATGCGCACACATGAAAGAATTGCAATGTACTTGAGGGCAATACGACGATCCCTTGTCAGAAGCGGTCGACCGGAACCTCCGCAACCCGTTCGCTTCCCATCTCATTCCAATCACTCGAACTAATCTTCAGCAGAAATAATAATACAGGAAAGCTCACCAACAACATATATAGAGAGCTCAACCAAATGTTCCACGCACGTCCGATGTATCTCTTTGGTGCGTACGGAGTTCTGCCAGACTGGTGCAGTTGCTTTGCCGCACAGAAACAGACACGTTGACACGGCTCTTAATGAGACATTCCAGGCATCCCATCCAGAATGAGATTTTCACTCTGCAGCGGAGTGTGCGCTGATATGAAACTGCCTGACAGATTAAAACTGTGTGTCGGACTGAGACTCGAACTTGGGACCTTTGTCTTTCACGGGCAAGTGCTCTACCAACTGGGCAACCCAAGCACGACTCGCGACCCGTCCTCACAGCTTCAGTTCTGCCAGTACCTCGTCTCCTACCTTCCTAACTTCACAGAAGCTCTTCTGCGTACCTTGCAGAACTAGCACTCCCGGAAGAAATGGTATTGCGGAGACATGGATTTGCTACAGCCTAGGGGATGTTTCCAGAATGAGATTTTCACTCTGCAGCGGAGTTTGGAAGGTAGGAGATAAGGTACTGACAGAATTGAAGCTGTGAGGACGCTTCGTGAGTCGTGCTTAGGTAGCTCAGTTGGTGGAGCACTTGCACGTGAAAGGCAAAGGTCCCGAGGTCGAGTCTCAGTCCGGCACACAGTTTTAATCTGTCTGGATATTTCAGGCATCCCATGTTTGGGAGCCAAGCATCATGTACTTGGCTGAAGTCGAGAATGAGTTTTCTTCGAACCAATAAAGCCATTACATCATCGCCTCCTGATCATTTAATAGAGCTGTGGCGAAGCAAGGTAACTGGAAGTAACAACCAAAACCCGGAGGAAGAACACTCGGCTCGTCTCACCCTACCCTACCATTCGTCGAAAAATTTGAAGAGACTGCCAACAGCAGTGACACGGTATAAACAAAATTCGAGGGACTCGAAAAGTTAAGCACTATTTTTTACTTAAACTACAGGGATACACTGATGAGACAGAAGAAAACGACCTCCGACCTGCTACCGATATAAACCCGCCCAGGCGATAGCAGCGACACCTAGCGAGGTATGACTTCTAGGCAGACCACTCACGATGCATGTAGTATCGGTGAGCGTGCTGTCCATGTCTAGAATGGGGAAGGTGCGCGATGTATCTTTGAACGAGGGCAGATCGTGATGGCCCGGAGGCTCGGCCCGAGCATTTCGGAGACTGCACGCCTCTTCGGGTGTTGGAGGAGTGCTGGGATGAGTGCCTTCAACATGTGGTGAAACCATCGTGAAACCACGTCCAGACGTCATGAGATTGGGCGGCCACCACTCATTACGGATGCCGGACGCCGTAGTCTAGACAGACTGGTGAAACAGGACAATCGGCGAACTGTGACGGGACTAACATCAGGCTTTAATGACAGGCAAAGTGAAGTGTGTCTGAACACACAGTGCACCGAACACTCCTAACGATGGCCCTCCACAGCCAACAACCCACGCATGTGCCAATGGTAACACCACGGCATCAGCAGCTGCGACTGTAATGGGCACGTGGTGAGCAGTGCAATGTCAAAGCATTGCAAGGTCTGATGAATCCCGATAACTTCCTGATCATGCCGATGGGAGGGTGCGAATCTGTCGTCTTCCAGGGGGCAGCTCTCTCTCACCTTTACTGCGGGACGGAGACAGTTGGCTGCAGCTCCTTTACGCTGTGGGGAACACTCCTGTGGGAGCTCGCGCAGGGCACCGTGACGGTCAAGGTGTATCACACACTAGTTGCGCACCACGTGCAACCCATTCCCAACAGCAGTGACGTTTTACACCAAGATAACGCCCCATGTCACAAGGCTAGGATGGAGTGGTTCGAAGAACACAGTAGCTAGTTGTTTCAGTTGATATGCTGACCGTCCAACTAGCCAGATCTGAACCCTATCGAACACACCTGGGACGCGACTGTAGATCGCTATAGTTGAATTCTTTTATCTTGGCGGCTCGCGCATGCCCGCCCAGACGTGGGAGAGTGCTGCATTGCCAGTTGCACACGACGCACGCGCCAATAGAAGCAGCGCCATAGTATAGCTAGTTTGCAAGCTTACGTTTAAGGGGGGAGCGCGCAGTTCATGAAGTAAAGCCACCACGGCCGCATTAACCCTTTCGCTGTTACAAAGACGTGCCCCCTGCATTCCGCGCTGTGCGCGATTTTGTCACTGCACTGCTCGCCTGTGCAGACACATGGTGTTCCCACTGCTTTGACACACTTACCATTCGATTCCACAAAAACTATTTGGCCCAAAAATTAGATTTTTACATGTCTTCTTGACTGATACCTTCCCCCCATAAATGACTTAATTTTGTTTCGATGTTCAACGCAGTTATTATGCAGCATTAAATGTAGTAAACCATTGCACGAACTTTTGAAGAGTTTGCAGAGGTAGAAGTCCATAGCGTATATTTCCGTATGGTCGATTTTAGTTGCCACAATGTTGAGAATGAAATGTGGACAAGATACCTAAATTTCATATAAAATTTACTGTATAACAATATCTCATTTAAGTACCACATAGGTGTCGTACGTAATATTGAGAAATATTCCGTCTTTCGCGACTGTAACAAAAGTTTTATTTACACTGAGCACGTTTGGCTTTATTTTAAAACACTTCAATGAATCAAAAGGAAGTAGACAAAATACATTAAACAAAACTGTGGACTTACAAAAACATTAGGACTTGAATATACCGTCTATCAGTGAAGTGCTCTGAGCTATGTCAAATATAATTTTTGCGTGTGGCACACACAAACATCATTTATTTGCTAAAACACTGATCAGCCAACACAAACGTTGAACATTGTGTTACCGCAGCACAAAACTACGAAAGGTGACTTGACAATGGAGGAGACAAAATACTGTCCACTGAAGATGCTTCAAAAGAGAGAAACGCGTCTGGTCTAAATAAGTCGCTTATTACAGTTGCAGAAGAGGAATATATTTCAGTACCATAGGTGGAACTGCGACTGTGGAACAAAAACAAGAAAGAGAACATGGGTACCATTGTGTATGCGCCATACCTTTCATTGATTGAAGTGCTTTAAAATAAAGCCAAACGCGTCCTGTGTAAATAAAACTTTTATTACAGTCGCGAAAGACGGAATATTTCTCAATATTACATACGACACCTATGTGGTACTTAAATTGAATGAGATATTGTTATACAGTAAATTTTATATGAAATTTAGGTATCTTGTCCACATTTCATTCTCAAGATTGTGGCAACTAAAATCGACCATACGGAAAGTATACGCTATGGACTTCTACCTCTGCAAACTCTTCAAAATTTCGTGCAATGGTTTGCTACATTTAATGCTGCATAATAACTGCGTTGAACATCGAAACAAAATTAAGTCATTTATGGGGGGAAGGTATCAGTCAAGAAGACGTGTAAAAATCAAATTTTTTGGCCAAATAGTTTTTGTGAAATCGAATGATAAGTGTGTCAAAGCAGTGGGAACACCATGTGTCTGCACAGGCGAGCAGTGCAGTGATGACAAAATTGCGCACAGCGTGGAATGCGGGGAGCACGTGTCTGCAGCAGCGAAAGGGTTAATGAAGATACAAAGCACTAGAAATTTCAAAAAATTGCATTCAAACGAATATAATTCATGAAGTAAGGCACTTCGATATTGTTTTTAAATAATTAAAATATTAAGTTCCGCACAAGGTTTGAACTCATTACCTTTCATTTAGAAGTCCAACACCTTAACCATTACGCTAACGCAGATCGTCTGCCTAAAGAACACCGTGAGGAGTCTAACACGTTACGCAAAATACTGACGAACACTTTTGGTATGACTATGAATGACTCACGCTTCGTCGAAGTACAATAGGAAATAAACAACTATCGCTCTTCTTTAGTGCGAAAAAGCGGTTCGTGAGATTGATACAAACACCTTTCCTTCCTATCGCCTGAATTAGGAGTCTTATTGCTTGATTGGTTTAATTAATTAATAGAATATGAAGCAATTGGTATAAAGAACGCTTTTTCCAAACTTTCTATAAAAGAAAGTCTGCTATCAAGACATTGCGTTTGTTCTATTACTTTATTTATGACTGAACGTTTCTAGTACTGAAGACACTCGTCCATGCTATGCACTGCAGTCGAGATCTGGCAACGTCGTTCTCTATTCATTGGCTGACTGTGTTTTGTGACGTCAGATGCGCAGAACGAACCTAAACTCGGCCGCCAACATAAATGACGCGCACTTTAGTGGGAGCTGCCACAACATCTGCGCAGACAAGTAACTTAATTTCTGTTAATTCAGAGGAGAGGGCGATGAACTATGACACCACGTTCAAAGGCCTCATTGCTTCCAAGCCAAGATGCGTCGCCTTATTATCCGTGTCAAAGGCTATTGGGTAGGTGGTCATAATTCTCAAGCTGATCAGTGTTTGCGTTCTTTTCTGTAACACACAAACAAAAGGTTCATATACTGCTGTGTTTGTACTGTAAGACCTTCGGTACACACACCATCAGGTTATTTGACTTGTCGCTCTAACGAAGTAGGCCAGTGTCTCGTGGCCTTATCGTGGCCTGTTTATCTTCTGCCGTTAGGACAGACGATAGAAATGCCACTTGCACGCTTAGAGTAGCAGATTGACGGTGACCAACTTTAAACAGAACTTGATTAATTTTCACACACATTTATTAAAATAATATAAATCATAGATATTATGTAACTTGATTCTGGATGCTGTTTACAACTGACAATCTGAAGTTCCTTCGGTCTTGGTACGTTAATCTTATTCTCACATATCTCTGATACTTGACAAAGTGTCTATTCATTTATCTTCATGGCTATGTACAGGAATATGGTAATCTTACTAGGCGCAGACTGAAACTTGACTATAGACTGGTACAGACTAATGCAGACTGGTACAGACAGGTGCAGATAAATGCAGACTGACTAATCGGAGGTCTGTACACTGATTATAATACCTCGCGCATTCAGGTATCACTGCGTGAGTGTGATCCACGAGGAGAAAAGGTTCTACATTAGCAGCAATCTCATTGGCTGCGTTACATATTAATACGCCGATCGGCGGAAGCAGAATTTGGTCCGTCTCTAAGAAAGCGCCATCTCGCAGTGCGGAGACGGACGAGCGCTGCGCCTGCGCTGTTGTGCTTAGTGGGGCGTACTCTAGTGAGAAAGTTGTGTACGCGCTGACTACACGGAACTATGTACTCAACATATACAAAATAATCAAATTATGAAGATTGCATATAGCTGCTTCGTGCAACCAAAAACACTGTGATAAAGATGCGGAACATCCACAGGGCATGGGGTCTTCAATTGACATTACTTATTCAATAAGTGAGTAATTTTTTAAATTATTTGATATATAATTAAAATGTAAATGAATTTAATGACGTACTACTCACGAAGAATCCTTGAGATTTGAATATTGTTTCAGGCATTAGTTTTGCTTCTGTTATATTATTTTTATTTTTTATTTTACTTGATGCTCTTGCACATAATTTGAAATTACCGGCAAAGAAGTATTGTTGCCGGAAAAGCTATGTTAGGTAACAAAACAGAGAGTAACTGTTTGGGCAAAATTTATATCGTACAATTACATATAAGCAAACAATGAAAATAATTTGATTAATGGAACGTATGTCGTACACCTATTAAAAAGCGTAAATTGCTCTGTTTTGTAGGCAGTGTCCACGCTATTCTTGCGGAAACCAAGGCTTACGTTACTTTCACAATACTGACGGGGTGTTCCGAACGAAAACGGTTTATATACTCTGCTAGTCTTCGTAATTATGTACAAGAACTTATTTTTAGTGTTAGGTTACGTACTACAGATAGAACCCATTTCCGTCCGACAAACGGTGAGAATTAATTCAAGTAGCTAGTAGAAAAACACATGCTTATTTTAATAGAATGGTAGAATAGAATGTTATGAAAGTAGTGTCCTCCGGCATCTAAAACTTTTGGTCAGTTCACGGGTAAAAAATTGATTCCGCGATAAAAATATTCAGGTTGTATTGATATGATGCACCTATGGAGCCACTTTGCGAGATCACAAAGGAAGGCCATGCTGTATGTACCGAAAAAAATTGTAATCGGATGGTGCGATGTCTAGTGAATATGGCGGGTGGGGTAAGATATCCCATCGAAGTGTCTTGAATGTTTTTTTCAATCAGTTTGCAGTATGTGGTTTGGCATCGTCATAAAGCAGAATGGCTCTGACATGTCTCCGTATGTGTTTATGTGTGCATTTCAAATTCAGAACCCGTGCTTCAAAGCGTTCAGGATTCATCGTCGGACACAGAATACGTCCTGATCGGTGTGGTATACCATGAGTTGCTGCAACTGTCACTCACCTCAAAATCGTTGTCGGTTTGTTCAAAAAATTCCGGAACATTCGTAATTTCGCACCAATGGTGCGTTGGAGCGAAATTTTGTTCGCATCTCTGCACAATCCTGTATTTGGAGTGTAACCGCCGGAAGTTTCATTGTTGTATGTCCGTTACTTATAGTTCAGTGTTGTATCGAGAAAAATGCTCAATCGAACAGTTTGTGAATGTCGGGATGGAAGAGTTGAAGGAGCTGCGCATCTGCATTGAATTTTGCGTGAAACTCAAGAAAACCTTTACATAGACACTTCATGCGCGCTTAAGCCGTACTCCTTGTTACGAATAGTTCACACGGTTTACACGGTTTAAAAATGGCCTGGAGGAAGTTAAAGATGACCATCGTCCCGAACACCCTTCGGCGTCTACCGAAGGATTTGTTCAGCATGAATTCGTGCCACAGGGACAAACTGTTAATCAACGATAGTATCGGGATGTACTGCAATGCCTGCGAGAAAATATGAAAAGGAAACGGTGTGAAATGTGGCGAGACAATTCATGGCTCTTGTATCACGATAACGCACCCACACATTCATCCATTTTGGTGCGTGACTATTGGATAAAAAACGAAACCACTGTGCTGCCTCATTCTCCGTACTCTGAAGACTTTTCTTTCTTTTTTTAAAAAATTGAAAAACCTATTGAAAGGACGGAGATTTTCAACGATAGACTAGATAAAAAAAATTCGGAGACGGCGCCTCACGCGATCCAGCAAGATCCGTACCAAGACTGTGGCTGCTTCCTAGAGTGGAAACGCCGTTGGGAGTGGTGTATCGATTGTGAAGTAGAGCATTTCGCGGGGGACTATACACAGTACGAGTAAGTAAGAGGCAAGCGCAAAAAAAACTTTGTGGACAAAGTTCTGGAATTTTTTTAGCAGACCTGGTATTTCAACCTGTATTTGAATAACACAGCTTTTCACGTTGTGTTATTCATGCTACTGGTAACAGTTGTTGAATGTATTGTAAGTATCCTAGTTGCAATGGCGGTCTGTGTTCATAAACAGTTTGTATCTGTGGCACCGTGTCTGTCGTATTTATTTAAGATTTATTTACAGGCTACTACGGCTGGGAGAGCCCTGTCACGTCGCTATTATTTTTAAGCTCTTTCTGTACTGTAATGTGTGCAAGTGACCAACGGATATGTTTTCACTAGAGGTATGTGAACTGACCCTTTTAATCTGATACAACTAATCGCTGCCCTCCGAAATAATAAATAAGGGAGTCCTTAGCTATGAAATTAAACAAGAATTACGATTAATTTCACTTGTTACATGAAAGTGGACGATAAAATATATCTGACAAAATACTGACAGGTAATATCTTCACAAAGCTGGTCAAAGGACCGGGATCTGAGTCATATCAGTGCAAAACAATTATATTCGTGAAGTAGTAACGTCATTCCTAGAATGTTAGTATTAAAACAGCGCTAGAAATGGTTAGGGTTTGCTGTTTGCATCTGCGGCCGAAGTTATAAAATCTGCAACCAAGTGTTACGAATGAAGCTTGAAGTTAAACTTAGTGAACCTCATTTGGCTATCCCTAGAAATTCGCCTCCGTGACCGAGGTCGCTAACGCATGTTTATGCGGTGGCGTCCGAGCCAGCGGTGAGCCGATTCAAATCCTGGTGGTGAAAAAAAATTTCACTGCCCTTATTTGGTCAGCACGTGAAGGAGATGTGGTGGCATAAGGTCCCTGATCTCCTCCCATGAAGTGAGAACATTTGCCACTGTTGATGATGATCTATCCGTCGGATGGAGAAGTTATGCTTGGCGGTCCTCTTGCTGCTACTCGCGAGGAGTAGGTTATGTGGCGGCACCGGGGTTTCACACCCTCGCTGGTATCATCATCATCATCATCATCATCATCATACAATACGATCATTACACACACACACACACACACACACACACACACACACACACACACACACACACACACACACACTATACAAACTATTTACAAGTAGTATTACGAGATTACGAGTACAAAAAGGTTTTTGTTTGTTTATTTACAGCATGCGTCGTTACACACTAGCCCTTCTGCTCATTTCGTTGATGTGGCTAAATCTCACCTCGTGAATCTGCAGGCGGAGGTTGAAATGACTGTAAAATCAGTCATTGGCCACGTCATCTCCTCAGCTCCTTTGCTCCAGAGGCATTTGTTGGCTGCTCGGCTGATGAGACGTGGAGATCCTAGTGGGTAAGAGCCCTAGCAGTGAAGTGATTCTGTACTGACTGCTTCCGAAAAGGCAAACTCCGTCCGTTCGCTTGCAGCTCAAATTAATATGCTTCTAGAGTGGCCTCTTATTGTGGATGAATCACACAATTCAGTATAAAAACGTAAACTGACAATTGAGTAGTGGGAATGACTGCTACTCACACAAGTGTGACTTATCACTGGGGCTCAATTATTTCGATTTGATTGGTTTTTTCAAACTCTGGTTTTTAGCAGTTAAGGGACAGTTTTGAAATAAATGCCTGTGTAACACATGTATCATGTTTCTTAAGAATGTGAATGTTAGGAGAACCACGCTATGCTGAACGGAATTAGCAGTCTATTATTTTCTCCTGGTGTGTGATATTGTGTAATTGTATACTGCTGATGATGACACACAGGCCAAAACTGCAACACTACAATAGAAGTTACAGTGAAAAGCGTAAGATGACATCAACTGAAGATTATTAGAAACCCCTCCCCTCAACTGACGATTCCTTAAGCAATCGAACTTCCATTTCTTCACACTTCTTATTACTTTCCAAACAAGAGAATGTGTTAAATATTTGCGCCGCATATTAGGGAAAGTTAGTTTTTTTTATATCTAAAACTTTATGACAAAATATCTCCTGAATTTTATAACGTACAACGATATGATTTGGATATATTTTCATTGGTATAAGCGGATACTGTCTGAAAAACTGGTACCAAACAGAGTAAATGGTGGGAAAATGATATATTAAAACGTCATGTCTATTACTGAAGTTTTATTGTCTCAACAGCAAAAATGTAGTAAAAGATAAACTTTGTGACAGGTGTGACTGGGAAAAGGTTTGAAACTTTGAGTCAAGTTCGTCGAAAGTCAAGAAGTGCCCTCATTCTCGTATATTGGATTAACATAGTCTGGGTAAACTGCCTCAAGAAATAGGTTAAAGATTTAATACAACAAGTATTTAAGTATAAAACTGGGTCTATGATTGTACCTCTTTCTGAGTACATTATTTTAATTTTTAAAATTCGGTCAACAATTAGACAAAAAACTGAAAACCAAAGTTTGTTGCCCCTGGAAGCATTTGGACAGACATCATACAACTATGGTTCTGGCGTGTAGTATTATAGATATACGTGCCGTGGACCCAAAGTGCAAGAAGTTAAAAGTTAAGAAATAAAGGTTTTCCTAGCGACACATAATCAGAAATAAAGCTGAGCTCAACCCATGACGGGCAACAACCACTCGATACGCCGAGTGACTTTATGCATCCACTGGCGCGTACTTCACGGCAACCTGGCGCCTATTCACGAGAGAGCGCCTATTGCTGGAGCAGCTACTTAGTTGTCGAGCCGCAGCCGTCTGCTGAGATATTAATTGCCTCCCGTTCTTCAGCGACGGAGCGAGCAGCGACGAGAAGCGAGGCGCGGCGCGCCAACAGCGCCGCGTCATTTCTGCAGGGGAGCGGAGACAGGGGCAGTCCGGAGGCCGCTGAATGGTCGGCCAGACACTTTGAGCCGCCACTCACTGCCAGCCCGCGGCGTCTGGGCGGCCGCCGCCGCGGAAGCCGCACTCGGCCCCTTCTGCCGACTGGGCCCTGAATAGACGGCAAGTGACACAATGGCGGAGAGCGCAGCTCACACAGGAGCCGATGGCGCTGTCATGTGGCCAGGGGAAACGCTACAATTGCATTTGTCAGCGTCGCGAGTCCAGTTGTCACCAAGTCCAAAATGCATACGGTATTCAGAATAATCTTTTTACTCCTAATTGGCTGTTCTAACGAAACAGTTCTCCTGTCCAGTAAATTAAAGGAGCTCTAGGTACTTGCAGATCGAATACATATAAGATTCTCGCCAATTACCACCTACAAGATTAAAATATGGATACAGGTGGAATTATGCCAGCAGCAACGACACCTAACGACACTCCTAGGGGAGAAGGGTAAGAGGAGGGGGAAGGGTAAGTGGATGGGGAAGGGTAAGAGGAGGGGGAAGGGTAAGAGGAGGGGGAAGGGTAAGAGGAGGGGGAAGGGTAAGAGGAGGGGTAATGGGATAATGGGAGGGATAGAGGGAGGAGTATGAGGAGAGGGAGGGTGGGGAAGGGGGAGGGTGAATGAGAGGGGGAGGGGATGGGGAGGGGTAAGGAAGGGTGGAGGGAAGAGGGGGTGGGGGAATGGATGGGAAATGGCTCAAATGGCTCTGAGCACTATGGGACTTAACATCTATGGTCATCAGTCCCCTAGAACTTAGAACTACTTAAACCTAACTAACCTAAGGACAGCACACACAACACCCAGCCATCACGAGGCAGAGAAAATCCCTGACCCCGCCGGGAATCGAACCCGGGAAATGGATGGGAAGGGTTGAGGTAGGAGGAAGGGGAGGTGGAGGACAGGAGGGGTAGACTCTGTGTCACATTAGCGTCTGAGCAAGTGACAGAACAGACGTTTAAATGATTGAAATTGACACCCAGTCTATCAGTCACAGTTGCAGATTGCATATTTAAAGGCTTCCAGGGCAACATATATTCGGTTTTGAGTCTTTGTTATAATAGCAGACCGAATTTAAAATGATCTCATAATGTAGTCATTCAGAGGTATAATCTTACAGTAAAGATATAATAAATGAAAAGCGCTGGTTTGCTTTTGCTCTACAGTATTAAATTATTGTATTAACCAGTTTTTGGCTTACAAGGTCATCATCACATATAAACTGATTCCTGTTGCCAAAAAAGTTACAATGTTTGTAAACGACACTGGAGAAGGAGTTACACATCTAGGCTGAAACACAAACGCACAATAAATGACGTCTTTGTCATCATGGTACTACACGTTAAAAAGTAAAAAGTTGAACAATATACAAATACAAAGGGAGCAAACAGTAAGATCGTTAACAATGTACTCAAAAACTGTGGCTATACAATAGCTTGCATTAAGTAAATGAAACAAGTAAAATAAAAACAGTACTTGAGGAGACAATATCGCGAGTTATTAAACATGGGAAGTAATACAAGTACCAATTAAAAGAAAGAGTTAACAATTGTAGATACAGACTTTACAGAATACGTAGTCTATTTCAGTAAAATAAAAGTACTCAATGACTACAGGAAAATGGGGGGAATGTGAAGGAACAGATAGTGTGGGAAGTAACGAAAAACAGACGATTATGTGAAGTTTATAAGAGTGGAATTACTAAGCTGAGTCTGGTTATTTAAGGTTAGAATGCACTGTGAACTAGGTGTTTGTTAATTTCCAGGACTTCCAGCAGATGGAATTTGTGGCTTTTGTTTAGTAAGTGAAGGACATGGGACGCTGGCTGGTAGCTGCGGTTCTTACTCAGTATATGGTCAGGCAAATGTGGAGTCAGGATACTGCAACCTTCAGCTGTGTCCACGATCAGCCAGCGTAGTTGCTATGTCTCCACCTGACTGACCAATGTAAAACTTGTTACAATCAGAACAAGAAATATTGTATACCACACTGTTAGCTAATAGCTGGCTCTTATCTTTGCTATTGATTTAACACACAGTAACGGCTGCAAAATACTAACGCGAATTCTTTACAGATGAATGGAAAAACTGGTAGCAGCCGACATCAGGGAAGATCAGTTTGGATTCCGTATAAAAGTTGGAATACGTGGGGCAATACTGACTTGACGACCTACCTTAGAAGGTAGATTAAGAAAAGGCAAACCTACGTTTGTAGCATTTGTAGACTTACAGAAAGCTTTTGACAATGTTGACTGGAATACTCTCTTTCAAATTCTGAAGGTGGCAGTGGTCGAATACAGGGAGCGAAAGGCTATTTACAATTTGTACAGAAACCAGGTGGCAGTTGTAAGAGTCGAGGGACATGAAAGGGAAGTAGTGGTTGGGAAGGGAAAGAGACAGAGTTGCAGCCTATCCCCGATGTTATTCAATCTTTATATTGAGCAAGCAGTAAAGGAAACAAAAGAATAATTCGGAGTAGGAAGTAAAATCCATGGAGAGAAAATAAAAACTTGGAGGTTCACCGATGACATTGTAATTCTGTCAGAGACAGCAAAGGACCTGAAATAGCAGTTGAACGGAATGGACAGTGTGATGAAAGGAGGATGTAAGATGAACATCAACAAAGGCAAAATGAGGATAATGGAATGTAGTCGAATTAAATAGGGTGATTCTGAGGGAATTATATTAGGAAATGAGACACTTAAAGTAGTCGATGGGTTTTGCTATTTGGGGAGCAAAATAAATGATGATGGTCGAAGTACAGAGGATATAAAATGTAGACTGGCAATGGCATGGAAAGTGTTTCTGAAGTAGAGAAATTTGTTATCATCGAGTATAGATTTAAGTGGCAGAAAGTCTTTTCTGAAAGTATTGGCTCTGAGCACTATGGGACTTAACATCTATGGTCATCAGTCCCCTAGAACTTAGAACTACTTAAACCTAACTAACCTAAGGACATCACACAACACCCAATCATCACGAGGCAGAGAAAATCCCTGACCCCGCCGGGAATCGAACCCGGGAACCCGGGCGTGGCAAGCGAGAACGCTACCGCACGACCACGAGCTGCGGACTGAAAGTATTTGTATGGATTGTAGCCATGTATGGAAGTGAAACATGGATGTTAAATAGTTTAGACAAGAAGGGAATAGAAGTTTTCAAATGTGGTGCTACAGAAGAATGATGGGTAGAGGAGTTATTGAATAGAATTGGGGACAAGAAAAATTTGTGGCACAGCTTGACTAGAAGAAGGGGTCGGCTGGTAGGACATGTTCTGAGGCATCAAGGGATCACCAATTTAGTATTGGAGGGCAGTGTGGAAGGTAAATGTCGTAGAGGGAGACCAAGATATGTATACACTAAGCAGATTCAGAAGGATGTAAGTTGCAGTAGGTACTACGAGACGAAGAAGCTTGCACAGGATACAGTAACGTGGAGAGCTGCATTAAACCAGTGCCTGGACTGAAGTCCACAACAACAAGTCAAATATTAAAGTGTGTGTACACGAGAGCATGCTCAGAAGTAATGACACCACATTTTTTTTTACTTGAAAACTCTTGAAGATGTATAATCTTAGTAATGTTTGTTTTATTTAGAAAGCTTCATTCTTCATGTCTACATATTTGCAGTCCTCTTCCACTGTAGAATTCTGAATGGTAGTGTGGAACATGACGGTGTGTCATGTAAATATATCGTTGTATGAGAAACACCTTGCTGTAATCTAGTTTAGAGTTGACTGCCCCTGCATGGAGTGCCATATGTTTCAGAATGACAATACCAGAGCTCACATAAGCGTTGCGACATCTGTAACAATCCGACATCTTCGGTTCACTGTCATCGACTACCCTCCATATAGTAACAACTTGGCCCCATCCGATTTTCATCTCGTTCCAAAACTTAAAGATTGTCTTCACTTTGCTGACGAAATAACAATCTCACATCTGCTTGCACCGCTTGATTACCATCAAAGTCGAACATGTAATTTCTGAGAACATTTCCGTATGGGGAACAGCTATATTTTTAAGTACTTCAGAATGAACACAAACAGTTTCGAGCAGTTGACGTTGGTGGAGTCATAACATCTGCCCAGTTCACCGCCACCGCCTTCCATAATGTATGAGACCTGAAGATTGGAAAAAAACCTTTCTTTGTGATAACCGGTTTCGATCAGTTTTTGACTAACAAGACTGTTTGTATTCATTTTAAAGACGAATATGCTACAGAGATGGTACAAACAAGCTACTCTCTCGTTAGAAGAAATTGTCTCCATCGCCAAAGTGACCGTTGAGGAATAAACACACGATGTAAAAAAAAAAGAAAATGTACGACACAAATTGCAGGACTGTAAGGTGGCGTAGTCTTATGACCTTCATTTCTTACATATTCCGTCCTCACAATCGTATTCTGCATATCAAGATGCTTCATTCGAATCCAAACTCGATAAGGCAGAGTCAATTTTGTATGAATTGTAAGCGATATGCAAATCTAATAAGTAAAACTCAAGTGCGCCCAGAGGTTGAAAAAAGTCGTGACTGTTGTACACAACACAATGGCTATAGGTATTTTCGCTCTAAAGAGGAAGCCAGCCCGCCGGGAAGACTGGGCGGTCTTTTTGGCCGAAGTAGGTATGTTGTCGAACATGCCCTCTGAAGGGACAGAGAGAAGACTGCTTTTAATTCGAACACGGGGGTCGTTATCCCTTCGTTCTCGCAAAAGCTGATTCCGCTACATTGTGTGGGAGCGTCCAGAAGTATTTTTTCACTGACCGACTGCGTAGTTATGGAGTTCTCACAGGAGGACAGTATATGCCAAATGGAGGTGTTACAGATTTCCGCATTGGTTGACTTAAATGAAACGTCATTGTCCTGTTTAAAGGAGTAACGGTGATTGGCGGAATATTTCTGACACAAAGAGTCAGAGGAGTGAGGGAAGGCAGCAAATGATATACCCTTGCAACTTTTCCAGAAAAAGGGGCTGTTCCGTTGTCGGTCTTGGAGTGGGAACACGTAACGAGAGTGAGTGCGCTCGTACGTGTAACCAAAGAGCGAGTAACATAGTCCCTCCTCGGTGCTTCTCTGGGAGAGCACCTCCGTTGTTAGCGAATCGGAGTGACACACTATATTGAGTCACTCGCGATTAAGCGTTGTTGACTGTTGGCCACCACATATATTGTGCAATGTGAATACGGACAGAGTACTAGTTAAATGCCTGCGAGCGAGTACTGAGTGGCATCGTGGTGGACTGGTTATCTGACCAACGTACCATGCCAATAGTTACACTAGAGGCGGATAGGAGTCCTTGACTTCATCAAGGCGTAGGGACAGTTTGATTGGTGAAGGTCAATCCAGATAGAAAAAGATAGTTGTGTTATTCGTCAGCAGCGCGCGACGCAGGCAGCAGTCGTCGCAGCTCACGGCATTGTGCGCTACATTTCTCACGCGTCAGCCTTGATCGTACCTAGAAAACTTATTCAAGTTGCGTAGGCGTGGCTCTCAGCCATTCTGCTGAGTAAATAACATTCTTAAAGAAAATGGAGAAAAGAACCTTTCCATACTTTGTAAAATAATAGCATTCCTATCCATAAGAGGCAATCTACTGTTCTGAAAAGAACCCGGAAATTTATTAATTTTTTTAAGAAAGAGTTTGACTTGATTTCTCAGAATTTTTTTTACAATAAATATTTTTCGTTCGTTTAATATTTTTCTTAAACTAAATAGCAACACTCCTGTACCCAAGTGTCCCACTAGTTATGTAAGAATATTTTTTTGTCTTTTCCTTACAGCGGACGACTCCTGGAGATATTTGTTGCTGAATGTTTTTTAAGCAGTTCTTGTTGGTAAATTAGGAGCACCTGTCTGACTTCTGTGAGTGTGTGGATTCTATTTTGTCAAGTTGCGCAATGGATTGATCCAACAGGAACCCTTTGGCTCCTGCAACAAACGATTTCCACCTCATACTACCACAGGACACATTCCTCACACGTAGATAAAGAAGTTATTTTATATGAACATGGGTGTAGAAACACATTTTCTCCACTCATTAATCACTGCAAACACAACAGAACGTTAGAATTATGAGAAACATGAAGTTTTGGTGACATCTTGTTACGTTGTGCACCGCCAGTGTCTTGTTTTACATGTCCGCGTTGCCGTGCGACGTCCGTCATTGCTTGTTTACATGTTACATCAACTGTTCCAGCGATCACTACCACCGTCACAAGCAACACACAGGTTACTACGTAGAGTTTATTACAGACTTGGCTACTACAATGGCAGTGTACACAAATGCAGAGATGGCAGAGGCCATCATTGTTGGTGACTATTAGGTAGGGCCTCACTTTCTTCCACCCAAAATCACTCGATAAGGTTATCATGATTTCGGAGAGAATATTCTACCTGATCGGTTAAGAGACGTGTCCTTAGCTGTGCGACAAATCTTGTGTTTCACGCGCGATGGAGATCCTCCACATTTTAGTGTCAATGTCCGTCGGCTTCTAAATTACAGATACGGTGACAGACAGGTAGGGAGAGGTGCACCAATTGCCTTGTGTCCACGCTCTCCCTGTCTAAGCCCACTGGACGTTTATTTGTGGGTGTACTGAAAGCTCTTGTGTATGGAATCACACACAACATGTTCAGAATCTCTGTGTCTGTATTAGGGAAAGCTGCAAAACCATAAGCAATACTCCAGGAATACATCAACGCATCCAAGTTTCGCTATGACAGCGGGTTGATGCATGTACAGTATCAATGGCAACGGAGAGTATATTGAACATCTCCTATGAGTTACATGTGGTATGCTAGTGCGTTCTGTTTGGTGTGTTTCTCATGATTAATGAATGGAGAAAATGAGTCGTAACATGAAGACAAAGCGTTTCTATACTGAAGTTCATATAACATAATTTCTTCGTCTACGTGTGAGGAATGTGTCCTGCAAATTGTGCCGTATATTTTTGTTACAACCTGTATGCAGACACGACAGATGAAGATGTAGAATGTTAATAACGTTTGTTCTATAAAAAAATTAACCAGTCATACGTGACAACCTATTTAAACAGCCAGAAACCTGCCGTGGCTAAACACAAGCCGCCTAACAGATGGAAAACTACACTATGCAGTGGAATCACATTGGAACAAATGCGTTTCTTTCCGCCCGGGATACAAAAGTAGAAGCCTTCTGAGAGATAATACTTGTGCTAAAATGAACATCACTCAGTTTTTGAAACATTATTCTCGGGCAAAGTCTTAATGGTGCTGATTCATTAAGAAGTACTATTGTACAAAGGTCAGACAACTGTATAAAGATTCTGACCAACTACCTGATAACCTCACAATTATCCGACAATAAAAGGCGGAGAATCACTGCCTTAGCAGTACAACTACAAAATGAAACGCAATCATATCGAGAGACATCGGGTTAGTGTCCAATATACCACAACCATATACCATGTAACTGAAGAATACAATCGAGCCAGAATTACTTTGAATTTCTTATCTTTTGACGTGCATGATTACAACGGATTTGACACGGTTAATTTAAAGGGGTGGCCAAATGCCCTTACTGCCACCACCTCATACACCCCTCTCCCTCCCCCCCCCCCCCTCCAGGGAACGAAATCAGTGTACCCCAGATGTCTGTGTCCAGTGTAAAACATGATAGAGTGCGAATGTGTTGCAAATGTCTGCGAGCCATGTAACTGAGGCGGGATGTGGGGACCAGCCCGGTATTCACCTAGTGGGATGTGGAAAACCGCCTAAAAACCACATTCCTGCTGCCCACGTCGTTAATGCGCCAGGTGGATTCGATCAGGGGGCGGCACGCCTACCCGAGTCCAGGAAGCAGCGCATTAGCGCTTTCAGCTAACCTGGCGGGTCTTCCAGTGTCTTATCATCTATCAGAAATTCTGTTCAACGCCTCTAGGCCGACCTACATGTGTCCGCCAATATCCATGTCTGAAACAGAATCCTAACTGTGCTATTTGTAGACGTATTTCATAATGACGAGTTAAACGGGGAAGGAAGAATCCTTCCAATGTTCTACACATTTTTTAATACCAGCAACCTTTTCAGCACTCACTGGTACAGCAACTATACAGGAGTTACCCATTAACGGATTGGGTGGGATTGGTATTAGTTGTCAAATCCACTTGGCGGATGTAATCAATGAGAAAGCTCCAATTAGGAAGTAGTTACACAATATAAGTCTAACACTAGACCCAGTCTGCAGTGTCAGTTACACGATACACTCGCAAGTAGATTCATTTGTTGAGTTCGAAGTACAGTTAGATTGTGGGCGAGGAAGACATTGATTTTCTTTAGCAGAACGAGCTCTTCCACCATAGGTTTAAATGTCTCTTCCCAGACAGACTGGCACATGTTCCTAGGAACCAAACACCAGTTGCATACTTGTAAGTGGCAAATTTCAATCATTACGCGACAACCAGAGCCACTTTTGTTCTATGATCCAATGTGTTTGGATTTACTGGACTTTCGGTCTTATCCGCAACAAAGTTTGGCAGGCAATGTGGTTGACTGATCACGTGCTAATGTGTTACAGCACACTGTGAATATCTAACTTAAATTACGGCATTGGTCTTCAAACGCGAACTGCAGCTTGCATTAAAATTACGCCATTTCTCTTCGAGTGCGTGCTGGTACGCAGACAAAACGAACGATAACACGTTTTGTAGCGCTCTCTCTGCGATAACTAGAAACCAATGAAGAGAGCTGAAACGATGGTCAGCCATTGCACAATCAAGTCAGAGATGGGATGCAGCAGGCTGTTTCCGACTGCGCATGATCTGATATGACGTCATCCCTGCTGTCACTTAAAGATGCTATGTTGCTCACAGCACAACGTCACTATTAGCCTTTGAAAGTTCAGGTAAATTACTACCCAAGCAACATGGTGAATCCTGTAGAAGATCTGCTGAAGAGGCGCTTTCCCAGTAGATATTTGGAGGACAAAGAGTTAAAGAGTCAGGGAGGCCTACTTCAAATTTAAATCTAAAAAGCGAAGGGCATGGGACAGGGCTCACTGATTTCGCTCAGATTACTTGAGTACATGCACATAGATTCCCCATTCAAGATTTTTATTATCTTTAGCCTTAGTGGGCCATATGAAAATATAAAACGCTCTCTAAAGATTTGAGAAACGGTATGAGTGAATTTTTAGAAGCTCTTATCACAACAGAGCCGCGGTCAAACACATCGACTCGGTATTCTTCAGCTTGGGTTCAGTTCCCTATGCAACCAGTTTTTTCCATTTAATCTCATTCCTCACAAATTTAAACTTCTAATTAAAAATTTAAATACATTTACACAGTTAAATTCATATGCACATAAAATTAATATAGTCAGTTTAGTTACGATTACTGTCCTAAGATAGAAGGCTGTGACTGGTGGTAAAAATGCAGTCACACAAGGAAATTTAATACGGAAGGAGTAGGATCTGTGGTAGATTCTGCGATAACGAATACAACAGGCAGGTCAGTAGAATATGAATGGACGTCTCCATAAAGGGGCAAACACAGTAGTTGGAGAGACAAAGGTACAAAGAAGCTATCTGCAAAGAAACCATGGGCAACACAAGAAATGCTCCCATCGATCGTGGCTCTGAGAACTATGGGACTTAACATCTATGGTCATCAGTCCCCTAGAACTTAGAACTACTTAAACTTAACTAACCTAAGGACAGCACACAACACCCAGTCATCTCGAGGCAGAGAAAATCCCTGACCCCGCCGGGAATCGAACCCGGGAACCCGGGCGTGGGAAGCGAGAACGCTACTGCACGACGACGAGCTGCGGACCCCATCGATCGAGGAAAGAAGATAGTACAAGAAACTTTTGGATAAGACAGAAATAAAAGGATATGAATTAGTTAGGAACGAAATGAACAGGAACTGGGTGAAAGTTAAAACACGCTGGATCCAGGAGAACTGGGGCAAACTCCAATAAGAATTGCCCGTGGAAAGGACACACTCAGCATAAAGAAAAGTCTGAACTACCTTCTGTGAAATTAAAAGCAAAGGCCTGAATATTAAGAATTTAACGGAAATTCCACTGTTAAACGCACAGGAAAAAGCGGAAAGATAGAAAAGAGCTCATTTTTTTCTTTACAAAGAGGAGGAACTGTGATGATGTGATAGAAGAAGACATGGGAATCGGTACGGAAGACGTCGGGAACCAAATAATAGAGCCACAGTTTAACAGAACTTTTGGAGACTTGAGGTCATATAAGACGGATGGCGTTGACAACATCCCTTCGTAATTTCTAAGATTACCGGGAGAAGTGCACACAAGGCCACCACTCAGTTTCATTTGTAGAGTCTATGAACCTGTGGAGATATCAGCAGGCTTCCCGGAATGTGTCATCCATACAAACTCGAAGACAGCAAGAACAGATATGTCAGAAAAATATCATACAATCAAATTAACAGCGCATTCGACAGAGTTGCTAACAAGAATAGCACACAGTAGAAGGGAAAAGAAAATCGATGGTGCATTAGAATACGATCAGTTTGGCTTTTGGGAGGCAAAGCCACCCAAGAGGCAGCTCTGTGACTTGATATTGGAGAAAAAAAAACAAAAAAAATCGTTCAAATGTGTGTGAATTCCGAAGGAAACAAACTGCTGAGGTCATCGATCGCTAGACTTACGCTTTACTTAAACTAACTTATGCTAAGAAAACACACCCACCCATGCCCGAGAGAGGACTCGAACCTCCGGCGGGAAGGGCCGCGCAAAACGTGACATGATGCCTCAAACTGCGCGGCCGCTCCGCGTCGCTACTGAAAGCAAGACTTTAGGAATCAATACGTATTCGTATGATATCTTGACCTAGAAAAAACGTTATACAATGTAAAAGCTGTCAACATATCCGAAATTTTCAGGAAAATAGATGTGAGCTGTAGTGAATAAGAGAATGTATGGACTATGCACAAGAACCAAGAGGGAGCAATAAGGATGAAAAATCATGAACGGAGTACTCGGCCTAAGAGTGTGGAAGATGCCGATGTAGTCTTTCGGCCCCACTCTTCAGTCTACAGGGTGTTACAAAAAGGTACGGCCAAACTTTCAGGAAGCATTCCTCACACACAAAGAAAGAAAAAATGTGTCCGGAAACGCTTACTTTCCATGTTAGAGCTTATTTTATTACTTCTCTTCAAATCACATTAATCATGGAATGGAAACACACAGCTACAGAACGTACCAGCGTGACTTCAAACACTTTGTTACAGGAAATGTTCAAAATGTCCTCCGTTAGCGAGGATACATGCATCCACCATCCGTCGCATGGAATCCCTGATTCGCTGATGCAGCCTTGGAGAATGGCGTATTGTATCACAGCCGTCCACAATACGAGCACGAAGAGTCTCTACATTTGGTACCGGGGTTGCGTAGACAAGAGCTTTCAAATGCCCCCATAAATGAAAGTCAAGAGCGTTGAGGTCAGGAGAGCGTGGAGGCCATGGAACTGGTCCGCCTCTACCAATCCATCTGTCACCGAATCTCTTGTTGAGAAGCGTACGAACACTTCGACTGAAATGTGCAGGAGCTCCATCGTGCATGAACCACATGTTGTGTCGTACTCGTAAAGGCACATGTTCTAGCAGCACAGGTAGAGTATCCCGTTTGAAATCATGATAACGTGCTCCACTGAGCGTAGGTGGAAGAAACTAAAATGAGCTCTAACATGGAAATTAAGCGTTTCCGGACACATGTCCACATAACATCTTTTCTTTATTTGTGTGTGAGGAATGTTTCCTGAAAGTTTGGCCTCACCTTTTTGTAACACCCTTGTATACATCGAAGAAGCAGTGACGGATATAAAGGAAAGATTCAAGAGCGACTAAGATTCACGGTGAAAGGGTATCAATCATAGGAATCCTCGATGACATTGCTAGCCGCAGTGAAAGTAATGAAGAACTGCAGGACCTGTTGAATCGAATGAAGAGTTTGATGAGTACAGATTAAGGACTGTGGGCAAACTGAAGGAGGACGGAAGTAATGAGGAGTAGCATATACGAGATCAGCAACAAACTTGGCAGCAAAACTGGCCATCCAGAAGTAGGTAGAGTCAAGGAATTCTGTTATCTTGGATGCAAAATAAGAAGTGACGGGCGAAGCAAGGAGAACATAAAGAGTGAACTATAGCAGGTGAACAGAGCAATCCCAGTCAAAAGAAGTCTACTAGTATCAGATATTGTCCATAATGCGGCGTGTAAATTCTTACCAATGTACGTCTGATGCACAGCATTGCGCGGATGTGAATCGTGGGCTGTGGGAAAACCGGTAAAGTAGAGACTCGAAGAGTCTGAGACGTAGTGCTGTAGACGTATGATGAAAATAAGGTGGACTGATACGATAAGGACTGAGAAAATCTGTCACATAGTCGGCGAGGAGAGAAATATGTGCAAAACATTGTGTAGGAGGTACGGCATGACAGCAAATGCGTTAAGACCTCAAGGAATAAATTGTAGAGGAAGAGAGAGATTGGTATACATCCAACAAATAATTGAGGACGTTGGTTGCAAGAGCTATTTTCACATGATGTTTGCGCAATAGAGGAAGTCGTGGCAGGCCGCATCAAATTATTCATGGTGAAAAAATACGTAAGATACGCCACAGCGGAATGAAGGGCGAAAAATATTTTTACTAAAAAATCTCGATCGTGTTACAAAAAACATTACTTCCAGTCCTCCCTCACACCAGCACTGCGATCCATTAAGAATGTCGGTGTCAACTTGTCGTTTGGTAAGTGCCTTCGACACCAAGATCGTTGTCTCCATTTCGTAACCTGACCTACGTTTTAATAATAGAACAGCTGCGTTTCACCAACCACGATACCTGCGCTGAAGGACTGCGAATAACCTCGCTATGACATAGAAGAACATGAACACTCAAGATCTTGATTATTTTCCTCCTTGTTTAAGGTCGCAGAGCATCACAAGTAAAGTATGTGTATGTCCCTGAAGGCTCTTAGCTCTGGCATGCAGCCTTTTACAGTACCTGAGTGCTCCGTGATCTGTCTCACGGAGATGAATCGAACCGTACATTACCGACGGCTTACTATCAGTCGATGAGGCTGAGTTATTCATGTACTCGTAGTTGGAGAGGAGTATGCCAACTGCTCTTTACGCATGGTAGCTTACCTGAAACGACAGGAAACAAGAATTACATATAATTAGGTGCTAGAGCATCAAAGCTATTATGATCTAATTTCATTTTTCTAGTGCTAACATGACAGAGCTCCAGTGCATTGTGTGTTTTTTTAATAACAGACGTTAGTTTGCATTTTGCATTGATAGCTTTCTGGTCCTGTATAATATGCCATGGGCATTGAAACTGAAACGGTCTGCTAAACCCGCAGAACGGGACACGTAGTTGGAGTTGTGGAAAGGGGCCAAAATGAGCGGCTCTCAGTTACACTCGAACACGTATCACATTATTTATTTTACCGAACATTACAGTACATATTCTTGAACTCAGTTATCGGCTGAATACACCACAGTATCTCATGCCTTCAGAGCACAACGATTTTACTTTCTTTTTTTAAAAAACGGCTAAAAACCATTAACTCAAAATTCAGACGCTAAACAGAATATTTAAAAGGCAGAAGGTCTCACGTTAAGTAGGTTCTATAATTTGGCTGAAGGCCCAAAAATCTGACACTTGAAAAGCAACAACCTTAATTTAAAGACGCCTGAAGGCCCATGATTTAAGACTTAAGGCCTTCTGCCTTGCGTTTTTGTATTTCATTTTACCTTATCTTCAGTTAGGGTTGGGGTTGGGGTTGGGTTGGGTTGTTTTTTGGGGAAGGAGACCAGACAGCGAGGTCATCGGTCTCATCGGATGAGGGAAGGACGGGGAAGGACGTCGGCCGTGCCCTTTGAAAGGAACCATCCCGGCATTTTCCTGGAGCGATTTAGGGAAATCACGGAAAACCTAAATCAGGATGGCCGGACGCGGGATTGAACCGTCGTCCTCTCGAATGTTCAGTTAGGCTGAAGGCCCCAAACAATCTAACACTTGACAAGCAAGGAACTTTAATATCAAAGAAGCTGAAGGCCCATGACTTTAAACAGCACTAAAAACAATTCAACCTTAATTCAAAACCAACGACTGTGAGCCATACAAATACACACAACAGAAAATAAGAAAAGGCAGTGCAGCTAACGGCGCTCAGAAATTTCGGGGGTCGGCCAGCACTTGAAATACTAACGATCACTCAGGTGAGACAGGCAGTCGGCACAACCATTCTCGATCTGACGACAACCCAATCAACACACAGTCAACGGACCCACTGACAAGGTAATATGCGCTCCACTCGACCAGCACACAACCAGGAGTTCAATGCAAAACGTAAAAAGGCATGGCCGCCCATAACCAAGCATACATTAAGGTGCCAAACTGCGCACCGTGCCGGACAGCGACAACACGGTGAGGGCGTAAATTAATGCAGTGTCCTTTCAACGGCTAGGGCAGGTCACCAGAACGTTAACGGCCACAAGGCATAAAATTCCGCTGGTGCACTCCAATTACAAATAACGAAATACAGTTAGATTCCACCGGACAGTGGCTAAACCCTCCCCAACTCGAACACACATGTTGTTGCTCGCAGGAATGTCCCAACAGCAAACAACGAGAACCAAATGGTACAATGTGAACAGTCTTGACTTGCTGGTAAATCAAATCCAAACTCAACTTTCGTGCCCAGGGTCGGTGAGCCACGGACTCCGTAGCAATGGGAACAGCCCCACATACTCTGACACTGCGTAGAGACTGCCAGCAGGCCCAGCCAAACAATGCTCCGTGGAGAATTCCTCGCTGCTCCACGCCAACCGACCGACTGCTCGTTAACAAACACGGAGAGAGCACTGAAATAACTGAGCAGTCGATATCACAAGCTACACACCATTTTGCAAACACGAGGACGAAGAACGCAACCAATGCTAAAAGCGATGACCGAGCAATGACACGGCTGAACCACGAGTTGAGACACTCACCCCCAACCCATAAGCGACCGGCGAGCAAATACACGACGTCCGATTAGATGACCAACCAAAGATCAACCAAGACCGTCTCCGGTTCAAGTCATGTATGCCCGCAACGGTCGGGCGAGTCATGGCTATCCAAGCCTCACTACTGCTCCAACCCAACTGACTTCCGCCGCGTCCCAACTCTACGACAGCCAGGTCCGAACTGCACTACAGGAGCGTTCCCACTTCCTGGCAGATCCGAACTCTATGCAAACACACCACAACTGGGAAGTAATAGCAGTCAGCAAAGATAATACGCCAGGGTTTATATCGATAAGCGCCGCTGTTGCCACTCAAGGGCAGGCAAGGCGACAATTCAATGACACCAGCAATTGAAATTAACGTAACGAGGTGGTAGTACAGTAAAAACAGGATGTATAATGAGATATGGCACGAACACGAGCCACGCCTGGCTCAGAAACATTAACGAAGGAATTCTAATTTAGTTTTGAATAATTTGACACATATTATTTGTCGTGGCTGTGTGGATGAACTATGCCTTGAGGCTCTTCAAAAAATTATGAAATAGACTCGCCGGGCAAAAGACGCCTGTGGAAGAGCACAGAAGTTGGTTTGGACCATTGTAGATAGTGTGCATGTGGTACTATCCGGTCATGTCGTTCTCCACTGCTGACTACGTAAGACGGGAGTGGTGCGTATGTGACAGCCGGTTGTATCAAATCAGCACAGTGACATGGGTCGACGTAGGCACGTTGCTGAAGGGAGGAAATTGGCGAGCGTATTTGGACGTGTCCACCAGCGCGCCGTGAATGCAAGAGCCAGGGTTGCTGGTGCACCACTGCGAACAGTCAGTGTAATGAAAGTGGCTATAAAAAGAACCTATCCGACACGAATGGTAGACGAGAGCCACGCCTTCTCGAAGATAGTCACTTTCAATTTCCACAGGAACTGCTCCCGTCAGTGAATGCAGGCCCATCTCTCACACAGCTTCCGAGCGAACACCGCGAAGCGAACGGATGCAATGGGCATTTGGATTCGGGTACCTGGCGGAAGGGCATTGCTCACGCATGTAATGCTTCACGTCATCAGTGGACTAACCAACACAGAAACTGGGCATTACCACACTGGAGAGGTGTATTTTGATCAGACTATTGCCTGTGGCTCCATGGGCGGATGCAAGGTTTTCAACTGGACATCACTTCGGTGACTTGAGTATCCCTTATCTACCGCGGTTATCCAACAGGTGATATGGGACTTTGCTCGTGCCCTGAATAACCGCACGTATCTGACTTCGTCCGTGAAGCGAACGAAATATTTAAATTCGATCGCCGGGATACTGAGCCAAGATCTGTCAAAGAAAATAAAGAGTCTGCTATTGTAACGTAATATGGCAGATAGCTAATACTTGGATTTTTCTTGATGTATATGACATTCGTGTTCACATGTGCAGTGATGGTGTTGGAGCGTGCTAAGCTACAATTCGTAAGTAGCATTTAATTATACAGCTCGCCGCCTCTCTGCACATTCGACTGTGTGAAAGGACTCATGATCACACAAATGCTCAGAAAGGGCCTGAAATGTTGTGTGTTTCAGGCCGTGTGATTACTGGACCATTATGTAGCTTACAGCACGCTGCGTCATTCACGTTGGTAACATGCTGAGATGGTGTTTGTGCATGGCCAAGTAGATGGAAACGGTCGAGAGACAGCACCGCTGTACCAAAACAAGTACCCTCACAGACAGCAACCACACCACACAAGGCACACATGGAACGTGGCCAGAGGAACTGTCATTCGTCAGCGCCATCTATGGTGACAACGATGCTTTTCCGTACACAAGTTCCTAAGACCCTTTTTTCCTTAACTTCCAGTAATGAATCCATTCCTGTAGCTTGTGGTTATTAATGTTCGCCCTTTATACTTTCCATCTCTTTGAAATAAATGTTGCTGCACTTCCCATGTAAATTCATAAACCTATTGCGTTCAATTCCACATTAGTGGAATATTACATAGAGCTAAGGACAGTAATTACTTACGAAAACAGGGAAGTACATAAAAGAGAAGAAAGTATTGGCATATGAACACAAATACTTAGTTCAAAAATGGCTCTGAGCACTATGGGACTTAACATCTGAGGTCATCAGTCCCCTAGACGTAGAACTACTTAAACCTAACTAACCTAACGACATCACACAGATCCACACCCGAGGCGGGATTCGAACCTGCGACCGTAGCAGTCGCGCGGTTCCGGACACAAATCCTTCAGGATATTATTAAGCGGCACCTTATTAGTCGCTGGATTGAAGAGACTGTTCGTCGATAGTAAGAAGGTTTACGGACGAAAGTAACTTCTAACTTACATTAAAATTTTAACACTCTTAGTCTTATTGTTGCGACTACTATAAAGCTCTTCTCTCTGAAACGTAGATAGCCGTTCTAGTTTATGCACCGCACCGCACCGTAAACACACCATCTTTTAATAGTGTCACAGGCTTTACCAAAGATGAAACATGTTGGAAACTTCTTCACTTTTTACTCTCTAACAGCCCATCAATATTTAATCTTTTCTAACAGGCAATTATTTTTTGGATTTCTTTGTCGTGCGACTTCCGTAATGTCTGTAAACGGTTCGGTTTTGCTAAGGGAAGATGCAGCAACGTGCACTTGTAGTTCCTCCGTGCAGCCTCGAGAGGAAGTAAGCGTTAAGCAAATCTTGACTCCGGAACGGCGTTCTGCGAGGGCGCCGCACGGTTGTCTGCTTACTCAGCTGTTATTCGCAGAGACGAGAGGCAAATAATTCAATCAGCACATTTAACAAAGTTTCTTGCCGACGAAATCCCGCTATGCCAGCGGAAAATGGCATTCAACTGAAACTTTTCTTTCAACAGGAAATTCTCCCTAGGCATCGTCACGACAGTTCACTAACTTCCCCTCCATTAACGACAGCGGTACAATAGGAGAAATGTATTATTCTTTTTCGAGTGAGTTGTTATTTCTTTCTGAGCAGAATTTACGAAATACATCGCTATGTCTGGTTTGGAACAGGCGAAATATGGCTACCGAAACACACAAACTCCGTGATATATTGCATTATGTCATTGTTCACCCAAATTAAAAGTCTTTAAAGGTATGTTTTCTCAATAACAGCGTTTGTTACAGTCCTCATAGTTTCGACACTGACCCAAGATACAGTACCAAGAGAGTGCGTTACAGCTATCGTGCTGACTGGTGAGGCGCGAGGGTAAGTGCCAGGACGTTCAATTAATGAAGCTGGAAGGAGCATACCGAACAGCGTTCAGTAGTAGCTCAGCGCGAACTCTACTGGCAATCATTTCTCACTTTCGAGACACCAACATTACTATTTCGAACGCCTCACGAAAGTACACGAGGGAGTTACTGACTGAGGTATAAAAGTACTGAAGATTCCCATCGACATAAAAACATGTTTAAAACATCGTTCGAAGAATAGTTTCATTTTGAATACTTCTTCACAAAATGAATGAATTCTGCGAGTTACAATCAATTATAGTGTACTAAAAGAGGAATCCTCTTATATAAAAAATACACTATTACGAGAAAACAAGTGGTACTTTTAGCTATGTCATAAAGACATACTTTAATTCAGTACTATAATTTATGGGGATAAAAACGAAAACTTGTTTAGTTACGTCGTAAAAATAAATTATTTCTTATTTCCAAACATTCACATAAAGTTGTACCAGTACATAGGTTGTAATATTACGTGCAATCATTTTTTTCTTAGAGAATAGCATACAGTAATGTATTCTACCATTAGACTTGTCCTATGCAACTAGAACATTGCTTGTACAACTTATAATCAACACGACCAAATAAGAAACGAAATGACATGTAATCAAATAGTCTTCAGTGAGGGAGTAGCGCCTGTTCTCTGGTTGAGCTCGGCATTTACGAGGCCCCACCGGCAGTGGCGGCGAAGAGGAAACCCTCAGTAAGACGAAACTCCCGGAAGAGGAAACCTATTTCTCTCAGGGCTAATAGGGGAAGCACCACCACCTCGCGGTGAATGTAGGACTTCAAAGGCTAGGCCTTACTCCCAACAAAAAAGCCGGCATCGAGATGGCTGCTCCACCACTGGTCTTTCATAGAAGTCGATCGCTACTCCATAGAAGAGACACTCACTATGAATAATTTCGTACAAGAAAAAAATTTGTTTTTCTTTAGCTGCGAAATTTTCCCTAAGAGTAAAACAAAATACGTTTTCCATATTTGAAATACATTTTGGAAAACTTTCTAATTTTACGCAAATTGTTATTACATTAGTTCATGACAGTAGGGAAATGATAGATGAAGCCTGGTGATTTTTTATTTGTCAGAGAGTAATCTGTGATTGTAGCAACGCCTCTGATCATTCCCTTGTTACGTCAGAGAGCGCGCGTTCGGACCTCCATTACCAGTCACTATATAAGAATGAATGGTCGCATCTCGCGCAAGACGAGATACTGGCCAGTGTGAAGGAACATCTAGAGCCTGCCCTAAAATCATCTGCAGTTAACGAAAGTGCTCTCATGACGAAATGGAGAGCTGTTGCAGCCACCAACATCGTAGTCTGAACAGTGTTGACGACCTGCACGACCGTACACATTTAGGTTGACTTAGAACTCTTGTAAGGCATACCCAGTAAATTTAATAGAAAATCATCAAGTGAATAACAGCCTACCCTTTTAAAATTCTGAGCAGCTGCCTTGCCGCAGCGGATACATCGGTTCCCGTCAGATCATTGAAGCACTATCATGCGTAGCCGGCACTTGGCTGGGTGACCATCCGGGCCGCCATGCGCTGTTGCCAGCCTCGTAATGCCAATTGAGTTACTCGCCAGAACAGTAACGGCTCCGGTCAAAGAAAACCATCATAACGACCGAGTAAGCGGTGTGCTGACCACACGCCCCTACTACCCACATCGTCAGCTCAGGATGACACGGCGGTCGGATGGCAACGATGGGCCACTTGCGGCCTGAAGACGGAGTTCTGTGCATTTAAAATTCCAATTCCTCAATTTTGTTACTTTTGAATACATTATGGGAGTGAACAGTGATAAATGTTTACTATCAAAAACACACATTAAACTTAGCTTGTTCAACAGCTATTGTCAATTAAGAAGCGTTAAAAATATTTTAACATGTAGGATAAATGAACTTCGTTTTTGCAGTACATGGGTTGCCCTCTTAAGGCCTGTTAGTGAACCATTTGGAACCACTGGTTGCCTTGGTGAAGTTGGACGCCGTTCCAAAGATGTGGCAGCAGGCTTCTAACGAAGTTGTTGCGAAAATGTTGCTGCTCAATAGTACATCGTCTGACGTGACAGTCTTTGCAATTCCATGTCTTTATTGAACGATTTTCAATGAGTAGGCTGCAATAATCGTTAACTGACATGTGTAGTACATGCTGCACGAATACGATTTACTGGTGCAACAAGAGACTTTCATTTACGAGTACATTGATTA
The DNA here is from genome assembly GCF_021461395.2 of Schistocerca americana. Taxonomy (NCBI): domain Eukaryota; kingdom Metazoa; phylum Arthropoda; class Insecta; order Orthoptera; family Acrididae; genus Schistocerca; species Schistocerca americana. The sequence goes on along the minus strand of NC_060123.1, from coordinate 623,908,373 downwards.
CATAATAATTCTTACAGATCAATACTAAGGGAAAAGATGATCGAGAGGGCACAGTAGTTGTTCATTTTTATGAAATATGGTCTATGAAGTTCATATGTAGATTCCATTTTTTTGTATTCGACATTTTTTAAAAGGCATTGCTACGTCCTATGTTGCATGCCAGTCTTATAAACAAATAAAAAAATGAAAATGTAAGGAATTTAAAATTATAATACTACGAGCCGTAGTGTTAAAAATAAAGGGATGTGAATTAACAATATGCAGTCTTAAAGCATATAAGCAAACATTCTAAAAATAGACAGTCAGTCATAAAATAATGTTTGGCGAAATAAAATTACAAAGTAAAGACAAAATATTTCCTAAAGGTCTTAATAATTTAAAAAATGGACAGACGAGTGAACATTCTAAAGTAGATCGTCAATAAGCTCAAAGAAATATTTGTCTTTGAATTGAAGTTGCTCATTTAAAACCGCAAAAGTAAACTGTTATCTAAGTGAACGGATTTCAATTTCTTCTAAAATATTTAGCAGAAGTCCTTTTAGCACAGTATGTAATATTTTCAAATTGTTAGAGATGCAACCCTCAGAATGATTGTATCCATCAAGATGCTGACCAAATATTGATTTGGTATGTGCAGTACCAGTAGAATGTTCCTTAAAATAGTATATTGGCCAAACTAGCTGTAACTTTCTAACATGTTTCTCACAGTCATTACATAGTATTTTGTGAACGCCTGACTTTTGGTATATATTTGATTCCCCATTTGTTTGTTTCAGTTTTATCTGCAGTGGGTTATTGGTTTTAAATGCTATTGTCATACCTGTATTCTTAAATAATTAATTTATTTTATCTGAAATAGGTCCCATGTATGTCATTCTAGTAAATCTCTTCTTGAAATTTATAACAGCATCATTTGTTTGTTGTAATTTTTGATATAACAGATCAACCTGATGGAAATTATAATTGTTAGCATCTGCTATGTGTTTTAAGGTATCAGTTTCCTTCTGGATAGCATCAGGTTGAAGAGGAAATTTCAATATCCTATGTATCATTGTTTTAAAAAATGCCATTTTGTATTTTAATGGATGGCATGATGTAGCATTTATTATTATGTCGGCTGATATGGGTTTTCTATAAATAGAAATATTATGTTTTCCATTCCTGTTTGCAATTGTGAGGTCCAGGAAATTAATACTGTTGTTTCTTTCGTGTTCTATTGTAAATACAAGTTTCGGATCTAAATTATTTAAGTTGTTATGAAAGCATCAATTTATTCCTTAGAACCGTTATATGATAGCAATGTGTCGTCAACGTATCTTTTGTAGCATATAATTTTATTTGTTATTTCTGGATTATTTTTGAAAAACTGAATTTCAACGTAATTGACGAAGATATTTGCTATAGCGCTAGCAAGGGAATTCCCCATTGCAAGTATGTCTTCCTGAATATATATTTTATTATTAAATGAAAAATAATTAAAATCTAGAGTAATTCTTAACAGTGCAATGAACTCAACGTATCATAAAATCATTAGCCCCAAAGAAATAGTAAAGTTATCTTTACTGAGAGAGATAGTCTCTACAATAGGTATTTTCTTGTAAAGATTGGTGATGTCCAACGATGTGAGCCTTGTGTTTTTTGGAATATCCACATCATAAATTAATTTAGTTAACTCAAATTGTTTTAATGGTATAATTTTCTTCATAAATGTAAAAGGATTTTAGGATTTGATTAAGGTTTTTTTTCAGGTTATAAGAGGGACTGTTGATATTATTAACAACTGGACAAATTGGTAAATTTGGTTTGTGCAATTTGATTTGTGATCTCAACTTAGGTAAAGTGGGATTCATAACCTTAAGTGTTATTTTATCTTTAGGTGAAAATAAATAGTCACTATCATCAATCAGCTTTTTAATTTTTGTTTGAAATCGTGAAGTCAGGTCTTTATAAACCTCAGTTATTCCACTGGAGTTAAAAAATTGTAAAGTCTTAAAAACATAATCATCTTCACTAACAATGACAAGGGTATTCCCTTTATCTGCCTTGATTGCAATAGCTCTATTAGTTATTAACTTCTGGTTGATTTGTTTCACAATTTTTAATTCATTATTATGTTTATTTTTATCTTTTTCATTAGTAAAGACATTTTTAGTTCTACGTGCAATGTCAAATATTTCAGACCTACTAAATTGTGCATGTTTTGCAGCAATCTTTACGTCAGCACTCACACGTTTAATATTTGCATTGTTCAATTCTGGAGCTAAATTATATTTTCGGCCTTTGTTTGAAAGTGTTGTCTCAGCAGGAGTACAAGTAATTTTGGTTAGATTGGTTACTCTTGGATAAAAGTTATGTACATGTGGTGAAACATCTTGTGAACACACATTTTGGTGACTACCAAAGGCTGCAATTTTCTGATTTTGTCATCTGTAAAGTTAGTAACTATAAAAATAATATTGGTGACAATTTATTGCTAATTTCTAGGTGTAAATTGTACATTTCAAGGTTTAGTGGATCTTTTTGTTTATATGCATTTTTAATTTCAGATCTAATCCATAGAATGCTACTCTTTTGCCATAAAGATTCTTCTATATTTGATCTGGTATTAAAACTAATCTTTATGTAACTAGGAATCACATGATTGATTAGGTATTGTTTGTTAAAAGATTTTGGAATTAAGTTTCATAATTTTCGTGTGTAACCCTCTAAACTTCTTGTAATCTCCCAATACCTGTCTTGGCAATAAATTAATTACTTTTGAATACATTGTGAGAGTGAAGAGTGTTTGATCAATGTGTTACAGATATTTACTATCAAGTCTTGATCACATTTTATTTACTACGGTGACTCGTTTTGACCACACTGTGGTCATCTTCAGACCACCAAGTCTTATACAAAGCTTTAATCAGAGGTCTACATACATATATTTCTTGACAATGTTCTTTTAACTAAGAAATTTTACATTGCTATTCAACCTATATCCCATTGGTTAGTAATGACATCATTCCATCAGAAGTGGGTGGAGACTCCATCATATATAGTAAGATGTGCACTGGTTTCTCCAGTAGTGATTTACCACCAGGAGTTGTTTTTTACTCATTGGTAATTCATCGTTTCATAGCTTTATTACTTTATGTATTTTCTTTAATGTATGTAGCCCTCTAATTAGAGCTTTGTATACGACTTGTAGGTCTGAAGATGACCACAGTAGTGGTCGAAACTTGAGGATATTTACTATCAAAAACAGTCTTGATCACAATTTATTTAGTACGATGACCAGTTTGTCTTTAACCTCAGTCATTGTTACTTTGGAAAAGGTTCATTACTGTAGCCCAGGCAACACAACGGAGTGTCGTTCATGGATATCTAATCTGCCAATTACTGAGACATATATCACATCGGTTTCGTTTTGTTGGAAATTTATCTGAATTGTTCAGCAATAAATTATTAGTCAGTCACACACTTTTAGCGTAACAATTGAACGATAAATATTATTATAATTTGTTTGCAAGTTCTTTAAAGTAATAATAAAGTAATTTAAATGCAACTATATTCGAAAACTAAAAAAATATTTTTTATACTTTAAATATAATGATTAATTCTGTATACGTGTTTTCTGTTGTATGCTTGGTGGATTGTATTTCGGTGTTGCGGCCGTGTTGAAACTTCACTTATTTTTACTTCTTCGAAAGTCCAAAAAGAGTGATGGGGGCCGTGCAAATATTAAAGATATACGTGACCACCTGTCAAAAGCCTCAGTAACTATTTTTTGCAGCGGTGAAGTGAAGGAAAAGAGTCAGTGAGGTTATGGAAGGTACCGATATGGATGTAGAGCCAACTCCAGTGCCTTGAGCAGCTACTCTACATGTATCGGCTAAGGAATCACTATGCGAACAGCCCGATCGGGGTGGTCCCACAGTTCCTCGATTGGGTGTAAATTCCGGTAGACTGGAGGCCAGGGGAGTATGGTAAACCCATCCCCGTGTTCTTCGATCCATGGACACATACTGCAACGTGACACAAAGCTCGCATTATTCTTCTGGTAGATACCATCGTGCCGAGGACAAAAGAACTGCATGCAGGGGTGGATGTGATTTCCAAGAATAGATACATTCTTGTGTTAACCCACTGTGCCTTCCACAAGAAAGAGATCACCCTGAGTGCACCACGACAAAATTTCCCAGACTTTGGCGCCCCCCTTCTCCTGGCTGCATCATTCCACGATTTTTGCAGGACCATACACTGCAAAGACCCTACCCGCCAGGGTAGCCGAGAACGCTAATGCGCTGCTTCCTGGGCTCGGGTAGGCGCGCCTGCACCGGTTCGAATCCGTTCGGCAGATTAACGACGAGGCCCGGTATGCTGGAAACCCTGCATATGTTTTTTGGGCGATTTTCCACATCCCGCTAGGTGAATAGCGGCTGGTCCCCACATTCCGCCTCAGTTAGACGGCTCACAGACATACGAAAACGGTCGCACTCTTTCATGACTTACACTAGACCCAGACAGCTGGGGTACACTTATTTCGTCCCTGGGGGGGGGTGGGGGGGGGGTTTCGGGGGTGGCCGCAGGAAGGGCATCCGGCCACCCTTTGCCACTAACATTGCCAAATCCGTCATAACAAGGCAGACCCTGCGTTCCTGCGGGATAAAGGCCTACAGGAAAAGAAAGACAGAAAAATACATTGCAAAGACCCTCTGTCTGATGGAACATAAAACGTGACTCATCTGGAAAGTCCACCTGTCGCCAGTCAGTGGACGCCCAGTTGATGTATTGGTGTGCAAATTCCAGCCTTCATCGCCGATGAATGGCATGGGTTCATGAACCAAGCGCCAGCTGTGGAAGCCCATGCACAGCAAAGTTTGTTTGACGGACGTTGAGGAGTAACTGTTGGTGGCCCGTTGGTTCATCTGGCCGGTCAATTGTTCAACAATTGCACGTCTATTTGCCTGTACGCATCCCCATCATCTGTGGCCATTTGGTAAAGCACAGTCGCCAAGGTGCCTGTTTTGGATGGCGTCATTTTACCATGCACAGTATACTTTAACCACGGCAGCAAGCGAACATTTTCAGACTTTGGCTTTCGGGCCAAGGCTGGAAGCATTTCCCAAAATGACTATGATCACGTCTTTCGGACATCGGACATAAATCGCTCCATTTCTGCAATGTGAAAATTACTGCGCATACACGATTTATCCTGAACAGACAGACACCGACCGAGCAGGCCATAAAGGTCCAACGGTGCCGACCGGTCGCCGAGTCATCCTCAGCCCTTAGGCGTTACCGGGTAGGGATATGGAGGGGCATGTGGTCAGCACACCGCTCTCCCAGCCGTATGTCAGTTTTCGTGAGCGTTGCCGCTACTTCTCAGTCACTTGGTTCCCCAACCAGCCTCACAAAGTCTGAGTGCACCCCGATTGCCAACAGCACACGGCAAACGTGGATGGTGACCCATCCAAGTGCTAGTCACGACAGACAGCGCTTAACATTGGTGATCTAACGGGAACTGGTGTGACCTCTGCGGCAAGGCCGCTGGCGATTTATCCTGGTTGGTAATAATTAACGTGCACCTACTCGGAGATGTACAGCGTGCGATGTAGTTATTGTACAGCAACGACACTTGGAAGGTGTGCGTATGGCTTAATGTGGAACTGATTTACGCTGGAAATAAATTAGTTTCAATTTTGGCCGCCAGGTGCAAATCTGACGCCGTGAATGCAAGAAAGACGTATTGGAATGTTTATGTACGTAATGGATTAGGAACGAGACGTGGTGTAATTCCGCTTCCTTTGGACACAAAATTGAAAATCTAAAATAGTACCCAAAACCAAATAAAAGTCCCAAAATCCAAGATCCAAATTACAAGTCCCACTGGAATAGCATCACTTGAATAGTAGCAAGTATATAGAATGGAAATACAGTATAAGGTGACTTAATGTTATGAAACGGAAAAGAAAAGAAATAGAATCGATTAGTTTCAAATTAAAATAATAATAGATCGGATAGTAGTGTACTTATAGATCACGGAATAGAACGACTGTATTTAAAGAATACTCTTTGTGAGTACTCTTTGAGGACACTGCGTGATACAGAAGAAAAAAGTCACACATCGTTAATGGGCTGCTAGCGCTTGCTGGATCAGGTCGTATCTCAACGTATGCTCTTGTACGTAGGCGTGGCAAGATTGTTTTTGTGCATTTTGGGAAATTTTGCGATCTGTTAGGAATTATTAAACTTGAAATAGGTAGATCAGCAACCTTGAGGGTATCACTACGTAAAGTCAAGAGAGGAAAAGATCCGGACTTGTCTTAAATTGATTATCATACAGGGAAGACTGCACTTTACCCCAAAGCAATAGATTGTTAGCAATTTACCGTCACAGGAAGTGAACATAGGTATTGAATTGTGAGAAAGTACTAAAGTTTCGTTAAAGTAGCAAATGAAATCTGGATCTTGTTACAAACTCTTTGACTGGAACTTACGTAACTAATTCCCCTCAGCTTACGGAAAAGTTACTTCCTTAATACAATGATAGGACGTGAATAGTAGAGAATAAACCAGCATAAATTGAAAGAAATGTAACACAGTAAATCCAAACTATTTAGTATTGTGTGCTTATGAAATATTTATTTGTGCGACGACATAGATTAATAACGGAGCGCAGCATGAATAAATATTCTTTGCCGCGTTAGACAGTTATTGTACCGATTCGAAATATTAAGCTTACGTAAACTGAAAAACTATTGCCATACAAGGACTGTAGCCATAATTAGTACACGGATAGCCATTGGTGTGCAACCCCGTGTAGCTGTGCTCGTACACTTCTGGGAGAATATAATTATTTGTACTAGTCAGTATCACTAATACGCACTCCGTGTGAATACAATGCAGCAGGACAGATTTTTTTTATTTAATGTTCCTCATAAGACAATATATATACCTTCAGCCACTAGTTGGTCAGAGAACGAATTTCATCAACGAACATTTCCAATATATCTTAAGAGGAGCAGTTACAGTGGGCAGAAGAGGACAAACAAGTGAGAAAGACACAATCTTCGTTTTATTATTAACAGTCGCTTACACAATTTGTTCAGTATTAGCACCGGAGATGTCGACCAGATGTCGCATCCGAAATAGACGTGATCTACAGTTGCTCGTAGCAGTTCCGGTGGAAACTAAATAACTTGTTACTGTATACTGGCCTTCAGGTAAAACAAAGGCCGAATGTGTCCCTTTGGCGTTAACCATTTAGCCAGAGAAGTCAGCAACTGCATATCTGGTATTCAATGCCATGTTCACAGCATAGGCTTTAGAAATTACATTAATTCTAGGGAAACTTCATGGTACACTTTCTACATTCGCATACTAAACACAGTCCATGTATCACAACTTCTCATTCTCGATCTTTCGTGTATAACTTATAACTGGATATCAGCAGAAACCGGACAGTAATGAAGTAGTCCTTTGTGGGCATCCTCGGGTATATTCTCTTCAAAGAGGAACGGACAGAAAAGATGTGCTTGTGATTCCGCACCACACAGTCACAAACGGCGAGCGGAATGGCTCTTCGTGTACAACACGCGGCTTAACAGTACTCCACATTCGACATTTCTCTGTATTCACAGAAACCTATAGTGCAAAATGTGCCTCGTCACTCCATAGAATATTCCCTGATGACATGTCATGAATTTCGATCCATTCCAGAAAACGAAGATAACATTCAGAACTTTGCAGGGGATCGTAAGGTTCCAGCTGCTCTACCGTCCGGATCCTGTATGGATATCAGTGTAATGTAAACCGCAAATTTTTTCCGTTCTGTTAACCATGGGATGGACAGTTCTCGTAACACTCCGCGAACACTAGCACTATGTGGGGCACGTTCTGCATGAACAGTTACAGCAACAGCAACTTCATCATCAACTTACACCGGGATAGGACGCCTTCTTCTTCCAGGTGCCACCATCTTTTCGAATTTAACTTCTTTAAACCATTTAATGGCATTGGAGCTATGTTCGGACCTCTCAGTCCGCGATTCTCTCTCTCAGTGAAGCACTGTATTTGTTGCTGTTCACATAAAACAGTTTCTCTAAGAGCGCATGGTCTCTTTTCTTGATATCCATACTGTTAACTAACATTCTGGTTTGTGTGGTGTCACAGCCAGACACCACACTTGGTAGGTGGTAGCCTTTAAATCGGCCGCGGTCCATTAGTATACGTCGGACCCGCGTGTCGCCACTGTCAGTGATAGCAGACCGAGCGCCACCACACGGCAGGTCTAGAGAGACTTACTAGCACTCGCCCCAGTTGTACAGCCGACTTAGCCAGAGATGGATCACTGACAACTACGCTCTCATTTGCCGAGACGATAGTTAGCATAGCCTTCAGCTACGTCATTTGCTACGACCTAGCAAAGCGCCATAGCATTTGGTATTTTATATTGTGGTTATAACATGTACTGTCAAGAGAGATGCTCTACAATAATGGATTAAAGTTAAGTATTACATCAACTACGTACTTTATTTGCTACTATTAATTCCTTTAACTGTTCCAGACCTCACGCCAAACTGCGTGAGCTTAACGCGTGCCTTTCGGCTTCCTCTCATTGTGACTTGGCTGTCTTGCCAAGTCATAACAGTTTGTATAATGGTAGCGCGGATGTCACACCATCATACAGACAGTATACAGCGCCAGAATCGTACTAGGTAGCCAAAACTGGCATTACTTTTGTTTCCAGCACGAATCAGCTCCATATTAACGCATTAGTACAGCTACAAGGTTTCGCTGCAGCACGATAATTAAGCCCAACACTGGACCTCCGGGAGTAACTGCACTTTAAACACAACCGTCCAATATACACTCCCGGAAATTGAAATAAGAACACCGTGAATTCATTGTCCCAGGAAGAGGAAACTTTATTGACACATTCCTGGGGTCAGATACATCACATGATCACACTGACAGTACCACAGGCACATAGACACAGGCAACAGAGCATGCACAATGTCGGCACTAGTACAGTGTATATCCACCTTTCGCAGCAATGCAGGCTGCTATTCTCCCATGGAGACGATCGTAGAGATGCTGGATGTAGTCCTGTGGAACGGCTTGCCATGCCATTTCCACCTGGCGCCTCAGTTGGACCAGCGTTCGTGCTGGACGTGCAGACCGCGTGAGACGACGCTTCATCCAGTCCCAAACATGCTCAGTGGGGGACAGATCCGGAGATCTTGCTGGCCAGGGTAGTTGACTTACACCTTCTAGAGCACGTTGGGTGGCACGGGATACATGCGGACGTGCATTGTCCTGTTGGAACAGCAAGTTCCCTTGCCGGTCTAGGAATGGTAGAACGATGGGTTCGACGACGGTTTGGATGTACCGTGCACTATTCAGTGTCCCCTCGACGATCACCAGTGGTGTATGGCCAGTGTAGGAGATCGCTCCCCACACCATGATGCCGGGTGTTGGCCCTGTGTGCCTCGGTCGTATGCAGTCCTGATTGTGGCGCTCACCTGCACGGCGCCAAACACGCATACGACCATCATTGGCACCAAGGCAGAAGCGACTGTCATCGCTGAAGACGACACGTCTCCATTCGTCCCTCCATTCACGCCTGTCGCGACACCACTGGAGGCGGGCTGCACGATGTTGGGGCGTGAGCGGAAGACGGCCTAACGGTGTGCGGGACCGTAGCCCAGCTTCATGGAGACGGTTGCGAATGGTCCTCGCCGATACCCCAGGAGCAACAGTGTCCCTAATTTGCTGGGAAGTGGCAGTGCGGTCCCCTACGGCACTGCGTAGGATCCTACGGTCTTGGCGTGCATCCGTGCGTCGCTGCGGTCCGGTCCCAGGTCGACGGGCACGTGCACCTTCCGCTGACCACTGGCGACAACATCGATGTACTGTGGAGACCTCACGCCCCACGTGTTGAGCAATTCGGCGGTACGTCCACCCGGCCTCCCGCATGCCCACTATACGCCCTCGCTCAAAGTCCGTCAACTGCACATACGGTTCACGTCCACGCTGTCGCGGCATGCTACCAGTGTTAAAGACTGCGATGGAGCTCCGTATGCCACGGCAAACTGGCTGACACTGACGGCGGCGGTGCACAAATGCTGCGCAGCTACCGCCATTTGACGGCCAACACCGCGGTTCTTGGTGTGTCCGCTGTGCCGTGCGTGTGATCATTGCTTGTACAGCCCTCTCGCAGTGTCCGGAGCAAGTATGGTGGGTCTGACACACCGGTGTCAATGTGTTCTTTTTTCCATTTCCAGGAGTGTACTTTCCACTGCTGGTGCTGCCACCTGTCGACTGTGAATGATTATTGCATGCTAACGTTAAACATAGGCGATGGTAACAGTAATGTGACTCGACAGTGTATTTGTGAAGTTGATGAATTTTGTCTGTGCACACGAAAGTTATTGTTTTGTTTTGGCAATAATAGGGATAGCTCACCAATTAACCAATACTGATCGATTGTTAGGACCTTTCATTTAAAAAAATATTACATTTTTTCAGTTATTTAAAACCTTACTTAACGTCTCTCACTGTTACAGCGTGAAGTGTTTCTGTTGCTTTCGTGTGCGCACTGTTTTGTCCGAACACATTTCTTCACGTAAGCTACGAAATAATTATTGTTCTGGTAAAGATGTAGGTAATGAACTGCTGTGTCTCCGAACAAGACACAGCCAGGGCAAAAGCACGACTGGCGCAAAGATGTGAGCTGGCGCCAGTGCCACAGAGACTCGCCACTTGCGCAAGTTCCACCAGCGCCACGGGCGTCGCTGAGGATGAAGATATCGACTTCGCCTCCGCCAACTGCCGGTGGAGAACAATCCGCCAATGACCGGACGACAACGAACAGAAGCCTACTTAGTAGACAGAACAGCACCTCTCGCCCACTTGGTTATCAATCATCGTCCAAGTCTGACTTAGGGAACGTCGCATAGTGAACCATTAGAAGTGAACAGACAGTATTTGTAATCTGCATTTGCTATGTAGTGTGAAGTTTACCTACGATTATTTGCACTTAGTCATTGAGGGTCTTTTTTTGTTATATTGCGTGTAGTATTGCAGACGTCATTATTCAACGGGTCACAACGATAAGTAAACATTTTTTACTCATTTGTGTGACTTTGTTACTAATTCGTTGGAGTAGCACCTTCTTTCTCCTATCCTGTTAACGGACCCTGGGGCGTAGCGGTGTTATAGTGGTAGGGAGAAATTCTCTTAGCAGTGTACTGCTCCAGAACCTGTTTCACGAACACACAGAATTTGCCTACCGTAACAACAGTGGCAACTCGGCCTCCACAGCAGTACCGACGACGCCTTTACAAAACTGGCGACGAGGGTTTACACAATGAACATAATTTGTCCAGGTGATTTTGCTGCCTAATTTACGAACAATTTGGTTGAGCTGCTGTGGATTATCAAAAATTTTGAGGTATTTTTCTTATCTTTGTTATAATACAGTGCTAACAACACAAAAGAATCGATCAAAATTTACGTAGGAAGAGAGTGGAGTAAAATATCTGTAAGTGGAACTTCTTATATACTTTTACAGCTGATCAGTTATTCCGGATAAGGTTGTCTTAATTACCTGATCCGATTTGGATCACATGATCACGCTCATTTGCATGGTGGTTAGAGAAGGGGATGGCCACATGCACACATTGAAACCCCGCGTGACAGATCCGAAGCTCGTCGTTACGGAAGCCCAAGAACAAGAAATATGGTGCAACTCTCTAGTGAAATGGAGATGAAAGTGACATTGGTCGCCGCCTGCTAGGATCCTCTAGCGCTCAGACCCAACGCATATTGCATGGTTTTGGTAACCAGCCCTGTCCTGATATTCTCCGGCGCCGCCGCCGTTGCTAGCGGTCGTGTGGGACACGGCAGACCAAATGGTGCACGCCCGCTGAACCACGCCTCCGGCGGTTGTGGACTACGAGTGGCCAGCTTCGCCGCTGTATAGGATGGACGGCGGCAGCCAGACAGCCCACTCGCGCTCAAGCCGTCGGCACACGGACCGTGAATACGAACGTTGAGCGGGCCGAGTTTCTGACGTCATAGCGTGGAATAGCACGTTCAGGAGTCCATCCGAACGTGCAGAGCAATATCTGGCATGTCAGATATTCTGAGCGTGCGTCTGAGCGTTGACCAATGACATGGCACAACACCACCACCTACGTCACAGGCACTCCGTCTCCGTCTCCCTTCAGTACAGAGTTGTGAGGCGCCATATCGGCATTCATTTCAAGCCTATATGTATATATGCCGTTTCTGAGCACCAGCAAATTGAGAATCACTGGAAAACCCGTTGTTAACTGTGTGATTCGTTCCAATAAAATAATGAAAATCATCATATCCGTAGCAAGACAATTATTGTAACTTGCGTATTATGAGAGTAGGCAGCGACACACTGTAGATCCACACAAAACGCATTGTTCTTGGTACAATTTGTAATAATTAAATTTCAATTAGTAACATATCTACAAATGGCTCTGAGCACTATGGTCATCAGTCCCCTAGAACTTAGAACTACTTAAACCTAACTAATCTAAGGACATCACACACATCCATGCCCGAGGCAGGATTCGAACCTGCGACCGTAGCAGTCGCGCGGTTCCGGACTGAGCGCCTTAACCGCGAGACCACCGCGGCCGGCAACATATCTACGATTAAGATTTTCAGCAAGGCGTAACATAATATGATTAGATTCAAGGGGTGTGTTGCTGGTTTAGCACGCCGGCACGGTAGCTCAGGGTGTACAGTCAGAGGGTTAGATGCCCTCTGTAATAAAAAAACTGAGTTAATCGATCAACGACGAAATTAAGCGGGTGTATTACGAAGTCCGCCCCGCGCATGTGTAACGAACAAAATTTTTTTTATTTTTTTTAAAGTGTAATGAGTAGCGTCATTGTCCTTTATTGAGTTGTTTGGGGGGGGGGGGGGGGTGTTCGAGTCTTGACACTTTCAATTTTTTTTCCTAAGATTTGCGGTTTTATTAGGTTCTGATACTTTGTTATTAGTTTAATATAAGTATATATTATAATATTTCATGTTACGTAAATATAAGTTTCTTTTGAGGGGTGACTTTATACAAGTAGCGCAAGATGTCCTGTAGATTAAGAAAAAGGAGCGAAATATCTTTCTTCCATTGGCTTTTACACTTCGTAATTCACATGCTGCAAAGATTCTGATACTGAGTAGGCACAGTGATCAAGTAAGACTGACTTGGGGTTTTACTAAAATGTGGGAATGATGAAATAATGTTTATCTTATGCGGATAAGTATTCCAAATTTGTACCGCACTGTTTGTAATGAAACTTTTATAAGCCTGTGCCCTTATTGATTTGACATGGTACTTTCCTTTTCGTGGATGAGGAGAAAATGTGCGTTTTAATAGATCTAACGTGGTAATTTTACGCGTTCCCATTGAGTAACAGTGTGATTTACAAACTAGAAACATCACTCAACGGCCGTTGGAGTGCGTTGCGATAGCGTATACCACGTTGGGGCCCACGTACCACTTGCACGAGTCGCATCGTTCCTGAGCGTTCAGCAGGACGTTTAACTTGGCACGCTCAACGTTAACGTTCGACAGCACGGTCCGTGTGCCGACGGCTTCGGGCCTCCACGCAACGTTATGCTAATCAGACGCCATTTAGTCGCGACTTCGACACCATCGTTCCTGCTTTAGTTCGGAGATCCGCATCCTTGACTTTGTGGTACTGGGACTTTACTTCCTACTCCATTATTTGTAACGAGTCTACGTCCGCTTGGTTAAGTAGATCTACTGTCGTGTTATCTTGTTCGTTAATCATTCCCGCTCGTGTCCAGCTTTCCAATGTCGACAGTTGCCGCACCAATACGTAGTCCACCTCCCCCTACCATTGTGTACGAGGTCGTACGCAACACCCCAGATTTTGATATGTTTGTCTTCGAAGACCAGGGCCTCCTCTTTCAATTCTCTGTTCTCCACACACATGGGTGGTCTACCACTTCGTTTTTTGTCATTCACACTTGTCTAATCACACTAAAACCACATGAGCCACAACCATTGTGTCATACGATGGTGCATTGTTGCAGTACACATCCAGAACTCAGCGTGGATTGCTGCACCGTTGTTCCCTTTCAAATGCAGGAAACAATTACGTCATGACAAACCACTTTATCCAGGGATACCCCAATTTTTTGTTTCTCCTAGCAGGATGCTCTGGTACTGTGGGGCGCGATTGCAATGTGCTCCAGGTCTCTAGACAACAATGAAGTACGTACCTTCATTTCTTCGAGACGACCATTAAAACTTCATGACTACTCTTCATATACTCTGAGGTGACAAAAGCCATGAAATACCTTCTAATAACGTGTGCGCCCGGCATAATGCAACAGCTCGACGTAGCATGGGCTCAACAAGTCACTGGAAGTCCCCTATAGAAATACTGCGCCATGTTGCCACTATACCCGTCCATAGCTGCGAAACTGTGAGCGGCGCAGGATTTTCATGGACGAACTGACCTCTCGATAATGCCCCATAAATGTTCGGTGGGCGACCAAACGATTCGCTCGATCTGTCCAGAATGTTCTCCAAACGTTCGCGAACAATTGCGGCTCAGTGGCAAGGCGCATTTTCATATACAAAATTCCACCGTTGCTTGAGAACATTAAGTCCATGAATGGCTGCAAATGCTCTCCAAGTAGTCGAATATAACCATTTCAATCAATGACCGGTTCAGTAGAACCAGAAGTCCCAGTGAATTCTGTGTTAACAGAGCCAACGTCATTATGGGCCTACCAGCTTGATGACAACTTATGTCCATGGCATCGTGAGGTCTGCGCCACCTTAGAACCTTATCATCCGCTCTTACCAACTAAAATCGGAACTCATCTGGTCAGGTCACGGTTTTCCAGCTGTCTAGGGTCCAACCAATACGGTCACGAGTCAAGCGCTGCAGGCGACATCGTGCTGTTTGGCAGCAAACGACCGACGAGAGTGCATTTCCTGAGTCCGTTCACGCCGTATTTCACCGTACTGTACTAACAGTATGTCCCACATTTTTTTCAGGGTTATTTCAGTGTTGCTTGTCTGTTATCCCTGACAACTCTACGCGAATGCAGCTGCTCCTAGTCGGTAAGTGAAGGCCGTCAGCCACAGCGTTGTCCATGGTGAGAGATAATGCCTGAACTCTGGTATTCTCGGCTCACTCTTCACACTGTGGATATCTGACTACTGTATTCCCCAATTATTACCGAAATGGAATGTCCCATGCGTCTATCTCCAAATACCAGTAGGAGTTCAAAGTCTATTAATTCCCCCCGTGAAGCCATAATCGCTTTGGAAACCTTCGCACATGAGTAAGCTAGGTACAAATGACAATGCTCTGTCCTGTAACTTTTGTATGCAAACCAGCATTTGTATACACACACTTCAGTGTAATATGTAACAAATTTATCGTATAATACGTAACGTATTTAATTTTTTGAGTTTTTGCCGATTCGTGTGTGCTTTCTAATACACAGTAGACTCCGAATGTTCCTGTAGATTAAAACTGTGTGCCTGGCAGAGACTCGAATCTGGGAACTTTGGATAGCTCAGCCCACGAAATACAATCACAACTCACGATCCGACCTTACAGCTTTACTGAAATACTACGCATATGTGAACTTAAGGGGTATGTCGGAATCTAAGATAGTCTGTGGCTGCGGTAACGATTTCTGCGAACCAATGTTGAGATACTTAACACAATGGACATACGCTATCTGAAATTGGGCCCTGACACGAGATCCTAAGGTGGGGAACTGCTACAAATCAATTAATAACTACATATTAAAACAATTTATAATCAAAATGAGATGAAGGGAACAGTACCTACTTTATATGAAATTCAAAATGAACTGGTGATTTATCACAACCAATAAACTGACAAACTGAGATTCATTGGTTTTATTCACGTCACTGGGGAAATATGCAGTTTCAATTCATCATTATGTCAGATTAGTACTGACTATGCAATGGTTGATTGTCCGAACTGAACTGAGAAAAACTATCTTCATAAATGAAATCCAATGACACTGTGGCGCCGGTATACCCTTTTAAAACGAAAAATTCTCACTTCACGATCCGGTGCTGCAAAATATGCTCATGAGTCTCTCTTCGCAGCGATGGACGTGAAGAAGTGCGTCAGCACGTGATCTGCACCATCGCGGTACCTGTGGGTTGCGTTAAGTCATCGGCACGGCGTCCCACTGCAAAACACCACAGTGATCGCCCCCTCAGCGATCGAGTACACGTGAAAGTCCCGCTTTGACAACAGATCCCAAAGTCTCTGATAATGTGTCCCTGCAACCGACTTCCCACTTTGTGCTAACATGGCAACAAACACCAATCAGGAAAAATATTATTTATGTCTGTCCAACGGCGTTAAACTGTAGTACGAGGTGCATTAAAGTTCTAAGACCTCCGATGTTTTTTCTAATTAACTACTCACCCGAAATCAATGAAACTGGCGTTACTTCTCGACGTAATCGCCCTGCAGACGTACACATTTTTCACAACGCTGACGCCATGATTCCATGGCAGCGGCGAAGGCTTCTTTAGAAGTCTGTTTTGACCACTGGAAAATCGCTGAGGCAATAGCAGCACGGCTGGTGAATGTGCGGCCACGGAGTGTGTCTTTCATTGTTGGAAAAAGCCAGAAGTCACTAGGAGCCAGGTCAGGTGAGTAGGTAGCATGAGGAATCACTTCGAAGTTGTTATCACGAAGAAACTGTTGAGTAACGTTAGCTCGAAGTGCGGGTGCGTTGTCTTGGTGAAACAGCACACGCGCAGCCCTTCCCGGACGTTTTTGTTGCAGTGCAGGAAGGAATTTGTTCTTCAAAACATTTTCGTAGGATGCACCTGTTACCGTAGTGCCCTTTGGAACGCAATGGGTAAGGATTACGCCCTCGCTGTCCAAGAACATGGACACCATCATTTTTTCAGCACTGGCGGTTAGCCGAATTTTTTTTGGTGGCGGTGAACCTGTGTGCTTCCATTGAGCTGACTGGCGCTTTGTTTCTGGATTGAAAAATGGCATCCACGCCTCATCCATTGTCACAACCGACGAAAAGAAAGTCCCATTCATGCTGTCGTTGCACGTCAACATTGCTTGGCAACATGCCACACGGGCAGCCATGTGGTCGTCCGTCAGCATTCGTGGCACCCACCTGGATGACACTTTTCGCATTTTCAGGTCGTCATGCAGGATTGTGTGCACAGGCCCCACAGAAATGCCAACTCTGGAGGCGATCTGTTCAGCAGTCATTCGACAATCCCCCAAAACAATTCTCTCCACTTTCTCGATCATGTCGTCAGACCGGCTTGTGCGAGCCCGAGGTTGTTTCGGTTTGTTGTCACACGATGTTCTGCCTTCATTAAAATGTCGCACCCACGAACGCACTTTCGACACATCCATAGCTCCATCACCACATGTCTCCTTCAACTGTCGATGCATTTCAGTTGGTTTCACACCACGCAAATTCAGAAAACGAATGATTGTACGCTGTTCAAGTAAGGAAAACGTCGCCATTTTAAGTATTTAAAACAGTTCTCATTCTCGCCGCTGGCGGTAAAATTCCATCTGCCGTACGGTGCTGCCATCTCTGGGACGTATTGACAATGAACGCGCCCTCATTTTAAAACAATGCGCATGTTTCTATCTCTTTCCAGTCCAGAGGGAAAAAATCGGAGGCCTTAGAACTTGAATGCACCTCGTATTAAGGAATTCCCCACCACGCAGTACATCAAGTAGAGGTCCAATCAGGGCACACTTTCCTCTCAAAGTTCGTAGCAGAAATTCCCGTCCGACCTCAAGCGGCTACAGGCGAATCAGACCGTTGTTCATACAACTCAGAACGCCCAGCCAAGCGAACGCAACGGTAACTGCACCTGGTCCCACTCCCACAGTAGCAAGCCTGACCTCTTCAAGAATAGTGACGTCGCTCCAAACGCTTCCAGGTGGTGGGCCAGCCCTTAAGACCCAAAACCTGACAGCCGGGCATCGGACAGTACTGCACGCCCCAACACCGAAACTTTCGTCCTCCTTTGAGTGAAACGAGAGTCCTGCATGCCTCAATCGAGAGACACTACTACCTGCATCAGCCAGGGACTTAATCCTCTGAGTGGAGAGTAAACTGCATCGTTATTCCCAATATTGTACACCTCGGCCGTTCACGAAGTTCTGGGGAAACGGACTGCAATATTCCGACGAATTCCTTTGGCTGAAGCTACGTAATTTCACACAGACAACCCTTGAAATTCTTTATCTACTACAAATAGCTTTAACGAGAGATTACAAGCCCTCTAGCTAGCTTCCTTCCATTAATAAGTTACTTCCGCCAGTACCTCATCTCCTCCCTTCCAAATTACACAGCCGCTCTCCTGCATATTTCCCGGGAGTACAGCTCCTGGAAGAAACGATAGAGAGGAAGCACGGTTTAGTCACAGTCTGGAGTATTGTTTGGAGAACTAGTATTCACTCTGCAGTGGACTAAAACAATCCCCGAGATTGTGATTAGACCATATTTCGGCAATATCGTTTCTGAAAAAAAAATGGTTCAAATGGCTCTGAGCACAATGGGACTCAACTGCCGAGGTCATTAGTCCCCTAGAACTTAGAACTAGTTAAACCTAACTAACCTAAGGACATCACAAACATTCATGCCCGAGGCAGGATTCGAACCTGCGACCGTAGCGGTCTTGCGGTTCCAGACTGCAGCGCCTTTAACCGCACGGCCACTTCGGCCGGCTAATATCGTTTCTGACGAAAGGTATAGAAGAGAACTTCTGTCAAGTCTGGAAGTTAGGAGATGAGACACCGAGACGTCAAGACCTATAGGCGAATCAGAATAATGTTGTTTATGCAACTCAGAATTTCCAATAGCGACGAGAACGTGACGGGAACTCCACCAAGTCTCGTTCCCATGGCAGCAAGCCTGGCCTGTTCAACAATAGTGAGTTCCCTCCAGTTGTTATCAGGTGGCGAGCCAGATCTTTAGAACGAAGACCCACTGGCCGGGCACTAGACTTGTTGCTCACTGCTGAAGCAGTCGCTAACTTAGAGAGGAGTTAAATATATGCAATTCTTGATCATTTTCTCAATAACCAAAAAAGTCTTTAAAGCGTCATTTTATTCCTACACGTGCAACTACAGTGTTCATTAATGTCAAATCTAATCACGGATACATATGCTGTAAGCTGTCTCGTTCCACATGATTTTTATAAAAGAATCTTTCCAATGATCTATGGAACATATAACTAGCTAAGTAGCTAGCGGAAGTATCAAGCAAATTTGTAACTGGTTTGAGAATTTTTTGGATGGGAGGACGCAACATGTTATCTTGGCTGGAGAGTGATGGATATGTGAGAATCTGTGTGTGCCGCCGGCCGGAGTGGCCGAGCGGTTCTACGCGCTTCAGTCTGAAACCGCGCGACCGCTACGGTCGCAGGTTCGAATCCCGCCTCGGGCATGGATGTGTGTGATGTCCTTAGGTTAGTTAGGTTTAAGTAGTTCTAAGTTCTAGGGGACTGATGACATCAGATGTTAAGTCCCATAGTGCTCAGAGCCAATTGAACCATTTTTTTTGTGTGCGCCACAGGGGCGTTTACTCGTACCTATTCTGTTCATATGATATGTTAGTGATCCTACGGACAATATTAATAGCAACCTCACACTTCTTGCAGGTGATGAAGCTGTATATAATAAAATACTATTCCAGAGAAGCTGCGTAAATATTCAGTCAGATCGTGATAAGATTTCACAGTGGTGCTAAGATTGGCAACTTGCTTTAAATGTTCAGAAACGCAGAATTGTGCGCGTTACAAAACGAGAAGAGAGAGTGTCATGTGATTACAATATTAATGAGTCACTATTGCAATCAGTTAACTGATACGTACACCCGGGTGTAACACATTTTAGGGATACGAAATGAAATGAGCACATAGCTTCAGTCGCAGGTAGAGCATGTGATAGACTTTAGCTTATTTTTAGAATATTAGCGAAATTCAATTAATGTAGAAACGAGATTGCTTGCATCCTAGAACACTGCTCAAGTGTGTGGGATCCGTACCAAACAGGACTAGCAGTGGATATTTAATGAATATAGAGAAGGGCAGCACGAATGGTCACAGGTTTGTTTGGTCCGTGGGGGCTGTTACAGAGAGGCCGAGAAAACGAAGCTGGCCGACTCTTGAAGATGTAAGCTATCGCGAGAAAGATACTTACAATCTCTCAAAAACAGACTTCAAAGAATGACTACGAATGCATCGCATATATCGCTCCCCTAAAGGAGATCAAGATTACATAAATTTCAACGGGCACGGAGGCATTTGGACAATCATTCTTCCGGCACGCCACACGTGCATGGGGAAAAAAAGAGAGACCCTAACAACAGGTACAATGCTATGCAGTTCACAGAGGTTTGCAGTGTACAGATGTAGACAAAGAAGTAAAGCTGTGAAGACGCGTCGCGTGTCTTGCTTGGGTGGATCAATCGGAAGAGCACTTGTGCGCGAAAAGTAAAGTGCCAGGTTCTAATCCGGTCAGTTTTTATCTGCCATGAAGCTTCAGATCAGCACACACTTAGCTGCAGAGTGAAAATTCATTCAGTATTCTGGACTTCTACTGAACTGTGTCGGAAATTACGGCTCTGAACGCGACCGCAGACCGGAGGTAGTACCGACCGGCCGCAGGTTTCACAGCTGGTTAACAGTGCAACAAAATATTCTGTAATTTATGACGCAGGACATGAAGAATACAGAAACGTTTTAGTGAAAGATAATGTCTGCAAAAGTAAATCGTAAGACATGGAGGTATAATAAAGCTATTATTTACTAACAAATCCATATGTGCATTGTTGGTAAAAATTATATGAGTTTGTTTAAAAGGCATGAACACAAATGTTTTGTCTTATATAAACCGTATTTAGAATCCACTGATTATTTACAATACCTTGTTGACGGCTGGTTCGTGCCACGCCACAGAACCCTATTCAGTAGAGAAAAAGAATCTTAAAGTTTGTCTCTAATTTCAAATCCATTGCTGTTCAGAAATCCTCCAAAACGAGAAAAGCTAAGCATGTTGTTTTGGCTAGTTTCTTCGTTAACATCTTCTCGCAAAAGATTTCATCGTACAACCACTGAGAGCAAATGCTTTGTCTCCAGTCAGTAAATGGGGTAAAATTACAATTGTCCCCAGAAAACAATTTGATGGAACGATGTTGAACTCCTTTCCTGCTTTCTTCTCGCCCATTGCCGATTTCTGAAATATCCCGTTAACAGATTCTTTTCCGTAAGCACCGACATCATCGCCGATGAGTTTCCAATTTACGTCCACAATATCCAAGAAAACAACTGAAATGAAATCCTTGTCGAAACAACTGAAAGATTTCAATACAAATAAACCATCAGGTCCATGTGGAATCCCAGTTCGATTTTACAAAGAGTACTCTACGGCCTTGCCCTCTTCCTAGCTTGCATTTATAGTTGATCTCTCGACCAGCATAAAGTCTCAAGGAACTGGAAAAAAGCGCAGGTGATTCCAGCATACAATAAATCCTTGAACGTATTCCCAGTTCGAATATAACAATCTTTCTTGAGACTGAGAAGCTTATGTCCACGAATCAGCATGGGTTTAGAAAGCATCTCTCGTGACAAACTCAGCTTTTTCTCACATAATATACTGAGAACTATGGATGAAGGGCAACAGGCAGATACCATACTTACAGATTTCCAGAAAGCATTATACACGGTGACCTTATGGAGGCTGTTAGCGAAGGAACGAGCTTATGGAATACGTTCGCAGACGTATCAATGGCTCGAAGACTTCTTAAATAACAGACCCAGTAGGTTGTCCTCGACAGCGAGTTTTCATCGGAGACAACGTTATCACCAGCAGTGACCCAGGGTACTGTGATAGGACCGCTATTGTTCTCTATACACATAAATGATTTGGCGGATAGGGTGGACAGAAGTCTGCGGTTGGTTGCTGATGATGCTTCGGTGTAAGGGAAGGTGTTGAAATTGAGTGACTATAGGAAGATGCAAGACGATTTAGACAAAATTTCCAGTTTGTGTTGTGAATGGCAACCAGTCCTAAATGTGGAAAATTGGTAATAATGTATCCGAACATTACTGGTTTTATTTTCGTACTCATCAGCATCAACTTACAATGTTCTGCTCGGCACAGTCAAGTAGTTTAAATATCTGGGCGTAACGTTGAAGAGCGATGTAAGGTGCGACGAGCATGTGAGAACTGTGGCAGGGAAGGCGAGTGGTCGGCTTCGGTTTATTGGCAGAATTTTAAGAAAGAGTGGTTCACCTGTAAACGAGACCGCATAAAGTACCCTGGTGCGACCTATTCTTTAGTACTGCTCGAGTGTTAGGGATCCGTACCAGGTCGGATTGCAGGAAGACATCGAAGCAGCGGAGAGGCTGGCTGCTATATTTGTTACCGGTAGGTTCGAACAACACGCAAGTGTTATGGAGACGCTTCGGGACCTCAAATTGGAATTCCTGGAGGAAAACACTAATGAGAAAATTTAGAGAAACGGCAATTGAAGCTGACTGCCTTTACTATTTCTAAAATTTAAAGAACCTCTCTCACACCGGCCTGATTTAGCTTCACTGATCAGGATATTAAAAACATGCGTGTATTAAGGGAATTTTCATTGACAAAGCAGGCTTATCACATTCACACAGTTCAATACTGTTCTGTCCTGATTAAATTAAGCTTAACTTAAATTCCATAAGGCAGTGAAGCAATTTCGAAGTCTCGGTGCGACGAAAATTGTGAGTCGATCTCCTGGAAACATTTGTAATAATTATTAACTTTCGGTGTTCACATGGTGAAGACCGGAGATCTGCTGGTAAGACCGTGTTAGCCTATTTATTTGAAGTAACTGGATATCTTGAGCATTCAAAACGGCAGGTTCGTCCAGTGTAAATCAGACGTTCCCCACTGATCCCGTGCAACACAACGTAGTAAGCAGACACTGTCAATAATAATAATCCGTTAAATAATACGCGAACACACTTACTCTTTCACGACTAATCGGCAAGAAGTTCCTATTCTTTTCATAAGAGAAAACATAGATAGCAGAGAAGCTATTCCATGGAGTAAATGGACGCTCCAAGGAATAATTGGGCTTGAAACTACTTTGCATTGATAATCGGTAAGATAAGAAGAGATATTTCGAGATATGTACTGAGTTACATAATTTATAAAATTTCTGAAAATATCGCGGAGAGACCGCTGCAAGAGACATTACATGCCGAACGATTCTACTGCCGCCAACATACAATGGACGTAAGGACCACGAAGGTAAGACAATAGAAATTAGGGTTCATACGGAGGCAGACAGACAGTCGTTTTTCCCTCGCTCTATTTGCGAGTGGAACAAGAAACGAAATGACAAGTAGTGGTACATGGTACCCTCTGCCAGGCAACGTAAGGTGGCTTGCGGAGTAGCGATGTAGATGTAATTAAAAAACAGCGATCACCTCTTCTCTGGAGCTTTTACGCGAGCATGTTTTCGATCTATATCGTCAATGCCATTAGGTGTATTCCTTGTATGGCAAAATTGTTGTTTCACGATTCCTGATATGTAAGATGGTGATACACGATACGCAAATTACAAAGAAAGGTAGTTTTCGCCTTTAGCCAAGAATCTGGAATAACCAAAAAATATGTAACTAATGTTTTCATTTACAGATGACGACTGTAAGAAGAAGTGAAAGTTGTTAAGAGACGGTTGCCAGAGGTTCAAAAAGAAAAGCTGATTAAGAATTGGCTCTGGTTTCTCAAAAAACTAAAAAAGCGAAATACACGGACAGTTATTGCTCCTTGATGGTGTTCTACAACGCAAATTTGGAAGAACTAATATTCCAGTGACATTGTTGACTCGCAAGTCGCCGAAGTGGCATCAACTAAAAGGAACTTGCAATACGGCGGCCCAACTCCCCCGCATAGGACCTTCCGGCCAACAATGTCATACACTCATTTCACATCAGTGCAGTGAACAACAGGAAAGCAACGCTGGCAATGGAGATCAAATTCGTCAACTGTACCTTTCAGCGTCAGTAGAAGATGATATGACATACATCTGAGATGAGACTTGTGTGCCAGGACAGAAAGGTAAAGTTCCTAGTAATGATGATAAAACGTTATAAACGCGGAAGGAAAGGAACGAAGCTAGTGAAAATTTAGTAAAAACTTGTCTGAAACACAAATATGATGATACTGACTTACATTTCCGTCACGTGAGCACAGTTGTAAGAAGTTTACCATCCGTTTACTAGGCAGAAGGGAAAAATTAGTAACATTGTTCCGAGTTACGAAATTATGGCTGCACACTGCAACACACATCATTGAAGTGATAGCTTCCTTCACAACCTCCACACCTCGTTCACCAAGTCTTCGAAGTACAGCATAATATTATAACGTATAATGTTTTGTATACTTACCTCAGCGTCAAACAGTATTTTTTCTTCTGCACTTGCTACATTTTTTAGGCACTGCGGTTTTATGTCATCTTTAATAAAACTGAGCACCAAATTGAAGTCTTCTCTGAATGACAATAGCTCCTGATGGATTTTCATCATTTAAAAAAAACTGTTCCTAAACATCGTCGTTAAAGTGCCTTCTGCACTTCTACGTTTTATTGTTACATGCCAGGAAAAGAGGAAAGCTAGTGACACCTTTATATAAAGTAGAAACGGAAATAACGTCTGGTCCGCAGCTCGTGGTCGCGCGGCAACGTTGTCGCTTCCCGCGCCCGGGTTCCCGGGTTCGATTCCCGGCGGGGTCAGGGATTTTCTCTGCCTCGTGATGACTGGGTGTTGTGTGATGTCCTTAGGTTAGTTAGGTTTAAGTAGTTCTAAGTTCTAGGGGACTGATGACCATAGATGTTAAGTCCCATAGTGCTCAGAGCCAATAACGTCTTGCATAACAGGAAAGATTTAGTAGTGGAAATCATTTACAACGTAAATAATTACATTCTTATATTCATATATACTAATTCTTCATTTATGTGGCCATATTGTCCTCAGTTGCTTTACAATTCTTGTGGGTATTTTTGTTGCGTTGTTTGAACTACGAAAATACGTGGCCTGTAATTAAGTTATTTACATTTTGATTTCCTTTAGCAATATGTTGGTTCGTAGGTACTGTGATTTTCACTTGATTTTTCGCTTTCATTGGGAAATGCCGTCTGCTAGCACATGGTTAATGATTTTCTTCTTCAGACACTGGCAGTTGTGGTCTAATTTTTAGTTGTTCTGCGGCACTATGCATTTCTTATGTTTTTCGCACCACACTTTTTCCCACACCACTGTTTACTGCTTTTTTTATTCTTGTAACACTACAGAACACAAACCGCAGTCTATACTTGGAAGTATAAAAACAAGCAGTAAACAGTGGTGTGCGATAAACTGTGGTGTGAAAAACATAAGAAATGCGTAGTGCTGCAGAACTACTAAGAATTAGACCACAACTCCCATTGTCTGAAGAAGAAAAACATCAAGGATGTGCTAGCAGACGGCATTTCCCTATGTAAATTACAAAAACAAACTAACATATTGTTCACGAACTGTTTTTCGATCTTAAAGCAAATCAATATGTAAATAACTTAATTACAGACCACTGATGGTGCTTTACCTCAATAAAGCGAAAGCCGTCTGGTGGTGAAGAAAAAAAAGAAGAAGAAGAACAAAAGGAAAAAAAAGACGCGCATTTTTGTAATTGCAGCGACAGAACAAAAGTACCCTCAAGAATGTATACTAATTCATGTGCAACATTTCGTGTGTCTTTGTGCCTAGATAAGAGACTAATAGAAAGTAGCAAAAAAATGGTTCAAATGGCTCTGAGCACTATGCGACTTAACTTCTGAGGTCATCAGTCGCCTAGAACTTAGAACTAATTAAACCTATCTAACCTAAGGACATCACACACATCCATGCCCGAGGCAGGATTCGAACCTGCGACGTAGCGGTCGCTCGGTTCCAGACTGCAGCGCCTAGAACCGCACGGCCACACCGGCCGGCAGAATGTAGCAAATAAATAATAGTGAAAAGAAGGGGGGGTATTCTGCCTAGAAAGCAAGATTACGCAGGACGGCGGAGGCAAAGTAGACTGATACCAGTAAAGCATTCTTCTCCTGTGGCAGATTGGCTAAAGAAAAAAGGAAGGAGGACCTGAAAATACAAATGCTAGGCTCCATACGCACCATACACTGAGGTCAAAATGCTGTGAAACAGAAGTGTTGCATCATTCTGGAAACTGAGACAGGGACGTCCTTCACGCGGGTAGAGGTCACACGTGGCCCGACTACAGCCGGCGTCTCTCCGGTGGCTCCAACCGCGGACCGCAACACGTGTCTGACCTACACCACTAGCAGCTACCTTGGCCTTAGACCACGGATACATACAGACCCGCGCACGCAACTACCTCTCGCGCGTTGATGTATGAAATCGAAGTCTAATTCACGGAACTGAGGGCCAGTTTCTGCTGTTACTTGCTATGTAAGAGGATCCAACAGCTACAGTTATTCTCATTCATAGCTGAAATCAAGTACTGATTTTAACATCTTTGCGACTTTTTGTTTAGTATTACACTTGTAGTGGCGCAGCTGATTTAATTTCTCCGAAATTCCCGATGTTAATGGGATGGCTGATAGGTGCCATTTATAATTTTGTTATCTGAATAGATTGTGAGCGAGCAGCGATGTTGTAACGCTCTATCGCAGAAGTTAGGTTATTATCTTTGGTGTGTGCGAGACGCGAGGTCAGATAATGGCTGAGTTACAAATGGTTCAAATGGCTCTGAGCACTACGAGACTTAACTCCTGAGGTGATCAGTCCCCAAGAACGTAGAACTAATTAAACCTAATTAACCTAAGGACATCACACGCATCCCTGCCCGAGGCATTATTCGAACCTGCGGCCGTAGCGGTCGCTCGGTTCCAGACTGCACCGCCTAGAACCGCACGGCCTCACCGGCCGGCCGGACCACACGTGAACAGCAGAATGTCGACCGGTGCACTTTTGCACGCTGTGGCCGACCGTTGTGTAGAACCGTACATAGCAGCTCCCCGGTCATAACAGGTTTCATACTGTTGCAAACAGCGTCGTCCCTGACGAAGAGTCTTCTCTCCCGAAAGCAACTACTCATTCGTCTTGATCACATGTACTGGACAACTTCTTGTTGTGGTCTGAAGACTTGTTTGGTGCAGCTCTTCTATCCGACCCTCTTTATCACTGAGTAACTATCGCATTCTACATCCACATGAACCTGCTTACAACATTCAAGCTCTTGTCTCCGTCTACAACCCTTCCCCCCTCGGCCCCCCCCCCCCCCCCACACACACACACAAACTTCTTTCTAGTACCAAACTGACAGTTGTTTCACGTCACACGATTAGTCCTATAAAGTGATGCCTTCTTTTAGTTAAATTATGTCATAAATTTCTTTTTTGTACAGTTCGATTCAGTACCTTCGCATTAGTTATTCGAACTACCCGCCCAATCTTCAGCGTTCTTCTGTAAAACCACATTTCGGAATGTATTCACCTTCCTGTCTGAGCTGCTTATCCACCACGTTTCACTGCTGCAGTCCAAGCAAATACCATCAAGAAAACTTCTTCACACTTAAATTCGTATCGGATCACAAATTCCTCTTTTTCCGAAGCGCTTCTTGCTATTGCCATACTACATTTTATATCCACTCTACCTCGGCCACCATTAGTAACTTTGCTGCCCAATTAGCAAAACTCATCTAATACTTTTTAATGTTTCATTTTCTAATCTGACTTTCTGACAATCGCCCGCTGTAATTGGACTACACGCCATTACCCTTGTTTTACGAACGTAGGTGCTCATTTCAGTGTCTCCGTTTAATCCAGCTGCTCTTTGCCTGTCGTTTCCTGCCTGTGACATAATTTCAATGTTTTCGGCAAACCTGAAATTTTCTATTTCTTGCCGACCGATGTGGCCGAGCGGTTCTAGGTGCTTCAGTCTGGAACCGCGCGACCGCTACGGTCGCAGGTTCGAATCTTTCATCGGGCCTGGATGCGTGTAGTGTCCTTAGGTTAGTTAGGTTTAAGTAGTTCTAAGTTCTAGGGGACTGATGACCTCGTAAGTTTAATCCCATATTGCTCAGAGCCATTTGAACCATTTTTTTCTATTTCTTCTTCCTGAAGTTCAACTCACTTTACAGACTCCTCCTTGATTTCCTTCGCTGCTTGCTCAATGGCACTGATAGTTCGGTAGTATTTACGCACTCCAGCAACTTCCTTCTTCGGAACTGGAGCTGTTACATTTTTACTGAAGTCTGCGGATATTTCGCCAGTCTCACACATCTTGCACACCAGGACGAATAGTTCTGACATGGAAAACTTTCCAAGGGATCTCATTAATTCTAGGGACATGTTTCCTCTTGGGTTTTTAACTTTTCTGATGAGATGGGACATATGATAATGCAAGAAGAATTTGACAACTACTTGGTCTTCCTTCTCTATGGTATTGTCTTCAGGTTAATTTCTCCTGTAGAGCCCCTATATATACTCATTTCTGTGGTGTCATCGCAACATATCACTCGTGTCCTGACCGTCAAAAGCCCGCCAGCGCGAACGTCAGTATCTGCGGACCGCAAGGGGCGGTGCCAGCGTGGCGCATACTCAGATCAGGTGCAGCACCTCCCCTCCCCGGAAAGACTATGCGACACAACATAAAGGGCTCCTACGACAGCATCCGAGGAGCAGTTCGCCAGCCGGCCTGAGTGGCCGAGCCGTTCTAGGCGCTACAGTCTGGAACCGAGCGACCGATACGGTCGCAGGTTCGAATCCTGCCTCCGGCACGGATGTGTGTGATGTCCTTAGGTTAGTAAGGTTTAATTAGTTCTAAGTTCTAGGCGACTGATGACCTCAGAAGTAGCATAGTGCTCATAGCCATTTTTTGAAAAGTTCGTCAGCGCAGATCGTTTCCTCAGTTCGACAACTCAGCTCCAAGGGACTGTGGCAGCTGACGTCATACTTCGTTAGGTCTGCGAGAAGCAGCACAGCTAGAAACACAGTTTACTATTGAGTCGACAAAACACTTTATTCAGAGATTGGAAATATCTGTTATGTTCTACATGACTGCTTCTCAAAGGATAAGTAAATGTGATCGATTATTGCACAGCCCACTGATATTCTGTAGTTGTGTGTCTCCTACTCCCTAATCTTCGAATTACTGTTGTCACAGCCTGAGATACTCGTACAACACTTTCATCTTTTCTTCCGTGGCTTAGTACTGGGTTGTTCTAGTTACGCGTTCTTCTGCACCCTTGCATTTGTTCTCTAGCAATTCTCGCTTAGCCATTTTGCGCTATTTGTTAGTCTCATTTTTAGATGTCTGTATTCCCTTGCGGCAGCTTCATCACCCGCATTTTATAATTCCTCCTTAAACCAATTAGCTTGTGGACAACCTGTGCAATGAAAAGGCTACGTGGCATGCATCGCCTGCCGGCCACGGTAAAAGCCTCTTGTTACCGTCCGCGGATTCTCACGAAAGGGCGCGCTGGCTGCAGACGTTCTAGCACAAAGCACTCAGTGCGAATTCGGTGGGAGGATGATCGTGGCGTACATGTTGCGCCAACACAGTTAACATAATTAGAGTGCGGATTTGCACGCAAATGCATGTCTCATGCATGTATACATCTTTCGGCAATTTGGAGAGCGAATGCATATTATTGTCACTGAGGCAAAAAAGAAAGTCGCGGGATAGCACCTTTACTGATATTTATCTCGTGTGAATTACATCAAAAGTGAAAAAAATAAGTAATTTCGCGAATTTTAGGGCAGTCTGTCAACTTCATCGCGAGCTCAAGCGCCCCAGTTCAGCTCGGCAGTAGTCTGTAGAAGACAATACACCTGTTGCCAACAATAAAAAATTGTCCCATTATTTTTAAGCGATGTAGCCCTCCACATGATGCAGATTGAGAAAGCAATTAAAATATTTTATATTAACCTAAAGGGCGTCACATGTCTAGCCCACGTGGTACGTTGTGCAGCTGAAACAGCACGTCTATAACACGACAATGTGAATACGCTGATATCCACTGCAGACATGGTAAATAGAAGTACAAGATATAAAAGTTCAATAATTTTGACATGCACTGCGCTGACCTTTTCTTCCTATGAAGATATTCTCGAAAGCAACTGTCCGTGTTGCCGCATTTAGAGATAAACTGCGAGACTGCACTTTGTTCAAAATGTTCAAATGTGTGTGAAATCTTATGGGACTTAACTGCTGAGGTCATCAGTCCCTAGGCTTACACACTACTTAACCTAAATTATCCTAAGGACAAACACAGACACCCATGCCCAAGGGAGGACTCGAACCTCCGCCGGGACCAGCCGCACAGCCCATGACTGCAGCGCCTGAGACCGCTCGGTTAATCCCGCGCGACACTGCACTTTGTTCCCACAGCTTCTTTTAATCAAATACTGCCACTTTTACTGCGATAATTTTTAGGAAGCTAAGTGGGCAAGAGGCAGTCAATTACCGAAAATTTAACAAAGTTGCCATTTGTTCGCTCCATTCTGCTATAAAGCCGTAAGTTCTAGCCCTCGATTTTTTCTCCACTTTCGAAGCTACTAATTCAGCTTGCACTAAAGATGCAGAAATGACATTCAAGAAAACAGATTTGATTTGATGAAAATCAGGTCATGATTAAAATTTTGCAGTAATAAAATCAGTATCATTTTTCAACGTGTGGCTTCCATTTTCTTTGAGCCTATGCAATTGAAAAAAAAAAAACAACAGTATTTTGTGGTAAAAATGCAAAAGACTTCAAACTTGATCTGGCTTTGTCCGAAAATTCTTCAACTAATTACACATTTGTCACATTTCGTGACTGTGAAGATTACCTATGCGCAAAAATGTTGTCTGATAAACGTGTGTGCCTAGGTGATGAAAATTAGGAGAAATTGGTTGTTTATTGTTTTACGAGATAATGGAAATAAATATGGAACTGAAGTTTGGTATAGCATATTTTTTTGTTATCCGGAATCAGTGCTCACGTTTAATGCTATCGTACTGCATGAATGCATCCATGTTTTACGATTTTTTACGATTTGATAGTGCATGAAAATACGGGCTCTACAAATCACAGTGCATGGAAGCAAATTCACTTTTTTGTTTTAATCCGATACCACAAGAAAGTCTGAGCAGCTACTATCGATGACGCCCTGTCGGCGTTATTCCAAACAGGCAGCGTACAAATTGTAGTACACAAAATGTTTTCTCTACCCGTTTCGTAGTCAGTCGACAGTGAGTTAGTGAGCAACTTTCCGTGGCTAGTTTCGTAATATCACCAGTTATAAAAAGTACAGTGAAGAGGTACAAGAAATTCGAGAAAGATGTTACTCAGTCGATGCCAACTTTTCAGTACGACTGGGTGTGTCAGAACAGACACCGGACTATATGTCTCACACCGTACAACGTGCCACGAAGTCTGCCTATCGGGCTAGTGCAAAACTGGCCATCCCTCAGGCAACAGTGTGGAAAATCCTTCGTAACAGACTACGAGTAAAGACGTAAAAATGGCAGCTGCCGACAAACGTGACGACAAATTTTGTTGTCTGCAGTACTGCATTAATATCGGGAAAAATCTTTAATTTTCTTGCGAAGTCGTCATTTTAATCTTCAGTAGCGACACCACTTTCCACCTGTCGTGTAAGATCAACCGACACGACAATGACATACGGGGGACTGAGAAATCAGATGCAACTCTCGTTCACGTACACGATTCCCAGAAATATAGCACGTGCTGTGCCGTGTCCAACAAGATAATTTGTGGATTCTTCTTCTCCGCTAAGAGTAATGCCTATGGCATCACCTTTCTCGACATTGTAAGACATAAGCCGCAACAATCATCTTTGAGCTAGATGGCGACTATTCACATTTCCAAATTGTGTAGGAGGTTACTGGAATGAGATGTTGCCGCGTCGCTGCACACGCCACGTCGCGGTCGCTGACCTGGCACTACTGGAGCGGCCACCAGGGTCGCTAAACTTGAGGCCTTGCGTTTTTTTCTTGTTACATCACGGACAGCATTTATATTCCAAGCCTACCGCAGAACCTCACAAACTTGCGACACCCCACCGCAGCGGCTGCTCTTACATCATCCCTAGTACACAGAGGCCGACGAGAAAGACAGGCCGGATCACGTACGTCACAGCACGTGACACTGCAGGTCTTACGAGTGCCAACAGCCGTCTACGATGGGGAGCGAGTAGCTATTTCAGACGAGTTTGCATGCATTTAAAGGCGCAGTTAAGAATTAGTAAACTCTCGATAGACGACATAGTTAAGACCTTTATTGGGTATCTTTTCACTAGCATATTGATTTCCCATGGGTCCTGCGGTCACGAAGTATGACGGACAAGCTGACTAGCGTGACGTCGCGAATTCGTTGCGGGGCCCGTATTTCTCATGAGTCCCATGATATGGTGGGTCGGGTATGGTTCAAATGGCTCTGAGCACTATGGGACTTAACATCTGAGGTCGTCAGTCCCCTAGACTTGAGTCTAACTAACCTAATGACATCACACACATCCATGCCCGAGGCAGGATTCGAACCTGCGACCGTAGCAGCAGCGCGGTTCCGAACTCTCTTGGCCATTTATCTGTACCGATGCTCTTGACTGTTTTATGGTCTTTAGAATTACCCTGTGTTTTATCACAGACACATCACTAACTGTGGTGTGCGTACTGTAAGACCTTCGGTACACACACAATCAGATTATTTGACTTGTCGCTCTAACGAAGTAGGCGAATGTCAGCAATACGTCTCGTGGTCTTATCGTGGCGTGTTTATCTTCTGCCGTTAGGACAGACGATAGAAATGCCACTTGCACGCTTAGAGTAGCAGATTGACGGTGACCAACTTTAAACAGAACTTGATTAATTTTCACACACATTTATTAAAATAATAAAAAGCATAGACATTACGTAACTTGATTCTGGATGCTGTTTACAATTGACAATCTGAAGTTCCTTTGGTCTTGGTACGTTAATCTCATTCTCGCATATCTCTGATACTTGACAAAGTGTCTATTCATTTATCTTCATGGTTATGCACAGGAATATGATAATCTTATTAGGCGCAGACTGAAACTTGACTATAGACTGGTGCAGACAAATGCAGACTGAGTAATCGGAGGTCTGTACACTCGTTATAATACCTCGCGCTTTCAGGTATCACTGCGCGAGTGTGATCCGCGAGGAGAAAAGGTTCTACGTTAGCAACAATCTCATTGGCTGCGTTACATATTAATACGCGGATCGGCGGGAGCAGAATTTGGTCCATCTCTAAGACAGCGCCATCTCGTAGTGCGCTGTTGTGCTTAGCGGGGCGTCCTCTAGTGGGAAAGTTGTGTACGCGCTGACTACGCGGAACTATGTACACAACACTAACGTTTCAGTTTCGACAAAATGATGCCTGCAGAAATTCTTGCGCTTGATCGAGTGCTGCCTCCACGTCAGAAATCCAGTGATTTCGCGGACCCGGGCACGGTTTACACACGGCGGCGGCAGTGCGCAGGTCCGCGTGTCCGGACATGAACCTCGTGGATCGCGGCACCGGCCGTGTTTATCGGCGGCGTGCGTGAGCGTCGCGTCGCGCGTGACGCTGAATAAGACATGGCGCGACATCGACCGCCACCTGTCGGCCGAGTCCCACGGAGAACCCGGAATAACGGCTTCGATTTCGGCGGACGGGGTTCATGCGACAACACCGGCTGACCCCGGACGGCGACCCAGAATAGCCACCCGGCTGCGTCTCCCGCCTAACGATGCAGGGCAGGGATACATCGACAGCTCTCGTCACCAGCATTCAGGGCCGTAACGTGGGGGTGGCGAGGTAGGCTCCCCACCATGTGAGATACATTCTGCAGAGAACAGGTACATTTCCTTTACTGCAGTAGTCGATACAGAGGATTATAAAAGCTCTCGACATTGATATCTGTATTGTGCAATACATGAAACCTCATGTAAGTTGTTACTTACATCTCAGAAAGATTAAAATAATTAAAGCATTTATAATGATCGAAGCAGACGAAATGAATTAAAATTTCTGCTGCAGCCGGGACTCGAACCCGGGTCTTCTTGCTAGGCAGAAATTCTAACCATTACACTACCACAGCACGATGGTCAATATTGCTGCTCGAACTACCTAAGCTGAGCGCCCTCCCCAACATAAACATTTGAGTCCCGGCTGCAGCACAAATTTTAATTCATTTCGTCTCCTTCGATCATAATCGTAGATAATATAAAGATAATTATATGTCTCAGGGAAACATTAGGCTCAACATAAATGCTTTTATAATTTACAGTCAAGTAGAGTGCGTATAGGCGACACATATTAATGATGGTTGGTTATCATCATTTATTAAAAAATAAAGGAATGAATTAAAAGCACTTTCAATTTCTTATATAGTATCTATTAAATACTCGTACATAATGTGCGAGCAATATATTTCGAGAATTGTCCAATATTTATTAAAAATATTTCATATTAAATTTTACTACTAATATTTGATTACTCTAGTCTGCATTTTAAAACATGTTGTCAGATAATTTGTTGAATCAATTATTCAAAATGACTGTCACAATCAGATTATTTATTTTGTCGCCAACCAGTTTCAACCCGCGATGGGGTATCTTCAGGGCAGTTTACACCATTTGGTCGCTCGCTGGAGTCGTCACTCTGCCTGTGCACGGCAGGGTGACGACTCCAGCGAGCGACCAAATGATGTAAACTGCCCTGAAAATGACCCCATCGCGGGTTGAAACCGGTTGGCGGCAAAATAAATAATGCGATTGTGACTGTCACTTTGAATAATTGATTACAAGTAAACCAATCGACCGGCCGCGGTGGTCTAGCGGTTCTAGGCGCTTCAGTCCGGAACCGCGCGGCTGCTACGGTCGCAGGTTCGAATTCTGCCTCGGGCATCGGTGTGTGTGTGATGTCCTTAGAACTACTTAAACCTAACTAACCTAAGTTCTAGGGGACTGATGACCACAGATGTTAAGTCCAATAGTGCTCAGAGCAATTTGAACCATTTAAACCAATCGCTGTTATCTCCACGCAACTATGTTGTCTAAAAATTTAATTTGTTGAAAGCAGGAGTTCTTGAAACAATTTTTTATGCTCATTCTAGAAATAACTGCCATTTTTGCCTATCACGTCAAGATTTTACACAAAATAAGACGTAATATTTTGAGGAGTTTCACTTCTGAGCCCACAAATATATTCTAACATGTCACACAAGGTGAGTTTTGAATCAAAACACATTTAAAAAATAAAATACATTTAGAAATATTCGTCAGAACCCCCTAGTTTGTTTCTTGCTTCCAGATCCATGGGTATGATGACTGTCCCTCTTCAACATCCAGGAGTAGTCGGCCAATACCGATGCCGTCCAGTGACACTGGTACCCCTCTTAAAATCCCAGTGTAAACATTCACTCTGCTCTTGAATATAACGTCCTAAGTTTCCGGAAAGTAGTCAATTTGTGAGTGTAGGAAGTGGACTTCCACACTCATTTAACAACCCATCTTCTTGAAATTTTGCAACATTTTTCAACAATGGTCTTTTAATTAGTATCTTTGTTATTCCAGTTCTCAGTAAGTGATCGGAAGATGGTCATGCGCCTTTGTCTCTATTCTTCATTGTCTTCTCAGAATCTTTGCTCCTTTTCTCCAGCTGTTGAAGAGAATGTGACACAAGGTGTTGAAGAAAATGAAGTTGATGCAATTGCGCAAGACGATAGTGACAAACTGAAAACTGGAATTTTGTTTTTAGTCTTCAAGTACAGAAACTGACAAAGGATAATCAGATCTTCTCCAGGTGCAAACTGGCCTAACGGCTGAATCAATGGTTGGATAAACAATTTGCTCTTATTTTTCAAACTGCACCCCTGAACATTAACTAAGCAGAAGTAACAGCCCTTAAGATGGCTTTTAGGCTCGCTCCACACCATTGGAATCACAGATAGCATGGATGTTTTCTTTTATTTTGTCCACAATCTTAACCTTTTCACACAGCAGCAGCAAACTGACTCTGGCGCCCATCCCTTGCGCTGGCCACCAATTTTCATTTTAAAATAAGCATGGCAAGCTTTCTACAAAAAGTTTGTGCAGCCATTGTATCTTTTCCAAAATGTAAAACAAAATATTTACATTCTTCACACACTTGCATGTTGACATAGTAGTAACAATACTGTGTTAAAATATACAGAGTAATCACAATACAGCACTGGTAATCCAAGCCTGTGAGCTAAGCAACACTTTCAGAGTCACTCAACAACAGCTAGCATAAAAACGTGTAACAACCTAAAGGTATACAGGACCGTACTGAGAAATTTCCCTCCAAGAATGCGCATAAGCTACTGACACAGCAATACATATCTGAAGTCAAATTGCGGCGAAACTGTACTTGATTTAAAACTACTATGTGATACCACCTTCATATATATATATTGATAGTCGTGCGTATAAGTAGTGACATACCTCAATTGAAAACACTTTTCCTCCATTATTGAAAAAACATTTTTCCAAGAATAATTTTGTGAAAAGTACACATGTTCAGAAACCTGAGAATCGGTGTTACAAGAATATAGCGCTGATTATTCAATCCTTATTCAAGTTAACGAAAGAACAATCTAGAGCGCGAATTGTTTATCTCAGTAAAGTTTCAAACAAATCAATGTGCCAGTTATAAAATTACAGAAATTCAAAATTTCTGTTCCGAGAAAATTATTGTGGGAAAGCGATATTATAAATACGGCCGTTGCCTGCCAATTCTTGGAGTCTGTGTTTAGCTTTTGGCTGTACAGATGGTGCGCCAGTCAATCTGCAACTAACTTTGGTTCAAATGGCTCTGAGCACTATGGAACTTCTGAGGTCATCAGTCGCCTAGAACTTAGAACTACTTAAACCTAACTAATCTAAGGACATCACACACATCCACTCCCGAGGCAGGATTCGAACTTGCGACCGTAGCGGTCGCTCGGTTCCAGACTGTAGCGCCTAGAACCGCACGGCCACTCCGGCCGGCGCAACTAACTTTGCTAGTATTTGAAAGAAGTTATATCATATGTCTGAAGAGGCTCGTTATTTGTCTCTCCCGTCTGTAAAATTTGTGTCGTGTACACCTGACGTGATGACAAGTGTCGAAGAAATAACGTTTCAATCGTAACATAAAAAACTGTCCTTACGAAACGAGCAATAAGTAAGACCTAACGATAAGTAAAAGCTATTTAGCTAGTAATTATTTCTTCTTAACAACGGTGCCACAATGCAAGGATGGGAAATATTTATAAAATGTATTTGATCTGGGTGATGTTACAGGAAAAAAAGAAAGTAAAAAACTAACTACGTTCGATGTTGTAAAAATACAAAATTCAGAGAATTTAGACAAACTTTGTGAAACGGAACCTCACCGAAAAGAGACGTCAAACATCTGCAGAGGAAGTCAACTTCAGTTTTTAATTTATCACTTTTTTGATGTCAGTGCCACTAAAGCAGAGTTATTGAACTCGGTTTTCCGAAACTGCTTCACCAAAGAAGACGAAGTAAATATTCCTGAATTTCAATAAAGAACAACTGCCAAGATGAGAAACAAAGAAGTAGTTATCATCGGTGTAGCAAAGCAGCTTCAATTACTTAATAAAGGCAACGCCTCTGCTCCAGATTGGAGTTGTTGCATCAGCATACTCTGAAAGAAACCTGACTCGTATACATATTTAGCAGTTATATACGAGCGCTCCCTCACAGAAAATTTCGTACCTAAAGATTGGAAAATTGTGTGTGTTGGCGTGACTCGAGCGCGCGCACACACACACACACACACACACACACACACACACACACACCCATGAGAACTGACTGTGTCTCCAGAGGTTCCGCATATTGATGATTTCATCGTTCTTAAGGTCACGATTTCTTTTAAGCTCGAATAATTTTTTCTCGTCCTTACTGTCAGAATTTTTCTCAAAAAATCTGGCTTCGGCAGCCAGGGACAGTGGTCATGTGCGACTCAAAATTTCCACTACATGGTGATAAGCAGTCTATCATTTTCATATTTTCATTATTCCATCCTGGATGTTCGATTCTTTGATTTCTATTATATTTTAATATGTAAACGACTGTCGTATTTTGCCGCTGGACACACTGCCACTTTGCTTTTCTCGCGGCACTTTTAAAGCTGAGGAAGTCTGTCGCTCAGCAAACTTTTGTGCTCTTCAGAAGATCAATTGACAAATGCAGTTTTTGCTACTATGTGCCCTTGCGCGTTCCTTTAGCAATCATAGCGTGCCAAGCAGGTGGAGACACGGCACAAAGGGACGCCAGCGTGGCAGTACTCAGGTTGCAGTGAGAAGGACTCGGAAGGTGCGGATGGACGCAGGCGGGCGGACAAGACAGCAGGAATGCTCTGTGGCCATGGTAGTCATGAAATGACAAAAAGAAACAGTCATGTGAAGGGAGGAAGAAAGATGCGAGTTCCGCGAGTGCTTACTAAGCGAACCTGTTTGTATGACGTGAGTGACAAAGATGGTGAATCGCTGCAATAGTTCACATAAAACGAGAAGTGATGTTCTTTCTTGGCTCTAGGAGATCTTTGTAAGTTCCTTTAGTAAACGAGAAAACGTCACAGAGAAGGTCAGCTATCTGCAGTGGCCGTCGCCGAAAGAAATGCGTTCAGCGTGACGTTGATTTTTATTGAACAAGTTGCGAAAATGTGCGGTTCTAAAAAAAAAATCAACCAATACCTAACTTCCTCCCATGCATATATCGGGAAAAGAAAATGAAGATAAAATCCGAGCGATTCGAGCCCACACGGAGACAACAGGGATCGTTCTTTCAGGAAACCATTCGCATTTGGAACAGAGAAAGTGACACTGGGCAGAAAGTACCCTCCGTCACATACCGTGAGGTGGCTTGCAGAGTACAGATGTACACACAGATGTCGATGTCATCTTATTTCACATAAGCTCCTTCCCACGAATATCGTGTCAAAACATTTACAGTGGTGTCATCATGGTCGGAGAGATGTGCTCAACCAGATACCGCCGGCAAGATGGAGGTAAAGCAGAGCACTTTATCGGCATCCTCCGGAAACCATCACTTCAAAAATGGCTCTGAGCACTATGCGACTTAACTTCTGTGGTCGTCAGTCGCCTAGAACTTAGAACTACTTAAACCTAACCAACCTAAGGACATCACACACATCCATGCCCGAGGCAGGATTCGAACCTGCGATCGTAGCGGTCGCTCGGCTCCAGACAGCAGCGACCAGAACCGCACGGCCACTCCGGCCGGCTACCATCACTTCGAGCGAAGGGGACAGTATAGACATATTTCCAATATCATTACAATGGCATTCAATTCTATAATGGAGACTGCATTTAACAGAATCTTTTAACTTTTCTCGGTTATATAATAAGAAAATAAGTCGTCTCTCAAGTAAGAGATAAATGACAATTACATGACTATCAACAATATAACAACCATCAGTTTTCTAATAAAGACTAAGTATCTAACAGTTTTGGTTTTAATTTCTGCTTGGCCTTCGACGCCATAATAAATGCAACATTTTAATAAGAATATTATAACTAAAGCAGTCAACCAATAAACTGAACGAAGACGTTCAATAAGTAATGCTCCGCATTTTTGTTAAAAAAGCCATTAATATGCATACATAAATGTCCTTGTTGGTGCTTCACATTTGACGTTTGTTCTGCGTACCGGTAAAGTTTCGAAGCGTTCTGACAGATTGGAGAGCCGTAGTACAGCGTCAAAATGGCGTCTACATAAGACTCACGTTACAAACAGCGTGCTGTCACTGAATTCTTCAGTGCAGTGAAGAAACCATGGTGAACATCCATAAACGTTTGTGTGCAGTGTATGGCGATGATGCATTTGATAGGCGTACAGTTGGGCGATGGGTAAAGAAAGTTACAGCCTCAGGAAATGCAGAAACAGACCTCCATGATCAGCCACGCTCGGGACGTCCTGTCACAGCCACTGCTCCAGGCAGGCTGAATCGTGCGGATGCCATCATTCGTTCCGAAAGGCGCATCACTACTCAAAAAAAAATGCTTCAAATGGCTCTGAGCACTATGGGACTTAACTTCTGAAGTCATCAGTCCCTAGAACTTAGAACTACTTAAACCTAACTAACCTAAGGACATCACACACATCCATGCCCGAGGCAGGATTCGAACCTGTGACCGTAGCAGTCGCGCGGTTCCAGACTGTAGTGCCTATATCCGCTCGGCCACTCCGGCCGGCGCATCACTACTCGACAAATGGCTCTACAGTTGGCGGTCAGCAGCGTCTACAATCATCGAGACTCTCGGGTATTCGAAGAGATGCTCACGATGGATTCCATGAATGCTCAAAGCGGACCACAAGATTCAAAGAAAGGCCATTTCATCTGAATTGTTGTAGAGTTTTGACACCGACGGGGAACACACATTGAAGATGACGAATGTGTCAGTCACGCAGTGAAAATCTGGCTACGCTTACAGGACAAGAGCTTTTGCCAGCAGGGAATACATGCTCTTCCACAACGTTGGCGTACGGCCATTGAACGTGATGGAGGCTACGTTGAAAAATAGGACATGGACAAGATATGTTGGTGTATGTTGTCAGCAAATTCTGACTCTTAACAACAAATATGTGCTGAGAAAAAAAACGTGGTGCATTACTTATTGAACGACCCTCGTATTTGTATAACAATGACTGATGAGACAGTTACTAGAAATTTTTCCTAAAAACTAGGAACATGTTTTCCACACAGCAATACAACAACAACAAAAACGTATTAATGGTGTGGAGAGTAGATGAATTAAAATAAAAGGATAAAGAGCTATATTAAGGCGAGCAGAGAAGTAGAGTGTTATTGTCATTCACAGTCGAAATAAGTAAGCGAAGAGGAAGAAACGAGGACGTTTATCGGGGTGTGGGCAAGTGGTATGATTTGAAGGACACCGTGCCACGCAGACGTCGCCTCGCGTGCGGAAACGTACGTGGCGTCCCTCGAGTAAAAACAGAGGACACCGGCGGCGCAGCCGAAAGCAGAACGAATCGGAAATCGATGATGGATCGCGACGAGTCGCAGTCGAGCTCAGCTGCGGGATCGACTCGGCAAGCGGAACGCCCCCCGCTTAGGCAACCCGCGACGCACATGTCGGCCACCGACGATGAGTAGCGATTCCGGCCTGTGTACAGCAGACCAGAAGAAAGAGAGGAGAGAGAGGGAATGTTTGTATATGATGGGGGGGGGGGAGGGATACTGTGAGCCACTACGTGGTGAAGTTGCTGATACGTGGAGCTTTATACTCTGGGCTCTGAGGATTACAGATAGACTCATGGGCTTCAAACGCAATCTACTGGCGCTACAAAAACAGTCCGCTGCCCGAATTTCCATGCCTTTGAAACCCTGCCAGAATTTGTTACACTCTTTTTGTCCACCTTCGATTTCTATGTAAAAGAGATAAACCCGCGTTTATCGGCGCACGGTCGTACTAAAATATGGAGGCACAGTAGCCGTGTCTGTTCTAGTATAGAGGACAAAGGAAAAACAGGCTAGTAATGATGTCGGAGCAAGGTAGGATGCTTCAAATTGTTAAAAATTTCCAAAATAACGGTAGGTCGCATATGTATCATTGTGGAATTTGAAACGAACCTTCCCTCTCTTAATAAATAAAACGACTTAATGTACAAAGTCGAATAATGCCTCTAATTATTGTTTAAATAAAATAAACTTTTTTAGCAATGGCAATGCCAATGTAGTAAGCCAGAATGACTGGGAGACAAGATCGTAACAAAAATTTCATTTTTCATCTACTTCCGATGGCTTCTCGACGAAAACGAGGGTCGCTGAAAGAATATTTTTGAATCTAGGTAGTACGACCTAGTTTTTTTTTATTTTCAGACACGAACCCCTTGAGGTTAAATTACGTTCACCTGTTGATTTATCACCTTTACTTCACAAATAGTAATTCTGATGTTTCTATATTGTCTTCAAACCTATAACTAGGCCAGCCTCTCTGACCGAGCGTTTCTAGGCGCTTCAGTCGGGAACCGCGCGACCGATACGGTCGCAGGTTCGAATCCTGCCTCGGGCATGGATGTGTGTGATGTCCTTAGGTTAGTTAGGTTTAAGTAGTTCTACGTCAAGGGGACAGATGACCTCAGATGTTAAGTCCCATAGTGCTTACAGCCATTTGAACCATTTTTTGAAACCTTTAACTCTTCCTTTATTGTGAGATACAGTTGTCCTAAAAACAAAAACCTATATTTTCTCTTAAAAAACAGATTTACAGAAGGCAAAGAGTACATAAACACGTAATTGCATTCACAAATTTCAACACACAGAATGATTTCAATTAACTTCCAAGTATAACATGAACTTCCCCCAACGTACCACTGCAACAACTGATTGACAGTGACTGCGTATACATCAAAGACAGCATTTTTACGTAACAACTCACTTACTTATTAACATTATTTTGTATGGGAGTTGACTTCAGTGTTTGAAATTAACCACATTAATCTCGATACCTTCAAATGAAAATAAAAGTACGTAGGTAAATTTTCGTATATTTAATTTAATTCGAAAATGTGTCATTTTTCTGAAAAATAATGAGACTAGTATTATTGTATTACTTAAACTATACAAAGTGCGAAATAACTATTCGCTTGTATAGTGTAATAGGAAAAGGAATACCTGACACATTCTATAAATCTGACTGTATCGACAGGAACTCTACGCAGTGAAAAATGAACGACTGATTAGTTACATTACAAGCTACGGCAATGGAACCAGCGACGAACTGCATGGAAAAGTGTGAGCTATTAAATTAGTTTGTCCCAACTGATAACTG
The DNA here is from genome assembly GCF_021461395.2 of Schistocerca americana. Classification (NCBI taxonomy): domain Eukaryota; kingdom Metazoa; phylum Arthropoda; class Insecta; order Orthoptera; family Acrididae; genus Schistocerca; species Schistocerca americana. The sequence goes on along the minus strand of NC_060123.1, from coordinate 623,865,404 downwards.
TTACGCTAAAGATCGCACTTAACTGAAAGTAATGGTCTGAGCTCAACATTCAAGGCTACACACTTTAAGATTATATTCATGGTCGGTTGGGTTAGAGGCGAATTGTTTGTGATGTTTTCTGGGTAAAGATTGACTGTCAAATCAGCCATACAATAGGTACTGTAATGTCTGTAATTTGTTAAGATAACAATCCGTCGCACAGAAATAGCACTGCTTGTGATAGTTATTAACAACATGCACCTTAAGATACCACATACTAAGTACATATGACAAAGTTCTAATTTTTGCTAATGTAGAGAGAGCTCGAATGAACTTTATTACAAGTAGAGGAAGAGCGGAGCTACTGAGCAATACAGGCATAGGGGCGATTTGAATTATTGACTTCGTACAGTGTAGCACCTGTATAAGGTTGTCACTCGAACCTCCTCAGCTACACATAGCCTTATGAAGGAGGAAGGATGTTGGTTTGTTTCGCACTCACGTTTTATATGATTTTGAGGGATTCTGATATAACGTAAGATCGCACTTCATGTAATTATTACGAATTTCCGTAATAACTTAGGTTTCTGAACATAATAGCATTGGAAAAGTGGTCATTTTTCGACAGATTCCCATCAGGACGAATGAATCATGAGAGGGATTTTCCAAATAACAGAAACATTTATGGAATGGCGTCTTGGCGGGCTCAAGGGTCGCACAACATGCCAGCTGCTCTGTCCATTCTACCTGCCCTCTATTGCAAATCGTTTTCTTCGTGTTTGGCAGTTATTTACTTTAACAAATATCGAATGTAACAATCGGTTGATAATAATAATAAACAATAATTAATTATTTTTACACGAGCGATGTAGGGATGGGGTGCATGTGGCATGGATGATAGGGACAGAGCAATACAAGCAGTGAAGCTCGGCATGGCATAGCCTTCAGAACTGCTGCAACCACCTATCGCGTTCCAAGCAATACGTCAAAGAGTTGTGTGTTGAAGGGAAAATGCTAATGACCACAAGAAGACAATTGCAGGTTTCCAGTCAGCTTTTACCTGGAAGAAAGCATAGGAAAGTTACTACCATTTCCTGTTGTTAAAGAAGAGATTTTTCGGTACAACACTGAAGCATTTGAACTGACCGAGAGGAGTAATCTTCCAGGTGATTTTGCAAGGGATCAACAATAGATGGGCATGGTTGGGCTGTTGGTTTCCGTAAGAGGTTTCCAGTATTGAGTTTGTGGAGAAGTGCGCAGGATGTGCTGCGTATGTGGTCCCACGAACGGTGCACGGCTATTGGTGAGAACGATAATGTTTCTTTCTGCAAAAACTATGTTTACAGATTTTTTAATCACTTAATTACTTTTTCTCGGTAGTAACATTGAATGTTTTATTGAAAAATAATAATGTCGTTATAATATTTACAGCGCAAATTACATTTTGTGCTTAATAAATAGCTACATAATTTCTTTTATCTCTAGACAAAATTCAGCTTTAATTCTGAAAAAGTACGTCTGTTTATTTAACCTGTTGCAGGCACCACCCTATCGGGCAACAACCAGCGATGGAGATTCTGGGACTCGACAGGTTGCTTGCAGCAGGAGACTCATAAAAATAAGTGTCCTGATTAGCACTATTTATTTACGATCAGAGTAAGTGCCACACCGAAAGTTGTTCCTAAACATTAGAAAAAGCAAAGTAGTCGATCCACCAATCCACATTTAACAAGCTTCGACCAATCTGGCGAGCCCGTCTACATTTCCAAGGTGCCTCTGGCCAACCACATTTAGATTCTCCCCCCTCTTACTCGGTAGGTAGGTATGTTTCTGTACTGTTCGGTATCGACAGTTGAAAGCTACGCGTGACTAGCACTCCTATTATGGACTGGAAAAACCATGTTTTACGTCACTCGGCCCCGTCCTCCGCCCTTCTGTGGTGGGGACTGCTGTAGTAACACACTAACTTGTGTAAACAAACTAACGTAACAGTTCTCAGCAGCAAGTAGCAAGCTTGTTGCCTCTGCTAAGACGCGCCTTGTTATGGCCATCTTCTACAGTGACGCCTTACGAAGAGCCTAGGCGGTGGATGGAGAAACCAGTTAATTCTCTGAAATGAAGCTTCAGCCTGGATCAGCTGCACAGAGCGTCTGCTATTTGCACGGCTGCAGTGTTACTATTTATCTCCGGTAACCTCAACGCGAACTCTTTAGCCTGCTCACTGCATTGTGATTTCCTACCTTACAGTGCTCCTGATGGCTTCAAATAGCCTTATGCGTATCAACCTAGACGTCATTATGTCGTCAATATGTGACAAGGTATTAAGACAGTCTGGCAGTACATCCGCTGACATTGGATTTCCTACATCGATAGCAGCTTAGCGAAAAAACAAAAATCGTTAAACCTTAGGGTGGCCGTTATGCCAGGCCTTCCCCTACAGCACAACAGTAACCTACCGCATCTACTCGTCAGCACAGACTTCATCCATGTATAAAGTATGTGTGGGGCTTGCTAGAAATTGAGATCCAGAGAGACAAGAGTACAAGCGTTAAGAAAAGAGATGGAGTTTTGGTGCGGGTCATACGAGGCCAGAGCCATAGCGTATTTACCAGCCTGCGTTTGGCGCAGCAGAAAGATTACAAAATGGTTCAAATGGCTCTGAGCACTATGGGACTTAACTGCTGTGGTGATCAGTCCCCTACAACTTAGAACTACTTTAACCGAACTAACCTAAGGACATCACACACATCCATGCCCGAGGCAGGATTCCAACCTGCGACCGTAGCGGTCGTGCGTTTCCAGACTGAAGCGCCTAGAACCGCTCGGCCACACCGGCCGGCTCAGAAACATTCCGGAATGGTGATGCGAAGATCATGGGGGTTGATCCCTATGGAGACAAAAGGCATTCAAAAGAAAGGTGAAAGAATATAGCATTTCAAATAAATTTTCAGGAAGGAATTGTAAGGCGTACATGAGAACTCCGCACACACAATTAAATCCTTTTCTTATTTCAGGGTTGACATTTTACAAGTGATTGAAAGTGTACAAGATTGCAAAACAACTACTGTTTACTCTGTTTTCGCAATGAATACTATTCCAACTCTTAGTACTGCTGCATTTATAAACGAATCTTTTAAATAAAAAGTCTAATAAACTTCATTTATTATCTATGTTGTGATGCAAGGAGCATGCAGTGGGACAGCTATGTCGTAGAACACAAATGTAATGTTGCATACTGCAGTGTGTACAGTGAAAACGTGGAAGATAATATGTCATTTACTAGTTAAAACAAACGTAGGGAAGCGATGTCTTCCTCTCCCGATGTTCACTTTACTTGCGATGTTTCATTAGTGAACAGGGGTGCGCATAATTACTCTGTGTCATTATTATTATTAAAAAACAGGTTGATTTTTTTATAAAGGTGTCTGCAGTCTTTGTATCAGGACTGTGCACACATTACTTGGAATAGCATGTAAAATGTGTGAAGTTGTCACGAGAGACATTTTTCCACTCTGAAGACAGTCCATGATCGAAACCGGTATAGCATAAATATACTGTAAGACAGCACAATGTGTATCATTTATTTCTCCAAGTAAACGCAAAGAAGTTCGTAGTGTTCTTCCATAAGTTTAACACAACAGATACACGTAACAGAGACTTCAGTCGTCCATAACGTATTCTCCTCACTATTTATAAATCTGCCAACGTTGGCGCAACTTTTCGATTCGGCGGATGTAGACATCATGTGGTTTTGAAGCGATGAACTCGTCGACCCATATTCGGAGCTCATTTTCATTAGGAAAGGAAGTTCCGAAAACCTGAGGGCACGAGGTAATTTGAATAAAGCAGGTGCGGAATAATATCCCAACGCAACTCATGTATAGTATTTTTTTAACAGTCCAGCAGAACGCGGGCGGGCGCTATCGTAGAGTAGCATCACTTCACGCTGCCTTCGCAGTCGTTTTTGGATTGCGTCTCGACAATAAATGTCAGTAGTGATAGCTACACCTCGGGGAAGCAAATCGTAGTATACCACACTGTAGTTGTTTCCCCAGATACATAACATTATATTTTGTGAATGCTTCCAAGACTTTGTATGGGGAGTTGCAACTCAGTTTGGGCTCAACCATTCCTTCATTTTCCCTATATTAATATAAAGACATGATTCTTCGTCACCAGTAACGACTCAGGATACGAACGATCGGTGTTGTTCATGACGAGCAAGTCCGCCTCCCGGTATCTGAGTGGTCAGCGCGACAGAATGTCAATCCTAAGGGCCTGGGTTCGATTCCCGGCTGGGTCGGAGATTTTCTCCCCTCAGACACTGGATGTTGTCCTAATCATCATTTCATCCACATTGACGCGCAAGTCGCCGAAGTGGCGTCAAATAGACTTGCACCCGGCGAACAGTCTACCCGACGGAAGGCTCTAGTCACACGACATTTACATGACGAGCAAGCACAGCTGTTCATTTGGCCACACGCTATTTCTTGTGACTTTGGTTAGAGCATACCGTACCCACATACCTGAATTTTTGAATCTTCCACATTGCATGCAAACGTCGCACAATGGTGAAATAACTAAAGTTCGTTACATTTGCTAGTTATCGAATACACTGATGGATTAATGCAATTAAAGTATCTTCATGAAACTTTGAAGGTCTCCCTGAACGCGGAGAGTCACTAATGCCACAACGGTCTCCTTCGAACGAGAAAATCGCCATTGGACAGCGCACGACAAGAAAACATTATCCCTCTACTGAATTGAAACGGGAAAATACGTCGGAAATGTTCCTGTTTCTACATTTCATTTTCTAGCATCCTCAGATCCGCTCACTATCCATAAATGACAAAATGACAATATGTCTACTAAAATAGCAAAAGCGAACTGCAAATAAAAATGACAATCGATAAATGAACCCTTAGCAACCGGAATAATAACGTGCAAACCAAACGCGCTACGAACTTCTTGTTCAAATGGGACTTAACAGCTTAGGTCATCAGTCCCCTATAACTTTGACATCCTTAGGTTAACTAGGTTTAAGTAGTTCTCACACACCCATGCACGAGGAAGGATTCGAATCTCCGACCGTATCGATCGCGCGGTTCCAGACTGAAGCGCCTAGAACCACTCGGCCATCCCGGCCGGCTACGAACTTATGCACCAACAAATACAATATCATGCATGTAAAGATAATCTAAGAAAATCCATTACAGTTTCACGGCAAAATCGGAAAGAAATGATTAAAACCAAGTGTCTAGGACTGTTACGACGGTCGTTCGCCGATCTGGGACGTCGCGGACACTGTGCTTCAGTTTCTGACAACATGCTGTGGCGTGGAATCGCAAGTTGAGCCTTGCGACACTGCTTGATTTAGTTCCACATTGGTGAAAATTATTATTTTACATGCTGTTAATATTATGTGTTGCTTATTACTGAAGAAGTACGCCGAAAGTTTTGAATGGGTTAATTTGAAGTCGTTCCTGTGGCCATGAGATTATTGCACCGTCATCAAGGACTGCTATTTTCCCAACATTCTGCACACCGTCTTAAAAATTGTCTGCCGCATGTAAATCTAAAGCGAAAACATTCTGCTGCTCGTACACAATACATTGATATTAGTTCCATCTTTTTTACACTGCGCAGTCAGAGATGGAGTGAGTCGAATATCACGCAATATTACGCTCGTGTTCTGTGCAGACGTGCCAATTCTCTTCGTCTCCAAGTGCTCCAGCCGAAGTGGTAAATTCTGCTCCGTCTCCACTTTACATACAAAATGCAATTATAATAGCATAATTATGAAACCTCAGCATATCATTTACAAATGTTTACTGTTACTGAAATATCATCCAGTCTCACTAAACTGTCTACCATCATGAAGAGTTTAATGGGTGATCTTCGCTTCTACAGGTGTAATTTTTCGCTTCTTTTTAATCACAAAAACAGGTTTCATTTCACACAGCGGAGAAATTTAAGTATAAAACGTGCAGCAACAGTGACCACATAGGAGTAAAATAGGTCTTTAGAGATGATTATCAAATAAATCTATACGACTACAGCGTAAATTGGTTCAAATTGTTCTAATGGCTCTGAGCGCTATGCGACTTAACTTCTGAGGTCATCAGTCGCCTAGAACTTAGAACTAATTAAACCTAACTAACCTAAGGACATCACACACATCCATGCCCGAGGCGGGATGCGAACCTGCGACCGTAGCGGTCGCTCGGTTCCAGACTGTAGCGCTTAGAACCGCACGGCCACTCCGGCCGGCGTAAATTGGTGATGTCTCTATTATTTTACACTTCAGTATGACGAATTCTATGACGGGAAGACAAAACCACTACAAATGTCATACGTGCTTATGAAAGATACGTCGCACATGTCATTTGTTTGTTGTTTTGTAACTAGTTGTTCAGAAACGGTCTTCGTAACTGTGTTCCATATGCATCCTTTGCCTGTATAGTATCACATAGGTCTCACGTCTAATGTAATTTTCTGATTATGAAATATATAAGGAGAGTAGTAAAAGTGAATGTACTGGCGTCGCATTGCACGTGACGTAAAAGCAAGTGTCACTAACAATACAGAGTCATCGACAATCCAAACAGTGAAAGGTATTTTCGCAGAATCTGTCCTGACCTAGCGATACTTGGTATTACATAACGGAATTGCATGAAGTGTAAATAATATTGCCATACCGATGAATATGGACAATGACGATGTACAAGGCCTGTAGAACAGCAATCCAATGGTGAATATTGAAAAAGTTTGAGGTTGTTAGGAAAATGGGAACATTGAAAATACACCCTGAAACCCGTTTAATGTTCACAGCAGGCTCTCAGATTTTTCTATACAGCTGAACTGTATTAGATCATGCAGTACGAGGGTTGTCAAATAGTGGCAACTATTTATTCACAACCGATACAAAAGAGTTACATGTTTGCACCTGTTACTGTCCTTCAAAGTAGTCACCAGCGTTGTGTAGAACCCGTTCCCAGCGATGTGGAAGACGTAGTATACAGTTAGCAGAGCCTGTTCTGTTCATGGTGCGAATGGAGCAATCTACCGCCTGTCGATTCTCTGGAACAGTTCTGCAGCGAATGTCACGAAGTGGTTCCTTCATCTTAGGAATCAAATCAAAGTCACAAGGACGTAAGTCCGAGGAGTATGGTGGATGGTACAGTACTTCCCAGTCCCATCGACCGAACAGAGAAGCCACAGCTTGCTCTGTATGAGCATTCTTATGCTGTATCGTATCACTGGACGAGACATGGGCCACATCGTACGAGCCAAATTCGTGTATTATATCTGTGGCCCCCTCTCCCCTATTTCACGATAATACAAAACGTGCCGTCCTTCTTTGAACATTTTAGATGTCCTCCCTCAATTCTATCTGACACGAGTCCCACATCACCCAGCAGTACCCAGAAGAGGGCTGACAAGCGTAGTGTAAATTGTCTCTTAGAAAATGTAACAGGTCTACTAAAGTGTTCTGCCACTAAATCGCAATGTTTGGTTTGCTTTCCCCTCAACTTTATTATGTGATCGTTCCAGTTCAGGTTATTCGTAATTGTTATCCCCAACTATTTACTTGAGCTTACAGCCCTTAGAATTGTGTGAAATTTAGCGGATTGCTTTTAGTGGACACACTTTTCATGATTTAGAATCAATTGTCACTTTTTGCACCACACAGATATCTTTTCTCATTTATTTTTCAATTCGTTTTGATCAGCTGGTGTCTTTACACTATGGTACATGACAGCATCGTCTGAAAACAATCTAAGACGGCTGCTCAGATTGTATACTAAATCGCGTATGTAGATCACGAACGGCAGAGGGACTGTAACACTTCCTTGGTGAATGCCATATATTACTTCTGTTTTACTCGATGGTTTTACGTCAATTACTACGAACTGTGAACTTTCTGACGGGAAAAAGAGGAATCCAGTCACACAACTGAGACGGTACTCCGTAGGCACGTAATTTGATACTGTTCCTCAGAAGCGACTTCTAATTAAAAGCCTTCTGGAGATCTAAAAATACATAAGCAATATGATGTCCCTTGTCGATAGTACTCATTACTTCCTTAGAATAAAGAGCTAGTTTGTGTTTCACAAGGACGACATTTTCTGAATCCGTATTGGCTATCTGCCAACAAACCATTTTCTTCGATGTGATTAATAATGTTGAAATAATCCGCTGAATTACAGACCCATACCACTAACGTCGATTTGCAACGGGATTTTGCCTTTCTTAGGTACTTACGTGCCTTGTGCAACTTTCCAGTCTTTGGGTACGGTTGTTCTTTCTACGAGCGAGCGGTTGTATACGATTGCTAAGTATGGAGCTATTGCACGCGCATACTCTGAAAGGAACTTGAATTGTACCCAATCAGAAAAGGAAGCCGTGCTATTTTTTTAGTGTTTTAAGTTGCATCACTGCACTGAGGATATCTACGTTTAAGTTACTTATGTTGGCAGTTGCTTTTGTTTCGAATTCTGGAATATTTACTTCATGTTCTTTTGAGAATAAATTTCGGAAAATCGTGTTTAACAGCTCTGCTTCAATGGTACTCTCGTTAATAACATCACCAATGTTATTGCACAGAGAGATAATGACCGCGTCTTGCCATTGGTGTACGTTTCGTACGACCAGAATCTCTTTGCGTTTTCTGCCACATTTCGAGATAGCGAGAATTTCAGTGCGGTGTGCTTATCATAGTTTCAACAGCGTGATTCTAAATTTCGAGCATCCAGATTGGAACGTCGACAAATGGGAACGTGTCGGCTGGTCGGAGCAATCACGATTCTTGTTATTGCAGATCTATGGTCGTGTCCGTATGCGCCACCATCCACGCTGCTGGAAACACGCAAGGCGGTACGGACTCAAATCGGTGGAGGCAGTATTAGGATATGGGGGACATTTCGCTGGCTTTTCATAGGACCTGCGGTAATAATCGAAGGCACCATGACAGTTATGAAGCACATAAACTGTATTTAAGATCGCCTGTAGTCCTGCTCGCTCTACGTCTAACCCGACGGTTACGGCATCATATAGTGGGATGAGTATGCGTCTCGCAAGGCGGCATTCGTGTTACAGTGGTTTCAGGAGGAAGATAGTGAACCCACGTTGATGTCTCCGCCATAAAATTCGGCTGATCTGATCCCGATGAAACACACATGGCACACTATCCGAGCTAGTTCCGCGCCCAAAAATCACCATCCCTTAATTTACGGGGATTTCGAGACGTGTGGGCAGGCCATGTAACTTCAGAGCCCTACCGACGACCTGCCACGCAAAATCAATGCTGCAGTGCGCTACAAAGTGGACCAGCACGCTGTGGTCGTCATAATGTTTTGGCTTATCAGTGTGTCAACAAAACAAGGTCGAAACTTTGTGTGTTATAAGAAATTTGGTTACACAATACGTCAGAAAGTAGCACAGAGAAAGCAATAAATAAAGGTCGTCCCCGCAGTAAGTGAAAATCTTCTCCGTTAACGAAGGAATCACATTTTTTCGACAGAATGCAAATATGTAATTTCTTGGGACTTGAGTAGCCAGAATACAATTGTGCATGTCGTATTATCTGATAATATTGCTAAAGTCCATGTCCTAAATAAACATTTTTGAAAACAGTGATTGACACATGAAGAAAAAAAATGGGTTTTTTCTCCCAAGTTATTTCTCTGACACTACAACGGGTTGGGCACTGCTTTCAAACTTCGAGACACATTCTAGAGCGCTGCCTGTCAATGGCATTTGAATGAACGGCAGTGAAACAGATGTCTGAATAGTTGAGATTCGTTGAAGGTAGGCTATAATCAATTTCGAGTAAACGACGAAATTGGAATCCCTATCTACATCTACATTGTTACTCTGCAATTCACACTTAAGTACCTGGCAGACAGTTCATCGAACCACTTTCATACTACTTCTCTACCATTCCAATCTCGAAGGCGCGTGGGAAAAAGGAATACTTAAATCTTTCCGTTCTAGCTCTGATTTCTCTTATTTTATTATCATGATCATTTTTCCCAACGTAGGTGGGTGTCACCAAAATGTTTTCGCATTCGGAAGAGAATTTTGGTGACCGAAATTTCCTAAATAGATCTCGCCCCAAAGAAAACCGCCTTTGTTTCAGTGACTGACACCCCAACTCGCGTATCATATCAGTGACACTCTCACCCTATTGCGCGATAACAAGAAACGAGCCGCCATTCTTTGCACTTTTTCAATATCCTTCGTCAATCACACCTGGTAAGGATCCCATACCGCGCAGCAATATTCCAGTAGAGGACGGACAAGTGTAATGTCGGGTGTCTCTTTAGTGGGTTTGTCGCATCTCCTGAGTGTTCTGACAACAAAGCGCAGTCTTTGTTTCGCTTCCCCACAATATTATCTATGTGGTCTTTCCCATTTAAATTGTTCGTAATTGTAATTCCTAGGAATTTAGTCGAATTGACAGCCCTTATATTTGTACGATTTATCGTATACCCAAAATTTATCGGATTTCTTTTAGTACCCATGTGGGGTACTGAAATGAATTCGATGGCGCTAGCTGAAAATTTGTGCTGGCCAGGAACTGGAAAACGTGTTTCCCGCTTTACACGGCCGCCTTAACGGCTTCGGCTATGCGATTAAGCTTTCCGTCCAGCTCAAATTCCCACCTTGTTGCACACTACAGACGTCGTGTCCCTTATCCATTACATTGTTTGCTCGCGACCTCATGTTGAAACCGGCAAGAGTACGGACGAAGTATGCATCTGTACTGAATGATTATTCCCGTCACGGCGCATATATTTATGTGCGTGGTGTCTGCTCTTTCGGATATGTCCGAAAGTTCAGACCCAACACCAATTAATTTTAATACATTGCTCACTGGAGAAAAAAAATTCTGCAAGTCGCGTTTGTGAGACTTGAAATAGGAATTTATTATATATGACGGTAATATCTGTTCCCGAAAGAACAGTTACCGTAGATGACCATGCAGCTTTGCTAGAAATGAAATGATAATTAAATGGACATCCTAGCTGCAAACAGGCGTTGATGAACTTCATTGGGGACATGTTGAAAATGTGTGCCCCGACCGGGACTCGAGCCTGGGATCTCCTGCTTACATGGCAGACGCTCTATCCATCTGAGCCACCGAGGGCACAGATGGTGTGCCTGCACGGAATTATCCCTTGCACGCTCTCCGTGAGATCCACATTCCCAACATGTCCACACCACTACATTCGTATTGCGCCTAATAGATGTTTGCCCATCATACTCATTACTCGTGGCAGATTAATCTCCCGTACGAGTTCAAGCATAGCGTGTGCGTTCGCACAAGAAGGTGAATGGCCGGGAGGCCATATATTAACTATATGTGACGGTAGTATCTGTTCCCAATGAAGTTCATCAACGCCTGTTAGCAGCTAGGGTGTCCATTTAACTATCATTTCATTTCTAGCAAAGCTGCATGGTCATCTACGGTAACTGTTCTTTCGGGAACAGATACTACCGTCATATATAGTTAAAATATGGCTTCCCGGCCATTGACATTCTTGTGCGAACGCACACGCTATGCCCGAACTCGTACGGGACTTGGTAGATTAATCTGCCACGAGTAATGAGTATGACGGGCAAACATCTATTAGTCGCACCACGAATACAATGGTGTGGACATGTTGGGACTGTGGGTCTCACGGGCAGCGTGCAAGGGATAAGTCCCTGCAGGCGCATTATCCTCTGTGCCCTCGGTGGCTCAGATGGATAGAGCATCTGCCATGTAAGCAGGAGATCCCGGGTTCGAGTCCCGGTCGGGGCACACATTTTCAACATGACCCCAACGAATTTATTGCTATTATTACAGAAACTCCTGGAAGAGGAACATTGTGTGCCCGACGTAGTGCTTGAACAAGGCACGTTTACACACACACACACTCCACTCAGCTGTGCTGCTGTTGTTGTTGTGGTCTTCAGAGACTGGTTTGTTGCAGCTCTCCACGCTACTCTATCCTGTGCAAGCTTCTTCATCTCCCAGTATCTACTGCAACCTACATCCTTCTGAATCTGCTTAGTGTATTCATCTCTTGGTCTCCCTTTACGATTTTTACCCTCCACGCTGCCCTCCAATACTAAACTGGTGATCCCTTGATGCCTCAGAACATGTCATACCAACCGATCCCTTCTTCTAGTCAAGTTGTGCCACAAACTCCTCTTCTCCCCAATCCTATTCAATACTTCCTCATTAGTTATGTGGTCTACCCACCTAATCTTCAGCATTCTTCTGTAGCACCACATTTCAAAAGCTGCTATTCTCTTCTTGTCCAAACTATTTATCGTCCATGTTTCACTTCCATACGTGGCTACATTCCATACAAATATTTTCAGAAACGACTTCCTGACACTTAAATCTATACTCGATGTTAACAAATTTCTCTTCTTAAGAAACGCTTTCCTTGCCATTGCAAGTCTACATTTTATATCCTCTCTACTTCGACCATCATCAGTTATTTTGCTCCCCAAATAGCAAAACTCCTTTACTACTTTAAGTGTCTCATTTCCTAATCTAATTGCCTCAGCATCATCCGACTACATTCCATTATCCTCGTTTTGCTTTTGTTGATGTTCATCTTATACCCTCCTTTCAAGACACTGTCCATTCCGTTCAACTGCTCTTCCAAGCCCTTTGCTGTCTCTGACAGAATTACAATGTCACTGGCGAACCTCAAAGTTTTTATTTCTTCTCCATGGATTTTAATACCTACTCCGAACTTTTCTTTTGTTTCTTTTACTGCTTGCTGAATATACAGATTGAATAACATCGGGGAGAGGCTACAACCCTGTCTCACTCCTTTCCCAACCACTGCTTCCCTTTCTTGTCCCTTAACTGTTAGAACTGCCATCTGCTTTCTGTACAAATTGTAAACAGCCTTTCGCTCCCTGTATTTTACCCCTGCCACCTTCAGAATTTGAAAGAGAGTATTCCAGTCAACATTGTCAAAAGCTTTCTCTAAGACTACAAATGCTACAAAAGTAGGTTTGCCTGTCCTTAATCTAGCTTCTAAGATAAGTCGTAGGGTCAGTATTGCCTCACGTGTTCCGATATTTCTACGGAATCCAAACTGATCTTCCTCGAGGTCGGCTTCTACTAGTTTTTCCCATTCGTCTGTAAAGAATTCGCGTTAGTATTTTGTAGCCGTGACTTATTAAACTTATAGTTCGGTAATTTTCACATCTTTCAACACCCGCTTTCTTTGGGATTGGAATTATTATATTCTCCTTGAAGTCTGAGGGTATTTCACCTGCCTCATACATCTTGCTCACCAGATGGTAGAGTTTTGTCAGGACTGGCTCTCCCAAGGCCGTCAGTAGTTCTAATGGAATGTTGTCTACTCCCGGGGCCTTGTTTCGACTCAGGTCTTTCAGTGCTCTGTCAAACTCTTCACGCAGTATCTTATCACCCATTTCATCTTCATCTACATCCTCTTCCATTTCCATAATATTGTCCTCAAGTACATCACCCTTGTATAGACCCTCTATATACTCCTTCCACCTTTCTGCTTTCCCTTCTTTGCTTAGAACTGGGTTACCATCTGAGCTCTTGATATTCATACAAGTGGTTCTCTTTTCTCCAAAGGTCTCTTTATTTTGCCTGTAGGCAGTATCAATCTTACCCCTGAAGAGAGAACCCTCTACATCCCTACATTTGTCCTCTAGCCATACCTGCTTAGCCATTTTGCACTTCCTGTCGATCTCATTTTTGAGACGTTTGTATCCGTTTTTGCCTGCTTCATTTACTGCATTTTTATAATTTCTCCTTTCATCAATTAAATTCAGTATTTCTTCTGTTACCCAAGTATTTCTACTAGCCCTCGTCTTTTTACCTACTTGATCCTCTGCTGTCTTCACTACTTCATCCCTCAAAGCTACCCACTCTTCTTCTACTGTATTTCTTTCCCCCAGTCTTGTGAATTGTTCCCTTATGCTCTCCCTGAAACTCCGTACAACCTCTGGTTTAGTCAGTTTATCCAGGTCCCATCTCCTTAGATTCCCACCTTTTTGAAGTTTCTTCAGTTTTAATCTACAGTTCATAATCAATAGATTGTGGTCGGAGTCCACATCTGCCCCTGGAAATGTTTTACAATTTAAAACCTGCTTCCTAGATCTCTGTCTTACCATTATATAATCTATCTGAAACCTGTCAGTATCTCCAGGCTTCTTCCATGTATACAATCTTCTTTTATCGTTCTTGAACCAAGTTATGCTCTGTGCAAAATTCTACCAGGCGGCTTCCTCTTTCGGTTTTTTACCCCCAATCCATATTCACCTACTACGTTTCCTTCTGTCCCTTTTCCCAGTGACGAATTCCAGTCACCCATGAGTATTAAATTTTCGTCTCCCTTCACTAGCTGAATAATTTCTTTTATTTCATCGTACATTTCTTCAATTTCTTCGTCATCTGCAGAGCTAGTAGGCATATAAACTTGTACTACTGCGGTAGGCGTGGCTGTGCTATTGTTAGTAAATTTTGTGACGCTCTCCACAAGCATTTTTTTTTTTTTTTCGAAAATCCATCTTCATCATCGAGATGGCTGCTGTATTTGATGATCCTCTGAAGCATCAAGCTGTTTTAGAGTTCCTGTGTTCTGAGAATGAGACGATAACGAAACATTCACAAGGAATTGAAGAAGGTGTATGGGGATGACGCTGTTGATCGCAGTACACTTAGTCGCTGGGCAAGCAGACTGTCCGGCGAAAGTGGACACGATAATATTCGGTACTTACCGCCCAGCTTCAGACCGAGCACTACACAGTCTGTTGACTATCTGCACCCTATTCACAATCCGTTTCGCTTACTCCCACTCGGATTGACCAGTAGTTCACTGTCATGCAAGTGCGTGCAGAACACTAATATAGCTTAAGTTGAAACAGGATTGCGCGAAGTAGACCGCGAAGATTTTGATGGATACCCCACAAACGTTGACACACGCATCCTACAGCCCTGATAAAGCACTGTGTCGGTATCAACCTTCTTAAACTGACAATTCCTTCGTGGAACGAATCTCAAGATGGCGACTCCATTTTGCAGTCTGCTAAACAGCGGCTCGAACATCTGTTTCTGACTTCTACCGTGCAGGTACACAAGCCTCAGTGCCACTATGGCGTAAGACAGTTGAAAGGGACGGAGACAATGTGGAGGAGACATTTTGCCTCTAAAGTATGTATCAGCAGACTGTGTATTTATTTTGAACATACAATTTATTTTCCACACCTTTGACATTTTTACAATGTTGTTAAAGTGACTGAGTCAGTTTGGTGATGTCTCCAATGCAATAGATCGAATGTGTCCGTCTCTGCTCGTTATCGCCGTACAACATGCGTTGCAGCGACCGCCTACGTGTCGTGACGGAGGCTCCCCTAAGCTGGTACAGGGTGACAATTATTGAACTGTATGAAATAAAATCGTCGTAACTACTAAACGGTTCGATTTAGGACGTTCAAACTGTACGCTTGGCCGCACTGCGCGATGGAAATTGGTATGTGCATGCGCACGTCCCTTGTTGCCGTCGGCCATTTTCATTTGGATGGGTCTGTCAGTAAGTAAAATTGACGTATTTGGTGGACTAAGAACCCATATTTCGCGATCGAGAAGTCTCTTCATCCTCAACAGGTGACCGTGTAGTGTGCAATTTACAGTCACAGAATAATCGGTGCGATATTCCTTGATGGCACGGTGACTACCAAACGGTAAGTGTAGGTTTTGAAAGATGACTTCATCCCAATTACCCAGAGTACTCTGATTTCGAAACGATGTGGTTGAAGCAAGACGGAGCTCGACTCCATCGAAGCAGGAGACTGTTTGATGTCGTGGAGGAGCACTTTGGGTCTCGATTGGCCGCCATATTCTTCGGACCTGAACACATGCGACTCCTTTTTGTGGGGACTATATTGAAGACAAGGTGTACAGCAATAGTCCCACATCCATTGCCGAGCTTGAAACAGCCATTTTGGAGGTCATCGACAGCATCGATGTTCTGTCACTTCAGCGGGTCATGCAGAATTTCGCTATTCGTCTGCCTCACATTATTGCAGGCATATCGAACACATCACAGCTTGAATCCGAATATCTGTAGTGACGTTTACATGGTGAATGAAGTGTGTTCACGCTGTAGTTTGTATTAACTTTTTTTTGTTTTTTTTCGTAAGTTCAATAATTGTACCCCTGTACGATTCCCTGTCACTGGCGGCAAGCCGTCTCTTACACACTCAGGAGGAAGTCAGTCAGGTGCCTAGGTCTCAATGACTTCAGAAGACTGTTCTGCGTGTTAAAATAATTACGAACCCCCCCCCCCCCCTCGATTGCACAAACTACCTGGTAGTTTGAGCAATCGAGGCGGATTTTTCGTAATTATTTCGATACTTACGATAGCTAACGCGCTGAAATGCTGAAGGTTCTTATGTTCTGCGTGTGTTTAGTCGTGCCACAGTAGGATCGCATGTCTGCAGCTTTGCGTGGTGCCGATTTTGATTGTAGTTGCCACAAGTTTGACGTCTGCCTCGGTAGCTGCGCGGTCGGAGTTCCAAATTGCTAACCGAAGAGGCCCGTATTTGGTTTCTGGCCGGTCGGAGATTTTCTCCTCTCTGGGACTGGGTATTGTATCGTTCTTACGTGCGTGTCGTCGTAACTGACAAGAAACTCGTCATCACTACGGTATCGTACCGTCTTTCCGAGATGACTGAATGGGCACAGCCCGAAAGCAAATGAACTGATAGTAAGAAAAAAACAGAAGTTTCGCAGATGCGGACGTCATGTTCTGCAAACTACTACCTTCAGAGGCTTAATTTGTTCTAACGACAGTATAGTTCCGAGTATCTATCGTCATCTGATGATTTATGCGATACTACTGAGGTCTAGTGAAGGAACAGAAGTTCCAGTTGGCGCAGGGATATGCGTGCAGTGATTTGACGCCAATTACAATTTGCAGCACGTTGGCCGTTGATGATTGACTTCTCCAGAACACTTAAATCAGTTCCAAATCATGTGCCACTCTGCCGCACTCATCAAGCCGTGTTACCGAACTCTGCCTAACCATTTGAACAGTTGTGCTGACAGAACAGGCTTCCAACTGCTGTTACGGAAGTTTTATTATAATCGCTAAAACATCAAATGATGGCATGGCATTGTTGGCCGGGAGGCCCCATTCGGGAAATTTCGGCCGCCAAGTTGAAGTTTTGTTGCAGTCGACGCCACATTGGGCGACTTGACTGCCGGCGATGAGGATGAAATGATGATGACAACGCAACACGAGCGGAGAAAAATCTTTAACCCGGCCGGGAATCGAACCCGGGCCCGCTGCATGGGAGGCAAACACGTAGCCACCCAGCTAAGCAGGCGGAATGATAATTGTTCAGTACTACCCAAAAATCCAAATTAACGTCTTTTCTGTTATGCTAATTGATTTCAAGTTTTCCTGACAGTGTGGTCAAGTTGGTTCAACTTGTGTAAATAATTAAAGTTAAACGATGCTTCCTGTTACTGGTGAAGTTTCCTAAATTAAAAGTGAAATAAATGTTTGTGAAATTTGTTTTAAATTCGTTTTTTGTGGCCTGGTACCATCCGCTCACCCAAATAGTCGCTAGCAGTTTCTTTACCCTCACACGCTGTTTTACAAACAAAAGCTGAAAATGAGCTTCAACATACCTCTAAATAGCGTGATCTGCATAGAGAATGATTCCACAGCACTTCACTGTGATGCTCCAAGCACAATACACAATGAGGTAGGTAGGCCCTATCTCGTTGAATTTATCTGCATTACAGCAACTGTTGTGGTGGCCACAAAATGAAAAGCTATCGCTTCAAAATGGAGGAAAGTTTACGTTGTGTCTCGATGGACAGTGAGACTCGTAAAACGAAGACCAATTGATTTTATTAGCCAGTTGGCTTGTCAGTTAAGACGAAAAGGGTGGTCAATATATTTTTCGTTCTGTTTGCGACCTTCCGCTCCTCACGGAGTATAATGCCTTATAAGCACCGATTGAAGAAGATTACATCTTGAGACGACATTCCACTGTACAAAATGGATACAGAAAACTGCGCATAAACCAAACTGCGACGTTTACTGTGTCGTTCCAATGCCGCTTGAGTTTTGTTAATATTTCATGGCAGTGACGTTACCTTTGCTTTGTAGGCCTTAATTCGTGGCTGCGACGTTAAAGGAGTTCTATATTGATTCCCTTTACCACGAAACACAGAAAGATAAACAACTGAAATACAAATGCCGTGTAACTGGAGACTGATTTTTACGCAAGACTACATAAAACTTACAATTGACGGGGGACTTGTAGGTAAGCAGCAAAGAAAATACATCCTGTCTCTCGATTTTCATTTCCTGACTTTTGACGGTCCAGGAACTCTGCAGGTGAACAGACACAAATTGTGACGGCTGACAGTGTATTACGCCCCAGTAGAGCCTTTTATTACGATGTACTGATGTACTGACCAGTCCCGGCCGGAGTGGCCAGCGGTTCTAGGCACTATAGTCTGGAACCGCGTGACCTCTACGGTCGCAGGTTCGAATCCTGCCTCGGACATGGATGTGTGTGATGTCCTTAGGTTAGTTAGGTTTAAGCAGTTCTAAGTTCTAGGGGACTGATGACCTCAGCAGTTAAGTCCCATAGTGCACAGAGCCATTTTTACTGACCAGTGGGACGTAGGTAGCACGTCTCACTGTCTTGCAATGTCGATTCAGTGAAGCTGATGTGACAAAGTGATGACAGATGGCGCGAACTTCTAACACTTGCATGTCATAGGGACACAGTGAGACCTATGCCGCTGAAGAATGCTTCGCTACAAACGTAACAACAAACCACAATGTGTTGAGGAAATTTAAAATCTTTGACAAATTTTTCTATCGTTTACGATTCAAATCTCTATTCAAATATTTAAAAAAATATAGGTCAATAAAGTTTCATTTATCAAATACTGGTACGTACGCAAACCCGATTCTGTATGAAAGTATTATCGATAGAAAAATTACTTACACAGAGTGCTTCATCAACGTGTGCTAACTCGCCATGAGCACATTCCTTTATACAAATAAACAGTGAACATTTGTACAGCGCGCGGTCAGAACCAATTTTTCAGGAGGGAAAGACAGAGCATTTGTGATTTTATTGATTCTGTACATTGAACAAATACCAAAGGAAACCAATGAGATTTTTGGAAAAGAAACTTAAGGCAAAGTAAATATAAGCTTCTTAGACATCCATGACAGACTTACGATGTCATCAGGAAATCTAAGAACTTAAGTTTTTCTTTCATCCTTTTTCCATGAGTATCAACACAAACAAAACGAGGGTAATGGAATAAAGTCAGGTGCTGAACAATTAGACTGGGGTATCACATAGCAAAAACCAGTTTTGGTTTTTCCTTAGCGAAAAATTCATATTTTATACGTTTATTATATCATTATTTGTTGATTACCATGAAGTAAATGATCGTAGACTCATATAGAACGGTGCCTTATCCGCTTCTTCGGAAGAAGCTCGACGCACTGTTCAATAGGGTCACGAATTCGACACACTGGCTCAAGGTGTGTACTGTAGAACAGATGCACGTGCTCCTGCAGGAAAAGACACAGTTTAGTCGTCAGCGGTTCGTGTACTGCTGCTGCGACTGGGTTTTTGTGCAAGATCCAAACTGAAGTGCTGGGAAATTTGTTATTCCGAATTCGGACGCCTCTGCACAAATCCAGCTGGACTGGCGTGGCTCAAAATAATTAAATTTTACAAGGGTTCGCCCTCTCCTTTCCAGGAGGGAATGAAAGACAAGTAACAAAAATTTATAAGAACAAATGGTGACGGGTGGGCAGCGAACTGAAAACGGCGGGCTGTATTCAGCCCGCGGGCTACGGC
This sequence comes from Schistocerca americana, assembly GCF_021461395.2. Lineage (NCBI taxonomy): Eukaryota > Metazoa > Arthropoda > Insecta > Orthoptera > Acrididae > Schistocerca > Schistocerca americana. The sequence continues at coordinate 623,845,523 of NC_060123.1, read as the reverse complement.
CTATGCACCCCTGGTATACATCAAAAACTGCCTACTGAAAATAACTGCTGCATCAAATTAAAGTGAATTTGGCAATTGATTTGTCATTCACACGTAATTGCAGTTTCATGTCAATTAATTGGCAATACATCAGAATTTCTGTACTGCGACTTCCTGTCATTTAATGGATAATAAAAACCTGGAACTAGAAAATATTTTACGCACCCTTCAGATACGGTTAGTGCGACTGGCTCTGCTTCACCTCCCCGAGTCAGGAACACTACTTGTTTTCTAACAAGGCGGGCGTGTGTTGCAGAACAAGTAGTCACCGGTAGGTCAGAAGATATTTTCAGTAGGCGAGACAAAACACAGAACTATTGCAACGACCGCGCGTTACTAGTCATGATCTTATTGGAGGTGACACCTTTTCCTTCCTATATACTTGGAAATCGCTGATGCAATACTTGTTTTGCGTGAAATTAGGTCATCCTTCACAGATTCGACGCGAATGGAAATCTCAGAGCAGGAGAAAGACTGCGTTCACTTTCTCCAACCTATTATGGAGCCCCTATACATGGTAAGAAGGCCACTGATTTGATACTTTCTTCTTCTTGTTCCAGAAAGCTCACCATCTGGCTGAACTGCAGAGGCTTGTGGACTGTGTGTAGCGAGTAGCTGTTATCCTAATTTTTTTTTTTTTTTTTTTTAGGTGTCCTCGTTCCTCCACTTGCCCTGTGGGCAAGTGTACCGAGAACATTACTTGTGTCCGTCGCATAGTGGCAACTGCCTGCAGCAAGCGAACATCAGGTCCCGAGATTCCGTGGGGTCATCGATGAATTAAAACATTCAGAAAAGGGAGTCATTCGTCCTTTTCCGTCTCCATGGTGAACTGGAAGTTATGATGGACGGACAAAATTAAGATTTTCTGAGAACTAATGAATTTTCTGCCCTCCAAGGTGCCACAGCACATATGTATCATCTACATACATAAAAAAACTGTCACCCCCTGATGACTAGTTGGTTTATAGAGGACTTTGGCTCAAAATTATCACTTCAGCGTCATATCTTCAGACAGCTCCCTAGTTCTTAAAAATCGTTGTTGAATAAAATAGTATCTGGTGACTCACTGCATGTTACTAAATTTCCGTGCCGGCCGGCGCTTCAGTCTGGAACCGCGCGGCCGCTACGGTCGCAGGTTCGAATCCTGCCTCGAGCATGCATGTATGTGATGTCCTTAGGTTAGTTAGGTTTAAGTAGTTCTAAGTTCTAGGGGACTAATGACCCCAGATGTTAAGTCCAATAGTGCTCAGAGCCATTTGAACCATTTTGAGTTTCTGTAACTTCATGGAACAAACAGTACACTGTCGGTCTTCATAACAACACGAACACGTAATTGGACTGAAAACTTCCTGCTGCACAGAATACAGGTGTAGTGGTCTTAATACAAAGCAGAACAATGGCAACGATAAGCATATCAAACATTGTATTGTATCTACAACAGTTGCCGAAGTTGACGTTTCTTCATAAAAGAACCCAAGGAATTTCGCTGGGTGAGAAACAAGTGGCAGATGAAATATTAGCATTTCTGCATGATCACTCAGTGGAATGTGTGGCTAAGCATACGCTCAACTGTGCGTACAATATACGTAAGGAGCACAATGGTGACGACACCTGCTTAACAAGTGGAAGTGATACTGGAACATGTCTCGAGCCGAGCCATGTACTTCATCATCCTTGTGGAACACGGAGCGACACATATCGTCTCGAGTGAAACGTAGTAAAGGACGATCGCTGTCGACGGAGCGGGTACAAAACGTAACTACGAGCTTCGCAGATCATCCGTAGCATAGAAAAAATGAACAGATCGTGTAAGTCCGCAGCAATATGACCGTGTAGTGTATAAGAAACACTATGGGTATTCCATGGAGGATATGGTGCACTTGTATGGAGCATCCTTGAAACGCGCAAACACCTGTTTGTTACAAGTTGTTGGATATGCATGATAGTGACCTACTATGTTGTGCACATTAAATAGCGAGCGACATAGATTCCGGTGATTTTAAGGGAAACAATGGGTAGTTGCATAATTTCAAACAGTACTACAAAATTGGAAAACTTAAGACAACGAAATTTCAAACAAAGCGTCAACTTGACGATGCACAGCAAACTGCTGAATCTGCCGTAAAACTTGTACGTGAGACAAACAAACTTATTTGTTTTCAGTTCCGACCAATCTAAATTTAAAGACGAAATGTATATAATAGTAACCCCGGAAATTAGAGGCTGAGCCGTGACTTCCTGTAATGATATTGGCAGGACAGTTTCTCTTCCGAAGTTAGCCGCTTTGCGGCGTCCTCGTTGGCTAAGCGCTCTCCATTTAGGACGGCCGCTGCTCGCGAGGAGTGAATCGGTCGGTGGCAGTGACAAAGGATAACAGTGCACGCAGCATCGCGAGTAGTCAGTCGGTGCTTCGTGTACTGCGAGGGCGCACGGTGTTGACATTCCGGTGCCTGGGTCTGGTGGCGAGCGGAACTGGAGTGCGAAAGCAATCACCGGTCAACGTAGACGCTGTTTAAGAGTCGTGGCTACCTCGAATCCTGAGGAGAGCGCGGGAGTTTACCCTGGCGTGCATGTTAACGGCGAGCCCCTGGACTAACTTTAAAAGGTGGGCCATTTTGTGGTGGAACTTTTGGATGTTATCGCTCCGTGTAGCGACTTCCTAAAACCGCTTGGACTTTGGTCCGGGAAACTAGCTATTGCAAGTCCATGTAACTACAGGGTGTTTCAAAAATGACCGGTATATTTGAAACGGCAATAAAAACTAAACGAGCAGCGATAGAAATACACCGTTTGTTGCAATATGCTTGGGACAACAGTACATTTTCAGGCAGACAAACTTTCGAAATTACAGTAGTTACAATTTTCAACAACAGATGGCGCTGCGGTCTTGGAAACTCTATAGTACGATATTTTCCACATATCCACCATGCGTAGCAATAATATGGCGTAGTCTCTGAATGAAATTACCCGAAACCTTTGACAACGTGTCTGGCGCAATGGCTTCACATGCAGATGAGATGTACTGCTTCAGCTGTTCAATTGTTTCTGGATTCTGGCGGTACACCTGGTCTTTCAAGTGTCCCCACAGAAAGAAGTCACAGGGGTTCATGTCTGGCGAATAGGGAGGCCAATCCACGCCGCCTCCTGTATGTTTCGGATAGCCCAAAGCAATCACACGATCATCGAAATATTCATTCAGGAAATTAAAGACGTCGGCCGTGCGATGTGGCCGGGCATCATCTTGCATAAACCACGAGGTGTTCGCAGTGTCGTTTAAGGCAGTTTGTACCGCCACAAATTCACGAAGAATGTCCAGATAGCGTGATGCAGTAATCGTTTCGGATCTGAAAAATGAGCCAATGATTCCTTTGGAAGAAATGGCGGCCCAGACCAGTACTTTTTGAGGATGCAGGGACGATGGGACTGCAACATGGGGCTTTTCGGTTCCCCATATGCGCCAGTTCTGTTTATTGACGAAGCCGTCCAGGTAAAAATAAGCTTCGTCAGTAAACCAAATGCTGCCCACATGCATATCGCCGTCATCAATCCTGTGCACTATATAGTTAGCGAATGTCTCTCGTGCAGCAATGGTAGCGGCGCTGAGGGGTTGCCGCATTTGAATTTTGTATGGATAGAGGTGTAAACTCTGGCGCATGAGACGATACGTGGACGTTGGCGTCATTTGGACCGCAGCTGCAACACGGCGAACGGAAACCCGAGGCCGCTGTTGGATCACCTGCTGCACTAGCTGCGCGTTGCCCTCTGTGGTTGCCGTACGCGGTCGCCCTACCTTTCCAGCACGTTCATCCGTCATGTTCCCAGTCTGTTGAAATTTTTCAAACAGATCCTTTATTGTATCGCTTTTCGGTCCTTTGGTTACATTAAACCTCCGTTGAAAACTTCGTCTTGTTGCAACAACACTGTGTTCTAGGCGGTGGAATTCCAACACCAGAGAAATCCTCTGTTCTAAGGAATAAACCATGTTGTCTACAGCACACTTGCACGTTGTGAACAGCACACGCTTACAGCAGAAAGACGACGTACAGAATGGCGCACCCACAGACTGCGTTGTCTTCTATATCTTTCACATCACTTGCAGCGCCATCTGTTGTTGAAATTTGTAACTACTGTAATTTCGAAAGTTTGTCCGCCTGAAAATGTACTGTTGTCCCAAGCATATTGCAACAAACGGTGTATTTCTATCGCTGCTCGTTTAGTTTTTATTGCCGTTTCAAATATACCGGTCATTTTTGAAACACCCTGTACATTATGCCCTGGTTCCGTTACATTTATCTTCAATTACAACAGTGGCCAATATTCGCCGATTTCTTTTTTTATTACTATTGTTAATATGTTAATTATTCAATTTAATGGATCAAAGTTTATTCTTTACATACAACTTCAGCCGCTAATTTACACCGCAATTTCATTCTTCCTTGTTGGCAACAATAATAGTAACAAATTGCGCCTCAGACGGTGCTTTGGTATTTAATGTTGTGTGCGGATTGTCTGGTCATTATCACCTTGAGGTAATTGTGGTTCATAAATGTATCAAGTGTAATTTCACGTTATTGGAGACTGTTTAATCAGCTATTGCTTTAATAGCAACTACGGTTGTCACGCTATAACGCTTAACATGTCTTCCTGCATTTGGCGCTACCCCAGTGGTTGGCTGTTGGTTTTAGAATTTTAGTTAACTGTGTATTAATACTTTGGTTTTTACGGTCTAGAAACCGTTATTGGTGTGCGCAAACCCTCCTGCCTGTTGTTGTCACTTGAGCTCTCTAGCACGGAATTCAGAAGCGCGGCCGACGTGAACGCCAAATGCCGAGAATGTGCTGACTGCTGTGTAAATCTTTCAGGCTATCATAACATCATATTGCCGAATGTTTTCCATACTAGTTAATTTACGTATTTATTAGATCTTGCTATACGAGTATTTTTGAATCTTAACAGCTTTTACAAATTGTAATTTTTCATATTGACAAGGCCTGATAATTGACGTAACTGCAAATCTGAGCTCACTAGTTGTAAAATTATGTTAAATTTATATTTGTGTAAAGTAATTTTTATTGATTTAAAGTTGGGCTCATAAGGCTGTTTTTCTTTTAAAATCTTTAATTATTCCCATTGATTTTATTCAACTGAATAATCGGTGTAGATCACAGCAATTTGCAAATGCTAATGAATCTTTGTGCTCTGTTTTAATTAACGTGGTGAGAATAATTTTTTTTTTCCTCGAATGGGGTCATCATTCGACTCCAGCAGCCCACGTGCCCTGCTTACCAATCCGAAACCTTAGGAGAGACACCAAGAGACTTGTTTCAAGATCAACTAGCATCAATACCTTAACGCATTTGTATACAAATATGCCAACTGTTACTCTGGGTGGTAAATTGGATGGAAAGTTGTTTATTGTGCTGTAAGAAGTTGGATGTAATCAGCCTCCTACGACTTTGGCAGGGCAGTAAGGGAATATTTTCGTCACAGTAAGGAACATTGGGAAAATGGGCTTAATAGAACTACAAATTTTGTTATGAGCACAGGATTTGGCCAGTAGCTAGTCACAATAATTTCCTTTTCCTTGATTCCTGATGTGCGTACCAAAATCATACTCCTTTAGAGAAACTATTCCCCCCCCCCCCAAATTTTGTGACATTGCAGTTCTTACCACTTGGAACCACTCGACAAATAAGGCCTCTGGGTGAGAGTTGCAGATAGTGCGATATTATTGTGTTGTAGACACGGAAGTAACAAAGCCTTAAAGGATAGCTAGTGCACGATAAGCTCCATCACCGACGGATTCGCATTCGGTTGCTTGCCATCACATTGCATCAGTTCTTACCATGCCGTTGCACCAATACGTTTCGACATGCGTTCTTGAAGGGTGGATACCTACTTGAACGTCCTGCACGGTTTGTGACTCCCAAGGAGCTCGAGCTTGTTGTGCGAATCTTTGTGATAACTGTGGCGAGCCGTTTTTAATTCGGTATTCATAAACGGACATCTTAGGCATTCAAGAAATGTTAAAAACAAACTATTAACATGTACAATGAAGTGTAATACATAACCTCATACAAGGTTGATCTCTGCATCTCCTGGACACTCATTATCTGTCGCCATCCTGATGCACACAGTGACTCCTTAGTTGCTAACACAACACTTTCCAATGAGCCTTACTAAACATTGAACTTGCGCCCTCGCACTCAAGCGGTTTCTTGTTAGAGTGTCTACGGTAGGCTAGTTACAACCAACTGTAATTTTCAATTTCGTTCCCTTTGCAAAATGCCGCAGCTCAAGGAAGAAAAAAAAAATAGTCACAAATCATGAGTCACGAAAGAGCAATGAAGCGATTCCTGACTGTTATAATGGCATCACGCAATCAGTGTGCGGAATGGGCCGATTCTGTTGTTTCGTGATCACTGCAGCAACACGCTAGGCCAGGCTATCGTTGTGTGGAACGGTCGCAAAAAAAATAACGATATGAAATCTCGGCAAGAGCAGCGAAAAACTCACGCAAATCAACATGTGCAACCGGTTTCCTGAGAATGCAGCGAAAGCGTGTTAAAGTAAGTACTGGGAAACTAATAACACTCGCCAACTACAAACCAACAGTGAAACCCAGAAAAAAAGGGTTTTTATTACAAATGACAAACTCTAAGTATGTAATTTTTCATTACGAGCTACATGATAAATATAGTAGCTCAATGTTGCAAAATTAAACAGCGTTGCTTCCCTCACTTCTCATACATATATTTCACGTTCGTCAGTGTTAATCTGTAGTGTATCTGACATAAATAAAGATCATCATAAAAATCATTTTTGGTCTTGCAATTTTAATGACAGCTGATAATGGTTACTGTATACGGTAACAGGCCAAAACAGTAAACATACATTAGTAAGTAAATTGTTTACGAGATAACCGCGAATATGTGGTTAGGAGATGCCACTGACTTCAGTGTGAAAATTTTGTGCACTTTACATTGCAATAACACTTGTGCTAACAAAGTAACCTCCCCATCGCACCCCCTTAGATTTAGTTGTAAGTTGGCACAGTGGATAGGCCTTGAAAAACTGAACACAGATCAATCGAGAAAACAAGAAGAAGTTGTATGGAACTATGAAGAAAAACAAGCTAAATATACAAACTGAGTAGTCCATGCACGTGATAGGCAACATCAAGGGTAGTGCGAGCTCCGGAACGCCGTGGTCTCGTGGTTAGCGTGAGCAGCTGCAGAACGAAAGGCCCTTGGTTCAAGTCTTCCCTCAAGTAAAAAGTTAAATTTTTTTTATTTTCAGACAATTATTGTCTATCCGTCCGTCCGATGCGAGGTAACTGCGTCGTAGTATAGGGACGCTACACCTAAACAAACATCGAAACACACGACGTCAGTCGACTATAGCGCACGGAAGAGAGAGTATTCCTGCAAACAAGGCTCCCTGGCTGGCAGTTGACTGTTCGCTACTTTGGACGAGAGTGCATTAAATACGTGAGATGTATTCCGTGGGCAATATTAATCCAGAAAATATAGTTCGCGACTTCAGTAACAGGGTCAATGAATATTTTCCGAACTGTAAGGAATCGGAAAGTTCCTTAAGGGATCGAACGATTGTCGAACATTTGCATGATTATTTCTTACATTTGTTGATAAACAGTACGTGTGATAATGATACCTTGCTCATTGCTGCGGTGCTTTATGTACCAGATGGTGGTGGTGGTTAGTGTTTAACGTCCCGTCGACAACGAGGTCATTAGAGACGGAGCGCAAGCTCGGGTTAGGGAAGGATTGGGAAGGAAATCGGCCGTGCCCTTTCAAAGGAACCATCCCGGCATTTGCCTGAAACGATTTAGGGAAATCACGGAAAACCTAAATCAGGATGGCCGGAGACGGGATTGAACCGTCGTCCTCCCGAATGCGATATGTACCAGATGATGAGATTGTTGACGATCCGTACGAAGTACACGAAGAGGAAATACTGCGACTTCAATCTGATGGTATTTCTTTGGGTTACATGAAGGAAATGCTCTAATACAGCTTACTGTCCAAACCAATTAAAAGACCCCAATATAGATTATGGAGTGAAGTAACAAATACACTTAAGAAATTTAAAGGGATGGAGGAAAAAAGCACAATTAAATATTGCAAAGAACTCGTGGAACGAAGTGGAACCCGAAGACAGAAGTGAACAGAGACGTCAATGAACGAACGGACAGATCATAACTTTGCGAAAATAAAGAAAGTAAGCTTTTCACTCGAGGGAAGACTTGAACCAAGGACCTCTCGTTCCGTAGCTGCTCGCGCTAACTACGGGACCACGGCGCTCCTGATCTCACATTATCCTTGATGTTGCCTATCTTATGCATGGACTACTCAGTTTGTATATTTTGCTTATTTTTTTTCATAGTTCCACACAACCTCTTCCTGTTTTCTCGATTGATGTGTGTTCAGTTTTTCAAGGCCTATCCACTGTGCCAACTTATAAATAAATATCAGGAGAGTGCGATGGGGAGGTTTCCTTATAAGTAAAGAATTGTAAAGTCTGATTTTCTGCAAGGTGTTTACAACGCCCCCCCCCCCACACACACACATAAACACACACGAAGGGGGGTAGAGGGGGGGGGGGGAGAGAGGGATGTGGAGGAAGTGAGTGAGGGGGTGGGGGAGGGGCGGTAAGGAGGGAGGGAAAGGAAATATTAAGAAAGCGAACAACACTTGAGGCAGCGATTCCTGACACGAAAAGGAACGAAAAAGTTTGTACCAAAGTATGTCCGAGAAAGAGACAGTGAGTCTACAGTAAGCAATTAGAAATGTTACACTATATTACCCTTTATCCTTATTAATTTTTTAGTAGTGCTTATTTCCCAATGTTGATGCATGCTGAACCCCTTTATTCTGCATGTAGCAGGTTTTGTGGTTGTACCTAAGTCGAAGAACAGTAGTCTGTTGCCGCGCGGGATTAGCCGAGCGGTCTTAGGCGCTGCAGTCATGGATTGTGCGGCTGATCCCGGCGGAGGTTCGAGTCCTCCCTCGGGCATGGGTATGTGTATGTGTGTTTGTCCTTAGGATAATTTAGGTTACGTAGTGTGTAAGCTTAGGGACTGATGACTTTAGCAGTTAAGTCTCATTAGTTTTCACACACATTTTGAACAGTAGTCTGTTGAAGAGCATCACGGCCTGCTCCTGGCATGAACATCTTGTAATACGGTTACACGGGTCGAATAAAAACGTGAAATACCCAGAAAGGGAGCAGAAAATGAAATGAATCTCCACGGTTTGAGAGTCTATGTAAAGTTATTCCGGTGATTATAAAATCGAGTCAGACTCGCAAAGAATATGGCAGTACGAGCCCACTTATCAGTATGACATTGCACCCCCTCTGGACTTCATGCGTGCACTTGCGATTCTGGTGGTAAGAGTGTCTTAAGGCCGTTGTATCCTCTCCTGAGGTAAGCTGGCCCACAACTGCTTTAAGTGGCCCTTTATAGTGGGGTATTGGCAAACGGACGGAGTTGACGACCAAAATGGTCCGAGACACGTTCTACTGGGAAACAGATCTGGGGATCTTAGTGGCCAGGTGAGAGGTGCTCGACCAGAACTTTTACGGCGAGTATGCCTGTCCTCACGTTCCCATACACTCCAATATTGGATCACCGTCCATCCAAATCCCCCCCCCCCCCCCCCATCCCCTGGATGTTGCACTACTATACCAGCCGGCCAACTACAGACCCAGAATGAGGCCCCTTCAAACTTTGCAGGTGCTGACAATGCAGTCTCACATGATTACGCAGTAAGTCCCTGTCCTTCAGCGATCAACGTGTCATAGTGTTCATACACCTCATACACGGTGCAAGGAAAATGGACGGCACCAATTGCACAACATATTCCTCACACGTAGACGAAGAAATTATGTTACATGAACATGGGTCTATAAACATTTTGTCACCATGTGACGTTTTCTCCAACTCGTTAATCATGGGAAACACACACCAACAGAACGCACAATAGTACCACATGTAACTCTTTCTCACAGGAGACGTTCAATAAACCCTCCGTGAGTATTCACACATGCGTCATACCACCGTCGTAGCGAAACTCTTACGCGCTAATGTATCCCTGAAGTACTGTGTTGGTTTATCAACCTTCCATAATATGAGCGTGGAAACTCTGAAAGCCCTTGTATTTGGGGGGGGGGGGGGGGGCCTTGTTTGAACATCTTGTTTCACACACAAGTCCAATCGGTTTAGGTCCGGAGAGCGTGGTGGCTAGGCAATTGGTCCATATCTATCCATCCATTAGTCTCCGAATCTGTTATTTAGAAGCCGACGGACATTGACACTGCAATGAGGTGGTGTACCATAGTACAAGTTTTGGCGCACAACTAAAGGCACATCTGCTAACTGATCGGATAGAACTTTCTCTACGAAATTATGATAGCACTATCTGTTGAGCCTGGCCGAAAAAAGTAAGGCACTACCAAACAGTCACCAACAATGCCGGACCAAATAATGACAGAAAATCATTACTGATGACTTGCTTCAATAGTTGCGTGACAATTGGCGTCTGCCCATACATGTCGACTGCGAAAATTTACAATCTCACCTCGTTGGAGAGAATGAGTTTTAACACGGAACCAAAGCGTTTCCCACCCTCTTGTTCATACAACATAATTTCTTCGTCTACGTGTGACAATTTGTACCGTACATTTTCGTTACACCCCGTACATCGTACTAGGCCCAGTATGAACAGTAAAGAGGAGCTACAAGAATCCACGCAGGTTGCCGTTCTGCTTGTCACAGAGAACAGGATCCCTTATCATTTTCATACCTACCGCTGATTTGTGCGTCTACGGACGTGCGTTGGCGTCCGACCATGAGTTCCGAGCGCTTTTTTTCCAGGCAGTGTATATTGTCGTCAACTGAAGGTATGAAAGAGTCCAAAACGTGGTTGATTGCTGGATTTCTTGAAGTAATGATTCCACGACCACGAAACTAGACCAAGATTAACCTGGAAAAACTAATGCCGCACAGCTTTACTGAGCTGCTAGTATCGATACAGAGTCTCACACAACTGAGGAAAAAAAAAAAGTTTGGGTCCACTTTGCGGCGTTTGTGTCAGCAAGGAACCTTTCAGCGAGATAAAGTAGGTAGCCGCGGGATGTCCGTAAATCTGTTCTGGAAAAAAAAAGAGGACCGACACGATACTGTTACCAACCTCAGTACATGATCTAGGCACGTCGTATTTCAGCTTACTTCATGCCGGTGGACCGTTTTGTGTATCATACTTGAAAATCATTACTAACGTTGTCACCTACATTGTGTACAAGGACTATCTGTGGCGGCTGTTTTACCACTTGTTACCAGTGTCACGATAGTAAAATTGTCCCCCTCGTCACAACAAATGGTTGGTCTGTCCTGTATTTAGAGCAGCGGGCTGTGAAAAAAAAAGGTTTAAATGGCTCTGAGCACTATGGGACTTAACATCTAAGGTCATCAGTCCCATAGAAATACTTTAACTAACCTAAGGACATCACACACAGACATGCCCGCGGCAGGATTCGAACCTGCGACCGTAGCAGTCACGCGGTTCCGGCCTGAAGCGCCTAGAACCGCTCGGCCACCGCGGTCGGCGCGGGCTGTGAAAGCCGGTTGACAGATTCGTTGGAGAGTCGTCTTAATAATATTGCGAATGAAGTCATTCCCTAAACTTTGACTTTGAAAATGATCCATCTGTGGTTTCTGAAATAGTAATCGGTGACGCGCAATTTTTTCAAGGACTAATTAAATTACTGATACGATAGTTTAGTTAAAGTAGTGCAATACGGTATATAGTCCAGTTCGATTACTTGGGCATTATGCAGTACATTTAAATGATGAGGCGATCTTTGGTAGAGACGGTAACATGAACCTGCACAATCTTCATCTGTGAGCTGCAGATAATCCTCAGGAAACTGTTGTAATATCGCGTGATCAGCGGATTAGTACGAATGTTAGAGATTATTGGCGACCATCTATTTGGACAATTTGCTTCGCAACAACACCGTAATGGATACATGCAGGTGGAATTTCTACTTATTCAGAATGTACCTTTAGCAATACAATAGGTGAGGTGACTGTTGCACGATGAAGCACCAACCCACTTCCATCATGCTGCTCCTTTTATCATCCATTTTATTTATTTGAGAAAGTATTGGAACTGTTACGCTGTAGTGCACGATGTGTCCCAACTACTGTGTTTATATGCTACAGGCTACGACTAAGAGCGCGAGGCACTCTTTCTATTGAACGAAAACATTTACTCTGGACGATGAAACTATTACGTGTAAGTAATGATTTCGACCCTTCATGTTCAAGACAAGTTTGCGATGGTCGGTCCGTATTTCTTTGTTCAAGCTAGTCATTGCTGTAATCTGGAAAAATACATACTTTTAATTTCAGGGTATATTTTCCACTTTATGTATTTAGTACCGCAAGTTCCTGTATATGTAGGTGCCTACTTCTATATAATAAGGATCAGCGTAGGTTGGATGCGCAGACAGAACCTGCAGTCTCATATCTGCCTGTTTGGGGAGTATTCCTTTTATTGCAATTTTGACTTTCAATACAATACGACGACAGCTATCGCACCCTCTCCACCGAAAGAGCTACGCTGCCGCTTGAGATGACTTCTTACTATCTATCAATGTGTAAGTACACTGGAGCGCCAAGGAAACTAGTATGGGGATGCGTATTCAAATACAGAGATTTGTAAACAGGCAGAATACAGTGCTGCGGTCGGCAACGTCTGTATAAGGCAACAAGTGTCTGGCACAACTGTTAGATCGGTTAATGCTGCTACAATGGCAGGTTATTAAGATCAAAGTGAGTGTGGACGTGGTGTTACAGTCAGCGCACTAGCGGCGGGACACAGCATCTCCGAGGTAGTAATGAAGTGGGGATTTTCCAGTATCAGGAATTCGGTAAAACATCAAATCTCAGACATCAATGCGGCCGGAAAAAGATCCTGCAAGAATGGGACCAACGAACGCTGCAGAGAATCGTTCAACGTGACAGAAGTGCAACCCCTCCGCGAATTGCTGCAGATTTCATTGCTGGGCCGTCAACAAATACGACCACGCGAATCATTCAACGAAACATCATCGATATGGACTTTCGGAGCCGAAGGTCCACTCGTGTACCCTTGATGACGCGCGACAAAAAGCTTTATGCCTCGCCTCGGCCCGTGAACAGCGACACTCTACTGTTGATGACTGGAAAAATGTTGCTTGGTCGGACATATCAAATTGTATAGAGCCGATGGAGTATACGGGTGTGGCGACAACCTTCTGAACCCATGGGTCCTGCATGTATCCAGGCTGGTGGAGTCTCTGTAATGGTGTCGGGCGTGTGCAGTTGGAGTGATATGGGCCCCTGATACGTCTAGATACGACTCTGACGGGTGACACGTACGTAAGAATCCTGTCTGATCAGCTGCGTCCATTCATGTCTTTTGTGCATTCCAAAGGACTTGGGCAATTCCAGCTGGACAATGCGACACTCCATACGTCCAGAATTGCTACAGAGTGGCTCCAGCAGCACTATTGTGGGTTTTAACACTTCCGCTGGCCACCTCAGTCCCCAGACAGGACATTATTGAGCATATCTGGGATGCCTTGCAACGTGCTGTTCAGAAGATATTTCCACTCTTACGCATTTATGGACAGCCCTGCAGGATTCATGGTGTCAGTCCCCTCCAGCACTACTTCAGATATCAGTAGAGTCCATGCCACGTAGTGTTGCAGCAATTCCGCGTGCTCGCGGTGGCCCTACAAGATATTAGGCAGGTGTACTAGTTCCGTTGGCTCTTCAGTGTAAGTTCAGTGAACAAAATTTCACGGTCAGAAAATTAATAATTTTTACAAAAATGTTCAAATGTGTGTGAAAGCTTATGGGACTTAACTGCTAAAGTCATCAGTCTCTAAGCTTAGACACTACTTAACATAAATTATCCTAAAGACAAACACACACAACCATGCCCGAGGGAGGACTCGAACCTCCGCCGGGACCAGCCGCACAGTCCATGACTGCAGCGCCTTAGACCGCTAGGAATAATTGTTACATCCAAGCCATTTCAGCTGCATAGCTGACGTAGATGTGAGGCTACGCAAGACACTATGACGTGTCGTATAGTGTTTATGTGGTGTACTGCGTTGTGGTTTCAATGATCTTTAAATATGCTTCAAGCGCAAATGAAAGTCAAAGTTACTATCCTTAATCATTGCATTAAAAACTGTTAATTGTGCTTGAGTATTAATGTGGTCTTCTGGAAATAATGACGTCAACAACACACTGTGCTATGTCAGTTTTTTTAACTGTTTAGAAATAATTTACGCAAACATTTTGCACTTTTGACCACACACACACACACACACATCAGAGCAATATATGTCACTAGAGCATGAATTAATAAAGTTCTCAGAAATCTGACTCGGAAATGGATTCGTTTGCAAAACGAATATTAGGAACAGTGTACTACACCTTAATTAACCTGTACTTTTAATTAATATGCCGTGATCGCTGTGACAGCACAGGTGAGGGCACTATATTCCAAAAAAAGAAGTTTTATAATTAACAAATTTACCACTGTGTTATGAAAACGCTGAAGTAAGTAATTGATACAATTATTGTTAACAGACCTGTATTTTAATGAGAGTTATTACAATCACGTCCGCTTAAGCTAGCGGTAATCGTGAGAGAGCTAGAGTCAGTCTTTGTTCACTGGACAAAAGAAGGAAAGAATAGTAATTATAAATGTATTTTGTAGTCAGAATAGGATATCACAGTTTCATATGTAGTTGTTCGTCAGTGTGAAGTGTGTGATAAAAGGTGATCATCGATGCTATTTCTTTCTTTTTTTACATGACTTTAAGTTTATCAAAGAGATCCAAAACCATTCTGTCGGTTTTTCAGGAAGTCCTAACCAGTAGAACATTCAGTTGATTAATTATTCAATCATCGAATACATGACAGCACAGTAATCAGGAATTCAACTTTTTCCAGTGTCCCTTACGAAACAATTACTCTCATTATTCGGGTGGAGGGTAATTTTCAAAACTAAAGGTTAATTATGAAGGGGACAGGCCTTAGGTAAATAGTTTGAGAGCAGCATAACTTAGTTTCGGAAGATACAGCTTACCTTTCACTGTACATCAACACCTCATCACCACAGGAGATGAAGAGGACGTGGATGTCCTGTTCCTTGGTCACTTTGATCACCAGACTTAAACCAAAGTGACTTTACTTTTGGGGGCATCCGAATACTGCTGTGTTTGCTGATTCAGGTGCTCGCGTACTGAACCTGCGAACAATGTGTCTGTGTAACCTGTCACACAGTTCGGCTACAGCTGGGAATACCCGAAAGAGTGAGGCAGCCCGCGACGACACGTACGATCGCGCGCATTGCATTGCATGGCGGTCTCTTTTGTAACATGGCAGAAATTAATACCATGTTGTAGTTAATGAAATATGTGGAGTCACCGCCAGACACCACACTTGCTAGGTGGTAGACTTTAAATCGGCCGCGGTCCGTTAGTATACGTCGGACCCGCGTGTCGCCACTATCAGTGATTGCAGACCGAGCGCCGCCACACGGCAGGTCTAGAGACATCCTAGCACTCGCCCCAGTTGTACAGCCGACTTTGCTAGCGATGGTTCAGTGACAAAATACGCTCTCAATTGCCGAGACGATATTTAGCATAGCCTTCAGCTACGTCATTTCCTACGACCTAACAAGGCGCCATTACCAGTTACTATTGATACCGAGTCATGTACAGTCAAGAGCGACGCTCATCATTAATCGATTAAATTTAAGTATTCCACCAGCTACGTCCGTTTTTCTAAAGTCTGATTTCCTTGTCCTGTTCCAGACCTCACGCCAGCCTGCGTCAGCTAAAACGCGTGCCTTTCGGCTTCCTCTAATAATACGGTGTTGGCTCTCCTGCCAACCCACAACAAAATATACTAGTGTCACTTTTTTTATTGGTAACACACTGTCAGATCCAAGACACATGTCGATATGAACTCCTTTGTTCATTTTCCTGTAACAAGTTTTTCCTTTACTTAAAATCAACCAATTACAGTTGCTCAGCAAATGGATTCGCGATAGTAATTTATGAATGCATACAAAATGTGGAAACTCACATTTTGGAAGAGGAGAGCTCAGAATTTAACTTGCTGTGTACCTGCATCTACATCTACAGTCTGATTGCCATGCACTTCGCGGTGGTTGAGGGTACGTCCCATTGAAACTGTTACTAGGGATTCTTCCCGTTCCCTACACGTGTGGAGCGGGGGAAGAATTAGTGCTGAAACACCTCTGCTCACGCTGTAATTAGTGTAATCTTGTCTTCGTGATCCCTTCTGGAGCGCTATGTACAGAGCTGCAGCATGTTTCTTGATTCATCACTTGATAACCAACTCTGCAGGTTTCAAGAACCAACTTTATGAAGTAGTTTGCGTCTACCTTCATGCGTCTGCCACTACAATGGGATGACGCCACAGAGACGCAGAAGAAACCAGTCAAACTAGCAAATGATATTGAGCACTGAACATATACAGAGGAGGGCAGCAAGAATGGTCACAGGTTAGCCACTTTTTGCTACGGGTCCGATTCACGGGAACAATATTTCTAGGATGGGTCACATGAGTTTCTTGTGAACACCCTCCTTCGTATACTACTTGCATTTGCCTAGTAATTTAGTAACGAACCGGTCTGCCTCCATATTTGCCCATGACAGCCTATGTGACCATTCCATTCTATATCCCTACGAAGCGCTACGCGCAGATATATGAGTTGACGAATCCAACTACTACTCTCTGGTGTTCTAGTCGCAGAATTACCACGTTTCCTCATTTGCGAATTTAAATGTACAGAAATAACATTTCAGTGTGTTTAAAAGGAAGTCACCAAT
Organism: Schistocerca americana; assembly: GCF_021461395.2. Taxonomy (NCBI): domain Eukaryota; kingdom Metazoa; phylum Arthropoda; class Insecta; order Orthoptera; family Acrididae; genus Schistocerca; species Schistocerca americana. The sequence continues at coordinate 623,828,537 of NC_060123.1, read as the reverse complement.
CTTTACAAGTTTTATCAAAATCCAACTGCCTATAGAGAAGTACTGTCTGATAAAAAGCTCCATAAATAGATAATTACATAATCTGATATAATGGACTGAGGTTGTTATTATTATAAACCTTTATCAGTGATGATTCCAACACACTTCCCTAGAGACGCACATGAATTTACTTCCGTATTTGTTAGTCTATTAATAAATATTCACAGAACAATTCGTCATAATTTATTAGCCAGAATAAATACACTAACACAGTTGACCTTAGATCAGAAAGCCAGGATGCGAAAGAATCACACACGATGCCATATTATACTGGGGCATGCTTCGCCAATACGTATGCGAACAATAAGAGGTTACAGGCACGAGAGATGGAGACCAAGATTCGAGATTCTCATTTTAGATTCGCTGTCTCTTCTCCTCGCTTCTGGAATTGGAACGAGATTCACATACTAAGAGCGACCAATTGCGACCGGAATTCATGAGGTCTGAGCGGTTATGCCGAGCACGATACATAAGAACGAAGCGGAGCATCCTTAATCATCCTTAACGTTTGTCTACGTATCCGGAGCTACAAATGTATAGGCTCTGCTGACTTACCGTTATACGACAAATTATTGTCTTTTCTGCTCATGATAACACGTCTGGTACCATGACGTCGCATTTTTTTTTTTTTATCATCTTCTAGAAACAATCTGTATCACATGAAGTACACGTAAAGTGAGAACAATATGGCGTCGAAGTGGAGTTGAAACTATGAAACTGCGCTAGATTTCTGGAGTTTGCTTCTCTTTCTAATAGTATAAAATAATGGTATAGCCTCGAAGTCTCTTGCGACGGATCTGTTCCATTAAAGGTTCTGTGTACTTGCGGCGGTAATTCTCTATGGAATTCGGAACAGTAAACACATTTCGGATTTCTGCCATTTTAAAGTGCGTACTCGTATACTTCTACATTATAGGACGGTCACTTCAAAAGAAATGCACATTATTTTTTTAAAATCCATCTTTTATTCTATATGTTTGAAAGTTTTACAGTGTGTAGATACATCCTTTAGGAACAATATTTTCATTTCTCCACATAATTTCCGTCCATGTCAACTGCCTTACGCCATCTTGGAACCAGCGCATGTATACCCGCACGCTAAAATTCTGGACCAACATGTTGGAGCCACTGTTTGAAGATGATGACTCCCTTGTGCACGCTGCCAAACTTTGGGAAACTGAAAGACTCTCTTCGTGGAACAAAGAGATAATAGTCATATGGAGCCAGGTGTTTCGGTGTTGTCCATCCGAGTTTTGTGATCGCTTCCATGGTTTTTTGACTGACATGCGCGATAATGCACGGACACAACAGCAAAAAAAACCTGCTTTTGCCGATGTGGTCGAACACGACTCAGTCGAGCTTGAAGTTTCTTCAGTGTCGTCACATATCCGTCAGAATTTATGGTGATTCCACTAGGCATGATGTCCACAAGCAAGAGTCCCTCGGAATCGAAAAACACCGTAGCCATAACTTTCCCAGCAGAAGGTTTCGAATTTTTTTTTTCTTCGGTAAATTTGCAAGTGCCACTCCATCGATTGCCTCTTCGCCTCAGGTGAAAAATGATGGAGCCATATTTCATCACCTGTCACAATTCGCCGGCCGCGGTGGTCTCGCGGTTCTAGGCGCTCAGTCCGGAGCCGCGCGACTGCTACGGTCGCAGGTTCGAATCCTGCCTCGGGCGTGGATGTGTGTGATGTCCTTAGGTTAGTTAGGTTTAAGTAGTTCTAAGCTCTAGGGGACTGATGACCATAGATGTTAAGTCCCATAGTGCTCAGAGCCATTTGAACCATTTTTTGTCACAATTCTTCCAGAAATTCATCTCCACCATTCTCGTACTGTTCCAAAAGTTCGCTGCATATCGTTTTTCTTGTTTCTTTGTGAGCCACTGTCAACATCCTGGGAACCCACCTGGCACAAACCTTTTTTGAACGCCAACACTTTCAGTATTCTGCAAACACTTCCTTCCCCTATCCCAACGTAGCGTGACAATTCGTTCACTGTGATGCGTCTGTCAGCAGTCACCAATTCGTTAACTCTCTGCACTTGTCTGGAGTGTGTGCAGTACGAGGCCTACCGCTGCGAGGACAATCCTCAATATTGCCGTGCCCGCTTTCATCACGTAACTTGCTTGCCCACTGACTGCCGGCCGGTGTGGCCGAGCGGTTGTAGGCGCTTCAGTCTGGAACCGCGCGACCGCTACGGTCGCAGTTTCGAATCCTGTCTCGGGCATGGATGTATGTGATGTCCTTAGAACTACTTAAACCTAACTAACCTTAGTTCTAGGGGACTTATGACCAAAGAAGTTAAGTCCCATAATGCTCAGAGCCTTTTTTTTTTTTGAGCCCACTAACTAACGGTACAGCGATCGACAGCAGCATCTCTAACACCTTTTTCAACCTCTTGTGGATGTTTCCCACTGTCTCGTTTTCACAGCACAGGAATTCTATGACAGCACGTTGCTTCTGACGAACGTCAAGTGTAGCAACCATCTTGAAGACATGCTGCGACGGCGCCACTCACGGGAACAGGTTGAACTAAGTTTGAAAACAAGCGGGAAAGACGTATCTACACACTGTAAAACATTCCCACATGCAGAATGAAAACTGTATTTTTACAAAAATAGTGTGCATTTCTTTTGGAGTGACCTTCGTATATACGCAAAAAGGGACGATGTTGTGAATTTACATCTGTCATTTTAATACATAAAGGCTGTCATAGTAAGCAGGAGTGAAAACAACGTTCCATAGTCGTCAGTACTTTAAATTTATGTAGTATGCCACTACAGCAGTAATGTTAAAATAAAAACTCGTATCACACAGAACACCTATCTACTCAGACTGATTCACCTCTGCCCACTTTCCATGAAGTCGCCGTTCATAGATGGCATCTGTCATATCTACAGTGGTAACTATTTGTCGATACATGTCCCCAGCACATATAGATAGGCGCCATTACAAAGGTGTTCAGAAATTCCCCTTACAAGCCTCTAGGACTTGTAGAGGGTAGTGAGTAAACAAAACAACAAACAGGAACCTATGTCCGGGAACGTACCGTTTCCGTGCTACAGCCGTTTGAAAACACATTTTCTAGGTAAGTTCGCAATAATGTAGTCATGGTGGGAGGTGCTTACGTCGGATTAATTGTAGGACAGATGTCAGATGAAATAAACCTCTCTGACCTGGTTTGAGCCCGATTCACCTGTCTGAGAGTAACACGGTTGAGTACACGTTTGCAGAATACGCCGGCGTGATCTTTCTGTGTGGCGAATCTCACGGTAGTGAGAAAGCTGCTCGTAGCCTTTATCAAGATGTTTATGCACAACGTCAGACTCCATCGCATACGCTTATCGCAACGGCTTAGAGAAAGGGACACCTTCACGGTCAACAAGCGTGACTGTGATGTTCCAAGGTGACACCGCACACCCAAATTGGAAGACCCCGTACTGCAGCATGTTGAACAGATGCCGTCAACGAGTACTCACGGCAGTAGCGCGAGCAATGGTTGTTTCTCTCACCACCGTGTGGTATGTTGTGGGTAGCCAACGACGACATGCACACCACCTCGAGCATTCCTTATGACCTCTTACACTCAGGCACGTGAATGATGTACGAAGCAAGTGAGAGAGGTAGGACAGACGTTAAATGACATCAACCAATCCGACGTAAGCACCCACGACCATGACTAACCTGCCGCAAACCTACCTAGCAAACGTGTTTTCGAACGGCTGTAGCACGGAAACGGTTCGTTTCCGTAGATGGGTTCCTGTTCAAAACATTACAGCACTTTTTTAGAGGGGAGTGAGTATGTAAGTGTGTAACGGGAACTTTGGAACACACTGTTTCGTAGACCCTCGTCGCGAGTTTTGTGAAGGCCTCGTTGCTACTGCTGTGGAGGCCTAGTCTGTGAGTTCGTGAAACGGATTCTGGTGCAGTACACCGCTAAGACGATTTCTCCCTGCCACTATTACACAGCTATGCCCCACGGTCAGACAGCAGAATAGGAGAACGAAAGTTTTAAAACACACCAACAAATTAGTAACAAAGTCAAACAAAAAAGTAAAAACTTTTCTTATCTTTGTGACTAGTTGAATAAAATGAAGGCTGCAACAGTCCTCGTAATATAACACAAAATGGCCCTCAATTGCTAAGTGCAAATAATTGTAGGTAGATTTCACAGTACATAGAAAATGCAATTTACAACTGTGTGTTCACTCCTAGGAGTTCACTAAACGGCATTCCCTGTCTAAGTCAGCACTGGACCATGGTCTACAACCAAGTGAGCGAGAGCTGCTCTTCAATCTCCCGAGTAGGTTTTTGTCCGTTGTCGTCCGGTCATTGGCGGATTGTACTCTGCCACCAATTGTCCGAGGCGTAGTCGATATCTTCATCCTCAGCGCCGCCCGTGGCGCGTGGCGCTGGTGGAACTCGCTCAGCCCGCCGGGATGGCCGAGCGGTTCTAGGCGCTACAGTCTGGAACCGCGCGACCGCGACGGTCGCAGGTTCGAATCCTGCCTCGCGCACGGATGTGTGTGATGTCCGTACGTTAGTTAGGTTTAAGTAGTTCTAAGTTCTAGGGGATTGGTGACATCAGCTGTTAAATCCCATAGTTCTCAGAGCCATCAGAACCATTTTTTTGGAACTCGCTCAAGTGGCGAGTCTACGACACTTGCACCAGTTCGCACCTTTGCGCCAGGGTTTCCTTTTATATAGCTGTGTCTTTTTCGGACGACACAGCAACATGTATACCTTTCACCATTGGACAAAGTGTCTGTTACAATTATCACTGTACTTTCCTATATTTTTTCTGTATGCATTCTATTACCTGTGGTTCGGAATTGATCAAAAGAACGATTTCTATTCTTTATCTACTCATGGCTTTCCAATGGACTAAAAACTGTTGAATGTGAAGTGAAAATATACCTTTGTGTGCAAGTTTGTGACAAAAAACGGTGATGTCGTGATTTAAACATAGTTACGTATGTGTAGTTAAGCAGCGTATGTCAAGTAACTCGGCAATTTTTCTTTTGTATGTACCTAAAAAATATTCGTTTTAGCTACTCTGTCCGGCACCAGACACTGGTTTCGCCGTCAGGCTTCAGTACGTCTTGAGACTAATTGATCAGTAGCCAGCGGTGTTACCGAAATCCACGATGCAGCGCCATCATTGCGACTGAACGTGAAGCCCGCGGCGTGTTCACGCCAACACAGTTGATCTTAGCGCGTGTAAGTATTGGCCGCCCGGCCAGTAAGAGGCGTATAGTCAGCAACCGCTGTGGATTTAGAGCGACGACTCTTGTCTTGTCTACGCCACATGGCGCTCACTATTACCATCCGGTGGTGTAGGTTCGAGTCTTCCCTCGGGCATGGGTGGGTGTGTCGTCCTTAGCGTAAGTTATTTTGAGTTGTATTAAGTAGTGTGTAAGCTTAGGGACCGATGACCTCAGCAGTTTGGAAATTTGTGGTAAGGTCGTATGGGTCAGAGTCAACTCTGCTGGGTGCCTGGCCAACAATCTCGCACCGCCCTGAGCCAAGCTGTCTTCAGTATCCTGTCAACACATCACCGACACCGTGAGTTCTGTAGTATACGAAGGGGTGTGCCCCTGCTACTCCTGGTCTGGCACGACGTTACCGCTCTGCTGGTTGCCACTCCTCGCTCCCGAAGGCGCTCGGCCTTCAGAGACAGTTACGCATCTCGCTAGTACTTCCTGTGCTTCTATCCGGTGTCTATTGTATTCTGTTTACGGGTTCACCTCTAACAAGCACCACCAGAGATCGGTGCCGTCGCATACGGTCCGTGGTAGCAGCACCGCCGTTGTTGCTGCTGCTGCGCGCGCTGCCTACCTTACATCCGGAGATTACGTGAGCCTCGAGATCCCACGGATATTCCTCCGCTGCGGTGTACTTAAGCCGTGGCGCGTGGTCCAGCGGCCAGTGAGTGAGTTCAGTCAGTGGACAGTCAGATGTCGAAAGCTGGATTTTTGAACGAGAGGATGCGTTGTTTACGTGCGTGGCCGAGGCAGTTGCCCCTATTGCGCATGAATCGGTCGATCGCCGTCCGGCGGGGTTTCCGACAGCAGCGGCCCTATCGTTCGCTCCATCTACGACTACACGGCAAATACCACCCGACTACCAAACGCTTACATATTCGGAAGCCTGTGAAGAAGAGAAGATGGATATCAGACACCTTGCGAACGACTCCAAGAGGGCCGGCCGCTGTGGCCGTGCGTTTCTAGGCGCTTCAGTCCGTAACCGCGCACCTGCTAAGGCTCGCAGGTTCCAATCCTGCCTCGGGCATGGATGTGTGTGATGTCCTTAGTTAGGTTTAAGCAGTTCTAGGTCTAGGGGACTGATGACCTCAGATGTCAAGTCCCATAGTTCTTAGAGCCATTTGACTCCAGGAGGAAGAGAGAAAACCACTGTAGATAGTCACCGGCGCCGGCGAAGCGGGATTCGTGTTGTCGCCGAAGAAAAGGCAAACTCGGCTTGCTATGGCAAGAGTGGCGTCTACGCCGCCTGTGCTACCGATTTTCTCTCTCTCTCTCTCTCTCTCTCTCTCTCTCTCTCTCTCTCTCTCTCTCTCTCTCTTTGCTGCGATAATGGACTCTAGAGTCCGGTATGACGAAAGTATTTGTGCTACCGATTGAAAACTCTTTTGTAGCATTGCGAGAAGATGATCCTACAACACAGGACCAATAGCTACACCAATAGCAGAAGTAGCAACTGGAGCAACATAAGCACATGATTCCTCCAGTCGTGTTGCACTATTAGGAGAACTTAAAACTGTTAAATAACTAGCTGAAGGAGATCCTTGCGGGACCTCTTATTCTGCGGCACTCTGGAGCGTGAGCTCTAGTTTGTGCCGCCAGCCAGAGTAAGCATTTATGTCATTGTTACGGAGCACGTAAGCGCCGAGGGTATTACCAACTACACATTGAAATATATTGATTATTCCCTGCTACTGTAGTGTTATCTTGAAGCTGTGAGAAAGGAGAACAGGCGTTCCAAGGCGCGGAAGCAGACGAAACTATGAGTGAGATTGTTACATGAAGTAAACAGTAAGGGGAGAGCCTTGCGAAAATGCAGACACCCCCAGACGCGGTCCCAGGGCGTTAGTTACTCTTCAAGGAATTGACATGTAATTTCATAGGTCGTCTAGACGCTGTAGTAGGTTTTCACCGTAGAACGTTACACACTAGTACCTGCCTGTTGGTTACAAAGGCAGCTTGATGCCAGCCCTTGAGAACAGCAACGTCAGTACACTCACAAGGGTTAGAAAGAGAGCCAAAACGCCAACAACTATTGACCTAGCAGTCCCTACTCCGGGGAGCCCGAGGGGCCGGGCTAAATGACGTATCACAATGTTTCAAGCCTTATTTGGCAGAGCAGTTACGCTTAGCTTGCAGCTGAATAATGTTGATAGCAAATACGGACTTAATTAGTGCAACTGCATTAACATACTCGCCTTGAGAGCAGTAGAGGGGACCTATCTAAACCATGATTGGCAGGCACCTGCAAGAGACCTACGGGATTGGCTGGGTCTGCTGTAAGTGGGGAAAACGGAGCCCCCACGCGACTATTGAAAACCCCTAGATTCCGCATTTTCGCAGTCAGATGATCTGGGCGCCGAATCCGCGTCCGTCGACTCCAACCTCGGTCCATCTCAACGTAAATCTGCTCTCTCACTTGGAGTGCCTCAGTGAACAGTGTCACATTTAGTATGTTTTGTTTTGCAACTAAGTTGTTGCCTGAAGACGCTGCTAGTGTTTGCTACTATGGTTAGCATCCACTCCTGGGACTTCTGCACTGGCTTCTGTTGTAACAGTGTTATTCATGCTTTTTCTAACCCTAGAAGCAGTCTCCAGCGTATTAGTTAGTCCTGTTTGGAATAAAAAACTATTTCAAAACCCTGTTTGTCCAAGAGTCTCCACGAGTTCAAAAATGGTTCGAATGGCTCTGAGCACTATGGGACTTAGAACTACTTAGGTTAGTTAGGTTTGAGTTCTAGGGGACTGATGACCTCAGCAGCTAAGGACATCACATACATCCATGCCCGAGGCAGGATTCGAACCCGCGACCGTAACAGTAGCGCGGTTCCAGACTGTAGCGCCTAGAACCGATCGGCCACCCTGGCTGGCACAACGAGTTCCCTACCGAGTCTCACCACCTGCATTTCTAGTAAATGCTTGTACCATTGTTGGCTCAGATAGAAGGAAAATTCACAATGAAGGCATTTGATAGTTTTCTTTTGCCTTCTGCTCTGTACCGCTCGGGAGCGCAGCCTGACGAGCAACCCCTTTTCCCCTCTCCCACCTATGTCAGGACACGACACATTTCCGTCGGCAAAACCGAAATGGCTGAAGGCTGTAATCAAGGGCATTCCTCGGGCTGTACGTCACGAAAATGTTAGAACAGTACTATACGAAATAGGATTCATCGCCACGCTAGTTGACTGACTCAAGATTCACGGTACAACAAAGACGTCACCGAAAAGGGTAGTCATACTATCTGATACTGAGAAGCACCTCGAGATATTACAAATGGAGCGGTTCTGTTATCTTGCTGTCACTGTTGAGGAAATGCGCTCTAGTAGAGGCCTCATTCAGTGTTACAACTATCACACGGCAGGTCTCTGCGCAATGCCGACTCGGCGTGTTAAGTGAGACCAAGTCCCCCGAAGCGAGAGTCACCAGCGGCCTTCTGCCTTGGTCAAGGTAACCATCCAGCCAGCTATAGGGGCTGCGTCCAGCACATGAATGCTCGACGTCAGCAATCTGGACCCCCACCCTCCGCACTCAGGATGCCGCCCAGAAGATGTCATCGATCTCAGTCCATCAGCCAAAGCTTGTTTTCACCTCAAGGAGCCAGGAAAAACGAAGGTATACATCTGCAACACTCATTAATCTGCTAAAAATCAGACAGAATTTGACAGGAGAAGTCTTAGCCCGTGGGATTTGCCGTGACCTTCAGGCGAATCATCAGATCTTAAAGAGCCCATCTACCAGTCAGCAATCCCAGGCAGTACTCAGGCATCCCGAAGACATGGCATATCTTGCCGAGTTGATTCGTGAGCTAAGGCAGACTGTCACTGAACTTACGGAAACGCTGTTTGCTATAGCAGAATATAGTATCACGACTCTTCAGAAAGTCATCAGAGAACTGTTCCATATTACCAGTGACACCACACAGATTAGTCATGCCAATGATTGGGCACATGGCGAGTATCACCTTCGCAACTTGTAATGCTGCTAAAATCTCCTACAAGTTGAAATTTTGATATTTCTGTGGTCAGTGACACTCACCTGAAGCGGGGATTAAGGGCCAATATTGCGATCTATACATGCCACCGCACGGATCGCCTTACGGCCAGAGACGGAACGGCCATCTGTTCGCTCCGCCACTGTGCAGCTCCCCACTTTCCGTAAGGACGAAACCAGCCATGGGGTGTAATTTTCTCTGCCCCAGGGCAGCTTATCCCCACCGCCAGCTGCTTTAGCACTGCGAGTATAGTCTCTCCAGTCAGTCATATCAGACTACACCGTACTCTCACTACAAATCCGTTACCAGCTGACGCAGATGTTCACGAGGCCGCTACCTGCTACCATTTGAAAAGGCTTCAATTTATTCACACATCAGCCGCCCATGACGGACGCAGCCCGTCGCCATGAAGAAGATATCCTCCTCTTTGTATGGGAATAGAGCCGCTTGAGTGAAGAGTGCCATCTCACGAAAGATCGCGACGTTAAGATTCGAGTCAATTTTCCCCAGCAGCGCATTAAGGCAGCCCTCATAAAACATCGTCATAAACGATGGGCAGGCAAGTCAGCATTGATCCGACCGACTTTTTTTTTTTTTTTTTTTTTTTTTTTTTTTTTGTGGTTTTCGGGCGCACAACTTCAATGGTCATTAGCGCCCTGACTACTCTAAGAATGCACCGCGAGGCACAAGTTGACAACAACAACTAAAAGGGAAAACACAATAAAAGACAGACTGACAGGCATAGGATTAAAAAACATCATCAAATGTCCTTAGCGAGGTGTGTCAAATTGATAAAACAAAGAACACGAGCAGCTGCTCGTGGGTCATCCGCTAAAATGGCATCGAAAGTATTAGGCAGGTTAAGATCGAGGCGCAGTGTGTGAAGATCAGGACAGGACATTAAAATGTGTCTAACCGTCAGCAAGTGCCCACATGGGCAGAACGGCGCCGGCGCAGCCGTCAGCAGATGGCGATGGCTGAACCGGCAGTGTCCAATTCTTAACCTTGCTAAAACGACCTCCTCCCGCCGAGAAGGGCGTGAGGAGGACGTCCAAGCCACGGGAAGAGGTTTTAAGGCCCGAAGCTTGTTGTCGGTAAGTGCAGCCCAATCGGCATGCCACAGCGACACAACGCGCCGACAAATGACCCTGCTAAAATCGGACGAAGGGACACAACAAGAAGCTGTCCGAGGCTGGAGGACCGCAGCCTTGGCCGCGGCATCTGCAGCTTCGTTCCCAGGGATACCGACATGGCCAGGAACCCACATAAAGCTAACCGGCGTACCGACGTCCACCAGCTGCTGAAGAGAGCGTTGGATCCGGTGTACGAAAGGGTGAACCGGGTACGGATCACTGAGGCTCTGGATGGCGCTCAGGGAATCTGAGCAGATGACATAAGCAGAATGTCGGTGGCGGCAGATGTAAAGAACAGCCTGGTAGAGGGCAAAGAGCTCAGCTGTGAAGACCGAACAATGGCCATGGAGCCGGTATTGGAAACTTTGTGCCCCGACAATAAAGGAACACCCGACCCCGTCATTGGTCTTAGAGCCATCAGTATAAATGAAAGTCATGTTGTTGAACTTCGAACGAAGTTCCAAAAAACGGGAGTGGTAGACCGAACCGGGGGTGACCTCTTTTGGGAGCGAGCTGAGGTCGAGGTGAACGCGGACCTGAGCCTGGAGCCAAGGTGGCGTGCGGCTCTCGCCCACTCGAAAGGTTGCAGGGAGTGAAAAATGAAGGTGTTGAAGGAGGCGACGAAAGCGAACTCCAGGGGGTAGCAAGGCAGAGACATACAACCCGTATTGAAGGTCAAGAGAGTCGTCAAAAAAGGAACGATAAGACGGATGGTCGGGCATTGACAGTAGCCGACAGGCATACCGACAAAGCAGTATATCGCGCCGGTAGGTGAGTGGCAATTCGCCAGCGTCAGCATGAAGACTCTCTACGGGACTGGTATAAAATGCTCCGATCGCAAGTCGTAAACCCCGATGTTGTATGGAGTTGAGGCGGCGTAAGATGGATGGCCGTGCAGAAGAGTATACGAAGCTCCCATAATCCAGCTTGGAGCGGACGATCGACCGATATAGACGAAGTAGGACGGTTCGATCCGCTCCCCACGACATACCACTGAGAACACGGAGGACATTTAAAGAACGGGTACAACGGGCGGCCAAATATGACACATGTGGAGACCAGCTAAGTTTCCTGTCAAAGGTAAGGCCTAAAAATTTGATTGTCTCCACGAGTGGGAGAGCAACGGGACCGAGTCGTAAGGACGGTGGGAGAAACTCTTTGTAGCGCCAGAAGTTAATACAGACCGTCTTCTCGGCAGAAAAACGGAAGCCATTGGCGACACTCCAGGAGTAAAGACGGTCAAGAGAACGCTGAAGACAGCGCTCCAGAACACGTGCACACTGCGCGCTGCAATAGATGGTAAAATCGTCCACGAAAAGGGAGCCTGATACATCATCTGGGAGGCAATCCATTATTGGATTGATCGCAATGGCGAAGAGAGCGACGCTCAAAACTGAGCCCTGTGGCACCCCATTCTCCTGGCGAAAGGTGTCGGACAGGACAGAACCCACACGTACCCTGAACTGTCGATCCATTAAAAAGGAATGAATAAAAAGAGGGAGGCGACCGCGAAAGCCCCATGTATGCATGGTGCGGAGAATGCCCGCCCTCCAACAGGTGTCGTAAGCCTTCTCCAAATCAAAGAACACAGCCGCGGTCGGGCGCTTCCGCAAGAAGTTATTCATAATGAAGGTCGACAAGGTAACCAGATGGTCAACAGCAGAGCGGCGCCTTCGAAATCCACATTGTACATTGGTAAGTAGGCGACGAGACTCGAGCAGCCAAACCAATCGAGAGTTAACCATTCGCTCCATCACTTTACAGACACAGCTGGTAAGCGAGATAGGTCGATAACTGGAAGGCAAGTGCTTGTCCTTCCCCGGCTTAGGAATCGGGACAACAATAGACTCGCGCCAGCATGCGGGAACATGTCCCTCAATCCAGATGCGATTGTATGTACGAAGAAGAAAACCTTTACCCGCAGGAGAAAGGTTCTTCAGCATCTGAATATGAATAGAATCAGGCCCTGGAGCGGAGGACCGTGATCGGCCAAGTGCGGTTTCGAGTTCCCGCATGGTGAATGGGGCATTATAACTTTCACAATTCGAGGAGCGGAAGTCAGGTGGCCTAGCCTCCTCTGCCTGTTTGCGGGGGAGGAAGGCAGGGTGGTAATGAGCGGAGCTCGAAACCTCGGCGAAAAAGCGGCCGAAGGCATTGGAGACAGCCTCAGGGGCCACAAGGACTTCATTCGCGACCTTCAAGCCAGAAACTGGGGAGTGGACCTTAGTGCCAGATAGCCGGCGCAGGCTACCCCAGACAACAGAAGAAGGGGTAGAACTGTTGAAGGTGCTTGTGAAAGCAGCCCAGCTGGCTTTCTTGCTTTCTTTAATAATACGACGACACTGAGCACGTAATCGTTTATAATTAATACAATTCGCCACTGTAGGGTGGCGCTTAAAGGTGCGTAAAGCACGTCGACGAGCACGTAAAGCATCTCTACATGCTGCGGTCCACCAGGGGACCGGTACGCGACGTGGAGAAGAAGTAGGGTGAGGGATGGAATATTCAGCAGCAGCGAGAATGACTTCCGTGAGGTGTGCGACCTGACGATCGCAGCTTGTGAAGGTTTGATCCTGAAAGGTAGCCCTGGAAGAGAAGAGCTCCCAGTCTGCCTTGGAGATGGTCCAACGAGAGGAGCACGGAGAGGGAGTATGCTGCAGGAGATGGATAACACACGGGAAATGGTCGCTCGAATATGTATCAGAAAGTGCATACCACTCAAACCGGCGTGCAAGTTGGGGAGTACATATAGAGAGGTCTAAATGGGAATAGGTGTGAGATGTGTCCGAAAGAAAAGTAGGGGCGCCAGTATTGAGGCAGACAAGATCGAGCTGGTTGAAAAGGTCTGCTAACAAGGAGCCCCTCGGGCAGGATGCTGGAGAGCCCCAAAGGGGATGGTGGGCATTGAAGTCTCCAGTTAACAAAAATGGTGCAGGTAGCTGAGCAATAAGTTGCATCACGTCTGCCCTGGTAACGGCAGATGACGATGGAGTGTAAACGGTACAAAAGGAAAACGTAAAAGTGGGGAGAGTAATGCGGATGGCAACTGCCTGCAGGCCGGTGTGCAACGTGATGGGATCGTAGTAAATATCATCCCGGACCAGCAACATAACCCCTCCATGAGCTGGGATACCTACCACAGGGGGTAGGTCAAAACGCACAGAGGTGTAGTGTGCCAAGGCAATTTGATCGCATGGGCGTAGCTTCGTTTCCTGGAGGGCTACGACAAGCGGACGGTGCAAGCGGAGCAGCAACTTCAAGTCCTCTCGGTTGGAGCGAATGCTGCGAATATTCCAGTGAATAAGTGCCATCGTAAGAAAAGAAACATGAGAGAAGTGGTCACCTTCAAGGCCGCTTAGGGCCTGGCTTCGAGCGAGCACTGCCGCCGCTATCAGTAGGCGGACAGTCATCGTCCATTGGGTCTATAGGGTCATCGGCCATCTCGGGAGGATGGCCGGGAGGGGGAGCTTCCTCCGCCAGTGAACGGCCAGATGTACGGCGACCAGCGGTGCGGCCAGGCGAAACGGATGACGGCCTGGGGCGGCAGCCGCTGGGTGGCGCAAGAGAAGAAATGCGCCGTGGCGGGGAAGGAGAACTGTGCTTCCTATGCGCCTTTTTGGAAGGACGTGTAGTGGAAGTACCGGTCGAAGGCTGTGAGGTCGAGGTACGGAGGAAGTCTGCACGGGATGGTTCCTTCTTGAAGGCCCGTGCATCTGACTTCGGTGTCTTCGTTTTAGCAGAAGCTGAAGAAGGTGCTCGTGTCTGTGGGGTGATGGGAGGAAGAGGAGACGTCGACCGCGCGATCTTAGCACTGGCCGAACGGACGACCGTGGTGCTGAAGGTCAGATCGCATGTCTGGGTTGCTACCTCCCGGGTAGTCCGAGGAGAGGCGAGGACAGTACTGTATTTCCCCGCTGGGAGCAGCGTGGGCTTCCTACTAGCCAATAGCTTGCGAGCAGCCGAGGTGGACACTTGCTCTTTGACCCGAATTTCCTGGATACAGCGTTCTTCCTTATAGACAGGACAGTCGCGGGAGGATGCTGCATGGTCACCCTGACAGTTCACACAACGAGGAGACGGAGGTGGACAGTCACCCTCATGGGCATCCCTGCCACAGGTGACACATTTAGCCGCATTGGAACAAGACTGTCGAGTGTGATTGAAACGCTGACACTGGTAGCAGCGCGTAGGTGTCGGGATATAGGGGCGAACAGAAATAACCTCGTAGCCCGCCTTGATGCGCGATGGCAGCTTAACACTATCGAAGGTCAAGAAAATTGTCCGGGTCGGTACAAGGTCATTGTTGACCTTTTTCATGACCCTATGGACAGCCGTCACGCCCTGCTCAGCGAGGAATGATTGAAGCTCCTCGTCAGTCAATCCGTCGAGGGAGTCAGTATAGACCACACCACGAGACGAATTCAAAGTTCGGTGGGCCTCCACCCGGACAGGGAACGTGTACAGGAGGGTGGCCCGAAGCAGTTTTTGTGCCTGAAAGGCATTCTCAGTTTCCAGTAATAAGGTGCCGTTACGCAACCTGGTACAGGATTTGACAGATCCGGCTATGGCATCTACGCCCTTCTGAATAACGAAAGGGTTGACAGAGGAAAAATCCTTTCCGTCCTCAGATCGAGAAACTACGAGGAACTGTGGGGCAGGCGGTAGTACTTTTGTCACTGTTGGCTGGTCACGTTTCCGTTTTTGGGTCGAAGTCGAAAGAGATGGAGTAGAATCCATTGCGGAGGAATCCCCCATGATTGCCAGCGTCTCCGATGGCGCGCTCCTTCCTTGTGGGGACCCTCTCAGAGGGCACTCCCGCCTTAGGTGAATGTTTACACCTCAGGTCACACCTCCCGAGAAACAGACGGAGGGGCCAATCGGCATGGTCAGAAGGTATCAGCTCAGGCAATCACCCCTCCCCGGGCCTGGCCTTTACCAGGGGGTACGCGCGTGCCTTACATGTCTACCCAGGGCGGGGACTTACGCGTTACCCCGTCACCGGCTACGCGTGCGAACGCGTGGGTCGGCCTTCAGACACGCACAGGGAGGAAGGAAGAAGAGGAAAAAGAAGAGAGAGAGGGAGAAAGAGGACAGACTGTCTCAAACGCCGAGGCGGAGACCAGAGAAGGCAAGGAGAAGAAGGCAATGAGAAAGCAAGGGGAAGAAGGCAATAAGAAGGCAAGGAGAAGAAGGCAATGAGAAGGCAAGGACAAAAAGGCAATGAGAAGGCAAGGAGAAAAAGGCAATGAGAAGGCAAGGAGAAGGCAAGGGAAAGAGTAAGGAAGACAGTGAGGTGGAGAAGAGCAAAGAAAGGAACCAACAAAAGGAAGGAAGAAACGAGAAGTGAAAAAACCAAAAGGACCACGATGATAGGTCGTGGAACCGTCCGTCTCCGGACGCAGGCGCGAACTACCCCCGTGAGGGGGATGGACTCCTTTTAGTCGCCTCTTACGACAGGCAGGAATACCGCGGGCCTATTCTAATCCCCGGACCCGCAGGGGGGGATCCGACCGACTGATGGCCCATGGAACCCTTCACGAAAAGGAATTTCATGGCATCTCCACTAGTGACTCCTAGCAGGCACGCCTACAAACCATATGAAAAAGCTACTGCCATACCTGATGTGTTCGAGCGCAACTTTACACCGGTAGAGGAGCCCATAAATCAGGCCATATGGTTGAATACAGACATCAGGCCTATCTCACAGCAGACCCTGACGGGGCAGAAGCCCAATAACAGGAATCTATCAGCAAAGAAGAAGTCTGACAGACACTTCAATTTCTTCCCCGCATGAAAGCGCCTGGACTCTACCTCATCACTGCCCCAATCCTCCGAAAATTACCAACCATTTCACCTCAGAGTAGCACTTGCAACCTACACCCTCATAGAGTGGAGGACATCCAGCAAGTAATTGCCATGGTACTATAGGTATCTGTAGAGCATAAAATATGAATACAATTATTCCATGATTTCTTAACATGTATCCAATCATACAGTCAATTCTTTCCCATATATTCCTTTCCTCTCAGATCTGCTCAGAACCACCTCATTCCTTATCACTCCACCTAATTTTCAGCATTCGTCTGCAGTTCCAGATCTCAGATGCTTCGACTGTCGTCTTTTCACATTATCCTGAAGTCCACGTTTCACAACCATACAGTTCTGTGGTACAAACGTATATTCCCAGAAATTTCTTCCTCAAAATGAGATGTTTGATACTAGAAGACTTCTCTTGGTCACGAATGCCCTTTTTGTCAGTGCTAATCTGCTTTTGATATCCTCCTTGTTACGTCCGTAATTGATTCTTTTGCTGCCTACTTAGCAGAATTCTTTAACTTCATCTAATCCGTGATAATCAATCCTGATGTAGCAAAAACGAGAATAGCGAGAAACTTAACATCTCATAACCTCCGTCTTTATTCGCTTTACTCTTCGTGCATATTCAGTGCTCATTAGAGGCTGTAATATTTCTCTAATTTTTCTTCACTTTCAGTGAGGATAGTAATGGCATCAGAAAATCTGGTCATCGATATCTTTTCCCCTTGACCTTCAGTTCCACTCTTGAAATTTTCCTATACTTCAGTTATTGCTTCTTCGGTGTATAGATTGAACAGTAGGAGCGAAAGAGTAAATCAATGTCTTGCACCTTCTCAATCCGAGCATTTCGTTTATGGTCTTTAGCTGTTATCATTCCCTCTTGGCTGTTGTACGTATTATATATTACCTGTCTCTCCCTGTAGCTTACCCCTATTTTCCACAGAATTTCGAACTCTTGCGCCATCTGACATTGTCGAAAGCTTTTTCCAGGCCTACAGATCCTATGAACGTGTATTTTAGTACTGACCCTGAAGTATCCTGAGATTATGAAGAAGGCAGTCGTCGTTTGCCCAAACTGGGAAAGAATCGCGCAGCACCAACCAGATATCGGCCTATCAGCCTTCTCTCAACTCTCAGTAAAGCTGTTGCTCCGATTAGCCGCGCACCTCGCTCTTGAAGCAGTATCGCGAGATGAACAATTTGGGTTCATGAAGGCCAATCCAATCCTCTCTAGCTCTTACGGGTGGTCGTGCACGTCATGTAGGCTTATAACATACAGAGATCTGCGGCATGATTCTCCTCGATGTCTCACAAGCTGTTGGCAGCATGTGGCACCGAACTTTTCATATATGGTTTGTCGAGCCATTTGGTGCACCTACTTGCTAGCTATCTGGAGGGTAGGTTCTTCGTTGTGCGAGTTTTAGGCGCCACCTCCACGAGTAACTGTGTCCATGCTGGAGTCCCGCAGGGCTCGGTGTTGGGCCCCATCCTGTACAGTGTTTACACTGAGGATTTACGTACCTCACTTCGAGTTGAAAAGCTTGTCTACGCTGACGGCACTGCCATGATCTGTCGCCACTAAAGTCCAGTGGTGGTTCATCGCGATCTTCAGGTTGGCTGCTGTGACATAGAGGAATAAGCTTCTACCTGGAGAATTCAATTTAATGCTGCGAAGAGTCAGGCACTACCACTTACGAGACGATGGGGTGTGGTAACAGAAAACATCTCGCTATGAGATACCGCCATTCTTTGCGCAACGAAAGACAAATACCTGAGACACAACCTTCACAGCAATGGACCTGGAAGCATCATGTCGGCACCTCAGAGTTCTTTATGCCATTTTGAATGAAAGACATTATCTGTTCAGCGTGGCCTTCCAATATACAGATCAACATTGGGTAAGCGTTGTCTATGATCGTCCACCATACACCATGTCAGCTGCTCACACGCATATAGCGACATAGCGATATAAGTCAAGAACTAAGCGCTTGGAAACATTTTCAACGTGTCGCATTATTTCCCTGCTTGTTACCTTGACAAGGCGGCGAAGGAACCAACTGCCCTACCACGATTTCAGGGACAAGTAGCGAAGCTGTATCAGAGGACAGAACCGTCACCAAACGTCCTCATAAGAAGATTAGGACGGTATAATGAGGCAACCATTTATGCAGCCCGTGGCTCTGCTGCACAGGTCGAACGGAGCGACCAGTTCAGAAGAAGCCTTCGAGAAGCAGCGGCCAGCTGCAGTCGCACTTTCGCTCCAGGCCATTCTCACCGGTCGCTTACGGCGTCTCATATGTTGGAGCACAGCTGATTCTGAACCACGTCGCATCACTGTGCTACGTGGCCCAGAAGCCGTCAGCACTCTCCTGGAACCCAGTGCCACTGTATACTGGCGCAGCACTGATTACGTCACGATCTACGTCATAACCCAGATGACGAAAAACTCTTGGTGTTGCTACGTTCATATTTGTTCTGGCGTAACCACAAGCGCCGGAACGAAGAAGTGGAACGCAAGAGCAGAGAAGGTGGTGAGAAAACATTGGCCAATGGTGCGCGGAATTGAACCGCACGGCGCTAAGAGCGACACCTAGAAGACGTCAATATAAACGCCGCTCCTGCTAGCCTCGGCCGCTCAGATCGGCCCGAGTCCGCAACGAACATGTCTGCTACGCTGTCAGATTGTCGCGATCAGTATCAAGTGCCTTCTTGGGCATTGCGTATTGGACTTCGTCTATGGCAAGACTTTCACTTTGGAGTTAACAGCAAATGTCCTGGCGAGAGGCGTCAATTTGCTTTCTAGAAACAACATTAGTAGTTTTATTTGTTTGAATTGTTGCATATCATTCCGAGAAAGCAACATCCTCTAGGCACCCTATAAGCAACTAGTGGGCAAGACCCGAAAATACTGATGAAGGGCCAGCCGAGGTGGCCGAGCAGTTCTAGGCGCTTCAGTCCGGAACCACGCGACTGCTATGTGGCACTTCAATTTTGGTGGTGAGACTGCATTAAATATTAGGTTGGTCGGTAAACTGTATTGCACGCAATGACTGACTGAGTCCACAGTAAGACAACTAAGCCCACAACCTGCCTGCTAGATGTGGGCATTGCATCTCCGACTTAAGATGACGTTTGTGTAAAGATTGGGACCTTGTACGGGCGCTGATGACAGCGCAGTTGAGCGCCCCGCAAACCAGTTCAATCTAGGTACTTTCAAGAATGATGATGAAATGATGAGGGCAACACAAACACCCAGTCCCTGGGCAGAGAAAATACCCAATCCGGCCGGAACCGAATCCTGGACGCCGTGATCCAGAGGCAGCAACGCAAGCCACTAAACCACAAGCTGCGGACGAAGACGTATGCTGAACCAGAGAAATAAATCACCTTGTTTCGACCTGGGACTGAATTTGTTACTGCTCTTATTAGGTAACCTGACGGCCGACGGAATTGCAACGCCTAAACACACACGTAAAGGGGTACAGAATGAGAAGTATTAAAAAGGAATATGAAGTCTTCAACGCAGTGCTGGGTTTATAGTTCCAGCTAGGGCTCATTCCAACTGTGGCACACTTACTGTCCGACACTTTATAGCCTCTTCTCCTCTTTACGACGACCATTTGCTTTGCCTTCAGGCTTAAGGGTGCACGAAGTATTAGACGTCATTATTCTTTGTTAAAGACGCCGCAATTATTTAAACTTCACGTTTCGAAACAGTGTTACAGATCTTGTTCCATATCAGTCACTAAGGTTTAGATCCACACGCAACAGACACATCAGATGTAAGACGTACAATCGGATAGACACAGAAACTTTTAAGTTGCGAAAGCCATAGTCTGACAGACAGTTAATCTGGAGAATCAGACAGTGAAACGTCTTTCGTACCAAAAATAAACTACTGGTCATTAAAATTGCTACACCAAGAAGAAATGCAGATGATAAACGGGTATTCATTGGACAAATATATTATACTATGTGGATTGGCTGTCTTGCCAGTCCACAACATAATGACGGGTAGCCGAAAGGCACGCGTTAAACTCACGCAGGATGGCGTGAGGTCTGGAACAGGTAAACTAATTATGCTAGCAAGAAAAGTACGTAGCTGCTGGAATACTTAACTTTAATCCATAATTGGTGAACATCGGTCTGACGGTACATGCATCACAAGATAAATAGCAATTGATAATGGCGCCTTGCTAGGTCGTAGCAAATGACGTAGCTGAAGGCTATGCTAACTATCGTCTCGGCAAATGAGAGCGTAATTTGTCAGTGAACCATCGCCAGCAAAGTCGGCTGTACAACTGGGGCGAGTGCTAGGAAGTCTCTCTAGACCTGCCGTGTGGCGGCGCTCGGTCTGCAATCTCTGACAGTGGCGACACGCGGGTCCGACGTATACTAACGGACCGCGGCCGATTTAAAGGCTACCACCTAGCAAGTGTGGTGTCTGGCGGTGACACCACACTATAACTGACATGTGATTACATTTTCACGGAATTTGGGTGCATAGATCCTGAGAAATCAGTACGCAGAAAAATCACCTCTGGCCGTAATAACGGCCTTGTTACGTCTGTGCATTGAGTCAGAGCTTGGACGGCGTGTACAGGTACAGCTGCCCACGCAGCTTCAACACGATACTACAGTTCATCAAGAGTAGTGACTGGCGTATTGTGACGAGCTAGTTGCTCCGCCACAACTGACCAGACGTTTTCAATTGGCGAGAGATCTGGAGAATGTGTTGGCCAGGGTAGCAGTCGAAAATCCTCTGTTTCCAAAAAGGCCCGTACAGGACCTGAAACATGCGGGATGCATTATCCTGCTGAAATGTAGGGTTTCGCAGGGATCGAATGAAGCGTAGAGCCACGGGTCGTAACACATCTGAAACGTAACGTCCACTGTTCAAAGTGCCGTCGATGCGAACAAGAGGTGACCGGAACGTGTAACCAATGGCACCCCATACCATCACGCCGGGTGATACGCCAGTATGGCGCTGACGAATACACGCTTCCAGTGTTCGTTCACCGCGATGTCACCAAACACGGATGCGACCATCATGATGCTGTAAACAGAACCTGGATTTATCCGAAAAAATGACGTTTTGCCATTCGTGCACCCAAGTTCGTCGTTGAGTACACCATCGCAGGCGCTCCTGTCTGTGTTGCAGCGTCAAGGTTAACTGCAGCCATGGTCTCCGAGCTGATAGTCCACGCTGCTGCAAACGTCGTCGAACTGTTCGTGCAGATGGTTGTTGTCTTGCAAACATCCCCATCTGTTGACTGAGGGATCGAGACGTGGCTGCACGATCCGTTACAGCCATGCGGATAAGATGCCTGTCATCTCAACTGCTAGTGATACGAGGCCGTTGGGATCCAGCACGGCGTTCCGTATTACCCTCCTGAACCCACCGATTCCATATTCTGCTAACAGTCATTGGATCTCGACCAACGCGAGCAGCAATGTCGCGATACGATAAACCGCAATCGCGGTAGGCTACAATCCGACCTTTATCAAAGTCGGAAACGTAATGGTACACATTTCTCCTCCTTACACGGGGCATCATGACAACGTTTCACCAGGCAACACCGGCCAACTGCTGTTTGTGTATGAGAAATCGGTTAGAAACTTTCCTTATGTCAGCGCATTGTAGGTGTCGCCACCGGCGCCAACCTTGCTGTGATATGCAAATGATTAGCTTTTCAGAGCATTCACACATCTTCTTCCTGTCGGTTAAATTTCGCGTCTGTAGCACGTCATCTTCGTGGTGTAGCAATTTTAATGGCCAGGAGTGTATATAATTGCCTGAGCAGCTCCAAACCCATATTCGTACATTCCTGAGTCACAAAATTTGAGGCAGCTCCAGTATTGGGAAAATAGCGCTGCTCTCACTTTGACGAATGGAATAGTACGGTGTTGCACGCGATGGTGACCTCGAGAGACTTTGTTTGTACTGGGCTTTGTCACGCATAGGGTAGCACACAACACTGATAATCGGGCGGGGTACTTCATCTTCGATATCGACACTGCGCTTCGCTTCTTGCGGCAGGACGTCAGTTTCGGACAAGTTGTCGCCGATTGGGACAAACATTTCTTGTAGCAGGTTAGGTTCGTTAGTTATTACCGTTGCAGCAACAATGTAATCTAACACCCCAAAACAATATTTAAAAAGCCGTACCATTCACAACAGATTTGTCACAGATAGAAACCGCATAGCCCCAGGCGAGTATGACTAGAAAGTTACATATTAAGAGACAGTTTAGAGAAAATGCTTGTTCGTCGACCTGCTGCAGTCACACATTAACATCGCCCTCCAATGAGTTTTTCAGGAGACTCTTGGATTGCAGTTGAATTTGAAAACTCGATTTAGTTGCACAACAGTCGCATAATACTGATGGACGATAACATACAATTTATATTTGCTCTTGTACGAGCGCAATCTTGTGTCCCCAATGGGACTATCCACCTCGCATTAGCTACTTGTTAACCCTCATAACCATTCGCCTACGACACTTATGCCTCGAAGCTCCGTTACCGAATAAGCACAAAGATATTATGAAGGGGAGAGATATTTCAGTTTGGGCACACCACCATATTACATCACTGATAACGAAGACGACTGTGAAACAAGCATGAGGAAAGGAAGAAAGATGATTGAAGTTGGATATCTTGTCGAAGATTATGTCGATAGAAACAGCACGCGTTGAGAATGGATTTGGCTTTAAACAAACTTTGTCCAGATTAAATCCGTGTACCAGACCAGTACCCGAACCTGGAATCTTACTCCTACTTCCTGTACGAACATTACCAGAGAAAGAAAGAGTGTTGACTCAAGACGGGTCCCTGCAACTTGAGTCTACATGGATAGCTTAGTCTATAAATACCTCGTCCGTGCCGGGTGCTGTGGCCGAGCGGTTCTAGGCGCTTCAGTCCAGAACCGCGCTGCTGCTACGGTCGCAGGTTCGAATCCTGCCTCGGGCATGGATGTGTGTGAGGTCCTTATGTTAGTTAGGTTTAAGTAGTTCTAAGTTCTAGGGGACTAATGACCTCAGCAGTTGAGTCCCATAGTGCTCAGAGCCATTTGAACCCTAAAACCCTGTCGTAGCACTCTTTGCAGAAGTAACTGGAGAAAGAAGAGAATTTAGATTGCCAACACATAGCGTTTTTATCGATTATGTTCCTTACAATTATGAAAAGATGTTTGAAAAGATACAACGGAAAATGCTAGGGGGATCACTTACAGCAATACTATCAAAATACAGAACATTATTATATTGTACTTGTATAATAAGGAGTGGGAGAAAATCTGTCGATATTAATCAAGAAGTTAGACAAGGCTACTTGCTGTCCCCCGCCCTCTTTAATGTATTTATTGACGATATCAATGTTTATTATATTAAGTGACACCTTAAGAAGTGATAAGTTAGATTTCGTGACGCTATTTGCTAATGATCAACTTACAATAGCAGAATCTGAAGGACATCTGACTGCGGCGCTCTAGTTGAGTGAGACTGCCACTAAATACACACTGATGATATCGATAGATAAAACAAAGGTAAAAGACTTTCATGGATTGGAACTTGTAGGAGCCAAAGTTGTTAGAGAGATACCAATAACTGAATAAATGAAATGGTTTGAATTCTTTTAAAACTGCACTGTAGGTATTTCGAGCCAAGAGCGGTGGGATCAGGCAATTCTGTGGAACCAAAAATGGTTCAAATGGCTCTGAGCACTATGGGACTCAACTGCTGAGGTCATTAGTCCCCTAGAACTTAGAACTAGTTAAACCTAACTAACCTAAGGACTTCACAAACATCCATGCCCGAGGCAGGATTCGAACCTGCGACCGTAGCGCCTGTGGAACCATACTACGTGTATTAAAACATAACGTACGGAAAGAAACATTAAAGAGGTTATCATAGTAGCAGCTTTGCCTCTGCTGCTGAATGTTGGACCTTAACATCAGACAAATCATGACAAATCGAATCATCAGAGATGATGTTCCTCCGATTCGTAGTGGGACCATCGAAGCAACATCGCTATTAGACAAGAAATGAACTTAGAAACCATTACAACTCCAGCTGAAAAACACAGACTGAACTGGAAAGACTGCGTGGAACTTATGTGTAGTAATACGATAACTAAAGCACCAGTACTATATAACTCAACAGTACAGAGGTATGTTCGGCGTCCCTTAAAGAGACCCGTGGCCAATTCTGGTGCAGAGCAGGCCAAAAGATGTTCTCCATTAAGATGATGATGACTGTGGTATTTCCATCTAATAATAAATATAGATTATAGAGAAAGGAAAATGCTAACAACATGAATCGAACCGGCAACATCGTATACGCTGCGTAATCATCTACCGTGGGGGTCCGTAAACAATTCCGAAATTGTTTGCAGTTAGCAACGCTTAAAATATTCTCATTTTCAAAGGTGACTTTTTCGAATGTTTTGACAGTTACATCGCATTGCTTCAGGAAACAGATTTTAGACGTACTTATAGAAATTTTAGGTCAAAGAGGACCTATGAAAACTAGGCATGGAAAAAATGATATAACTAACAAATGCAGGTATCTAGGACAGACTACTAGCCAAGACATTTCGGAGAAAGAAACTATTAAATCAAGAGTTGATGCGGAGGTGGTTTGCTATTTTCATTTTATTAAGGATGCATATACAACGCAATAAATACCGACAATGCTAAACGTAGACACTATTCTACTGTAATTCACCCAAATGCACTTTATGAAGAGAGAAATAAGATAATGTTTCAACGTCCCGACGACATCGAGACGGCGCAAAATCTCAGTGTAGAGAAGAACGCAGAAGTAAATCGGCCGTGCCCTTTCAAAAGAACAATCCCAGCAATTGCCTATAGGGATTTAGAGAAATCACGGAAAACCTAAATCTGTATGGCAGGACGCGGATTTGAACCGGCGTCTTCCGACATGCAAGTCTATTGTACTATCCACTGAGCCACCTCGCTCGGTAGCACTTTATGCAGCAGAATGTTTAAAGAAAACGCCGATAACAGAACCACGGGGAATTACAGAAAAATACCTGGAGACCTGAAATTTTAAACATTTTTATTGGCTGACGTCCAGCAACCGTATGTTATTTAATAACAGGATGTGTGATAGTCACCTCGGTTGCACATAATTACTGTCAAACTGACCAAGGTTTCGACTGCACTGACGCAGTCTTCATCAGAATGAAAAATTACATAGGATTGCCTGGAAAATACACTCCTGGAAATGGAAAAAAGAACACATTGACACCGATGTGTCAGACCCACCATACTTGCTCCGGACACTGCGAGAGGGCTGTACAAGCAATGATCACACGCACGGCACAGCGGACACACCAGGAACCGCGGTGTTGGCCGTCGAATGGCGCTAGCTGCGCAGCATTTGTGCACCGCCGCCGTCAGTGTCAGCCAGTTTGCCGTGGCATACGGAGCTCCATCGCAGTCTTTAATACTGGTAGCATGCCGCGACAGCGTGGACGTGAACCGTATGTGCAGTTGACGGACTTTGAGCGAGGGCGTATAGTGGGCATGCGGGAGGCCGGGTGGACGTACCGCCGAATTGCTCAACACGTGGGGCGTGAGGTCTCCACAGTACATCGATGTTGTCGCCAGTGGTCGGCGGAAGGTGCACGTGCCCGTCGACCTGGGACCGGACCGCAGCGACGCACGGATGCACGCCAAGACCGTAGGATCCTACGCAGTGCCGTAGGGGACCGCACCGCCACTTCCCAGCAAATTAGGGACACTGTTGCTCCTGGGGTATCGGCGAGGACCATTCGCAACCGTCTCCATGAAGCTGGGCTACGGTCCCGCACACCGTTAGGCCGTCTTCCGCTCACGCCCCAACATCGTGCAGCCCGCCTCCAGTGGTGTCGCGACAGGCGTGAATGGAGCGACGAATGGAGACGTGTCGTCTTCAGCGATGAGAGTCGCTTCTGCCTTGGTGCCAATGATGGTCGTATGCGTGTTTGGCGCCGTGCAGGTGAGCGCCACAATCAGGACTGCATACGACCGAGGCACACAGGGCCAACACCCGGCATCATGGTGTGGGGAGCGATCTCCTACACTGGCCGTATACCACTGGTGATCGTCGAGGGGACACTGAATAGTGCACGGTACATCCAAACCGTCATCGAACCCATCGTTCTACCATTCCTAGACCGGCAAGGGAACTTGCTGTTCCAACAGGACAACGCACGTCCGCATGTATCCCGTGCCACCCAACGTGCTCTAGAAGGTGTAAGTCAACTACCCTGGCCAGCAAGATCTCCGGATCTGTCCCCCATTGAGCAGGTTTGGGACTGGATGAAGCGTCGTCTCACGCGGTCTGCACGTCCAGCACGAACGCTGGTCCAACTGAGGCGCCAGGTGGAAATGGCATGGCAAGCCGTTCCACAGGACTACATCCAGCTTCTCTACGATCGTCTCCATGGGAGAATAGCAGCCTGCATTGCTGCAAAAGGTGGATACACACTGTACTAGTGCCGACATTGTGCATGCTTTGTTGCCTGTGTCTATGTGCCTGTGGTTCTGTCAGTGTGATCATGTGATGTATCTGACCCCAGGAATGTGTCAATAAAGTTTCCCCTTCCTGGGACAATGAATTCACGGTGTTATTTCAATTTCCAGGAGTGTATAATGACATGGCTTGAAACACAATACACTTAATAGGATTACTTCTATAAATTGTAGAGAGTATACATGTAACCACACCAAGGGTGAAAAACGTCTGAGCAAAAGTGCTCTCGTCAAATATAAAATGTTACATTTTTACATTTTAATTTTCATTCTTGTGACATGTTTGTCAACTGAATAAAATATTCCGTGAAATGCAATGGCAGCCGCAAGGTCGCTTAGGGTCAAGAACTGCATCGACACAGTCGCTACCGTCAGACTAAACGCCCTACAGGCCAAGGCAGCCACGAGGTGGATACGAAAATAGATTCGCGACATCTAGCAAGAAGTAATCGTATTACAGACAGGAGCATATCAGGCATTGCAGAGACAATTTTAAACATTACAGGTAATAAACAGGAACCAGTGTACGAAAGTTACAACATAACGTAGCAGTCTTTTCTTTATTAAAGAAAATACACTTCAAGGAATGTACAGAGGGAACATGGAAATGGAAGGGAAAACGATGTTTAAATGACTACATTGAGGAGAGTATCGTCATTGAAACCATTTTTAATTAGCGGCTTTATACCCTGAAAAAAGTTTTTGTTGAGTAATTGCAACTGTTTGTTAAGAATGAGACCGTTCTTCAGAGACAGGTGATCAAAAATTTCTAGCTCTTCTAAGATGTTAAGCCTGAAGCCTTTTTTTCACCGAGTGCAAGATCTGGACGTCTTTTGCTTCTTTAGGATTATGTTCTGTGATTAACAAATAAAGTTGAATAGTGAAGACTGGTGCCTTTTTTGCCTAGAATGTGTTCCTTGTATCTTACCGAAATAGCTCGGCCTGTTTGCCGCAATAGGCTGGACAATTGCAGTAAATAATTTCATGAACACCAGAATTTTTCAAAGGGGAAAGCGTAGGTTTGAAGTTATGTATGATGTTGCTTTTTAAAGAATTCGTAGTGGAGAAAGCTACTTTGTATTGTATTGTATTGTGTGGTGTCACCGCCAGACACCACACTTGCTAGGTGGTAGCCTTTAAATCGGCCGCGGTCCATTAGTATACGTCGGACCCGCGTGTCGCCATTGTCAGTGATTGCAGACCGAGCGCCGCCACACGGCAGGTCTAGGGAGACTTCCTAGCACTCGACCCAGTTGTACAGCCGACATTGCTAGGAATGGTTCACAGACAAATACGCTCTCATTTGCCGAGACGATAGTTAGCATAGCCTTCAGCTACGTCATTTGCTACGACCTAGCAAGGCGCCATTACCAGTTTATATTGAGCATATAAATGTACCATCAAGAGCGATGTTCTTCAATTATGGATTAAAGTATTACAGCAACTGCGTCCGTTTTTCTAAGTTCTCATTTCCTTGTAATGTTCCAGACCTCACGCCAGTCTGCGTGTAATTAAACGCTTGCATTTCGGCCTCCTCTAGCAACACGGTGTTGGCTCTTCTGCCAACACAGCATATTGTATGTTAACCGGGGACCTAGAAACGACGGAGAGGCTCCGTCCCCGCCGGAACCGCAGTGGTCCACAACCCCACGACGACTACCGCAGTCCACTTCACCTCTCCGCCGCCGCACACCGAACACAGAGTTATTGTGCGGTTCGGCTCCCTGTGGACCCCGCAGGGAACGTCTCACACCAGACGAGTGTAACCCCCTATGTTTGCGTGGTAGAGTAATGGTGGTGTACGCGCACGTGGAGAACTTGTTTGCGCAGCAATCGCCGACGTAGTTTAACTGAGGCGGAATAAGGGGACCAGCCCGTAATCGTCGAGGCAGATGGAAAACCGCCTAAAAACCATCCACAGACTGGCCGGTTCACCGGACCTCGACACAAATCCGCCGGGCGGATTCGTGCCGGGGACCAGGCGCTGCTTCCCGCCCAGAAAGTCGTGCGTTAGACCGCACGGCCAACGGGGCCGGCGAAGGCTACTTTACAACTGCATATATTTTGAATCAGACACTGTATCCTGTAACAAATTGGAACCAGAAATGGTATAGGGAAATATTTTTGTTTTTATTAGGTGCATTATTAGAAAGGCAAGGGTCGTGATTCTGTTATTGGTTTTCTAACTAAAAGTGACTCTTCAATAGTAGTTAATAAAGTTGCTATTGATAGCAGTAGTTTTAATCAGACTGATTTCAGTATTGAAATTTTCACAAGAAATGGGGGTGGTGGAAATGGCTTTATGAATAGCTGAACGAAAAAAAAGAAACGCTTATGAGTATGCGGGTGTACTGATGTGAATCGTATAATTCGATCAATATCTTCCGAGCCGGGCGCGGTGGTCGTGCGGTTCTAGGCGCTGCAGTCCGGAACCGCGGAACTGCTATGGTCGCAGGTTCGAATCCTGCCTCGGGCATGGATGTGTGTGCTGTCCTTAGGTTAGTTAGGTTTAAGTAGTTCTAAATTATAGGGGACTGATGACCTAAGATATTAAGTCCCATAGTGCTCAGAGCCATTTGAACCAAAATCTTCCGTAAAAAAAAACCAGTTCTGAAGCTAATTTTGTCGTTTACTATAGTGAGATCTAGAAAGTTTAACAGCCGTAACTTATTTTCACGTTCACAACTGAAAGAAATATTTTCATCAAACCCGTTCAACATATTGAAAAGTCGGTCAATAGCTGAGCCGTGGTGGCTTGGGTTTGATCTATCGAACGTACCGCGTATAATATTATCGCTGTATCGCGGAGGAAAGAGAGAAGTGGCACCCCCTCATGGGGGAAGTCGGCGAGGCACCTTGGACAGTCGAGTAGTTGGATTTTGGAGGGCGAGCAGAAACAATGGGATAGGCAGTAGTGCGCGGAGCGTGAAGCCGTATCTGCCGACGCTGTGTGTCATGGCAAGAGGAAAGTTTGCCACGTTACCTGATTGGGCGTTTGCGGCGGACTTCGTGGGTAGAGGCGCCGATGCTGTCGGGAACATGCTGCTTCCTTGTTTATGACGTATTTACCGTTTGCTTCTAGTGACTACTTTCTGGTCTCTATGGCTCGGTGACTGATTGATGCTATTGCGAGTTGGTTTGGATACAAGCAGCATTTTGTTCTCAGTGTCCATCGTTCTGGCGATTACTGAGTGTGCTTGTCGTTGTGGTGTATTTATTGAGCAGTGTGCTTTGGAGGCTTGACCTTACTATTAGAAGTCCATTGCGTAAGGCCACGTTTATCCTGTGAGGACTTGTGTTCTGCATTTAAAAACATAGTTGTTGACAGTCACTGAATTGCTCAGATGCATTCATACTTCTCTGCGTGAGTGTTATTGTTTTACGCCCCTCTGAATGGGAAAATGGTAAATGGCCTTACTATTACTGACCTTCTTGTGTGCCACCGACTTGGTTGTGTTTTTCAGCCACGTAATTTGTGCGTTTAATCAGAAACAGACATCGGTTCGTTACAGTAATGTTTCCCTGTGACATTGAGTGTTAATCTTGTAACGAACACTGTTTTAGATATTTTAATCAGTCTGTTGCAGGACATATCCTATTTGTGCCTCGCAAGTGGAGAGCGGAGGCGGTTTATTGGCCATGATGATGTGTTGGTAGATCCATTTCACGGGTCCAGGCTAGTCACCCGGAGATTTAGAAGTTGTATGTTGTGTTAATACTCCGTATTTTAAGCGTAGTGCGCTCATGCAGGAAGTTTATGTGGTTTTGCGCAGATTGCGCGGTATGTTTAGATGACTCTGAGTTCAGTGTGTTAAGCGGTGTCCTATGAGGTGCTGGAAGTAGTGGATAGGCTGCTGTTTTGGACACATTGTATACGCAAATAATTTATGCCATTACGTTGGTGAGTTGCTTGCCCTTTGTGTCACAGGCGGTGCTAATTTCATTAATTTCGCCACCGGTCTTCGCAGAGGCTGCGGGAGGAACCGACCCACTGTGGCAGGCAGTTACGTAGTCGCGCCCGCCCACCGTGGCGGGCGTTGTTTACTAGCCCGACGCCTTCCTGTACTTGGAGGCGGGAGCGTGTTGACTGGTTTCTTGCGGCTTGCAGTCTGCGAAACCGTGCCTTTGGTGTACACGTGAAAAACTTTGTTCTCATTACCCACATAGAGCCACTCCGAGGTACTGGAAGCAAAACATATTTATGTTGTTGGTGGTTCATTTGCTAAACAGAAGGTGTATATGTATTTCTTTCCCATAATTCTGTAAACACGTTTAGGTGGTTGTGCTTTTTTTTTTAAGTCAATTGAATTGTTGTTCAGTGGTTACTATGGATGGCCATTAACTTTTGCGGACATTTAATAGCAAGGAAGTGTATTGAAATCTGGTATAAAGTTGTGTTGATTATGTGGGGAAATTGCCTTGAACAGACATTTAATTAATTAGTAAACAACTGAATGCTATTTGTGAGTTGAAGTTTATTGTCTTCCTAAACATATTAACGATTATTTTTTAGTAGTTCACTTACGCAGTTAGGCGATTTACAAGGCCTGTTGTGTTGTTTCCTTTTAAAAGTATTATCAATGTTATTAATAAAGAAGCGTGTTGTAAAAAAATAAACAGTGAATGAAGAGCCTCAAATCCCTTTGGTCAACACCTTCCGTCATTCACCCTTGGGTGGTATTAACAAACCGTGAAAGCCCATTTCAATAGCGTCGAAGGAACCAGTTAAAGAGCAGATATGATACAAGAGTCGTTGTAATACTTAGCTTTCTATGGGCGCATCCAATCGTGTCTTCCAAATATGTACATAAAGTTGATATCTCCTTGAAGGACGAATCTCAACAGACAAAAAGACTTCACTTATTTCGGGAGATTGAAAATGGGTAACACATGGTACAAAGAAACTAAAAAGAGACGTAGACGGATTACGATTTACCCAACAAGATAATGCTGAACGACTGCCGCTGAGAAGGAAGCTGTAGAGTTCCAAAAGTTTCCGTGAAAAACTCAAGAAGAATGCTGGAGCAACTTGGACATAAAAAATAATAGAGAAACATCGAGATATTTTGAGGGAAATGTGAGAGAAAAGAAAGGAAAGGAAAAACAGTTGAAATAAACGTAGTCCATACCGAAAAGAAAGAAGGAAAGAAAGAAAGAAAGAAAGAAAGAAAGAAAGAAAGAAAGAAAGAGGGTCGATCCATACATTTGCGCATTTCTGTAACAATCGTGGACGGAACCCCATGCAGTACAGGTAAATTACCTGTTCTCTCGCTTTTTTCCCGTGCTTGTCTAGCACGCTTGCGGTCTGGTCTGACAGAACACAGAATAAGGCCTGACCGGGTAATCCGCCATCGCAGTCGTGCCGCTTTATCAGAGCGCGCGCGTGCTTAGCGAGGCGAGCACGCCGCCGCTACACGCACTCACATATCAACTGGCGCGATGTGAATGTCGCGATCGCGCGCACGGCCGCCTGACGTTTATGCAGCACGCATTACGCGCCCGCCACAGAGGTGTACGTAATAGCGGGGGCGTGATCTGCGCCACTGTCCGCTGCAGGAGCGCCCGAGCCCCGTAATACCGCACGTACGTTCTCCCACAGCACTGCAGCTCTTATACAGCGCCGCGGTAATGACACAGTGGCAGCCGAGAGCCGCCTTTTACCGTCAGGATCGTTTATATAAATCGCCAAACGAAACACAACCACAGTTACGTTTTGCTGGAAACTTCTATCTCTGGATGGTTACTGTTAAGTCTCTAATTAGAAGCAATAAAAACCCGTGCAATTCATTTCTTAAGACGTTTATATATATAGTTTGATGCTTTCCGCTATTTTAATGTTTATTCCAAATCTCTGGCTATTTAAGAAATGTGTTAATGCCAAACACCTCGGAATTATCGTATTTATCGGAGGGACAAGTTACACTAACGTGCTGACAGTGCCAGTACGCGCATGCGCTCTCGCTTGTTGTGGTTTTTCTGTTTTAAACTAAGTTGAGAGTCGAGTGCCATAAAGTGACCCATCACTATTCAGAGACGAAAGTAGCTTTTTCTAGCAGTCGAATGGCGAAGGACCGATATCATAACTTCTTCGGCGCAATCAGACTAGTCACATTTAGCTAGCAGATGGAACACTTTCGTTTATGAGTACGTAGATAAGATGAGCACTATGTTACAGGGTTACTCGTAAGTACCTGTGTGGTTCCCGAAAGCGGCTGAAAAAATCCCAAACAACTGCAAATAAGGCTCGCGGTCTAGAGGTTCGGTACAGATTTATTTATGTGTGTAGGTAGTAGTAGTAGTAGTAGTAGTAGTAGTAATAGTAGTAGCAGTAATAATAATAATAATAATAATAATAATAATAATAATAATAAGTCCCGTGGAGGCCCGGGAAAAGAATAGGCCTCCGGTATGTTCTGCCAGTCGTAAAAGGCGACGAAAAGAACAAACCACTAATAGGGCTAACCCCCCTTTTAGTGTGATTACTTGGTTCAGGACAGAACTAAAGAAGCCTCGGACAAGCCCCGTCATGGTCGGGGACGACGCTTGAACCCTATGCCCGCCCACAATGGTAACGACACTGCTAGCCAACTGGAAAATGATTTAAATCCAAATAGAGGTGTTTTGCAGGATATGCTTCCTGCAACCACCCTAGAAGGAAAACAAAGACAGAGGATGAGATGGTCAGATAAAGTGAATCGACACCTCATGTTCTGTTATTACCAAGCAACAAACCTAGGAACCAAAACAACTGGATACAGATCACAAGTATACGCAACATTTATTACCAGATACCCGGAATTAAAATTTTTAACAGAACAACGACTAGCTGATCAGATACGTGTAATAATAAAAAATAACAGGATACCCCAGTCAGAATTAGAAAACATCAAACAACAAGTACAACAAATACTGGAACAAAATAATGTGCAATCAGAAGAAGAAGAAAACACAGTAATGGACTCAAACATCCCAGAGCAAACAGACAAAGACCAACACGCATCAATTAAACAATCAGAGGAAAACGAAATCTCAAGACAGCCACCAGAACAAGCACAAATAGAACACGAAGAGACACACGTGTTAGATATAGAAGAGAAATTTCAGCTGACATATACAGAATACAAAGACACAAATACAGACATCAGACCATTCTTGCATAGACCGCCAAATAACCCACAAGTCGAAACAACAATAAAAACTATCAACACAATCATACACAACAAAATAAATGAAAATACAACTATGGAAGAGTTACAACTACTGGCTTATACAGGAGCACTCACTACACTAAATATACACACTAGGCAGAGATCAGAACAAACCAACACACAGAAGAAACCCACAAAACCAGCATGGCAACACAGGCTACAGATAAGAATAGAAAAACTGAGAAAAGACATCGGACAGCTAACACAATTTATAAGAAATGAAATATCAGACAAAAAACGAAAAATGTTAGGTAAAATCTCACAACAAGAAGCAATAGAGCAATTAGATGAAAAGAAGCAGAAATTACAATCATTGGCCAAACGACTTAGAAGATACAAAAAAAGTGGTAATAGAAGGAAACAAAACCAAACATTCAACACAAACCAAAAGAGATTTTACCAAACAATAGATAACACACACATTAAAATAGACAATCCACCAAACATAACAGACATGGAACACTTCTGGAGCAACATATGGTCAAACCCGGTACAACATAACAGGCATGCACGGTGGATACAAGCAGAAACAGACACATACAAGATGATACCACAAATGCCTGAAGTGATAATTTTGCAACATGAAGTCACCCGAGCAATTAATTCTACACACAATTGGAAAGCCCCTGGAAATGATAAAATAGCAAATTACTGGCTAAAGAAGTTCACCTCAACACATTCACATCTAACTTAATTATTTAACAGTTACATCGCAGACTCATACACATTCCCTGATACACTTGCACATGGAATAACTTATCTGAAACCTGAAGATCAAGCAGACACAGCAAACCCAGCTAAATATCGCCCCATAACATGCCTACCAACAATCTACAAAATATTAACTTCAGTCATTACACAGAAATTAATGACACATACAACACAGAACAAAATTATAAATGAAGAACGAAAAGGCTGCTGCAAAGGAGCACGAGGATGTAAAGAGCAACTGATAATAGATACAGAGGTGACATATCAAGCTAAAACTAAACAAAGGTCACTACACTACGCATACGTTGATTACCAAAAAGCCTTTGATAGTGTACCCCACTCATGGTTACTACAGATATTGGAAATATACAAAGTAGATCCTAAATTGATACAGTTTCTAAACATAGTAATGAAAAACTGGAAAACCACACTCAATATCCAAACAAATTCAGATAACATCACATCACAGCCAATACAGATTAAGCGTGGAATATACCAAGGAGACTCATTAAGTCCTTTCTGGTTCTGTCTTGCTCTGAACCCACTATCCAACATGCTAAATAATACAAATTATGGATATAATATTACTGGAACATACACAAAATCACACATTTGCTATACATGGATGATCTAAAACTTCTGGCAGCAACCAATCAACAACTCAACCAATTACTAAAGATAACAGAAGTATTCAACAATGATATAAATATGGCTTTTGGAACAGACAAATGTAAGAAAAATAGCATAGTCAAGGGAAAACACACTAAACAAGAAGATTACATATTGAATAACCACAGCGACTCCATAGAAGCGATGGAAAAAACAGATGCCTATAAATATCTAGGATACAGACAAAAGATAGGAATAGATAATACAAATATTAAAGAAGAACTAAAAGAAAAATATAGGCAAAGGCTAACAAAAATACTGAAAACAGAATTGACAGCAAGAAACAAGACAAAAGCTATAAATACTTATGCTATACCAATATTGACCTACTCATTAAGAGTAGTGAAATGGAGTAACACAGACCTAGAAGCACTCAATACACTTACACGTTCACAATGCCACAAATATAGAATACATCACATACATTCAGCAACAGAAAGATTCACATTAAGCAGAAAGGAAGGAGGAAGGGGATTCATCGACATAAAAAACCTACATTATGGACAGGTAGACAATTTAAGAAAATTCTTTCTAGAACGAGCAGAAACTAGCAAAATACACAAAGCAATCACTCATATAAATACATCGGCTACACCACTGCAATTTCATAACCACCTTTACAACCCTTTAGATCATGTAACATCAGCAGATACGAAGAAAGTAAATTGGAAAAAGAAAACACTGCATGGCAAGCACCTGTATCATCTAACACAGCCACACATCGATCAAGATGCATCCAACACATGGCTAAGAAAAGGCAATATATACAGTGAGACAGAAGGATTCATGATTGCAATACAGGATCAAACAATAAACACCAGATATTACAGCAAGCATATTATTAAAGATCCCAATACCACAACAGATAAATGCAGACTTTGCAAACAACAAATAGAAACAGTAGATCACATCACAAGCGGATGTACAATACTAGCAAATACAGAATACCCCAGAAGACATGACAATGTAGCAAAAATAATACATCAAAAGCTTGCCTTACAACATAAACTTATAAAACAACACGTTCCCACATACAAGTATGCACCACAAAATGTACTGGAGAATGATGAATACAAATTATACTGGAACAGAACCATTACAACATTTAAAACAACACCACATAACAAACCTGACATCATACTCACCAATAAAAAGAAGAAATTAACACAACTAATCGAAATATCCATACCCAATACAACAAATATACAAAAGAAAACGGGAGAAAAAAATTGAAAAATACATCCAACTGGATGAGGAAGTCAAGGACATGTGGCATCAGGATAAAGTTGACATTATACCAATAATACTATCAACTACAGGAGTCATACCACACAATATCCACCAGTACATCAA
The DNA here is from genome assembly GCF_021461395.2 of Schistocerca americana. Classification (NCBI taxonomy): domain Eukaryota; kingdom Metazoa; phylum Arthropoda; class Insecta; order Orthoptera; family Acrididae; genus Schistocerca; species Schistocerca americana. The sequence continues at coordinate 623,791,813 of NC_060123.1, read as the reverse complement.
TGCAATACAGTTACATCCAAACTTATATATACAACTACAGAAATCTGTATTTATTGACACTTGTTCAATTACCCGAAAGTTCCTAAATGCAATGTAACATATACCATACAGTTAAAAGGAAGTCACGCTTGATCAAGGTCCGTGTCACCTTCCATTTTTCACCAGATATAACGTCTGAGACAAGAAAGAAATAGTAATAGAAATGTCGCGAGGCTCATTTGAAGTCACTTTGGCTGCTTCCATGTTCCTAACACACCAGTTATCCAGCCGGGAAAAGGAGATCAACAGTAACATGGAATCCAAACCACTTTTGGTTTCTGGCGACTCCTCACATCGTTGAGAGGTGAAGGCTAGGTTCAAACGAAGAGTGAAGTATCCGTGATATGACAGCTACCTCTCGTTTCCGGGCAGGGGCGTTATCGGTAGACCGCCAAGTCCATGTCGGGCGTTGAAGAAGTAATACAACAGATTTTTTTCTCAGCCAATTTCAGATGAAAGAAATGTGGATTTTTATGTGGTACATCGTAAATTATTCCCGCTTGATCTCCTATAGTGTCATGGATTTCCGATCGGTGACGGTGGTACACGTAGCCTTCGAAATGACGTCTGTAATGGAGGTCCGTTCCTAGCAGACAGCTATCAATGAGTTTCTTCTAGCGCAAAATAAGAGAATCGCAGATATTCATATGCACTTGCACAGTATCTACGCACGGCTGGCAGTGAACCGAAGCATGGTCAGTCGTTGGGCGATTCGTTTGTTATCATCGCAACAATGTCGTGCAAACCTGTCTGATCTCCCAACCAGCAGCACACAGCTGTACGTCGCGTAATGCTGGAACGTGCAGACTCATTCACCCAACGTGATCGATGGATCACAACCAACTTCTTGCTGCTCAACTTGAAACGATCCCTTAGAAAATTTAATGAAGTACTATGCTAGAAAACTTCTTACATTATTTGATTTTCAAACAGCTGAGCAGAACTGAACGTACTCGGACATTTCGCTCTTTATCTATTCTGATCAACACTAAACTGACACACAATATTTTTAGCGCAACGCAATCTGACTTTCACTAATCGCTACAAGAGAATGGCCCTGACTAACATTAACCTATACGTTTCGCAAATCACTTACCTCACAAAAATCTTCGTTACTCTAACTACTGCAATACAGCGAGCGCTACTACTGCCAGCTAAATAAAAGATTCAAACTACTGAAGGCACTAACTATTGATAGGCATAGTTAACAAATGAAAGATTTTGATAGAGAACAAACAATGTATTTACCTTAATAGTGTTCAAAAGTCATAATATATATATATCAGTCCATGATATCAAATATTACAAATTTACTCTTTCTGATGGACACACGTCCAGATCGTCCGCTCTCAAAACTCCGCCATCTCTCTCCCCACATCCACCACTGCTGGCGGCTCACCTCCAACTGCGCAACGCTACGCGCTGTTAACAGCCAACTGCCCAACACTACAATAGCATATACTCCAGCAATGTGCTGTGTGAAGGCTGTGGTTGGTTTGCAGTCAGTGATTTTCATATAGAGCGCTACATGGCGTTACCAACATAAAAACCTAAACAAACTGGACGTTTCTGATGGCAGTGCTGACAAACTTGTCTACCAGCTTGAGGACTTCAGTCAGGCTACTAGGAACCTAGGGGGGCCACACACCGTTGAATACCACATCTGTACGGCCCGATGAAGGATGCGCTCAGCAGGAAGCAGTAGGTAGAATGGGGAGGTTATTGATGCATCTAAAGGTTGGGTCCGGCGTCGACCAGTAAAGAGGTACCATGCAGCCATGCAACTCCTCCCAGTAAGTCGGCGTAGGCCGTGGCATTGAACGTAGATTATGTTGAAAAATACTGTTTTCTAGCGACGAAAGTGCGACATAATATGGTCTATTGGAATAATGAATAAAAGCATCCTGCTTTTAGAAAAAAAGTGTTTACGAGTGCCTTTCAGAAACTAATGAGACAGCTCATCTATAGGTTGTGAGGAGTATGTTTGAGCTTCTACATCAACGCAAGCAAATCATTTACGTCGGTACTCACAAATTTTTCACACCGCCAAAAGACTACATACCTTACCTGATATACAGTGAGGTACCATATACATGCATGCGTGATTTTTGAGTTAAGAACGTGTAGACAAGGCATAAAACGGCAGTGCACTCGTGGAAATGTCATTAGTACTCAGGTGATTAATGTGGAAAGGTTTCCTACGTGATTATCGCCGCAAGATCTGAATTATGTTTATCGCACGTCTTGCATTGATTCCTGCGGTTATTTCACGCAGTGTTGCTTGTCTGTTAGCACTGACAACTCTACGCAAACGCCACTGCTCTCTGTCATTAAATGAAGACCGTCGGCCACAGCGTTGTCCGTGGTGAGGGATTAGCCTGAAATTTTGTACCTTTGGCACGTTCCTGGTATTGTAATTCTCGGAATACTGAATTCCCAAACGATTTCAGAAACTGAACGTGAATGCTAATTGAAGCTACACGCTTCGGGCGTTCCAAGTCTTCAAGATCTTGAGGCCATAATCACGTCGGAAACCTTTTCACGTGAATCATCTGAGTACTAACGACTCCTCCACCAGTGCGCTGCCGTTCTATGCCTTGTCTATACAGTACTACCTCACTCTGTATATGTGCATCGATGATTTTTGTCATCTCAGTGTATGTCAGGCCGTCCGGTGTGGCCGAGTGGTTCGAGGTACTTTAAATGGTTCAAATGGCTCTGAGCACTATGGAACTTAACATCTGTCATCAGTCCCATAGAACGTAGAACTACTTAAACCTAACTAACCTAAGTCTAGGGGACTGATGACCTGAAATGTTAAGTCCCATAATGCTCAGAGACTTTTTTTTTTTTTTGGGTACATCGGGTAAGGTCTGTAGTCCCTTGGCGATGTGAAAAATTTGAGCTATTTACACGCAGTCAAAAGGTCATTTATGTAGGTACTCACAAACTTACTCCTCAAAACCTATACGTGAGCTGTCTACGAGTGGCTTTCAAAAACTAACGCAACACATTGTGGGGATGTAGGACAAACATATCCGTTAGGACACTGCGGCGAAATTTGGTTTTAATGGGCTGTGGCAGCAGACGACTGACACGAATGCCTTGCCGGCCGGACTGGCCATGCGGTTCTAGGCGCTATAGTCTGGAACCGAGCGACCGCTACGGCCGCAGGTTCGAATGCTGCCTCGGGAATAGATGTGTGTGATGTCCTTAGAACTAATTAAACCTAACTAACCTAAGTTCTAGGCGACTGATGACCTCAGAAGCTAAGTCGCATAGTGCTCAGAGCCATTTGAACCATTTTGAACGAATGCCTTTACTAACAGCACGTCTCCCGTAGTACCTCTCCTGGACTCGTGACCACATCAACGACTGGACAACCGTGGCCTGGTGAGATGAGTCCAGATTTAAGTTGGTAAGAACTGAGGGTAGATTTCGAGCGTGGTGCAGACCATATACAGCCACGGACTCTAAATGTTGACAAGGCATTGTGCAAGCTAGTGGTGGCTCAATGAATGTGTGCGATGTGTTTTTATGGAATGGATGGGATGCTCTTTTTCCAACTGAACCGATCATTGAGTCGTAAGGTTTATGTTCAGCTCCTTGGAGATAATTTGTAACTATTCGCGAACTTCCTGTACCCATACAAAAATGGAATTTTTGTACATGACAATGAGCCCTGTCATCTGGCCGCAATTGTTCGCGGTTGTTTTGAAGACCATTTTGGACAATTCGAGCGAATGTCTTTGCCACCCATATCGCCCGGCAGGAATCCCACGCCTTTTGTCAGCTCAGTGCAAATTTCAGCCTGTGACTTCTACCCGTTCCTGAGGAAAATGGGTTTTTAATAGTGGGAGAGACAGGCTGAGAGACGAGCAGCAAAGTGATCCTATTAGACATTCATCTTTAGCGTGTGAGGTATGGAACCTTAAAAATAACGTATCAATGGATAGAGGATCTTTCCAAGTTCTGATACGTAAAACGCGCCGTGGCATAGCTGCAATAGAGGTCAGAAGTGTCATAAGAATTGGGAAAAAAAAGAATCATGCTTTACAAGCCGTCATATCAAATCAGTTCATTTATATGAATGCTTGGTGTCTGTTCTTTCGTACAATTAATCCGCCTCCGTGGGCAATGAAGCCATCACCTTAAGTACGGATCCCCAATACGCTCGACATCCTGCGGGGATCTCAGAGTAGCGAACTTGGAGGACATGGACGAGAACTACGAGTAGGCGGTAATAGGTGGGAACGTGGGTCGACCCAGGTGCAGGGAGACAGTCTGCTCAACAGCAATAAACACTGTGTTCGGGTGGCGCAGTGGTTAACACAACTTCCTAGCAAACGGGAGTTCCCGAGTTCGAATTCCGGTCCATTACACATTTTTACTAGTCTTCGCTGATTCCGCATTATGTCCCGATGCAGCTGACACCAATAGTTCCTCCCTTTTCCTTCCCTTCCCCCTCCTTCAATTTACATAATTAATTCATGAGGTAGGTAGGCAGCCCGATGGACATATTTCCAAAGCGCCTTGCTGGGAAATTAGTGCAACGATGTATTCATGTTTGCCGTGTAAAAGCCATTGCCCATATGGAGCAGCTACAATGAGAATTACGAAGTTGGAGAGACACACTATCCTCTGATGTGTGCATGTTTTCTCCATCTCTTTTAGTTCTTGGATGTTTGGCTACTAAATAGGAAAGCAACTGGAATCACTCAACAAGGGGAAGTCCACTGGACCTGACGGGATACCAATTCGTTTCTACACAGAGTACTTGCCCCCCTTCTGACAGCCGTGTACGGCAAGTCTCTAGAGGAAAGGAAGGTTCCAAATTATTGGAAAAGAGCACAGGTAGTCTCAGTCTTCAAGAAGGGTCGTCGAGCAGATGCGCAAATCTATAGACCTATATCTCTGACGTCGATCTGTTGTAGAATTTTAGAACATGTTTTTTGCTCGAGTATCATGTCGTTTTTGGAAACCCAGAATCTACTATGTAGGAATCAACATGGATTCCGGAAACAGCGATCGTGTGAGACCCAACTCGCTTTATTTGTTCATGAGACCCAGAAAACATTAGATACAGGCTCCCAGGTAGATGCTATTTTCCTTGACTTCCGGAATGCGTTCGATACAGTTCCACACTGTCGCCTGATAAACAAAGTAAGAGCCTACGGAATATCAGACCAGCTGTGTGGCTGGATTGAAGAGTTTTTAGCAAACAGAACACAGCATGTTGTTATCAATGGAGAGACGTCTATAGACAAAGTAACCTCTGACGTGCCACAGGGGAGTGTTATGGGACCATTGCTTTTCACAATATATATAAATGACCTAGTAGATAGTGTTGGAAGTTCCATGCGGCTTTTCGCGGATGATGCTGTAGTATACAGAGAAGTTGCAGCATTAGAAAATTGTAGCGAAATGCAGGAAGATCGGCAGCGGATAGGCACTTGGTGCAGGGAGTGGCAACTGACCCTTAACATAGACAAATGTAATGTATTGCGAATACATAGAAAGAAGGATCCTTTATTGTATGATTATATGATAGCGGAACAAACCCTGGTAGCAGTTACTTCAGTAAAATATCTGGGAGTATGCGTGCGGAACGATTTGAAGTGGAATGCTCATATAAAATTAATTGTTGGTAAGGCGGGTACCAGGTTGAGATTCAGTGGGAGAGTCCTTAGAAAATGTAGTCCATCAGCAAAGGAGGTGGCTTACAAAACACTCGTTCGACCTATACTTGAGTACTGCTCATCGGTGTGGGATCTGTACCAGATCGGTTTGACGGAGGAGATAGAGAAGATCCAAAGAAGAGCGGCGCGTTTCGCCACAGGGTTATTTGGTAACCGTGATAGCGTTACGGACATGTTTAGCAAACTCAAGTGGCAGACTCTGCAAGAGAGGCGCTCTGCACCGCGGTGTAGCTTGCTTTCCATGTTTCGAGAGGCTGTGTTTCTGGTTGAGGTATCGAATATATTGCTTCCCCTACTTATACATCCCGAGGAGATCACGAATGTAAAATTAGAGAGATTCGAGCGCGCACGGAGGCATTCAGACAGTCGTTCTTCCCGCGAACCATACGCGACTGGAACAGAAAAGGGAGGTAATGACAGTGGCACGTAAAGTGCCCTCCGCCACACACCGTTGGGTGGCTTGCGGAGTATAACTGTAGATGTAGAAACCTCTCGTACTGATTTAAAACAGTGGGCAGCTGATGTCCACTGCAGATGATCGCAATCAAAAGACGACTGTAACAAAAAAGTACTGTTTCGTTGTCATAGTATAACTCTGTGGCTGTGGATTATGTCGATATCTTAAAAAAATACATGTACCAGCCACTTTTTAATGTATTTTTATTTATGCCACGGTTTTGGGCTTTCACAGGTCTTCCATTGGCGTAACACATACTATTTCATCAATTAGTACACAGTTATAAACATCAACTGTCATTTGGATGCTGCAACTGGCCTAGGCACAATAACAATTTTGCTTAGCTTCCATCCTTCGCGTGTTGCGTATCTCCGATGTATTCCTCGCTAGGTGTACTTACTTTCTAAACTGCTCACTGTTCTTCCATTTTCCGCATTTATAATGGTACACAAACATTTTTTCAATTGTCTGACGCACAAAAAGCAGTGCAGTATCCGCCATGTTGTCAACTGATGTCCTTGTCTGCGTCTAAAAATATTATCTATGTTCAAAGTTTATTTTTACTTGCTGGAAGTACTATTTGTAAGTCAATCTTTTCAATGACTCAAGATTTCAAATTACTTACCATAATGTACCGAGTGCTGTCTGTGATTATTATAATTATTTAACCAATTCCTACTCCAGTTATTAAATGAGTAATAAAATGATATAGTACATTTTGCATAAAAAATTCATAGTACATATTTTACTCACAGTTGAAGTGACACGAAGAATAAACGCAGACCAACTACCTTACTTGATGGAGGACAACTATTAATAATTTTACACAAAAAGTACTATATTACTGCTGTTTTTCAATGCAGTTTAGTTAACCACTCACCACTGCACGCATTTAATAAATACACTACTGGCCATTAAAATTGCTACACCTCGAAGATGACGTGCTACAGACGCAAAATTTAACCGACAGGACGAAGATGCTGTGATATGCATATGATTAGCTTTTCAGAGCACTCACACAAGGTTGGCGCCGGTGGCGACACCTACAACGTGCTGACATGAGGAAAGTTTCCAACCGATTTCTCATACACAAACAGGAGTTGACCGGCGCTGCCTCGTGAAACGTTCATGTGATCGGACGCATTTCTCCTCCTTACACGAGGCATCGCGTTTCCGACTTTGATAAATGTCGGATTGCAGCCTATCGCGATTGCGGTTTATCGTATCGCGACATTGCTGCTCGCGTTGGTCGAGCTCCAATGACTGTTAGCAGAATACGGAATCGGTGGGTTCAGGATGGTAATAAGGAACGCTGTGCTGGATCCCAACGGCCTCGTATCACTAGCAGTTGAGATGACAGGCATCTTATCCACATGGCTGTAACGTCTGAATCCCTGAGTCAACAGATGGGGACGTTTGCAAGACAACAACCACCTGCACGAACAGTTCTATGACTTATGCAGCAGTATGGACTTTCAGTTCGGAGACCATGGCTGCGGTTACCCTTGACGCTGCATCACAGACAGGAGCGCCTGCGATGGTGTACTCAACGACGAACCCGGGTGCACGAATGGCAAAATGTCACTCTTTCGGATGACTCCAGGTTCTCTTTGCAGCATCATGATGGTCGCATCCGTGTTTGACGACATCGCGGTGAAGTCAATTTGGAAGCGTGTATTCGTCATCGCCGTGCTGGCGTATCACCCAGCGTGATGGTATGGGGTGCCATTGGTTACACGTATCCGTCACCTCTTGTTCGCACTGACCGCACTTTGAACAGAAGACGTTACATTTCAGATGTGTTACGACCCGTGGCTCTACCCTCCATTCGATCCCTGCGAAACCCTACATTTCAGCAGGATAATGCACGACCGAGTGTTGCAGGTCCTGTACGGGCCTTTCTGGATACAGAAAATGTTCGACTGTTGACCTAGCCAGCACATTCTCCAGATCTCTCACCAACTGAAAACGCCTGGTCAATGGTGGCCGAGCAACTGGCTCGTCGCAATACGCTAGTCACTACTCTTGATGAACTGTGGTATCGTGTTGAAGCTGCATGGGCAGCTGTACCTTTACACGCCATCCAAGCTCTGTTTGACTCAATGCCCAGGAGTATCAAGGCCGTTATTACGGCCAGACGTTCTGGGTACTGATTTCTCAGGATCAATGCACCCAAAATGCGAAAAATCTTATCGCATGTCAGTTCCAGTATAGTATATTTGTCCAATGAATACCCGTTTATCATCTGCATTTATTCTTGGTGTAGGAATTTTGATGGCCTGTAGTGTATATTCATGCAAAGGAATTACAGTTTTTTAGCTACAATGAGGCTTAAACTAAAAATAGTACTTTCAGAATCTACGTGTACAGTGAAAGTCACATTTTACTGGCAATTTTTCGATGTATACAAAGACGTCAGTCGGAAAGATGACAATACTGCGCTGTTTTTGTGCAACATAGACGCGGAATCGGAATAACAAGAAGCAAACACTTTTCGTTTCTATGACCGAGGCACAGAGTAGGAAATAAGTATATCTAGCGGGTAATATATAGAGCAAATATCTACTTGCAGATTGTAGTAGCTAAACAAAACTGCCAGACCAGCAGCAGCATGCGAATTGCAGTTTATGTTTATAACGATGTACTAAATGAAGTTTAAATTACGTACTACATCAACTGAGTATGTTCGATAGCCCGAAACGCGCATTGGAAGAAATAGGAATACGTACATAAAACGTGGCTAGTTTATTGTAATAGAGGAAACTATATGCCCACATCGATGTTAGTGCACTAGCACACAGTATTTGAAGTTACCCCTGCTGTGTACTGAAATGCTTGCTCGTTATCAGGCTGTTGGTGACTTTTTCTCGTCAAATGTTGTGACAAATATGGGTTAACCACTATGAGCATGAAGCGAATCGGCAATCAATGGAGTGGCACCACACGACGTCTCCTAAAAAAAGTACTGTTTCGTTTCATAGTCTACCTCTGTGGCTGTTATATCGGTATACCCTCAGTTGCCAAATTCATCGCTACAGTTTTCTGGTACTCTAAAAGGATTATTCTCTTCAACGTTCTCCATCAAGGTCAAATACTGAACTCTGGTGTCTATTGAGAGTCCAAAGAAACAACGTATTTGCGGCCACAAAAATGTGAACGGTCTTTAGGGTGGGTGAGGAAGAAAAATTCAGAAATGGTTTGTGACCCCTGAAGCCCACCACTCACACTTTGTCGCTTCGGTCAAGTGAAGGATGGACTCCGCGGGAAAGTCAGAAACACTACAACAATGATGGGAATATTATTGATGCAGTAAGAGATTGGGTGAGACTAAGGGCCTGTAGAGAGGTACCATGACGACATACAGGCCGACTCAGGCCATAGCACTGAATTACACTGAAAATTAGGGTTTTATAGCTAAAACAGGGGAATAATAAAAGTGCACGACGAAGAACGAAGTGCTCGAATTAAAAAGAGTGTAAGACAGGGATGTAGTCTTTCAGCCCTGTTGATCAATCTCTACATCTAAGAAGCAATGATGAAAATATAAAAAAGTTCCGGAATGGAATTAAAATTCAAGGTGAAAGGATATCAATGATACGAAAGTAATGAGAAGTAGCAGAAATGAGAACAACGAGAAACTTAACAACTAGATTGATGGTCACTAAGTAGATGAAGTGAAGGAATTATTCTACCTATGCAGTAAAATAATCAATGACGGACGGAGCAAGGACGACGTCAAAAGCAGAGTAGCAATGGCAAAAAGGACATTCCTGGCCAAGAGAAGTCTACTAGTATCAAACATAGGCCTTAATGTGAGGAAGAAGTTTCTAAGAATGTACATCTGGAGTACAGCATTGTATAGTAATGAAACATGATTCATAGGAGAAACGGAACACAAGACAATCGAAGCGTTTGAGATGTGGTGCTACATATGAATGTTGAAAATTAGGTGGACTGATAACGTAAAGAATGAGGAAGTTCTGCACAGAACCGGAGAGGAGAGGAATATGTGGAAAATACTGGTAAGGAGAAGTTCAGGATGACAGGACATCTGTTAATGCATGAGGAAATTACTTCCATGGTGCGTAGCGAGAGCTGTAAATGGCAAAAACCGTAGAGAAAGGCAGTTATTTGCTGGATGTATTCCAATCTCCGAGGATGTAGGTTGTAAGAGATTGTCTGGTTTGATGCGACCCGCCATTAATTCCTCTTCTGTGCCAACACCTTCATCTCAGTCAGGAGACTGATAACGCAAACAAAAAGCTAAAATATGGGGGATGAATACGGTGTATTTATATGATGAACCGAAAGGTATTGTTGTGAGGACTGGAAAAAGAGGTGATAACTTTACATGGGTTGTTCAACAAATAAATTTCGTATTACTTTGCGTGAGGCATAAATAGCTCGAGACAGCTTCCATTTCTCACCTAAGAGTAAAACATATCGTAGTAAGTAGAACTGGAAACTAGGTGCACGTAAGTTAACACTCATCTGAACGCATGTCTCACACCACATGGCAAGCGCCCCAGTTAGCACCCGAGTTGCTCCTGAAGTACGTATTCAACAAAACGAAAACCCTAATTAATCGTTTTTTCTTAACTTATTAGGTCTCTACACATGGGTTCCGAGAACGAATATGTAAGCGTATTAGACCAGCAACCTACCTACCTTCATAGGAATAATATTCGTGTGCCCCCCGACTGTCTAACTTTAATATCTTTATTCAAAGCTTATTTGGTCAGAGTCGGTACAGAGGTATGCCTCGGATCAAATAATGTAGCTCTCCCAAAAAACGAAAGGGGTTTGCTGACCAGGCCGCCTATTGTGACGTTCTTATTACCACCGCCAGTATTGAGAAAATGTTCGCGTTTGAGTGTGGAAGTTCGCTATTAGTTAAGAGTAGTTACGGAGTGCAGTCCAGTAGTCTAGACCAGTCTATTATCATGGCACTAGCGCCCGCCGGAAGCGCGGGTATGTGAACGACCTTCGTGGTGGCAGCCATCCGGAAACTTCGGGTCGTTAGCCGCAATTATGCGGGGATATTGCGGGACGGTCGCGTGGAACGAGAAAACCGGCTGTCGCATATCAAACAGGGCGGCGACCGCTCGCTACGTATGCGCTATTTGTCATACACGCTGAAAATCGTTACAACTGCGATGCCAGTAAAGGTAGCATAGTACGAAATTTTACTTACTGTGCTCATACAATATAGTCGACGGAGTACGAGATCATGAATTCCTAAAGCACCTGAGTGTTTTAAATTTGTTCATTGCTGTAGTTCAGAAGCTGCAGAATATATCAAGAAACAGAAAAAGTCAGTCGTCATCTGCACAAAAAACCGTTTATTTGGTTCACTTTACCGGTTTCGACAGTTTGAGCCAGTTTCCCTTCTGAAGATGACAGTTTAAATTATTGGTAATCTAAAGTCCTTTATTACAAAATCAATAAAATACACATATCACGTCTTTTTAGCGAAGTCACTCTGACGCATAGCAAGCATCTAACTGTCTAATTTCACGGCGTACATAGTATGTGCGACGACGGTCAACCAACTTCACCCGCGTTGACGCAAACGGTCAGTCTATCAGACACGCCTTAAGGCCACGGGGCAAGGGTGAAAGGTGCTGCACCTGGATTTACAACGTAAGTAAAGCGACTGAGGAGCTAAAAGAAAAGAAACAGGGAAATGTGACTGGCTCGCTCAAGTTCTTTGTAAGTGGTCAGGCCAGTCACCCGGTTAACACATTAAGAGCACCTCCCCAAAGCCTTGGAAAACATGTTGGACAAAACATGAAACATTAAAACTTTCATACGAGTGCAGCTAAAGTTACTTAAAACGGACGACAATCTGTCGGTAAATCTGTTACAGGTCTCGGGTCTGAAAATAAAACAAAGTGTAGTAAAATGCGGCACACACTGAGGACATAGACTGTCATATGATGGATGGTTTACAAATCAGTTGTCTGTTGGATATATTTCAACAATTATCTTCCCCTATAGTCTTTGCCCTCTACAGTTTACTGAAGCACCATTAAAGTTATACCTAGTATTAGTGTATGTTCCTACCCGCTCTTCTTGTTAATACTATCCACATCTGTCCCACCTCTCCCATTTTGTGGGGGGGTTTCTTCCCTTCCCTTTTCTTTTCTTTTCTTTTCTTTTCTTATCTTCTCTTATCAGCCTTCTTAATTGTGATCATTCTTCTACAGCGCAGTCCTCAAACGCTTCGACTGTCTTGTTTGCTTTGCTGAAGTACACGAATTACTTCGATACAATGCTGTCGTATGAAGTAATTCCATCATTACTACTTCGCTCGGCTAATCCCACGCGGCGAACGTCGGTCTAAGGCGCTGCAGTCATGGACTGTGCGGCTGGTCCCGGCGGAGGTTCGAGCCCTCCCTCGGGCATGGGTGTGTGTGTGTGTGTGTTTGTCCTTAGGATAAATTACTTTAAGTAGTGTGTAAGCTTAGGGACTGATGACCTTAGCTGTTAAGTCCCATAAGATTTTCACACACACACACACACACACACACACACACACACACACACACACACACACACACACACTTCGACGTTCAGATTGAACAGTAAAGAACGAAATTGTAAATTCCTTACGAACGAACTGCTCGGATTAAAAAGAGTGTAATTTTCCATTCTTGTTTTTCCCCTCTTGGTTTTTGTATATTACCCGTTTTCCCTCACAGCTTACTCCTATTTTCGCGGGAATTTCGAGCGTCTCGCACCATTTTGCACTGCCGAAAGCTTATCTAGGTAGACAAATCTAATGAACATGTCATGGTAGGTCTTAAACCTTGCTTCCATTATCAAGCGCAGCTACAGCTTTCCGGATGACTTTACCTTACGTAGAGCCAAAATGATGGTCATGTAACAGACACTCAACTGTATCTTATGATTAGAACTGGGAAGTTTAAATCCTGTAACTCAATGAATCTTGCCTCTAGAAAGTCGACGAATGGCATGTCATCAGAGAGTCGTTCTCGTTTTATTGCTGTTCACGTATGAGTCATGTGTTCTGAACTACGAAGGTATCTACAAGTCCTGGGTCGGTAATAAGCACGTCCAAGTTTCTGAAAATAAACGTGACTTCAAAACTTTGGTTCTTCGTGAAAGCTCGTCATATCGTAAAGTTGCCATCGTTTTTGCGGCAATTTGCTTCTGACCCCCCTCCCCCCCCCCCCCCCCCCGGAGATATTGTTACTATAATACATCACAGGTGCTTGAGTCCACTGCAGTATTTCGCAACAGAAAACGAAAAAAAAATTGCGGATAAAATTTGGAAGCAATGATATTATTTTGGAGTATTATACGCCTTTATCACGCTCCCTTCCCTGCACTCTTTGGCCCCGTGCCTTGTTTCACGCAATCGCCGGTGGAAAAACATCCACTGTGGCTGTACATCTGCAGCTCATAAATTTTTCACAGGGCTGCTTGTTTAGCATCCCCCCAGGTAACGCCGTTATTTATTGCACCCCTTGCGTATTGTTTCCTATCTTGGTCGCTGCATACATTCCGGCGTTCTTTTTGTATTTTCCGCGAGGGAATTCTGACAACCGAAACAATTCCTCATGCTAGTACATTCCAATAATTTGTCACTGGTCATTGTTCACAATATGAACAGCGGAGAAGGCATTCATTTTTCATCGCAAAGGTACTTCGATATGAAATTTCGGTACTTTTAGTTGTTGCACCCATTACAAATAAAAAAAGACTAATGTATACCAAAGCGATTACAAAGTAAAGCAGCCGACACTGTTAACTACGTTTCCTGTTACTTCTCTTACGAGACGTTATTCCACGTCTTGTAATGAGAGCCATGTGTGGAGTTTCTCAAAGGAGCGGCAAGAATTTAACGATTTATAAATGTGGCAGTTTAGAGGAGTACAACAGCCGCGACATGGAGTCAACCCTCATTGAAGATGGATAATTTTACTAAGAAGTACAGAATCTAGTGCGTCACAGTAGTAGTCTCTACTTTTATGCCACATTTTACCCGATAAAAATTCACCCTCTTGCACTCGTCAGTGTTCGGAAACATACTGCGATCATCGGCATGGGATATTTTACAATTAAAACTGCGCGGGTCTGATCGATTCTACGGGTTAAGGAGGTTCGGGTACACAACTGAAAAGTAATTAACAAAAGGACAGTGATTACGTCCGATCGTTCGTGTCCGGACAATCTGCCGTAAAACTAGCTTATTTTCCTTGCCGTAACATTTAGAAATCATGACATTGAAATCGATTCGTTGTCGGCTCCGTTATTGATTCAACCCATTGTAGTGCCTTTTAATCATTTATAATCTTTACTGAACAAATATAATTGCAACTACGACACCTACATCTGCTCAGCTCGAGTTGCAAACGACAATAGGTGGTAATACAAGAAATGCCTCTTCATTTAACATGCAGAAAGTTTCAGAAGTTGTAGAAGTGGTGGAGGCAATCTCTGAACATGTGTCAAAATCTTGACTTCTTTACAATCAGTGAGGAGTTTTCTAGTTACGAATCACTGCATTATCACTTACAAGAGGAAAAATCTAGTGTAAAAATAATGCAAAATTTTACCTATACTGGAACTGGTCACATTGATGAAAAACATTAGAAACCGTTTCAAATTTCAAAAGTTTTTCTACTGTTTTACAAATGGCCAGAGAAGAGAATGTATCCCAAACTCTAGTAGTATGACATAGTAGAGTGCTGTTGTGTGAAAGATTAACGGAGACACTTCACCACTCCATGTTTGGGACTTCCCACGGTTCAGTTCAAATGGCTCTGAGCACTATGGGACTTAACATCTGTGGTCATCAGTCCCCTAGAACTTAGAACTACTTAAACCTAATTAACCTAAGGACATCACACACATCCATGCCCGAGGCAGGATTCGAACCTGCGACCGTAGCGGTCACGCGGTTCCAGACTGAAGCGCCTAGAACCGCACGGCCACACCGGCCGTCGTTTGTTAACAACATTATAAATAGTGCATAAAGATATAATGACTTATAGAAATCGAAAAAATGTTTCCCTGCTATGGTGTCCCATGCACGAAAGAGAGAAAATTTCTGTCCGGATAGTTCTGTAAATACTCTTTGACAGAATCCACATAAGGAATTCAAAACTGTAATTTCTATTCTCTGCATGATCAGCTGTTGAGGAACATTTAAGAAGATCGTGGACACTCTTCTTCTAATACTGTAAAAGGTGCGTAAATACTCAGACATTCACTTCACATATATTCATTTAAAAACTAACTTGGAGATGGAAACAGTTTGTACAAAACCGTAATTTTTCAGTAAAGGAAGTTATACATTCCTACCAGATTTGTTCGGGCTGAGGGACTGAAATTTAAAATCGTACTTTGAGCAAAGGAATCTTGAACTCGTTTAACGGACAAGCATTTCAATTTGTAACCAGACAGCCGATGTTTTACCTCTGGGTAAAGAGTCATGAAGCTGGATGGTTTCCAACGACTGCTCCTTTCAGATGTCGTCGCACAAAATGCGTAAGGGGCACTAGGTTGACTACGTGCGCCTCATCTTGAATCATAGCGAATCCCTACAGCAACAAAACCCTACTACCATCTAAATGGGGTAGAAAGTTGTCTGTGCTTGAATGTGCCTATAGATGAAAATGTAAGCAGAAAAAGCAATATAGTAGATTTTCCAGATCGTTTAGGTCTATGTTATTTCACCGTAAGAATAAGTGTAGCTTGGGGATTTCGAAGTCAGTACGTTAATATACACATTGCTCTGCGTGTGTACTTTATGACCACTTTCCCCCACAGGTGGCGATGCGGTTGGCAAGCAAACACGAACAGGGACTCATACTAGCGATGATACGGTCCGCGAACTGGGGAATTACCGGGTCGCAACGTTCTGCCCTTTGTCGTCGTCGCTTATGTCGGTGTAACTAGGAACGAGCATCTAGGAAACATTATGGCTGGTAGCCTGTTGAAGTGCTACTGTCATGACCATCTACGGAAAGTGGTCGAAGGAGTGTGAAACCACGAGAAGGCGACATCGCGGAAAGTGGAGGTCGGAGGCTTATCCCCTATGTAAAGCAGCACAAGCGGTGATCTGTGGTGCATATGGCAGCAGAGGAAAATGCTGGTGCAGGCTTAAGTGTTTCAGAGCACACCGTTTAGTCCAATGGCTGAGTATGGTCACCTACATCTACTTCTACATCCATACTCTGCAAGCCACCTGACGGTGTCTGGCGGAGGGTACCTTGAGTACCTCTATCGGTTCTCCCTTCTATTCCAGTGGAAAGAAAGATTGTCGGTATGCCTCTGTGTGGGCTCAAATCTCTCTGATTTTATCCTCATGGTCTCTTCGCGAGATATACGTAGGAGGGAGCAACATACTGCTTGACTCTTCGGTGAAGGTATGTTCTCGAAACTTCGACAAAAGCCCGTACCGAGCTACCGAGCGTCTCTCCTGCAGAGTCTTCCACTGGAGTTTATCTATCATCTCCGTAACGCTTTCGCGATTACTAAATGATCCTGTAACGAAGCGCGCTGCTCTCCGTTGGATCTTCTCTATCTCTTCTATCAACCCTATCTGGTACGGATCCCACACACTGCTGAGCAGTATTCAAGCAGCGGGCGAACAAGCGTGCTGTAACCTACTTCCTTAGTTTTCGGATTGCATTTCCTTAGGATTCTTCCGATGAATCTCAGTCTGGCATCTGCTTTACCGACGATCAACTTTATATGATCATTCCATTTTAAATCACTCCTAGTGCGTACTCCCAGATAATTTATGGCATCAACTGCTTCCAGTTGCTCACCTGCTATATTTCTATGTATTCGCAGCACATTACACTTGTCTACATTGAGATTCAATTGCCATTCCCTGCACTAAGCGTCAATTAGCTGCAGATCCTCCTGCATTTCAGTACTATTTTCCACTGTTACAACGTCTCGATATACCACAGCATCATCCGCAAAAAGCCTCAGTGAACTTCCGATGTCATCCACAAGGTCATTTATGTATATTGTGAATAGCAACGGTCCTACGACACTCCCCTGCGGCACATCTGAAATCACTCTTACTTTGGAAGACTTCTCTCCATTGAGAATAACATGCTGCGTTCTGTTATCTAGGAACTCTTCAATCCAATCATACAATTGGTCTGATAGTCCATATGCTCTTACTTTGTTCATTAAATGACTGTGGGGAACTGTATCGAATGCCTTGCGGAAGTCAACAAACACGACATCTACCTGCGAACCCGTGTCTATGGCCCTCTGAGTCTCGTGGACGAATAGAGCAGATAAACCATGCCATATCCCACGTTGGCCCCATAGCATAATCAGCTATAACTGCAGCGGTCAGGAGATCGTCGGCGTAGGACCGTAGATCAATGGAAACGTTCGACAGCATACGTAATTCATCCGACCTGGCGAGACAAGGTTCAAGCAGCCGTTCACCTGGCTGATGGCATGCCCGGACGCTACCATAAAACATGCACCGATTCACAGACGAACGCCGGTCTGGGCTCTGTTATGCTACGAGTAATGAAAGTATCACGACAGCGTGGATTGCGTAAACATTACCTGCATCACTTTATGCTCGATGTGTTCCTCAACAGCCAGAGCACCTCCCACCAGGACAATAGTCTTCATCTCGAGACTAGAATCGTACTCTGATATCATGGCTCTAAGACCACTGTAATACAAGTTACGGTGATGCCCTGGGCACCAAGTTCGCTTGATATGGGCTGATGCAACATATCTGGGACGCTTTCGGGCGCCAGCTCCGCGCTCACCAACAACTGGCCTGTACCGTACAGTATCTGCTTGATCCGAGCGTAGACATCACGTACGGCTGCTTCAAGGAACCTACCGAGGCCTCGTCGGATCTACGACACGCACAATCACTGCTTTATTGCCCTTGAAAAACGGACCATCACGCCATTAACCACATGAACATAATGTTTAGGTTCACTAGCGTATTTTTAATATTTTCATTCACTGAGGTAACTCCTACCTTAGTGTAAGTATCCGTCAAATAGTCTCTAGGAAGATTTATTTTATTTAGTATTGGAAAGGACACCAGACTCAGTGTTCTGCCCATTAATTCTATTTCATGTATCCCCTTTCATCAGTAACCGAAATGCTCTTTTCGAAATTAGTATTAATTATCTAAACTAAAGTCACTGTCAGAGCCATGTCAACTGTCTGTCTGCTAGTCTGTCCTTTGAATATTACACAAAAAGTAATTATTTTACGGAATAAAATAAAATTACCTGTGACTGTCACGTGCGTTTTGAGAGGGACCAGTCCAAGAAATAGGCTATGTTAACCACAGCCTCACAACTGACTGGGAAGGACTTACATCAGTGAATATCAGTAACACCATCACACTGCAATGACGTTCACATTTAAACATTCCTTAAAATACTGTGTGTACGAATATCCGTAATTTCCCAAGCTCTAGCATATGAAGTACAGAGAAGCACAGCCACAAAACTCGTTGACATGTTTATGGAAATACGACGCATGAGAAGAATGCAGTTGTGTTCCCAAATGTGAACTGCTACCTACAGCTGTTCACCGTTTCACCACCTTCTATACTATAAAGGAGATGTTGAATAGAAATAACTGGTCAATTAGGAGCCTGCACATGGCCGGCCAACAGCGACGTAATTTTTACGGTTCCGTCCCTCAATCGGTAACAACGGAACCTTTATAGGATCTTTTAGATGTCCGTCTGACCGACTCTTCAAAACCCTTTTTCTCAGGAACGGGTAGACGAATAAAGTTAAATAAATTTAAACATACTAAGGTCTACGGCCGCTTGGTGGTATAGAATACTGAAGCTTCTATGTCAATGCAATCAAAAGATACGCCTATTTCATTCACATATTTTACACTCAAACCTATTCATCAAAACTTACAGGTTAGTTCCTGTTGACCTAGAATCATGATATTTGGCAAGGAGCAAGGTTTCGCGGTACAGACAAAGGAACAAATCCACAAATCCAAAAATTGTTAATTTATAACTATATGACAAGGAAAAAGTAGACCGACAGTCCGATAGCTTACGACAAAATACGACTGTTCGTCCGTCCGTCCGTCCGTCCGTCATTCCTTCCTTCCTTCCTTCCGTTTAGATCCGGTTTTCTCAGGAATGGCTGGACGTATATCCTGCCTGTATCAATATCGATAACAAAACTCTTCGCGATTCTCGATTTCCGGCCTGGATGAACTATCGATGTATATAATTAAGTTTGTATGGAATCTTCATTGCGCGAGTCCCGGAATTGTTTCTTAATTTGTCCCTGCAAATTTTTGCCAATTAAAACGCTCCACATCATAATTATTGTGAATATCACATCTGGAACAATTAACTACTTACAAAAATGTTCTACCTTGCCATCTCCATCTCAATATATGGCCAATCTCACATAATCCATCCAGTTTTTTGGGCGGAGATTTTGCCTCGAAACTTGCTTAACTGTCCCACTGACATCACCACACTACTCCGTTAAACAACCTACATCGTCCAAAATATACAGCAGTTTGAGCGGTCCTAACTCCAAAAACTCACAGCCCACACATCTTTAGCTACACTCTCACCGTAGCATGTACGTATTCTACACCACAATCATATTCAGATCCCATTCCGTCACACCAGCCACCGGAATAAAAACTGATACATTTCCTTTTAGACACCATCTTTCCCTACCAAACCACACATCAACCAAACCACACACCCCCCCCCCCCCCCCCCCCACACACACACCATTTGATAAAAAGTGGGTAGATGCCACTATGCAGTGTGGAATTGATCAATACATGCCAAGACAAACAGACCCGACAGTTCTTAAGGAGACGGGTGGGGACTCTGTGCAGTCAGTACATTATCAGTAGCAACAGGGTGTGTCGGCCTGGAGAGCTCAGTGAATTCGACAGGTGACATTCAATGACTAATCTACTGAGTAACAGCAATACAGTACTGAAATGCTGCTGAAGGATCTAATTTCACAAGTCGACTTTTTGTGAGGTGATTGGTTGTTTCTTCGCGTTTCTACCTCACAAAGCTAAATTAAAATCAGGCAGATTTCATGTACTGATGAACGCGGGCCGTGGATGATTGCAAAATGTAATTGTAAAAAAAAATCGCATTGTAAGTAGGCTGTTTAGATTTTTATATTGGTAACGCCACGTAGCGCTCTGAATGAAAATCACTGGCTGAGCTGTGTGCAGTCTGTGGCTAGTTTGCATTGTTGTCTGCCATTGTAGTGTTGGGCTGTTGGCTGTTAACAGCGCGTAGCGTTGCGCAGTTGGAGGTGAGCCGCCAGCAGTGGTGGATGTGGGGGGAGAGATGGCAGAATTTTGGGAACGGACGATCTGGACGTGTGTCCATCAGAAAGAGTAAATTTGTAATATTGGATATCATGGACTGAGATTATATATATATATATATATATATTATGACTTTTGAACACTATTAAGGTAAATACATTGTTTGTTCTCTATCAAAATCTCTCATTTGTTAACTATGCCTATCAATAGTTAGTGCCTTCAGTAGTTTGAATCTTTTATTTAGCTGGCGGTAGTGGCGCTCGCTGTATTGCAGTAGTTCGAGTAACGAAGATTTTTGTGAGGTAAGTGATTGGTGAAAGGTATAGTTTAATGTTAGTCAGGGCAATTCTTTTGTAGGGATTATTGAAAGTCAGATTGCGTTGCGCTAAAAAGTATTGTGTGTCAGAAAAATTATACATGACTGTGCTTAAACTAAGGGGACGTTTCATATGAATCAGTAAAAGGAATCACATTTGAGTTCCAAAGTGCAATCACAGAACAGCTATTACAACGACTGCGCAGGGAATTGAAAGGAATGGAGTACAACGGTCGAGCAGCATTTAATAAACTTTTCTCTAGTCAGTCCTGAACTATACTACTGGTCATTAAAATTGCTACACCAAGAAGATATGCAGATTATAAACGGGAATTCATTGGACAAATATATTATACTAGAACTTACGTGTGATTAGATTTTCACGCAATTTGGGTGCACAGATCCTGAGAAATCAGTACCCCGAACAAGCACCTCTGGCCGTAATAACGGCCTTGATACTCCTGGGGATTGAGTCAAACAGAGCTTGGATGGCGTGTACAGGTACAGCTGCCCATGCAGCTTTAACACGATACCACACTTCATCAAGAGTAGTGACTGGTCAATTGTGCCCGAGCAACTGGCTCGTCACAATACGCCAGACGTTTTCAGTTGGTGAGAGATCGGAGAATGTGCTGGCCAGAGCACCAGTCTAACATTTTCTGTATCCAGAAAGGCCCGTACAGGACCTGCAACATGTGGTCGTGCATTATCCTGCTGAAATGTAGGGTTTCGCAGGGATCGAATGGAGGGTAGAGCCACGGGTCGTAACACATCTGAAATTTAACGTCCACTGTTCAAAGTGCCGTCAGTGCGAACAAGAGGTGACCGAGACGTGTAACCAGTGGCACCCCATATCAATACGCCGGTTGATACGCCAGTATGGCGATGACGAATACACGCTTCCAATGTGCGTTCAGCGCGATGTCGCCAAACACGTATGCGACCATCATGATCCTGCAAAGAGAACCTGGAGTCATCCGAAAAAATGACATTTTGCCATTCGTGCACCCAGGTTCGTCGTTGAGTACACCATCGCAGGCGCTCCTGTCTGTGATGCAGCGTCAAGGGTAACCGGAGCTGATAGTACATGCTGCTGCTAACGTCGTCGAACTGTTCGTGCAGATGGTTGTTGTCTTGCAAACGTCCCCATCTGTTGACTCAGGGATCGATACGTGGTTGCACGGTCCGTTACAGCCATGCGGATAAGATGCCTGTTATCTCGACTGTTAGTGATACGAGGCAGTTAGGAGCCAGTACGGCGTTCCGTATTACCCCCCTGAACCCACCGATTCCATATTCTGCTAACAGTCATTGGATCTCAACCAACGCGAGCAGCAATGTCGCCATACGATAAACCGCAGTCGCGATAGGCTATAATCCGACCGTTATCAAAGTCGGAAACGCGATGGTACGCATTTCTCGTCCCTATACGAGGCATCACAACAACGTTTCACCAGGCAACGCCGGTCAACTGCTGTTTTTATATGAGAAATCGGTTGGAAACTTTCCACATGTCAGCACGTTGTCGGTGCAGCCACCGGCGCCAACCTTGTGAGAGTGCTCTGAAAAGCTAACCGACAGGAAGAAGATGCTCTGATATGCAAATGATTAAAGTGCGCGTCTGTAGCACGTCATCTTCGTGGTGTAGCAATTTTAATGACCAGTAGTGTACATGTACAGGGCTGTTACAAATGATTGAAGCGATTTCATAAATTCACTGTAGCTCCATTCATTGACATATGGTCACGACACACTATAGATACGTAGAAAAACTCAAAGTTTTGTTCGGCTGAAGCCGCACTTTAGGTTTCTGCCGCCAGAGCGCTCGAGAGCGCAGTGAGACAAAATGGCGACAGGAGCCGAGAAAGCGTATGTCGTGCTTGACATTCACTCACATCAGTCAGTCATAACAGTGCAACGACACTTCAGGACGAAGTTCAAGAAAGATCCACCAACTGCTAACTCCATTCGGCGATGGTATGCGCAGTTTAAAGCTTCTGGATGCCTATGTAAGGGGAATCAACGGGTCGGCCTGCAGTGAGCGAAGAAACGGTTGAACGCGTGCGGGCAAGTTTCACGCGTAGCCCGCGGAAGTCGACGAATAAAGCAAGCAGGGAGCTAAACGTACCACAGCCGACGGTTTGGAAAGCAGAAGCCTTACCGTTTACAATTGCTACAAGCCCTGACACCCGATGACAAAGTCAAACGCTTTTTGAATTTTCGGCGCGATTGCAACAGCTCATGGAAGAGGATGCGTTCAGTGCGAAACTTGTTTTCAGCGATGAAGCAACATTTTTTCTTAATGGTGAAGTGAATAGACACAATGTGCGAATCTGGGCGGTAGAGAATCCTCACGCATTCGGAAAAAAAAAAAAAAAAAAAAAAAAAACGTTACAGGACACGTGTATCTGGACATGCTGGAAAATTGGCTCATGCCACAACTGGAGACCGACAGCGTCGACTTCATCTTTCAACAGGATGGTGTTCCATCGTACTTCCATCATTATGTTCGGCATTTCTTAAACAGGAGATTGGAAAACCGATGGATCGGTCGTGGTGGAGATCATGATCAGCAATTCATGTCATGGCCTCCACGCTCTCCCGACTTAACTCCATGTGATTTCTTTCTGTGGGGTTATGTGAAAGATTCAGTGTTTAAACCTCCTCTACCAAGAAACGTGCCAGAACTGCGAGCTCGCATCAACGATGCTTTCGAACTCATTGATGGGGACATGCTGCGCCGAGTGTGGGAGGAACTTGACTATCGGCTTGATGTCTGCCGAATCACTAAAGGGGCACATATCGAACATTTGTGAATGCCTAAAAAAACTTTGAGTTTTTGTATGTGTGTGCGAAGCATTGTGAAAATATCTCAAATAATAAAGTTATTGTAGAGCTGTGAAATCGCTTCAATCATTTGTAATAACCCTGTACATAGAGACGCCGTAAGTCATAGTACGATGTGTGGCGGAGTATACCCTTTACCACTACTAGTCATTACCTTGCCTTTTCCATTCGCAAATAGAGCGACGGAAAAACTACCTATATCCCTCCGTATGAGCACTAATTTCTCGTATCTTATCTTCGAGGTCGTTATGTGCAATGTGTGTTGGCGGCAGTAAAATAGTTGGGCAGTCAGCTTCAAATGTCGATTCTCTAAATTTTTTCAATAGTGTTGCCCGAAACCAACGTCGTCTTCCGTCCAGAGATTCCCTTTGAGTTGCGAAGCATTGCAGTAACACGTGTTGTTCAAACCCACGGTAACAAATCTGGCAGCTCGTCTCTGAATTGCTTCGATGTCTTCCTTCAATCCGACCTAGTACGGATCCCAAACATTCCAGCAGTACTCAAGTATAGGTCGCACCAACGTCCTATATGTGGTCAGCTTTACAGGTGAACCACGTTTTCTTAAAATTCTCCCAATAAACTGAAACCGACTATTCGACTTCCCTACCACAGTTCTCACATACTAGTTGGAGCTCATATCGCTCTGCATCGTTTCGCCCTGATATTTAAACGACCTGACTATGTCAAGAAGGTCGGTAGTAATACCGTATCCGAACATGTAAGTTAATGTGGAAAAATGTTTGATCTTCCTACTCATCCTCATTTAGGGTTAGCTGCCATTCATCACACCAAATGGAAATTTTGTCTAAGTCGTCTTGTATCTTTCTACACTCACTCACCTTCAACATTTTACCGTACACCACGGCATTACAAGCAAACAAATGATTTGGCAGACAGGAGGGACAGCAACCTGCGGTTTTCTATATAAAGAACAACAGCGGTCTTATTACACTTGCATGGGGCACTCCTGCCGATATCCTTGTCTGTGATGAACACTCGCCGTCGAGGAAAATCACATATCTGTGAACTTATTCCACATGATCGTACCTTCGTTAACAGCCTGCAATGGGGCACAGTGTCAAATCCCTTCCGGAAAAACTGCGAACAAGAACAACAGGCAGATTCAATATTCCTAGATATCGTATGAGAAAACCCCAAGCTGAGTTTCCCCGCGAGCTTTGCCTTCTAAAACCATGCTGATTCGTGCACATAAGCTTTTCATTCTCAGTTAGTCTCGAAGCAGCTTACTATATTCTATGTTCGACGATTCAGCAGCAAACAGAAGCTAGGGATACTGGTCTGTAATTCTGCCGGCTCGTCCTTTCCAGTATGCAAATAGGGTAAGTCACCTGTACTTTTCCCCAGTCGTTTGGGACTTTGCGCTGGGCGAGCGATTCACGATAAATGCAAACTAGTTAAGGGACGAATGCCGCGGAGTACAGTATGTAAAATGGTCTCGCTGTTCTAGGCGCGCAGTCCGGAACCGTGCGACTGCTACGGTCGCAGGTTCGAATTCTGCCTCGGGCATGGCTGTGTGTTATGTCCTTAGGTTAGTTAGGTTTAAGTAGTTCTAAGTTCTAGGGGACTAATGACCACAGCAGTTGAGTCCCATAGTGCTCAGAGCCATTTTTTTGTAAAATGGAACTGAGACTCGATCCGGACCTGGTGATTTATTTGCTTTCGAACTCTTCAGTTGTTTCTCTACGCCAGGCATGCTCATTACTATTTCGTCCACACGAGAGTCTATCTGATTGTCAAATTACCGTATGTTTGTACGTTTCTCCTGTGTAAACGTGAGA
The DNA here is from genome assembly GCF_021461395.2 of Schistocerca americana. Classification (NCBI taxonomy): domain Eukaryota; kingdom Metazoa; phylum Arthropoda; class Insecta; order Orthoptera; family Acrididae; genus Schistocerca; species Schistocerca americana. The sequence continues at coordinate 623,766,328 of NC_060123.1, read as the reverse complement.
TTTAAAACTTCCGCTTTCGTTTTGCTGCCTTCAACTGCCACACCAGACTGGTCAACTAGGGACTGAATGGAAGCCTTAGACCCGCTTAGCGGTTTTACATAAGACCAGAATTTTCTCGGGTTCTCTGCCAGATCTTTTGCTGAGGTGTGACGGTAGTAGTAGTTGTATGCTTCGCGCAGACCCACGAATCTCTGCTGATCTTCGCTTGTCATTTGCACATTCCTTGAGTTTTTTTGAGTTGTTTTCATTCGTCCGCTGTGCAGTGGCATAGCTCTTTACTCCAAGTGATCTGGAGTGAGTTATCACTCCATACCCCGTGGCAATCCAAGGGAAACATCTGGGTTTGCCGAACGCCTGGAGATCATTATCTTTATTACGTTAAGCTCTAACAATGAGGTAGAGAGGATATCGTGCTATGGCCTGGGAGTGTTTTTCGTTGTTATAGCGCGTTGCGCTTCCATTGTTTTAGAAAAGGCTAAATGTGGAAAGACATGAACACTTTTTATCTACTGTAAGCAGTACATAATGCTGCAACAGTTCGAAGGTGATCACTGATTGTAGCAGCAAGACAGCATATTCCGTCATAAAACAGCATCTATGAGGCAATTATTTGTGGACTGTAACATTTCTGAAATGGATTGGCCTGCCCAGGGTCCAGACCTTAACCTAACAGGAAACCTTAGGGATGAGTTAGAATGGTGACTTCGCTCCAGACCGCAGCGGCAATGATCCTCGATTCTCTAGTTTCGGCTCTTAGTGGAAGAATGGCACTCACTCTTCCCCGTCGTTCTCTCACCTCAATGGAAACGTCCTTGGCGAAGAACATGCCGTCATGAAAGAGAGGAGTGGACATATCCATTATTAATGTCAACTAATAGTACATATCTCATCAAAAGTAACTGTTTTACTTTTCGCATTCTTTCTCGCGATATCAATATCGCATTCATTGCGGCTAACTACCCAAAACTAGTCACAAAGCTCCTGTGCATTACGCAGCTCCTGAACGTCGGATGGAAGACAAAGGTCACTATTCAGCAGCACAACACTAGCAAAAAAAATTTCCACCATGCTTATAGTGTTGGCATCCGTCACGATATATCGCTACCGTCAACGTTTTATGGTTCAAATGGCTCTGAGCACTATTGGACTTAGCATCTGTGGTCATCAGTCCCCTAGAACTTAGAACTACTTAAACCTAAATAACCTAAGGACATCACACACATCCATGCCCGAAGCAGGATTCGAACCTGCGACCGTAGCGGACACGCGGTTCCAGACTGAAGCGCCTTTAACCGCACGGCCACACCGGCCGGCAATGTTTTATGGACCCCCTTATCCCGACATCTCTGCAAGACCCAATTCTGTCCGATTATGCAAAATGCTGTTACAAACTTCGCTGAAGTAGTGAAGAAACGCTATCTCTTAGCACAACACGTAAATGCAGCCTCAGCTACTTTTATTTATATTAACAAGTCTATGTTAACGAGGACGTGTTATCAACGGCGTTGCATGTTGCGTATCCTGTGTCGACAATGCAAGCACCTTATAGATCTAGCGCCATCATTTGAGAAAATAACAGACTTCTCAAAAAGTACGGGTCTGGTACACGCATATTTAAGCAGCACCACGCGGGACAATAGGGGAGTTCCCATTTGAACAGCGATCCGTCTAGTCGTACAAATGGCTCAAATGGCTCTAAGCACTATAGGTTAGTTAGGTTTAAGTAGTTAACATCTGAGGTCATCAGTCCCCTAGACTTAGAAGTCCCAAGGACATCACACAACACCCTGTCATCACGAGGCAGAGAAAATCCCTGAAACCGCCGGGAATCGAACCCGGGAACCCGGGCGCGGGAAGCGAGAACGCTATCGCACGACCACGAGCTGCGGACAAGCACCTAGAACCGCTCGGCCACCGCGGCCGGCCACAACGAGTACAAGTTAGTAATATTTGAAGTGTTTTTGCTGCGGATATACAGGGCATGAAGGGTAAAGTGACGTGTACTGATAACTGAAATGTTATTGTCGACTGTTCACCGTGCAGTAAACTTATCTTTTTCTCTTTCCATTGTTAGGCGTTTTCGTAAGCCGTGAAGTCACTTTTAGCTCGATTATACAAAAGAGTGGTCTTTTGTCAAGAAAGAACATACGAATCAGTTACCGGTGGGAAAGCTTTGTAGCTGTTTCATCTCAGCAACTTATGGAGGTACGGCAGATGTGAGGCATCACATTTCTACGAACAATCATATTAATTCATTCGCGGGAACATCGACATCGAAGCCTATTTCTACTTTTATGATTAAAGAAGATATCCAAGAAGAACTGCTCGTTACTGGTGCAGATCTAAAAACAGTTCAAAAAGTTGTAGAGCATCATTAGTCCTTCAGTTCTCTTCACTGTACCATAAAACTAGATGCCGCAAATTGTCGTGACTCCGAAGTCGCCGCAAAGCCGTCTACAGCAAGGATCAAAGCTACAGCGATTGTTAAAGATATTCTCGCACCACACTCCGTGTCCGAAGGCATAAAACAACTGCAAGATGTTTCATTTTCTGGCAAGGGCATCGATGCATCGTTTCACAAGGTTGAAAAGATGTTTCCTTTAGTTGTCCAACGCATTACTGAAATTGACGGAATGCAACAGAAGCTGTTGAAGCTTGATTCGCTGAATAACGAAACATCGGAGAACCATGAAAAGTTTTGTCCAGGCGCTTTAAGACAACTGCAAATTCCATTAGATAAATCAATCGCTTTTTGTGGAGGCAGCATAATTAACAACTTTGGAGCGTTTCATCGACGCGGAAAAGTTGCACTTCTGTCACGTTGAACGATTCTGTTCGTTCGTCGTTGGTCCAGTTCTTACAGGATTTCTTTCCAGCCGCAGTAATGGAGTTTATCAGGAAAGCGATGAAACATATATTGACGGTGCACTCGTGAAATGGTCGTACAGGGAAATCCCAACTTCATCGCTACCTCGGAGATACTGTGTCCCATGGCTCGTGCGCCGACTTTAACACCACGGTCAGACTCGCTTAAATCTTGATAACCTGCCATTGTGGCAGCAGTAACCGAGCTAAAATCTGCGTCAAACACTTGTTGTCTTACATGGGCGTTGCCGACCGCAGCGCTGTATATGCCGTAACACAGAGATATGTAACAGGCAGGAAAGTCAAGCGCCAGTCGGTAAGGACAGGGAAGAGTAGGCTTTAAGAAGAAAGCAGCCAATCGCACGCTGATCGGCCCTCCCTCCCTCCCTCCCTCCCTCCCCACGAAGTCCAATAGGAGCTTCAAGAATACACATTTGTATAATGGCGTCAACTCTATTCACTTCACTTGTACTCTCCATGCAGCGTAGGATTGGAATTTTTTGTACTGATGTACATTGATTATGTTTTAAGTTCCCCTTTGCTTGCGACACATCCGTGTAATTGCGAAAGGTAGCCCGCCCAGTTAGCCGCACGATCTAACGCACTGCACACTGCTTTCCGGGCGGGAAGGCGTGCTGGTCCCCAGCACGAATCCGCCCGAGGTCTGGTGTGCCGGCCAGTCTGTGGATGGTTTTTAAGGAGGCTTTCCATCTGCCTCGGCGAATGGTTCGCCTTATTCCGCCTCAGTTACACTATGTCGGTGATTGCTGCGCAAACATTTTCTCCACGTTTGCATGCACCATAATTACCCTATCTCGCAAACATTGAGGCTACACTCGTCTGGTTAAGACGTTCCCGGGGGGAGAGGGGGGGGGGGGGGGGCACTGGGGACCGAACGCGCGCAATACGCCTGGGTCCGGTGTGGGGCGGCGGTGGGGTGAGTGGACTGCTGTGGCCTGTTGTGGGGTTGTGCACCACTAAGGACTACGGTTGAGACGAAGACTGTTCGTCGTTTCTAGATCCCCGGTTCAATACAACAGGAAAAGTTACGTTTTTTTTGTGGTTTTAGGGTGGTCATTAGCGCCCAGACTACGTTAGGAATGCATCGCGAGGCACAAGTTTAAAACAGCAACTAAAAGGGAAAGCACGATAAAAGACAGATTGACAGGCATAGGATTAAAAAAACAGCACAATCAAATGTCCTTAGACATGTTTGTCAAGTTGATAAAACGAAGAACGCGAGCAGCTGCTCCTGCTTCATCCGCTAAAATGGCATCTAGAGTACATGGCAGGCCAAGATCAAGACGCAGTGTATTAAAATCCCGACAGGACGTTAAAATGTGGCGGACCGTCAGCAATTGCCCACATGGGCAGAACGGCGCCGGCGCAGCCGTCAGCAGATGGCGATGGCTGAACCGGCAGTGTCCAATTCGTAACCGGGCCAAAACTACCTCCCGCCGAGAGGGGGCGTGAGGAGGACGTCCAAGCCGCAGGAAGAGGTTTCAAGCCCCGAAGCTTGTTGTCCGAAGTGCAGCCCAATCGGCATGCCACAGTGATAAAATGCGCCGACAAATGACCCTGCTACAATCTGATGAAGGGACACAACAAGAAGCTGTCCGAGGCTTGAGGACCGCAGCCTTGGCCGCAGCAGCTGCAGCTTCGTTCCCAGGGATACCGACATGGCCAGGAACCCACATAAAGCTAACCGGAGAACCGTCGTCCACCAGCTGCTGAAGAGAGCGTTGGATCCGGTGCACGAAAGGGTGAACAGGATACGGATCACTGAGGCTCTGGATGGCGCTCAGGAAATCGGAGCCGATGACATAAGCAGAATGTCGGTGGCGGCAGACGTAAAGAACAGCCTGGTAGAAGGCAAAGAGCTCAGCTGTGAAGACCGAACAATGGCCATGGAGCCGGTATTTGAAACTTTGTGCCTCGACAATAAAAGAACACCCGACCCCGTCATTGGTCTTAGAGCCATCTGTATAAATGAAGGTCATATTAATGAACTTCGAACGAAGTTCGACAAAACGAGAGTGGTATACCGAACCGGGGGTAACCTCCTTTGGGAGCGAGCTGAGGTCAAGGTGAACGCGAACCTGAGCCTGGAACCAAGGTGGCGTGTGGCTCTCGCCCACTCTGAAGGTTGCAGGGAGTGAAAAATCAAGGTGTTGAAGGAGGTGACGAAAGCGAACTCCAGGGGGTAGCAGGGTAGAGACATACAACCCGTATTGACGGTCGAGAGAGTCGTCAAAAAAGGAACGATAGGACGGGTGGTCGGGCATTGACAGTAGCCGACAGGCATACCGACAAAGCAGTATATGCCGCCGGTAGGTGAGTGGCAATTCACCGGCTTCAGCATGAAGACTCTCGGCGGGACTATTATAAAACGCCCCGATCGCACAAAAGTTAAGTATCTGTAATTTCCTTTTTGTAATAAAATTCATCAATACGACTTGTTTAAATGTTTGTCAAACGAAACGAGTATGCGGGCATCCTATACACCACAGTTTCTTTGGCGCTGAAGTGTAGAAAGAAACGATGTACGTTCTTTTGTAAAGAAAGTATCTATGAGTTACAACTTTTTGTTTCACAGAGTTTTCTTTACCCGTTTTAAGTACCTCCGTCTGTCTTTCGATATAAGAAAGCGGAAGGCGGCCATCACGCGCTCTCTCTTTTGCCCTCCGCTATCGTGGTAAGCTGTGTAAACGTCACTTGCACACTTTTGTTGAATAATTACGTTAATTTGATGTTAAATAGCCATATTTCATTTGAAGATCCCTTTCCTTGCTATTTATGTTGTATGTGACTTCATTACGGATTTTTGTAGTCCAGTTTCAGGCTGCATCGAAGAGAAGTTGCTGGCGCATTATGTGGTGGCCACGGACGAACACTGCTAGCATTCAGTAGCCGTTAATACCTCTGATAATAACTATTACGTCCGTGAGATCATTTTTATCGATCTTTTTCTCTCAACATCTAGGCAATGTTATTACGCGAACCGCGTAATATTCAGATCCTCAAACACCGCCGTCTACAAACGCACTCACCGGTCTCATGTAACGACGATGCTGGAAGGCATTAGAAAAGGGAGTAAAATTTTTCTGTGCCATGATTTATAATTTCAATAGAATTGCCTCCAGCAAAGCAAGAAACATTCATGGAATCTTCTTAACCAGTACTTATCACTAATTCAGTGCTTTCTTACAAGTCCTGTTTACTAGCAGAGATCCTTTGTCAGTCAAGGTAATCTGAACTTGTATCAAATCCCGTTACCGTGCCCTTTTCTGTTACAAACACACTGACAACGAGGCTTTAGGCGCTTACCTCCCCTTTCCTGCTGACCCCCTCTCCCCCCCCCCCCCCCTCGCCGTCGCCCTCGCGTAGTTTTACGTATGTTAATTATCGTAGAAAATATTGGATTCATTAATATGATGCCTTTATGTTAGTGAAGAAGAGGGAACTTTGCATCGATTCAGGTTTCGAATTCGTGTACCTGTCCTTTTCAGGCAGTATGTAACCGGTAGCAATTTGTTTGGGTCTGTCAGTCGTGGCGTCTTCGTAGACGGTGATGGAAGAAGAGTTTCTTAAGGAAATAAAATGTGGCTTGAACAGAAAGGGTACCTTAAAAATATATTATCTGAAAATTATTTCCCACTTTTAAAAACTTGTATCGCTTATGCAGATATCATGTAGCATATAGTGAATAAAGGCTGTACTGTAGAACGGACACGGTAGGGAGCAAGATTTCAAAAATGGTTCAAATGGCTCTGAGCACTATGGGACTTAACTTCTGAGGTCATCAGTCCCCTAGAACTTAGAACTACTTAAACCTAACCAACTGAAGGACATTACACACATCCATGCCGAGGCAGGATTCGAACCTGCGACCGTAGCGGGCAAGATTTCAGTTCCCACGCTGGCTGAAGCAGCCGGTGGACCATATGGCGTTGCCAGTGGACGCTGGTGTGAGGAGCTGTGGCTAGATTTGAGAACGCCCGTTACGTCAGCAGCGAGGTACGTAGGCAAATTCCAGTGCGAAACAACTAATGTTGCTTAATGAACATTTATTATTAAATGTCTTTTTCCAATACTGATATTAGAAGAAGCCTACAGCGCATAAGTACTTCTCTACAACAGTAGTCCATCGCCAAATAACAATCATATTAATAAATAAACGAATAATGTTCAAGCTAATGAAAATACTCTAAAGGCTACGAAATAACACGAGTGTAAGCGTGAGGTAAAGGCAGCGCGTCATACTAGCCTGTCGCTTATAGGATGAATTCCTGTCTACTTATTTCGTAAGACACTGTTAGTTTTCAGTTAACTTTGTCGCTATTATCAATTTTCTGAGAGCAGTTTATGGTGTTTAAAAATGGATGCCATTATGATGTGATCCTAAGTGATGAAGAGGGAAGTTTTATTATTCGGGATAACTTTAGTAAATAAGTACAAGAAGTAGAATCGCACATAACGGATAACCCGACGGCACTGATGCTGCTTCTGAGAGGCACATGAACTTCGAGAGCTTCTCCGCCGGGACCTTTGCCTTTCGCGGGCGAGTCTCGGTCTGGCACACAGTTTTAATCTGCCAGGAAGTTTCATATCAGCGCACACTCCGCTGCAGAGTGAAAATCTCATTCAGGTGGAAGGAATGCTACACGACGTCTCGGTAAGGTGGTCAAGGATGGATTGCGTTTCCATCCGATTTTTGCAGAGATTGTCTTACTGTAAGCCTCTACGGGCTCACTGGTTAAACTGAGACATTTGGGGAAGTTTACTAAAAGTGCGGATTCATGCAACTTGCATATGCTCTGTACGCCGATACCGCATTTTTGGCACTAAAGATAGAGACTGCCACCGAACTGTAAGCCGCAGTGCTCTATAACTGAACAGCTAAAACGCCAGCTCGGCCCCAGTTGCAGGTTGCCTTCCAGGGGTGATAAAAGTTTGGTTTCAAGTATTTCATGTAATTTGCTCTGAGCACTAGCGACTTCTGAGGTCATCAGTCCCCTAGAACTTAGGTTAGTTAGGTTTAATTACTTCTAAGAACATCACACACACCCATGCCCGAGGCAGGATTCGAACCTGCGACCGTAGCGGTCGATGGGTTCCACACTGTAGCGCCTAGAACCGCACGACCACTCCAGCCGGCTTCATGTAATTATTGACCACATTTAGGAATATCAAATCCTATCATAATGTACTTATTGCGAGGAATAATTTTCCAGTGAATGTTTTACACAACGCTTTATGTACTGAAGTTACAAATTGTGTAAATGTGTCGAGGTAATTTAACTCATTACGTTCTCACTCCCTTCTACAGGTCCCTGAAGGTAGTAACAGGAATTTCCGACATCCTGTATAGGTAAAACGGGAAGTACTGTTAAGAATCATATTAAGGACCATTAATGCCACACTCGAATAATGAGTAAAATCTGTGGTAGAGGAACATCACGAGAACTGTGGCTTTGAAACTGGTTTCAATAACGAGCTTATGATGGCTAAGGAAAGCAACATTTATAGAAGGAAAGTTCGAGAAGCATAGAATACCAGCACCTATGTCATACGGTCGTGAAAGCATTCAATCCTCTCGGGATGTGAGGCCGTGGTCCAAGAAACTCTTCCATTCCTGACGTTTCTTCCTGGACGGCGCTGGACATCCTCAGTGAGGCTCCTCCGCTGAGTCTTGCCGACTGATCGGTCGGACGTCCAAGAGCGACATGTATGCTGTAGGAAAGGGGGCGTTGTCGAAGAAACACCTGACGAACAGAGACCACCTTTGTCAAAGATAAAACTCAACTGTCGTATGTCGGCTTGTCAAAGATAAAATTGTCTAGCGAATCTGCAAGGATACTGTCCATATGTCGCTAAGTTTCATTGGCTCCTCTTTCCTATTAAAATTCTCCTCAAGCTTACAAATTTCAGTGGCGTCTCTACACAGTCGTGGATAATAATTTGACGTTGTAGATGAAATTTCTGTTACACAGAACTTCACTTCGTGGTGTCCTGACTGAAAAGCATGCTCTGCTACAGCTGCGATAACTAATTTCTATATGGAGAAATTCGAACAGTCGGCTCTGGACATAGTAAATAAGAACCAGCTCGCTGGTATCGGTTTGTAGATGACATTTGTGGTTTGGCAATTAATTAAAAAAATCCAGTTTACCATGGAAATGGAAAATAACAGAATATCTTTCTTGGATGCTTTAGTTATGAGACGGTCCCATGGAAGTTTGGAACACAAAGTTTTTCGGAAAGTAACACATACGGACAGATATTTGCATAAAAACTCCGATCATTATCATCAACAAAAGAGAGGCGACATTAAAAGCCTTGTCTATAGAGCCGAACGGATACACACATCGAAACACTTGGACGCTGAAATAAAACATCTGAAGCAGGCCTTCAAGAGAAATGGCCGCTCAGGGAAAGAGGTAAAGAGAATTTTGCTACCAAGGAACAGAAGACCGAAGTACAAGGATGAACCATAACGACGGAAAAATACAATTTCTCTCCCTTTTATTAAAAACAAAATAACGGATCAGATCGGTTAGATCTTACAGAAACATCATTTCTTTGTTGGTCTAAAGACCGGTCTGATATCAAGTCAAGAACTCCGATCTGTGAAGGATAAAAGCCCACCTCTGTCGACATCTGGAATATAAAAAATTCCGTGTACGTGTGGTAATGTTTACATTGGAACTACCAAAAGGAGCGTAAATACGCGGCTAAAAGAGCACAAAAGTCTTTGCTACAGCTGTTTTTTTTTTATTTTTCCTAGTCGGCAGAGCATGCTCTTCAGTCAGGACACCACGAAGTGAAGTTTTCTGAAACAGAAATTTTGTCTACAACGACAGATTACTATCCACGTCTATGCAGAGTAGCCATTGAAATTTATAAGCATCACGATAATTCTAATAGGAAAGAGGTGGCAATGAAACTTAGCGACATATGGACAGTAGCTCTCCAGAATCGCTAGACAATTTCATCATTGACAGCACAACATTCCATGGTTAAGTTTTATCTTTGACAAGTATTATCTCTGATCATCCCGTGTTACTTCGACCACGCCCCCTTTTCTACAGCACATATGTCGTTCTCGGACGTCCAATTGCTCAGTAGGCAAGACTCAGCGGAAGAGCGCCTCTGAGAAAGTCCAGCGAAGTTCTGGACGAAACGTCATGGACAGATGAGTTTCTTGGACCACGACCTCACATCCAGAAAGGTTTACAAGCAGCTCGTTCGAGAAGCGATTTAAATTCGTAATAAGGGAAACTTCCCACCTCACCACCATCAGATACACAGGGTGGTACATTGATCGTGACCGGGCCAAATATCTCACGAAATAAGCACAAAACAAAAAAACTACAAATAACGAAACTCGTCTAGCTTCAAGGGGGAAACCAGATGGCGCTATGGTTGGCCTGCTAGATGGCGCTGCCATAGGTCAAACGAATATCAACTGCGTTTTTTAAAATAGGAACCCCCATTTTTATTACATATTCGTGTAGTACGTAAAGAAATATGAATGTTTTATGAAACTTCCTGGCAGATTAAAACTGTGTGCCGGACCGAGACCCGAATTCGAAACCTTTGCCTTTCGCGGGCAAGTGCTCTACCAACTGAGCTACCCAAGCACGCCTCACGTCCCGTCCTCACAGCTTTACTTCCGCCAGTACCTCGTCTCCTACATTCCAAATTTTACAGACGTGCTCCTGCGAACCATGCAGAACTAGCACTCCTGAAAGAAAGGATAATTGCGGAGACATGGCTTAGCCACAGCATGCGGGATGTTTCCAGAATGAGATTTTCACTCTGCAGCGGAGTGTGCTCTGATATGAAACTTCCTGGCAGATTAAAACTGTGTGCCGGACCGAGACTCACCCGCGAAAGGCAAAGGTACCGAGTTCGAGTCTCGGTCCGGTACACAGTTTTAATCTGCCAGGAAGTTTCAAGTCATCCTAGTCGTAGTTCTTTTATAGGATCTGAGGAGAATACTACAGTACGTCGGATCAATGAAAAGCTCCGGGATAGTGGTGCGATTGTAGTGCAAGCGTATAAGTCAAAATCGGTCGTAGATATTTCGGGGCGACAGTACGTTGAAAAGGTCGAGCATTTTACTTACACCAACCACATCGAGAAAAGTAGGTATGACCTAACTGCTAAATACGTAGCGACTATTAAAAACCTGACTAGGAATACAAGTATGTATCTCAGACTTTTTAATACGAGGTCAATTATTCCGATGAACCCATCGGCTCCTAGACTTCGTGGTGTATTGAACCTCCATAAGGAAGGTTTGCCTATCCGACACATAATTAATTCCAGGAATGGCCCAGTTGTTCAACATGACAAACATTTGGCTGATTACTTGAATAGGAACTTCAAGCATCCAGTAAATTTCAGTATCTCAAATAGCAAACTTATGCAAACTTTTAGCCTTGACAATCCAAAAGGGTACTTCCCTGGTTTCATTTGATGTAAAAAAATATGTATGCAAGCATCCCAACCGATCAGCGCCACGAAATTATTAGTGAAAATTTAAAGAAAGATACTGGAAGACCATTAACAGTGATAGAAGAGGTATTGCAGCTTCTCAGATTGGTATTAGGTTAGAACTATTTTAAATTTGGGGATAGCACATACATCGAAAACCAGGGCTTGGCAATGGGATCTCCACTGTCTTATTGCCTTGCCGACATTTTTATGACGTTTTTTGGGCATAATATGATGGTCGACTTGTGTCTGGCGGTGACACCACAGCTTCACACTTGCTAGGTGGTAGCCTTTAAATCGGCCGCGGTCCGTTAGTATAAGTCGGACCCGCGTGTCGCCACTGTCAGTGATTCTAGACCTGCCGTGTGGCGGCGCTCGGTCTGCAGACACTTCCTAGCACTCGCCCCAGTTGTACAGCCGACTTTGCTAGCGATGGTTCACTGACAAATTACGTTCTCATTTGCCGAGACGATAGTTAGCATAGCCTTCAGCTACGTTATTTGCTACGACCTAGCAAGGCGCCATTATCATTTGCTATTAATCTTGTGATGCATGTACCGTCAGACCGATGTTCACCAATTACGGATTAAAGTGAAATATTCCCGAAGCTACGTACTTATTTTACTAGACTCAACTCCTTTAACTGTTCCAGACCTCATGCCAGCCTGCGTGAGCTTAAACGCGTGCCTTTCGGCTACCCGTCACTGTGGATTGGCTGTCTTGCCAGTCCACAACATAAGCAATTACTCTGAAAGGATAATTTTTTGGGCAAGATACGTGGATGACACAATCCTGAAAGAACCGTTATACATCATAATTTTAACGCTTTTCTAGGTGAACTAAACAAAATACACGAGAGGATCCAATTTACTATGGAACAGAGCCTTAATGGCACCCTTCCCTTCTTAGATCTATTGGTCAAAATCAGTGGGAACTCCTAATTTTGATATTTTCAGAAAGGCCACCACTTATGACTTCGCGATAGATAGATCGTCTAATCATCCTTTAAATTCCCGATCCCTGGCTTCTTGAGATAATGGGAACGTATGCATCCTGTGTAGTAAAGCCCTGAATGTGGCCTTTTTGAATTGCAAAGTAATACAGTTTATCATTCGTAACGCACCCCTGGTAATCTTTCTAAGAAAATCCTCGTCGTACCCATTCGAAAAGGCGATAAACATAACGCTGCTCGCACCCTACTCACACCCGGAATATTCGCTTCCCTACAGCCAGTAAATAGCGGATTAGCTATTGCGCGTAAATTCCACAGGATACTTTTCTATGGTAACTTTTCAGGCAGAATCGGCAAATGCTTAAGTTCTAAGAGAATAAATCCGGCCATTTACACTACTGGCCATTAAAATTGCTACACCACGAAGATGACGTGCTACAGACGCGAAATTTAACCAACAGAAAGAAGATGCTGTGATACGCAAATGATTAGCTTTTCCGAGCATTCACACAAGGCTGGCGCCGGTGGTGACACCTACGACGTGCTGACATGAGAAAAGTTTCCAACCAATTTCTCATACACAAACAGCAGTTGACCGGCATTGCCTATTGAAACGTTTTTGTGATGCCTCGTGTAAGGAGGAAAAAGGCGTAACATCACGTTTCCGACTTTGACAAAGGTCGGATTGTAGCCTATCGAGATTGCGGTTTATCGTATCGCGACATTGCTGCTCGCATTGGTCGAGATCAAATAACTGTTAGCAGAGTATGGAGGCGGTGGGTTCAGGGGGGTAATACGGAACGCCGTGCTGGATCACAACGGCCTCGTATCGCTAGCAGTCGAATGACAGGCATCTTATCCGCATGGCTGTAACGGATCGTGCAGCCACGTCTCGATCTCTGAGTCAACGGATGGGGACGTTTGCAAGACCATCTGCACGAACAGTTCGACGACGTTAGCAGCAGCATGGACTATCAGCTCCGAGACCATGGCTGCGGTTACCCTTGACGCTGCATCACAGACAGGAGCGCCTGCGATGGTGTACTGAACGACGAACCCGGGTGCACGAATGGCAAAATGTCATTTTTTCGGATGACTCCAGGTTCTCTTTGCAGCATCATGATGGTCGCATCCGTGTTTGGCGACATCGCGCTGAACGCACATTGGAAGCGTGTATTCGTCATCGCCATACTGGCGTATCAACCGGCGTATTGATATGGGGTGCCACTGGTTACACGTTTCGGTCACCTCTTGTTCGCATTGACGGCACTTTGAACAGTGGACGTTACATTTCAGATGTGTTACGACCCGTGGCTCTACCCTCCATTCGATCCCTGCGAAACCCTACATTTCAGCAGGACAATGCACGACCGCATGTTGCAGGTCCTGTACGGGCCTTTCTGGATACAGAAAATGTTCGACTGCTGCCCTGGCCAGCACATTCACCGATCTCTCACCAACTGAAAACGTCTGGCGTATTGTGACGAGCCAGTTGCTCGGCCACCGTTGACCAGTCACTACTCTTGATGAACTGTGGTATCGTGTTGAAGCAGCCCATGGGCAGCTGTACCTGTACACGCCATCCAAGCTCTGTTTGACTCAATGTCGAGGCGTATCAAGGCCGTTATTACGGCCAGAGGTGGTTGTTCTGGGTACTGATTTCTCAGTATCTATGCGCCCAAATTGCATGAAAATGTTAGACTAGAACTGACATGTGATTACATTTTTGTCCAAGGAATACCTGTTTATCGTCTGGATTACTGCCCATTAAAATTGTACACTACTTCTTGGTGTAGCATAGTATCACCTGGCGTCCCTCTGTCTATCTGAAGATAGAAACCTTTTGCATGTTTCCGCTTCCTAATTTGTTGGTAACCGGAATCTAAGAGACTGCTCTGTTACTACCCAGGAGGAGGACGGAACATCGATAGTCCACCCAAATTGAAGAATTGAAGGAGGGCACGACAGGTGCAGAGTTGAAGCTTACTATTACGTCTGCTGATTTGTGAAAAAATAAGAAATAGATGGAGAGAAATATCAGAGAAACTTGCATCGTGCTACGTTCTCAAGTGGGAAGAGCAAAAATAAGGAAATAGTTAGTGATATCCGATGTCCTCGTAATGAACTCACTTCACCAGTCTGAGCGGCAAGTGTATCAGAAATATCACTATTTCTAAGCATAATAGCAACAACGAATACTGTGGGAGTCGGTGGGGCAAGCGGAGGTGGGGAGGCACAGCAACACCAGTTACTAACCACCTACTGTAGTTAAGCAACTCAGAAAATCCAATCGCGGTCGGTTCGAGGATTAATGAGAGGCCATTACCGGCGTCCACGTCGCCCGCACAATTTACTGCCGCCGCGTGGAACTTAATGAAGTGGTGGTGCCGCCACATATGAGCAAACTCAATTCTAATGGCGACACGCGGCCAGCACCGCTACACACACGGCGCAACAACGGGCCGTGTGGGAGCAGCCAAAACTCCTGAACCGCTCTCGTGTCCCGTTAACATCCATAGCACACTGCTTATGGGTCGTGATGCCAGACTCTGGTAATGGGGTTTCCGTAATTTTTCGTATTTATGGTACGTCAAGTTCAGAATTCAACTGTCAGTAGTCCTGTTCGAAGCAGGTCTCAAAAATTCTTAAGAAAATAGACTCCTAAGTTTTCTGAGAAACTTAAATTCACTACAGTCAAACTGATTTTCTCAGTGGGTCACGTAGATCATTCGGTAGTGTCGGAGAAAAACAGGTGTCATGAAAAGCTTAGTGGACAGAGCCAACAAAATCTGCGAGCCGGCTTACTTACAAGATGAAGCAAATCACTTACGGTAAGCCTTCATGAAAAACGGATATACCAGGAAGGAAATTGTTTCGATCCCATACTTAGTCACGGACAGTATCGGGAAAGTTCTGGCTGTGTTAATGAACGGTAGGAAAACTTTTCCAGTAGGAGACCGTTTTGTTCTGGACTTCTGGCTTCTTTTCTTCTTTGATGGAGGGCTCAATCAATCTTCCGACGCACCAAGAAGATTAAGGAATATTTAAGAACTGCAAAACACACCCGACAACTCCTAGCAACACCTGTGGTATACAAAATTCCATGCAGTTGTGGACAAGTAATTACTGGAACAACGAAAAGAAGTGTAAACACCCGCTTAGCCGAACATAGAAGAAACTGTCGCTTAGGACACATCGAAAAATTGGCCGTAGCTGAGCATGTTTTTCGAGATGGGTATCACGAAATTAAATTTAATGAGACAAGCGTTCTAGCACGAACATCCCATTATCATGCGCACATGTATAGAGAAGCAATAGCGATTCACAAACACCGTAACAAATTTAATAGAAAAGAGGAAGTTTAAAAGTTAGACAAAATATGGATGTCGACGTTGCGCCAGCAGAATAACAAGCGATTACTCTTAATCGAGAATGAGGACGCCTTCCAGAGATAGGCATATCGTCGCCATCACGTGACATATAGTGGTGCCCTCTATGCGCTCTTTGAATGCGAGAGTACCTGGAGCCTCAGTGGCAGTAGCCAGAAGACCTCAGAAGATGTCTCCCGCACATGGAGACGAAAAGTTCTGTGGAAATTTTATACATCGACCACGGCCTCTCAGCCCCGAAGTTTCAACTGAAGAAAACACCGGCCGTGAAAGAATACACTGCATCTTATAAATTATAAACGAGATGATGTTCAATTACATATTGCACAAAATCTTCCAGTTTTTGTTGCAGTTTTAAAAAACATCAATAATTAACAATGTTCATAAAAATTGTGTTGGCATATATTTGGCTAATTAACACGGATCTAATTCTTCACCACGACTATTCGTTTTAAGCTTCGAAAGGTCGCGAAATGGAAACCACATCGAAATTACGATGAAGCTCTGCACAGATGTGTTGGGCATAGTCTCTAGTATGGCCGTCGATCGTGTCACGTATCTCTTGTTCAGTTCCGAGCGCACTTCGAGTGAGTAAAGATCCCTAGAAAATATTGTCTCCCGCGAAGTATGAGTACCTGCTGAGATTTTTCGCCTAATTTCATGCAACCCCACACAACGTTAACTGTAATACGATTTCTTATTCATGATAATCCTCGGCCGCGCTCTGCATGGTCAACAAACACACCCATTCATCGTTTTCGATGGGAACTGTTGGACCACCCACCATACACCCGGAATTGGCTCCCTCTGAGTTTCATCTCTGCTCACATGAACCACTGACTCTGAAGATTACGCTGGTCTGCAGCTCGTTGTCTGCGCCAAAATGTTGCGAATTGGTGGAAAACATAGACTGCCTTCTACGACGAGGGTACTCGAAAGCTGGTCCAAAGCTACGACAGATGTCGAAGTCAGAGAGGTGACTGTGTAGAGAAGTACCTGGAAGATGTAGCCAACCGTCGCAAATAGATTTTTTTTTATTTTCACTGTGGTTTCCTTATCGGGACGGATCGGACCTTGATAAACGTTGAGCGCTCGGGTTCAAATTATGTAGGCGTTTGCACTGGAGGAAAACAAAATGTAATAAAAAGATCTCTGGTTAGAATCTTGCTAATGTATCGTTTTTTGTTGCATTGCCACACTACAATGCTATGAAGTAAGCCACAATAACGGTCGATATACGGCTTCATTATAGAAAATTAAACGTTCTCCATAACATCGACTTTTGTGTGTGTGATGCAACGCTGCAAGATCCTCGGAAACTTCACACACACACACACACACACACACACACACACACACACACACACACACACACACACACACACACACGCGCGCGTGTGTGTGTGTGTGTGTGTGTGTGTGTGTGTGTGTGTGTGTGTGTGTGTGTGTGTGTGTGTGTGTGTGTGTGTGTGTGTGTGTGTGTGTGTGTGTGTGCATCCTAGCCAGCAAAATTCTCAGTAGCCTCACGCAGAGGGACAAAGTAGATAAAAGAGCTGAACGATGGCAACCTTTTCAGTTCAGACAAATGGGGGATGAAATGAGTGCAAAGAATGTCGCCTTCACTAATTTTAACATAAACTTTTTCATGGCAGTCGAGAAAACTTCACTCTGAAATATTAAGTTTCTTATTTAGGACTGTGTTTGGTGTACCGATTTTAAGTTTCACATTTCTCTCGGTGGCCATGAGAACTGTAGACATACACTGATGGAAAACAAAAATCATTACAGAAAGAAGGGCTTGTGCGACATAAACCGAAGTTGGTAGGAGTGTTTCTTCATCTGAAATGTGAGTAGACATCATATTTTGCGGCAGTCGCGTAAGTATGGCGCTGGTAGCACCACTATGAGAATGCAGATCATGTTAACTTTAACATTCACGACCGTTACAGCGCATATTTAGTTACCTTTGAGAGTGGAGGTGATGAGTTGATAGTCAAGAATGGATTTAAGGCGACAAAGACGCCATTATCAACACCTCACTGAGTTTAAAGGAGGTCATATAATAGGGCTAGGAACAGCTGGATGTTCCTTCTGCGATACCTGACAAGAGTTAGGCAGGAATACAGTTGAGACTTCTGAAATTTTCCAGGCGCATTTCTTCTTCTAATAATTTCCGGGTATGCAGCCGGATCCCGTAGACCAGGGCCGGGCAAACGTTGCACGCGGCTCATGAGCGCACACAGCTGCACGTGTGCTGCTCGCGTGCAGGCGTCGATCGGGGCTGTGGCGGCAGCCGGCAGGTTGCGGCAGTGTAGTGCCAGGCTAAGCTGCGGACGCTGATGCGAAGCGAGCACTATGTAGTGAACGTTGTATTTCAAGAAACGGAGAAGTGGAGATTTGCTATCTTTTAAAAAGTAATGGGAGAATCATTTCTTTCTTTGTGCAAAAACGTGAAAATTCGAAATGTTCAATATGTGGCAGTATTCTCGCTGGTCAACGGAAGTTTAGTATTGAAGGCCGTTATAATAAATTTCACAAGGACGAGTACAATTTATTGTCGGATTCTGAGCGGATGGGGAATTGACTGAGCTTAAGAAGAGCGATCTGACGATACCAGATGAATCTGTTGTAGTTGGCCGGCCGGAGTGGCCGAGCGGTTCTAGGCACTACAGTCTGGAACCGCGGGACCGCTATGGTCGCAAGTTCGAATCCTGCCTCCGGCATGGATGTGTGTGATGTCCTTAGGTCAGTTAGGTTTAAGTAGTTCTAAGTTCTAGGGGACTGATGACCACAGCAGTTAAGTCCCATAGTGCTCAGAGCCATTTGAATTTGTCGTGGTTGCTGTTGTCACGAGAGATCTGCGACTTTCTCTCATGATGTCTCTCATCTAACTGATCTAAAATTTTATGGAGCACTGTTTTCAAGTTTTCAGGAAGACAACAATAATAGCCCGGCGGTATGTGCAAGTTATAAGACTGCGCTTAATATAGCGAGTGCTGGAAAACCATTTGCTGAATTAATAAGTCTCGGTTAAGAGCAAACATCAGTGATGAAAATTTACGTAACTGTTTGTGTTTGTCTGTACGTAGAAATTTTGTTCCAGATATTAAACGTATTGTAAACTCCACCTGTGATAATTAAATAAAACGTATCGTAGGCAATAGGTACTATTTCAAACCATGATTTCTTTCAAGCACTCCTACTAACCTTATTCATTCACTCAATAAAGCAAGCTAGGAAACAAAACGCATTACAGAGGAAGGAGCGGACAGAAGGTATGGTGGGGATGGGAGATAAGCGGGTGGCCTGCTTGCCCTTGTGTGCACACGGAACACCTGTTAACTGCACGCGTGCAAGTGCACCGCACATGTGCAGGATTCCTGCCCGCCCCTGCCGTAGACATTCTGCCGCGATATTTCGGCCCAGAGACGTCCGGACATCATCAGGTGGGTACACTAGTACTGAAAAGCCCAGGTGCAGTCGCGGTATTTATCCCGAATCTCGCACATGTGAAATGTAGTGGCATCCTACAGCTCATTCGTCAGGTGTTGACATGCGCGGCATAGCCGAGTAGTACGTCCTGCCCTCGGTGGTGAAAGTAAAAGACCATCTAGTCATTGAGTATCGAATTACGCCGTCGATTCCACTGTGTTGGTATAACTTTAATAACAGGATTCCAATTCCAAAGAGAATGGCTACACTTCACGCCAAATAAGGAAGGCTATGCGCAACTGTCATTCCCAGCATATGGAAGGAACGCAGTTGATTTATGGACGTCATCAGCGTTCGCAGTGCGTTGCTTTTTGTTATGTGTCGTCGAAAGTACACAAATTGCTGGTGGACGGAAGATAAAAACCAAGGTTATTTTTCTTCAGTAAAGAACCGGGCCCTGGTTCAATCCGTTAAAGACGATTTACTACTGAAAAAAGGAGGCGTCTACGAAATTGGCCAATATATGCAGAGGGAGACAAGAACTGTCCATGAACGATGTACAGAACATGAAAGATACACCGATCTGCGACAACCGTCAAAATCGGCAGTAGCAGAGCACTGTATTTCATGGGACATTCAACGGAGTACAATGGAACAAAAATTTTAGCTCCAGTTTCTGGATTTTGGGATTCGGTAGTCAAATAATCAGTGGAAATACGTCTTGCCGATTATCTTATAAATCGGGACAACGGCTTTCAGCTGGACAAAAATTGGAACCCTGTTATTAAAATTATACAATCACAGCGGAAACGACGGCGTCAATCGATAATATCTAGACGATACTGTACTTTCACCACCGAAGGCAGCACGCACAACTCGGGTATGCCGCGCATGTCAACACCTGACGCATGCGCGAGATTCGCCATAAATACCGCGACTGCACCTGGGCTCGTCCATCTCCGGCGGTAATCCGGAAGGATACCGCCCTTCGATTCTGCCTTCCCGGTTCTAATCGAAGCGATAGGTCTATTCCAGGTGCCAGCCACCCTGCAGCAGTCCAGCCAGCAGCCAGCACCGAGCAGCGGTCCCAGCCAGCAGCCAGCACCGAGCAGCGGTCCCAGCCAGCAGCCAGCACCGAGCAGCTGTCCCAGCCAGCAGCCAGCAGCGGTCCCAGCCAGCAGCCAGCGGCAGCGGCAGCGGCAGCAGCAGCGGCGGCGGCGTCTCCACCGGCCAGCCAGTCGGGTCGCCCCCTCCGCCAGCAGCAGCAGAGTGGGGCTTCGGCCCCAGTCTCCTCCATCGTTCTCCGTCCCTTTTACTCTGTGTCTCTCGTCGCCTTCCCCGTCCCTCGTTTGCTTCTTTGTCCTGTCCTGTGTTTTTCCCCTTATCGTAATGTCGACCCCACCACCACCACTGCCATCATATACACATCCCCCTCCGCCGCCGCCACCACTATCACGTGGTGTGCCCCATCAACCCACCCTCCCGCTCAAGTCCATCCCCCCACTCCTCACTCTCCCATCTCCCTCACTATTTGTAGCCCCATCCTCGGCACCTCCCTCCTGCGCCTCCTCTGATCCCTTCCCTCCACTCCCTCCCTCTGCTCCTTCCGTTTCCGCGGCCCCCGCTAGGGTGAGGGTGGTCGCCTGGAGGGCCACGGCCCATGCTCAACTCTCCCCTTCGCCTTCATCACTTTCGCCATCGCCCTCACCATCTCCCACGCCGACTCCAGCACCGAGACCTGCCACTCCCCACCACATTCCAGTCGCTACCATCCCCCACACCTCCTCCGCCGCCGTCAAGCACCCCAGTGGCACCCCTGCCTCCTCTACTCTCAAAAAGGCTCCACCTCGTCCCACTTAACCATGGCATCATGGGCTGGGGGTCTCCCCGCCTGTCCCTGTCCCTGTCCCTGTCCCTGTCCCCTCCTCCTCCTCCTCTCCCGTCCTGATCCCTCCGCTGCCAGAGGTGCTTGTGGTATAATGCTGAAATCTGAGTGCCACGAGGCCCCCACCTGCCCACACTGTCGTCAAGCCCGCTTCTTACGGCAGTGCCCCAATCTCCAGTCCCCCCCCCTCCTGTAATACCTGTAACCTCCCTCATCCTACTTATTCCCAGAAATGTAAGGCCTGACCCCCTCCTACCACTCCTGAACTCACCGTTCCTGTCCGCCCTCTGGACGCCCCCACCCCTCCCGGCAATTCCCTTCGCCCACCCCTACCGCTGAGGACATCATCAGATTCCTCACCATCGTCCTCCAAGATGTTCACCCATTTCAGCGCCCCCACACCCTCCAACAGATATCCGTCACTGCCCGTTCCGTTTTCCACTTAAAAATGTATGCCACCTACTCAAACAACCAGGCCTGTTTCACCTTCTCCCATCTTGACACCATTGTCGAAAAGGATATGGTGCTGTCACGCCATGACAGGGATTTAAACAACATCCGGTCCCTTCCCGCCAATAAGAACCTCTTCCTGCACACCCTTGCCACCCACCACATGGATGCCTTCCTCCTCAATGAAACCTTCCTCCTACCTGCGACTGTAGCAGCAGCGCGGCTCCGCACTGAAGCGCCTAGAACCGCTCGGCCACAGCGACCGGAGCTGCAGGTACAGACGGTGCACCAATTTCAGCAGCAGATAACCCCACAACCGCACAGCTCTTGGCCAAGCGCATTGTAACGTGCATTCCGCCGACCCCAAACCACAGCCATTTGCGACTCCAATGATTTTCGCTTGACACCATTGAAGGGCGGGATGGGTGTCTGTTGTGTTTTCTGATGTATGCTGGTTCTGCCATCCTGCCAGTGACGGCCCGGTGTTTGTTAGGATGACGCAACTTGACGGCCTTTACAGGGGACAGGCTTTGGTGGGCGGATGTGAAGACCGCAGTTTCTGTAGTAAAAATCGCGGCAAAGTGGCAGTCGAGAATCTGGCGTGTTTACACCTAAGATGGGTGTGTGACAGCCGTCTTGGCAGCAGCAGAATCGTCCTAGTTTCGGCACTGACCAACAGATGGCGGTTCTTTAAAATGAATACGGTCAGTTTAGCGTCCATCCACGTGACGGGGAAACTTAACGGCCGGCACGCTGGCTCATGGGGCGATTTCTCCGCGCCGCTTTTAGCACACAGCTAATGTAAAATATAGAAATCAATAAAAACTGATCCCAATGTGGCACAATGGAGCTTGTAGGCTCATTTTAAAGCAGAAAATTAGCCGGTTGTGCTCTTATAAACGCACCTCCAGTCGCCCCGGTAGTTTCTGAATTATTAAAATATTCAATTAATTATAAATAAGACTGTGAATTGGACATCTTGGACGCTTTGACAAAATTTTACGAACGAGGTGTGAAATGAAAAGTCTGAATGAATAGTATTAAGATATCTATGTAACTTTTTTTAACATGTTCTAAAAATTCGAATGAGGAGCCAAAATGCTGTTTTCGTGATTAAAAATGCAGAATATTGATAAATAAAAAATAGGAACTATAAAGATAGCGGCAGTACGGAAAAGTAGACAAAGAAATATTACCATTGTATTATCTATTTTATTTATGCATTGAAAGTATTTTAAATAATGAAAAGTTCTATATGAAGAACACAAATTTTAATAATACGAGAATAAGATCCCGTACAGAAATTCTAATGATGAATCTGAATTCAGAGGAAAATTTCCGTCTGGATAGAAGTGTTACATGCATTTTATTGCATCTATATTAATGAAGTCAAATCAAGTTTTTTGTTGCACATAAAATTTAGAGTGTTCAAACCGAGGGCTTTTAAGGCCGCCCGTTTTCTGTGATGGGGGCAGTCATTCAGTTGAGTTGAAAAGGGTAGCACGTGTGACATATTTTAAGTCCAATTCGTGCACGGACTTCAGTCATTTTCGGACAGCAAAGTCGCGTGAAACTTGTGATTTTCAGCAGTTGGGTGATGCTGGACTTTAACTCTGAGATCACTAAGTTCAACTAGTGCGCGAAATTTTCACAAACGCACCACCGAGAATTCTTCAAAGTCCATCACGAGTTCGCGGTACGAAAATATTCTATGTCCCACAGCTCTTGTTCAGTTTGCGGTTGGACTTCAGATTGTGTTTATTATTATTTTTCGAGAAGTATTCTCCGCTCAGAACTTCGTTCATCTTCGAGGTTTCAGCTATTTTAAAAGAAACATTAAGTGAATAATTGCTGAATAATTGTGGTTAATATTGGAGTGGCGCTGTTGAACTAACCCGGTCAATATCTGAGGTCAAATCAAGAACACTTTACAGTATTTCAGTCAAATCTGTCCTGAACAAGTTAAAATAAACTTCAATTAGTTGAAACTGTATTGTTAGCAGGCAGGAATAATTTTTAGTGAAAACGTTTGGTTTTATAAACTTGACATCAATTTAAAATTACTGGGGATTGTGCAGCAGATGTGGTTGGCGCCCCTCAGACCTAACGTAGCCAATTTAGTTAATAATTCCAACCACATTTTACTGAACCCCAAGGGGATGCATTCTATGTACGTGCTTGGGTGACGATTTTACTTTTTTTTCCGTGCAGAAGCTGGTGGGGGCTCGAGCCCTCTGGTTTTACTAGATCACTGGGTGATCACAATAATTTTAGTTCAGTGTGTTTCTCCCGATCTCGCGCATAGAGAGAAACCGTAGCACGTCGCAAATGGTTTTCTCGACACCAGTGAAGCTCGCTAATGGGTATTTCTAGTCCGTAGTAGCTCGCAGCCTGCAACCAACCTGTCTGCGCGCTGGACACACTGGACCTACACCTGGAATTACGGTCTGGGCGCGATTTCTCATGGCAGTAGGAGCACTCCAGTGGTTATCCCACGCACCCTGACTGCAACGAACTTTGTACGACAAACTGATGATTCGATCTCTTGTGATGCTATTCGTGAGCAGCACTGCAGGGCGTGTTTCCCACCGGGATAACTCTTGTCCACATTCTGCAGTTGTAACCCAGCGCTCTCTACAGAGTGTCGACACGATGGTTTGACCTGCTTGATAACCAGATCTGTATCCAATCGAGCACTTGTGGAACATCATCGGGCAACAACTCCACCGTTATTCACAAACAAAATTAGCCATCCCTGTATCGACGATCAAGTGCAACAAGCGTGGAACCCCACCGCATAAACTGACATCCGGCACTAGTACAAACAATGCATACATTTTCGAATGTTTGCGTTCAACATTCTGGCGGTTGCACAGATTATTAATGGACCAGAATTTCGTATTTGCTACGGATTTTCTCGCGCTTACATCAGCATCAGCTCTTGCGATGTTAGTAACTTAAATCTGTTACCTAGACACATGTAATCCCGAAATTTCACTAGTCTAAATAATTATCTTTTGGTAGTGTGATTTTTTCCGGCAGTGTAAATAACGTAATTTTAATCATTAATAGAACACAGTATAGTAGTAATTATGCATGATATATTTGGTAAATGCGAAATAAAGTACACAGAACCGATATCTATGATAGTTCCATTCAGGATAGAGCCGTGTAAGACCTCTTGTTGCTGACATGGGTATCGTATGAAGTCCGATTTCATTCATTCATAATGGCAAGTGTGTCGGGCACGACTTTAATTTTAACATATGCAAACAGAAAGACGCAACTCACAACCGTTTTCGAGAAAATCGAGTTGGAAAATTTTGGAAGTGCTTATACGTTTCGTATGGTCGCTAGCATTCACATCGTCCGCAATCGAGGGAGTAAGTGTTTGTTTTCTGTTAGATGATTTACTCCGGGTGTTGCAGTCGTTTTATAAAGTTCTTCGCCTGCCTGAAGAAAAAGTACCGCCAGCGAGATTCAATCCAAACCAGAGACAGGTTCTAGAGTACCTGCATAAAAATTCAATCAATTGTACGTCAGTATTTGGTGACATACATTTATATGTGGTATGTCGCGAAATTGTGTGACGTGCGAAAAGGAATTATGAATATAAACCCACTTTGTTTCGCAAAGGAGTCATTGAATTTTTGCAAGCGCATGGGTTATTCAGCGTTCACTACATGTACTCCACGCTGTAAAAATTATTGCTCTCTGTCATTTCTCCGATCAGTATCATCGTGATTCGCTCATTATCGATAGGTTACACATGTCACAAATATAAATAATGTCACTAACAAAAAAAAGAAAATAAAGAACTTAGAAATAAAATGGGTGTATTGATTTGATTGAGTTTCCAGGCTGCATAGGAAAAAACTCTCCCCTTTTTCAGAGTAAAGATTTCGAAAATAATTAAATACAGATAACTGTCACAGCAATAACAAACCGGCTGTTAGAATTACATGGGAATGAAATAAAAAGCAAAAGTGCTGACAGCGAAATTCTATCCATATACTTCGGAGCCGACCGAGTAAGTCACGCTTATATGGGCCTACTTTGTAGGCGTCTCTAGTTAGCAAGAAGTGCACGGTTATGAAACGAATGCCATTTTGGCTCTGAGCACTATGGGACTTGACTTCTGAGGTCATCAGTCCCCTAGAACGTAGAACTACTTAAACCTAACTAACCTAAGGACATCACACACATCCATGCCCGAGGCAGGATTCGAGCCTGCGACCGTAGCGGTCACGCGGTTCCAGACTCAATCGCCTACAACCGCACGGCCACACCGGCCGGCTCAAACTCCATTTTTCAACAGCGGTTGACAGTTGCGTTCATCTGTTTACATCTACTGAAGTTCTGGTACGCCGTACACAACATGTCAACATGAATAAAATTGCTGAGGGAAAGTTAGCAGTCTCATTGCGAGCTTGAATGGTCATGCTACTTCAGTTCTATGACAAAGTTCGTCATTAATAACGGCTGGTGCCTGGTAACGTACGAGACTGTTCGTAACCCATACCCATACGATTTCGACTCTTGAGGGGCAAGGAGAAAGTCATGGTCAGGCCAACATGGTATAAAAAGAGTAGCGATTCGTTTCTGATCACAGTCGATGCTTCTTCTGTTGGTGGCAAACAACACTTTGTTAACACTATTCTTTCTGTTTGGTCTAATTTGGAGTATTGTGTATCTGAGGAACCTTTTGCGCAAGGTTATTTGACCCTTTTGCATTGTTATAGGCACGTCCTGGCCTGCAGGCGACCTTGAATGTGTTGCGGAAGACCTAAATCGCGGAATCGCTCCACTAGTAATACTAGGTGATGGCGATTGACTTTCTAATGGGGCTCCCACAGGGTTTTCACTCGCAGCGGATGCCCCTGCAGCTCCGAATAGGTACGCTGGCATGCGCGACAGCGGCACTTCCCATCCGTCGTCTAGTTGAGATTGTGAAGAGTCTTCACTTCTCCTGAGCTCCGGCAAAGAATTGTGTTATGTTCATCAGCTTGGGTTTGCTGAGGATTATTGGTAAGGCTTTCATAGTCTGCTCTTCTGAATCCCACAGCGGGACGGAGATTGTATTATTCGTTGGATATTGCAGGATGGCGTACAAACGTCGTAATAATACCCACCTAAGGTGTAGACAGAATTCATATGAACATTTACAATGCCAATGGACTTTCTCCTTGCATACCTTGTGTACAAGCCTATATTTATGTCTACCCTGATCAGGAGACCTCACTACCCGTGAGGTCATTTTCTAGGATCGCCTTCGGCTGTGCGTCTGAGCTATGACTTCTGGGGTTCTTCTATTGAGGTTCTGATAATTGTACCACAATTGACTGTAGCGACCTTGCCTAAAGTCACAATGTATGGAAATACATGACGAAGTACAGGATTAACATATTGCTTTGCATTATTTTGTTTAATGATTGTGACATGGGTATCTCCAAGATAGGGCTCAGTCAATGGGCTTACCATGTCCGATGTCAATGGATGCAGAACTAAAGCACTTCTGCTTTACATTACCAGTGATTTGCACACCAACACGCTAATCGTTGGGCCTGTACAATTATTACGAAGGCAATCTAGCAGACTTCGTTGCCGAAGAAGCTTTCAAACAGGGACACGCCCATCATGGTGATGTGCACAGAACCGCGACTGGAAAGACAGTTTAGTATCTATCTCGTGATATCAAGCATTACGACTGTACTGTCGAGCGCTAGTCGCACGGTGACGCTGAGACCCTGCTTGGCGCTTAGGTAGTGCCTACGAAGTTACAGACCAGTATCCCTAACATCGGTTTGCTGCAGTGTACCTGAACACATTTTCAGTCCGAATATAAT
Organism: Schistocerca americana; assembly: GCF_021461395.2. Classification (NCBI taxonomy): domain Eukaryota; kingdom Metazoa; phylum Arthropoda; class Insecta; order Orthoptera; family Acrididae; genus Schistocerca; species Schistocerca americana. Next base: position 623,739,007 of record NC_060123.1, on the reverse strand, counting down.
TTTCTTGAGACCGAGAAGCTTATGTCTACTAATAATCACAATTTTAGAAAGCATCGCTCGTGTGAAAAACAGCTCGCAGTAGTTGGTCACCATTTCAGAAAACGGCAAGCTATGCGTGAAGAGGAACAGGCAGGTTTCATATTTCTAGATTTCTGGAAAGCATTTGACATGGTGGCCCACTACAGATTGGTAACCTACTCCATATTCCCGTATCTTCTGTTAAAGACGTGAGTGGCTCTAAAATATGAAAAGTGCACTGTCCTTTACTGGCGATATCCTTGCCTTTGTTGAACACTCACCGTAGTGACCCAGCGATGTGAAATAGGACGGTGATTATTTTGTGCATACATAAATGACCTGGTGGACAGGGTGAACAGCAATTTTCAGTTGTTTGTTGATGATGTTGTGGGGTACGGGGAAATATCTAACTTCAGTGACTGTAGGATGACACAAGGTGACAGACAAAATTTCTAGTTGGTGTGATGAATGGCGCCTAACTCTGAAAGGTAGAAAAATTTAAGTTAGTGCGAATGAGAAGGAAAATTAACCGATAAATTACGAATACAGCAGTACTGGTGTCGTCCTTGACACAGCCACGTAGTTCAAATATTTGAGCGTAACTTTGAAAAGCGATATGAAATGGAACGAGCATATGAAGATTGTGATAGGGAAGGCGGATGGTGGACTGTTTATTGGGAAAATTTTTGAGAAAGTATGGTTCATGTGTGCAGAAGATCGCACACAGGACTCTATTGCGACCTGTTTTTGAGTGAAATTCTTCGAAGTCTTCCTTTAATCCAACCTGGTGCAGATTCCAGAGCTGGGCTGCTAGATTTGTTGCCGGTGGCGTGTCTCTATGTTTCGCCTTTGACGATGCCAACCCGCAACGCATCTATACTTCGCAGGTTATAGTCTGCTCGACCCTGCGTCGAGGCCGATTCCCGCAGAATCCTGTTCAGCCTCCAAATGGTGCTGAATATAGCAACAGTGGTTGCTCCAGAGATTAACTTCTTGCTGCAACCGCCGTTACTCCGATAGCCAATAGGAAAAGTGTAACGTTCCGCTGCCCAAGTATTTCTGCCCGTGCGGAGCCAATTCCATCTTCAGCAGCCAGCGACTGACTTACCATAGCCACTTGGAGACCGCCTTGGATGGGACGTCGCCTTGGTCACCCAGACGGCTGTGCTCCCACGATCTGTGCTCCCAGTCTTTGTGTTACGCACTGTGGACAGGTAGTATTATTCGAGACACACAACTTTGAATATGTACTTTGTTTTGAAGATCCCATTGGTCAAGAGATCGTGATCTATGGTCTCAAGGATCTAATTTCGTATCATTGAAGAACAGTTATTTTTCACGAATTTTTCCTTCGGATTACTAAAAACACTTTCTGGAGAACGTTTACTTTCTTTCGTTGTACTGCATCAGAAACAGACTATTTATGTGAACACGGAAACTTCGAACACAAACAAAATTTAGTTACGTCTACTGATCTGCTTGTTATCTACTGGCAGTATTGCGAATGAGGTATACTTCAACCGGTGGGTTCGAACACCCAAGAGCTACGGAGGTGCTTCGGGAACTCAAAAGGCAATCAAAAGAGGGAAAGCAACTTTCTTTCTGAGGAACACTATTGAGAGAATTTAGAATCGTTCTGCAGTCAGCTTCACATACCGATGTTCCACTGTCACCAACTTTCTATTACGTTTAGCGCATGGACGATGAAGGTAGGAGAAACTCTGGCTCGATCGGAGGCTTATAGACAATTGTTTCCCTCGCCATGTTTCCGAGTGGAACAGGAAACGAAATGATTATCATTAGTGCAGGCGACCCTCAGTCATGCACTGTACAGTGGCTTTCGGAGCATGTACGCAGATTCAGACACAGATTTCGCCTTCCGGAACTCATACACTCCATATTTACAGTCGTGGTATTCAGAGCAAAACGAGCAAGAGCATCGCGGGACGATAAACCGCCGACTGTATAAACCTTAAACGCTGATCACCTGCGCATCCAAACATGTAGTACATTTCATGCCAATTTGCTTTCTTGTGTGTGTTGCTTTCATTGTCGTTGTATTCAGGAAGACCACACATACACACATACACACATACCGTTGTGTCTGCTACTGTGGGTGCACCGACACGAGAAAGGAAGCAGAGAAGTTGCGATGGCCGATGGCAGGAATCCTAAATTATCTGTACGAAACACTTTCAGATTAATGGAACTTTTTACGTCTTCCTGTGCCTCCTACAGAGAAGTACTCTGCGAGTAGTAACAGTGAGTAGAGTGCAAGCTAAGTAACGTCTTCCTATTAATCAGTACTGATGCCTTCTAAGTCTGCGACCGAACTGGGCCTAACAGCGATGGGTGGCTGTTTGTCAGCGTTTACCAGAGGCGCCGAACTCTGTGTTCCTGGAGGTGCGGCGCTGCCCGCCATTTCCAATGGCGCGCGGGTCAGCGCCTTCTTGATGCCATTTCGCGGCGCGGCGCTGACGGGTGGGCAGGCGATGCTTTAGGACATATACAGCATATTTCTATTCTCTTCTAATTTGAAATTTATCATGTAAGTGTTTGAATTCACTTGCAGTATAAAAGTGTGACGGAAAGATAAATTTTCAGTACCAACAAATACCATGTGGAAGAAGAATATACTAACATCTTGTATGGATATCGCTCAGGAAACACTTGGAGATCAGGTAATTGCCCATCTTGCTTTCTACTGCGGCGTGTTCTTTGTTCTACTTCTACATCTACATCTACATTTACATTTTTTTTTTTTTTTTTTTTGTGGTTTTAGGGCGCACAACTTCAATGGTCATTAGCGCCCTGACTACTCTAAGAATGCACCGCGAGGCACAATTGGACCACAACAACTAAAAGGGAAAACACGATAAAAGACAGACTAACAGGCATAGGATTAAAAAACAGCATCATCAAATGTCCTTAGCGAGGTTTGTCAAATTGATAAAACGAAGAACACGAGCAGCTGCTCGTGGGTCATCCGCTAAAATGGCATCGAAAGTATTAGGCAGGTTAAGATCGAGGCGCAGTGTGTTAAGATCAGGACAGGACATTAAAATGTGTCTAACCGTCAGCAAGTGCCCACATGGGCAGAACGGCGCCGGCGCAGCCGTCAGCAGATGGCGATGGCTGAACCGGCAGTGTCCAATTCTTAACCGGGCTAAAACGACCTCCTCCCGCCGAGAAGGGCGTGAGGAGGACGTCCAAGCCACGGGAAGAGGTTTTAAGGCCCGAAGCTTGTTGTCGGTAAGTGCAGCCCAATCGGCATGCCACAGAGATAAGATGCGCCGACAAATCACCCTGCTAAAATCGGACGAAGGGTCGCAACAAGAAGCTGTCCGAGGCTGGAGGACCGCAGCCTTGGCCGCGGCATCTGCAGCTTCGTTCCCAGGGATACCGACATGGCCAGGAACCCACATAAAGCTAACTGGAGAACCGACGTCCACCAGCTGCTGAAGAGAGCGTTGGATCCGGTGTACGAAAGGGTGAACCGGGTACGGATCACTGAGGCTCTGGATGGCGCTCAGGGAATCTGAGCAGATGACATAAGCAGAATGTCGGTGGCGGCAGATGTAAAGAACAGCCTGGTAGAGGGCAAAGAGCTCAGCTGTGAAAACCGAACAATGGCCATGGAGCCGGTATTTGAAACTTTGTGCCTCGACAACAAAGGAACACCCGACCCCGTCATTGGTCTTAGAGCCATCTGTATAAATGAAAGTCATGTTGATGAACTTCGAACGAAGTTCCAAAAAACGGGAGTGGTAGACCGAACCGGGGGTGACCTCTTTTGGGAGCGAGCTGAGGTCAAGGTGAACGCGGACCTGAGCCTGGAGCCAAGGTGGCGTGCGGCTCTCGCCCACTCGAAAGGTTGCAGGGAGTGAAAAATTAATGTGTTGAAGGAGGCGACGAAAGCGAACTCCAGGGGGTAGCAGGGCAGAGACATACAACCCGTATTGACGGTCAAGAGAGTCGTCAAAAAAGGAACGATAAGACGGATGGTCGGGCATTGACAGTAGCCGACAGGCATACCGACAAAGCAGTATATCGCGCCGGTAGGTGAGTGGCAATTCGCCAGCGTCAGCATGAAGACTCTCTACAGGACTGGTATAAAATGCTCCGATCGCAAGTCGTAAACCCCGATGTTGTATGGAGTTGAGGCGGCGTAAGATGGATGGCCGTGCAGAGGAGTATACGAAGCTCCCATAATCCAGCTTGGAGCGGACGATCGACCGATATAGACGAAGTAGGACGGTTCGATCCGCTCCCCACGACAGACCACTGAGAACACGGAGGACATTTAAAGAACGAGTACAACGGGCGGCCAAATATGACACATGTGGAGACCAGCTAAGTTTCCTGTCAAATGTAAGGCCTAAAAATTTGGTTGTCTCCACAATTGGGAGAGCAACGGGACCGAGTCGTAAGGACGGTGGGAGAAACTCTTTGTAGCGCCAGAAGTTAATACAGACCGTCTTCTCGGCAGAAAAACGGAAGCCATTGGCGACACTCCAGGAGTAAAGACGGTCAAGAGAACGCTGAAGACAGCGCTCCAGGACACGTGTACACTGCGCGCTGCAATAGATGGTAAAATCGTCCACGAAAAGGGAGCCTGATACATCAGCTGGCAGGCAATCCATTATTGGATTGATCGCGATGGCGAAGAGAGCGACGCTCAAAACTGAGCCCTGTGGCACCCCATTCTCCTGGCGAAAGGTGTCGGACAGGACAGAACCCACACGTACCCTGAACTGTCGATCCATTAAAAAGGAACGAATAAAAAGAGGGAGGCGACCGCGAAGGCCCCATGTATGCATGGTGCGGAGAATGCCCGCCTTCCAACAGGTGTCATAAGCCTTCTCCAAATCAAAGAACACAGCCGCGGTCGGGCGCTTCCGCAAGAAGTTATTCATAATGAAGGTCGACAAGGTAACCAGATGGTCAACAGCAGAGCGGCGCCTACGAAATCCACATTGTACATTGGTAAGTAGGCGTCGAGACTCGAGCAGCCAAACCAATCGAGAGTTAACCATTCGCTCCATCACTTTACAGACACAGCTGGTAAGCGAGATAGGTCGATAACTGGAAGGGAAGTGCTTGTCCTTCCCCGGTTTAGGAATCGGGACAACAATAGACTCGCGCCAGCATGCGGGAACATGTCCCTCAATCCAGATGCGATTGTATGTACGAAGAAGAAAACCTTTACCCGCAGGAGAAAGGTTCTTCAGCATCTGAATATGAATAGAATCTGGCCCTGGAGCAGAGGACCGTGATCGGCCAAGTGCGTTTTCGAGTTCCCGCATGGTGAATGGGGCATTATAACTTTCACAATTCGAGGAGCGGAAGTTAGGTGGCCTAGCCTCCTCTGCCTGTTTGCGGGGGAGGAAGGCAGGGTGGTAATGAGCGGAGCTCGAAACCTCTGCGAAAAAGCGGCCGAAGGCATTGGAGACAGCCTCAGGGGCCACAAGGACGTCATTCGCGACCTTCAAGCCAGAAACTGGTGAGTGGACCTTAGTGCCAGATAGCCGGCGCAGGCTACCCCAGACAACAGAAGGAGTAGAACTGTTGAAGGTGCTTGTGAAAGCAGCCCAGCTGGCTTTCTTGCTTTCTTTGATAATACGACGACACTGAGCACGTAATCGTTTATAATTGATACAATTCGCCACTGTAGGGTGGCGTTTAAATGTGCGTAAAGCACGTCGACGAGCACGTAAAGCGTCTCTACATGCTGCGGTCCACCAGGGGACCGGTACGCGACGTGGAGAAGAAGGAGGGTGAGGGATGGAATATTCAGCAGCAGCGAGAATGACTTCCGTGAGGTGTGCGACCTGACGATCGCAGCTTGTAAAGGTTTGATCCTGAATGGTCGCCCTGGAAGAGAAGAGCCCCCAGTCTGTCTTGGAGATGGTCCAATTAGAGAAGCACGGAGAGGGGGTATGCTGCAGGAGATGGATAACACACGGGAAGTGGTCGCTCGAATATGTATCAGAAAGTGCATACCACTCAAACCGGCGTGCAAGTTGGGGAGTACATATAGAGAGGTCTAAATGGGAATAGGTGTGAGATGTGTCCGAAAGAAAAGTAGGGGCGCCAGTATTGAGGCAGACAAGATCGAGCTGGTTGAAAAGGTCTGCTAACAAGGAGCCCCTCGGGCAGGATGCTGGAGAGCCCCAAAGGGGATGGTGGGCATTGAAGTCTCCAGTTAACAAAAATGGTGCAAGTAGCTGAGCAATAAGTTGCATCACGTCTGCCCTGGTAACGGCAGATGACGACGGAGTGTAAACGGTACAAAAGGAAAACGTAAAAGTGGGGAGAGTAATGCGGATGGCAACTGCCTGCAGGCCGGTGTGCAACGTGATGGGATCGTAGTAAATATCATCCCGGACCAGCAACATAACCCCTCCATGAGCTGGGATACCTACCACAGGGGGTAGGTCAAAACGCACAGAGGTGTAGTGTGCCAAGGCAATTTGATCGCATGGGCGTAGCTTCGTTTCCTGGAGGGCTACGACGAGCGGACGATGCAAGCGGAGCAGCAACTTCAAGTCCTCTCGGTTGGAGCGAATGCTGCGAATATTCCAGTTATTAAGTGCCATCGTAAGAAAAGGAAGATGAGAGAAGGGGTCACCTCAAAGGCCGCTTAGGGCCTGGCTTCGAGCGAGCACTGCCGCCGCTATCAGGAGGCGGACAGTCATCGTCCATGGGGTCTATAGGGTCATCGGCCATCTCGGGAGGATGGCCGGGAGGGGGAGCTTCCTCCGCCGGTGAACGGCCAGATGTTCGGCTACCAGCGGTGCGGCCAGGCGAAACGGATGACGGCCTGGGGCGGCAACCGCTGGGTGGCGCAGGAGAAGAAAGGCGCCGCGGCGGAGAAGGAGAACTGTGCTTCCTATGCGCCTTTTTAGAAGGACGTTTGGTGGAAGTACCGGTCGAAGGCTGGGAGGTCGAGGGACGGAGGAAGTCTGCACGGGATGGTTCCTTCTTGAAGGCCCGTGCATCTGAATTCGGGGTCTTCGACTTAGCAGAAGCTGAGGAAGTGGCTGGTGTCTGTGGGGTGACGGGAGGAAGAGGAGACGTCGACCGCGCGATCTTAGCACTGGCCGAACGGACGACCGTGGTGCTGAAGGTCAGATCGCATGTCTGGGTTGCTACCTCCCGGGTAGTCCGAGGAGAGGCGAGGACAGTGCTGTATTTCCCCGCTGGGAGCAGCGTGGGCTTCCTACTAGCCAATAGCTTGCGAGCAGCCGAGGTGGACACTTTCTCTTTGACTCGAATTTCCTGGATACAGCGTTCTTCCTTATAGACAGGACAGTCGCGGGAGGATGCGGCATGGTCACCCTGACAGTTCACACAACGAGGAGACGGAGGTGGACAGTCACCCTCATGGGCATCCCTGCCACAAGTGACACATTTAGCCGCATTGGAACAAGACTGTCGAGTGTGATTGAAACGCTGACACTGGTAGCAGCGCGTAGGTGTCGGGACATAGGGGCGAACAGAAATAACCTCGTAGCCCGCCTTGATGCGCGATGGCAGCTTAACACTATCGAAGGTCAAGAAAATTGTCTGGGTCGGTACAAGGTCATTGTTGACCTTTTTCATGACCCTATGGACAGCCGTCACGCCCTGCTCAGCGAGGAATGATTGAAGCTCCTCGTCAGTCAATCCGTCGAGGGAGCCAGTATAGACCACACCACGAGACGAATTCAAAGTGCGGTGGGCCTCCACCCGGACAGGGAACGTGTACAGGAGGGTGGCCCGAAGCAGTTTTTGTGCCTGAAAGGCATTCTCAGTTTCTAGTAATTAGGTGCCGTTACGCAACCTGGTACAGGATTTGACAGATCCGGCTATGGCATCTACGCCCTTCTAAATAACGAAAGGGTTGACAGAGGAAAAATCCTTTCCGTCCTCAGTTCGAGAAACTACGAGGAACTGTGGGGCAGGCGGTAGTACTTTTGTCACTGTTGGCTGGTCACGTTTCCGTTTTTGGGTCGAAGTCGAAAGAGATGGAGTAGAATCCATTGCGGAGGAATCCCCCATGATTGCCAGCGTCTCCGATGGCGCGCTCCTTCCTTGTGGGGACCCTCTCAGAGGGCACTCCCGCCTTAGGTGAATGTTTACACCTCAGGTCACACCTCCCGAGAAACAGACGGAGGGACCAATCGGCATGGTCAGAAGGTATCAGCTCAGGCAATCACCCCTCCCCGGGCCTGGCCTTTACCAGGGGGTACGCGCGTGCCTTACATGTCTACCCAGGGCGGGGACTTACGCGTTACCCCGTCACCGGCTACGCGTGCGAACGCGTGGGTCGGCCTTCAGGCACGCACAGGGAGGAAGGAAGAAGAGGAAAAAGAAGAGAGAGAGGGAGAAAGAGGACAGACTGTCTCAAACGCTGAGGCGGAGACCAGAGAAGGCAAGGAGAAGAAGGCAATGAGAAAGCAAGGGGAAGAAGGCAATGAGAAGGCAAGGAGAAAAAGGCAATGAGAAGGCAAGGAGAAAAAGGCAATGAGAAGGCAAGGAGAAGGCAAGGGAAAGAGTAAGGAAGACAGGGAGGTGGAGAAGAGCAAAGAAAGGAACCAACAAAAGGAAGGAAGAAACGAGAAGTGAAAAACCAAAAGGACCACGATGATAGGTCGTGGAACCGTCCGTCTCCGGACGCAGGCGCGAACTACCCCCGTGAGGGGGATGGACTCCTTTTAGTCGCCTCTTACGACAGGCAGGAATACCGCGGGCCTATTCTAATCCCCGGACCCGCAGGGGGGAGGGGGGGGGGGGGGGAGATACGGCTCAGTCAATGGGCTTAACATGCCCGATTTCAATGGGTGCAGAACTAAAGCACTTCTGCGTTACATTACCAGTGATTTGCACACCAACACGCTAACCGCTGGGCCTGTACAGTTATTACGAATGCAATCTAGCAGACTTCGCTGCCGAAGCAGCTTTCAAACAGGGACACGCCCATCATGATGATGTGCACAGAACCGCGACTGGAAAGACAGTTTAGTATCTATCCCGTGTTATCAAGCATTACGACTGTACTGTCGAGCGCTAGTCGCACGGTGACGCTGGGACCCTGCTTGGCGCTTAGGTAGTGCCTACGAAGTTACAGACCAGTATCCCTAACATCTGTTTGCTGCAGTGTACCTGAACACATTTTCGGTCCGAATATAATTTTCTTGAGACCGAGAAGCTTATGTCTACTAATAATCACAATTTAGAAAGCATCGCTCGAGTGAAAAACAGCTCGCAGTAGTTGGTTACCATTTTAGAAAACGGCAAGCTATGGGTGAAGAGGAACAGGCAGGTTTCGTATTTCTAGATTTCTGGAAAGCATTTGACATGGTGGCCCACTACAGATTGGTAACCTACTCCATATTCCCGTGTCTTCTGTTAACAAAGACTTGAGTGGCTCTAAAATATGAAAAGTGCACTGTCCTTTACTGGCGATATCCTTGCCTTTGTTGAACACTCACCGTAGTGACCCAGCGATGTGAAATAGGACGGTGATTATTTTGTGCATACATAAATGACCTGGTGGACAGGGTGAGCAGCAATTTTCAGTTGTTTGTTGATGATGCTGTGGGATACGGGGAAATATCTAACTTCAGTGACTGTAGGATGACACAAGGTGACTTAGACAAAATTTGTAGTTGGTGTGATGAATGGCGCCTAACTCTGAAAGGTAGAAAAATTTAAGTTAGTGCGAATGAGAAGGAAAAATTAACCGATAAATTGCGAATACAGCAGTACTGGTGTCGTCCTTGACACAGCCACGTAGTTCAAATATTTGAGCGTAACTTTGAAAAGCGATATGAAATGGAACGAGCATATGAAGATTGTGATAGAGAAGGCGGATGGTGGACTGTCTATTGGGAAAATTTTGAGAAAGTATGGTTCATGTGTATAGAAGATCGCACACAGGACTCTAGTGCGACCTGTTTTTTGAGTGAAATTCTTCGAAGTCTTCCTTTAATCCAACCTGGTACAGATTCCAGAGCTGGGCTGCTAGATTTGTTGCCGGTGGCGTGTCTCTATGTTTCGCCTTTGACGATGCCAACCCGCAACACATCTGTACTTCGCAGGTTATCGTCTGCTCGACCCTGCGTCGAGGCCGATTCCCGCAGAATCCTGCTCAGCCTCCAAATGGTGCTGAATATAGCAACAGTGGTTGCTCCAGATATTAACTTCTTGCTGCAACCGCCGTTACTCCGATAGCCAATAGGAAAATTGTAACGTTCCGCTGCCTAAGTATTTCTGCCCGTGCGGAGCCGACTAGGGCCAATTCCGTCTTCAGCAGCCAGCGACTGACGTACCATAGCCGCTTGGAGACCGCCTTGGATGGGACGTCGCCTTGGTCACCCAGACGGCTGTGCTCCCACGACCTGTGCTCCCTGTCGTTATGTTACGCACCGTGGACAGGTAGTGTTATTCGAGACACGTAACTTTGAATATGTACTTTGTTTTGAAGATCCCATTGGTCAAGAGATTGTGATCTACGGTATCATTGAAGAACAGTTATTTGTCACGAATTTTTCCTTCGGATTACTAAAAACACTTTCTGGAGAACGTTTACTTTCTTTCGTTGTACTGCATCAGAAACAACAGACTATTTATGTGAACACGGAAACTTCGAACACAAACAAAATTTAGTTATGTCTACTGATCTACTTGTTATCCACTGGCAGTATTGCGAATGAGGTATACTTCAACCGGTGGGTTCGAACACCCAAGAGCTACGGAGGTGCTTCGGGAACTCAAAAGGCAATCAAAAGAGGGAAAGCAACTCTCCTTCTGAGGAACACTACTGAGAGAATTTAGAATCGTCCTGCAGTCAGCTTCACATACCGATGTTCTACTGTCACCAACTTTCTATTACGTTTAGCGCATGGACGATGAAGGTACGAGAAACTCTGGCTCGATCGGAGGCTTATAGACAATTGTTTCCCTCGCCATGTTTCCGTGTGGAACAGGAAACGAAATGATTATCATTAGTGCAGGCGACCCTCATTCATGCACCGTACAGTGGCTTTCGGGGCATGTACGCAGATTCAGACGCAGATTTCGCCTTCCGGAACTCATACACTCCATATTTACAGTCGTGGTATTCAGAGCAAAACGAGCAATAGCATCGCGGGACGATAAACCGCCGAATGTATAGGTCGCGATCCTGCCCGCGTCGAATTCCGACTACTGGATTGTTTTTGAGAGTTTCGAGTAAGAAACCCGCTGCGTAATCTTTCCCTTCAGGTTGGAGCAACGCAATCTACACTGTGTATGCATTGTGCGATTGTCCTTAAACGCTTATCACCTGCGCATCCAAACATGTAGTACATTTCATGCCAATTTGCTTTCTTGTGTGTGTTGCTTTCATTGTGTATGTGTGGTCTTTCTGAATACAACGACACATACTGCTACTGTGGGTGCACATACTGCTACTGTGGGTGCACCGACACGAGAAAGGAAGCAGAGAAGTTGCGATGGCCGATGGCAAGAATCCAAAATTATCTGTAGGAAACACTTTCAGATTAATTGAACTTTTTACGTCTAAAAAGAAAATAAACAGAGCTTAACTTTATTCCTAAGCTTCCTGTGCCTCCTACAGAGAAGTACTCTTCGAAGGCTTCAGTACTGATTAATAGGAAGACGTTACTTAGTTTGCACTCTACTCACTGTCACTACTCGCTGTCTGCGACCGAACTGGGCCTAACAGCGATGGGTGGCTGTTAGTCAGCGTTTACCGGAGGCGCCGAACTCTGTGTTCCTGGAGGTGCGGCGCTGCCCGCCATTTCCAATGGCGCGCGGGTCAGCGCCTTCTTGATGCCATTTCGCGGCGCGGCGCTGACGGGTGGGCAGGCGATGCTTTAGGACTGCACATATACAGCATATTTCTATTATCTTCTAATTTGAAATTTATCATGTAAGTGTTTGAATTCACTTGCAGTATAAAAGTGTGACGGAAAGATAAATTTTTCAGTACCAACAAATAACATGTGGAAGGAGAATATACGAACATCTTTTATGGATATCGCTCAGGAAACACTTGGAGATCAGGTAAGTGCCCATTTTGCTTTCTTCTGCGGCGTGTTCTTTGTTCTACATCTACATTTACATTTATACTCCGCAAGCCACCCAACGGTGTGTGGCGGGGGGCACTTTACGTGCCACTGTCATTACCTCCTTTTCCTGTTCCAGTCGCGTATGATTCGCGGGAAGAACGACTGCAGGAAAGCCTCCGTACGCTCTCGAATCTCTCTAATTTTACATTCGTTATCTCCTCGGGAGGTATAAGTAGGAGGAAGCAACATATTCGATACCTCTTCCAGTAACGCACCCTCTCGAAACCTGGACAGCAAGCTACACCGCGATGCAGAGCACCTCTCTTGCAGAGTCTGCCACTTGAGTTTGCTAAATATCGCCCTAACGCTATCGCGCTTACCAAATAACCCTGTGACGAAACGCACCGCTCTTCTTTGGATCTTCTCTATCTCGTCTGTCAACCCGACTTGTGCGGATCCCACACTGATAATCAATACTCAAGTATAGGTCGAACGAGTGTTTTGTAAACCAACTCCTTTGTTGATGGACTCAGCCTGGCACCCGTCTTACTAACAATTAATTTTATATGATCATTCCACTTCAAATCGTTCCGTACGCATACTCCCAGATATTTTACAGAAGTAACTACTACCAGCGTTTGTTTCGCTATCACATGCCTATTTAAATCATCCCCTTTCTAAAGAACATACTTCGTATTTCGAACGAATCATGTTAGCAACATATAATGTACTACCACAAACCAAGAAACTTATTCTGTGTTTCTTGTGATAAAGCATTTCCTGACAACTATTCGTAATATAAATATATTACGTTATAAGAATGACCCCAACCATTTATTTCATGAGCTTGTATTGAAAAATTAGATGAATTGCTTCTTTACTTTTAAATCTGCTAAAAAGTGGATAATAAAGTAATTTTAGTGGCAGTTGACACATTTTGTGAGGAAATATGAGGAATCAGTTTCGATGGGTATAAGATGTCACCTAGAACACATGTGAGCTATCGCCGTCACAGCGAGCGATCTTCATTCAGGGAAACAATGTAGTGCGATCTAGACCGACTTGTCACGCAACTGAGGGGCGACAAGTGGAGGGAAGAAGGAGCGTCACGTGATTGAAAAGGCCAAAATTATTTGTCAGGAGACAAGTGAGGCCATTCGCAGACAAAGGCAGAGCGGCCGATCGAGAACTCGTGGTCTCTGGAACCTAATAACGTATTTTGGATTTTTGTAGTTAAATTTGTTGATAAGTGCAGAAGACCGATGAACCACAGAAAGAGAATAGCATGGATGCAGTATTTCTACTCCGTACAGGAATATCAACGATGATGGTGGAACGCCCCAAGCATTTTGGTGCAAGGGACCAACGGTCTCCGGTGGCACATTACAGAGTAAAGTGAAGTGAATTAAAGTAAACAACACGCCTGAGGCCTCATATGCAAGTAGTCAGACTGGCTGACTGCTGCCGCCAAGATAGTAGAAGTAGTAATCTACGCTGATCAGGCACAACATTAACATATTGGCTATTAGGTACGTGGTCATAATGTCAGGCATGGATAACAGCCGCGACGCATCGTGACGTAGAAGCAATGAGGCCTTGGTAGGTCGCTGGAGCGAGTGGGCACCACGTCCGCACTGCCATGTCAAGCAATTTCCCTAAATTCTGGGAAGGGGACCGATGAGCTGTGACGCCACGTTCAATCACATCCTAGATGTCATCTATCGGATTTAGATCTGGCGAGTTGGGGGAGCCAGCACATAAACTGGAAGTAGCCACTGTGTTCTTCCAATCACTCCATCACATTCCTAGCTTTGCAACATGGCGCATTATCTTGCTGAAAAATGCCACTACCGTCGGGAAAAGTGATCTTCATGAAGGGGTGTATGTGGTCTGTAAACAGTGTACGATACTCTTTGTAATATATCCGCCGTCCGCAGATAGGAAAATCTCAGTGTGAGTTATAGCGTTTTTATTTAAACTAAAGTCTTTCTTCAAAATTTACAAAGCAATATTCGTGAGGTAGGACTGACCCTCCAAGCCCCCCAATAACTATGTTTGGAAGAATCTCTGGTTTAAACTGTCTGTAGTAACCATACAACATCACCAAACCAAACCCCGGGCGTCTCGTGAAGAGCGGCGAGGAGTCCACGTTGCCGTCACCTCAGTCCGAGGACGAGTAGAGGCCCTACGAGGATGGCTCCGGTACGCTGGCGGCGGTGGACGATGACGCGGCGGCGGCGGCTACGATCACACCAGTGGGCTCGCTCGGCGTGAACTGCCTCGCCAGGCTCCTGCGCCAGCCTAAATACTGCTTGGCGCATGGATATGTGTGGCTATTTGCAGTCACGTGTCGAGCGGAAGGAAAGAGGTCCGCGGCTGTAGCGACCTCTTGCGGCGCCGTGGACGCCTCCTGGTGGTCTCTGGGAAGCGTCTGTGTTTCCGGGACGACCGGCCAGGCTGACCTCTACTCGGTCCGGGGCCCGCTGTACCGGTCTGCTTCGCGGGAAGCGAGAGTTGCAGGCGCTTAGTCTGGCCGTCATAGTACATTGGACACCGTGCAAGGCACCATTTCCACTGGGCCTACGGATACCAACGTGAACGTCCCGAAGAGCATTATGGAACCGCCACCACCTTGTCTCCGTCCCGTAGTACAGGTGTCGCGGAGCTGTTCCCCTGCAAGACGACGGATTCGCGCTCTCGTATCGGCGTGATGATGAAGGCATCGGGATTCATCAGACCATGCAACGCTCTGCTACTGCGCCAACGCCCAGTGCCGATTGCCACGTGCCGATTGCCACGTGCCGATTGCCACGTGCCGATTGCCACGTGCCGATTTCATGGTATAAACATTGGCACATGGATGGTTCGTCGGCTGTGGAGACCCATCGTTAGGAGCGATCGACGCACTTTGTATTCAGAGATATTTCTGTTGTTCCCAGCATTTAAGTCTGCTCTTTGATCCGCCACTGTTCGCCGCCTGTACTGTTTTACCAGCCCGCCCGGTCTACGATTTCTATAATAAGGGGGTGGCAACCCAATCCCACGACTTCTGGACATTTTCTCCTTGGTTTCGCCATGTGTTGAAGACACTCTCTCCACAGCACTCCTCCATACCCGAAATGCTCGTGCCGAGCCTCGGGGGAATTCAGATAGATCACGCACCTTCCCCACTCTACACACGGATCGCACGCTCACTGATACTACATGCAACGTGCGTGTGAGTGAACTATAATAAGGGGTTGTCTGACTAATAATCATTCATCGCCAGGTGACGCTGCTATCGCCTGGACGGGTTTATATCAATAGCAGGTCAGTCGTCCGACCATCGTACACTGATCACCCAGAAAACTATGACTTGTGGTCAACGTGTCGCCAATCATTCTAGCCGTCACTGCGAGTAGTCAGTGCTACTACTTCTTTATTCACGCGGCACCTAATTTGAACTCTCAGTCGCTGAGCTGACCCCTCACCGGACAACCTTAGCTCAGAAAAAATCTGTGGTGATACCGAGAATTAAATCCGAATCCTTCGGCACAAAGGCAGACACGATAACTTTTTTTTAAAAAAAAAAACAAGGTTTCTTAGTTTTTAAGATATTTCTCTTGGTTCGTAATCTTTTATATTTGGTTTGTAACTTGGAACTCCTCACTATGTTACAGGTCATCCTTGCACAGGGGCCTTTCTAAGCTTTTCTCAATCATTCCAATTTTAGTATATGTACTGCCGAAGTGAGCGTAACTATTCGGCAACAGTGGCGGTTGTTACAGAGTAATAATGCAACGGTAATTTATTCAGTGTTTTTTTTATCGCCATCGCCTATGTTTATGCGAAAACACCACCACAACAGTGAAGAAGCCTGTAAGAAGCAATAACCAAACAGAAATACACACGACACAGAATAACGCAACATCATTCAGATGTAAAAGTACTGTGATGTGGTTGCAGTCTGTGGGGCAACAGGACAAATTGCGTCATTTACCGCTGTTCCATTGAATTCAGTGGAGCCATACGCGAGGTGCAAACCGGCCTAGTCTTCATCAGTGAATCTATCCATAACATTTCTGTCCCTCACTTCTCATGTCCAAGTAACACTGTTCGAAAACAAAAGGTCTAGACAGAACCGAACAATACTGATTGTAAACTTCAGAGCAACTAGTTATGGAGGGCATTACTCTTTTAGAAGTACGTACACTTAGTAAATTGAACAAGACACAACATGTACTGCAGAAATTTGCACTGTTGTGCATCATTTTTCGTTATAATGCAGCTAAAAAGCTGATGGTGTAACCGATCAAACGAAATGCAAGAACACTGTAATAATCAGAGGTTTTTCAGGGATATCTTCAGAGTTTGTTGATGGAGTTCCGATTAATACTCTACAGCACAGTACAGATACGAACTAGCTTAGAAAAAAGATAAATGAGCCAGATCAAAATCAAAACGGCGTGGTGGGTTAACGACAGTTGGTGTGATACACTGGCCAACCTGACTGGCTTTTCTACACTTGGTGAGGAAGGTTCTGGACTGGTCCTCCATTTTCACCTCAGAAAATATGTTTGAACTTCGTGACTCAAATAGTGAGAGCGCAAATACAAAGAACCAGTTCACAGACATATGGCAGCCGCTACTTCTTGTGGGGGGTGACGGTGTGTTTGCAGCATAGCCCTGCGACGCATTATGTCAAACCCTGGTAACAAATACAGTAAGAAACCATCCTAAATGATCATGCAAATTAATTAAAACAAAAGACATTTCTGTTGCGGCAGAGTATCTAATAAAATTAATGTTAATATGGGTGGTCTAATTAACGTGAAACTGATAGGTACCACACGCTCACGTAGAAATATTATTGGGAGCTACGATCTTCTAGTGGTGAATAATCATTACTGTAGCGGTTCGGGGTTTAGAGACACTAGATATTGGGCGTCAGTGACAGAGGGGAGCAAAAGTCATCATTTTTGCAGGGATGGCGGGAAGGAAGCGACACTTAGAGCGAAGGAAAGAGCCCACTCAACTGCCCACAGTGGGTGAAGTGTGAGTGAAACATTGGTGGTTCCACTAAAAGTCATTTAGCGAGCCGTAAGACCCTTTCAACAAACAGACTAACACATTGTGTTTTAACTCGCTCAATTCCTCGCGCAGTGGCGGAGCGGCGAAGTTAGTAATTCTCAGACACAGCTATTGACTGCGTAACTTGTTGGCTGCTGCGTTTCCGTGGTATTCCTTCATTTAACGAACGCCATGGGATTGCAAAAATGCGCACTGAGATCTACAAGCTGAGTAGATGACTTTATTCCCTTCAGGAGCCAAGAATACAGCTTTAAATTAACAGCGTCTGCAGACAGACGTTCGCACATCTTACCAAACACGCAGAGTGCTGTCACCGCCCTCCTTATAGGCAGTGATTGGAGAATATGATTACTGCCCACTCTTTGTACTTAATACTCAAATACAGACACATCTTGTGGTAGCGGGGCACATCTCATCAGAGATCTCATAAAGAAGTCTCTCACCTGTCCTAAACTCTGCAAAAGTATAACACGGAGCGTGCTCGGCAGGTTAGAACACGGTAAGTTCGCTCTTTGAAAATCTTAAGTCTAGAATACTCTAGCATTAGGGTTTTGAAGCGTCCTTCTGAGTCAGGGCCGGCGACAGCGTGACAAACTTCACACGTTGGGCGAGCGTGATGGCCGAGGCTTCGTCTGTATCGCCTTTGCTCATTCCTTCCCGGAAGTACTTGGTATAGCCCATAATTTTATTTAGTATTGCGGTGTCGTATGGCAGTCATCCCTCGGCACAAATCTTTTAATTTCGGCAGAATCGTGTTGTCAGCGCTGTTTATCCTTCACTGTTTGTACGCGGTGTAGAAGGCGTTCATATGTCCATTGCATATTTGCACTAAAGGGGCAATCTACGGATGTATCGTCACAAGTTTAAAGTGAATGAGAATTCTAATACCTCTCTTCTGGCATTCCCATTCCCAATCTATGTTAGCAGTACCCGTCGCTTATGAGACTGCATACGTTGCGAGGAAACGATATTACAGTACCATGCAGAAAGAATTTAAATATTATGTTGACAATGTAAGGGCGAAACATTACTACGAACGACAGATGGGACTCATTACTCAGTACAAAAAGAAACACTTTACATACTGCATGCTTGCAAATTTAGCATAATGGTATTGATGTTATGAACAGTAAAATTTCTGATGTCGCACTCCTTATCCCAGTGTAAGTTTTCTTACCCAAAGCAGTAACGTATAAAATTTCCGCACTCTTCGCTCAGTTCCATAAGAAAATAAACTCGCTATTGTTGAACTTGTGAAATAGTACAGAAACGAAAATTAGAACATCCAGAATGAACTCGACGGCACACTTCACTTTTTAATGAGTTATTGTGGGCAGAGTAACTTCTTTCCTATTTGACGGGAATACATTTAACAAGGAAATAGCGTTAAGAAGAGATACATTTTGACGAATGCAGTCCAGCTCCCTAACTTCACTGCCATTGAAGAAAACGCGAGATCTGAAGAATTCATTGTGGTCTGGCAAGAATTTCAAACAGACAGTGTTCGTAAAACGTTTAGGAAAGTATGTCTCATATTTATATCTATTTTCGAGCTGCCACGCGGGGTAGCCGTTCCGTCTGAAGCGTCCTTTCACGGTTCGCGCGGCACCGTCCGTCGGAGGTTCGAATGCTACCTCGGGCTTTGTGTGTGTGTGTGTGTGTGTGTGTGAGTGTGTGTGAGTGTGTGTGAGTGTGTGTGAGTGTGTGTGTGAGTGTGTGTGAGTGTGTGTGTGAGTGTGTGTGAGTGTGTGTGAGTGTGTGTGTGAGTGTGTGTGAGTGTGTGTGTGAGTGTGAGAGTGTGTGTGAGAGTGTGTGTGAGAGTGTGTGTGAGAGTGAGAGAGAGAGAGAGTGAGAGAGTGAGAGAGTGAGTGAGAGGTTGAGAGGTTGAGAGGTTGAGAGGTTGAGAGGTTGGGGGGGGGGGGGGGGGAGGGAGAGTGAGTTAATGAGTAGGAATTCTGTACTCCAAAGATCAAAGATTTTGGAGATGACATTAGCTGGCATGGCTACGCACTTAACGGTTTTGCCTACGCAGGGTTAAGAGAAGCAACACCTGTGTTAAATGTAAATCTGCCCATAAAGGGCCTCTTTCCAGAGTGCTATGTCTTTCGTAGAAAACTAGATATGTAGCTGGGTACCGGCCATCGGGAGGGGGGAGGGGAGGGCGGTCGAAGAGGAGACATGTTGAGGTGCCCAGTGAATTGCCCACTGAAACCAACTCAGGGTCCTTGTTTAGAAAAGACGGCAGAGTTGTAAATTTGTTCTGGCCTAATCTTTCTCTCAACTTTTGGAAGCCTACACAGTAGTAGAGAGAGAGTGAGAGAGAGAGAGAGAGAGAGAGAGAGAGAGAGAGAGAGAGAGAGAGAGAAATCAGTGGAACGAAAACACCTGCTGACGACGCTGGTCCAGGTCTGCAATTAATGAGCAGTGTAATGTAATCAAGGGAATTTTGAAGCCTCCACTATCAGATTTCAGAAGATTATACTCACTTACGGTTCATAATAAATATTTAATCAAGAAACGAGTTAATTCATACATCTTTTAAATTTAGCTAAAAATGAAGACTCAAAACTATGTGTAAGTCGTTCTCCATTGTCTGACGGCGATGCCTTAAGCTCTGGAGCGCCCTCTCTCTACCCCACGTAGCTCCTGACTGCTTAGCCCTCAGCATCACTTACAGTGACTAGGCCTGCACAGCGGGGGTCAGGCACCATCGCCATCATCCAGATGAGTAACAATACATTGTTTTAGAGTACTGGCTACTTTTACATCATTGACTTCTCTATGCAATACAGCACTTTTAATTAGGGTCATCATCACAGTTTGCACTGTAATAACAAAAGTAAAAGGCTGCGATCAAGACTGTTTATAAATAATTAAAGGGAGAAGAAAATAGCCACAACATTCTCTATCTGGGCTAACTGACGACTGAAGCCACACATTTCAATAATATGAATTTGCCAAATCATGATAACCAGCGGGCCTTGTACCTCGTGAACGCTAGGAGAAAACAGAGTAATGAAACAATACCTCAAGAAGCTCCTACAAACCTGTGTCTGTCTGTCTGTCTCACGCTATGCATTCAAGAGAACGCGCTGGATTCTAGGTGTCAGAACGCTTTTAATCCAGTTCTAACGGTGGCGACACACTCAATACGAAAATATTTGCTGTCGATGTTGCACTGAACTGACAGACTTATACAATTCATTTTATTATCCCCATCTATCATTTGTTTTGTGTCCGTTTTGTGTCCATAACTTGCAGGTCAGAGCCCTACAAGAATCAGGCATTTTGGAACTTCGGAAAACAGTTCGGTTCTTCTCCCAAGTTTCTACGAAAACGTACGTATATCAACGTGCCAAATGCAGGTACGAGTCTAGTCTCCCCGTTTTCAATATCTCTTAAAAGTTTCCTGTGTTACCACAGAAATCGTCCTCAGAGGCCTTAGCAATCGATTTGTTCTGTTTCTGGGAAACTTATCAGCGTGCTCAGTTCTCGTTTACGGTGCGATTTATCTTAATGTGGTAAGGTAGAAAGGAGCAACATCGATTCCCGAAAATGGGTGGCAGCCTGCTCTTGAATAATAGATCGGTTCGCGATGCGGAACCTCGCAACGTGGCTGACTCTTGCTTTACTGGACACGCGCCTTGCAAGCCGTTGCTCACATACTTAGCAGATGCGCCAGTGTGCTGTGAAAACAAGTCGCCCTCACCGCTGGAAGGTATAAGGCGCCAGTCGATGCTTCACTGCAACGCTGTCTGATAGTGCACTCGCTATTAATTGAGGCACATTTTCGACAATCATTACTGCAGAGTTTTCTTCCTTCAACTCACTTCTCTCTCCACGATCTTTCATTGAAATGAGGCACATGGTTGGTGAAGTGTTGGCAGAAGAGCCAACACCGTGTTGCTAGTGGAGGCCGAAATGCACGCGTTTAAGCTCACGCAGGCTGGCGTGAGGTCTGGAACATTACAAGGAAATGAGAACTTAGAAAAACGGACGCAGTTGCTGTAATACTTAACTTTATAATTCTGTATCATCAAGAGCGATGTTCTACAATTATGGATTAATCTCAATATAAACTGGTAATGGCGCCTTGCTAGGTCGTAGCAAATGACGTAGCTGAAGGCTATGCTAACTATCGTCTCGGCAAATGAGAGCGTATTTGATGTGAATCTTCAGGTTTTCGCGGCGCAAAGACTGCTCCATTAAGTTTCGGGAATGCAGCCGCATAAATTCTTCTTCTTCTAATATTTCGGCTGTATACCTTTCAACCATCTTCAGACAGAGCCGTACGACTGACGCTCCAGCGCTCGCTCCATCCTTTTAAACTCGCGGACCGCGCCACTGCGCATGCGGCCACAGATCGGACAAACGAATCGTACAGTCCAAGAGAGGTGTACGGAACATCGCAGGTACACTCCGCTCTTACAACCCAGTAAATCGGCTGTGGCAGAGCATTGTATTGATTCTGGTCACTCTATGGTATACGAAAATGTCGAAATTCTGACTTCTGTTTCATCTTTCTGGGACTCCGTAGTAGAAGAGGCCATTGAAATCCGCTTGGGGAAAGATTTTAATTAATAAAGACAGCGGTTTCACATTAGATAAATCATGGAATCCGGCACTTTCAATATTGAACTTACAAAGACGTCGCTACAGTTCAGCTCCCAGTAATACATCGACCTCCCAGCATGGATCGAATGCGCAGCCACAGACGTAACTCACGCATATGTTACGTCTTTGCCGCCGATCAACATCACTGGCGCCTTGTTTATCTGTGGCCGCATGCGCAGTGGCGCGGTCCGCGAGTTTAAAAGGATGGAGCGAGCGCTAGAGCGTCAGTCGTACGGCTCTCTCTGAAGATGACTGAAAGGTATACAGCCGAAATATTAGAAGAAGCAGAATTTATGCGGCTGCATTCCCGAAACTTCATGGAGAGCGTATTTGTCAGTGTAGCATCGCTAGCAAAGTTGGCTGTACAACTGGGGCCGAGTGCTACGAAGTCTCTCTAGACCTGCCGTGTGGCGGCGCTCGGTCTGCAATCACTGACAGTGGCGACACGCGGGTCCGACGTATACCAACGGACCGCGGCCGATTTAAAGGCTACCACCTAGCAAGTGTGGTGTCTGGCGGTGACACCACAATTGGTATCCTGTGTAGTGTGACCACCTCGAATTCTCGGGTGGAATTCATGTGTGTCTGACGTCAGTTCAGCACTGCAAATTCTTAAAAAAATGGCTCTGAACACTATGGTACTTAACATCTTAGGTTTAAGTAGTAATTTCTAGGGGACTGATGACCTAACTAACCTAAGGACATCACACACATCCATGCCCGAGGCAGGATTCGAACCTGCGACCGTAGCAGTCCCGCGGTTCCGGACTGAAGCGCCTAGAACCGCAAGGCCACTGCGACAGGCACTGCAAATTCTGTTTTCAGCCAAGAAAATAAGTGAGTACAAAATACCTATTTCTGTTCCTATTGATCTAGAAGCTAAAACTGCGTAGCTAGCATCTGGAGATTCGTAGTTATGGCACCACAGCAACTTGCTTAACGAATTTAATACAAACAAATTATTGAAACTAACGGCCGTGTTTTTCATCTTCATGTTCATTTGTTGTTCTTATGTTATATACATACTACATCAAAATAATTAAAGTTGAAATGCACTCAGTCAGTCATAACAGTGCAACGCCACTTCAGGACGAAGTTCAACAAAGATCCACCAACTGCTGACTCCATTCGGCGATGGTATGCGCAGTTTAAAGCTTCTGGATGCCTCTGTAAGGGGAAATCAACGGGTCGGCCTGCAGTGAGCGAAGAAACGGTTGAACGCGTGCGGGTAAGTTTCACGCGTAGCCCGCAGAAGTCTACGAATAAAGCAAGCAGGGAGCTATTTTCATCTTTCAACAGGACGGTGCTCCACCGCACTTCAATCATGAGGTTTTTGCGCATTTCTTAAACAGGAGATTGGAAAACCGATGGATCGGTCGTGGTGGAGATCATGATCAGCAATTCATGTCATGGCCTCCACGCTCTCCCGACTTAACCCCATGCGATTTCTTTCTGTGGGGTTATGTGAAAGATTCAGTGTTTAAACCTCCTCTACCAAGAAACGTGCCAGAACTGCAAGCTCGCATCAACGATGCTTTCGAACTCAATGATGGGGGACATGCTGCGCTGAGTGTGGGAGGAACTTGATTATCGGCTTGATGTCTGCCGAATCACTAAAGGGGCACATATCGAACATTTGTGAATGCCTAAAAAAACTGAGTTTTTGTATGTGTGTGCAAAGCATTGTGAAAATATCTCAAATAATAAAGTTATTGTAGAGCTGTGAAATCGCTTCAATCATTTGTAATAACCCTGTACATTTGAACTTCTTCTTGCAGGTCACTGGTTTTGGTTCACAGTTAGATTCAATATTATATAGATGTTGCTAATTTTAATGTAATATCTATATTCTTTCGAAATTATTATATGCTGTGTAAATGTAATAAAGCGTTCCCATGCTGTTTTGCCAGTTGAAGGAACTTTGTTGTTGACACCTGTGAAGACAACATTATATGGGTGATTAAATTGTAATTGTGTCTTTTTTTATCATGACTGCTGAAGTCTTAAATATTGTTTCAGCGTTAAAAAATTCGAACAAATATTAGTACTAATATCACGATTGAATTTAGCGTGATTCAGAATTTCCGTTTGTGACGCAAGTTGCTTCAGTTTTATCCTAACAACAGTTTTGACAACCTGTAACGCATAGCGTTTACTCGGTGCTATAAGGTTCTTATATTTCTTTGAAAATTACTTCAAAATCCACGTAACTTATTGAGATATCAAAAAGTAAAGTTCAGTGTTATTTTACATTGTGCGTCATTCGTATTCTTCAATAGTCTGTCTTGCGTAAACGATAGTCATTGTTGAACTCAATAAGAATGAAATTACTTCTTCATACTTGATTAAGATATTTTATTCATACTTGAAAGGTTTCTGAAGAACAGTAATTACTTTCTCCTCCTATGCCAACTCTCGAAAATAGAAATATCGGAATACTGTCTTTGCGAAACTGAAGAAGAATAAATACAGAATTTTATACACTGAAATGCCTGCAAATAAAACTTGAATTGTAATACCCGATAAATAGCACAACATTATTGTAGTATAAGGCGCACGACTTACGACGTTACGCCCCTTAATGCCGTCCTCCCGTGAAGCATGCTGAAATTAGTTACCAAGGACTTTGGTATATGCTTAGTAACGAGTTTGAAAACTGCCGCTGGAGATGGCTGCAGTCGCAAGACACACAGTACATCACATAAAACGTGCTACTCAGTCTTTCAATGTTACACATATAAAAATTTGATTTGGGATTCGTTTAAAGTCATAAATCACTTACTAACGGATTTCACTTTTTTGAGCTCTGGGGAGAGCCTCTAGGCTCGGCAGTGCCTGTTGTTCGTTCTAATAGGCGCAGTGATAGGGGAGCAGTGTTTTTACTTTTACCATTGTACAAACAACCACATTTGTTCCCTTGTCCACTGGCTAGCCATGTTGTCTGGCTGATCTCTCGTAATTTAGTACAGTGTATACCATAGACAAGGACATTAGCCTATGTCCTGCCACGTTGGTAAAATCGAACAAACTCATCCCGGAAACTTATACTTTGTTCTAGAATATTCGATGTTATAAGTAAATATTACATTAACAAGACATTCACTTTAATCTTTTCTGTAAGAGTGGTGTATTCTGCCTTCTGAGCATGCTCTCTTAGCCCCACAGTCGACAGATGATGTATGTTCAATGTTTCTGAGATGCCAAGGTCCCTTCCTCCACCTCCCATTAATCCGAAAGAAACTAAAAGTAATTTTGAAAAAATAATAATAATAATATTCTGTGCTAAGTTCCGATGGGACCAAACTGCTCAGGTCATCAGTCCCTAGGGTTACACACTACTTACGCCAAGGACAACACACACGTTCAAGCCCGAGGGAGGACTCGAACCTCTTACGGGGAGAGCCGCATCAACAAGTTGCCTTAGACCGCACGGCTACCCTGCGTTTCTAAATAAATGCAGAAACTTGCAATGCAGTGGTAACTTTGATATTCTTATTGAGAATCCTCAGATTACGGAGTCCACTTCTTTCTACGTTGGAGACATTTATCCATTGAAATCATTAATGAGCACAGAAAACACTCCAACGTCAAATAATTCCTTAATGATGATGTAACAACTTTGATTGATGGACGCAATATAGGCTGAAGATTCGAGTGAGGCTACATGTTTCATCAGGGAAGTGCAGTTGATAAGCACAAGAGCAGGACATGCTTCTTGTTCACCATGCAGATTCCTCTGCTCAGCAAGTAATCAAAGAAGCAATAAGGAAGGAGTAAAAAAGCAATGGACAGTATTGATACAAATAATGACAAAAGTAAGTATTGAAAGACGTAGTTGCTAGTAATGTAACATGGAAGTCTTCTCCATGTCAAAACAGACTAGCCGGCCGAAGTGGCCGTGTGGTTAAAGGCGCTGCAGTCTGGAACCGCAAGACCGCTACGGTCGCAGGTTCGAATCCTGCCTCGGGCATGTATGTTTGTGATGTCGTTAGGTTAGTTAGGTTTAACTAGTTCTAAGTTCTAGGGGACTAGTGACCCCAGCAGTTGAGTCCCATAGTGCTCAGAGCCATTTGAACCATTTGAAAACAGACTACAGGCATAGAATTTTGACTCTTGAGAAACATCCTTCACCATAATTTTTAACGTTGGAAATGTGAACAAATATTTTTGGCTGTTTCGGTAGAAAAATCTGAACTCACAGTAAGATTTTTGCTGTTGTTTATTGTTTATTCATTTACTTGTTTAGTTTATTTATCGTGTGATAGTAACAAATTTTATTATTTCTAATTTACAGGATATAACTTCACATAGATGTATTTCTCACTTGTGTTTTAAGTGACTTCCATTAAAAAAGCGGCAAAATTAAATATCACAAAATACACAACTGGATACCTTTGTTATTATGATGGATTGTTAATTTTATATTAACAACTTCATTTGGCGTCACCGTCAGAAAATCGTTTGCAATCTGAGGGCATACTAGGGACATCCAGTGTAGCATGGCATGATATGCATCAGCACACCTGGCACGGTTTGTTCTGATCCTGTGAAGGACTCACAATGGCTGATGCGGTAATTCGACACTGGATGTTTTAGTTATGTAGGACATTTTGCAGAACTTCACTTGGCATTCATTTATTTATTGCTTTGGAATCACTAGGTCAGATTTCCAGCTGGTCTTTACAGGTATCAGTGAAAAGCATGGATTATAGAGCGCAGCCTATTCCTTCGTAGTTTTTGGTAGTTGTAGAATCTTACTGCAGCCGCTGACAACAGCTGTGGATCTCCGTATTGGTAAAGTTGGGATATGGCTCCAAGGTGGTAGCCAGTGGTTTGGAACGACTTTGTATCTAACTGGGCCCAAGATTAATCACCAAATTTTTTGTGAGATGTGGCACAATTATTGAATTTTTACTGTTCGTCATAGCTCTTACTATCTGAGAGAATTTACAAGTAACCTGAGCCAGTGTGGTGGATACTGCATTCAATCGAAAGTGTGCTGTGTACCCAGCTTCCTCGTCTTAAAACATTGGCACATGCTGAACATTGTCGTAATTCAGTCAATAGCCATGGGAGATGCAAAGTAGACCTCCGGCCTAACTTATTCCATTCAGGGCGTGATATTCGACGAAGAAGTGGAAATACAATTAGGAGAAAACAAGTGGCGCCAGATGTTTGCCTTCTCTAGCATATAGTAAAGGTTATGTTGTGCATCGTTATCAGAAGAATCGTTGCTTCGCGCTTGAATCAACATAGGATCAAGTGCCATCCGTGCGACTGGCATCCTGCCACGCAGTCACTACACGTGGGGCCAACTTAGCATTCATTCATTCATTCATTCATTCAGTTTTAGGTGGTATCGACCAATTCACCAGCTACATTTTATTAATACATCTACA
This sequence comes from Schistocerca americana, assembly GCF_021461395.2. Lineage (NCBI taxonomy): Eukaryota > Metazoa > Arthropoda > Insecta > Orthoptera > Acrididae > Schistocerca > Schistocerca americana. The sequence continues at coordinate 623,711,847 of NC_060123.1, read as the reverse complement.
TACAACGTGTTTTTTAAATTTACTTGTTACATAAACTTATACAACGACATATCGTAGGTATCTAAATGTTGATGTCTACGTCTTTTAGGTAATAACTTTTTGAATGTTTGCCGGCCGGTGTGGCCGTGCGGTTAAAGGCGCTTCAGTCTGGAACCGCGTGACCGCTACGGTCGCAGGTTCGAATCCTGCCTCGGGCATGGATGTGTGTGATGTCCTTAGGTTAGTTAGGTTTAAGTAGTTCTAAGTTCTAGGGGACTGATGACCACAGAAGTTAAGTCCCATAGTCCTCAGAGCCATTTGAACCATTTTTTTGAATGTTTACAGCTATTTATGTTGCCTAATGTATCACATCAATTCTACTTGAAGAGGACAAACAAAATTATACCGCATGTTGAACCATTTGACGTTTCCGGTATCTACATCTGTTTGCTGTGTTCGATAATTAGTGCACGTGGTCTTGCGGTAGCGTTCTCGCTTCCCGCGCACAGGGTCCCGGGTTCGATTCCCGCGCGGGGTTAGGGATTTTCTCTACCTCGAGATGACTGGGTGTTGTGTGTCTTTCATCATCATTTCATCCTCATTCACTCGCAAGTCGCCGTAGTGGCGTTAAAGAACTTGCGGAGCCATACGCTCATTATTAATATTAACGTCCACTAATAATAAGTGATTTAAATCGGATTCTTTTTCACTGTGACGACTATAAAATTACAGATTACTCAATGTGCTGAGAGGACTCGAGTAACAGTCATGTCCTAACCGATTTCGTATTGTGGAGCTCTAATACCGTTTACCCATTCTGACTCCATCATACCACGGTTTGCTCTTGCTCTTGCTCTTGCTCTTCACTTCACTTCTGGGCGAGTACGAGAAAAGCTCTTCCTTTGTTATCCTCGGTCACTATCCATCCCCTGCTCCATTCCTCATGTGTTCTTTGCACTCCGATTCTAAGACTTCGTACGGAAAATACGCCAACGTTTTGAAATATGCCCTGAAAAATACTTGCACTAGGATATCTGTCGATTATCGTTTCCAGTGCTGCCTGCATGCCCTTTGATTCGTACTGCAAGAAAACGCTTCACTGCTGTAAACTTCGTATGTACCAGATTCACTATGTCCTGCGCACAATAAGGCGTGGTCGCATTCCGATATGTTGTTTCTATCCTCCAGATAATCTTCAGACAGCAGCATCTTCACAACAATGACGCTAGTAAGCTCATCTGCGTCACACGTTTCGTAGAAAAGAACGAATTTGAGTAGATATTTGCATTATTATAACGTACGCGCAACGAACACTGCATATGTTTTACTGACACATTCCGGGCAGCCGATTAAGATTTTCTTTGTTGAAATCATCGACATGATTGGCGATAAACATCGACCTATTAAGCATTGTGTGATTTGTGAGATGGTAGTCATTTAGTATGAGTAATTACATTATAGCTTGAAGGGTTTCCTCCAGAAAGCGAAGTATACCTCGCGTGATAACTACACATAACAAGTTGACCGCAGAACAATATGTTAAGTAGACTTTAGTCTCACGGCGACCCCGTAAGTCCTTCAGATTATGCTTCAACTATTTCTAGAAACCATTGGTGGCTGTACCATTACCCTCTAGAGCCAAGACCACAGTAGAGACAGTAGGTGGTCACAAATGAAAGTACCGCAGATTGTGAACCCATTTTTTGGGTGGAAATAGTGCAAGTGGTTGTTTCTTGAGGCTCGCAGTGAATTGTGACAATTCACTAAAGAAAATTGAGATTTTCAAACACACAAAACAATAGATACTTTGTACCAAATTTATCAACGCACTTACAGGTATACCAACAGGTCAATCAAGAATTCCTCCTCACATGCGACACACAACCAACTATGCTGTCTTTATACGGGTGATCGTTCAACACATCTGAAAGAGCCACTAGTGGATTTTAGGCTCATGAAGTATCTAGCATATGGTGGAAATTTCTAAATCCCTTGCAACACTACTTTTTTCCGTTAGGCTCTGTGGAGCCTCTCGAAGACCAAGAGGTGTGGGGACACAATAGTCTTCATACGGATTAAATCTGTTGCGTCACAAAAAGAAGCGTCGTCAGGAGAATGCAATGAACATTCCGCAGCGTTCGGATTGTAATAATGACACTAGTAATTATAGCGTGGGTAGGTGAAAGGCGCGTATTAGGGTCCGACGTAATTAATGAGCAATAATCTGAAACGGACTGAAGAGCCTACAACTACCACTGTGAAAACCTGACATTACTGTTATATTTCTTAAGCAAAGAGTTTAAATGGATGTAGTGTTACTATAAGCGTACAGCAAACTTTTTTGTAGTCTGATAGGAGCAAGTTTTTTTTTTAGGTTATGATCACTTTCCTGCCACGCAAATTAATGTAATGAGAGTCAACTTTCCTTTCACGTTTCGTTCGTGTAGCTTAACACCGGCCGGATCGAATACGCACGGCGGATTAACGACAGTTGATCTGGCACACAGGTAGCATGAGTGTGGCTTTTAGGCGGTTACGTACGTCATAGAGGTAAACGCTGGTTTGGATCCAAATCTCCTCCTCAGAAAATACAATTAGCGAACTGTTATAGTACGCTAACGTGCAGATAAAAGTTTGACCAGAGAGAAGGGAGGGAAGTCCGTGAAGCGTGTAGACACTCTACCTGTCGTCAGTCTTGACAGTGAGATAAATTTGCCAATTCATGTATAAGAAGACCCGCACGGCGGACTAAACAATAGGAAATTGGGAAATGAGTGTTTCGTTTCATGCCGTTTTTCTGGTTCTGAATGGGAATTAAGGAAATGTTTACTATCTTTTATGGACCCAAAAATGGAATTAAAAAAACGATATTCTGAACAAACATTGTTTAGAATTCACCCTTGAAACGGTTTTTCCGAATACGCAGCGGAAATATTTGTTATTCGTGGTTGAATAAAAAATGCACCTGCCTGAAATCGGCATTTTTCACGCACCAGTCTTTTTCGGGAATTTTGACTTTGTAGCCGCGAAAAATTTTTCTATGTGCTTGCCCATACTAAAAGTGATAAAGTGATCAAGGAGCTTACGACGTGGTACGGCTTGGCAATTGGACGGCACCCCAATTCGGTAGAACAGATGAAGAAGGCAATTTGGGCAACGTATTTCCACAAGTGTTCGACGGATGACCACCCACAACACCAAATTTGTCCGGCCGGGGAAACTAATTGGTACAAGTGCCGCAGTGCAGAGGTTACCGGACATCTGCACGAGTATCAACACGACCAGCCGCTCTCCAAATAAGTTCAAAAAGTGATTCATCCGATCTACGAGGCCCTTTTGGAGGACAAGTTATTGTACCTGCGCTTGGTAGGAAGCATGCGTTCAAACTTTCGTTTGAATTTTGTGTGTGTTTGGAAGTTAGCCCCCAAGCATTTGCATTCTGGTGCGAAGACTGTGGAGATTTCTTCGTTGGAGCTGCTCGCTGCCAGGAAAGTCGCATATTCAGCAATTCTGAAGACCATGACAACGATGGACGTCACTGTCGAACCGTATTCGACGCAGGTCGCCAAGCATTCAGAACCACCGGATTCAAGCGGCCGAAAACCGCCTGTCACCGGCTGTACGAGCGGCTCTGGAGCGGCGCAGGATGGCCCAGATCGAGGAGAACGCCTTCTACGAGGAAGAGGAAGGACTAGTTTATGGCCGGCCGGTGTGGCCGTGCGGTTCTAGACGCTTCAGTCGGTCGCAGGTTCGAATCCTGCCTCGGGCACGGATGTGTGTGATATCCTTAGGTTAGTTAGGTTTAAGTAGGTCTGAGTTCTAGGGGACTGATGACCTCAGATGTTGAGTCCTATAGTGCTCAGAGCCATTTGAACTAGTTTATGGACCCGGAATAGCAGATAGAACGTAAGTTGCATAATATTGCATTTATATGTAGTCACAACTTCAAACGCGTTTTTCTCGAAATGACTTTTTATCGCACGGTATGGTGACTTCAAATCTACTGAACCGATTGGCATGATTCTTTGCTTCCGACGAAGCTAACTAAATTGTCTAGAAGTTGTACCACTTTCATTCCGATCCAAAAAATATATTTTTACTTGGCCGACGGAGTCGAAAAATCGATGAAAAAACCCTATTTTTTTTTTTCAAATGACCGCCATTTCGTTTCCTATGGTCCAAATAGCTTAAGCGAGGTACAACTCGTAAAGAATCTTATATACTTTGGTAACGTCAACTCAGTTTTGATTTCACTCGAGCCGGTTGACCTGCGACATACCGCGCGTGGAAGTACACAGCGAAATTTTGTTTCGTTCCGACGGCACTTCCGCCTTTGCTCGTAGACATTTCCGGTCGAAAAAATTCCGGTTTGTAGAGGACATAAATAAATATTTTGTCCACATTTGACATCGATATCTGTAACATGTTCTTTGAGAATTTTTTTTCTCGGGATGTTTTTTTCGGGCCAAAGATAAATTAGGCTAGTGAATGTGTAAAGTACGCACCTATCAAACAAGTAAAATCATAACGTTCGAGAAATATTCAATTGTACCACTGTGCCGGAAATGTTTGGTAAAAAGTACAGGTGCAAGCTGGCACCTACAGCAATGGTTGCTTTAAGGTTCTGGAAGATTTATTATGATAACTGTGACCTCAACAGAAACACTGCTGTTTCCCATACCAATCACACATGATGTAATCCATGCTTCAGAAATAAACCGCTTTCTTTTGTATATGATCTTTCCTCTCTATTTACAGGAACACGACCGGGTTCGTGGTATCAGCTGACATCTTCTGTTGTACGTACGCCAGCAAAACATGAAACCCTTGATACGGGTAGGTGGGTGTCTCAACCTCCTAAAAATAAAATATTGCTTTTTATGGATAATAGCATTGAATTTTGAGGAGCTTGAGAGTTCCTGCTACCTGTATCATGAGTTTAATGTTTTACCAATTTGTATGCACCTGACGGCGTGATTTGTTACCACGAAAACGGTCGTGCTGCTTTACATAAAAAGAAAAGTTCACATATACAGCTGAAACCAGTTTATTTCTGAAACAGAGTTATGAGATTTGATGTACGCTATTATACAAAACAAATGTGGCACCAAATATAGATCACACAGCTTAAATCGCCCTTTAATATCGTAATATTAGATATAATACGGGAAAACTGGTAGTAACTAACTGTCAACGACAGCAGCTTACAAACGAAGTCCGTAACATTAATACGTGAACAAACGCGGTAGTCTAGTAACGGCATCAGCGAAAACGAAAGCGTATCGACCAGCGCGCTCATCATTTATCATGGGAGTTAATCCATTAAAGTAGCCATGCCAGCCGCCGGAACAGAACGCATTACGAAAGTGAATGGTGTAACAGCGGCTGTAGCTCGCCCACTACACAGAGCGATGCGCGGCCGTCCGATGCAGCGTGACCGACCACGGCGGGCCGTCGCGTCGTCACCAGAGAGCTACCGATCAGCTCGCGGCAACCGACAGGCGCCAAGAGAACGGATTTGGCAGACGCTCAGATGCAACTGGTACCAACTACGCGGAACTGTGAGAGAAATACGATTCGACGAAACCCATAACAATTCTTGCTGTTTGTGGCTTTTGTAAATTACAATCGATAAGTTCAGCAACTTGACTTTTTAAGGCAGCGTTTTTCTTTTTCAATAACAAGGAAAGTTGTGCAACATAAACGAAAGTTGGTAGGCGTGTTTCTACATGTGAAAGGTGATGTCCACTAAAATTTTGCAACCTTTTTGTCCCCGTGCTAGTCAGTGTATCTACACCTGGAGTTACGGTCTAGGATGCGATTTAGTATGCAAATTTGAAATCAGAGTCCGTGGGAAACCACAAGTGTGCTCATGCTGTCAGTCAGTCTGGTGATTGGACTTGCTGTGCTGCCATTCACGAACAGCATTAAAGGGGGTGGTTTCCAACAGGAGAAAGGCCATCCACGTATCGCTGTTGAAACCCGACATGCTCTACAGTGTGAAGACACCTTGCCTTGTCGCAAACGTGCTAGAGTGAAGACATATCTGGTGACCGGGCAGGCCATCACCAGATGAAAACTCCAGCGTCTTCCACAAACAGCATACAAGTGTTGACAGTGGGATGGAGTTCCATGACTGTTGCATTCGGTCAAACAGCCATCAGGCACCTGTGCGACATGTTATGCCGGAGCCAAGGTAGCCCCTGAGGGCCGGCAAACCATATTACACCACAGAGGACGGCGTTGTCTATGTCCAAGGCGTACCAACAGCACCATATTAAACACCGGTTATTTACATATAAGATAATCGAAACAAACGTTCCGAGCACTACTTCCTGCACGGGGAGCTCGAGCTACGGCATGCAGGAAGTATCACTACACCAAAACCTGATTGGCTGGAGACAGCTATTTAGGGGCTAGAACCAGCCCAAAAGTTCAGTTCACTCCATATGCCGACCTCGCGTACTTCGACCGCTGAAGATTACGTCTTCGTCTTCTTGTTGAGTCATCAGACTTGTGAACTAACATCAATAAAAGTTGTTTGTGAAAAATTGCTAATTGTCATTAAATACAAGCTTGCAATCGTGCATGCATTGTGTTGTGACTAACCGTAGTAACCGCCAGAACTTTAACGTACGAGCATTTCACATTTGCAATGGATTATCTCATGCTTACATTAACCTGTCATCTTGCGGTGTTCGAGTCCTCCCTCGAGCATGGGTGTGATGACCTTATCAGTTAAGTACCATAAGGTTTCACAGACATTTGAACATTTCTTGCAGTGTTAATCACTAAAATATGTTACCCAAACAAATGTATTTCCGAAATTCCACTACTCTCCATTAATTATTTTTTGGTGTCGCGATTTTTTTCCTGTCACTATTAAGCTAATGTTCACAGTTTTTAGATCAAGCTGCCACCGTATCCACGGCAGTGATGTCGCTTATGCGCCAGGAATGAAATCAAACTGTGATGAGTATTGGAAGTGCGACCTTAGTGTGCCAGCTCTGTTGATCTACAGAGACTACTCCATTTTGATTTGTAACAAGTGCTCAAGCAGTTCTCCGAAATGTTTTAGAGATGCGAGAAAGTTGTGCTAAGTTTGTTCCCCAAACCTAGACTCCCGAACAAAAACTACTTGTGGATACCTTCTGCAGTGCTATTTTTCTCAAGGTAACAACTAACCGCATTATAGTAGAAATTGAAAATACCGCTTCAATTGTGAGCTTCTTTCTATTTGAAACACGACCTGTTTCGGACTCTCATACGCCCATCATCAGGTGTTACAACTTTGTGCTGTGACCCCGGGTACTCTGCGCTCGCTGGTGATACACAGCGCCCTGTAATCGTCCACCGCGGCACTCGCGGGCGCAGCACGAAGTTATAACGCCTGATGATGGTTATATAAGAGTCCGAACCCAGTTCTGTTTTAAACATCTACATATATATATTCCGCTAGCCACCAAGCGGTGTGTGGCGGAAGAAAACAAAAAGAACCTCACAACTGAAGTGGAATTTTCAGTCCTGTTATAAAGCTCAGTTGCGGATGTTTCTCCGACTGCACTGTCTGATCACTCGTGATGACTTTACTAGCAAAACGAATTTATCACAGAATGAAGACTCAACACTTTGCGCCCATATTTTGTATTACAAAGTCCCATGAATGATCAACGTTATGACCACGTAAGTGATATTCACACCGGTGTGATACTCTAACTGGGCAACATCCAAAACGAGGATATTTCTTAGAGTTTCATATGGTTGTATGAACGTTGTGCTCAAGTAAAGGGAGACACCTGCAGAAGAACTGAAGCATTAAAATGACCATTTTAATGCCGCCCTATTTCTTATTACATTAGACTCGTGAACGTACTCTCTTAAAAGTTGAAATAGTCGAGCTGTTATTTGCTGCGTTTTTTTGTGTAACACTCATCTGTTTGCAAATTACGTACAATTTAATTTCCCTCGTTAAATCTAACAGTAACTATATTCTAGTTCCAATTGCTATGACCGAACTGTAAGTGTATCTCTGTTTTCTGAATTTGAGTGGACTCAATACGAAAGCTACATATCTAGTACAACAGGCTGTGTAAGTGTGTAACTTTTTAACGGACAAAAAGTCGATCTTTACCAGCAAATGACGTTAGAATCATCAGATAGGAGGATACATGCTAAGGAAGCTTCTGCGAACCGAAGGAAGCGTGACTGTAGTATCCGGTATGCAATGGTTTCTCAACTAGACAGTTCTCAACAGAAAGTTTGGTTGTAACAAATGTGGTCACTGTTCTGATTTTATTAACTATATCACATCAGCACACGTCGTACTCGGAGATTGCTACAAACACTCACGTCGACCTTTGAGAGACTTGGACCAGGCCGTTGAGGAAGACGGTTATCACAATACTCCATTATAACAAACTGTTTCATTTTTCATCTGTTCAACTAACACGTTCTCATGACACGGCTATATTAGGAATGTCTGAACGTAAGTTTGCGTTTTCCATGAACAGTGAATACGACAGATTCTTTGTCTTTACGCTCAACGCACGGCGTACTTTTGAACTGCCATTCATTATTGACATTATTGGCGAACCTAAAACCAAACTGCAGTTAAAGATACCAGTGTGTGAATACTATACGCCACAATTGTGACCTCATTTTATTTTTCAATCATTTCCTGAAATCTGTGGATAAAGATACCTTGAAAATCTTGAACGAACAGAATATTTCCATTCCACGACTTCTCTGGGATACTCGCAGGCATATTCAAAGCCTGCATCCGCTACACGTGGGTCTCTGACCTTTGAGTGACATCGACAAATACTGCGTAATCTGTTACACAGCAAGGTGTTTACCTGCGTTTGTAAGTCAACGCCGTGATTGTGTCATTTCTATAGTAGCTACATCTGTAAAGTGAGAAGGATGATCTATTAAGACTTTAATCGCGTCGATCAAAACTCTTCAATGAACGAGACGTTTTCCATATCGAAGTACCATAGTAATGCACTGAATCTTAAGTTATTAATCACTAGTGGCGATGATAAAGAGTAACTAAATTACATAGGGCTGATGATGCACTGCAAATCTATCTTACTAGCATAAAACTTGTCAGCCAGCGTGTACACATAGTTGTCTTTGCTGTGTACAGAGAGCGAAAGACATATTTTCTGCCTCTATGGATTCACTTCATATCTTGTACGTAGTATGGTTTATATTTAATACTGAAAGAGCCTTCCTTACGTCAGAATTACACCGAAAGACGTGAAGAGGAGAAGAATATTTACACCGTCTTTAAATATGCTGCGACACCATGAGCATCAAAGTCGTTGATTATATTATGCAAATGGACAACAGCGTTACGTCCTCATAATGTCTAATCCCAGGTATAACGTCTAGATCGCGAAGGTGGCGTTGCCAGAAACTATCTAAAACTAAGTAACTGAAGTTTGCGTTTTCCTTTATTATGTACTACGTTCACTGTCATAGGACTAAACTATGATGCACGAAGTGTTCTCTTTCTGCACAAAGGTACTACGCAGAACAAGTAAAATATCGTTCATTTTTTCTGCTGGTGTTCTCTCGTTATTATGCGAACAATAACAAGTGCTCACTTAACAAGAGACAGGAGGAACGTCAAGACCTGGACAAGTTATTCTCTCACAGGTGAATCACATGACATACCAGCGTAACGTTCTCTCTGTACATGGGCTAGGAAGATACGCAAAAATAAAGCTCAGAATACGAGCAGTTGTATCGTAACCTGTCAACCATACTATGTCAACAATGACTGTATGTGACGTATAATGTCACGTGAAACTGGAACTATTAATGGAAAGAACGATCTATGGGGCGAAGAAGAATGCGGGCGAGTTGGGCAGTCTTGCACTATTTCCTCCTAGGTTGTGCATGAACATGCAAATGTGCCCTGGAGTTTATGAAAACCTCTTGCACTGGCGTTCATTGGCGTTGAGCCACAAACAAATAATGTGACGTTAAGCACAAAATACGGAGGGCTTGCAGAAGAACCCATGACATCTTCAAGAACAAAAATAACTCTGCACGCATTACTACAACCAGAAGCCCTGTCTGCATTCCTCTTCCGTGTTGCCCTCGGCACGAAGCACGAGCGTGAGTATTTTGCTGGCAAAGTAAAAACCAAAAGAAAAACAAAGCTCAAAACAGAACGCCTGATAGCTGTGGACTAATGTCCTAAAAAGCGATAGAAAAAAATATCCAACCGTTTGGCAGACATCCTTAAATAATGACATGTTGTTGGCACTTCTACAGAATAAGCAGTAAGAACCACCAGTAAATTTTGGTACACACAAAAGAACTAGATTCCAGGGTATAGTTTCAACAAGCCGAAAATTGTCTGAAAGGAGCACACAAGCGTATGTCGCAAGTTTTGGGAGAAGGCAGATGAGAAGTGCATTCGGACAACTAAATTGGAACGAAAACAAGGGGAAGATAGATCACGCAAGGCCCTGTGAGTTGGACTGAAAGAAGGAACAATAGGCAGCTCTCATTCTTCCTCTGCGATCTAATAGAATCCAGTCTTGACTAACACTGATAACGAATAAATACTGGGTGAATGGCCTAAGATGTAACACTCATTTTGTATACGGTACGAAATATCGAAACGGGGTCTTAAAAGCTAGTACCAGAGGAGCATTTAGATTTTGTTGTATGATTCATACTCTAATATTTCGACTGACACAAGAATTAAAAGGACGAATGCTTTTTTGAGTGGGACATCATACTTTTTAACAGCAATCGAAAGCACCTTTGATGAGTACAATGATAAAGATTCGTTAATGTTGACGTTTAAATTTTTAGCCCATTTCTCGGTTACCGTTACGAGACGTGTCAAGGCAAAGATGAAATGACTGCCTCATTTGCCTCTGTTTACATCGTATGAGCTGATTTCAGAAGACACTGCTGTCAGATGCAGCTACTACGAAGCTACTAAGATTGTGTAATGTAGGGCGAAGAGGAAATACTTTCAGTGTATATATGGGATTAGCTACGACAGTTGATGGACGGAAGTATGCAGTAACTTTAAACGTATCAGAAAGGGCTTATACAAACTATTTAAAATATGTGTACGTAATCATTCTTTAGTGAACAGAATTTGTTGAAACGAGGAAACAGAGAAAAGGTTCGACATAACGATGCAGCGTCGCATGATAGGTCCTAAGGCGGCGCTTTAATTCGTAATAGCCCTTTTCGGACGTCTTGTCTTTCAGTTGAAACGTGCTCAAAAAATGGCTGAGAAATAAGTTTAAACGTAAACACCAACATGTGTCCTATCACTGCACTGACTATATCATCAATCTTGGAATGCCGTTCAAAAAGTATTGCATTTCCCTTAAAAAAAAAGTTGATACAATAATTTCGAGGGTGGGACGAGCAGCACCGAAGCAAGCATACATGTAAAGCATCTACTTATCTACTTAACGCAACCATAGGCAGTCCATAATAAATAGAGGCGCAACAGGTACAACAAAATGCATGCTGCACTAGTTGAATAGTTTTCTTCACGCTGGCCTCCACAGTACTGGTTAATAGGTTATAGGAAGACTTTCTTTTCCTCCACAAAGGCTGTTTTCCAGCCCTGTATGATTTTCTGTCACTGTAATTTTAAAATGGCAATGTGGTCAAAATCGGCTCATTATCATGTATAAGTTATTGAACATAATATGCTTTTGGATCTCTCATGGGGTCAAAACATTCCACATCTGTATTATATGTTGTTCAGTTCCAGCAGGTTGTGGGCTAACAGTAAATTTTGAACACTGGTAAACAGACATTTCCCACAGGAGTCAGAACACAGTACTAATCCCACACTCCGTTGATTCTACAGTTTATTTCACAAAATTCTCACAACTTGTTGGTATAATCTGAACAGGGGATGAACACGTGGACTGCTTGGACCGCAAGTGAGAGCGAGTGAAAGTTACGTAGTGGAACTTTCTCCCCCCACCCCCTTGGATTTTCCTAATTTTACTTGCACGTGTATCATAAATTCAGATAAACTGTGTTAGATGGACAAGTCACCTGCATGCATTTCATTATGTATTGTGTATTTCTAGTTTTTATGAGGAAAAGTGCGTTAAGTCTGGAGCCAACGTAAACATTAGCCAACGCTGGATGTCATTATATCGCTACAGCTTTATTTGACAGTCTCATTGGTTAGCTTCTACATCTTAAAACCACATTATCGTCTTACAACCTAACCTACGGTACAGGTCAGTCTGCCACTATCCTCCCACAGCGTAGAAACACAGCTTTCGCGTAACATTGACATCATTATGCGTGCAGTAGCTGGGAAGCAAGCTGACGTAACCTGGCCGTGGCGAATGAAGTAACCTGCAGAGGCTTCCTTATCGGCCGGCGCGTGGCGCCACGCGCCCAAGCGCGCCACGGTGAGCTGGGGATCAGCTGTGCGGTCTTACCGGCAGGGCTGCCACAGACGACATACTCGGCGGAGCCGTGTTAGAGCGGGACGCCGGGTCCCGCGACGTCGCTCGGCAGGACGCAGGCGGCCGGGCGGCCACGCGGAGCAGGCGCAGACTCTGGTGACACTGACGACGGCGCAGGGTCTGCCGACATGGCCGGCCGCAGAGCGCGTAGCTAGGCTGAGGTCGCCGCTGGCGTGGCGGCACCGTCCCCGGCGCGGCTGCAACTGGAGGCCGGGGGTCGCCGCGGCGCCGACCGCTGCGCCCCTGGCGGCGGCGCGCGCTACCAGCGGCGGCGGCGTGTGACGTCACGTCTGCGCACGCGCACTGCGGCCCGGCGCCGCGATCAATAGACGGCGCCGCTGGACGCCGCGGGACCAGCAGTGTGGGCCACCCACGCCGCGCGACGCTTCAAATCAGAGTCTGTCGTCCCTCTGATACGAGAGAGGGAGGGGAAATCAAAATTTAAATTGTCACCTAGGAAAAAAAAAAAAATCCAGCTGTGACCGTAAATCTCTCTCATGTTCCGATGACTACGACTTCATCAATTTGACGGATGCACTCACAATGGGGGCAGGTTCTAACTTAACGAACCCAGGTAGAAACCCTTGGTGGAACTGAACGTAACAAGTAGTTTGTTGAGCGGTGGAGGACGCGCTTGCAGCTGAAGGCTGTAACGTAACAAGTCTTGAGGGAATCCCGAGACTGTAATGAAACGTAACGGGAGAGTTCTGCGGCTTCTGAGTCGGAGTAAATACCAACAGAAGGCTAGAAGTGTGTAAATACTTTCGGTGGAATGAATGGTTTAATTCTACAACCCAGTCGCGCGTTCGCCCGCGCTGATCTTGTCGTTCTCCAGTGGCCCTCCCCATACCTGCTTAGTGGAAACCATTCCCACTTACTGAATGACAATTTTATGATACCGAATGAACCACTTGGATGAAAATATTATAAAATATTTACCAACAACAATGTAATAGTTGTTGTTTATCTCGATGATGACTGCTGTGCAATTCCATTCAGTTTATATGTCTAAGAGTGGCGAACTAGATCGTTTTTATTATAATGAGCAGTGATCACAGAAATAAATCAAGTCAATTAATAACTACATAAATCTTTATTGACACCAATTCTTTCTCCCCAATTATACTGAAAAAATAGACGTCATTACATGCCCTGTCAATTAAAATAAATATTCTAGGTGGAGAACAATATAAGCCAACGGCCCCACGACAGTGGTAACTCTGGATAGTCACCCATTCTAGTTCTGGCTGACAGTGCTTAACTTTGGTTTCCGTCAGATCACCAGTTAGCCGAACGCTGTTGGCAAGCAGGGTGCACTCATTGTGAGGCAAACTGAGGAGCTACTGCCGGCCGCTGTGGCCGAGCGGCCACAGCGAAGGTCGAACCGCACTGCTTCGAAGGTCGCAGGATCGAATCCTGCCTCAGCCATGGATGTGTGTGATGTCCTTAGTTTAGTTAGAACTACTTAAACGTAAGTCTAGGTGAAAGCGGTCTCGCACGGGAAAGCGGTCTGCGTGGCACCACCTGGGTGGGTGTGTTGCTTCCCGTAACTGGGTTAAACCCGCCAGGAGACCCTCTGATTCCCACAAATCTTCAGATTGCTCTCAAGTACTCCTGAGGCTCAGAGGAAACTGAGTGGGGTGAGGACCGTAATGTCCTATACCATGGCCTAGACGTGGCCCCAGCGCTCAGTAGCCCCCTTAGATGGGGTGAAGCTAAACTGGGAAGCGCCGTCCATGCATGACGTTAAATGCTAGGCCCTTAACTGGGTGCAATCCACACTGATCCGCACTGGCCCTCCGTGAAGAAACAAAAGCGGTGGGTGAGACATGGTTGGTCATGATCCCCCAGTACATGTGAAGGCCCTCTGGGGAACGTAACTCGAATTTGAGTGCTGTGGCATCTCGATGATGTCAAACACCACAACTTAAGAACTGGGCCATAACACCATTTCATCAACATCATCACAACTTCATAACATCTCCAGGCTGTGGAAAGGTGAGGGTTATCGTTGTGTCAAGGAAGGATGTTAAACTCCCGTCAAGGTAGGACATTAAACGCCCCCAACCCAAGGCAAAAGCGAAGGGGGTGTGACGCAGTGGAAGCTGTGTTACGAGAGACACACCCTCATACCCATGCCAAGTGCCAAGCTCCACTCAAGAGAGAGAGGTGGTAAGTCGAACGACGATCGCGGGGCCCTACGGTCTGACTGCTGTAGTTCCTCACGTCCTGGTCGACGTTAAAGGTCTCCCAACCCAAAGCGAAACGAAAGCAAAGGGTGCATGGCGCAGGATGAACTGAGTAACAGGGACACTACATCGGTCCCTTCCTGGTTCTGGATCGAGAGGTGGTGTAGGGCGGATGTGGCGTGTTGCTGGCCTCGGCTGTGATGTGCTGCGCCTGCCTGGCGCTGCTACTCCCCAGAATGCAGGGACACTCCACCATCGATGTCTCTGTGCCGGTGGCCTGGTTTGCCATTGTGGGATCCTTACCCAAGTCGGCAAGTGTGCTTCGACGCACCTCTTGATCTTATGAGGTGTGTTCCGCCAAGCCGAGGAGGTGGTAAGACAGCCTGGGTTAGGTTAGCTGGGTACAGACCCCCGAACGACTGGGTGACCGACCCACCACCTGCGTAGGTCTGGGTCTTTGGCCATCAGGTGGAAGCTCTGGCTAGTAGGGGGCGAAGGGCGCGAGGTGCATCTGCCTCTCCAGAGTGCAGGGCATACTTGACGACGCGGGATGGGTGAAATCGGCAGTGAGCAGATACTGATGGGGATCAGTGCGTTGGAAACGGCGCATTGAATATCTGTGAGGGGTCCCTGGTCTGGGGCGAGGTCAGTGGACGAGCTGCATTTTAATTCCCTCCTCCCCCTGCCCCCTCTCCCTGCCAGAAGAGCCGGTCCGGTTTAAGAGACGTGGCTGCCAAGTCTTCACTTGTCTAATACAATGATGGCTACTGAAGAAACAAGCGACTCGAGTGCGCCCATAAGGGCTTCTATGCTAGCTGATCCCTCACCACAAGATGGCCTGGGTCAAGCGATGAAGGAGAATACTATGGGGAAGCTAACCCAATTTATAGACCAGAATGTTAGAAACGGAAAGTAAGTCACGCGGCTGTTCAGACACTTAAAAATGAGCTGGCGGCATGGTCAATTTCCAGCGCCAAGCTCGAGGGTAGACTCAAAGAACTCGAAAAATAAAATGAAAGACTATGAAAACAACCGGCAAAGACATGGGCTGTCATAGCTGCACAAGCAGCAACAAAGGCCCAATCACCAAGAGAAACCATTGCAAAAGTGTCTAAACGGCCTGATAAGGCCGTCTTTCTAAGACTACTGCCAGATGAAGACATTAAGAAAGTTCAAGAGGTTTTTGCGACCTCTGTAAACCCCTGTAAACCCGGTAAGAGAGAAAATTAAAATCAGTAGAGTCAAGGCAAGAAAGGACGTTGTTACTGTCGATGTTGCGACAGAAGATGACAAGCACAAGCTACTCGCCAATCAAAAGTTATGCAAGTCAGATCGGTGTGAGCTCCTGTGTAAACAGAACCCATTAGCTATCGTATATGATGTACCCGTAACACTAACAAATGAAGACCTTTGTGAAACCCTGTACCAACAAAATCTTGATGACATGGACGTTGAAAGCATTATGAAAGAATTCAAATTAAGATCCTGGACAGGACCAAGGGACCAAGTCGTAGTCCCTTTGGAAAAGGCTAGCAACAATGGGCAAGGTATACATCGGGTTTCAGGAGATAAATGTAAAAGACTATTTAGTGGTACCTCGTTGCCATAATTGCGCGGACACTGATCACATACACAAATATTGTACCAGGAAGCCGGCATGGTCCACGTGCGGTTCTGAA
Source organism: Schistocerca americana (assembly GCF_021461395.2). Taxonomy (NCBI): domain Eukaryota; kingdom Metazoa; phylum Arthropoda; class Insecta; order Orthoptera; family Acrididae; genus Schistocerca; species Schistocerca americana. Next base: position 623,695,518 of record NC_060123.1, on the reverse strand, counting down.
GATCTCAGGAAAAATTGCAACAAACCAAATGTTTGCGTACCATGCACGCGCAGAGGGAAGAAGTCCTGCGGAACAATTGGAAGGAACTGCCCAACCTATAAAATGTTGGAACAACTTTTGTAGTAGAATGTAAAACGTAGTCATGCTGGATACTGTAATTAACTTACAATAGTAAAGTATAAAATTAATTCGTAGCAAAAATGTTATCTGACGCGAGCGTAGTAAGAGGTTGATTCTATACGTCTCGCGCATGCGCGCCGCCCTCTGTGAGGCAGACCGTGAAGCCCTCGCGGTCCGCTGTCTCTAGTCACACGACGAGGCCCATACAACGGGCTTAAAGTGAATTTGCTACAGCTTGTTTAATAGAAGCGACAAAACCTTATGGTTATGCATAAAGTTTTATAAAGTTGACTTAGGACATGACCCGTTTTAGGCACACATTTAAATAATATTTTATGTAAGTACTACTCGTTGCATCCTGTAGGATGATAATATTATGATGTGCTAGTAAATTATGTTAGATATGACCTTTTTCAGGTTCTGAAGAAGACGTTATTACTAACGTTGAAACCTAGGTAAACGATAAAGTTAACCTGCAACTGTAGGCTGTATATTCTTATATAAACAATATCAGTTGCTGTCGCTGCATAAAAATGTTAAAAATAATGAAACTTTTGATAGCTAGAATAGATTGTGGCTGATGCTGCAAATAAAGTCAAAACAGCTAAGAAAAGGATGTCTCCCTGCAAAAAAATAAAATAAAATAAAAGGAGAGACGCAGAAAGTGCTCGCAAATTCAAAGAATTCTTAAGGTCAATAGAAGAAATAAAGCAGCGAGAAATAATCATGTCAGACATAAGCATAAAGACAGACAGAGCCAGTAGGAGAGCTGGCGTGACCAGTAACAAAGGGCCAACCAGTCACAGCCGAAAGCGGCCATACTTCAGGTAACGACCTGCATGCTACAGACACAAAAACCATAATCCCCAGACAGGTAGGATCCTCGAAATTAGTTTTACAGGATAGTTCAGTCTCGAGTACTATGCAACTGAAGGCAGCACAGAAACCCACAGGAGTGGATCCAAGAAGGATATGTCCCAACTTGGTTGCTCCAGGCGTGAGAGCTGCATGGCGAATTCCGACTGTCCTTAGAACAGCACTTAGGCACGTCATATGTGTTGGGCACAAACACGGCAGAAAGGTCACCTTCTCAACAAAGAAGGCTGTCGACAGGATACAGGTAAGGCCAATGAACCTCCTTACCGAATTCGGAGCCCTGCGTGACTCGCTTAAGAAAGTCTTTGTGTAGATTTCCTCCATGTCGAATTTCTCCCCTCATCTTTCACAGTCTGTCCTGGCCAATGGGCGAATTGCGTCGGACTAGAACAAGGCCTGACCTGACTGCAACTTCCACACACATTTCCCATAATGACACCTGGAATCACGATAGGACAAATCAATAGTCGACTAGTCATGCAGGAGCTGCGAAGGATAGTGGAGGACCTGAGACTGCTCAGCCCGAGAATATGCCTCCTGCAGACAAATTACCTCCAAATTCCTTTCAAGTCTACCTGCCAAAAGGCAATTTCCACTGAGGAAGAACTCCAGGCAGTCACGATAATAGCCAACAAAGGATTAAGGGCCACAATAATAACGCAGTCATCCAACAGCCACTGCAAAGCCGTCGAGTTACAGACAACACTGGGAACGGTACATATTATAAATATGTACAGTCTCAGTCTCGGTGGCGGTCGGCCGGCAAACGGTCGGTTTTATGTCAGAGACTGTACTTTCAATACGGAGGGAATTTCGAAGATCACCTGGACCACCTTGCAATAATCACCACGACGTTGCATGGGTGGAGGGTCATATTCACAGCTGATATGAATGCAAAATCCCCCTATGGTATAGGGGCACTAGAGATGGCGGAAAAGGTTGAGGAGATGATCATGGCCCAACAGCTTATTGTGGCTAATAAACCGGGGAATCCCGCCACCTCCACGGGTGGAGGCGGATTAGCCACTAACATAGATGTCACTCTGGCCACACCTAACGTAATTAGTAACATGAGAAGCTGGTTAGTTAAAGATCAAGTAACCACAAGCGACCACAAGCTGATTGCTTTTCGTGTCAGTGACGAGGAGTGCCGCTGGGACCTGGAGGTAGGAAGTCCAATAAAACGGGCTGGGATTGCCTAGCTCGAGAATGTGATGTTCCTCCATTGCGCGAGGGTGACCTTGACTTGGATAGATACGCCGAAGAACTTAGGGCGGTAAAAGCTGCTTGCCAACTAGGATAAGAGCCGTAGCGGCCTCCCCATCACCATGGACCGCTGACCTCGAACGTTTGCGCCAATCTGTGCGACGGGCGATGAAGTACTAGCAACGAAGTGCCATCTGGCAAGAAAAACAGTACTGGTTGCAGCAATATAGAGAAGCGAAAGACATATTTAAAAAAGAACTGAAAGAGTTAAGAAACAAAAGTTGGGAGGGATACGTACAGAGGCAACTTGCAACTGACGCTTGGTGAGTCCCCTACCTGCGGTTCTCTCCACGGTCAGAGATGGTGGCAGACCAACAGAATCCTGGCGACAGACTGCCGAGGTCCCCCTGCGGACTCTGCTGCCAGACGACGAGGAAAATGAATAACGGAGGTCCAACACCACATCCGCAGGGCGGATGAGCAGGAGTACACCAATGACACCAGGGTGTACCCGTTCTCTGAGGAAGAAGTTGCTGCACGCATTAGATCACTAAAACGGGGAAAGTCACCAGAGGCAGACGGTATAGTAGCGGAGGTGGTACAGTTCCTCACGCCGCAGTTAATAGCACCTAGCACGGAGTTATTTAATGAATGTCTTAGGACCAGTAAATTCCCAAAGATCTGGGAAAGAGCAAACACGGTTATTATGAAAAAAAAAAGGACAAGGATCCCATGGAGTCGAAGTCTTGTAGGCCAATATGTCTCCTGGACATCATGGGGAAATTGTTTGAGAAGTTATTAGCTGACAGACTGACCGCACACAGAACACTGTGCGGGATGAGCGACAGGCAGTTCGGCTTCCGGCCTGGGCGATCGGCGTCAGCCGCCAGGGCGATTGCGTCAGAGATCTGCAGCTCAGACCCCACACAAGTACGTGGCTGGCATCATGGTGGACATCAGGGGCGCCTTTGACAACCTGTTGTGGCGCGTTTCGCCTGCGCGAGCGAAATATTTATTCCCTGACTCAGTGTGGCAACGAAGTCCAGTGACATACCGATTTTCTTGCATTTTTTCGCTCGCCATGGAGCGAGACAGGATAAAGAGAAAACGTGTATGAAGTTAGTCACAATATTGTATAATTTGTGTTTTTTTTTAAATTCACAAGCGATATGTAGCGCTAATGTGGAGTTTTACAGTAACAGGGTTTCGAACATTTGGTGGACGAAGTTTGGTGTAGAACCTGCTTCAATAACACGGTCAAAAGTATAGAGAAAGTTTTCTCTGACTGCAAATCAAATGAGTTCGTGTTAGCAATAATCGAACGACCAAATGTTAATGGCAGTATCCCAATTCGAGAAGATCCTGTAGAAGTTTTTTTTCTCTTACATTTCAAGAAATAAAATCTGCTTGGAGGACCAGTTAATAAACTTAATAAACCTTACTTAATAAACCATCTGTTGTTAAATCTGCAACGTTGTCGATGTTTATAATGAACGTTTCCTGTTTTACTTTAAGATGATACGGCGGAAGAACAATTGAGAGTCAACAAGTTCTACGAATTACAAATTAATGTTACTAATACAGCTACAGGGCGTAAAGCAGACGGTTCGTAATAGTCCTAGGGAGGCGCTGAACGCCAAGCTTTATTCAGAGCCGCACATTTGCCTCTGTCACGTTGAATGCAGAAAAGTACGTTTTATGAAATTGCTTTTTTTTACCTTGCAACGTCACAGTCAGAAGGATCCTATGTGCAATGCGGAATCGATCATTAGCTGTCAAGAGACGCGGATACGTCAATACGAAAGTAGACTGGGAGTACTGCATTCTCAGCAGAGAAGTACTGACGGCAGACTTTGTTGGTCATAAGAGCTCAGTGGCTCCGTAGTGGTCATGTTGTTGGATGTTACCTGAGTAACAAATCCTTCAGCTCTGTTTCAAATCTTTTAGAGCTGCTCGAGCCGAATGCTTGTGATGTGGCTAAGTGGGAGCGCTAAGGAGCAATCACCGCTAGGCAAAGGCCAGACAGACCTCAGGTACTCGAGACTGCCCAGCAGTGGGGTGGGTGGTCGAAGAAACTAACATCTAATCAGAGCAAGGAACTGTAGTGAGATCGACGGCGCAGCCAGCAGTTCAGCTGGCACAACGACTGTATACCATTCTTTTTAACTAACCACGCACAATGGTCGCGCAGCTCCTCGTAAGCCACAAGTTTCTGTTGTCAGTGGTCAGCGACGTATGAGGTGGTGTACAGAGAGACGACTCTGGACAGAAGATGACTGGAAACGAATGATTTGGAGTGACGGATCACACTATAGCCAGTCACAATCCATGCATCGACTTCAGCTGCCTGATGCTTGGAGAATGTTACCCGCCATAATGTGTACATCGGAAAGCGAAATATAGAGGTTTGGGTTGTTTGGCGGAAGAGACCAAACTGAGAGGTCATCGCTCTCATCGTATTAGGGAAGGACGGGGAAGGAAGTCGTCCTTGCCCCTTCAAAGGAACCATTCCAGCATTTGCCTGGAGCGATTTAGGGAAATAACGGGAAACCTAAATCAGGATGGCTGGACGCGGGATTGAACCGTTGTCCTCCCAAATGCGAATCCAGTTGGCTAACCACTGTGCAACCTCGCTCAGCAGAGTACGTCGTGTTATTGTGTCGGAGTGTACTTTGTAATCAGCGTATGGTTCTCTTATTGCGCTCAGCGTCTTCTTACGCGCAAAAGGCCAAAAACATTTGACAGCACTGTGCGCTGCATACAGTAGAGGAACAGTCAGGAGGTAATTACTGTTTCAAGCGCGACAGATAATGCGTTACGACAGCATAACCAATAATTTGTAGACAACAACGTTCCTGAATTGAACTAGCCTGCCCAGATTCTCTACCCTAATGCAGTGGTTCACCTTTTTGGATGAGTTACAACGTCGACATCGCTCCAAACTCCACCGTCCAACATGGCTGTATTCACTGGTTTCGCTTCTTGTGGAAGAATCGGCTGTCATTTCTTCACAGACATCTCACTGGAAGTGTCCCCACGAGAGTTCATGCAGTCATGAAGTCGAAGGAAGGACGCATCAATTGTTATTGGCCGATAGTAAGAGTTCGGATATCTTTGCTGGAGAGTTTTTAATAGTTTACAGAATACACACTATCATGAGCCTCAAGTAGTGTCTCATACAAAGAGTCTCGGACATCTTGAATCAAAGCCTACAAATCCTACGAACTCTGGCTTCCAGTAACACTGTCGGCCACTTTTTCTCAGGATATTAGGTGTATGCTACAGGGACAGACTAATAATATACAATATCTGCAAGAACAGGAAAAACATATCGCTTTTAACCATCTTCTTGTACCGCAGAAGATGTAAGAGATTTATGGACTGAGCAGAAGGCGCCCGGAGTTCGAGGCGCCATGTCATGAATTGCGCGGCTGCTTCCGCCGCGCCGGAGTTTCGAGTCATCCCTCGTGTGTGTGTGTGTGTGTGTGTGGTGTGTGTGTGTGTGTACAAACTGCTGAGGACACACACACACACACACACACACACACAAATGTGTGTGAATTCCTAAGGGGCCATTTTTGAACTGAGCAGTAAGGGTTAAGACCACATCAAACGGAGATGGAATGACGTAAATAGATTTTAATCGCACTCCTGAACTTATCACTAATACACTTTCATCACAAAGAGAATACCGATTTTGTAATTCTGCTTCACTGTCAATGACAAGAGCCACTTGCATCTAATGAATTAAATGTACGCTCTAATGACAAAACACTGTGGACTAAGAGTAAACTGAAGAAGATGAAAGTAGTGAGGAGTAGCAGAAATGAGGCTACGTTTATCGATAAACATCGAAGTTTGGGGATAAAAGTGAGACGACGTTAAGAAATGATGCTCCCATGGAAGCAGAATGTCCATTTATTGAAGACATAAAATGCAAACTAGCAGAGGCAAATACGACATTCGTGGCCAAAAGGTCTTTGAAGCCCTATCATTACCAATCACTTAAGGAGATATATTAAAGAAAACTCAATTTTTATTTACCTCCATTTTGCGGAAATACTGTTGAGTAAAATAACCTATCAAAATAACGCACATACTCAAAGGGATATTTTGTGGATACAGTCTTAGCACACATTTGCCATGTATATTCTGTTACTGCTTTTCTTGCTTTTTTTTTGTTTTTTTTTTTTTACGAACTTGTGATTTTTCCCGGTTTTTTGTTTTTTCAGTTCTCACATCGTCCTCTGAACTCGCAGTTGATTCCACTTCAGAACTTTTCACACCACGAAGCTCCCCCATTCTCTATTACTTTTTTTGACATTGCCCTTTGCTGAAGATAGTTTTGCAGGAGCGCAAAAGGAAGCTGCCTCGGGAATTCTCTTCCTCTCAGTTGTTCTTTCTTATTTGTGTTGAAAATAATTGTGGCATTTATCGCAGCTGCGTTCACGATTCTATAAAACAGAACGATTTGCCATTTTCTTCTATTTATAAGTACTTATATGTTGCATTTATTCCGACTATAACGTCAACTTTAACCTTGGATGGTTGGTTGTTTGTTCGGCTGGTGGTAATAAGGTTATAAAAAAGCGTGAAGGCCCAACTGTACCAACCGGCCGCCAAGCCATCCCGAGACTTAGCCATCACCAGATGCTGATATGGAGGTTCATGTGGTCAGCACACAGCTCTCCCGGCCGTTGTAAGTTTTTATGGCCGGTGCCGCTACTTCTCAGTTAAGTGGTTCCTCAGTTGGCCTCACACAGGCTGCTGAGTGCTGTTGGCAAGTGGCGTGTACTCAGACTCAGTCCTATCCATGTGCTAGCCAAGCCAGACAACGCTTAACTTCGGTGATCTCAAGGGAACTTGTGTTACCAATGCGGCATGGCCGTTGACTTACTTCTGTATACGGTGCATAACGATGGAAATCTTGGCGAAGATGGAGGGAATGATAATTTCGTTTTTTTATATGACATTCCTTAACCTTAGTAACACCACTATTTCGTTTCGGCTCATAAGCGACTAAGGTGCAATTTTCCTTCAAGCCAAACACAGGTGACTCTTCTTGCCAGCGTTTAGTGTTAGACAAGTCCCCTTGGGGTTCTCTCTTATTATTCCTCAGAGTACCAATGATAGTCGTTTTCTGTGTTACCTGTGCGTTTGTCGACATTACGAATAAAGAGCGTAACGTAAATTGTGACAAATACTCGTATTCTACAATTTATGAGCTTGTAAAGTTTCTGACCAAGTTCAATTGACCCGTTGTCCTGTTTGTATAGGGCTTCAGGCTTGATACTCTTGAAACATTCCCACTCCTCCAAGAATCTTTTTACACATTCTGAATGTGTGACAGTTGATGAAACATTAAAAGCATTCCGTGAAAGACGCAGATTCCGCCAGTATATGCGAAATAGTCCAAACAGTCATGGAATAAACTTCCTGAAAGTTTAAATAATTTGATTTAAAACCAGTCCTATCGCCGCTATGTGATCTGTTTTCTCCCCCTCACATCTTGTTTCTTTATCGTCGAGTCTGGGCCATCGAAGGGGGAATCAAAGTCTGTTTACGGCCACGGTGAGATGAAATGAAATGTGTCAACCCGGCGCATGTGTTCGCCACGAATCTTATTCATTTAACAGCGGGGCACGCTTTACACCATCTTAGAACAACAGTCTCAAATTTATTAGTTTATCGGCCATCTCTCTCCCTACAAAGGTTCCCCTGCTCACTTTGTATGTGCCTATTAGTACAGTGAACAAGTACATTCATAATGTGTTCATTAGCACTTTCACTTTCAGCAACATTTTACACACTCGTTAAATGAGATGGAAATAATGGAAATGGGTCTCCCGCATCGTTCCCCTACGCTCTGTAAAGAAGCATGGGACTTCATTTACGCTCTCATAATAGCGTAAGTTCTTTGGCGGAGCCCGTAACTTCCATAATGTTCAGTTTTCACTCGATACACACTTCACTATACTCACGGTCTCCTGCTTATTGTTCGGTGTAGGAACAAACATCCGATGATAAGTTTCACATTCTGTGGCCTGCATTTCTTTAAACTCGAATCCTCCATTTTCGACGAACCGATGGCTGAAAGTGAAGCTGCAGATTCCGATCAGATGCCTAACTATCTCTCTTTCTGCCTCGTTAGAATATACCATGATGCAGCTACAATACTCGCAATATACTATAGAAGGGCATCAAGCAAGTCTGTTCTAACATTAAACTAAGCCAATACGCGCGCACGTGAATAACCTATGAGGAGCTAACGAACTGTCATCAGTGCCCGCGACTGGTCCATGATACCTAAAAACGTTTCTTGTAAACTAACCGGAAGTACAATTGCCAAGATACCAGGTACACCATACCAAACGACTTCTACTGTGCTCACTCATAGGTAATGAGAAAATTGTCAGACATTCTATTAATGTAAAAATATTCCTCCCCCACAGACCATCTGCGGTTACTTACGTGCGAATCTGAGGAAAAAAATTCTGAGAAAGTACGTTTGAAGTACATCGTATGGAAGCGAATCACGGATCGTGTTAAAAATTACAACTTCTCCAGACGCTTCATTTCACTTCTTTAACGGTTTTAACACCTACTACAGCACGTGGACTGCTACGCTAAGTAATGAGGAGGTTCCTCAAAGCAATTGCGAGGAGAGTAACATGTGGGTAATACTGACAAGAAGTACCGGCAGAATGATAGTACATTTTTCAAATCAGAAACTAATAACTTCCAAGGTACTTGAAGGAGTTGTAGGAGCGTAAGTCACGGGATTTGTTGGTACCAAACTTTCATCCACCATAGTGATGTGCGATCGACAACAAGATTGTAGCTTCTTTAACATTCGGTTAGCAAAATTTATCAAATACATGGTGGTTGTAATCAAACCATCTCAAGTTAAATAAGAAATGAATTGAAATAAACGAAATTGAATTGTCCTACCATCACTACTGTTTCATGGCGGCCCCCCTCAAGTTGCGATAATTTCTCTTCCGCATGTCTTTAAAAAGTTTCCACACATTTTAACTTTCACATGAGAAGGTGAATTTTGTTGACAGTGAACTACGTGTTGTGTTGGCAGAAGAGCCAACACCGTGTTGCTAGTGGAGGCCGAAATGCACGCGTTTTAGCTCACGCAGGCTGGCGTGAGGAGGGTAGGACTATACTGACGTGAGGTCTGGAACCTGACAAGGAATTAGAATTCAGAAAGCGGACGGAATTAGTTTGATACTTAACTTTAATCCATGAATGAGGAACGTCGCTCTTGACGGTACATGATTCACAATATTATCTGTTCAAGATACATAGTAACTGAATATGGCGCCTTGCGAGGTCGTAGAAAATGATGTAGCTGAAGGCTATGCTAAACTGTCTTCTCTGCAAATGAGAGCGTATGTAGACAGTGAACCATCGCTAGCAAAGTCGGTTGTACAACTGGGGCGAGTGCTATGGAGTCTCTCTAGACCTGCCGTGTGGCGGCGCTCGGTCTGCAATCACTGATAGTATACGTCGGACACCGCGTGTCGCCACTAACGGACCGCGGCCGATTTAAAGGCAAATGTGGTGTCTGGTGGTGACACCACACTACGTTTACCTTCCACGTTGCGGATGTCGTGACACTAAGCAACGTTCGTACTCACGACAGCTTGGAACCGCACTACACATACATTTCACATTTCTTCGCAGAAGTTCTCGAACGGTTGACCCTGGAACACGTGCTATGCTTGAAGATCGCACGTTGCGTTCGCCTTCTGAGCCATGGCGACAAAGTCTTTAACAACTTGTGGCGGAATTAGCCGTCAGCATCTCCCAGGAGCAATTCCCAAATCGCTAATTAATTCGAACTCCCAAGTTCAAAATTATTCAAATGGCTCTGAGCACTATGGGACTTGACTTCTGAGGTCATCAGCCACCTAGAACTTAGAACTACTTAAACCTAACTAACCTAAGGACATCACACACATCCATGCCCGAGGCAGGATTCGAACCTGCGACCGTAGCAGTCGCGCGGTTCCTGACTGAAGCGCATAGAACCGCTCGGTCACAGCGGCCGGCTAACTTCCAAGTTATGTTCTTGAACTTCAGTGCGGGAAGAGGATCTCTCCGTATTTCTGATGTTGAGTAACGATACGGGAAATAGTTTTCCGTCTACAGTGACCCGTGTAGCGAAAATTTAATTAAAACAACGCTCTACATTACTGCTTAACGAGTGGGACAAGAAAGTAATTAGAAAGCAGTGAGCGGCCAAATACTTAGTTCTGGAAGGCAGAATGTGGAGTATCTCTGGTCAATGTCAGGCTACTGTAGGCCATATGCGAGTTACGTTTGTCACGATATACAGTGAGAGGCGAGTTGGACATTTGCTCATATGGTAATTGCATGGGGGCACTTACTACGAAAATGGAGAGAGGGCCTCATGAAATATTCAAATGAAATCTAATTCCTGCTAATTCCTGCTGAGAAAGGAAGCCCGAACAAATGTAAAAAAGCTTAAGTACAGTTATTCGAGGGAACATTGTTTGTGCAACTCAGCAGATCACACGTTGCTTTGAATTAATTCGTTGCCTAATTTTGAGCAATTAATTTTAAACTCAAAATTTTTAAACGCGTCTACGTGCTCATTGATCATACGGTCCGCAACTGTCAATGAAATTAATGAAATCCAGACCCTTAGCTGCTTAGAGGCGTTGATAAATATCAACGGGAACAGTTGAAAATGTGCGCCCCGCCGAGACTCGAACCCGGGATCTCCTGCTTACATGGCAAACGCTCTACCCGACTTTTTTTTTTCTCACTCGGAATTTTAGGGCCTCCAATCTCCACTTCTAGCCCTTCTATTCTCTCTTCTTCATGCGCCTTTTTCGGCGAGCTTCAATGCCAAACTTTTTTTTTAATGGGTTATGAAACTGAATTGCATCTTCAAGAAAATATTTTCACGGTAATCTATTCGGATTACAATTTTTAACAACTCTCTCTACAATACTGTTGACTGCATTAACGGAACGTAAAATATGCTTCCATTAGCATTTACTTTTGCTTCTCTCTCATTTTTGTTTAATTTCATCTCCTAATTTTTAAACTTCAGTGATGCACGTCTTATACATAAGAATAGTTTTTTCCCTACTACTCTTGTGCTGTGGCATGACTCCTGTTACTGTTTGGGAAAACATGCTTTTTCGGGGTTCTGTTGAGGCCTTCGTGTGCCCCGGGGCCGATACGGTAGCACTGAAGTCCCCACCGTACTTCACCCTCAACAGCAATCCCCTACTTTGGCAATCTATCTTGTTCCGTCGATTTCATATTATTTAGATATTAACCAATGCCTTGTTTCTGAAACAAAATTTGCATCATATTCCCGAACTTCTTTTTATGGTCTTTGTTCCGGTATATTTTGAAGTATTCGTCTTTCATATATTCTCTATATATATATATATTGACTGATCTGGCCTTGTAACAATAACCAAAACGGCCTTACTGTGCTGGTACTGCGAACGGCTGAAAGCAAGGGGAAACTACAGCCGTAATTTTTCCCGAGGGCATGCAGCTTTACTGTATGATTACATGATGATGGCGTCCTCTTGGGTAAAATATTCCGGAGGTAAAATAGTCCCCCATTCGGATCTCCGGGCGGGGACTACTCAAGAGGATGTCGTTATCAGGAGAAAGAAAACTGGCGTTCTACGGATCGGAGCGTGGAATGTCAGATCCCTTAATCGGGCAGGTAGGTTAGAAAATTTAAAAAGGGAAATGGATAGGTTGAAGTTAGATATAGTGGGAATTAGTGAAGTTCGGTGGCAGGAGGAACAAGACTTCTGGTCAGGTGACTACAGGGTTATAAACACAAAATCAAATAGGGGTAATGCAGGAGTAGGTTTAATAATGAATAGGAAAATAGGAATGCGGGTAAGCTACTACAAACAGCATAGTGAACGCATGATTGTGGCCAAGATAGATACGAAGCCCACACCTACTACAGTAGTACAAGTTTATATGCCAACTAGCTCTGCAGATGACGAAGAAATTGAAGAAATGTATGATGAAATAAAAGAAATTATTCAGATTGTGAAGGGAGACGAAAATTTAATAGTCATGGGTGACTGGAATTCGAGTGTAGGAAAAGGGAGAGAAGGAAACATAGTAGGTGAATATGGATTGGGGGACAGAAATGAAAGAGGAAGCCGCCTGGTAGAATTTTGCACAGAGCACAACATAATCATAACTAACACTTGGTTTAAGAATCATGAAAGAAGGTTGTATACATGGAAGAACCCTGGAGATACTAAAAGGTATCAGATAGATTATATAATGGTAAGACAGAGATTTAGGAACCAGGTTTTAAATTGTAAGACATTTCCAGGGGCAGATGTGGACTCTGACCACAATCTATTGGTTATGACCTGTAGATTAAAACTGAAGAAACTGCAAAAAGGTGGGAATTTAAGGAGATGGGACCTGGATAAACTAAAAGAACCAGAGGTTGTACAGAGATTCAGGGAGAGCATAAGGGAGCAATTGAAAATAAATACAGTAGAAGAAGAATGGGTAGCTTTGAGGGATGAAGTAGTGAAGGCAGCAGAGGATCAAGTAGGTAAAAAGACGAGGGCTAGTAGAAATCCTTGGGTAACAGAAGAAATATTGAATTTACTTGATGAAAGGAGAAAATATAAAAATGCAGTAAGTGAAACAGGCAAAAAGGAATACAAACGTATCAAAAATGATATCGACAGGAAGTGCAAAATGGCTAAGCAGGGATGGCTAGAGGACAAATGTAAGGATGTACAGGCTTATCTCACTAGGGGTAAGATAGATAGAGCCTACAGGAAAATTAAAGAGACCTTTGGAGAAAAGAGAACCACTTGTATGAATATCAAGAGCTCAGATGGAAACCCAGTTCTAAGCAAAGAAGGGAAAGCAGAAAGGTGGAAGGAGTATATTGAGGGTCTATACAAGGGCGATGTACTTGAGGACAATGTTATGGAAATGGAAGAGGATGTAGATGAAGATGAAATGGGAGATACGATACTGCGTGAAGAGTTTGACAGAGCACTGAAAGACCTGAGTCGAAACAAGGCCCCCGGAGTAGACAATATTCCATTGGAACTACTGACGGCCGTGGGAGAGCCAGTCCTGACAAAACTCTACCATCTGGTGAGCAAGATGTATGAAACAGGCGAAATACCCTCAGACTTCAAGAAGAATATAATAATTCCAATCCCAAAGAAAGCAGGTGTTGACAGATGTGAAAATTACCGAACTATCAGCTTAATAAGTCACAGCTGCAAAATACTAACACGAATTCTTTACAGACGAATGGAAAAACTAGTAGAAGCCAACCTCGGGGAAGATCAGTTTGGATTCCGTAGAAACACTGGAACACGTGAGGCAATACTGACCTTACGACTTATCTTGGCAGAAAGATTAAGGAAAGGCAAACCTACGTTTCTAGCATTTGTAGACTTAGAGAAAGCTTTTGACAATGTTGACTGGAATACTCTCTTTCAAATTCTAAAGGTGGCAGGGGTAAAATACAGGGTGCGAAAGGCTATTTACAATTTGTACAGAAACCAGATGGCAGTTATAAGAGTCGAGGGACATGAAAGGGAAGCAGTGGTTGGGAAGGGAGTAAGACAGGGTTGTAGCCTGTCCCCGATGTTGTTCAATCTGTATATTGAGCAAGCAGTAAAGGAAACAAAAGAAAAATTCGGAGTAGGTATTAAAATTCATGGAGAAGAAATAAAAACTTTGAGGTTCGCCGATGACATTGTAATTCTGTCAGAGACAGCAAAGGACTTGGAAGAGCAGTTGAATGGAATGGACAGTGTCTTGAAAGGAGGATATAAGATGAACATCAACAAAAGCAAAACAAGGATAATGGAATGTAGTATAATTAAGTCGGGTGATGCTGAGGGAATTAGATTAGAAAATGAGGCACTTAAAGTAGTAAAGGAGTTTTGCTATTTGGGGAGCAAAATAACTGATGATGGTCGAAGTAGAGAGGATATAAAATGTAGGCTGGCAATGGCGAGGAAAGCGCTTCTGAAGAAGAGAAATTTGTTAACATCCAGTATTGATTTAAGTGTCAGGAAGTCATTTCTGAAAGTATTCGTATGGAGTGTAGCCATGTATGGAAGTGAAACATGGACGATAAATAGTTTGGACAAGAAGAGAATAGAAGCTTTCGAAATGTGGTGCTACAGAAGAATGCTGAAGATTAGATGGGTAGATCACATAACTAATGAGGAAGTATTGAATAGGATTGGGGAGAAGAGAAGTTTGTGGCACAACTTGACCAGAAGAAGGGATCGGTTGGTAGGACATGTTCTGAGGCATCAAGGGATCACCAATTTAGTATTGGAGGGCAGCGTGGAGGGTAAAAATCGTAGGGGGAGACCAAGAGATGAATACACTAAGCAGATTCAGAAGGATGTAGGTTGCAGTAGGTACTGGGAGATGAAAAAGCTTGCACAGGATAGAGTAGCATGGAGAGCTGCATCAAACCAGTCTCAGGACTGAAGACAACAACAACAACAACAACATATTCTCTACATTCTTATAGATTGTCATTGCCTTTGTTGTTGACAACATAATTGACAAAATTTCCGAATAGCCACAAGATGACCTTTTTTTGTGGTGGAAAGGAAACTTCTTTCGGGAAGAGTATATCGTATAGTGCGATTTCTCTTCCATCGGTCCGTTTGAGAAAAGCGACTTGCAATACAATGTCATTCCAAATATTCTTGTAACCATTACAGATGAAGCGATGCTTTAAGGAGTCCAAATTGTGACATTATTGGCACACATTGGTTGCATGTAGTCCTACTGAATACAGTTTTTCATTGGTGCCAATTATGTTGTTGACAACTCTGACGGCGGAAGTGCAAGCGTAATGGTACAGGGTTTTGTTATTTATATTAGTCTATGTTTTTTCCCAGTTCAGCTCCATTCTATTTTGGTTTTCGCGTGATTGTAACTTCTCTACTATGTATTTACTTGACGTGCATTTTGACAGACAAAAATAAGAGGACAAGTAGTGTAATTCTACATAAAACTCCTTAATATGCTTTAGGTTGTAATTTATGTTGTAAACATCTACTGTCTGCTGCATGCTTCCTGGTTTAAGAAGGTCAAATAGAGCGGCAGTTATGCTGTTCGGCTGCGTTCTTTTAATGAAGACGGCAATGTTTTTCCTCCGGAGGTCTGTCAGCCCTAGGCCTCCGTTTTAGTGTCTCGATGTAGTCGTTCCTACTGCTACTCTAAAAATATGGCCTTTCCATACGTATCGACAGATTGTGCTCATTATAGATTTCGCTATGTTTGGAGGTGTTGGTAAAATCTGAGCGACAATGCAGCTTTCGAAAGAACTGCACAGTTTATTAGTTTAATTCTTTGCTTGATATTTAGGTCTCTCCTTTTATGCAGTATTAAGCTGCCTCTGATTTTGCCTAACACCTGTTCCCAATTAGCAGCCATTGTTATCAATGGGCAACTGTAAAAAGGTATGCCCAATGCAGTGTGACGGTCCATCGTGTTTCCCCACGGTAGCTGCACATTGTCAAGACCCTGTAAATTTAAAAAGCAACTTTTCGTTTCATTTATGCTCACACCATTTACCCTGCTATAAAGCAATAACTTGTCCGTTAGCTGGGCACAGTCATCATCTCTCCTTACTAGAACTCCCACCTCGTCAGCGTATGCATTTGTAACTGTCTTCAGCCCAGCTATTGTTATGCCTTCTAAGGTTGTGTTCAAAAGCCGTAAAAGGGGTTCCAGAGAAACTACATAAAACAACATGGACAGGGGACTTCCCTGAGGAACTCCACGAGATATCAATACTTCATTAGTATATTGTTCATTGATCGAGATTTTGGTTCGTATGCCTCTGACGATGTTCATTAAAACCGCTAAGTTGCCATCATTGAAACCTGAGTGTTTCAAGGTTCTGAACAGATATCCGTAGTTGACTCTGTCTTCATTGATTTTGCTAAAGCTTTTGACAATGCCTCCATTCGCTGACGATGATGAGAAAATAGAAAAAGTCCTTGGATGCCACCAGACGTGTCTCCCTCGACGTACCATTTTTAAGACTGTATGTGAATATCGAGACATCATTTCTAAAATTGGTCACACTCGTTCTTTAATTACACCGGCAACCACCTTGTAATCTGAGATCATTAGACTGATCGGCCTCATTTTAGTAATATCGTTCGTGTCCGTACTCCTTCCCTTTCGAAGTAGTACAGTTACACTTTCCTTGAAAGCAGCAGGAATTTCCTCTCCCCTCAGGTTTCCAATTTACGGAAGTAGTTAATGACGTCTTATTAGGGGCCAAAATGCCCTATAAAACACAGGCAGGCCATCTGGGCCGCGAGACTTCCGTGAAGGTGAAGATTTGAGTATATCAAAAACCTCGCCATTCGTAATTTCTAACGTTAAACCTCTGTTCTCCTCCTCTGTAACAACGGCCTCTACTCCGGAGTTCTGTATAAACTCTTCTACTGAGTTGTCGTCAGATTTTTTTTCAGCAATTAAATGAAGCACATAGTAGCATTTCCAGAATATAAGATATCCCTTTGTTCTGTCAGGACTCTTATCTTCCGTTCTGAGGCTGGCAATAAAATTTCGACTTCTGTTTCTTGTGTGTTGTATCAAATGGTAGATGGAGGTGTTTTCTGCCTCCACCGTCGTTCTAGTGTGATTTCATTTGTAATCCCTCCAAATGTACCCTCTTGATACTTGTCTTTATCAATATTAAAAGCGTTAAAGCCAAAATGATGTCTTGAGACGTTGGTTGGTCATAAAGGTCTCTTAAGCAAGAGTAGTAAAACTTCATTGTGTGTCTTGAACACATTGCCCTTTCTATGCCGTAAGATATCAGCGCTGCTCTTATCTTTTTCTTAGCGGCCATAGTCCACCATTCAATAGTTGCTCTAGCTTTAAAGATGCAAGAAACTTGGCAGTCCGTTTTAAGGATGCGTACTAAATATAGAACGTTTTCAGACACGGTATTGATATTTAATTTCCATAGTGGGCGACCCCAATATGTCTTCTGCCTTTTTAATTTGATGCTACACCTCACTCCGAGGTGGTCAGAGAAGGCAGCTGGTATCACCTCGATACTACTGACTTTGGTGTCTAAAGTGGGGGTGACATATCACTGGTGCTACACAGAGTAGAATCGACAGTATATATATGTGAAGCGAACCAGCGTCGGATATTTTATTTCCCACGCATCAAACCACTCCATGTTGGTAACCAACGCCTGCAGTTCTTGGGAGAAGTTAAAAAGGATCAGCGTCCAAATTTTATTTAAAACGCAATTAAAATCTCCACCAATGACATTTTATTTCTGCTCCAAGAAAAACCTGCAGAAATTGTCACTTTTAAAAACGGCTGCCCTCTCTCGTCTCGAATTGTTGCCTGATGGTGCGTGAAGGTTTATAAAAGAGGTGTTAAAAATTTTGCAGCTAATTCCCCTCCCCGATTCTAAAAGGCTCACGTTTCTCATCTCGATCCCTTCTTTAGCAAGGATGGCTGTTCCACACGCGTTTTCTGGAGCCACATTCAACACCTCTTTGTACCCTGAAACATACAATTCTTTGACATTAACTACCTGCAGAAAGACGATATCTGTATCTGACTGATACAGAAAGTCCTTCAGTGCAGCTACCTTTGCTTTACTCTTAATTTTGTTTATATTTAAGATGGTCACTTTATATGTATGTTCCACTGTGAGACGCTACAAGACAGTAAATAGAGGACACGGTATTGGAGCCGCGTACAATAACTTCTGTGGTGGTGGTGGTGGTGGTGGTGGTGGTGGTTAGTGTTTAACGTCCCGTCGACAACGAGGTCATTAGAGACGGAGCGCATGCTCGGGTTAGGGAAGGATTGGGAAGGAAATCGGCCGTGCCCTTTCAAAGGAACCATCCCGGCATTTGCCTGAAACGATTTAGGGAAATCACGGAAAACCTAAATCAGGATGGCTGGAGACGGGATTGAACCGTCGTCCTCCCGAATGCGAGTCCAGTACGATAACTTCTGTTTAGATATTTATAGTGTTATTTTATTTTACTTTTATTCCATTGACGGTTTTCCTTCTTTATTTTCTTTTTTTTCTTTCTTCTTAGAGTTTTGAGACAATTTTTAATTAAAAAATTCTTCCTCAAAAGCCCCTTCCGCCCCCATTGCATCGGTCTGATCCTCCTCTTCTTCCACCCAGTTAAGACGTGGCGCGGTGATGTCGTGCCCATGTCCTTGTCCAAGTCGGGTTTCATTGTCCATATCTGATGTCGTATTGTCATGCAACGGTTGAAATGTTCCGTGTGGCGTGTCAGCCCGTTCTTGTCTCTTGTTCCGATCCGAAGACTCGCCGACCGCTTACTTTTGTGTATCTTCGGTCTCCTGTATCTTCCTCAGCCGCTCTCTTAAAGGAGGGGCCAAGTTCTCTGCAGCTTGATGTGCTCTTTGTCTCTTATTTTTTGATGATTTCGGTGAAATCGTCGGTGAAATCTTTGGTGAACTTCCTGGCGACTCCATGAGAGGTCGAGGAGAAGTCACCTGTCCCGCCTTCGTGGTGGAAGATTTTTAAGCTCTGTTAATTTCGGAGTCGACCGTTGCTGCTGTTTGTACGACACGTGAGATGGGTGGTGTCACTGGTTCGTCATCTTGCGCCCCCCCCCCCCCCCCCTTTTCCTTTGACGTTTCCGGAACCTGTCTGTGGTGTCCTGTCATCTGTGTGGTTGTCAGTTATTTGTTGCATCACTTCCTCTTTATGTCCATCCACTGTAGTTCCCTCTACCATGTCCACATCAGGTATTATCGATGAAGCTTGTCGCTATTTTGGAAGAGTACGAAGCGGTAGTTACACACGAAAGGGCCGACATTCTAGAGTTATCAGACTCTGAGGGCGCACCGCGCTTGCCCTCTGTGACGTCATTACTGGCCAGATTCTGATTGTCATCATTAGTGAACTCCACGGTGCTTCCCGTTTCCGTGCGCGCGTCGGAAGTTCCCGCCTGCTCGGCCATATTCTGTTGATAGGGGGCCCGGCTAGCTGCCGCGGCAGCGTACGTCACTTGCATGCTAACAGTTTGTCCTGGGACAGCCGCCTCGTTAGTCGGTAACTGAGGAACAAGCCTTCTACTGCACTTACTTCTGACGTGCCCTGTGGCGTTACATAGCGCACAAGTCCGTGGCTGCCTATCATAAATTATGAGAGCACGATGGCCACAGATATTCTAGTAAGAAGGGATATGTCGTAAGAGCTCAATCTTAATCTGTTTAACTCCATTCAAAACCGGAAACTAATACTGCAGAAAAATGGTCGGAGCAATATATGACATAATCCTACCATAGGACTGAAGAGCAGCATTGATTGTTCCGGCAGGGACCTCGAACGGCAGTTCGAAAACTCTCACTGTTAGTGACGTTCTTGTTTCCCATGCTGGGCTAGGCATTCTAACGGTTCTGTCAGCATGATTAAATTTCATTTTGCCACCACACTTGTGAACTATCGAGGAGCACAAATCAGAGGAAATCAATTTCAAAAAGACACAAGTGGAAATGAAACTTTTTGGCGTTCATCTTTCTTTTGTCTCCTGTGATATTAACTGTTTCTGAAAGCCACCTTTTGATCTCAAAAGCCTTTGGTCTTTTACAGGTCCAATCAAAAGTGAATCTAACCGGACCTATTCTCTCTCAGCTAATTTCGTTCATTTTGTCATTTTAAATCACTGAACGATGCAAAGTAAACAAAGCGCTTCGAACAACCCTATCACAACAAAGGTCAAAAATTAATTGTGATTGTAGTGTTGCTCACGCTGCTAAATATTGCATTTTCGGGCAACAACAAAGTTATATTATGTGGCAGGTATCATTAGAGCACAGTTAATAAAGTCATTTCTTGAAATAATGGATAAACTAGGCACTCATCTTTTCGTGTTTCCCACGCTAGTCTCGTTGTGAACTCATGGCTCAATCGTCGAAAATCTAGGTAGTCATGATTCCAAGCTCGGATGCAAGGAGGCCTAGGTGTTACTCTGCGATATTCAAAAGTTTAATCTTCAAGAGTGGTTTCTGAAAAACATCTATAAAACTTTTGCAAGTTAGGACAATGGTGATGTAAAAAAGTAATCAGCGCTCCAAATTTAAGTTACACTTCTATTTTATTACTTTTGTTGCAACATCACTTCACAATATAAGATGACGAATATATTTTCAAGTGTGTTTTAAAGTTCACATTTCATAAACTGACTACAATTTGCGTCTTTTTAACATGACGACCAAAGCTTGACACACTAATAACCGCTTACGCGCCCAAAAATCAGAGTTACAAGTACGTCAAAGATCACAGTGACAAAATAAAGAATACACATAAGAAAAATATCATTGCAATATATACATATCGATGTATCGAAGTACCTCTATATTAATGAAATCAAATATGAATGTTGTCACGGAAATATGTGAACCATTTTACAGAAACACAGTAGAATATTGCTGGTATCGAGAGGTTGAGGTGAGGTGCCGCTCTACTGACCTTCGCAACAGCCACACAGTCGCTTTTTACGCCACCCCTCCTAGCGCTGCCGCCACACGTCCGTCCAGCTCGGCGGCCGAGCAGCGAATGAGTGAGCCATCGAGGACAGAGACGATAGTGCTACTGCAGGGACTTATCTCTGACACAGTCCCCGTGAGACCCACACTTCCAACTTTCTGTCCACACACTACATTTGTAGAACCCCTGCCCACTATACTCATTACTCGCGGAAGTCAATCTATCGATTCCAGTAAGTGTTGGAGCAATGCTGAAATTCTACAGTATCTTAAACAAGTATGCTGCCGAGGAACGTAGCAATGAGCGTCAGAGTGACGAGCGTCGCAGACGTACAGAAGTAACTTGATTGTGTGTAAGTTTGCACAGCACTGAAAATCTGCTTAAGCTTCTCGCTAGAGTAAAGGCCAACAGACACCATGGCGGCCCTACTGTTAGTTTATGACTGGTATCTGGAAGGACGAAACGTATCGCGAGAACTGATGAAGGTCGTTCCAATTTAAACATCACAACTACTACTCGCACTCCATAAGAAAACCAAGTTGAACAATGAAAATTGGTGATTTTGTCATTCCTCCTGTTCATATACATTCCAAGATGCTACTCCAGGTGTGTGTATTATTATACGTTGCGCACATTCATTTTAAACACTAAAATGATGATTTGACCCTGTCTGTCTGTCCCCTGAAGCACATCTTGGATTGTAAAGTATACGTAAAAAATAGCATTAAGAGATCCTATCGTTTAGTAGTATTAGTTACCTTCATCATTCATTTATTTTAATATATAGTAAATATAGACAATTGTACTTAAACGTTGTTATATATGTATTTCTTAGCTAAAATTATCCATCAGTTGCCCAACTCTGCCCCTTATTATGACTGCGCGGTTTAACATCACTAACGCGAAATGACTGACACCATCTACGTACTGAACAATAGAAGACACTACTTTCAAAGACGATCTACGGTGGTGTGGAACCTCAGTAGAAATAAACTAACGTGGTCAAAGCTGTTTAGGTTTACAGCCATAACAAATTGAAGCAATTTGCGATATCACCGTATGTACTGAGTCCGGTGCATCGAAGTGATGGTTCTCGTACTGGTCTGCGACGATGGAAGAACTCCAGCCACAAATAAGCTCTTTCAAACACTAGGACGGCAGAAGGCGGTCCTCTGTAGAATACAGAGAGGAGAAGGAAGTATTAGACTGTGTTAGTCAGACGAGAAACGCGAACCCCCAGCCACAAGGACGGAGTTCAGATAAACGTCTCAACCTAAGTATAGGCAGAGGAAGTGCTCTCAATTACTGAACATTGCATACTCAACGTCGACTTCCAACCCGGAGGTGAAGTCCAGAATCGTATAGGTTCGGAACAATACAGCGCCTAACTGTTGTAACTATAAGCTCTCCTGTACCAACAAAGCTGATACCGAGCAACAGTCACACAAGGAATACCTCGTCTCTCTCTCCACCGGTTGCTTCCCAGCAAGGCTCGGCCCTCCACCATCGTAATTCCGAGAACGAATCATATTTCAGAAACCACCGAATAGTCTCCCTCTCTACAGATTCTTCCAAACGTCGACCAACCATATTTTAGTCTCTTGTCGTCCAGCGCGGAATGTTTACGAGGAAAAACCTATACTGGTACAATGGTACGCTTCTCAGTAAAAATCCGCGGAAATAACCCAGCCTGCGTGGTTTCAGAGGTGCCGCTTCTTCGTTCCTCTCACCTGCGTCCAAGATTGGCAATGTTCGCGGATATCCTTCTGGTGCTGCTACAATAGCGACTTGCCATCAACCTAGCCGGCCGGTGTGGCCTAGCGGTACTAGGCGCTTCAGTCTGGAACCGTGAGACCGCTAAGGTCGCAGGTTCGAATCCTGCCTCGGGCATGGATGTGTGTGATGTCCTTAGGTTAGTTAGGTTTAAGTAGTGCTAAGTTCTAGGGGACTGATGACCTCAGATGTCAAGTCCCATAGAGCTCAGAGCCATTTGAACCATCACCCTATTGTGCTCCAGAGCTCAGGTGCCACGACGTCCGTCTAGTTACTTCCTGTTTTTAAGCAGGACCAACACCTGTGCGGACCTTCCACCGAGAGCTTGAGTTCTGCCTACCGTTTCATCTCCACTGGCGTTCCAACCTCTACTAGTATAGGCAATCATTCATTACGCCGTTCTGATAATAAAGACACTCCGTCACCTTTAATATTGTCACTCACTCCTTGTAAATAACTGTTAACGCTTATTGCCTGAGTCTCCTCTAAAAATTCATATATACGATGTACAACCTACCAAATGATACTTTGAAGGATGTTGTAAGGTGGCTATAATTTCGCACCTTACCAGCACTCATCCACATACCTCACTGTGGTTGTAGTTCACAGCAAACGTACACTTTCTTGCAAGTAATGTGAGACACACATGATATCTTATTTTGAAGGTAAAACTTGGTCGTTACAGAGGAAGCTATTGATATCGCCCAATGTTGTGTCGGCTGACAGAAGAATAGATTATGCAAAATTGATAGTATGTGGCTTGTTGACGGCATAGGTGCTAACCTGGCACGCAGCGCTTCGTCCTCTTTCCTCGTATGAAGAAACCGTAGTGCGGCAGGCATTTCCAGAATTTCGGTGTAGACTTCTAAAGCCAACCTCTACGACAAAGTTCTCTGGGTAGTTACAGGGAGTTTAGTACCATCCAAACTATGCGGCAGTTAAGTGCCTTCCGCATTAAGAAACCTCATTATGCTGTATACAGTTTAAGGCAGCTGAGACAGGCCACCCAAGATATATCCAGGGCGAATAAATTAATCTACGTGCGGTTTTCGCCTAGCTGTAAAACAATATGGCGAATTCTCTTACTTCCCAAGTAGTAATCGCCGAATTACGACGCCGACTTCATAGAAAGTATGTTTTCTTCTAATGGAACTATATAAAGAGCTTCTAAGATAGCTTCAACGAAGCAGTAGTTTCGGTCTGAGTGTAAACATCAAGACAGTAGGCCGATAACACTACGTACACGCCCAATACGTTTCCGAGAGAGTCAGATACCTAGGTGTCTGGCTAGACCGGAAGCTCACATGGGTGGGGGGGGGGGGGGGGAGAGACTACATTGAGTACATTGCCAACAGTGTGCACGCGAGGCTCAAATAACTCCACCCAATGTTCACCAGGGAAAGCACACTGAATAGGAGGGTGCCGAGGTCCATATACATGACAGTGATTAGACCTCTGATGACGTACGCAGCTCCCGTCTGGGGATATGCAGCTCCTGCACGACTGCGCCGCCTGCAGATCATACAGAACAAATTGCTACGAATCATTAGCAACGCTCCACGCTACACACGCACCGTGGATCCTCACCAAGAACACCGCCTTGATACCCTCAAGCAAGTATTCAAAAAACACGCAACACGACTATACAGGAACTCGAGACACTCGGACAGTCCTTTCGTCCTCACTCTGGGGAACTACGATCACAACCATAGGCGGAAGCGCAAGCGGCCAAAGAGGCTACTAGCTAGGGCATACCCACCTATGGTAAACTACCATACACCAACAAGCGACAAACGTCGGCAAGCCCCTGCATTTTAGCAACACTGACTGGTAATTACCAGCTGCTATTAGAGCCGACCAACAGGCCACAGCAGAGACACCGACGAGCTAGCCCACTGACGCACAAACAAACCGCCAACATTACCTCACACTGTACATCCGATATATGACATATCGGACACAAGAACGATGATAAACCTAACTGTTGCAGGTTGCTGACGCTGAACGAGAGCTCTACACCAGCACCCAGCGGCAGCCGCCGGGCAACACGACCGCACAACGTCAAAGGTATTGACATGCATGATACCCACTACTAACAGTCTACCCTGGCACGACCTATCGCAGGCAGCAAGACATCCGCTACTGCTCTTACCACGCGACCTAACTATCACAGAGGTTTTTTCCCTTGGCTCTTAACTATGCACTTTTTTTTTCCTCTGCCCTTCAAACCGCTACCCTACGTTCGACTTCGACCCAATCTATCTCCAGACGAGCGCGCATTAATGGTTAACCTTAACCAGACGGGAGGTGTCGCAGGACGTGGGTACTGCGATGTTTGCGTACATTAGTGAAAACTAACCCATATGCAGAGATGGCAGTAGACATATTGAGTTGGCCATCATCCCGGTGTGGGCGTGGAGGGGGCTCTAACACTTTTAAAAAAAGCTTCAACGACATAATACGTATGATACTTGATCCAATAGCATGAAGAAAATAACACCGCAAACTACTCTCTCGCATCCAGGAGAAGAGGTTCACATTTGGTACAACAGGGCAGACGTTAGTTGGTACCTCAGTGGCGTGCTTGTTCCACAGACTTCTCGACGTCCCACTTTCTGAAGACCTGAGGACGGACTTTTTATGAATCTATTTAATAACGCAGAGAGAGAATATCTGACTATCCACTCTTTGGAGTGGGTACGATGGAGATTTATAAAAGCAACTTTAGGGTCTGCTGCAAAGGTCTCGAAGAGCATTTGTTACACTCATGAACGCTAATCGAGAGAGAACTGGCAGGGAACATATCGTAATACGCCGTATGTTGGCAAATGCTTATGTTCGAAGAATATGGAGTCTGCGTTCTTCGTGCCTATATTTTTGACCCACGTTTGTGGGAATAATGAACACGTTACTCTTTAACTGATCATAACTACCGGTGTTTACTGTGTCATATGTAACAGATATCCGATATGATGCGTCAGACATTCAAAACTTTTGCCAAGTTACGGCCAATTTTGAATTTGATGTCAAATTCAAACAGCGTCTCAAATTCTCATATTATTCGCTGCGAATCTTTCAACTTCATTTTTCCTGTGTAAAATCTACAATAAAGGTAATATGTTAAACGTTCTTTAAGAAATAGAGATCATATGCTCATTGAAATAGTTTTCCGAGTGTGCACACTATCAGCTAGTCGAACTGAGGGATCGTAGTGTACTAGCTAATTTTGATCGCCTTGGCTGCAATTGATTAACTGTAAACAAGTCTATTATGCTACTGTGTAGAAACTCCTCGCACATTGGCTTATTGGTTATGTACTATTTCTGATAATTTCGCTTGGAGTTACATGTGTAGCTAGGTGCCTACGTGGCTCGCCCCCCTCCTCTCTCCCACCCCCTTACTAGCAACATCACCTCATATCAGTCTGTATGATTTTCTTTTTCGAACTGGCCTCACTGTAATTGCGTGCATGTTGCCAGTTTAGTCATGAATAGCACATTCTCGTGAAGTCAAAAACAATTTTCCGGATTAGCTGGCTATTTCAGCTTTCAAATTTTCCAATCTCACCTCTAAATCTAAGAATGTGCAACTTCTGTGTTTGCTGTGTTTCGACACTTATTTATTGATACCATTTATGCTCAACTGAATCTAGATTGACAATGTGGTATCATGTATCAATACCACGCCACGGGCGTCATAGCAAGGGAATCGCAAGTTTCCGTGAGATGCCGACAGCGGTCACGAGGGATCCGACGGACGCAATAGTGCACGCCTACTCAGCCACACCTCCAACAACTCTGTACTTCCAGCGCCCTCTGTCCCCGCAGTATAGAACGGCCGGTGGCAGCCACTCAGGCCCACTCTCTCTCAGAGCCACTTCGTTTCTGGACGCTGAGCTGACAGCGCCTTGTTGTGGCTCTGCCTGTACTAGCCCACGAACGATGAAGACAGACTTCTCCCTGAGCACAAGGACTTACTCCAGGAGTGAGACTACTCATTACAAATGAGGCAGCAAGAAAGACAGTTTAGCGGACAAGTTAACACAATAAATAGAAGATTCACTTATTTCTGCTCCAGTCCAACTACACTACGACGACAATTGTAGCCCACCTCTATTTACCATTGTGTAACAGTTATTGCACCACTTTTTTGTGAATCTCTTAAAATTTTGTATGGTGTATTAATTGGATGAGATCTACCCAGTGCCGGCAGCGGTGGCCGAGCGGTTCTAGGCGCTTCAGTACGGAACCGCGCGACTGCTACGGTCACAGGTTCGAATCCTGCCTTGGGCATGGATGTGTGTGCTGTCCTTGCGTTAGTTAGGTTTAAGTAGTTCTAAGTTCTAGGGGACTGATGACCTCAGATGTTAAGTCCCATAGTGCTCAGAGCCATTTGAGCCACTCTGAGGTCACCTGCTATCATTGGTGAGGAAAAGAGTATGAGTAGGCCCTAAGGAGGAATCTACCTTTTTCATTACACGATGGATGGCCATGATACCTCTCTCATCAGGTAAGATTGGGTTTCAGCCTCGGTTAGACCGAATTCTTCCTGTGGTGAAATTTACACCAGGTTGCTCTACGAAGTTCTATGGGCCTCGACAGAAACAGGGTAGCCATGGAGAAGCGAGGCAGAAAGCAGTAGCTCTGCTTGAGAATCAGAAGCAACCTTCAACAGCGAAGTACCATTCTGTAAACGAGAGTAGGATTTAAGATAGCCATGGTAAATCCGTTTGCCATCGACAAAGGTGTTGATGCAAATGCTGGCCAAGGACTAACCGTCTTCAGTACTAGACACCACGAGGAACTCTCGTGCAGTAGGAAAGCTCTTCGAATCATTAGCCTCATTAAGTTTACATTTCGTAGATGTTGATTGGGAAGATTGGCAAGATCCGATGTGGCGGCTTTAGTTTCGCCGAAACCGGTAATCATGGAATAAAAAGAATTGCTGCGATCTTGGCTACCAGTTTATTATTTTACAAATATCTAGATCGCTCCCACATGAGCTCAATGTGCTCCCTACAAGATGATTGACTCTGGCAATCATGGGGGATTTTCTCGCAAAGTGTCTCTGATGGCGTGCTCATTCCAACTGAGGGCCCTTTCACAAGGGGGCGGGGGCCCTTCACAAGGGGGTGCACCTGCCTTAGGTGACTGCAGCTCAGACGGACAAATCGGCAGTTCGGGATGGTTGCCTGCCAGGTGTTCGTTCACACCTCACACACCTTGCAATCACCCCTTCCTGAGCCCGGCCTGTACCAGGGGGTACATGCGAACCCTACCTGTCGACCTGGGGCTGGGAATTAAGCTTTACCCAGTCACCTGTTACTCGTCAGACACATGGGCCGGCCTTCAGTAGCACAAAGAAGAATAAGAAGAAGAGAAAGATGGACCTTAAACGCCGAAGCAGAGGAACGAGAGGAGAAGGGAAACAAAGATAGGAAAAGGGAGCGAAAAACAAAGGTGAAACTGTTCTGCTTTGTCTGTCGCTGACCTAATAACACTGCCAATAACTGGCTGTTCTTTTTCCCCTCCCTTGGGGAACATGTCTAGTATGAGGATAGACATGCAGCACGGAAGCGAAAAAACGCTGCAAAGGCTGGGGACCTGTAGTAGCCAAGTGCGAACCCGCCCAAAAGTGGCGAGCCTCCTGGGGGAGAACCATTGCAATGTTTGCACCAGTGTAGACTGGGCTACGCTAACATGTGTTGCTATTGTCCTATTAAAATAGCCTACCTAATTCAGAGGTGCAGTTACAGCACGTTTTTCCTATTTCACTCTCTTGCTTCACTCCCATTAGGAGGTAATGTGGCATGAATCTGTTCAGGTATACAAACACATCGTAGTATGGACACAGTTCGATTCGAAGAGGGCTTATTCCTTCAGTTGTGTGAACAAACCACATGACTTTACACTACACTGTCTTACGTGAACGGATGTCGTTGTGGATACTCATCCGCGCCCCTCTATGCGAACGACCACTTTTACGATAATAATGAGGACATGGTAACAGATTTTGGTTTCAGTAGTCTGTTTAACCGTAAATCCAAAATTTTTGTTGGTGACTGAAAACTTTTCACATGCGGTCTAGAAGAAATGCAGTTGATAACGTACATATTGCATATTGCTTGGGGACCAAGGACAAGAGCCAGGAGGGAATAATAAGAGTGGACGACCAAGAATGAGGTGCTCGGATTAAAAAATCTTGCGCCATTACTGTTTAATCTGTACATAGAAGAAACAATGACAGAAATAAAAGGAAGGTTCAGGAGTGGCATCAAAAGTCAAGGTGCCACAGCATAGGTACAAGTTCTTAGGTTGGCACTACGACACCGACGACAGCGCCCTCTATCCATCGCTGTGCAGCTCTACGGGCGCCGCTCCAGATTACACCCATTTGTTCCGAGGAGACGACCTAGCAACATTGTTACTTCCGAGTCTGTTTTTACTTCATAGGGGGCTAGCCATTACAATTATGGTCTATCGAACTACGTGCTCATCTATACGCAACGTTAGCGTTGATACCTGTACGGCTTCGCATCTACTAGTAGAAGTTAAGTATCATCAGTTGTATATGTTCATACCCCAGTGAAACAGTTTCCATTTACACGTCTTCGTCTTACGAAAGCATTTCACCTTTTCCTGCTCCTACACATTACTTACATTCGGCCTACCCTTCAGTTTACGGGAGCAGACCCACGTGCCGCCATCTGCTGAATGGCATGAACAGTGTATAATATGAAATGAAAGAAAATCCAAGACGAAGGTAATGGCAAGTAGCAGAAATAAGAACAGCGATAAACTCACGAGGATTGATGGTCACGAAGTAGATGAAGGAATTCTACTACCTAGGTAGCAAAGTAGACAATGACTGACGGTGCAACGAGAACATCAAAAGAAGGATTGCCTGGAAAGCACTTTCTTGCCAGTGCAGAGACTAGTCCACTAGCATCTTGATTTGAAGAAGCAGTCACTTACACTATACGTTTGGAATAGGAGAGAATCTAAGCATTTGTTACCATACAATGGTGTGCTCCAGTTTTTCCAACAGTCCATGTTTTGAGATGTGGTGCTACAGACGAATGTTGAAAAGTAGGTGGACTGATTAGGTTAGAGTTCTCCACATATTCCTTTCCTCTCCAATTCTGCGCAGAACTTCCTAATTCCTTACAAGGAGAAGGGAAAAGATGATAGGACGTCTGTTAAGACAGATTGGGATATATCCAGCAAGTAATTGGCATTACTCGCATGTTGACCAGTATTACGAACTACGTATCTCCGAGTTTTTCATGACCTATACCTAGGACTTGGCCAACTACATGCCTGTTCCAAACTGAATACTTTTCCTGGATTTCTCCACCATTAAAAAACATGCACGCATTACGTAACTGAGTAGGACCAGTCTTCAACACTGGACGAGGATTATGTTATGACTCCCCATTGTTTTACTAGGAAGCAGTGAGATTACCTGTTTCCATGTTTTCTCAGCCTATTCCCAAGAAATAAAATAGGAGAGACCGGGTGGGAGAGAGAGCAGTGGCTTAGAAGGTAGAGGTAAAGGGGAAGCAATAGTTGGTTGGGAGAGGGAGCAAGACTGGAGCAGAGAAGGGGACGGCGGAAAATGGACGTCCAAAGTCGTTATTGCCCTCCTACTTTTATCCAACAATGAAAATGAAATTCGTTTTCTTAACCTAATAAATTAATGCTGCCTTGAGGCAGGCGTAATTTCTCCGTTTATGCTTCTCGTACGGAAATAGTTGCGATTAAGTTGTGTAAACGGCACCCATAGCTAGTCAGACTACCATCGGAGTGACACTGGAGTAATTAGAAAAGCGGCTACAGTATACGCTGCATCGCATTCTAACACCGCAAGCGCCTGTTGGGGTGACAGATTTACGTTTCTTTCTTGTTGCAGCTGTGGCGGGGAAGCTACGTCGCACCTGGCCGTCTTACCGGCCGATAAAACCCCGTCGTCACGAGTTTTCCAAGTCTCCAGTTCAATCCAGATCTCGCGGTCCCCTGGGAAATAACGGACCTGAAGGGGTGCACCAAAGTTTACTCTTCCCCAGGTCGGTCTGCTTCAGACGTTCTCTCGTGAGCTCGGCCCGCGGTTCGTATGTGGCTGCCCTCGTGGAGACGAGTTCAGTCGCCCTGGGAGAGCGTGGCGCTGGCTCTGTCACTCACACAGAGGTGTTTAATGGGATAAAAAGTGAAGCTAAAAGGAACAAAGGCGAATTTACTTCATTCTATAGCGCCATATGCCGAATTTTATTTGTACGTAAATAACAGTGGAACTAGTAAAATATTGACTCGAAAAGGCCATCGATGATGACTGGACAACAGTGGTTCACTGATCTGTAGCTTCGGCAATACACACACCAGTCACCATGCTCTTTGGTGAAATTTAATTGAAACTTCCTGAATAATTTATAAAGAAACATCAGCACTAATAGTTCCAGATGAAGATGGCTTTATACAGCCACAGTTTTATTACATTCTGAATTATTCAATTTATCTCTCAATATTTCTACCCCCAAGATGTTAAAGAATCAGTACGTTGATGCAATCAAGTAAAATATTTGCTACAGGGAAATTCAAGGCAGTTTGAACTGCCAACTTTCAAAATTTCAAGGAGGCTGTTCAGAATATGCGGCAGGCTACTAGATTATTACAGATCACGAATGTAATTTCGGATATATTAACTGTAGTACCAGCAGAACAATCGGCGAATTAAATCGTCACCAGACGAGATTTATACCCCAACTCCCCTGTCTAATCCGTGATCACCTTGAAAGAGGGGTCGATAGCTATTCACTATCAGCTTCCCTTGTAACCTGTGTACACACAGATAGCAGTCGCCCTTGGTTTGTTTCTCAAACAGTGCGCAGTGTAATCAACGACACTGTACGTCTGCAGTAACATCTCAGCACAGGCCGTTCCTCACGGATGTTGGTCGCAGAGTGTCACAGTTCACATCGTGTAGTCATGAAGTGAGCCATGGCCGATATAGCAGTATGGCAGGAACGCAAAAATTTTTTAAATCAGTTCCATCAACGAGGATAATGTGGTCTTCTGTATCTTTTACTGCGAGAGAGAGAGAAAGCTAGATAATTTAGGCGTGACGGAGAGAAGACAGAAAGGAGAAGGCTGTGGGGAACTGAGGAATGATAGATTATCGCGGAGTGAAAAAGGAAGAACGAAGAAAACGGGAGTGACAGTAGCTGTTGAAGATGGTCTTAATTATCCTTTCGCGTATGTTGTTTACCTCTTCTTCCCTTTCTCATCATTGTGATCTAAAAGAAGTGATGATATGTTTCAGGTGTATGCTCCTTAAGTGGGCTGCACATCTCATGATTTCGGAAGGAAGAGAACCAGAAGACAACGTGGTACAGTAGAAATATAGCGTAAATGTTTTTGGTGAATTACATGCTCTATGATTACATCCACCGCAGTCCTCCTTGTTCTCTAAAGCTAGTACCGTCTGAGGCATAGGATAGAGGTCACTGTGACCAAGCGGTTAAAGGCGCTGCACTCTGGAACCGCACGACGCTACGGTCGCAGGTTCGAATCCTGCCTCGGGCATGGATGTGTGTGATTTCCTTAGGTTAGTTAGGTTTAAGTAGTTTTAAGTTCTAGGGGACTTATGACCACAGCAGTTGAGTCCCATAGTGCTCAGAGCCAGAGAGATCACTGGCTACTGGTGACAAGCATAAGAATCGTGAACGAATGAAGGAAAAGTGAATTATAGTATGGAAACTGAAGGGGAACGAAGTCAGGAAATTTACAAGCTTTCATTTATATTCTTCACTGATAAAGGATGAACCGGGAGCAGGAGAAGAGGAATGGGGACGATTTAAAAGTGCTACGTAAGCCACGCGCGGCTCTTGTTCTTGCCATTATTGCTTGACATCTTGTCTTGGGGGGTACTCCTGTCTGGCATCACTAACTTGCTAGCTTGCCTGCCTGCCTGCCTGCAGCAGGAGCACCTATCGATAAGAGCACCGTCGTACTATCTTTTGAGCGACCGCTATTATTTCTGGGTCGTCGTGTCCCAGGAGTTCACTCGGGACAGAGCAGCTGTAAGGTCCGGACAGTCATGACTCGCCCGACTGTGGCCGACACACATGACTTGAGTGGGAACGACATTGGTTGGTCGTTCGGTCGGTCGGTCGTCTCATCGACGACGTGTATATGGTCGCCGACCGCTTATGAGTTCTCCGTGTGCGTCGACTTCTGATTTGTCCTCGTTGTTCCACAGTCACTTGTTATTGTATTGTTAGAGTTGTTTGTAGATGTGTTTCGTGGAACCGTGTGTAGCTTGTGTGGTTTTCACTGAGCAGTTATTTTAATGCTGTCTGCGTGCTGCAGGCAGTTAGTCGGTTGGGATGGAGTAGCAAGCAAGTCTCCACGGTGCGGAGCCAGGCCGGGGCTTCTAGCGGCGTGCACGCACTGTCAGATCATGAGGCGCTAGCTGCGATAGCGACAAAGTTCGTTGCCCACCAAACCTGGGTTCGGAAGTAGCTGTTTTGCGCCCTAAAACCATAGCAAAAAAATATGGTCATCAGCGACCAGTCTGTGGTTTCTTTACCTTTTCCTAAGCGAAATTGGAAATGAGCAGCAAAGGGAGCTAAACTCAAAAAATTGGGGAAACTAAAAAACAGAAGGAAAGCTTAGAAAAACACTGTAAAAGGGGAGGGGGTTCTTTGTCCCCAAAAAGAGCTTAAAATGACTGACATCTTATTGACACTAATAAACTCGAGAACGCGATCGGCTAAGCACACATCATCTGCTAAAATAGAAGATGTATCAGGCGACAGCTGTAGACGGGCGCGTAAAGTAGGGGCACTCAAGTAGAAGGTGTCACACAGTCCTCAGTTGAGAGCAATGGGGACAAAGTGGAGGAGGATGGCCACTTAAAAGATGTCGATGGCTAAAAAGACAGTGCCCTATCCGGAGTGTAGTTAAAATTACCTCCTCCCGACGACGAGTTCGGGAGGAAAAGGTCCAAGCACAGGGAAGAGCTTTCACGTCCCACAATTTATTATTGGGAAGTGTCGACCAACGTGCGTACCACAAAAGAGCAACACGCCGACATAAAATACTCCATAGATCGGCGAAGGGAATAATGCGAATAGGAGACTGAAGAGAAGAGACTGCAGCCTTGGTATCTGTGGAAATGAGGCGGCCGATATAGCGGCCAACATGTCCAGGGATCCAGAGGAACGCCACAGAGACGCGCCCCTCCCCCTCCCTACCCCCAAAGTGGAGCAAGTGGAGGCAGTCCTAAATCCGGTGGCCCAGAGGGTGGACAGGGTAGAGAGCTTGGATACTGAGGAGAGAACTGAGCGAATCTGAGCAGATAACATACTGTACCTGTTGATGGCGACGGGTGTATTGGACAGCCTG
This sequence comes from Schistocerca americana, assembly GCF_021461395.2. Taxonomy (NCBI): domain Eukaryota; kingdom Metazoa; phylum Arthropoda; class Insecta; order Orthoptera; family Acrididae; genus Schistocerca; species Schistocerca americana. The sequence goes on along the minus strand of NC_060123.1, from coordinate 623,661,576 downwards.
GAGAACAGCGTAAAGCTCCGCAGTATAAACCAAACACTGGTCGGGAAGCCGAAATCGATGCGGGGTGTGGCCAACAATATAGGCACTCCCTACACCAGATGATGTTTGTGAGCCGTCAGTGTAAACAAATGTGGCATCCTTCATTTGTGCGCATGGAGCAGCAAATGCCCGACGATAAACGAAAGAAGGCGTACCATCCCTGGGAAAGTGACAACTTCGGGTACAGCACCACCTTGGCCCCACCCCCGGACCTGCCTGCTCCTTGACGTTTTCCAAAGTTTTAGGTAAGCGCTTCCGTCAGCTGCTAAGTTCTCTTTCCTTCCAGACTCCCAGTGGTGGTAGAGAGAAAGGGCAGCCCTAAATCCAAGGCGGCGTCGAAAAAAACGTCATGGGGATTAGCAAGCATGGAAGACAGATGGCGAGCAGCCCTCCTCAGCTGTTACGCTAGCTGATTGGACAGCGGAGGTCCAGCATTCTCAGCATTAAGGCTTTTCCACGGGGCTGGTGTAAAAAGTTCCAGACGCTAAACGCAATCCCCGGTAGTGGACAGTCGAGACGCTGAAGAATAGACGGCAGAGCAGAGGAGTAAACTATGCTTCCATAGCCCAATTTCGAGCGCACTAAGAAGGCGCGATATAGGCGGAGAAGGACCACTCCGTCAAATCCCCGGGAGGTACCTTTCCGGACACGGAGGGTATTGAGGGATTGACAGAAAACTGTGGTGGTCCTCCCATGTTTCCTATCTTTTGGCTCGCTGTCTGCAAACATAAGACCCAAGAATTTGGTGACGTCCGTGAACATAAGTTGGACAGGGCGTAGATGCAGGGAAGGCGGAGGAACTTATGACGCCAAAAATTGACCCAAACGGTCTCACTGGGAGAAATCGAAAGCTGGTTTCAATGCTCCACGAGTGGAGGCGATCGAGACATCCTTGAAACTTCGGAGGAGGGAATGAAAGTGTTAAAAGAGCTAATAAAGAAGTCCCAGCTTTTCTTCTTGCTATCGCAGATAACGCGACGGCATCGAGCAGGGAACTGCTTATAGCGGATACAGTTAGCCAAAGTAGGATGGTGGCGGAAAACGTGAAGAGCTCACGTATTGCGTCACTGCACGCCTCGTTCCACCAAGGAACTGGGGTCCGACGGGGGAAATCGGAGGTGCGAGGTATTGAACATTCGGCAGCTGTAAGAGTAACTTCTGTAATATGAGTAAACTGATCGTCGACGCTAGGAAAGTGACGGTGATCGAATGTCGCTATAGATGAAAAAAATGTCCAATCGACTTGGGTAAACTTCCAGCGTTTCGGATGCATAGATGCCAGTTGTGGAAAGTGGTCACTCGAGTGTGTATCATCAAGGGCGAACCATTCGAAGCGCCGAGGTAGCGGAACAGTACCGACCGAAAGGTCCAAATAGAAATTTGTCGTGGAGGCTGACAAATATGTAGGGTCCCCAGTGTTGAGGCGAACAAGATCCGCTTGATGGAAGACGTCTAGCAATAGTGAGCCACGCAGACAAGGATATGGAGATCCCCAAAGCGGGTGGTGGGCGTTGAAGTCCTCAACCAGCAAATATGGGGGCGGGAGCTGACCAAAGGGTTGAAGGAGGTCAGCTCTTGCCATCGGTGTGGACGGCAAAGCTGTATCCAGAAAAGGACAAACAGTTCCTTCCAAGCTGTTAGTGTCCAATGGGATTGGGTGATAATGGACAGTATCATGGAGAAGAATCAGGAGTCCTCCATGTGCTGGAGTACCATCAACAGAGCGCAGATCAAACCAAACTGACTAACTGGAAACGAGGGAAAACAAAGCGAAGTGGGGACGCAGCTCTGGATGAATTGTCGATCCTACTCGCTGATCATCTTCTGTCTTCAGGAAACACACTGGCTCTAATGCCGCGGGTATTCCAATGGATAACTGACATAGGGTGCACAGGAAAGGGAAGAACCTTACCACAGTTGCTCTCAACTACTGCTGAGAGCCGGCGGCAGACAGCGTGGAATGGCATTCAGCCGAAGGCAGAGGATCCTGATCCATACGTTGTTTGGGAGCCGCTCCTGCAACCAGCGATTAGCCTGTTGATCGGCCACCAGCAGTGCACCTTGGCGACACGGAAGACGGCCGAGGTCGTTTCCCCACAGGTGGCGCTGTAGATGAGACACTCCGTGGCGGAGAAGGAGAGGAACTGGGTTTCTCATGAGCCTTCTTGGAAACATGATGTTTAGATGAAGGAGGAACTGATAGTTGTGATGTCGGGGTACGTAAAAAATCTTCGCAAGTAGGCTCTTTTTTGGAAATCCGGGCGTCTGATTTTGGGGCTCGTGAATTAGCAGAAGCTGATGAAGGGAGAGCTGTAGAGTGAGCAGGTGATAGTGTGGAGGTTGAACGGGCGATCTTTGCGCTGGCCGATCTGACGACCATGGCACTAAATGTGAGATCAGAAGTCTGCGTGGCTGCCTCCTTAGTAGGCTGAGGAGATGCAAGGAGAGTGCTATATTTACCTGCAGGAGGCACAGTGGGCTTTCCACTGGCGAATAATTTTCGAGCAGCAAATGTAGACACCTTTTCCTTCACTCTGCTTTCCTGACAAAGCCGTTGATCTTTGAAAATGGGCAATCTCTAAAGGAAGCAGCATGGTCACCCATACAGTTGATGCAACGAGGGGATGGAGGCGGACAAGCACCCTCATAAGCATCCTTGCCACACGTAACACATTGGGCTGGATTGGAACATGACTGGCTGGTATGATTGAACCGCTGACACCGATAGCAACGCGCAGGGTTGCGGATGTAAGGGTGAACTGAAATCATCTCTTAAGACGGTAAAATTTCAGAAGACATATTTCTTCTTCTAATGATTTCCGGGTATGCAGCCGGACCTCGTCGACATTCTGCCACGATATTTCGGCCCTGAGACGTCCGGCCATCATCATGTGAGTGCACCTTAGCTCTTCAGTAGTTGTGTAATGGCGGTATTTATGCCGAATCTCGCGCATGCGAAATTTACTGGCATCCTACAGCGCATGCGTCGGGTGTTGACATGCGCGGCATAGCACAGTTGTACGTGCTGCCCTCGGTGGTGAAAGTAAAAGATCATCTAGTCATTGAGTATCGATTGACGCCGTCGATTCCGCTGTGTTTGATACATTGGAATCCAGTTATTAAAATTATACAGTCAACTTATACAGTGATAAGGTGAGACCACATCAAAGTGCCTTTAATGAAATCATTACATCTCACTGGTAACTTTTTCAGTGCACAACTGACGGTCTAGTTTGAATAAAAAGTACGTTGACGAGAGTATATGTTCAATGACGAATTCTTTGAACAAACCGACGGCGTCGCCAGGGGGAGCCCTTTGTCCCCTGTGGTATCTAATCTTTTCATGGAGGATTTTGAGGAGAAAGCACTTGAGTCTGCTGTTTTAAAGCCTACGGTCTTCTGGCGGTACGTAGTGATACTACTTTTGTATGGCCTCATGGCAGACGGGAACTGGAGAAATTCCTTCATTACTTAAACTCATTACATTAGAACATCAAATTCACGATGAAGATCGAAAAAGATGGCACTTTACCATTGCTAGATGTGCTAGTACGCTGTACAAGTGATGGTTTCCTGTACGCAGAATGTACTAGTGAACCGACTCACATAGATCTGTATCTCCAGGCTTCTAGCTGCCATCACCCAGCACAAACAGCCGGTGTTCTCAGTACCTTAATACATGGAGCGCATGTAATATCGGATGATGAAAACCTCCACGTAGAATTTAAGAAACTTATCCAAGTGTTATACGAGAATGGCTAAATCTCCACGCCAAGTAAGGAAGGACATGCGCAAGTGTCATAACAAGAAGCAATGCACTGAGGACGCTAATCGCTGATAATGACTATAAATCAACTGCGTTCCTCCCATATGCTCGGAATGTGTCGTACAAATAGCAGATTACTGAAGAAAAATAAAATCAAGGTTATCTTCTGTCCATTAACAAGGAACTGGGCACTGGTTGGATCCATTAAAGACGATCTACAACTGAAGAAAGCAGGCGTCTACAAAATTCCCTGTGAATGTGGCTCTACTTATATTGGCCAGACAGCAAGAACTGTCTATGAACGATGTACAGAACAAGAAAGATACACCCGTCTGCGGCAACCATCAAAATCGGCATTAGCGCAGCGATGTATTTCTTTGGGATATTCAATGGAATAAAAATTTTGCTCCGGTTTCCGGAACTTGGGATTCTGTAATCAAAGAATCAGTCGAAAAATGTCTTGCCGATAATCTCATAAATCGTGACAACGGCTTTCAGCTGGATAAAAGTTGGAATTCTGTTATTAAAGTTATACAATCACAGCTGAAGCGACGGCGTCATTCGATACTCAATGAGTAGATGATTTACTTTCACCACCGAGGGCAGCACGAGCAACTCGGCTATGCCGCACATGTAAACACCTGACGCATGCGCTGTAGGATGACAGTAAATTTCGCATGCGCAAGATTCGGCATAAGTACCGCGATTGCTCCTGGGCGCTTCCATCTCCGGCGGCAACTCGAAAATGCCTATGCACTCACCGAAGGGCGGTACATTTATGGAAGTGTTAGGTGTTCCAGGACCGACCAGCCGTCCCAGCAGCCCGTGCGGTCGCCCTCCCACCGGCGGCAATAGAGTGGGGCTTCGGCCCCAGTCAGCGTCTTCGTGAGTTGCTCTTCTCCTTTCGTTTTGTCCAGTCCTGTCCTTTTCTTATTCGCTTCTAATGATGACTACCACCACCACCACCACCACCACCACCACCACCACCACTTGGTGTGCCCAGTCACCCGCCCCCCATTCCATCCCCCCACTTCTCACCCTCCCCTCTCCTGTTCTCTTTGTCGCCCCGTCCCCAGCTCCTTCCCCCTTGCCACCCCTTCCCTTCCCTCCCCTCCCTCACCCAGTCGCCACCATTCCTGCGGCACCCGCCATGGCCCACGCAGAACTGTCTCCGTCGCCATTGCCATCACCTTCCCTGTCATCATCCTGAACACCAGTTCCAGCGCCCACACCGGGACCTGCCACCTCCCACCACCTCCTGGTTGTTCCTCTCCCCGACACCCCTTCTCATCCTTCCGTCACGGTTAAGCGTCCCAGTGCACCCCTGCCTCCTCCGCTCCCAAAATATCTCAGCCTCCTCCCACCCTCGTGGATGGCACTGATGTCTCGCCATCTGTCCCTTCTACCACCAGAGATATACAAATTCCACTTGCAGCCTGCTTGCCCCTAGCTCCTCTGCAACCATTCATGCATGTCAGCCTGCCGCGACGTCAACAACAGTGCGCGTGTACCGAGGCATAGTGGGTAATGCGGCCGACTCGGGCTCCCGCAAGCCTGGGCTACCTGGGTTCCCGCAGGCCTGCCAAGCTTCACGGGACCTGCTGTGCTTGCTGCACCTGACAACAGGTTGCGCTGTCAAGCTACCGTGACTAGAGTAGCCAGGCAGTTAGCCCGCAGTTCATTTATCACAACGGTGGGGGCAGCACAATGAATAGGCCGAACTTTTGTGAGATTGAAAAAAAAAAAAAAAATTTGTTACCAGCATGTATTCGACAGTTGTCAAACAAACACACGAAAATGTTTTCCATGCGGCACTTGTGCTCTGAGGCCACTTCAAATAAATCGGTAGGGGTGTGTCAATGCAAACCATGTAAAAAGCTCGTAAGTACGTATTTGGGAACCTCGAGTATGTTACGACGTGTGTGCAAATTTGATAAGCGGTTCCTTCACTCCGTAAATATTTTGAAAGAGGACAAAGATTTAGTGGCCGAAAAGTGCGTAGAAATGTGTGCTAAGGACCTGAGACCATAGAGGGTGAAGGATTTCTTAATTTAGGGCAGACACTGCGCCATATTTTTTACCTATGTCGATCACTTGATATTAAAAATATAATGCCTTCACGAGTGACAAACGACATTTGCTGTGCGCGAATTAACAGTTGCAAACTACCGTCGAAGGCTGGGAGGTCGAGGTACGTAGGAAGTCTGCACGGGACGGTTCCTTCTTGAAGGCCCGTGCATCTGACTTCGGGGTCTTTGTCTTAGCAGAAGCTGATGAAGGGGCTGGTGTCTGTGGGGTGATGGGAGGAAGAGGAGACGTCGACCGCGCGATCTTAGCACTGGCCGAACGGACGACCATGGTGCTGAAGGTCAGATCGCATGTCTGGGTTGCCACCTCCCTGGTAGTCCGAGGAGAGGCGAGGCGAGGACAGTACGGTGTTTCCCCGCTGGGAGCAGCGTGGGCTTCCTACTAGCCAATAGCTTGCGAGCAGCCGAGGTGGACACTTTCTCTTTGACCCGAATTTCTTGGATACAGCGTTCTTCCTTATAGACAGGACAGTCGCGGGAGGATGCGGCATGGTCACCCTGACAGTTCACACAACGAGGAGACGGAGGTGGACAGTCAGCCTCATGGGCATCCCTGCCACAAGTGACACATTTAGCCGCATTGGAACAAGACTGTCGAGTGTGATTGAAACGCTGACACTGGTAGCAGCGCGTAGGTGTCGGGACATAGGGGCGAACAGAAATAACCTCGTAGCCCGCCTTGATGCGCGATGGCAGCTTAACACTATCAAAGGTCAAAAGTGTCCGGGTCGGTACAAGGTCATTGTTGACCTTTTTCATGACCCTATGGACAGCCGTCACGCCCTGCTCAGCGAGGAAAGATTGAATTCGTCTCGTGGTGTGGTCTATACTAGATCCCTCGACGGACTGACGAGGAGATTCAAAGATCGGTGAGCCTCCACCCGGACAGGGAACGTGTACAGGAGTGTGGCCCGAAGCAGTTTTTGTGCCTGAAAGGCGCTCTCAGTTTTTAGTAATAAGGTACCGTTACGCAACCTGGTAGAAGATTTGACAAATCCAGCTATGGCATCTACGCCCTTCTGGATAACGAAAGGGTTGACAGAGGAAAAATCCTTTCCGTCCTTAGATCAAGAAACGACGAGGAACTGTGGGGCAGGCGGCAGTACTTTTGTCACTGGTAGCTGGTGAAGTTTCCGTTTTTGGGCAGAAGTCGAGACAGATGGAGTGAAATCCATTGCGGAGGAATCCCCCATGATTGCCAGCGTCTCCGATGGCGCGCTCCTTCCTTGTGGGGACCCTCTCAGAGGGCACTCCCACCTTAGATGAATGTTTACACCTCAGGTCACACCTCCCGAGAAACAGACGGAGGGACCAATCGGCATGGTCAGAAGGTATCAGCTCAGGCAATCACCCCTCCCTGGGCCTGGCCTTTACCAGGGGGTACGTGCGTGCCTTACATGTCTACCCAGGGCGGGGAATTACGCGTTACCCCGTCACCGGCTACGCGTGCGAACGCGTGGGCCGGCCTTCAGGCGCGCACAGGGAGGAAGGAAGAAGAGGAAAAAGGGAGAGAGAGGACAGACTGTCTCAAACGCCGAGGCGGAGACCAGAGAAGGCAAGGAGAAGGAGGCAAGGAGAAGGAGAAGGAGAAGGAGGCAAGGAGAAGGAGGCAAGGAGAAGGAGGCAAGGAGAAGGAGGCAAGGAGAAGGAGGAGGAGGCAAGGAGAAGGAGAAGGAGGCAAGGAGAAGGAGAAGGAGGCAAGGAGAAGGAGGCAAGGAGAAGGAGGCAAGGAGAAGGAGGCAAGGAGAAGGAGGCAAGGAGAAGGAGGCAAGGAGAAGGAGGCAAGGAGAAGGAGGCAAGGGAAAGAGTAAGGAAGACAGTGAGGTGGAGAAGAGCAAAGGAATGAGCCAACCAAAGGAAGGAAGAAACGAGAAGTGAAAAAGCAAAATGACCGCAAATAGAGGTCGTGGAACCGTCCGTCTCCGGACGCAGGCGCTAACTACCCCCTTGATGGGGAGGGACTCCTTTTAGTCGCCTCTTACGACAGGCAGGAATACCTCGGGCCTATTCCAATCCCCGGACCCGCCGGGGGGTGTTTTAGTCTATAAACTGTACCGACCACAATTAGACTTCAGCAATGCAGTCTCAAGAGCTTGTACTGTTTCCTTTCATCAACAGTGTTAGATGTCATGGAAAACAATACATTATTTTCAGTTATGAAGCAACATTTCATGTAAGCAGTAAAGTTAATCAACATAATGTGTGCATATTCCCATATGCACACATCCAGAATCCTAACGAAATTATTGAGCCTGAAAGGCTCTCACCTCAAAGGAGTGTTTTTAGTGCCATTTCTCATGAAAAACTGGATGGTCCTTTCTTTTTTTGAGGAAAACGCAGTGGCTGGAGTGAGCCATCTTCTAAAGCAGCAGGACTGTCTTTTTCCCACAACATTGTGAGGATTCTGGTGACAGTTTTCCAACAGCATTGAGCTCCACTGAGCTCCACCACACTTGCGGGATGACATACATCATGTTTCTCAGTGACACTATGCCTCAGTGGCACGAGACCTCAAGACACTGCCCTGCATTCTTGAACCTTAAGATCGCCAGAGATGACCCTGTGCAATTTTTTTCTCGTGGAGTTATGAAGAGGAAATTGTGTTCATCTCACTTTATCTCATAACATAGAAGAATGAAGGACAGAATAACAAGGCCATAACTTATCTGAAAGCAGATACACAGTCATGCACAAAGCAGCTCCTTCTTGTGTTGCTGTACATTACAGTAATCAGCAAAATAACTAAGCGCTCAGTGACAATGAGCACACACTGCACTGACATCTCTAGGTACAAATGTAAGAATACAGGTCAGCAGATATTACTGAAATTGCTCTAGTGCTGACCTGTGATGCTATAGAAATTACCAGTGGTTTTCTTGGATAGCTAGACAACATACATGCAAAAGTCATTGAGTTTACAGTAATTGTACTGACAATACTTAACTTTGATTATTTGCGTGTCGCCAATTGCCTTTTTCACAACGAAGTGTTGCAAGCAATGTCCTTCAATTGCTCGTATGGAAATTCTATACATATTGATGTGAATATAGAATTTGATTTGTAACTGTATGTTATGAAACCTAGGAACTACAGAGTGTTGTACTGGAGACACATCAAATTACTTGAAAAAGAAAATGTTATAATACTTAACACATTTCAGCAATCATTTCTGTATTATTACACATCAGTAATTTAACAAGAACATATATATAACACTTATAGTCATTTTGCAGCTTGCAATGCAGTCTACAATATATTAACAATTATACAATACATAATAATTGTTCTTTCTTTCCTTTCAAAATTGCAAAACTGACCTGCATGAGTTCTTCAATTGAATAATAATATTTTTCTACTAGTGTATTAAATAACAATCATTTTAGTGGGGTAAACTCCATATTTAACAGATTCGTGTTATTTAATTTATTATAAATTTTTAATCCCATGTCCAATGGTGTTTCAACGAAGTTTTAAATTATGAGGGGGACGTTTGAAGCTGTCTGTGAAAAGTGCTGTAATTGTGGTTGAAATGAAAATTGTCAAGTGAGTTTTGATTTTTATGGATCAAAATAAAAATGTCGTAAATGTACACAGAAGGAATGGTTAGAATTTTTAATTGTTTAAATAATGGGCAACAATGTTCTTTTTTGGACTAAATACATGTTTCTTATTATTGTATTTTGAACTGTAACTAAGGGCTGTTCATATAATTTCCCCAGATAATTATTACGTATCGAGTTACAGTCTGAAGTAGATATGAACACCAGGACGATAGTCTACCACAAGGGTGGAACCAGATGAGACATTCATCACATAAGCTAGGCTGTTCAGTTTGTTTGCTAGCTATGAAGTCTGCATGTGCCTTCCAACATAAATTTTTGTCGAGATTTAGGCACAGATATTTTACGTAACTTGCTTCAGTCATTTCCTGACTGCTGTACACTGTTTTTATGGGAAATGATGATGATGTTTTTGAACTGAACTGCACTAATAGTGTTTTTGTCACATTGAGTTTTAATCCATTCCCGAGCGACCGCTACGGTCGCACGTTCGAATCCTGCCTCGGGCATGGTTGTGTGTGATGTCCTTAGTTTAGTTAGTTTTAAGTAGTTCTAAGTTCTAGGGGACTGATGACCTCAGAAGTCAAGTCGCATAGTGCTCAGAGCCATTTGAACCATTTTTTTAATTCATTCTGCTGAAACCATAATGCTAGGATTCCCATTAAATTTTCCAAAATATCATGAATTGGTGTTAATTGAAAATGATGATTTACAACAAACGTGCCATCTGTGAATAAAATGGAATAAACTTCGATGTTTACAGGTAGCACAGAAAAAGATAAGGCCCTAAAATTGAGTCCAGTTGGATCCCTGTACAAATCTCCCATTCCAAGAATTCCAGCACCAGGCAGTGATAAACGTAGCATCCTGAGTTACCAGGGACACTCCCGCCTTTTAACTGCAGTGATGAGGTATGAGATCTGATAATGAAAGAACTTATTACAACCACAATTGTTTTCTTTTATAACAAACAGAACAGGTAGGGTATGAATTTATTTGTAAATTAATAGAATAGAATATTTTTATTCGCCGTTCAGTATTTTTCATACAATTGGCTTCATCCAAGTTTACAATGGAGTACAGTTAAGGACAATAAACACTTACATACACAGAATTATTTAGCTTATTTAATTGAAAGCATTTCTTTACCGCTGATTAAAAGCTAATATCATAATGATTATTTCCTAGGAATTCTTCAATTGTATAGAATTCACGGTATTGTGTGTGTGTGTGTGTGTGTGTGTGTGTGTGTGTGTGTGTGTGTGTGTGTGTGGGGGGGGGGGGGGGGGGGGGGGGGGGGCCACATCACATCTCGTGCTGAATTTGTCCAGATTTTCTTTAGCATACATTAAACAGTTATATATGCCCATGTTAGTGTAATGACAGTACCTGAGATATTTAAAGTGATTTCTGCAGGAATCTCTGGGTGCTAATCCTAGTATGCATCGGATGGCCTTCTTTTGCCATCTGAAAATACATTTAGCCCCAGAGGAATTACCTCAGAGCAAATTTCCATATTCCAGATAGGAATGGAAGAAAGCAAAATATGAGTGGAGTAACAGCTGTTTGCAAATTGAGAAACAGTGTGAGCACAGTAAAAGAAGTACATGGACCAATTTGTTGCACAGGTGACTGGTTTATTCTTCCCAGGAGAGTTCTCGGTCGATGTGCAATCGAAGTAGTTTCACTGCTTTATTTTTACTTCTTTTAACTTTTAGATTAAACAATACAAAAACTGAAGAAATAAATGTTTATACACTGTTGATTGGCCTGACACCAGTGACTAGTCATTTGCATTATTTCTCTGTTGTTATCCAGCACAGTTTGTAAATTGTCACCTGAGGTTATTAGTGTTATATACCACCTAAGAATATACTGGTGATGTATTTCGAGAAATCGTTAGTATAGGCAATGAACAGGAAAGGCCCAAGGAGTGAGCCTTGGGATATTTCTCTTTTTGTACGGAATATTGCTGATCTCTGGTTTAAGCAATAGGCTACAGCCTTTATATGTAAACTGTGGTGTCACCGCCAGACACCACACTTGCTAGGTGGTAGCCTTTAAATCGGCATCGGTCCATTAGTATACGTCGGACCCGCGTGTCGCCACTGTCAGAGATACCAGACCGAGCGCCACCACACGGCAGGTCTAGAGAGACGTACTAGCACTCGCCCCAGTTGTACAGCCGACTTTGCTAGCGAAGCTGACCAATACGCTCTCATTTGCCGAAACGATAGTTAGCATAGCCTTCAGCTACGTCAATTGCTACGACCTAGCAAGGCGCCATAATCCTTTGCTATATATATTGTGGTCATAACACGTACCATCAAGAGAGATGTTCTACAATTGTGGATTAAAGTTAAGTATTACATCATCTACGTACTTTATTTGCAATTCTCAAGATATTGTCCTGTTCCAGACCTCACGCCAGTCAGCGTGTAATTAAACGCGTGCATTTCGGCCTCCTCTAGCAAAACAGTGTTGGCTCTTCTGCCAACACTACATAATAAACACTCAACTTATTCAAATCTTATTTATCTTCAATGCCATAGTCTTGAGTAGGACCCAAGTAGACGACATCATGAAGATAAAACAATTACGCTAAAGTGCTGAGTTGTGGTAATTGCCAAGAAACTGTAACTTAATGGGACTGACTTAACTAATCTATTCCGTGCTCGTGTGGTGCGGAAGTTGTAAGTATTAAGCGATAAAATAAACTGTTCGTTACCAGTTAAATACCCGGTGTGGACTACATCATTAAATAGTTTGACAAATGGCAATCAACGACTACTCATGACAGACTGTTTCATTGAAGTGCAAATATCACGTCATTAGTTGAGAAGTGTACTTTAAAATATTTTCGTATTAGGACGCAATCTTACAAAGACTGAATCAAAGAGTATCTCTGGATATTGCTGCATATAAACAAGAATTACATAGCAACGAAACAACAGCGTAAGAAAGAACTGTTTGCTAGGAAATATTTTAGTTGTCAGTGGTGTGTGCAATGCGAACGAGAGAAGAATTAATAACTACTGCAAATCAGGGCAATTAACAATACAATATTAATAACAAAAGTCATCTATCGTACGAGTTCGCGTAAGTGGAAATGCTGCGGACTTTTAATTGAGATACAACGACTACGCGAGGAACGCCTTTTCGGAAGTTTTTCTGGTTTTTTTTTCTCCCGTTAATCTACGGGGACGGACGTTATATCGCATCGTGTGTCTGCTACTGCCACAGCTCTCGCGGCAGAGTAGCTCTACGGCGTCGACTACATCAGCACGCGGTTGGAGTCCGGGGGCACGCGCCAGAATATCAACAAAGACCAAAAGGCGTGCTTACTATGAGAAATTATTTCATTGTGTGCTTTAATGGAACCTGCAGAGAGACCGTACCCCAGTCAGTTTGGGAATAGGACTAGTGCAATTTTGGAAGTAACTCATCAGCTCATGGCAGAAGGTGTGTGTCAATAACAGGACGCTGATAAATTTGTGGATACATCAAAGTTGGAGGTGACACACTTGTGTTTTGACGATCATTAATGATGTAGCCCACTCATTTGTCTAAAGCAGTCGAATTATGCCTGGTGACAAACATATCTAGTTCGTACTCATCAATGTAACAATTCGGTTTGGCTGCATTTTTTCACGTCCCTACATGAATGTGTGCTGTGAAGTTGTTCACACACCGTAATCCCACGGAAAACAAATCCGAAAATTCAGAACACAATCTAGGTCTTGATAAGAAACCATATCTGTCAAAAGATACATATTTTCATTAATAATAAATTGAAAAGTAACAAAAGCATGCAACCCAAACAAATTTTGATTGTCTTCAACAACCAAATAAACATCTGCAGTCCTTTCAACCACCTAAGCTGTGGTGGACAGAAACTGAGTGAGAATTGCAATATGCTGGTTGTTTGTAGCTTACCACATGGCATTTGATGGTTGCTGATGGTGGGAGCCGATCTGTGTGTGGGTCTGAGAGCAGAGGAGTGAAACAGTTGATATGGTGTTCACTTTTGGAGATAACGGTTTCTTCAGTGCTAACACTTCAATAAAAACTTGCAGACAATAATGAAATATAATGAATGTAAACGTCCATTTATATCAAGGAAGGCTGTGTGTGACAAATATCAGCCATGTGGTTTTTGTTATGCCACAACTCACCATTTGGGACATGGAGCCTCCTCATGCTGCACAAAGTGAGAGGGATTTGTCGTAAGTGCCACAGGGTCTCCTCCTCATCGTCATCATCAGGTTTATCGATCTCGGCTAGGCTTTCGGTTTGAGGGGCAGTGACTTCCACAACATCTGGTGAATTGGTGCCATGTGCTGAAGCAGTTCCCTGTATATGATGGTGATGTCGCCTGGTGCTTCGATTTGGGAGGGTACTTACACGGAGTGACCAGTGGTAAAACTTTTTCTGAGGACATATCCTCACATCACAGGGTTTTCTAATGAATTTCATTATCAGGCACTAGGGAGACATTCACGTAATGAACTGTAAGGTCTGTTGCTAAAAGCTCCAAAGAATCTTACGAAAAGTGACGTTTAAGCCCTTAAACCCTCCAGCTCCGCTACCTAATCCTGAGAAGACTGACGCGACTGCCTGCGTTACTGGTAAAACGCTACACGAGCGACACTGATGTGGATGCTCTCATGATGAAATGTGTAGTTCATCACCTTTTAAGTGCGAGGCCAGTTTATTTAAAGCACAGCCATTGTTGCACACATGGCAGGAATCCACAACAATAACAAACCCTTAATATTTTTTGTCCATTATCCTGAATGCAATGAGGTGTTGGTGTAGCCATTTTTTCCACAAATTTCGCTTCTTCACCAGTCATCGTATGACTGACGGTTTAGGCTCCACCATCAAAGGTGCACCCACCATGGTTTATGTCAATGTGGCCATTAGTGTTTCCGAGCTGGGTATAGTAAATTGCTGCTGCCAGACAAGTGGTAGAGGTACCACTCTCATAGGTAAGATACAAGAAGAAACAGTCACAGAAACTTAGTGCTTGAAAGTTCCACTTGTTTTGTAGCTCCGAACACAATAAAAGGCGCAGCTTTTAGATATGGTCTAGTTAGTGAGTAAGGATGTGTCAGCGTAAGTACAAAGCTGTACAAACCCTACTCTCACACGAACTGGTCATAAGTAGTAATACATGCATATATCGTATGATTGTGGATTGGACATTTCTCACAAGGTGGTGGAAAAAATCGTTGCAATTCCACAGGAGAATTACATTGCCTCCTCAGTTCCTTCACACCTCTTTCGGTTACAGACAGATTACGCTGCTGGGTCACCTGCTCCCACCGATTGGGTACCTGTGTGATCTCGACAGACCGTCAGATACCATGGAAGTCGATCAAAGTCCTCAACAGACGCCAGAATCTCCACTTCATCGTCAGACGCATAGCGTGTAGGTAGCGGTGGGGTGGGTGCCACCGCCAGTTCCTTAGTCTTAGTGACACCCAAGAAACAGCGCGAAAAGTCCAAGAAGACCAACTCTGAATCGATGAAGCCTCGCAGTCAGTCTCTGGGACTGAGGATGATCGCGAAGCTCTATGATCAGCTGCTTGTGGGCACTTCAGCCACTGGTGGTCGTCATCTTTCCCACTGGTGGAAACCTGGGAAGGAAGGGACCCATGGGACCCCTTCCGAGCGAGAGGAGCCGAAGTGGTTGGACGATCCTCCGGCTTAGAAGTGGGGACGGACGTCTCTGATGGTTGGGGATGGGGTTAGGGGTAGGGGCGTGTAGTGTTGCTCCTAAAGTAGGTGGTGCAGGAGAAACAGGGGAGGTAGTGCCCCCAACATCAAGGAGGCAGGCAGAGTCTTACAGCTCGAGAGCCGACTGGAATTCGCTGAACTGATGGGGTAATCACTGTTACCGTAGCGGCGGCGCAACAGGAAGTCATTCGCACAGAATGGAGTCTTTCATATTTCCTCTTTGCGTCAGTATAGGTCAGTCGATCCAGGGTCTTAAATTTCATGATTTTCTGCTCTTTCCGCAGAATCCTGCAGTCTGGCGAGCAAAGTGAATGATGGTCTCCGCAGTTGACACAGATGGTAGGTGGGGCAAACAGAGTATTGGGATGTCATGGGCGTCCGCAGTCTCGACATGTGACGCTGGAAGTACAGCACGAAGGCATGCCTGAACTTCCAGCACTTAAAGAACCACATGGGGGGGGGGGGGGGGGATATAGGGCTTGACGTCACAGCAGTTGACCATTACCTTTACCTTCTCAGGCAATGTATCACCCTCGAAGGCCAAGATGAATGCACCAGTTGCAACTTCATTATCCCTCGGACCCCGATGAACACGCCAGACGAAATGAATGGGCCCGCAGCTCGTTATCCGACAGCAAAAGAGGGTCCCTACAGAATAAAATGCCATGGACCATATTTAAGCTCTTATGGGGTGTGATGGTAATACGAACATACCCCAACTTGTCACAAGCGAGAAATACCCACGACTGGGCAGAGGATGCTGTTTCAATCAAAACAGACCCAGAGCGCATATTGGACAAGCCCTCCACCTCCTCAAACCTGTCCTCCAAATACGCCATTAACAACTGACGCTTAATGGACACACAAGATTCCTCATCAACTCTCGTACATACGAAGTACCGAGGTAGATAAGCTTCACTGCCATCCTTAGCCTGGCGTTCCTCCCATGGTGTGGCCAGGGAGGAGAACGACTGAGGGTAACATTTCTTAGCATTAAAGTTAGACTTTCCACGCTTAAAGACTGCTGGCGGCGGACCACCAGCAACAGATGACGTACTACGATTCATGGCGTGTATCCGCCCTGATGCCACCCACTCCGACCAGTGGCCTTCCCCACGGGATCCGCCCAGTCTCAGCAAGGACCATCTGGCAATCTAGCATGATGCCTATTGCTGGGAGTCCCGATGCTCCAGGGGGATGGGCATCTACCCCTTGGCATACGTGGGGAGTTAATGGCGCATGCATCAGCACAGCGATCCTTGTGTTGTCGGGGTCTGCAAACAACAGGGTACATGGCGGCCCCACCCCAACGGACTGGCTGTCGTGGTGGTTATCAGGTGCAAAGAAGTCGATGGTCGTCGCCGCCGCTGAAAGAGACACTGCATTGTGCATGGCGGAAGCCGCACGCAGTAATGTATCCTTGCCTAAGAGTTGGAGAACGAGCGGTACTGCAATGCGGCGACGAGGAAGTAGGCTAAAGATCTCCATGTAAGGTGCCCTTCCCCAGTTGGCTCGCTCTTTGGAAAAATTTAGAAAGATGGAGGTCATACTTGACAGGGGACTTCCCTTAGTCGCCTTTTACGACATGCAGGAGTACCTCATTCCTATTCTAACCCAAAGACCCAAAAAAAAGGGGGGGTTCTGGATGGGGATCACACGTCAGACTTGTTTTCAGTGATGATATATTAGTTGTAATCTGTGTAGGCAACAATTCAGAGCCCAATTGCAAGAGGAAGCCAGTGGAATACTACCATGAATTACACAATGGTGTCAAACAAAATGTTCAGGATAGCCGAAAAGAAGACAACATACACATTACTGAAGGGATCTCTCTAGAGCAATCCCTCTGATAAAATTGCAGACACAGCGCGTAACGTGTGCTCGTTTTACGTTTATCTTGGGCGCATATAGATGAAAAATTGAATTTCCACGAACAACAGAGAAAGAAAAAAAAATACTACACAGATTGGCGAGGCTCAAAACAAGAGAGATTACCTCTACCAGTCATACGGATATGTCACTGTGCACTCTCCGAATCAGTACTCAACTTTGCAGCTAGCATGTGGGCAGATAAGCTGAACCTGGTCACCAACAAAGCATCGGTAATAGGACGACAGAGGAATATCCTACTTAGTGCATCCGCTGAGGTGGTTCCGAAAGCTCTAGATAGACTATATTTTATCGTGATATATATGGGGCATATTCGGAGCACCACACGAAGCTGCAAGGTACTGGTTAATGATGATGAAGTAAGTTAAGTACACGCAGTAACTGGTGTGCCGATAGAGCCTGGATGTCACCTTAAAAGTTGGCGTTTGGATACATGGCAAGGTGATTGGGATGGAAGTGGTGAGTGACGTAGACTGCACGTCTTCCTCACTGACAGAAGGGAGCGGTTGAGAAAGGAACATATCCATCCCAACCGCGGTATGGTTCATTTCGTAACCGGACACGCACCTTAACCCACGCACTGTCACAGAGTCATGCGGTTAGACACCTACGTGCACACGCGGGGAAGAAGGTTCCCCACGACACTACGTCTATTTCTCGTGTGTTGCCCGCGGAAAAAGACACTACACTTATATACACACACCAATATCTCTGTCTGCTTCTGCGTAGTTTATAAGAGACGAAGAACAATGGGCACAATTAAACGTATTGACGAACAGTGAATCAAAAACAACACATGAAGAGTACATGCAGACACGACGTAACGGACATGCCTCTGTGCAAGGTAAGAACGATCTCCTGAGGGTGGCCAGCGTAAGGTGCTGGCGATCTAGACAAAACAAAAAAAGGCAACAGATGGTGTACACGGATGGGCACCTGAAGTTTACACGTAGGATTATAATGAATAGTGTAGGCAATACTATTTCTCTACTAATAACGATATGTAGGTATGTATATATGTAAACCATTCCGAGGTATTCGCGGTTAGTCACATTAGTTGATGATACTAACAAACCACTAAATCTTGTCACCTTTTAAATTTTGTTGTTTCTGAAGAATATAAATTTATATTTCAACCTTAAATTGTTATTTTCAGAAGTGTTATTCTTTGTAAATGTTGCAGATAGAACGTTTGCAGTTTTCAATCTTGAAAGAAGAGAAAACAGGTCGTATACCTTACAATTTTCGTTTTTCAACATCAGGTAACAGGTCTATAGTTTGGCAATAAATAAATAAATCTTTACGTTTAAGTGAGCGGCTTTGATAGAGGTTCGTATCCTCGAAACAATGCAATAATTAGTTGAACTTAACAAGAGATTCGTCTGAGTGTAATTACGTAGATCATTTACATATGGGAAGATCAGGACTGGTCTCCTACTGATGCTCAGGAACAACATATTTCATCTCTTGTCAGCATCCAATGGACACAAGCAACCCTGGATAGATTGTGGCTACTTTATGTTGCACTCACCACTCCCGAAACAACCGGAGGATCAGTCGGTAAGTCTCGGGCAAGAGCTAGCAGCAAACTGTGTCGCCAGTAGGAACAGCGTCCGGTGCCAAGGCGTACAGTCTTCTTCCCTAGCTAAAAAAAAAAAAAAAAATCACGACCATTGATGAAATCCTCAACGAGATTGGTGCTGAACTACAGGCAAAACATGTGTCAGCGAACGTCCTAAACACAGTCAGAAACAAGATTCTCGCCCTCGTATTCCAACTGACATCGGCCGAGTCCAAATTGCAGCTTTTGCAGAAACATAACAAAGACCCCTTACGTGAACTACAGTGTAGCCGCAGACCCAGTTGAAGACCTACGAATAGAGTCCTTAAGTGAACAGGTTACCAAACTCCAAGAAGACAACAACGAACCTGCCACAATGAATCAGGAACAGAGAGACCAAGTGGAAGACCTCACAGGCAAAGTCGCTGAACAGGCACAGCAGCGGTTACAAACACACACATATGCCGCAGCACTCTCCACCAGCCCCGAAGAGCACGAACGGATGGAGTTTGCGAAGGCGAAACAGGCAACCACAGTTTTCATTGAGTCTACGAACAATCAAGGCACAAAGGCTGTAAAAGAACTCTCACAGTACATCAATCCTAGATGGGACAACCTACACGTAAAATGAACAAGCAACACGGAAACAGCAGTAACTGTCGAGGCAGCAACTCAGGAAGACAGCTGCAAAACAATCGGAAAAACGAATGACATTGAAATTATCGCGTGTGAAGGAGCTAGAAACCGTTAACCGTGTGACAGACATTTCGGACAAAGAATTCCTGAGATGTCTGTGTCAAAAAAACCTTAGGTGTGACTTCACCGAAGAAGAGTTCGAGAGGGAGGTTAAAATCCGGTTTCGTAGGGCACCGAAGGCCACAGGTTACGATCAGTAAGTTCTAGAAGTGACACCCCAACTTTACTGGTAACTCACCAAGAAAGGCAGGGTGAAAATTGACAGTCAATCTCTGGATCGCTGCTGGGAAGTCCGTAAAAGTCAGTGTAACAGCTGTTGTGACAATGGCCAACAAACATAGCCTGCACCGAAAGGGCCGCGACCTGTCCAAGGTGTGGAACAAGAGGTCACAACCGCGCGGACTGTCGAGCGCCGAAGCCCATTGGCTGCATCCCCTGCAGGAACCAGAATAGGAAGCGCAGCAGGAGAAAGGGTGGTACCTGCCAGAAGTCTACAGTGGATTTCCGCAGCGCGAGTCGATAGTCGTTTGACTAACGCCAACAAGCGGTCGCTCTGGTTTTCAAAACAAGCAAACAGTCAGTCATCTGCTGCTGCGTTTATCGCGGTCGGCTACTGCTAAGTAAACGCTTTTGTGTCATTTACGAGTTCCTAACCAGGAGCGAATTTTATTGTATTATCTGTGTGCTTTAATAGTTTAGTTTCTTGTCTTTCTGCGCGTAAATTTAACATCTAATATCCACAGTTCTCGCGTTTTCGCTTGCGTCAGAATGTAAACCGATCTTGTGACGTAAGGAACTTTTATTATCAGGGGAAAAGTATTTACTTGCACTTACGTGCTTCGGTAGTTAGGTTTTTGAATATTGCATATTACTACACACAGTTCGTGCGTTTTCGTCAGGGTCTACAGTACACTTGCGCAGCACGTGCCGATAGTCCATTTATCTGAATAGTTTAGTTTTCCACGGTCTTTCGTATGGACAGGGACTGCGATTGTTGTGTGCGGATGCGTGCCGAGTTGGTGACACTTCGCTCTCCGCTTCAGGCTGTGATGGCTTCGGTTACACAGCTTGAGGCTGGAGTGGATAGGCGCCACCGTTGTGGACCGGCCGCGGGGATCCAACGGACGTCCAACAGCACGTCAGAGTCCTCTGATCGGTCCTCATCAGTGGCGGAAGTTACTGCTCGCATTCAGGCAGACCCCTCACCTGTGGTCGAGTAGATCGCCCAGGGACGAAGCAGACGGCGAAAAACTTCCCACGCGGATGCATGTAAGGTCTCCCCAATTTGTCTGACAAACAGATTCCAGGTGCTGTTTCGCTGAGCGAAAGTGTCGGCCACAGATGCTGTCGCCTGTCCTGTTTCAGAGGGTACCACTCAGCCTGCAAGATGCTGGCAATCGCAGAGGGTGGGAGTATTGGTAGTTGGGAGCTCCAACGTTAGGCGCGTAATGGGGCCCCTTAGGGACTTGGCTGATAAGGAGGGTAAGAAAACCGATGTGCACTCCTGGAACAACTCCACCCGGTATGCACAAGATGTGGATGCCGTGAAGAGCACAGGGTGCAGCCAACTGCAGGTGGTTGCTCACGTTGGTACCAATGATGTGTGTCACTTTCGATCAGAAGAGATTCTCTCTGGTTTCGAGCGGCTAATGGAAGTGGTATGGGCTGCCAGTCTTGCTTGCAAGATGAAAGCAGAGCTGACCATTTGCAGCATAGTCGACATGACCGATTGCGGGCCTCTGATTCAGACCCTCCACTCTGCTCTGTACCAGAGGCTTAGACGGTTCTGCGACCGTGTAGGCTGCAGATTCCTCGACTTGCGCCAAATGGTGGCTGGGTTTCGGGTTCTGCTGAATAGGTCAGGTGTCCACTATATGCAGGAGGCGGCTACACGGGTAGCAAGGGCTGTGTGGCGCGGACTGGGCGGTTTTTTAGGTTACAGGGTCTCGGGAAAACACAAGAAGGGCTTCAGTCACAAAGGGTGCATTCTGAACACAGGAAGGACGTAGATACAGGAACCATTGGTATAACAGTCGTAAGTCGTCGTAGCTGTGTTGGGAAAGTACCAGAGCTCCAAGCGCTACTAGAAAGCACTGATGCTCAAATCGTTATAGGCACAAAGCTGGCTGAAGCCGGATATAAACTCAGCCGAAATTTTAGCGAAGAACCTAACCATGTTCCGAAAAGATAGCAACAAACACGCCACCGCCAACCGTGTTTGTTGCTGTCACAAGTAGCTTAACGTGTCGCGAAATTGAAGTAGATACTGCCTGTTAGTATGGACAGAGGTCATTGTTGGCAACCGGAATAAAATAATAATTGGATCCTTTTACCGACCTCCCAATTCAGATAATACAGTTGCTGAAAGGTTCAAAGATAACTTGGGTTTGATTTCAAACACGTACCCGACTCATACGATAATAGTTGGTGGTGACAAACTTGTATTTTCGCCAACATTTCGAGGGTAAGTAAAATTCCGGAGGTACGCATAAAACATCAGCCGAAAATGTGCTCAACGCATTCTCTGAATATTAGTTCCAGCAGTTAGATAATGAGCCCACGCGAATAGTACACGGTTGTGAAAACGCACTTCTTAGCAACAAATAATCCTGACTTAATAACGAGCATCAAAACCGATTCAGGGATTAGTGAACACAGAGTTGTCGTAGCGAGATTTAACACTGCAATCCCCAAATCCTCGAAAAATAAGCAAAAATATACCTATTACAAAAAGCAGATAAAATTTCACTTGATGCCTTCCTGAGAGACAATATCTACTCATTCCAAATAAATAATATAAGTGTATACCAGATGTGGCTTGAATTCAAAGGAATAGTATCGGCAGCAATTAAGAGATGTATACCAAATAAATTAACAAACGACGGAGCTGATCCTCCTTGGTACACAAAACGGGTTAGAACACTGTTTAAATTTGGCACGTTTGTTTCGCTGTTTCTGCAACAGACGCAAAATCCCCAAGATCGGCGACCCTTTACAGAAGCCCGAAATTTGGCGCGGAGTTCAATGCGAGATGCTTGTAACTTTTTCCAAAACGAAACTTTGGAGTTTCTGCCAGGTTTCGAGACAAAGAGATTCTGGTCGTATGTGAAGTATGTTAGCGGAAAGAAACACTCAATGCCTTCTGTTGTGGGTTGGCAGGAGAGCCAACACCGGGTTACACGAGGAAGCAGAAAGGCACGTATTTTAGCTCACGCAGGCTGGCGTGAGATCTGGAACAGGACAAGGAAATTAGAATTTAGAAAAAACGGACGTAGCTGGTGGAATACTTAACTTTAATCCATAAATGGTGAACGTCGCTCTTGACGTTACGTGATTCACAGTATCAATAGTAACTGGTACTTGCGCCTTGCTAGGTCGTAGCAAATGACGTAGCTGAAGGCTATGCTAACTATCGTCTCGGCAAATGAGAGCGTATTTTGTCAGTGAACCATCGCTAGCCAAGTCGGTTGTACGACTGGGGCGAGTGCTAGGAAGTCTCTAGACCTGCCGTGTGGCGGCGCTCGGTCTGCAATCACTGATAGTGGCGACACGCGGGTGCGACGTATACTAACGGACCGAGGCCGATTTAAAGGCTACCACCTAGCACGTATGATGTCTGGCGGTGACACCACACCTTCTCTGCGGGATAACAATGGAGATACTATAGAAGACAGTGCTGCCATAGCAGAGTTACTGAACACAGTCTTCCGAAATTACTTCGTCTTCTTTTGTGAAGATAATATTTCAGAATTCGATTCAACAACAGCTGCCAACGTGAGTAACGTAGAAGTAAATATCCTCCGAGTTAGTAACTCAAATCACTTAATGAAAGCAAGTCTTCTGGGCCAGACTGTATACCAATTAGGTTCCTTTCGGAGTACGCTGATGCGTTAGCTCCATAATTAATCATATAAAACCGTTAGCTAGACGAAAGATCCGTGCCCAAAGACTGGGAAGTTGCATAGGTCACACCAGTATTCAAGAAAGGTAGGAGTAATCCACTAAATTACAGGCCCATATCATTAACGTCGATATGCAGCAGGATTTTAAAACATATATTGTGTTGGCACATCATGAATTACGTCTAAGGAAACGCTCTATTGACACGCCGTCAACATGGGTTTAGAAAACTCCGTTCCTGTGAAACACAACTAGCTCTTTATTCGCATGAAGTGCTGAGTGCTATTGACAACGAATTTCAGATCGAGTCCGTATTTCAGGATTTCCGGAAGGCTTTTGACACTGTACCACACAAGCGGCTCTTATTGAAAATGCATGCTATGGAGTATCGTCTCAGTTATGTGACTGAATTTGTGATTTCCTGTCAGAGGTCACAGTTCGTAGTAACTGACGGAAAGCCATCGAGTAAAACGGAAGTGATTTCTGGCGTTCCCCAAAGTACACTCCTGGAAATGGAAAAAAGAACACATTGACACCGGTGTGTCAGACCCACCATACTTGCTCCGGACACTGCGAGAGGGCTGTACAAGCAATGATCACACGCACGGCACAGCGGACACACCAGGAACCGCGGTGTTGGCCGTCGAATGGCGCTAGCTGCGCAGCATTTGTGCACCGCCGCCGTCAGTGTCAGCCAGTTTGCCGTGGCATACGGAGCTCCATCGCAGTCTTTAACACTGGTAGCATGCCGCGACAGCGTGGACGTGAACCGTATGTGCAGTTGTCGGACTTTGAGCGAGGGCGTATAGTGGGCATGCGGGAGGCCGGGTGGACGTACCGCCGAATTGCTCAACACGTGGGGCGTGAGGTCTCCACAGTACATCGATGTTGTCGCCAGTGGTCGGCGGAAGGTGCACGTGCCCGTCGACCTGGGACCGGACCGCAGCGACGCACGGATGCACGCCAAGACCGTAGGATCCTACGCAGTGCCGTAGGGGACCGCACCGCCACTTCCCAGCAAATTAGGGACACTGTTGCTCCTGGGGTATCAGCGAGGACCATTCGCAACCGTCTCCATGAAGCTGGGCTACGGTCCCGCACACCGTTAGGCCGTCTTCCGCTCACGCCCCAACATCGTGCAGCCCGCCTCCAGTGGTGTCGCCACAGGCGTGAATGGAGGGACGAATGGAGACATGTCGTCTTCAGCGATGAGAGTCGCTTCTGCCTTGGTGCCAATGATGGTCGTATGCGTGTTTGGCGCCGTGCAGGTGAGCGCCACAATCTGGACTGCATACGACCGAGGCACACAGGGCCAACGCCCGGCATCATGGTGTGGGGAGCGATCTCCTACACTGGCCGTACACCACTGGTGATCGTCGAGGGGACACTGAATAGTGCACGGTACATCCAAACCGTCATCGAACCCATCGTTCTACCATTCCTAGACCGGCAAGGGAACTTCCTGTTCCAACAGGACAATGCACGTCCGCATGTATCCCGTGCCACCCAACGTGCTCTAGAAGGTGTAAGTCAACTACCCTGGCTAGCAAGATCTCCGGATCTGTCCCCTATTGAGCATGTTTGGGACTGGATGAAGCGTCGTCTCACGCGGTCTGCACGTCCAGCACGAACGCTGGTCCAACTGAGGTGCCAGGTGGAAATGGCATGGCAAGCCGTTCCACAGGACTACATCCAGCATCTCTACGATCGTCTCCATGGGAGAATAGCAGCCTGCATTGCTGCGAAAGGTGGATATACAGTGTACTAGTGCCGACATTGTGCATGCTCTGTTGCCTGTGTTTATGTGCCTGTGATTCTGTCAGTGTGATCATGTGATGTATCTGACCTCAGGAATGTGTCAATAAAGTTTCTCCTTCCTGGGACAATGAATTCACCGTGTTCTTATTTCAATTTCCAGCAGTGTAGTGTTATAGGCCCTTTGCTGTTCCTTAGCTATATAATAGATTTGGGAGACAGTCTTAGCAGCCGTCTTCGGTTGTTTGCAGATGACGCTGTCGTTTACCGACTAATAAGGTCATCAGAAGATCAAAACAAACTGCAAAACGATTTAGAAAAAAGACCTGAATTTTCCGGAAAGTGGCAGTTGACCCTAAATAACGAGAAGTATGAGGTAATCCACATGAGTGCTGAAAGGAACTCAAACTTCTGTTACACGAAATCAGTCTAATCTAAAAGCTATAAATTCAACGAAGTATCTAGGTATTACAATTACGAACAACTTAAATTTGAAAGCACACACAGAAAATGTTGTGGGGAAGGCTAACCAAAGGCTGCGTTTTATTGGCAGGACACTTAGAACATGCAACAGACCTACTAAGGAGACTGCCTACACTATGCTTGTCTGGCCTCTTAGAATACTGCTGCGCGGTGTGGGATCCTTACCAGACAGGACTGAGTACATCGAAGAAGTGCAAAGAAAGGCAGCACGTTTTGTGTTATCGCTAAATATGGTAGAGAGTGTCACAGAAATGATGCAGGATTTGGGGTGGACATCATTAGAAGAAAGGCGTTTTTCGTTGCGATGGAATCTTCTCACGAAATTCCAATCACCAACCTTCTCCTCAGAACGAGAAAATAATTTGTTGACACCGACCTACATAGGGAGGAACGATCACCACCATAAAATAAGGGAAATCAGAGCTCGTACGGAAAGAGAGAGGTTTTCATTCTTTCCGCGCGCTATACGAGGTTGGAATAATAGATAATTGTGAATGTGGTTCAATGAACCCTCTTCCAGACACTTGAATGTGATTTGCAAAGTATCCATGTAGATGTAGATAGAGGTACAAACAGTTACTAAACCGATTAACTGACAGTACTGATTATGGCAACTGAACTTACCCAAATGGCAGCTGACACGCTCAGTACGCCAGCCACAGCACAATCCGAAGCTATAGGTCACTATCAGCCCGGAATCTTGACCACCTGCGTGCTGTATTATGGCGTGAAACTTACTCAATAACTATCCTAACGACGGTTATATTCCAGGTGTAATGCGTAACACATACCTAGGAGGGTCACGACGCAAGGACCGAATTCGCAGACGAACTATTACTAGTAGGACAGATGCCACTGGAAGCATCAAAACTAAGAGACACGGTACTGGACAACATTTCCAATAACTTGAAGACTAACTACTACGAATAGACATGGGAAGTCCAAACCAAGAAACTGACCGACAATGGAAATGCAACATACATGAACAACGACAATTACAACACGAAATTGCGTTGATAAGTCCTTCAAACTGTCCAACCTATTCTATGTAATGCCGTTCATACGACACAGCGAAGTGCGAGGGTTACATCAAGCCCGTGAAATTTATTCACCGTTGGACTCTGAATCCAACAGCGCTTGATGCACCCACAACTAAGGCAAACAAAACGAACACACTGACGAATGACTCAGGCACGTTAGACACCACGCGACCCAGATTTAAAGTAAGCCACTCCGACATTCCCACAGATGAAGACGCCGAAACATATTTATGCCCATACCCCAACAAATGTTGCTGCTGTTGTTTTCAGTTTAGATACTGGTTTGAGGCAGCTTTCCATGATACTCTCCTGTGAAAGATTCTTTATCTCTAAGTACCTACAGCATGTGAAACTTCCTGGCAGATTAAAATTGTATGTGTATGTCATAAGCAGCACCCTATGGGTGCGGACACCCGCACGTATGTAAACAGACAACATTTTTCATCTCACAGAACCGTAGAAAAAACAAATAACTGCGACCAGTGATCAATATCAGATGAAAGATACAGTGGATATTCCTCTTCCCTGCTTTTATTGATTGTGGGTTCGCTATGTCGTCACAACAAATCATAATGCGACAGGACACACACAGCCTTTCGAACACTGTAATGAGCTTGCTTTGTTTCTTCTATGGTCACGTAAAACTGTTAATAGGTTGGTTGGTTTAAAAGATAAAGGGGTGGGGGAGTGGAGGGAGGGACCAAACTGCCACGTCATCGATCCATCGTTACGGTTAAATTAATTCCACAGGGGTTGGAGCGAAACAAACGAGACACACACAACATAGCTGAAAGAAAGGAAAAACCAGACGAACGACAGAAGTGTAACGAACACTAAAATAGACAAAACTGGACAAGAAAACCAAACAGACCCAAGAAACAGGTAGGAGCGATGAACACAAGAGAGCTGATGACCGTGACCGGCCGACCGCGAGTATAAGAAGGATAAGCCAACGACTCTGCGACACATTGAAACATACAGCCTAGAAGCACTAGGGTGCAGAACGCACAGGGGCGAAGGACATGCACTAAAACATAGATCGAATGAGAAAACACGCATTCACGTATGAAACGTGAAACTAATTTGGTTGGTTGGTTTGTGGGGTTGAAGGGACCAGACTACAAAGGCCATCGGTCCCTTATTCTACGACCATGGAACACCCACAAGGAACAAAAACAAGCAACGCCGACGACGAAGGACTACAAAGAATAAGAAAGACACAAACAAAGACCAGGAAAAAGCAATTAACTAACACAGTGTTACAGTGGTGGGCCGACCATGCAAACGAAAATGCAAAAGCCAACCACACTAAAAACGCAAATCTAAAACTGTGGGCCAAAGGCCAGACTCAACACAAATAAGACACAAACCCTTAGATCTAGCGATAAAGCCCCGGTGCGAAAAAAAACTCTAAACCTGCCATTGCAGCGTCAGCTGTAAAAAGAGCAGGGAGCATATCATTCAGCGCAAACTTCTGACCGAGCGCAGTTAAAAGCGGACAGTCCAACAAAATGTGGACCACAATCAATGCTGAACCACAGCAACGGACAGGTGGGTCCTCGCTGTGCAAGATATGACGGTGCGTCAGTCAGGTGTGGCCAATGCAAAGCCCACAGAGAAGAGAAACCTTACGGCAGGTTCGCAAGGAGCGCCGTCCCTCTGTAGCCTCCTTGATAACCCGAAGTTTGTTGGGTTAGGGCAGGGTATACCATTCATCACCTCAGGTACCAAGGACTTTCCGTCGCAACACCGACTGGAGATCACACTCCGGAACACCAGTCTCCAGGAACAGTGCGCTGATAGCCTGTTTGGCCAGCGTGTCAACATGTTCATTACCCACGATGCCGACATGAACACGGAGAGGCAGACACGGGCGTGAGTATGGATAGACTCCTGGATACCCATCACCAGGCGAGAGCGAGGAAACCACTCGTCGATAGCTCATAAACCACTAAGGGAGTCACTACAGATAACGAAGGACTCAACTGAGCAGGAGCGGATACACTCTAGGGCGCGAGAGATGACCACTAGCTCTGCAGTGAAAAGAGTGTAGCCAACCGGCAATGAGTGTTGTTCAGAATGATCCCCTAGAGTAAGAGCATAATCAACTCGACCAGCAATCATCGAACCGACGGTATAGACCACGTCAGAGCCGTGAGAAGCGGCAATAATGGGAATAAAGCGATGGTGGAGGGCCTCGGGATGGACTGAGTCCTTCAGACCCTGTGCCAAAGGCATTGGCGAGGAACATACCACGGGGGTAAACGGATATGAGCCCGGAAGAGATGGGAGAGGGATTAACTCAAGCCCAGAGACAAGACCCCAGACGCGAACAGCGATCGTACACACTGTACACGGGGCCGCCGTTCTGGAAGATGGGCGACCGGGTTGGGTAAAAGCGGACGTTAATTTGGATGTCCGGGCATGCTACGAACACGTGCAGCGTAAGCGGCCATTAGTCGTTGACGCCGGATCCGCAATGGAGGGGCACCAGCCTCCAAAAGAATGCTGTTTCCAAGGCTTGTGCGGAAAGCTCCAGTGGCGACTTAGATCCCGCACTGAACTATGGGGTCAAACAACCGCAACGCAGAAGGCGATGCTGAACCGTAAGCCAGGCTCCCATAATCGAGATAGGACTGAATACATGCCTGATACAGTCGTAAAAGGCTAGACCGACCAGCACCCCAGCTGGTGTGACTCAAGCAATGAAGAGCCTTAAGATGGCGCCAGCACATTTCTTTAAGCTGCCAAATGTGAGGGAGCCAAGTTAACTGGGTATCAAAAAGCCATCTCAAAACCCGGTGCATCTCCACCACAGCAAGACGTTCGCCGTTAATATAAAGCCGTGGCTCAGAGTGAACAATGTGATGCCGCCAGAAGTGCATGACAAGTCTTGGCGGCCGAAAACTGAAAGCCGCACGATACGGCCCAATACTGCACCTTACAGATAGCGTCCTACAGCTGCCGTTAAGTAACCGCAATGCCAGTACAGCTACAGTAGAGGCAAAAGTCGTCAGCATACAAAGAAGCCGATACGGACGTTCCCATAGCTGCAGCTAGTCCATTGGTAGCAACTAAGAGGCGGACACTGAAGTCAGAGCCCTGAAGCACCCTTTTCTGCTGCACTCTGGAGGAACTACAGGAGGGACCCACTTGTACAATGAAGAAATGAAGCGAAGTGTGCTGAGGATATGATTTCTGACGTGTCTTATGCCTTGCGCATAACATGGCGAGAAGATGGCAACCAGATGCTAAGGGCATGCAAATGCTGAACAGATGGCGGACTCCTGGGAGACCAGATTATCAGTGGCCGAGCGGCCCTTATGAAACCCACCCTGGGACGTAGCCAGAAGGCCCCGAGACTTAAGTAGCCAACTCAACCTCCAGCTATCCATGCGTTTTAGTAACTTGCACAGAACGTTAATGAGGCTACAGCTATCCACCTCCAGTGGGTTCTTGCCTGGCTTCAACATGGGGAGGACGATGCTTTCCCGCCATTGTGACGGTAACTCGCCCTCAACCCAGATACGGTCTAGGAGGTGTCACTGGCAGTTCACCGAGAGTTGTTTCAGCATTGATTGTGGATGTTAACCGGCCTGGTGAAGACATACCTTCCCAGCACTCCCACTTCCATTGGCGAATAAGGCATCGGGCTCAGGCATAGAGTGACTTAAGGCAATGAGGTGTTCCAGTGACAGGTGCTGCTTATGACGTTGGATAGACCACCTACAACCGCGCATTGCTTCAGCGATCTCCGATCACCACCAAGGCACAGTCCTCTGCTGACGGGACCCACAAGAGCAGCAAAATGCAGATTTCGCTGCAGAAACGATGCCGGTGGTTATTGTGTGAATCACCACATCAATGGTATCATGACAAAGATGCTCAATAATGACAATGGAGGCGAAGAAGTCCCTTTCAGCATTATTCAAAGCCCATCTGGGGGGGGGGGGGGGCGCCCAGGTTAGTGATGCTGAGGCAGTGACAGAAAGATCGGAAAGTTTTCACTACCTCACAAGGCGTCAAGCACACTCCATTGGACATAGGGTAGAAGGGGCAGCGCTGCAGACCGAAAAGTCGATGGGTGAGTACGTGCCATGCACCACACTGAAATGTGTGGAGGCACCACCATTTGAAGGAGAGAGGTCGAACTTTGCCAACACTTTCTCAATGACAGTCCCTTGGCCTGTTGCGACCAATCCACCCCACAGAGGGTTATGGGCATTAAAGTCGCCCAGTAAAGGAAAAGGTGGCGGCAGTTGGGGTGCAGCCAATACATGCTGTGGGGCATCACCATCTGGTGGAAGATAGATACTACAGACTGTACCGGCCTGTGATTTTCACACCTTAACAGCAAAAACCTGTGAAGGCGTTTTAGTGGCACACGCTAGCTGTAAATAGAGTGGACGACTTACATGCAGACTCCACCAGATACACTCTCAAGCTGCTCGATTCTTATAGTAACCCCAATAGCCATGGAGGGTGGGGGTTCGCAAACCAAGTTTCCTGGAGAACAATTCAGAAAGGGTGAAGGCTGTCAAGTTGTAGGATCTCAGAAAGATGGTAGAAAAAACCGATGCAGTTCCACTGGAGACCGTCGTTGCCCGCAGCCGAAAAAGGCGTGAAGGGATTGAGGAGGCAGATTACGCTGCTGGGTCACCTGCTGTCACCGACTGAGTACCTGTGTGAGCGACATCCATCGCGTCTGAGGGTCCGGCGAGTTCTCGGTCCTCAGCAGATGCCAGAATCTCCACCTCATCCTCTGATGCAGTGCTTGTAGGGGGCAGTGGGATGGGAGCCACCGCAATGTCTTCATTCTTGGATGCCTTCTGCTTGTTTAGTTTCTCCCGCTGTTCCTTCGGTGATTCTGGCCAGGACGGCTTCACTGTGTCAGTATCAGAGACAGAGGAGGACCGTGAACGCTTACAACCAGCTACCTGTGTTTGCTTCAGCCACTGGCGGACACCCGCTTTTCCACTAGCTAGAACCCAGGAATGGAGTTGTAACACCATAGCTCTACTGATTTATTTTGCCTTTTATTTTATTTAATGTGACATCGTTGAGCTTCTGTAAATGTGTTTGATTGAATCGATAACACAAAATTGTATACTGATTTTTTTGTAAAAACTACACTTCCTACACTCTAAAAGACATAATCTATGAATAAATTATATGTTTTGTCTTTGTCATATAATCACCTTGGTTATCTTTAGAATTAAATAATTTTATTTAATTAACAGCAAACAACCATTTTAAATAAAACAACATTTGCATATATTGATAGTTCTACATAACATTATTTAAACTGCTGACCTTCACTTAGGGTTCTTAGTCATTTCATATGTAGAAGGTGTTGTGGTTCCCCTCGGGAATGGAACTGTGTAGCGCGCGCAAATTGTGGTTGTCCTAGTATGAAAAGTGGAACAAGAATCAGTCGGGGACGAGCTACCAAAAGTATGAACTCCTCATGTAAAAGTTGTGTATCGTGCTGGTTCCGAGAGAGGCTTTTCCTGACGCTTTCCAATGCCTCGGATGGATGGATAAAGAGCTGGAACGATTCTGGAATTGGCCCTTCTTGGTGGCGATGATGAATACCAGAGTCCAGAAATTCTGCCCGCAAATCCACCTACCAACACGCAATCGCCACCACATTGCGCAATCACTGTAATGGAACACTATAGTAATGTACAGTTAAGGATCAGCTTATTGGATGTGTTAGTGTGCTCAAATTTAAGGTAATTTTTAACTGAATTTATGTACCTACCTCGATTTTTTCCCTCAGGTTCCTCTCCGTTTGAACTAAAGTGATTACCGAATGTCCTTACTGAAAGAACATTAAAGCCTAGTGTTTTAACTAATTAATGCCTCTTGAGCATAGTAAAAAGAAAGTTAAAGTGGCAAGAGAGTGAACTAAAGCAAATGATGCTTGTTGATAATTTTTCCATTAAAACTGCTTATTAATATGTTGTTGCCAACTTCATAATTAAAAGTTCTTAAAACTCAGTCTTATAAAGTTTTGCTTAGTAAATGACCACATTGCTGCCTGTTGTAAATCACAAAAGGTGAGTCAGTATCTTACGAATGTCAGTTTTGTCTCACTGTAGTAAACGTTGAGAACTAAAATTGTGGAAAGTTATATACTCATGCTTGCTGAGCACTTTTGTTTCTTGTATATTGAAAGTGCATATTTACAGTGTAATAGGATCCATAGATTATCCTTTATGATCTTGATAAATAACAATTAATAGAAAGACCACTATCGATGAAAACAGTAATTTCTTTTATTCAAAAGGCAATGAGAAGTAACCTGTTAGTAAAATTCCATTTAACTTTCATTCTAAATAGAAAAGCATTTAGCTGAGAGAGACTTAGCCTGTGACCGGTTCATAAATTTGCAGTGAGGTACATTTACAATTTTAGGTCAGCTAGGAAAATGTTTAATAGTAATACAGAACCTATTTCCAATTTATGATTCTACAGTGAATATTAATGGTATGAAGTCCACTCAGTTTGAATAAGCCCTGAAAGTAAGTGTGTGTAGTGTTATAAGTTTACATTTATGCTAATAGTTTGGCACCTGAATACAGTACGTTCAGGTTACGGTTGGAACGAACAGATCAGAACAGAGTTCATTGCATCCGTGTGTGGTAAAGTATAGGTTGTATTTGTCCGTTAAAGTTACTCATACTTATTTTCTTGAACAAGAACGTCATCATTCTCTTGCCTAATTAGGCTGGCGACCGTTTTCATTATTCTTTGAACAGTGTAGATGTGTAAAATATTGTTTGTTACTGTTTAAATATTTACGTAATTCTGACTTTCACTTCCGATAAGCCACTCCCGTTAGGTACAACACTGTCAACGTAACAAAATTCCTCTCAGAAGGTAACACAGCTCTGTTGCGTTATACCATAATTGCTTTAACAAGCTAGTTTTATTTCACGACCTGCCTCCAACTTAAAGGTTATGGTATAGCAGTAGCTGACCAAAGTGTTATAGAGTGACCCAAGGGACCCATTCCTGGTGAGAGCAGCTGAAGACGACTTACGATTGTCTGGCTGAGAAGCGGGGACAGATGTCCCCGACGGTTGGAGGGGGGAGTGTTGCTCCCAAAGGGGGTGGTGCAGGAGCAACAGGGAGGGAAGCTACCCCACTATCAATGTGGCAGACGTAGTCTGATGACAGAGGGAACTGAACTTGGTGAAGTGGGAGGTGGTAGCACGGTTCTTTCTGGAGAATCCTACAGTACGGCGAACAAGAGAAACGGTGCTCTCTGCAATTAACACAGATGGGAGGCGAGGCACATGGACTACTGGGATGCGAAAGACGTCCACAATCTTGAGACGTGACACTGTAAGTACACCAAGAAGACGTATGATCTAACTTCCAGCATTTAAAACATCACACTGGGGGAGCGATGTATTGCTTCACATCACAGCGTTAAACCATCAGCTTCATCTTTGCCTTCGAGAGTGACGCCTTACCCGAAAAAGTGAAGGCACTGGTGGCAACCTGATTATCCCTCAGACCCCGATGGATACGCTGGACGAAGTCAACACACCGACGTTCATTGCCAAACTACAAAAGCCGATCCCTATGGAATGTAAGACCCTGAACTATATTCAAGTTCTTACAGGGAGTAATGGAAACAGAAACATCCCCCAGCTTGTCAGATGCGAGGGGCACCCGTGACTAGGCAGAGGATGCTGTCTTTATCAAGACTGACCCAGAGCGCATTTTGGACAAGCCCTTCACTTCCTCAACTTGTCCTCTAAATGCGCTACAAGAAACTGAGGATTCGTTGACGTAAGTGATTCAACATCATCTCGCTTACAGACGAGGTGCCAGAGCGAATAAGTATCGCTGCCATCCTTAGTTTTTCACTCCGCCCAAGATGTGGCCAGGGAGGGGAAAGATTTGAGGTCATACCTCTGCACATTTAAGTTAGCCCTCGAACGCGTAGAGACTGCTGGCGGCTGGCCACCTGCAAGAGATGATGTACCACGCTTCATTGCGGGTCATCCGCCCTGATGCCCCAGGAAGATGGCCATCTACTCCCTGGCATACATTGGTAGTTTACAGGTGAGGCATCAGCAGTGCAGTCCCTGTGTTGTCAGGGGGGTACCACCAAATGGGCATGACAGCCCACGACAACGGACTGGCTACAGTGCTGGATATTGGGCGCAGATGAATGGAACAGTGTCTTTGGGGGGCGAAAGAGGACAGGAGACAACGGAAGTAGAACATACATACGGTGGAAAGTGTCCTCGCCGAAATAGTTGAATTGCAGATGGATATGCAAAACCATGATAAAAGATTCAGGGTATCGAATCTAAGGGCACTATGTGTAACTCGTGCACCACCTAAGGCGTCCTCCCACATATAGCCCGCACTTCTGTGGAATTAGGAAACTGGCAGATCAAACCATAGAATGGGACCTGAACTTAGGTGACTAAAAGGAATCTCTCCCATTTCATACGAGAGGCAGGAATGCCTCGGACCTATTTGAACTCCTGCGACCACAGACGAGCAGTCTTCTGCTTTCGTTCATCGTGATATTCTTGAAGATACTACCGTTTGTGAAACTGCCACAATCATCATTGTAGCACTAGCAGTCATTTGTGCAGCTCATATATTCGGAAGACAAAAGAACAGAAAGTTACGAAACACACACGAGATACCTCTGGAATGGCCTGTTCCAGAAAAAATACAGCAATTTTAACATTAGGTGTGGTTGGTAACGAATTTTGCAACTACGAGGTGGTTTGTTATCTTAACCTTTAAGATCTCAGCGGACATGGGCAGGAATATATTGGACCTCTACAGCTGGATACGATATTGTCACGTTCAGTACTTCAAGAAAGAAACGCTATTGCTAATGCAGCAAGGCATACAAAGATTTTTATTGTCCTGTTGCATATTATAATAAATACGATAAGCAATTATGGCGCAGAGAACCGCTGATGCCATTGTATTAGCAAGAGCTAAGCTGTCATGACAACTGACATCAGCGAAACAGTAGTCACTACCCAGCTCCAAATATACTCGATTTGTTTGTAAGGCAGTTGGTTTATGTATGTTACGGATGTCTGAGATCTGTCTTACCGATTCCCTGATTACGGATTAAGTGATGTCTGCCACCAGTATGACGCAGACAAATTTCCTGCAGCTATTCAGAAAGACAGTACTAATTTGGAGAGATGGCTCCCCATGAACTCCGCGAATGATGATTAACATCACAGCTTGTTGCTGTCGCCAATTTGTGGATCCATGGGTCTATCCTATTGCCAAACTTAGGACAACAGCGTTCCTTATACGTCGGAGGATAGGAAAGGGCCTACTTCAACAGCAGGCCAGGATTATAGTATCACACAGTCACATCACAAGCGTCATTACGGTTCAGCAGCTAATGATGAATTATCGTAAGCCAGAGCAGGCACAGCACATCCCAAAAAGGGTTCCATGAGTCAACCACATATTCCACTTCAACTCACCGCTGGGGCATCTTAGTATGGCAACGACCTGTGATAAACCGCTGTGTCAGCCGCTGGCCATAATGAATTAGGGTCACTGAACTACCTCCTTCGGAAAGAAGAAGAAACTGTGTAAACCAAAAGCAATTTGAAGTGCGTCCAGGTAAGGTCTCCCGGGGGGGCACATATCTTATGGGTGGTATTTTATTCTATAGTAAATAAATGAGTTTTCGAAACACTGGTGCCGAACAAATGAGGCAGTAATGAGTAGTTTGACGGTGTTAGGTATGTACACAAACATGCCAGCAGATGGTTGCGATATGAGGCTCCACTGTACAGTTGTTACGGATGTGTGACCAACCTGTGCAGGTCTAATGCCAAAACAGTGCATTGGTGAAAAGCTTGGTTAACCCACTTCCCTCTTCGCTTCTTTTATTATTGCTGACGGCCACAATAGTAGGTCCTCTTCTGTGCGCTAGCTTAGCGAAGTCGAAGGTCATCTCTCCCGCACCCCTTGCCCCTTGATGAGAAACTCACCAATTCTAAGGTGTAGAAGAAAGAGCTGTTGACCAGTCATTCCTTGCCCACCAATCTGACGTTAGAATGCGGAAGAACACTGTGCTAGCAATGGTGACTATTGTAAATGCGTTTTTGCTGTTGTCTTGACTGCTGTAGTTGTGCCAACGGATGCTTATGTACAAAGTGAACTTAATAATTCGCAGCATAAAACAGTAAAGCTGCAAGATAAAATTCTTGACTGATTCGTATGACGAGTTACAAAACGGTTAGGGACAGTTAGTATCAGATCAAATATAATCAAATATATTATAATATTTTGGTTTAAATATCCAATTTTCCTTTCAGCGCCCAACACACAATTCGTAGTCAGTACGAGGATGTTAAGCCTTAGTAGTGGAGAGCCGAGCCAACGCCTTCAAATCAGGAACCACAGTTGGCGTTGAAAGGTAATATGAAGGAGCAGTCGTCAGAAGATGCACTGGCCACAAAGGAGACGTTTCCTTAACCCTCATTCTCTGAGGAGCCACGTACATCGAGGTTGCAGAGCAATCCGATGGTAGTCAGTATGGAGCTCTTAGAAGAGGATTAAGCGTTCAGATGAGAGAGATGTTACTGTGTCTCGTTTCAGTGTTGAACAACCAGAAACTTTCATCAGAGATAGAGGTAGCTTGGTAGCTCCATGGTTTCTTGATGATGCTCCGTCTGGAAGATTTTGTTTTTCAGCCTTGTGGATGAAAACAGAAAAAGAGTTCGCAGTAGTAGGGAGCATTCTTTACAATTTGTGTTCTCAGATGCATTGTTTGTAGATTACGAAGAGTTACTCGCTGAACTCAAGGCACCATAGTGAGAGAAACTCCTCTGTTCTATCTTCGAGCAGTGCAATTTTAGGTAGTGAAGGTGTAAATGAAGTCCACTGCTTTACGTCAATCGTCATGTTTCTCAGCTCCACATTCCACGTTCTCCATAGAACATAGGTACATGAATCGAAGAACCGTTCGTAGAAATGAGTATAGTTATCATCGTGTTGTAAGGCTAAGGACGTAATTGCTCAAGCTTCAGTATTCCAGTTAAACAAGGTGTATGGAATACAGTCCTTAACGAAGAAAAATGCTTACAGATGAGAATGAGAATAGCAAGCTGCAGCAACAGTTTGCAAAATATGGCCGCATGTACTACATTACGCTAAACAGTGATGGAAGTGGGAGACACTACACAAATGCGAAGCAATTGGAAGCGAGAAGATTTAGACTCACGCATGATAAGATGGGAGCAAACTCCACATGACTGCTTCTGTGGCAATGATGTTCATGACATTTAGCCTGTCTTGTGGCTGCTGTGAGGTCGGCAACCAACCATTGTTTCCTCACCAAGGTCTGCAGGACCACTGGAGAATCTCAGCTGCATAATCTGCGATTTATAAAAGAATGATCTGTTTATCTCTTTATTGATGACAATTCATCGTAGCGACGAGCTAAAGGAGAAAATAAAATGATCGCTGCAACCGGTTTCCATTGTCACTCATTAACAGGGCGACGGCTTCTCAGTAGTGGAAGTTTGAATCGTCGATGCTAGCAATCATAAAAATGCTGTAACAGATCGTCATCAGACCTAATAAATCATGAGGAGATAATGAAGGCTGGTTCTCTGATAACACAAATTTGTACATAGAAGGCTTTAACACCATCCGATCCATCTTATGACCGTAAGAAGACATCCATGTCGGCTCGTCCCACAAATTATAAAACAAAAATGGAGTATGACAATGAAAATGAATGTTTTAGTAAACATCAGTATTCCACTTTAACGTATATATTGTCACAAAATGTACAAGCATAAAGGAATAGTGCACCTTCATTATTACTGTGTCAGTGAAGTGAAGTGAAAGAAGGCTAGTGATCGGGCACGTGACTGAAGAATACAAAATCCCTCGCCAAGGAAATTCATGTCATTCGTTTCGAACGTTTCAACGTAGCGTTGTGCCATATATTGAGTAATCGACAGTGGACTTCATCTTGAAGAAAAAGTGATGACTGATGCCTGACGCTGGTCACCTTGGATACTCGCACAAGGCGCTCATTAAGGGTGCATCTGGCTTCCAGGAGGTATGTGCTGCGCAGCTTACGGAAGGTTTAATTCCGCGCATGAAAGGGGAGCTCTTCAGGTGTGTATCATAAGCAAAGGGTAGCGACATCCGTGATATTTCATCGTATTTTGTGTTTCGTCATGCACTTACAGGAGGTAAGTGCTCAATGTCGTAACTGTGCATGTAAAACCTTTCATCACCATGCTTGAACGTTAGCCTTATCCTTATCTGAAGGTCACACTCCTGTCAATGAGGCGGTTTGAGTGAGGGAGGGGTTATGGGGGAGGGGGTGAGTAGTTCGGAGGGGGTGTGGTGGGGGTAATCATCGGTACCATCGCGTCACTAGCCAACAGCACTTAATTCAAAACTCCTGCTGCCCATCTGGGCGATTCCGAGAGTGACTGTCCGAGAACTTTCTGCCATGCCGCAAAAACTGGAACAGCTGCATCCCCCTGACTGTCTCCAGAAGTCTCCACCCTTAGTTCAGTCACCTCCGAGTGGAACCTCAGAGGGCTCAACAACAATATTCTGGTTTTGGTTTGCATCTCATAATCTGAAGCAGATTAATACAACGTCTTGTACAGCAAGGAAACTCTTCTGTGTCGTAGGGCACCATTTTGATTCTGTTGCTCACTAATAACCTTCACAGCTTGTCAGGCAGGCGCTAACTTTAGGCTGTAACAAAATGCTTTTGGAACGGTTACTAAAATTAAACCAGAAAAGTCCTGAGTCATACGCAAATGATACAGCCTGAAGTCAGCGCCTGCCCGCCAGTCCGGAAGAAAAGTGGAGAGACGGTCTGAGAAGAGGTCAGCCAATCGCACTCTGGCTGACCGACCTGTTTGTGTTGTTTTGCTTTGGGGTGCAAAAAGCAACTGGAGTCATTGGTGCACAAGTCAAAACTACAGAACACGAACACGGAGATGAGTTTAACGTCTGTACGTCAGTCCCAATGGACAGAATACGAGACAGCTAGAAACAAGCACGTGGAAAGAGGGCTGAAGAACAACAGATACAAATGGAGGTCCAGAACTAAAAATTCAATAACCTGACGGCAAACCCAAGCTGGAACGTATATTGTAAAAAAAAACGGCATTCCAGTAGGAAGTGGCGAACAGTTAAAACTTGGACGCAATTTGTACAATGTGGTGGGATAGCGCAACTTAGCAAATGACGATGGCTGAAGAGGCAGTGCCCAATACGCAGCCTAGTTGAAGTAATCTTCTCCCAGCGGGAGAGCCGAGAGGAGGTCGTCCAAGCCACTGGGAGAGGCTTAATAAGCTTAAGCTTATTCCCACGAAAGGAAAACCATTGGAGATGCCAAACGGACACCACATCCTGACAGATGGCAACGCAGACATCGGAAGGAATAGAGGTACTCACCGGTTGAGGTAGGAAAAGGAGATGGACAATAGCCCTTGTCCAAATGCCTACCACAGATTACACATTTGGCCGGGTTTTGACGAGACATTCTACTGTGGTTGATGACACTGGTAGCAGCACTTCGTGTTCGGGATGTACAATCTGACTGATAATTTCATCACCTGCTGTTATCTTTGATAGAAATATCACTTTATCGAAAGTGAGGAAATCAGTGCGTGTGGGCAGTAAGGAGTAAGCTACCTTTTTCATCACCCCATGGACGCCAGTGACACCCGGATCAGAGAGATGTGTATGAACTTCGGCCACTGTCAGACCGATGAGCAGCATAGTGTAAACACCACCACGGTAAGAGTTCATCATTCTATGCGCCTTGACATAAACGGGATAGTTGTGGAGAAGTGAAGCAGCAAGCAGTTTTACTGAAGGAGAATCACAGGTAGTCTCCAAAAGCAAAGTTCCATTCTGTAAGCGAGACGAGGATTTCACAGGACCGGTAATTGCATGAAGGTCTTTCTGAATAATAAAGTGATTTGCGTCGTAGGACGTGAAACCACGAGGAACCGTGGTGCAGCTGGAAGGTTCTTCGAATCGTTAGCCTCGTTCCGTTGACGTTCCATAGACGTAAATTGTGAAGATGATTGGTTCATTGGCAGCAAATCCCATGATTGCCAAGGTCTCCGATGGCGTGCTCTTATCTGGGGGTCCCCTTCACAAGGGGGGCGCACCTGCCTTAGCCGATTGTTCACACCTCAGATCACACCTCCTGAACGCCTGACGGACCAGTTTGAGAAGGTGGCAGCTCACGCCATCGTCACTCCATGCGCCTTGCCTGTACCAGGGGATACGTGCGAAACCTTAGTGTCGAGCCAGGGCTGGAAATTACGAGTTACCAAGTCACCTGTTACATGTCAGACACGTGGTCCGGCCTTAAGGAGTGCACAGAGAAAAGAAGGAGCCTCAAACGTCTAAGCGGGGGAAGGGTAGGAGAAGGTGAACGAAGGAAGGGAAAGAGAACAAGCAACAGTGGTGAGATTGTCTCCAGCTCACAGAAGAACAATGTGGAACATTCCCAAAAACATCCCAGAGAAAAGTTAGAGTCAGCTCCCATTCCAAACAGACTACCTCTCACAGAACTTATCTGGTCAGTACAACAAGCAGTACACAGCCTCCGTGAGGACTAGGCTGAAGAAGTAAGGCTACAAGTGTTCCGCACATTACATCGGACTACGCCATCGCGGGTCACGACTCATCTGCAGAGGGAGCAACGTCTCGTTCGTTTGGGGACGACGATGAAATTTTACCAGCTGACAAGGGGAATGCCACAGTTTTAACGACACTGGACGATTACGTCCTTAAAATGGATTTATTACTGGACAACACGGCTTACGGCGGAGTATGTAGTGACCCCATAGAAAAGGTTTAGTGCAGGATACCTTCACTTTTGAAAGAAATCTCGTTGTCCGTAAATTTGCGTAAGGAACTTTATTCTGGGGCTGCCGTACAGCCTAGATTTTGTCTGCAGAAGCTGCATAAGGAAGGGGTTCCTCTAAACCCTATCATTAGTAATTTAGGTGCACCCACTTAGAACCTGGCGAGGTATTTAACATGTGTTTTCAGTCCATATGTTGGCATGTGTGAACACCGTATCTCCAATTCGGTGGATTTTATGCGATGATTGTAATCTTTGAGGCTGCGTCCTTCAGATTCATTGGTGAGTTTTGATGTGGTATCTTTTTTTACACAAGTCCCTCTGAAAGAATCCCTTGGTGTGTTTAGTGAGAAACTTGAGGAGCTGATGAATCTGTCATGTGCTGACATCCACATATTTTTCATTTAACGACAATATTTTTGAACAGAACGACGGGGTGGCTATGGACAGTCCTTTGTCACCCGTAGTCGTCACCTTACTTATGGAGTACTTCGAGGAAATGGCACTGAGGACTTTGGGCTTGCAACCAACGTGCAACCACCCCCACCGTCTGGCCAAATGGACGTGACGGTCCAAAAATCTCTTTAAAACTGGTTAACTGTCTTCAAACCAGCAATAAATTTACCCCGGACGTTGAAAGTGATTTGAATCTTCCATTCGTCGTCGTTATGGTTTACAAAAAAGAAAGATGGTGTGCTGCAGGGACACGTCAACTGTTCCGAAATTTCTGCAAGTGAAGAAGACGTTCCGCTCGGCACAAGCTCATCGAATTCACAGCCGTGTGGAATCAGCAATGTTACGAGAGAGGATTCACCAGACGCGGCGAGCATTGGCGGAAACCAACAATAAGCTATTTCAACTTCATATTCTCATTAGTAATTCCATGCAGTATGACGATTGGAATAAGACTGAATACCTTACATTTAGAACTATGGAATTAAGTGCAGAAATGTCAGTGGTTAGACAAAAAAGAGGAAGTTAGATAGCTTACAGAAGACCACGTCTGGAGGCATAAGAGGATATTTCTCCAACAGTTATTAACCTGTCAGACGAAGTCTTGACTGTAGATGAAGTTTCAGTACTTGTTAAGGGTGGAAATATCGGAGTGACGCCCCGAATGGTTCCCACTGAAGATACTGTGGCTAATGTTGAGGCAGGTATCCGTCGGCTGCTACAGCAGTCCGCTGCTGATGTAAGAATGGAAACAGCTAGAATCTTGAGCACGTGTTAGCCACCTAATAGTGATCTGTCACAGGCAGAAAGGAAGGCACTGTGGGACATCAGCGCAGATGAAATCATCATATTGTTTTCTGCAGATAAAGGCAACGCTACTGTCGTAATTAAGAGTAAAGGTTATCATGAAAAAAATCATGGACATTTTGGATCCCAACAATTACAACTTCCGAAGGACCGACATCGTGGATTTTAAGAATGTGCCATCAATTGCTGAAAGTCATCCCTCTCTTCAGTCGCCAAGAAGCAACTATTTAAATCAGAAGCTTACTCGACCAGACTCTTTTGGTTACCCAAGGTACATAAACCGCTTGTACCTTTGGAGACGTAGTCAGCGCAATAAGGTCTCCCACACATGAATTAGCTGGACACCTCGCGTCGCTGCTGAAACCTCAGGGTGGTGGAACTGACAGTATGTTAAAAATTGGTGTAACTTCATCGATATTATAAAGGAAATTAGTGTGAGGCCCTAATGATATCCTGGTCAGTTTTGATGTGGTGTCGTCGTTTACCATGATTCCGGTGAATGAAGAGATCACGTGCATAGCGGACATTGTTCCTAGTGATATTTTTGCATTGTTCATAAATTGCCCTACAACAACTTATTTTCAATATGATGATGTTTATGAACAGATTGACGGGGTGGCTATGGGAAGTTATCTTAGTTCAGCTGTGGCTAACTTTCTCATGGAGAACTTTGAAAAACGGGCGCTTCAAACAGCTAGACTAAGACCAGCCAGATGGTATCGTTATGTAGATGATGCATTTTTTATATGTACCCATGGGGAAGAGGATCTAGATGCCTTTCTATTACATCTGACCAGTTGGACTGCAAAGAGGGAGATCGGTGTTATAATCTCCCTTGTGCCCCACATGTTTTCCCATAAAATTACGAACTGGCCGTCCGGTCATAAACATATCAGTTGCTCAC
This sequence comes from Schistocerca americana, assembly GCF_021461395.2. Classification (NCBI taxonomy): domain Eukaryota; kingdom Metazoa; phylum Arthropoda; class Insecta; order Orthoptera; family Acrididae; genus Schistocerca; species Schistocerca americana. Next base: position 623,618,006 of record NC_060123.1, on the reverse strand, counting down.
TTAGATGGTGAGACTGAGCACGTTAGAACGACCTTAAAGAAGAATGGGTATTCCAACAGAGGGATAGATCGTACACTACGCCCGAGACTGACAACCAGAACGGACAAGGACCGACTCCAACCTAAGGAGAAAGTGTTCTTGCCGTTCATCAGTAAGGTCACTGATCGCATTGGAAAATTTTTAAGGAAATACTATGTGGAAACTGTCATCAGACCCGAATGCTGAAGATCCGCAAAAGACAAACGACATCCTCTAGCCACACCAGTTGTCTCAAATTCCGTGCAGTTGTGGAAAGGTCTATATAGGCACAACAAAAAGTAGCGTCAACACCCGTCTGGGTGAACATAAAAGGAACTGCCGCCGCGAATGTATTGATAAATCGTCTGTAGCGGAACATGTGTTTCAGGAAGGTGGTCATGAAATGAAGTTTAGTGAGACGACCGTAACAGCAAAGACGTCGCATTATTATGCGCAAATGTACAGAGAGGCCATTGAGATTGCCGAACACTGCAATAATTTTAATAGGAAAGATCAAAGTATTAAGCTGGATAAGATACGGATGTCAACATTGCAGCAACGGAGTGACAATCGATTAATTGCAATTGAGAAAGTTGGCAGTATCAGAGATCATAGCACAGACGACGTCAAGTGATTGACAGCGGCGCCCTGTGGATGGATTATATATACGGCGCTCACTCGCGCTCTCGTTGCAGTTCGCCGATTGTCCTCAGAGGATGCCTTCCGCAGGCGAAGGTGAAACGTCAGGGGAGAGTCTTATGTATGGACCACGTGATGTCAGCCCGGAAATGTTAAGTGATGACTCTGGGATAGTGTTCACCGAAAGCCGACGCACACTGATCGGTACCTGCAGGCAAAGAGTTGTCATCCACCATACCAACGCCGTGGCATCCTTAAGATCCTGGTAAGCAGAGCATATGCGATTTCCGACGCGGACAGTTTAACTTAAGAACTTGCGCATTTATTGGCAGTAGGAGAACAATTCCTATTGTATTCGTCGAATTATTGAGTTTTTTTGGAGCATCACCGGAGGTGCAGTAAGAGGAGCATAGATCGGTGGCCTTTGTTCGTTAACATCGTAAGAACTTAAAGCGTTTTAACATAGTTTGCTCCGTCGACCTTCCAATATTAGGGCACTACGCGGCTCCGTGGATGATAGGGAGCTTAGAAAGCCTGGTATATACTAAATACCATATGGATGTCGGAAGGCTTACATCGGCTGTTCGATACACACAGTTCATGACATTACAGGTGCATGGAACATCGCCGTCATACAACGCTACAACAGCCGGTAAAACCGGCGGTAGCAGAACGTTGTTCAAACGAGGGACACCGTATGAAATTTGCTCAAAATATCGGAAGTGTTGGTAACTACCAGTTTCGTCAGTGTTTATGAAGAGCAAGTGAAATTTGGCTGGCAGATAATTTTATTAATGGAGACAGACGATTTTCAAACATTCGGAGTGGCCACACCGAAGAAAGTTCAGTAGTAAAAGTTTCCACGTCCTGCTACAGAAAAAACACATTGAGTGCGATAAATCGTTACTGCCGGTGTTCTAAGGGCGGCGCCACCTGTCCATTCTTTGAGGGCAGCAACCCATGTACGGTACGGATGCCTATAAAGGACATCGACTTGCAGCCTTGGCATCAGTACACATTTTTAGTATCCGGCAGCAAACGCGAGGAGGCTTTTGGGGCCCCGTTGTGGCAAGCGACACTAGGATCACGTGATGTCGACCTATGAACGAACCGTCTACGTGTTGTACCAAATTAACACATGTTACGACTGTTGCGTTCCTTTTTGGAAGTCTTAACTTATTCCTTTGCTGTAGCATAGTTCACGCCCGTTTATTTGTTTTCACTTCCGTGATAAGTCTATGCGGCATCTCGTCCTCTCTCAATATTCATCATTTCCTTGCGACAGTAGTATATTCTTAGCACACGACTCTTTACAACCAATCTATAGTGTTGCAACTGCCAAGACTACAGAAAGAAAACTGATATATTAATGACCGGACGGCCAGTTCATAATTTTATGGGAAAACAATTGGGGCACAAGGGAGATTTTAACACCGATCTCCCTCTTTGCAGTCCAACGCCGTGACCACATAACGACGCGCGTCCCTGTGCTAGTCCCTCGATGTGCTACATCGATAGCTTAGACCATTCCCTGTTTCTATTTCGCTTCTTTTTGCACAGCTCCGCACACGTTTTTGTTTTCATTCCATGCTCGACCTGCGTTTAGTTTTTGACGGGCTATCTGCGTACCATTTCGCGTGAGAGGGTGCGATGGGGAGTTCCCTTGAGGGTCGCCAACTGCAGCTCTTAGTAAAACTGCCTACCTTTCAGGAGGCTGCTTCACTGCGACACCTAACAGGCCTTTCTTCTACAACATTTTCAAGCTAGACTACATAAAAACAACTGTCTAACAACATCATTTACTTAGCGACCACTTCACAGTTCATATGCATGGAAGTTATTAAAAAGTAGATGTTTCCCTGTTTTAATTATATGTTCACGTACAATACAAATAACACGCAGTAAAAGAATACGCTGGAAGAAAATTTACTTTTTATGTTTGCTTTCTTCTTCTGCAGTAAAAACGAGAGTATAGAGAAACTGGTAGAAGTAAGAGCCAAATGTGGAGCCAACCTCTGGGAATTGACAATGGTATCTTATACAAACTCAGACATATACTAAGTGATAATGGTAAGTATGTCAGTGTGATAACCTTAATTCACGTTGAATCAATTTGAGTTTAGGCCTATACAGCCAAACAAATAATGCACAGCACGCTTCAGACTAGAGAAAGCTGGAGTGCAGCGAGCTGACTGCAACACGCACAACATGTACAGTGACCTATTTCAGTTGCATAGCAAACGGTAATCCTTGTTAAGAAATTATCTGCAAAATTACTTTAATTACCACAAGAATGAACCCTGTACCTGCTTGGTGGTAATGAGACTGAAGCTTCGTATATAGTTGTGTCTGCTCTTTCATGGGTGTCTCCCTTCTAATATACATTCTGTGCTTGTTCTTGGTAGAAACGTGAGGCAGTGTAGCAGGGCAGATATTCCCAGTTGCTGATCTGTTTACAGTGCCCGCTTGCTCGCAGAGCATGATTTTCGGACCATTTCCTGACAAATTTGGCACAATTGTTGCCTGTCACCTCGACTACGGAACGCGTTGTGGTATCTGACAGTCGGAGCTGAAAGCGTAATTGTGCAGAGATCTTCACTAACTTAGGGGCACACTACTTTGCTGCACGTTCTCGAAACCGCAATTACTAAAATAACGACAGGTTCATTAGAAGATCAAATGATGTCCAAATGTTCTTAAATAACCGTCTGCGAGCGGTAGTAATGCATGATAGCAAACAGGCTGTTGAACGAAACAGAACTCCCCGGTTTTTTTTTTTTTTCTTCAGAGATGTTCAAATGTGTGTGAATTCCTAAGGGACCTAACTGCTGACCTCATCGGTCCCTAGACTTGCACACTACTTAAACTGACTGAGAGCCCTTCCTTAATCATGAGTGTTTGTGTTGCTCCTAGAATCAACCTCCGGCGCGAGGCCGCGTAATCCGCGTGGTGGTGCCTCAAACCGTGTGGTCACTCCGCGCGGTCCTGATTTTCTTCAACGTTTCTGACTGGGACTACGGTAGTAATCACATTATGCTACAGATCCCGAAAGTTTATTTTCTCACTTCATACCACACGAAGTTAGGTGAGAGGATAAAATGGATTATGAACTTCTGAGAAGAAAATATTTTTGTCCCACTATGTAGTGCGGGACAGATTAATTTCTTTTTGTATAATGTATAAACTGTTATCACCTCATCTTACTGTTCTTTGAAGCAACAGCGTTGGAAAGCTCCACTGGTTGACACCCTGATGACTAATGACGTGTTTCCACCTGCTCCTTCGAATCTGTGAATAGAGTTTCACGTTGACTACGCGACGAACGTGCAAGTAGTATTGCACACATGTTGAGATCGTAGCGAAGATGGTATCTTCATATATTTCTAGGATGATATGACCAGAAGAAAATGAAACAGTAATACTGGGGACATTTCTTAAAGGTTACAGCTTGTCGAAGCCATCTCCATAGTGTACTGTAGTGGTTCCTTTCATTCACGAACACTTCAGTGGCTGAACGTTCCTGTATTTCATCCCCACATTTAGGAAGCCCATGGGAAAGAGGTACAGGAAAGCCCTTTATGAAAATCTGCAGCCATCACTAACGGATGGGAGACAATGGGAAAGTGGAGTTTGAGTGGGACGCGTACTAATGGGCGTGACTGCGTACAAGTGAAGAACGTAAGATTGAGCTTTTTGTGCTGACAGTAGCAGAGAGACAGTGGACAGTGCCAGCTGGACAGAAAGTGATGACGATAAAGTGGCTGTGAGAGTATGATAATAGCAGTGAGACCTGAAGCTAGAGTAATAGTGATGTTCAGTAAGAAACCGTGGCAGTAAATGGGAGGGAACTCTAACGCTGTGTCAGCTCTCAACATATATCGCCTTGTTAAGATTGTTCTCAGTCTTTCCATTCCATTGTTAATTGATCCTTTCTTAGTTATCATTATGCTGCGTACGATTCTGTTTAGATTCCCCTCTGGCGGAGTGTCTGCTCTTATCGATCTTCGAGTCGTTGGTCCCTGTTAGCCTCGTATAAGGGAGTAAGATCTTTGATGGGGGGGGGCGGAAGAGGGGGGGGGGGGGAGATGGCCGGTTGGTTGCCTAGCGGTGACGAGTCGGTCGGTCGCCTTTTTAAAATTGGGAAAGAGATAATGTCGTACCATTAGACCGCGGCGTGGCGTGGCGGTGGAGTGTTGGCTGCTGTTCCGAGAAGCCGCGTGGTCTATCCTGGCGGTGCGAGACGTGTGGGAAGAGTTGACGGGACGAAGCTGTAAGACCCTGCTGTGAACACACGGGGGCCACGGCTGTTGTTCCGAGTCACTACTTGGTGGGAGCGGCAACGGATGTCTTAATTTTGCGTCTGGGGGCGGGAACCTGAAGAGTGGTATTTCGCCGTGAGAAAACGAGGGCTTCGGTGACAGAGCGCGTGGCTGCGTGACTGTGCCCAGCTGGGTACGCTGGCGACGTGTACACGGTCGGGTGTGAGGAACCTTTGCATCGCAGCTCACCTGCTGTTTCTCTGATAAACTGGAAGTTGGTTAAAGGTTTAGATGTTAATTGAAGAATTTTGTTTTGTGCAACCAGTGTCGTTTCTGCCTTGTGGCCTCCTGCGTTTGGGTTTCCTGTCCCTGTCGCCGGTGTATTTGTAGACAGTGATCTGTCAGTCCGCTTCTAGCCTGAGCATCCTTCGGGAGACAACTGTGGTCGCCCTTACTCCCGGTCGGTTAATTATTTCTATCCCAGGACATGGTATTAAAGTTGTTAGTTATTGTGAAGTTCTTAAATGGTTGTTTTATTTTACTCTGCTTTTGGCCACGGTTTGAAAAGGTTAACTTTGCCTTTCATTGATTTTTTAAAATTACGTGGCTTTAAAATTGTTAGTGTAAAAGGTGAATCTATCTTTTATTTGATTGTTTTAATCTACTTGGCATCTTCTGAAAATGCTAGTTCTGCCTCCCTGTTAGCGAGCCCTTGTAATTTAATATCTTGTTGTGCCAGAATTTAAAAGAAGTGGTTCCCGACATGTTCGGTAGCGAAACTGTATGCAAATTGGTGTTCTCCTTTCATTACTTGGAAAATTTTGATCTGTTATCAAATGTTTTATCAAATCCAGTTTTAAGTAAAATGGCTAGGCCGTTAACTGTAAAGTAAATTGTTTTGAAAAGGCACCCATGCGTGCTAGCTTTTTTGGATCTGTTCCTCGGCAAATGGTAAAAAAATTACTTTTAATGGTTGAAGTAATCAAGAAAGAAACTGTAAATTGTAACTCGACAGTAACGAACTAATTTTGGCCCCGTTTCCCAACTGGTGGTTTTCCTTGATTAATCTTAACAGCCGTCTCAGGGGAGGACGCAGTTTTGTCGGCATTATGTACATGTGAGTATAGGATGCTTTTTGAGCTTACGAGCTGTGGTAGACACGTGTCTTTCTGTCTTCGTTTCCCATCGCTTGAGTAACCGAGAGGAGACAGCGCCAGAAGGAGAGGAAGACAGTATGAGCCGGTGTCACTGAGAGGAGACAGCGTCCATGGGGGAGGTACAAGTGCCTACGGATGAAGCGAAAGAGGAGCCAAATGTATACCAGTCGCCGTCTCCGCTTTTTCTGGGAGTAGGTAGGGGGAGGACTTGTCTGTTTCCCCCAGTTCTCCTACAACCAAGTGTTGAAGTTCCCTGGTCCAGGGAAGTATGAAGGCGTAACAGTAGAGAGATTGAGTACAAATATTTACAGTGTTCTGTATTAGAAGAGCGCGAGTATGTTCGCGTGCCACTATTTCTGGTGAGGAAGTCTGAATGAGACAGCTGCTTTCCAACTTTTGTCAGTGTCTATTAAAGCGAAACATACGCACTTTTGTGGTCTAACAGGAGCATCATTCGACTTGTGTAATACAAGTATGTGCATAGATGGAACACATGAATAAACGATTTCGGAGAGGTTAAATATGTAACCAATGAGAAGTGTAATAAAAGCATACAAGAAACACATATGGAAATCCAGTGAGATTAATAACTCAGGCTTAATATGTTGACGTCACTATTTGGTCAGTCAAAATATAAATGTAAATTCGGTGATTGTAGCCAAAGCTGTTACTGTGACTTGCGAAACAAGAATGCTGTCACTGGAATAGCTGTTACGGTAACCGACACTCGAATGTTCCGTATGCCTGTGTACACACACCTTTAAGATCTGTATTACTAACGAACTACTCTGAAGCCCTGCAGTTTCACATGTCCGAAATAATGGCTTCTAAGGGCAACAAAAATTTTATTTTCATTACTTTGCATAATTATTGACCAAATTTAGGAATTTAAAATGCCATGTATCCTTATATGCAATATATTCTTATAAAGGTCAGTGGACTTTTCAGGTGTTACTGTTATGTAGTAACTTAGTGCTTGTCGACGCAGCGTAACTGATGGCACATATATACAGGGACTTTATTCATCCAGAATATGGGAATGAGAGCACTTAGCGACTTGAAAAGAACTGACTTCAGCATGTAACTTTTAGCAAAGGATTGACATTATGAACAATTAAGGAACATATTAACTCATTTGCGCAGCAATCAGAAGTTTGCAGCTGTTTTGTGTGGGAGCTCGAATCGGAGCCTACTGGTACTTTCGTAAAACCTATATGTTAAGGTACAAAATTTTCAGATAAATTATATAGACATGTTATTGCACTAGTTTAGCATGTTAGTGTTCAAAATATAACACAGGTTTGTTGTTCGTAAATAATCTATGTGCACATATGATCTTAATAAGATAAAGGTACATCTTGCAAAGCAGTATGTTGTAACATCCGAGTGCTTATTTTACGAAGAAAGCAAGTGTTCGTTCACACTCTTACTTAATAAAGCCACTGCTTGAATTCGTAAGGAAACGCAATTCAGTCTTACAGCTGGGGTGAAATTTCTGCAATAAAATCTGAACGTACAATTATATGGGCATCCCACGATAGTTTTTTATATCACTGCATACCGACATTCAATAACGGAGACTGAAGCGAAGCTTTGGAAGTGCAAGCAATTTATCGCACCATACACATAAATTACTCCAAAATCAAGTTTCAAACTTATACATCTCTCCGAATTCGGTTCATTACATGAACATGAGAATACGCTTTTCACAAATAACGAGCTTCGAAAGTATCCTACTGACAACGTAAGACTTTATAAATGAACACTGTGCATGGTTATGTGTGTACTAGTAGCACAAATTCAATTGCATATAGTATCGTATATTTTTAAATTACATGTAAGGGGCACTAAATTACTGACAGTAAGCTACGTGAGACATTTGCGAGCAATTTGGTCACTAATAAATACGGTGCATTTCAAAATTCCTGTCACACGTTCGCAAGGGTTGTAGAGCTAGCTTAGTTTGTAAAGATTTGATAGTGAACCAATGTCTGACAATGGATCAATAAGCGTACAACCTGTAGAAACCTGCAACAGGAATTTTGAAACACCCTGCACATAACATACAAGAACGAGAGAAACTTGCTGATTTAGTATTCTGCTTGCGCCAGTGAGGACCTTCAGTGGGTCGTAACAGTTAAGAACAAAAATATCCTTATTACAAAAATATCCTTATTACAAAAATATCCTTATTACAAAAATATCCTTATTACAAAAATATCCTTATTACAAAAATATCCTTATTACAAAAATATCCTTATTACAAAAATATCCTTATTACAAAAATATCCTTATTACAAAAATATCCTTATTACAAAAATATCCTTATTACAAAAATATCCTTATTACAAAAATATCCTTATTACAAAAATATCCTTATTACAAAAATATCCTTATTACAAAAATATCCTTATTACAAAAATATCCTTATTACAAAAATATCCTTATTACAAAAATATCCTTATTACAAAAATATCCTTATTACAAAAATATCCTTATTACAAAAATATCCTTATTACAAAAATATCCTTATTACAAAAATATCCTTATTACAAAAATATCCTTATTACAAAAATATCCTTATTACAAAAATATCCTTATTACAAAAATATCCTTATTACAAAAATATCCTTATTACAAAAATATCCTTATTACAAAAATATCCTTATTACAAAAATATCCTTATTACAAAAATATCCTTATTACAAAAATATCCTTATTACAAAAATATCCTTATTACAAAAATATCCTTATTACAAAAATATCCTTATTACAAAAATATCCTTATTACAAAAATATCCTTATTACAAAAATATCCTTATTACAAAAATATCCTTATTACAAAAATATCCTTATTACAAAAATATCCTTATTACAAAAATATCCTTATTACAAAAATATCCTTATTACAAAAATATCCTTATTACAAAAATATCCTTATTACAAAAATATCCTTATTACAAAAATATCCTTATTACAAAAATATCCTTATTACAAAAATATCCTTATTACAAAAATATCCTTATTACAAAAATATCCTTATTACAAAAATATCCTTATTACAAAAATATCCTTATTACAAAAATATCCTTATTACAAAAATATCCTTATTACAAAAATATCCTTATTACAAAAATATCCTTATTACAAAAATATCCTTATTACAAAAATATCCTTATTACAAAAATATCCTTATTACAAAAATATCCTTATTACAAAAATATCCTTATTACAAAAATATCCTTATTACAAAAATATCCTTATTACAAAAATATCCTTATTACAAAAATATCCTTATTACAAAAATATCCTTATTACAAAAATATCCTTATTACAAAAATATCCTTATTACAAAAATATCCTTATTACAAAAATATCCTTATTACAAAAATATCCTTATTACAAAAATATCCTTATTACAAAAATATCCTTATTACAAAAATATCCTTATTACAAAAATATCCTTATTACAAAAATATCCTTATTACAAAAATATCCTTATTACAAAAATATCCTTATTACAAAAATATCCTTATTACAAAAATATCCTTATTACAAAAATATCCTTATTACAAAAATATCCTTATTACAAAAATATCCTTATTACAAAAATATCCTTATTACAAAAATATCCTTATTACAAAAATATCCTTATTACAAAAATATCCTTATTACAAAAATATCCTTATTACAAAAATATCCTTATTACAAAAATATCCTTATTACAAAAATATCCTTATTACAAAAATATCCTTATTACAAAAATATCCTTATTACAAAAATATCCTTATTACAAAAATATCCTTATTACAAAAATATCCTTATTACAAAAATATCCTTACAACCGGATACAACTGCCCAATTGGCTTTCTTGAAAGATTTGAGACATGTTCTCCATACATTGAAACATACAGAACACATCTATGTACCTCTTGTATGAAAATATATTACAAATGGCTTCTTAATTTCTTGGGTACCTAGTCCATCGTTTACGAAATTGACTGCAATACTACAACTAACAAGTAAAATTCAGTATGAAAGGTTCAAATTCCAAAACAATTTCAGTGACTTACAATAATGGAGTCGAAAACTAGATTTCACAATGTCTCAAATGTGACAATGGAAAACAGTAACATCAGACGACGCACGTATTGAAACAATAATTGTGATCACAGCTCGTTAAGCGACATTTTGTCGTAACAATAGCACACCGAACTAGTTGCACAGTAATGGAATAACGTTAAACTGCTAGGTGTGGTTATTCTGCAACAAAATGCGCCTATATTAAACGTATGTATCGGCACTGGGTGGGAGTATACGGAAACTGGTACAGCGTTTTGGACTATACAAACAGACGGTCCAAGTATGGACAGTGCCCTTTCATTGGGGCATTTAATTCTGAAGTCAGAGTACTCTGCCTATACATTATCGGTAGAATTCTTGTCTTTGTTATATTGTAGCTGCAAAGTAACCTGAACACTCATCCAGTGCCTTCATTTGAATATGCACATTACATACAAGAAGTTACATTAAGTAAGTGGTAACTGTATTGCCCACCTATTAACCTGAGACATTTTATCACTTGTGCCAAGTGGGCATTCCACAGCTTCTCTGCTGCAGTATTGTACCAGAACAAAGGCAGAGAATAATACTCTAATCACAGATGTTTATGTACATATTCTTTTGTTAAACAATTTACAGTTAATGGGCAAAGAATCTAAATAGCCAAGCTGTAGGAAAGGTACACAAGTAGAATGTGAAATCCACCTGAAGTGAAATTCAACAGTCATTTTATCCCAGTAATTGCCACCTGCGCTCATGGAATGTTTTTCGTCCTCCTCGTCACAACTGATGTCATGGCACTCACATCCCTAGAGTGGTAACTGTGGCTCACACTACAGTTGAGACAGGTTGACGGAAGTGATGAGGACAGAGTAATTTATTCCTGGTGACGATAGGTCTCTTTGTAGTCTCTTTTTAAAAGTTGTTCAGTGTAAAACAGATACAGACCTTGGAAGGTGGGTCGTAGTTTGCCATACCCCACACTGCACTCCTCTGGTTATCCTGTCTTCCTCGAGAAATGTTTGTATAAAACTCCAGCTCTGTTTTCTTAGGTACAATGAGCCATTAAGCTACTGTTGGCCGTTCAATCATTTATAGAACACACACACACACAGCGACAGCGACAGCTCTACCGCATCTCGCTAATTGGCCCACGATGCATTCGGGAAGCATTTCCTCATCTGAGATGTTTGGCGAAGGCTGGAATATTGCACTTTATTAATTCAAAGCTGTCTGTTTCCACGTCAGGAGAAAGTAGTAGTCCACTGCATTCAGTTGAATACTCGTTGAAATACCATTACGCGTTGCGACTAATTTAGAACCTTGTCAAAATCCACGGCTTGTTGTCAGAGACACGCTTTAACTTTATAATCTCCCCCTTATAATGCTGACTGACGTTTTAGGAAAGATGAGGCAGGTACCTAACCCGCAGGAGCAGGCTGCTTGGCAGGTAGATCTTATGATTTGTCGCAGTTTCAATGCTTCTGTGGGAGGATTTTTGCCTACAGGCAGCTGATGTCAATTTCCCAAGTGAAAGACTGCAGGTGAAGATCCTTCAGGCATCTAGTAAAGCTGGTAGGATCCATGTCGTTTTCCCGTTAACGGAAGTGCAGCACAATATTCTGCAGTGACGATGTTCCTCCCTGTAGTAGTCACCAGAACGCAAATGAAGAGGTTAGGTGCTGACGTCCAGGATGATTGGTAATTCGGGATCACAGTATCATCTGGGAGACTGTAGGCAACGGAGGTACCACTGTACTCCCTCCCACGACACGTATTTTCAGCAATGATACTCCACAATGTTCTGTTACTTCATTCTTCTCTTCACACTCGGCATGAACGGAATTTCTTTCCGTACCTCACGAATTTCCAACCCGGTGCATAAAGTCACCGGAATTTTGAACAACAGCCTTCTCTGTGTCGTAAATTTTCACTTGCAATCAAAGTCACATCGGTATGGTGCTGAAGCGCTGTCCTCTGCAGGATTGTCCCTGTTGTGATGGCACCAACATGGGGTTATCCGTTTTACATATTCCTCATTACTTGTTTTGGTGACGACACTTCCGAGAGCATTAACAATTGCTATATAGCGTGGTTTACATATCCGCGTATTTCAATTTTCTTTGCAGGAAACTTCTCCAACTGCAGGTCAAATTTTATTCCCACACCTGAGTTCTTGTGAGCAAGTGATCGCCGAAACAATGCTGTCTACACACACAGCATGATTTGTTCTGGCCTCACCATCTCTCTCAGCCATCATGTCCGAGACCTATTTTCAGGCTAATGAGCGAACAGTCTTACATCAACAGTTTACCAGCCTTGACACACAACCAGAGCGTGCAGGACAAGGCGTTTTCTTGTAAGTTAACAATCCCAGGAGATCTCGCTTCACTGCACGTGAGGAAGTCCCCTTCTGCCACTGAATGTAGGGTTGGGAAAGGATAAAGAACGACACCCTCGGGCCTCGCAACCTAATACCGTCGGGGTCGAAGAAAGCAAGAGTTGGCCAAGAGAGGCCGACAGACAATAGAAACAGAAGTCTGGGATCGAAGAGGAAGCCGTTTCGGCAGTTACACACGTGCTGGTCTTTTGAAAATTGGTCGAACACATCTGAAATAAAGGGGAAATATTACTGTAGTAAGCGTTACACTGTGATGATTACTTCGATTTGCTTGCATGAATTACTGGGATTACTGGCATCGTTGTTACTAGTGAATAAAAAAGAAATCATTTATCACTTTACATTCATGGAGTAACAGTACTCTTACAGTTAATTTTCAAAACATGTAGACACTTTATAAGAGACCTTCATTCAATGATACAGCGAAAGCAGTCAACATTACCTCCCGCATGTAGGTTACATCTTTGTTCAAAATTAAAACCAAATTTAAACAGTTCTCTCTGAAGTGCTTAAAATATTAAATTGTACACCCATTTAGTTTGTGCCATGAAACAGAAATAATGCTGTGCATATTTAACATAAAGCTAGGTAATTTTAGAGCTGATATGTATCCATCAGTTGAAAAAATTTACAGTGAAATGGATTATCGTGGTAACTCGAATGAGTTTGGTTAATATTTTAATTTAGCTAAATGGAACTATGTTATCTGCCTGTATTCACAGGTTATAGAACAGAAAGTACTATTTTCGGGAAGTACCTCCATGTGTTTCTAAAATACTAACAGAGAAATTAAAGGTTTCTGTAAATAAAATTTTGGTATTAACAATAATATTTAGAAGTTCATTGACATTCTGAACTGTAGCTACATCGTCTTGGCGAACTATTTCTGCATCTACCGTTTAACAAGTTTGATAAATTTTTTTATGAATGGGTCCACCGACTCCAAGTATTTCATGAAAGAAAACGTCGACAGTAATTGACTTTTTATTTGTATCACTTATTTACTGTACTACAGGTCCACTTGGATTACAATATCATTACGAAGCATCTATTAAATCAACATGTCAATATACCAACATACGAGACTAATACTGAACTTCTACACAGTCCAAAAGTTGAAAAACGTAACCATGACAGATCTAATTTCAGCTTAGGTTATCGGTCATTATTTAAAAATATGTTAACACTATGCACCATGTTGCACAAGATACCACATGCATTCTCAATCCACGTAGGAAACCACCTACGCATTGCAGTATGCCCTGTAAACAGTTTGATATTTATGATTTTCACGGGTTTACAGCCGGGTTCCATCGTCCTGACGACAACACGGTATTTCTGAGGAAGCCTGGGGTATAGAAGATTCCCCGTCACTGCGGGAAGGCCTACATTGGACAGACTGTTCGTACAGTTCAAGATCGATGTGTGGAACATCAACGGCACAAACGTGTGCTCCAGCCGTTGCTGAACACTGTCTTAATGAAGGGCAGAATATGTCGTATGAGACGCAAATCATTGCCTCGGCTTCCCGTTACTGGGATTGCGTATTGAAAGAATCAATTGAAATACGTCTGTCTGATGATATTATTAATAGAGAAAGGTTTTCCTTTAAGTAAGACGTGGAATCTTATTTTATCACAGATAAAAGAACGGTCTGGTTTCCGACCGGCTGCATTTTAATTTTGCGATTCCTCGCTTTTGACAGTTTTCACCACTGGCGCTGCTGCAATTCTTCGCCTCACAGAGGGCAGCTCTTCCGTTGCTCGCGCACGCGCAATAGCAGTACCCGCGGTATAAAGGAGCCGCCGAATCTGACGTCTCTTCAGTTCCGGCGTGATTGTGCACTCAATCTTACCTGAAAATGGCGGCCAGATGGTCCACCGAAATATCGTGTTGTCAGGACGATGGAACACGGCTGCAAACCCGTGAAAATAGTATTTGATACGCCGGGAAAATCTACGTTATCACAGTTTTCGATATTGCTGAGCTAGTCATACAATGGTTTTCAAATCCACACACCGTTATTTATATACGACCGATGTTCCGGCATTTTATGCCATTTTTAAGTGATTCAATTTATGTTTGTAACATATATTGCAGGTCCGCAAGCTCAAAATTGACCATGGGTTAAGAAAAATTTTCGCTCCCAGCATCTGTTATTTCGTGGGGAGCGAATATTCTATTACTTGAAAATGGCATTTAAGGCCGAAACCTGGGTCGTAATTAAATAAACAGCAATAGACTCAAATAGCGGTGTGTTCATGAAGAAAGTATGCTCTTTATCAGACACCCAGTGAACAGCAGTAAAATATGTTACAGATTCATACACTCTTGCTGTATAATTTTAGGACGACGATTCCGTCCTTTTACTCCAGGACCCCTTCATATCATGTGTAAACCATAACTAACCTTCATACAAATAACATACAGACAAATCCTGATCAGCAGTTCTACCTTCTGCCAACGAAAGACAAAGTCAATCGGTAATGTATGCTTATGGGTGTTGAATTAATCGTTGGCAAGCTAACTGGTGACAGTTAAATTAACATTACAAAATCCACTAGCCAACATTTTTAACGCAAAAAACGTACGTATACAACTACATGAATGTGAACATAATGTATACATAGTGATGAAACTGCTGTATGTACATTTCCGTTAAGGAATGTACTGAACTATTATCGAACTGCTTGTCAGAGTTGTCGTGTATGTATCCTGGACACATACAAATCAGCTAGTTCTGAATAATGTAACTGTCAGTTGTGTCTGTTACAACCACGTATCACAGGTATGTATCTATGACGTACAGTTTTAAGACTTAACTAACATATATCATGATACACATCTTTAAAGGTGGCGAATAATGTCATAGATGCAGCTGGTACGAGAATTTCAGGCACAAGTGACGCGTAACATGTTAAGTATTTTGTAACTATGAAATATTCAGTGACAGCACTAGCAGTATATTAAATGATGGGTTAATACAGTTTTCTACATAAATGGCATTTATGTTCATGTAGTACGTACATCTGCAAATATCGTTACATATACATTGAAGATACAAAATACGACATTGCATGATCTGACTTGACTTGATAAGAGTCTGATTGGTACAATTGCATCTTGAACATTTGTTTTTACATTGCTTGGGCGAACAGATACTAATGAAATGACAATATGGAATATGGAATATTCCTGTTTCCTTTGAAGAAGTGGAAATTCATGTGACTTAACTGGTAGTACAAATTTATACTGCGATAAATTTATGCAATATAGATATTTTAGAGTATTTTCCTTAGTAGATGCACAATCTTTTCAAAGCGAAAAGAATACTTTAAGCACAGAACGAATACCAGTTTCGTTGACTACTGTGAAAAGCTCAAGTTGATAATAGTAATAGAAGTTATTAAAATGCAGACGAACAGGAAAAATTACTTAACTTCACCCAAACTGTTCATATGACAGAATGTAGCTAACCATGGAAAGACATGTCATACTGAGAAATTAGTGATGTCAACAGGAAAATCCACCAGAGAAAGCTATGCCTTCTCACTAGTAATTCCTTCGACCAGAAAGATTGATTCATTGGCAAGGTCAAAAAAACAAAAGATAGCCACTCAGAACCGAGGATAAGGATCCGCCTATAGTGGCTTTGAGGATACAGGATGATGGAATGGTAGACATACATACATAAATAATACACACAAACATTCAAATGTGTGTGTGTTGGTAATAAATTCCATCTTCATAGAACGACTTTTACACACACTACGACAAAGGCTTGACGAAAGTATTTTAATACTTATTAGGGATGGTTTCGTCGTTTAATGTCCTCACTGCACTCCACAAAAACATAAAAGAAGGACACTTAACATTGAAACATAACATAAGATCCCATTAGATTACACAACCTACTTTAAATACTTTTGAAGTAATCACAATTGTTTTGTCACGTCTATTTATTGACAAATGAAGATAACTATTATTATCAAAATTTGTGGAACAGTGAACGTAAGTTTCCAGTACTACAGCCAAACATTGGCTTTGAGGTATACAGATACGATGTAAATATCTTACAAACAGAGAGCATATATGCACATAGTAGCATCATTTATACCGTATGTTTAAGTTATTAGTACATAGAAGTAGGACAGTAAAACATATATGTCCAAAGAAGGGTATCAGTTTCTTGAAATGTCCACATAACCGAACACATGCCATCCCAACATAATACACAAACCTGTTTACATGGCATAGAATTCAAATTTCATAGTGAGCACAATCGTTAATTATATCATGTTGAATATGGTAACAGAGCCATGTCCAATATTTCTGTCGTATGACATTACAAAGCGATGGCGCTGTGGGAATCAGATACTCCTGTGAAGTACCTAACCATGCATAAGTTTATGTACTATCACATTACATTACCAGCAACAAATCAATTTAAGTTCACGTCCTTAATAATTTAACCAAACCTCAGATTACCACCAAACTTAGGCAATAAGTTTTGAAGATGATACTAAGAGTGCATGGTTTTATTCCATATCCACAAGGATTAACTATAAATTAAACTATCCGCAACTTGACCAAAACAATGTGTACAGAAGCAAATTTACAACAAAATACATTATACTAAGCCCCTAATTTCTGGAGTAGGCATTCTTATAAACTGAAGAAATGGGGCGGGATGATAACCACGACAGTAATAATACATTCTTTTGTATCTATACAAATTTCAACTTACACTGAAAACATAATTGTTAACAGAAAACTAAGCTGAAACTACCGTGTGATGTACTTAACTAAAACCTATTATCTAAATATGACAAAACAGAAGTCATAACAGAATATCGTGACTACTTAAGAAAATATAAAATGAAGTTAATACAGAATACAGTAAGTGCCGCAGTTAACGTAAAGGCTAAAGGGCACAGAAACAGGAACATAAACGTTCGGCTTTATTTGAAATGCTTATTTCAGAATTGAAAATTAAGCAATAGGATAGCAAAGTTTGTGCTAAAATCTAAAATGAGAACTTAGTTCTGGTACATCAAAATTTATTAGAGCTAATGCAGATATTGGGTGATATTATTAAATTGAGTCAAATATGAACTGGAGGAAGCAGGAACGTTAACAGTACGAGAGTAATTAGTGAATCTCCAATTCTTTCAAGTTATACTTTGGAGATTAAACTTCTGATTGCTTTACAGATGAGTTTATGTCTTGAAGAACCATATATCTGTCATCAAGCATTTACAAAATGTTTGAAATTGTGTTGGAAGTCTGTTGGTAGCAGCCGAGTGCTGTCATGAGAAACTGGTTGTACATCATGAGCTGTACTGCCTGAAGTCCTCTACAGTTTCTCGCTGAAACTTTTCTTACTGTGCCAAACCTGTAACGTCAGATGAACTCTTCCTGAGTAGATCGTGACAGGAATGTTATTTTCGGTATTTCATTTAACTGTGGATTGTATTTTAAAAAATTAGGTTTTTGTTGCCCCTGGAAGTCTTAATATAGGCGACTTGAAGCTGTTCATTCATGTCAAACAGGTTTAGTCTTGATATTATCACTGGAACAGTGTCTCGCCTGTCCTTCGTCCTCCATCTAGCCTACTTTACCCTACTTATCTACCTGGAGTTGTGAATGGCACCGAGCACGAATATGCCATGTTAGCAGGTAACACCAGCATTGTGACATACCTGTGTGACTAAGTGCGTAACAATTTTCGCCATCTTGACCCGCGCTAGTGACGCCATCAGAGTTGCTGAGGAGCAGCGTGCATGAAGGGTGGAATCGAGTGATAAAGGCCGATCCAGTGAGACGAAGTCAGCAGTATACGAACAGTACTAGAGTGTTCGAAGTGATTATCTGAAGAATGGCTGTTATCCCAATACTTACACAGGTTTATGTGTTAACCTGCATGATGAGATGTCCTACAATTGTGGAGTGAGGTGGGGATCCAGGAAGATCATTGGCCCTCTTACGTAATACACTTTCAAATTTGTGGCCGGCATAAAACTGATTCTATGTGCAAGTTGTACATACCGATCTTAGATAATCCGTTGTGTTTAAACGCTTCTGACCTTTTACTGGCTTCATCTGTGTAGAAGGAAGGGCAGATTATTCCCTGTATCAAAGTATTTCCGATGATCTTGGCCGTATCAATGATTTGACACTATGAAATTGATTCAAATGTGTCTGAGCACTATGGGACTTAACTTCTGAGGTCATCAGTCCCCGAGAACTTAGAACTACTTAAACCTATCTAACCGAAGGTCATCACACACATCCATGCCCGAGGCAGCATTCGAACCTGCGACCGCAGCGGTCGCGCGGTTCCAGACTGTAGCGCCTAGAACTGCTCGGACACAGCGGCCGGCTGACATTATGAGTCTAATATATTAATCTCTGTTACCCAAAATCGTTCCGATCTTGCTATAGCGTTTCCTAGATTTAAATTCCACGCCACTACTTGTTGGTCGGATACGGCATATAGTATTGTATGTATGTTGTGAATCTGAAGCCTTTTATTACTTCTACATACCGACACAATACTGAGTACTGGATTTTCACTAGTCATAGGTAAGTGGAAGATTACTCAAGCATTGCCGCTAACTTTCGATGGATTTATTTATAATCCGTGTATGTATCTGTGTACGGTCTTATCTGAAGATCCTAGGAATATTTCAGTAATGACGGAGATAGCTGTGTGATTAGTATGGCGAGTAAATTTGAAAGTGAGGGTATCCCCAATGAGGTTATGACTTGTTACCTGCGTTGGCTATCAGTGTTAAGTATGTTACTTTTTAAGAACTAATTATGGTTGATTCCATATTACGTAAGGAAATGTGTGACTGTGTCTGGATGGACATTGGAGATCCTGTAAATGGCGTTTGAAACGATCTGACGTCAGTTGTCACCGGCTCTAGAGTGATGGCTGTTACCAATACCAGGATCGCTGCGAGCTGGTGCTGGGCGAGGTTGGACCGCAGGAAACCGTTACACTTTGAAAACATTTCCTGGAGAAAACACAGTTCAGCAATCTTTGCTATGGCATTTTACGCATCAAATATTTCAAAACACACTTGGTTTATCCCAAGTGTGTATGAACACTGTTGGGATTTAACTTTAATGTTTCTGTCTCTCATTGAGTTTGCATGAATTATTATTTTGCGATTTGAAGAACACGTTGTGTGTGATCAGGGTGCTGTAATTTGGAAAACTGAACGGTTCATTGCCGTTAAAAATATGATTTTGCCAATGATTTTGATTTCATGTTCGTAATTCTCCTACTTTGACATGAAATTTTTATCAGCGTTTCATTTCAATAAATGTTTTGAAGTGTTTCACTACGTTACTATACCCAGTCCACGCCCCCCCCCCCCCCCCCCCCCACACACCACTAGGTACACAGTGTAATAGCCACCACTGACAGGTCACGAAATATGTAACTCCTTTGCTCTGTATTCCCTTTCTATCGACCTAAGCAAGGTCAGTTATGTAGTTTAGATCGAGTCACAAAAAGCGAGAGTAGTACGCAGTGATATTCAACAGCAAGCAATTAATTGAATTAGTAACACTGTTCATGGGTCTTTGCACATGCTGCAAACAACACTGATAACTTAGTACTCACCAAACTGAGAATATACCGATCTAGGTGGCGCAGTTGTTAGCACAGTATACTGGCAATCGGGAGGACGACGGATCAAATCCGCGTCCGGCTATTTTGATTTAGTTGTTCATTGATTTCCCTGAATCTCTTCACTCGAAAGGGCACGGCCAAGTTTCTTCCCCATCCTTCCCTAATCCGATGGGACCGATGACCTCGCTGTTTGGTTCCAACCAACCAACCAACCAACCAACCAACCAACCAACCAACCAGAGAACAGAGTTAGCTCAGCAGCTTTTGCATGAAGAATGTGTTTCGTTATCTAAGACTCCACCCTCTCTACCCAGCAATTCACATGTGTGACTGAACAACAGAATGACACTACAAATTACGTAACCTGTTCCTGAAGCAGCAAGGCAAGTACGATGCTCGAACATTTTTAGAACTTCTTCCCACTGAGCTTAAAGCCTTGAGGAATATGAATGTCTTCGTAAGTAAACTACACCTTTCTCTCTTTTAGCATCCATTGTATTCTGTTAAGCAGTATGCGAATAGACAGCTTACGTGAGGTGAGATATAGCCAGGGAGATTCACAACTGGCAATTGGAATGAAGTGTTCCATGGGATCGATACAGCTTCACGTCCAGAGCTGCTGACGTCTAATATGACTCTATACATAACTCCTGGTTGGTGCTAAGAAGACAGCAACCGCCTGCCCGACAACAGTTTTACATCACCTGACTGAATGACAACTGCATAAATAACAGGAGGAATGGCTCAGCAATACATCAGGACCTTTTCCAGGGCTGAACGTCTTGCAAACTGAACATCGAGAGCACTGGCGAAACCGAATGTCACACTCTGCTGAAGATTCTGTTTAAATCCATCAGTGTGGTTGTCCTATAGGGAAGCCATACAAATCATGAACTATTGTCTAGAGGGAAAAAACTAGGATACGATATTGACTGTGCAACGTACTACCATGCCTATGGCGTAGCCGACACGTCCGGAGTGAAATAGGGGATGCTCACCTGCTCTCCAACTCACGGCACTAAGTTACCATCAAAATTTGCGAGCTAATCGTAAGTGCTTTCTACAAACTTCTCCCAGTATGACATACTCTTCAAACGTACTGACACGCTGCCGTCTTTGTGGGCGTCGTGACAGTACCACAAGTAATGGCGTTAGGGAAAAACTTGTATCAGCGGTGCAGCCTTAGTGAACTAGGCAGAAGAAAACATCTATTTCATTTTCACTGCTGTAGAAAGCGATGCCTTCAGTTAAGCAGTTTGGAAACAACCGAGCGACACAGACCCACGTTGCCACTGCTGATGGAAACCATGGCTTGGTCGGGAGTACTCAGAATTATCGGATTTTCCTCATAGTAATGTCTCGCTTCCGCAAAAATCGGGGCAGGTATCCGATTGATATCCAAATGGAAACTACAAATAGCTGACTGGAATTACTTCATTTAAAAACTTGATAAAGGATTGGATTCCTCTATCTGCTTATAACTGCAACAGCTTTGTAGGAGCAGTTACAAGCTGACAAACTTTTGTTTTTTGGGTAGGGTTTAAGGGCGCTCAACTGCTGAGGTCATTAGCGCCCAGTCACTGGTGTTAGAGCACATGGAATCTGCTAAAACTCAAGGGGATGGGGGGACACCAGAAGGACCTGACAAAGATGCAGATAAAATAAGTAAAAAGGTTAAATGTCTTTGGTCAAGCCAGTTAAAGTTATAAAACGCAGAATACGAGCAGCTGCTCGAGCGTCATCAGCTAAAACATCCGGTAAGGTAGATGGCAGGGACAGGACAACACGAAATTGACTAAAACGGGGACACGACAATAAAACATGGCGCACTGCGGGGCTTGGTCACCGGAGAGCAGGTAGTGGTGGCTAAACCGGCAATGCCCAATCCGCAACCTGGTCAGAAGGACCTCCTCTCGCCGAGATGGTCGGGAGGAGGTTGTCCAAGCAGTTGAGAGCGGTTTTACTGCCCGGAGCTTGTTTCCTTGGAGGGATGACCAAGCATCCCACCACAAGACACAAGCCTCTTACAAACATCCTCACGAACGTCAGATGACGGGACACAATGGGAGGCTGGCCGAGGCAGGAGGACTGCAGCCGTGGCTGCAGCATCCGCAGCCTCATTCCCAGGCACTCCTACATGTCCAGGAACCCACAGAAAGCTGACATGAGAACCATTATCAGCGAAAGAATGGAGGGACTGCTGTATCCGTTGAACCAAGGGATGGACCGGATAGGGAGCTCCAAGGCTCTGAAGAGCACTGAGTGAGTCAGAGGAGAGTACATACGATGAATGGCGGTGGCGGCGGGCATACTGAACGGCCTGATGGAGAGCAAAAAGCTCGGCCGTAGAGCTGGAACATTGGTCGAGGAGCCGGTATTTAAAGGTGGCGGCCCCGACGACAAAGGCACAGCTGACACCATCGTCAGTTTTGGAGCCATCGGTGTAAATAAAGGTGTGACCGGCTAGTCGAGCACGAAGTTCGACAAACCGTGAGCAATACACTGCAGCCGGAGTACCCTCCTCCTGGAGTGAGCTGAGGTCAAGATACATATGAACCGGAGCCTGGAGCCAAGGTGGTGTCGGGCTCTCACCCTCTCCGAAGGTGGTAGGGAGGGCAAAATCCAACTGTCGAAGCAGGCGACGGAAGCGGACTCGGGGGGGGGGGGGGGGGGGGGGGGGGCAGCAGGGCAGACACATACAACCTGTACTGACGGTCGAGAGAATCGGCGAAGAAGGACTGGTAAGAGGGGTGGTCGGGCATAGACAACAGCCGGCAGGCATACCGACACAGCAGTACGTCGCGCCGATAGGTTAATGGTAATTCGGCAGCTTCAGCATAAGGACTCTCGACAGGACTACTGTAGAAGGCTCCGGTCGCAAGACGTAACCCCCGATGGTGGATGGAGTTGAGACGGCGTAAGAGGGATGGCCGAGCAGACGAGTAGACGAAGCTCCCATAATCCAGCTTCGATCGTACTATGGACCGATGCAAGCAAAGCAGGACAGTGCAATCCGCTGCCCAAGATGAACCGCTAAGAACTCTGAGGACATTAAGGGAACGTGTAAAACGGGCCACCAAATAAGAGACATGTGGAGACCAACACAGTTTCCTGTCCAACGTGAGCCCTAGAAACTTAGTTGTTTCCACAAATGGGAGAACAACGGGACCGAGATGTAAGGATGGCGGAAGGAACGCTTTATATCGCCAAAAGTTGATTCAAACCGTCTTCTCTTCAGAGAACCGGAAGCCACACTCCATGAATAGAGGCTGTCTAGACAACGCTGAAGGCAGCGCTCCAGGAGGCATGTTCTCTGGGCACTGCAGTAGATCGCGAAGTCATCGACAAAGAGAGAGCCTGAGACATTAGGTGGAATGCAATCCATAATTGGATTGATCGCGATGGCAAAAAGGGCTACGCTCTAGACGGAGCCCTGAGGCACTCCGTTCTCCTGGAGGAAGACGTCCGACAATACGGAACCCACACGTACCCTAAACTTTCGATCCGTTAAAAAGGAATCAATAAAAAGGGGCAGGCGACCGCGTAGGCCCCACTTGTGCATAGTGCGGAGGATACCTCCTCTCCAACAGGTATCATAAGCCTTCTCCAAATCGAAGAACACGGCTACCATTTGGCGCCTTCGCAAAAAGTTGTTCACGATGAATGTCGACAAGGTCACAAGGTGGTCAACAGCGGAGCGGCGGCGACGAAAGCCGCATTGGACATTGGTAAGTAGCCGTCGAGATTCAAGAATCCAAACTAACCGAGCATGAACCATGCGCTTCATCACTTTACAGACACAGCTTGTAAGAGAAATGGGGCGGTAACTAGAAGGACGGTGTCTATCCTTCCCGGGTTTGGGTATAGGAACGACGACGGCGTCACGCCAACGCATGGGGACCTGACCTTCGGTCCACACGCGATTGTAGGTACGAAGAAGGAAGCTTTTGCCCGCCGGAGAAAGGTGTGCCAGCATCTGAACGTGAATGGCATCTGGCCCCAGAGCAGATGACCGGGACAGTGCAAGCACACGTTCGAGTTCCCGCATAGTAAAGGGGGCACTATAATTTTCCAGATTCAGCGAGTGGAAGGAAGGTCGCCGAGCCTCTTCTGCCTCTTTCCTGGGAAGGAAGGCAGGGTGGTAACGGGCGGAGCTTGAAAACCGGCCGAAGGCGTTGTAGACAGCCACAGGATCAACGAGGACCTCATGACCTGAAGTCAGGCCAGGTACCAAGGAGTGGGCCTTAATGCCCGACAGCCGGCGCAGACCACCCCATACGACAAAAGAGGGAGTAAAACTGTTAAAGAAGCTGGTGAAAGAGGCCCAACAAGCTTTTTCGCTGTCTTTGATGACTCTACGGCATTGCGCTCGGAGTCGTTTGTATCCAATACAATTCGCCAACGTAGGATGGCGGCGAAAGGTGCGTAAAACACGTCGTCGAGCACGGATAGCGTCTCTACAAGCCTCGTTCCACCAGGGGACGGAAACGCGACGTGAAGAAGAAGTAGTACGAGGAATGGAACGTTCGGCAGCATTGATAACAGCCGTGAGGTATTCGACCTGACTGTCACAACTGAGAAAATCGTGGTCCGGAAAGGTCGCCAGGGAGGAGTGAAGTCCCCAGTCAGCTTTCGGTAAGTTCCAGCTCGAAGGATGTGGGGATGGGGTGTGGTGCAGGAGACGAACGACACAGGGGAAGTGGTCGCTCGAATAGGTGTCATAATGGACATACCACTCGAACCGACGGGCAAGAGTGGTAGAACAGATCGAGAGGTCCAAGTGGGAGTAGGTATGAGTAGAGTCCGAGACGAAAGTCGGGGCGCCAGTATTGAGGCAGACGAGATTGAGATGGTTGAAGACATCTGCCAAGAGTGAGCCTCTTTGACAGGATGCAGGAGAGCCTTAAAGGGGATGATGGGCATTGAAGTCGCCAAACAATAAAAACGGCGGGGGAAGCTGAACAATCAGGTGCATCATGTCAGCCCGACTAACAGCAGATGACGATGGAGTGTAGATGGTACAAACTGAAAAAGTAAAAGCAGAAAGAGTAATACGGACAGCTATTGCTTGGAGTGGGGTGGTCAATGGGATGGGATGGTAATAGACCGTCCCGAACGAGCAACATGACCACACCATGAGCTGGGATACCATCCACAGGGGTGAGGTCATACCGCTCCGAGGTATAGTGGGTGAAGGCAATACGGTCAGTCGGGCGCAACTTGGTTTCCTGGAGACTAAGGACGAGTGGACGGTGCAGGCGGAGGAGCAGTTTTAATTCCTCCCGATTAGATCGAATACCTCTGATGTTCCAATGTAACAAGGCCATCGCTAGTCAAAAGAGAGGGGGAACGAGACGGGGGAAGAGCTGGTCACCTCGACGGCCTCGGAGGGCCAGGTTCCGAGGGCACAACGCTACAACCGGCAGGAGGCGGATCCTGTTCCATCGAGTCGTCGCCAGCTGCGACCGCTGTCCCAGGTGGTGTAGGAGTGGCAGCATCATTTGCCGACGATAGGCCAGCTGAGCGCCTGGCAGCAGAGCGTCCCGGCGAAACTGAGGACGGCCGGGAGCAGCGACTCTCGGATGGAGCGTCAGACGAAACGCGCCAGGGTGGAGAGGGGGATAGAGACTACTTCTTGGAGGCCGCCTTGCAAGTCCGAGGAGGCACAGGGGTGGTGGGCTGGACCCGAAGAAGGTCCTCACGCGCGGGGTCCGCTTTGGAACGCCGGACCTCAGAAGCTGGGGTCCGGAACGTTTCCCCGATGGACGCCTGAGAAGAGGATCGCTTCTCAGGCGGCGGGGGGGAGTAGGAGGAGGAGGAAGGGTGGCCCCTGGGGCAGAGGGGGCGGGGGCCACAGGGGAGGAGGATTTGGAAGGGAGTGGTTTGGGAAGCGGAGGCAGAGACCCCGGATGGGGGGAGGAGGCGGAGGGGCGACAGGATAGGGGTGAGGATACCGCGGAAGGAGGGGACACAACTGAGGCAAACGAAGTGGTCAACGGCACGGGATGGAGGCGGTCATACTTCCTCCTGGCCTCAGAAGAAGAGAGACGATCCGAAGTTTTGAGTTCTTGTATCTTCTTCTCCTTCTGATATGCGGGGCAGTCTGAGGATCTAGGCGAGTGGATGCCAGGCCAATTAACGCACCGAGGTGGTGGGGTGCATCTATGTTCCTCACGAAAAGTACGTCCACAATCGCCACAAAGGGGCTCAGCCTCACACCGTGACGACATGTGCCCAAAGCGCGAACACCTAATACAGCGCATAGGAGGCGGGACGTAAGGTCGCACGTCGCACCGGTAGCGCATCACCTTTACCTTCTCCGGGAGAACGACCCCCTCGAAGGCGAGGAGAAAGGCCCCAGTGTCGATGGGACGGTCTTTGGGGCCGCGCTGGACTCGCCCGACGAAATGCACGCCTCGGCGCTCCAGGTTGGGCCTGAGCTCCTCATCAGATTGTAGCAGGAGGTCACGATGAAAAATAACCCCCAGCGTCCTATTTAGTGCCAGATGCGGGACTATGGACACTGGGATATCCCCTAGGCGGTCGCACGCCTGGAGCGCCGCCGACTGTGTGGCGGAGGTGGTCTTTATAAGAATGGACCCCGAACGCATCTTACTGAGAGCCTCGATTTCCCCGAAGATGTCCTCAATGTGCTGAACAAAGAACACGGGCTTGGAGGTGGCGAACGTCCCCCCATCGGTTCGAGAAGAGACCAAATTGCGGGTGAAGTACTTCGCCCCAAGCTGGCGGGCCTGTCCCTCCTCCCAGGGAGTGGCCAAGGGGGAAAGGGCAGGAGAACTAGAGACAGTACCTTTCCTTTTGAAAGACTCGGCCGCAGAGCGACCTGATACGTGTTGACGTTTCATCTGCGAAACGTCCGCCCCGATACTACCCACTCCGACCAGGGGCTCTCCCCACGGGCGCCACCCAGTCTCAGCAAGGGCCACCTGGCAGGATGACCGTTGCCGGGAGTCCTGATGCCCCAAGGAAACGGGCATCTACTCCTTGGCCGACGTGGGGAGGGTGCAGCTCAGTTATCGGCAGTATTGTTAGGGGGCTACAACCTAGAGGGTACATGACGACCCCACCACAACGAGCTGGCTACCGTGCTGGATTTCTGGTGCCATGGAAAGTCCATCATGATCGTAGGTGCAGATGGGGATGCACTATGGGCGTAGCTTGTACAACCCATCAGGCGTTTAGGCCCAATTTGAGGAATAGTGGGTATGGTTACAACGCCGGTACAATGCTGAGTGCCAAGGTCTTAGTGCACTGAGGACCGGTGGTACACGGCGGGAGACAGGCCATTATAGGGTTAATGGCGATAGTAAAGAGGATGACGCTCAGAACCGAACCCTGAGGCACACCATTTTCCTGAATAAACGTGTCCCACAAAGCAGAACCCACACGCACCTTGTT
The DNA here is from genome assembly GCF_021461395.2 of Schistocerca americana. Lineage (NCBI taxonomy): Eukaryota > Metazoa > Arthropoda > Insecta > Orthoptera > Acrididae > Schistocerca > Schistocerca americana. The sequence goes on along the minus strand of NC_060123.1, from coordinate 623,590,406 downwards.
TTTCTTGTAAAAAGGCCCAAAAGAAACAGGTCAGGCGCCCATGGAGGCCCCACCTGAAAAGAGTACAGAGGATACCAGTTCTCCAGCTGGTGTCTTAGGCCTTCTCCAAATCGGGAAAATACCGTCACTGTCTGGGCTTTCCGCAGAAAACCGTTCACGACATGGGTGGACAAAGTAACGAGATGGCCAACTCCAGAACGTCGCGCTCGAAATCCACACTGCGCAATCGTGACTAAATGGCGGGATCCGAGCCAACACACCAGCTGGGCATCAATCATACGTTGTAACACCTTGCAAACGCAGCTGGTATGGGAGATGGGGCGGTTGCTTGAAGGAAGATTTTTGTCCTTACCGGGCTCAAGTAAGTGTATGACGGTGGCTTCACGCCGGCGTCCAGGAAATGTGCCCTCAGCCCAGATGCGGTTGTGTGTGTTAAGCAGGAAGTGCTTTCCAAGAAGTGCTGCCACATCTGAATATGGATAGCGTCTGGCCCTGGGGCGAGGGACCGAGATGAACTGAGACCATGATCTCGCTCCCTCATAGTGAAGACGGCATTGTAGTACTCACGATTCGGAGAAGTGAAGGTTATGGCCCAAGCCTCCTCCACTTCTTTCCGATGGATGAAGGCAGGGTGACATTGGAGAGAGCTCGAAACTTCTGCAAAATTGTGGCCCAAGGCGTTGGAGGTAGCAACAGGGTCCACAATAACATCGGCACCTACTGTCAGGCCGGAAATGGGGGAATGGATCTTGGTCCCAGAGAGCCGTCAGAGGCTGGCCCACTGCACCCATCTGTTTATAATGAATGCGAATCGCCAGCGTAGGGCACTTCTGCATCCACTATTTGCGTCGTGACATGCCTCAGGCCACCAGGAGTCTGGGACAAGACGTGGTAGAAAGTGTGAGGAATAGAACGGTCTGCCGTAGTAAGGGTAATGCTGGCGAGATAGTGCACCTGAGGGGGGGGGGGGGTGATGTTACCTTGATACTGGGAGACTTAACAACCTCGGAGGTAAATTTGAGTTAGCATGTATACATGCCCATATCCTCCATGGAGCAAGGGGTAACAAGAAGTTAACTATAGGTACCAGAAGGGAGAACACAGGATTTGTGACTAGCCAGTAAATTGTGAGCTACTGGGTAGGCTCTCTTTCCTTTACCTGAATCTCTTGAACAGTCCGCTCATCCAGATACCCTCGAGGCGGTGGCACGGCCGCCATTGCAGTTGATACAGTGGGGAGAAGGAGGCAGACATTCGCCTTCGTGTGAATCCCTGCCACAGGTTACTCATGTGGCTGGGTGTCGAGAAGAGGTTCTAGTGTGACTGAACCACTGACACTGGTAGTAGCACATCAGATTCCGAATGTACGGCCGGACTGTGATGTTTTCATAGCCTGCTTTAATCTTGGATGGCAGCACCACCCTATCAAAGGTGAGGAAAAGGGCGTGGGTGGGCACCAAGGAGGAATCGACCTCATCCATTACATGATGGACAAGAATGACACCCAGATCAGAGGGGTCAGACTGTCTTTCAGCCTCAGACTAGCCGCCTGGTGTAAACTACACCAGGGGAAGAATTCAAAGTTTGATGTGCCTCGACATGAACAGGATATGCATGGAGAGGCGAGACAGCCAGTAGTAGTTGTGCTTGATAATCAGAAGCCGTCTCCAAAAGCGAAGTGCCATTCCCTAAATGAGGACAGGCTTTCACAGGGCCAGCAATGGCATCAACATCTATCTGAATAATATACTGATTGACCGTGGTGAAGGACTGACCGTCTTCAGTATGGGCTACTGGGAAGAACCGCAGTGCAGTGGGGAGGGTCTCTCTATCAGTAGCCTCGTTACGTTTTCGTTTCATAGACGTCGATGGAGAGGATGATTAAATCATGAGATAATCCCCCATGTTTGCCAGTGTCTCCTTCCAACTGGAGGCCGCTTCTTAAGAGGACACACCTGCCTTAGGTGATTGTTCACACCTCAGGTAACACCTCGCAAACTCCTGATGGAGGGAGTAATGGGCAGTTTGGGAAGGCTACAGAGCAGGCAATCACCCCTCCCTGGACCTGGCCTGTACCAAGGGGTACGTGTGAACCCTACCTGTCGATCCGGGGCTGGGAAATATGGGTTACCCAGTCACCTTTCATGGATCAGACGCATGGGACAGCCTTCAGGAGCACACAGGGAGGAGGAACACTAATTCAGTTGTCCCCTTTCCTAACATAGAATCTGTGAAATAATGCCAAATCGTGGTAAAATTAAAATGTATACTTCTGGGTGCCCAAGGAATCAGAATAGGTCTTCAAACGCTGAAGTGGAGGAATGAAAAGAGAAGGGAAACAAAGAAAGTACAAAAGGAGCCAAAAAGAGACTGTTCCACGTCAGGAACAGAACGCAGAACATTCCCAATAATACCCCAAACACGTTCCCCAAGGGAGGGGGGAAAAGTATAACAAGAAGACGGACATACAGCACAGAAGTGCTGGGGCCCCATGGTAGCCAAGCGTGAACCCGCGAAAGAGTGGTGAGATACCGGAAGGGGGGAGGGGGGGGGGGCGGGGGGTTTGTCTTGAGTCCGAAGCTGAAATACGGTTGGTGGGCACACCAGCTATACGGAGGCTGGATGGGCTATTACGTGATGACACCGTCAAAGAGGATGTTTGAGTCAGCAAATCAGAACATTTGCCTTTGGTGGACTTCGAAACTTTCCTGTTACAGAAAGGCTCTGTAGTGTTTGGCTGGAGGAATGGAGAATGTCTTCACGGGAGTACTACTACTGTCCTTTTCGACCTGCCGATTGTGTAGCTGGTGGTCATACTTTCGACAAGCCTTGGTGTAGGTAAGTCGATCTAAGGTCTACTACTCTTTAATCTGTCGTTCTTTCACGTACACCCGGCATTTTGGCTCACTGTACACAGCGGATGAATCTAACTCCTCGCCACTCAAGGTTTGCACAGAGCTCCTCGTCAGTTTGCAGGAGCAAATCCTGTACCGAATTAAAAGATTGGTGCGGTGTGACGAAGACTGGGATGTCACCGAGATGGTCACAAGCACACAGGGCTTCACATCGGGCAGCAGACGATGTCTTTATGAGCAAGGAACCGAACCTCTTGTAACTCATGGAATCCACTTCGCCATACATATTTTCAATCGTCTCCACGAAAAACGAGGGCTTGGTCTTGGCAAAACTTTCGCCATCTGTCCTGGTACAAACCAGGTACCGAGGGAAGGGTTTCAACCAAGCTAGCGAGCTTGACACTCTTCCCAGGGGGTGGCCAGGGAGGGGAAGGCTGAAATCACTCTCAGAGACACCCACACTATGGCCAGGATGTTGAAGCTTTTGTCGCTTAATGTGCAAGGCGCACGACCTCGTATCACCCACTCCATCCATGGACTCGTCCAGTGGGCGCCACCCAGCCACAGCAAGGGCCTTATGGCGTGGCAGCCATTGCTTGGAGTTCTGATGCCCGTAAGTGATGATCGACTCCTTGGCATACACAATGCGTTAACAGCTCAGGTACTATCACAGTGTGATCCCTTTGTTGAGGAGACTGCAATAGCTCAGGGCTCCGTGCACACCACACACACACCCACAAAAGGGACTGTGGGCCCCTCTGGGGGCAGTGGAGAAGAATAGGTCCAAATGGGAATATGTATAATGTGGGTTCTCTGTTGTTAAAGGAGAAGAGATGAAGTTGTTTAATGTGGTCAGCCAAGAGGGAACCTTTCCGACATGTTCTGCAAGAACCCCAAAGTGGATCATGCATGTTAAAACCAGTGAGTAGCAGAGATTGTTGAGGTAACGGGCCAGTAAGCTCGAAGTCTGCCCTGCTGACATCTAACAGAGGAGTGATATAAATGGTACTGAGGGAAGAAGTCAGGGAGGGAAAGTCGATATCCAACAGCTTATAAGACCAATATTCGGACATGGGTTGATTATGAACATCATCCCGTTCAAGCAGCATGACTCCCCGTGAGATGGAATGCAGAAGGGGAAGGTCAAAACAGCCTTGGAAGAAAAGCGAAAGCTCAGAGGTTGTGAGGCCATGATTTTGTTTCCTAAGAGCAGAGTACAAGGTGACGCTGCGACTCTACAATCAATTGCAAATCGTATTAATGGGATCGAAGGCCGTGAATGTTCCATTGGAGGAGAGTCACGAAGAAAAAATGAAGGGCGTCACTTCAGTGGCTGCCAAATTCCAACCTGTGAAGACTTGCTGCTACAGGGCACAGAGGCAGGAGTGTCCTCCTCCATTAAGTCCGACAGCACAAGCAAGCAGATGCTGCAGTGGTTTGTGGGGTCTGACGCAGATAACTGTTGGTGGTGCACATGTACGAGGTGGAGGCCGCCAGGCTAAGGTATCACATGATGACAGCGTTGAATGGGATCTTTGAGTCGGCGAAGAAGACCGTATGCCTTTGTTGGACTACTTCGAGCCTTTCTGGTTGGCAGAGGAAGATAAGTGTTCATTGGCTGGAGGAACATGTGATGTCTTTATGGGAGTTCTCCTCTTGTCATTTCCGGCCTGCCGTTTGTGTAGCTGGTGGCTTCGCCCATTGAGGCGATAATCTGATGGCTGGTTGCACAGCTGTACGGGGGGGATGGCGATGCTACCTTGACACTAGGCGATTTCACAACCTCAGAGCTGAATTTGATGTCTCATTCCTGCTTGGCCATGTGCTTCATAGAACGAGGGGAAGTTACAACTAAGTGCCAGATGGGAGGACATACGGTTTGTCACTAGTTAACAACTTATGAGCGACTGGTTAAGGCACTGTTCCCATTACCCAGATCTCTTAGACAGTGCACTGATCAAGATACACAGTCCAGAGAGGAGGCGGCACGGCCGCCCTTGCAGTTGATACAGTGGGGAGAAGGAGGCGGGGAACTGCCCTCATGCGCATCCCTAGCACATGTTACACATTTGGCTGGGTGTTCCCAAGACTTTCTAATGTAGTTGAAACGACGACACTGGTAGCAGTCCATCGGGTTCGAGATGTACCGTCTTACTTTGAATTTCATAGCCTGCATTGATCTTTGATGGTAGCACCACTACCAAAAGCGAGAAAAAGAGTGCATCTGAGCAGTTCACAAGTTGCTTTAAAATTAATTGGATTAGTTCGTTGCCTAATTTTGAGCAGACTCAAAATTTTTAAACGCGTGTACATGCTCATTGATCATACTGTTCGCAATCATCAATGAAATTACAATGAAATCCAGACCATTAGCTGCTTACATGCGTTGATATTTATCAACGGGAACAGTTGAAAATGTGTACGCCGCCGAGACTCCAACCTGGGATCTCCTGCTTACATGGCAGACGCTCTATCCGACTTTTTTGTTTTTTTTTCCTTCCTCGGAGTTTTAGGGCTCCCCATCTCCCCTTCTAGCACTTCCATTCACTCTCCTTCATGCGCCTTCTTCGGCGAGCTTCAATGTCAAACTTTTTTTTTTAATGGGTTTTGAAACTGAATTGCATCTTGAAGACAATGTTAGAAAACTGTAATCCGAATAGATTAAAACTCTATAATACTGTTGACTGCATTAACTGAATACAAAATATTCTTCCATTAGAATTTAATTTCCTCCCTTAATTTTTATTTTTGCTTCTCTCTCATTTTTGTTTAAACTTCTTCAGTGATGCACGTCTTATGCATTAGAATAGTTTTTCCCTACTATTCTTGTGCTGTGGCATGACTCCTGTTACTTTTTGGGAAAACATGCTTTTTCGGGGTTCTGTTGAGGCCTTCACGGCTATGGTATCGGCCCCGGGGCACACGAAGTTCCCACCTTACTTCACCCTCAACAGCTATCCCCTACTTTGGCAGTCTATCTTGTTCCGTCCATTCCATATTATTTGTATATCAACCGATGCCTTGTTTCTGAAACAAAATTTGTATCATATTCTCGAACTTCAAAATATACCGGAACAAAGACCATAAAAAGTATTCGTCTTTCATATACTCTCGACAGTCTTGTAGATTGTCATTGCCTTTGCTGTTGACAACATAATTGACGAAATTTCCGAATAGCCACAAGATGACATTGTTTTTTTGTGGTGGAAAGGAAACTTCTTCTGGGAAGAGTATATAGTGTAGTGTGATTTCTCTTCCATCGGTCCGTTTGAGAAAAGCGACTTGCAATACAATGTCATTCCAAATATTCTTGTATCCATTACAGATGAAGCGACGCTTTAAAGAGTCCAAATTGTGAACGTTTTGGTACACATTGGTGCTAATTATGTTGTTGACAACTCTGTATCATGACGCTTGACTTCCGTAGTCAACGTTTTGTTATTTATATTAGTCCATATTTTTCCCAGTTTTTGTTGGGATACTTCAGCTCCATTTTATTTTGGTTTTCTCTACTATATATTTACTTGACCTCTTATTTTTGTCTGTTAAAAATGCACGTCAAGTAGCTTAGTTCTACATAAAACTGCTTAATATGCTTTAGGTTGTAATTTAGGTTGTGAACATCTACTGGCGGCTGCATGCTTCCGGGTTTAAGAAGGTCAAATAGAGACGCAGCCGAACAGCGTAACTACCGCTCTGTAAGTTTTAGCGTTCTTTTAATGAAGAGGGCAGTGTTTTTCCTCCGAAGGTCTGTCAGCCCTAGGCCTCCGTTTTCGGGTCTCGATGTAGTCGTTCCGACTGCTGCTCTAAACATATAGCCTTTCCATACGTATCGACAGAGAGTGTTAATTATAGATTTCGCTATGTCTGGAGGTGTTGGTAAAATCTGAGCGCCATATGCAGCTTTCGAAAGAACTGCACCGTTTATTAGTTAAATATCAAGCAAAGAATTAACGTGTCTCGTTTCATGCAGTATTAAGCTGTCTCTGATTTTTCTTAACACCTGTTTCCAATTAGCAGCCGTTTGCTTTGGGCGTAACTTTTTACAATCGCCCATTAAGAAGGTGTGACGGTCCACCCAATTTGCCCACGGTAGCCGCACATTGTCAAGACCCTGTACATTTGGTGCGAGGATAAATGAAATGAAAAGTTCCTTTTTAGTTACCCTGCTATAAAGCAATAACTTGTCAGTTAGCTGGGCACAGTCATCATCGCTCCTTACTAGAACTCCCACATCGTCAGCGTAGGCATTTGTAAACGTCTTCAGCCCAGCTATTGTTATGTCTTCTAAGGTTGTGTTCAAAAGCCGTAAAAGGGGTTCCAGAGAAACCACATAAAACAACATGGACAGGGGACTTCCCTGAGGAACTCCACTAGATATCAACACTTCATTAGTATATAGTCCATTGATCGAGATTTTTGTTCGTATTCCTCTGACGATGTTCGTTAAAACCGCTAAGTTGCCATCATTGAAACCTGTGTGTTTCAAGGTTCGGAACAGATATCTGTAGTTGACTCTGTCAAACGCTTTAGCAAAATCAATGAAGGCAATGCCTCCATTCGCTGACGACGATGATGAGAAAATAGAAATAACGTCTCGATATTCACACACAGTCTTAAAAATGGTACGTCGAGGGAAGACACGTCTGGTGGCATCCAATGACTTTCTAAAATCGGTCCCATTCGTTCTTTAATTACACGTGCAACTACCTTGTAATCTGAGTTCATTAGACTGATCGGACACGAAAGATATTACTAAAATGAGGCCGTACTCCCTCCCTTTGGAAGTAGTACACTTACACTTTCCATGAAAGCAGCAGGAATTTTCTCGCCCCTCAAGACGTCATTAACTACTTCCGTGAATTGGGAACCTATTAGGTGCCAAAACGTCCTATAAAACTCCATAGGCAGGCCGTCTGGGCCGGAAGACTTCAGTGAGGGTTAAGATTTGAGTATATCAAAGACCTTGTCATTCGTAATTTCTAATGTTAAACCTCTGTTCTCCTCCTCTGTAACAGCTGCCTCTATTCCGGAGTTCTGTAAAAACTCTTGTATGGAGTTGTCAGTAGCATTTCCAGAATATAATTGCTGAAAAAATATATGTGCTTCATTTAAGATATCCCTTTGTTCTGCCAGGACTCTTATTTTATTTTCCAGCCTCAGAACGGAAGATTTCTTCTTCTGTTTTTTGTATGTTGTATCAAGTGGTAGATGGAGGTGTTTTCTGCCTCCACCGTCGTTCCAGTGTGTGATTTGATTTGTAATCCCTCCAAATGTACCCTCTTGATACTTGTCTTTATCAATATTAAAAACGTCAAAGCCAAAATGATGTCTTGAGACACTGGTTGGTCGTAAAGGTCTCTCAAGCAAGAGTAGTAAAACTCCATTGTGTGCCTTGACCACATTGCCCTTTCTTTGGCGTAAGATATCAGCGCTGCTCTCATCTTTTTCTTAGCGGCCATAGTCCACCATTCAATAGTTGTTCTATATTTAGGACGCATCCTTAAAACTGACTGCCAAGTTTTTTGCATCTTTAAAGCTAGAGCTTTTTCAGAGAGGGTATTGATATTTAATTTCCATAGTGGGCGACCCCAATGTGTCTTTTGCCTGGTTAATTTGACGATGCACGTCACTCCGAGGTGGTCAGAGAAGGCAGCTGGTATCATCTCGATACTACTGACTTTGGTGTCTAGAATCGACAGAATATACGTCACCCCCACTTTACTCTGTGTAGCACCAGTGATAAAATATCCGACGCTGGTTCGCTTCACATATATTTCCCGCGCGTCAAACCACTTCATGTTTGTGACCAACGCCTGCAGTTCTTGGGAGAAGTAAAGATTTGGTCGCTGATCCTTTTCATTTAAAACACAATATCTCCGCCAATGACAATTTCTGCAGGGTTTTCTTGGAATAGCCTTTTTTTAAAAAAAGGCTGCCCCCTCTCGTCTCGCATTGTTGCCTGATGGTGTGTAAAGGTTTATGAAAGTGGTGTTAAAAATTTTACAGCTAATTCCTCTCCCCGACTCTAAGAGGCACATGTTTGTCATCTCGATCCCTTCTTTAGCAAGGATGGCTGTTTCACACGCGTTTTCTGGAGCCACATTCAACACCTCTTTGTACCCTAAAACATACAATTCTTTGACATTAACTTCCTGCAGGAAGGCGATATCCGTATCTGACTGATACGGAAAGTCCTTCAGTGCAGCTACCTTTGCTTGACTCTGGAACATACATATAACGTGACCACCCTAAACATAAACAAAATTCAGTGTGAGACGCTACAAGACAGTAAATAGAGGACACGTTATTGGAGCCGCGTACAGCAACTTCTGTTTAGATATGTATGTGTTATTTTATTTTACTTTTATTCCATTGACGGTTTTCCTTCTTTTTCTTTTGTTTCTTTCTTCTTAGAGTTCAGTGTGGCAATTTTTAATGGACAAGGGCATGGACACGGCATCTCCGCGCCACGATTTCACTGGGCGGACGAAAAGGAGGATCAGACCGATGTAATGGGGCCGGAAGGGGCTTTTGAGGAAGAATTTTGTCTAAGTACGGTTTCATTGTCCATATCTGATGTATTGTCATGCAAGGGTTCAAATGTTCCCTGTGGCGTGTCAGCCCGTTCTTGTCTCTTGTTCCAATCCTAAGACTCGCCGACCGCTTCCTTTTGTGTATCTTCGTCCTTTTCGGTCTCCTGTATCTTCCTCAGCCGCTCTCTTAAAGGAGGGGCCAAGTTCTTTGCAGCTTGATGTGCTCTTTGTCTCTCTCTATTTTTTGAGGATTTCGGTGAAACCTTTGGTGAACTTCCTGGCGACGCCATGGAAGATCGAGGAGAAGTGACCTTTCCCGCCTTCGTGGCGGAAGATTTTTGAGCCCCGTTAATTTCGGAATCGGCCGTTGCTGCTGTTTTTACGACACGTGAGATGGGTGGTGTCATTGGTTCGTCTTTTTTCACCCCCCCTTTTCCTTTGCCATTTCTTGAACCTGTCTGCGGTGTCCTGTCATCTGTGTGGCTGTCAGTTATTTTTTTTTTTTTTTTTTATTTTTTGTTCCGTGGGACCACATTTAGGAGAAGTCTCCATGGTCATGGAACGAGTCAATACATGAAATTATAACACGATTGTAGAAACAGATAAAATGAAATATAAGAAACATATTCAGACGACACGTCGTTAGTTTAAATAAAGAAAATCAAGAATGTAACACTGGAATTTGCTTAATTTTTTAGCTCTTCCAGGAGCTCCTCGACAGAATAGAAGGAGTGAGCCATGAGGAAACTCTTCAGTTTACACTTAAAAGAGTTTGGGCTACTGCTAAGATTTTTGAGTTCTTGTGGTAGCTTATTGAAAATGGATGCAGCAGAATACTGCACTCCTTTCTGCACAAGAGTCAAGGAAGTGCATTCCACATGCAGATTTGATTTCTGCCTAGTATTAACTGAGTGAAAGCTGCTAACTCTTGGGAATAAGCTAATATTGCTAACAACAAACGACATTAAAGAAAATACATACTGTGAGGGCAATGTCAAAATTCCCAGACTATTGAATAGTGGTCGACAAGAGGTTTTCGAACTTACACCATACATAGCTCGAACAGCCCGTTTTTGAGCCAAAAATACCCTTTTTGAATCAGATGAATTACCCCAAAAACAATACCATACGACATAAATGTATGAAAATATGCGAAGTAGACTACTTTTCGAGTTGAACTGTCACTTATTTCAGATACTGTTCTAATGGTAAATAAAGCGGCATTTAGTTTCTGAATAAGATCCTGAACATGGGCTTTCCACAACAGCTTACTATCTATCCGTACGCCTAGGAACTTGAACTGTTCCGTCTCGCTACTTGATCTGTTGCATCACTTTCTCTCTATGTCCGTCCACTGCAGTTCCCTCTAGGATGTTGGCCCTTTCGTGTGTAACTACCGCTTCGTACTCTTCCAAAATAGCGACAAGTTTCATCGATAATACCTGATGTGGACATGGTAGAGTTGTCAGACTGAGGGGGAACGCGCTTGCCCTTTGTAACGTCATTAGTGGCCAGATTCTGATTGTCATCGTTAGTCAACTCCGCGGTGCTTCCCGTTTCCGTGCGCGCGTCGGAAGGTCCCGCCTGCTCGGCCATATTCTGTTGATAGGGGGCCCGGCTAGCTGCCGCGGCAGCGTACGTCACTTGCATGCTGACAACTTGTCCTGGGACAGCCGCCTCGTTAGTCGGTAACTGAGGAACACGCCTTCTACTGCACTCACTTCTGACGTGGCCTGTGGCGTTACATAATGCACAAGTCTGTGGCTGCCCATCATAAATTATGAGAGCACGATGGCCACAGATATCCCTTCTTACTTGAATATGTCGTAAGAGCTCAATCTTAATCTAACTCCATTCAAAACCGGAAACATATATTGCTCCGACCATTTTTTCTGCAATATTAAATATAACCCTACCACAGGGCTGAAGAGCAGCATTGACTGCTCAGGCAGGGACCTCGAAAGGCAGTTCGAAAACTCTCCATGTTCGAATGCCTAGCCCAGCATGGGAAACAAGAATGTTGTAAGACGTCGTGGTCTCCTGACCTTCACTGCTTACATATTCCCTCCCAATCATGTTCCGCACATCAAGACGCTTCATTTGAACCCAAACTCGATAAGATGAAGTCAATGTTGTATGAATTCATGTAAACGATATGCAATTGACAAGTGAGCGCACCGTGGTTGAAATACTCGAGGCTGGCGTGCACACATACATTCCAGACACGACGGTCACGAAAGCTTTTAGTGCAGGAGAGAGGCCGCACAACGGGACGCCAGGCCCTTCAGCGGACGACCCAGCCCATGTCGGCCGGTGACCACCCATGTAGCGGACAGCGTAGGCTCCAGTGAAAATGAGGAACAACCCCGTGTTTGGCCTAAAAGCAAATTCCGCTACATTGTGTGGGAGGGACCAGCCTACGCATTCTTTACACATAGCACGCAGTTTGAGAGATTTTCACAGGGAGACAGCAAACGCCGAAGCTACAAGCTTCCGGATTGGTCACCTTAAACGAAACGTCATTCTCCCGTTATAGAAGAGCAATGCTGATTGGCAGACGATATTTCTGACGCCTTGAGCTGAAGGAATAATGGAAGAGACTGAAAGATATACCCCTTCACGTTTGGCGTGGAGGGGCGCGGTTCCGTTGTCGCTCTTGGAGCGAGAACACTTAATGAGAGCGTGCGCGCTCGTACGTGGACTCGAAAGAACGGGGAACTAGTCTCTCCTCAGTACTTCACTGGGAGAGCACCTTTGTCGACAGCGAATCAAAGGGAGACTCTATATTGAGTCCTTGTGATTAAGCGTTGTTCACCGTGTTGGCCGACACACTTATTGTGCGGTGTGAATGGACAGAGTTATAGTTAAACACCTGCGAGCGAATTTTGAGTGGCATCGCGGTGGACTGGTTATCTGACCAGTGTACCATGCCAATAGTTAGACTATGGGCGAATAGGAGTCCTTGACTTCATCAAGGCGTAGGGAGAGTTTGATTGGCGAAGGTCAATCCAAATAGAACGAGAGTTATTTTATTTGTCAGCAGCGAGTGGCGCAGAAAGCAGTCATCGCAGCTTACGGTATTGTGCACTACAGCTATTGCGAGCCCCATATTTCCTCCACAACAGTACACTTCACTGCATTTCACACGCGACAGCCTCGACCGTACCTAACAATATTCTAAAGGATAATTATTCAAGTTGAGTAGGCGCGCCTCTCAGCCATTCTGCCAAGGCAACAACCATCTTAAACTTTGTATAGAAGTTTCATTAGCGAATCCTATCCTTGAAAGGTAACTTCACATTCCGAAAAGAACCTGGATATAACTTGTTTAATTCATAACTAAAAGTGCCATTGTGATTTCTCAGAATTTTTTCAAAATAAATCATAACTTTCGTTAGTTCCATGTTTTTCTTACACTAACTAGCACTACTCCAGTACCCAAGTATCCCACTAGCTACGTAAGAAATATTGTGAATTTTTTGTGCCTTTTCCTTTCAGCAATAAATATCTTCTGGAGTCGTCTGCTGTAAGTTTTTCAGGTATTTCTCTTTAGAACGTTAGGAGCGTCTGTCTGACTTCTGTAGTTGTGTGGGGGTGGAAATTGTACCATTTACCCCGTGGCTCCTGCAAGATGCATCTCAGATTAATCCATTGCGCAGAATAATAGATCAACCCCACACATCAGAACGTCATTAACGGTTCCGTCTGCATGATTAAACTTCATTTTGCCACCGCACTTGTCAACTATCGAGGAGCACAAATCAGTGGGAATCAATTTCAAAAAGACGGAATTGGAAACAAAAGAAAGATGAACGCCAATAATTTCATCTCCTGTGATCTTAACTGTTTCTCAAAGCCACCTTTTGATCTCAAAAGCCTCTGGTCATTTACAGGTCCAATCAAAAGAGAATCTAACCGTATCTTTTCTTTCACAGCTAATTTCGTTCATTTTGCCATTTTAAATCACTGAAAGATGCAAAGTAAACAAAGCGCTTCTAACAACCCTACCACAACAAAGGTCAAAAATTAATTACGATTGTAGAGTTGCTCACGCTGCTAAATATTGCATTTTCGGGCAACAACAAAGTTATATTATGCGACAGGTGTCATAAGAGCACGTTAATAACGCCATTTCTTGAAGTAATGGCCAAACTAGGCACTCATCTTTTCGTGTTTCCTACAATAATCTCGTTGTGAACTCATGGCTCAATCGTCGAAAATCTAGGTAGTGATGATTCCAGGCTCGGAGGCCTAGGTGTTATTCTGCGATATTCAAAAGTTTCATGAACCATTCATTAAGATTACTTTTTTACATTACCATTGTTGTAACTTGCAAACGTTTGATCAGCACTCCGAATTTAAGCTACACTTCTTTTTTATTACTTTTGTTGCAATATCACGTTACTCGTTCCAAAACATCACAAACAGTGAAGAAGATATTTTCAAGTATGTTTTATATTGTGAAAAGTTCACATTTCATAAACTGACTACAATTTGCGTCTTTTCAACATGACGCCCAAAGCTTGACACACTAATAACCGCTTATGCACCCAAAAATCAGAGTTACAAGTACTTCAAAGATCATAGTGACAAAAGAAAGAATACACATAAGAATAATACATACATCGATATGTACATATTGCAGTGATAAGTACCTGTACATTAATGAAATCAAATCTGAATGTTGTCACAGAAATATGTTAACTATTTTACAGAGACACAGTAGAATATTGCTGGTATCGAGAGGTTGAGGTGAGGTGCCGTAATGGTTACGTAATTGAAGTACCGTTACACGCTCTACTGACCTTCGCAACAGCCACACAGCCTCTGTTTGCACCACCCCTCCTAGCTCTGCCGCCACACTTCCGTCCAGCTCGGCGGCCGAGCAGCGGATGAGTGAGCCATCGAGGACAGAGACGATAGTGCTACTGCAGTGACTTATCTCTGACACATTCCCCGTGAGACCGACACTTGCTGTCCACACACTATAGTGGGCAGGGGTTCTACAAATGTACTCATTACTCGCGAAAGTCAATCTAGAATTTCAGCATTGCTCCAACACTTCATGGAATCGGTAAAGTATCTTAAACAAGTATGCTACCGAGGAACGTCACAACGAGCGTCAGAGTGACGAGCGTCGCAGTCGTACAGAAGTTATTTGATTTTGTGTAAGTTTGCACAACACTGAAAATTTGCTTAAGCTTCTCGCTAGAGTAAAGGCCAACGGTCGCCATGGCGGCCCTACTGTTAGTTTTCGTATGGAGTGCGAGGAGTAGTTGTGATGTTTGGTATCTGGAAAGACGAAACGTATCGCGGGAACTGATGAAGGTCGTTCCAATTTAGTCATAAACTAAATTGAACAATGAAATTTGGAATGCATATGAACAGGAGGAATGACAAAATCACCAAGATGCTACTCCAGGTGTGTGTAAAATATATGTGCGCAACACTAAAATTATGATTTGATCCTGTCTGTGTGTCCCCTGAAGCAGATCTTAGGATCTGCTAATGCCATTTGTAACATAGATTGTAATGTATATCATTTAGTAGTATTAGTTACCTTCATCATTCATTTATGTTTCATTATTATAGATTAAAAACAACTCTTTAAACATTGTTCAATATGTAAGTACAATTATCTATATTTCTTAGCTAAAATTATTCATCAATTGCCCTACTCTGTCCCTTATTATGACTGCGCGGTTTAACATCACTAACGTGAAATGACTAACATCATCTACGTACCGAACACTAGAAGACACTACTTTCAAAGACGTTCCACACCACCATAGATCCTCAGTGGAAATAAACTAACATGGTCAAAGCTGTTTAGGTTTACAGCCATAACAAACTGAAGCAATTTGCGATATCATCGTATGTACTGAGTCCGGTGCATCGAAGTAATGGTTCTCGTACTCGTCTAGGACGATGGAAGAACTCCAGCCACAAACAAACTCTTTCAAAGACTAGGACGGCAGAAGGTGGTCCTCTAACACAAACTAATACTGTCTTCTCCTCTCTGTATTCTACAGACGAGAAACGCGAACACCCAGCCACAAGGACGGAGTTCAGATAACGTCTCAACGTAAGTATAGGCAGAGGAAGTGTGCTCTCAATTACTGAACGATGTGTACTTCACCTCCGGGTTGGAAGTCGACGTTAAGTCCAGAATCGTATAGGTTCGGAACAATACAGTGCCTAACTGTCGCTCGGTATGAGCTTTGTTTCAACTATAAGCTCTCCTGTATCAACAGTCACACACGGAAGACCTCGTCTCTCTCCACCGCTTGCTTCCCAGCAAGTCTCGGCTCCCCGCCATCTTAATTCCGAAAACGAATCATATTCCCGAAACCACCGAATATTCTCCCTCTCTAAAATATGGTTGGTCGACGTTCGGAAGAATCTGTAGTCTTTTGTCGTCCAGCGCGGAATGTTTGCGAGGAAAAACCTATACTCGCACAATGGTACGCTTCTGAGTAAAAATCCACGGAAATGAACCAGCCTGCGTGGTTTCCGAGGTGCCGCTTCTTCGTTCCCCTCACCTGCGTCCAAGATTTGCGGAGTTCCCGGTTATCCTTCTGGTCCTGCTACAATAGCGACTGGTCATCAACCTAGCCGGCCGGTGTGGCCTAGCGGTTCTAGGCGCTTCAGTCTGGAACCGTGAGACCGGTAAGGTCGCAGGTTCGAATTCTACCTCGGGCGTCGATGTGTGTGATGTCCTTCGGTTAGTTAGGTTTAAGTAGTTCTAATTTCTAGGGGACTGATGACCTCAGATGTCAAGTCCCATAGTTCTCAGAGCCATTTGGACCATCACCCTATTGTGCTCCAGAGCTTAGGTGCCACGGCGTCCGTCTAACTTTCCTGTTTTTAAACACGACCAACACCTGTGCGGACCTTCGACCCAGAGCTTGAATTCTGCCTACCGTTTTATCTCCACTGGCATTCCAACCTCTACTAGTATAGGCAATCATTCATTACGCCGTACTGATAATAAAGACACTCCGTCACCTTTCATGCAATAAGCGTTAACCGTTATTTAATATTGTCACGTACGCCTCGTAGTCTCTTCTAAATATTCATATATACGATGTACAACGTATCAAATGATACCTCACTGTGGTTGTAGTTCACAGCGAAGTATGTGGATGAGTGCTTGTAAGGTGCGAAATTATAGCCACCTTGCAATAGAAGTACACATTTGAAGGATGTTGTAAGTAATGTGAGACACACATGATATCTTGGTTCGGAAGTCTGCTCCGAAAAAGTTTTACCTTGAAACTAACTAACCTCTACGACATTCTGGAAATGCCTGCCGCAGTACGATTTCTTCATACGAGGAAAGAGGACGAAGCACTGCGTGCCAAGTTAGGTGTCAGCCGACACAGCATTGGGCGATATCGATAGCTTCCTCTATACCGACCAAGTTCTCTGGGTAGTTGCAGGAAGTTAACTGCCGCATACTTTAGTGCCATCCAAAGTGCCTTCCGTATTAAGAAACCTCATTATGCTGTATACAGGTTAAAGCAGCTGAGACAGGCCAACGAAGATATAACCAGGATGAATAAATTAATCTACGTGAGGTTTTCGCCAAGCTGTAAAACAATATGGGAAATTTGCTGAGTTCCCAAGTATTAATCGCCGTATTACAATGCCAATTTCATAGAAATTATGTTTTCTTGTAACGGAACTATAAAAAAAAGAGCTAAGACAGCTTCAACGAAGCAGTTTCTGTTTGCACAGTAGTTTCGGTCTTCGTGTAAACATCAACACAGTAGACCGATAACACTACATACACGCCCAGTACGTTTCCGAGAGAAAGTCAGATACCTAGGTGTCTGGCTGCACCGGAAACTTACATGGGGGGGGGGGGGGAGAGGGTGTACCACATTGACTACGTTGCTAACAGAGCGCACGCGACGGTCAAACAGCTCTACCCAATCCAATGCTCAACAGGGAACGCACACTGAATAGGAGGGTGTCGAGGTCCATATACATAACACTGATTAGACCTCTGGTGTTCGCAGCTCCCGTCTGGGGATATGCAGCTCCTACACGACTGCGCCGCCTACACATCATACAGAACAAAGCACTACGAGTCATTAGCAACGCTCCACGTTACACACGCATCGTGTATCTTCACAAAGAACACCGCCTTCAACCCTCACGGAAGTATTAAAAAAAAACACAAACGCCACACGACTGTACAGGAACTCGAGACACTCGAACAATACTTTCATCCTCACTCTGGGAAACTACGATCACAACCATAGGTGAAACCACAAGCGGCGAAAGACACTGCTAGCTAGGGCATAGCCACCTACGGTAAACTAACATACACCAACAAGCGAGAAACGTCGGCAAGCCCCTGCATATCAGCAACACTGGTAATTACCAGCTGCTGTTAGAGCCGACCAACATGTCACAGCAGGGACACCGACGAGCTCGCCCATTGACGCACAAACAACTCGCCACCATCACCCTACACTGTGCACCCGATATATGACCTATCGGACACAAAAACGATAGTAGACCTAACTGTTGCAGGATGCTGACGCTGAACGAGAGCTCTACACCGGCACCCAGCGGCAGCCTCCGAGCAACACCACCGCACAGCGTCAAAGGTATCGACATGCTGCCTGCGATAGGTCGCGCAAGGGTAGGCTTTGTTACTAGTGGGTATCATGCAAGACATCCGCTGCTGCTCTTACCACCCGTAATAACTATCACACAGCTTTTTTCCCTTAGCTCTTGCCTTGGCACTTTTTTTTCCTCTGCCCTTCAAACTGCTACCCTTCGTTCGATTTCGACCCAATCTATCTCCAGATGAGCGCTCATTAATGGTTAACCTTAACCAGACGTACGCAAACATCGCAGTACCCACATCCTGCGACATCTCACTTTAGTGGAAACTAACCCTTATGCAGAGATGGCAGTAGAGCTTTTGAGTTGGCCTTCATGCCGGTGTGAACGTGGGGATCCACCTCTAAAAAAAATAAAAATAAAAAAGCTTCAATGACATAATACATATGATACTTGATCCAACATCATTAAGAAAATAGCACGGCAAACCACTCTCTCGCCCCCAGGGGAAGAGGTTCCACAAACGTCTGCGCTATTGTACCACATGTGAACAAGCACGCGTCTGAGGTACCAACTGACTTCTCGACGCCCCTCTTTCTGAAGACCTGAGGACGGACTTTTTATGAATCTATTTAATAAGGAAGCGTTTGTGAGAGAATGTCGGATTATGCGCTCTTTGGAGTGGGTACGATGGAGATCAATAAAAGCAACTTTAACAAATGCTCTTAGAAACCATTGCAGCAGACCCTACACTTATGAACGCTAATCGAGAGAGAACTGGCAGGGAACATATCGTAATACGCTGTATGTTGGCAAATGCTTATGTTCAAAGAATATGGAGTCTGCGTTCTTCGTGCCTATATTTTTGATCATACGCTCATTGAAGTAGTTTCCCGAGTGTACACATTATCAGCTAGTGGAACTGAGAGACCGTAGTGTATTAGCTAATATTGATCGCCTTGGCTGCAATTAATTAACTGTAAACAAGTCTATTATGCTACTGTGTAGAAACTCTTTGCCCATTGGCTTATTGGTCATGTACTATTTCTGATAATTCCGCTTGGAGTTACATGGCTCGCCCCCCTCCTCTCTCCCACCCCCTTACTAGCAACATCACCTCAGGTCAGTCTGTACGATTTTCTTTTTCGAACTGTCATCACTGTAATTGCTATTCATGGCTAAACTGGCAACATGCACGCACATTCTCGTATGATAGTGAAGTCAAAAATAATAATTTTCAGGATTAGCTGGCTATTTCAGCTTTCAAATTTTCCAATCTCACCTCTAAATCGAAGACTATGCTCAACTGAATCTAAAGTGTCGAAACACAGCACACACAGAAGTTGCATAAATTATATCAATAAATAAGACTGACAATGTGGTATCATGTATCAATACCACGTCACGGGCGTCACAGCAAGGGAATCGCAAGTTTCCGTGACATGCCGACAGCGGTCACGAGGGATCCGACGGACGCAATAGTGCACGCCCACTCAGCCACACCTCCAACAACTCTGTACTTCCAGTGCCCTCTGTCCCCGCAGTATAGAAGGGCTGGTGGCAGCGACTCAGGCCCACTCTCACTTAGCGCAGCATCCCGAAACGAAGTGACTCTGACAGCGCCTGGTTGTGGCTCTGCCTGTACTAGCCCACGAACGATGAAGACAGACAGTTAAGTGAATCTTCTTTCTTGCTGCCTCATTTGTAATGAGTCGTCTCACTCCTGGAGTAAGTCCTTGTGCTCAGGGAGAAGTCTATTTATTGTGTTAACTTGCACGCTAATCATATCTGCTCCAGTCCAACTTCACTATGACGACAGTTATTGCATCACTCTTTTGTGAATCTCTTGTTACACAATGGTACAGAGAGGTGGACTACAATTAACACTTTGTATCGTGTATTAATTGGAAGAGATCTACCCAGCGCGGGCCGCAGTGGCCGAGCGGTTCTAGGCGCTTCAGTCCGGAACCGCGCGACTGCTACGGTCACAGGTTCGAATCCTGCCTCGGGCATGGATGTGTGTACTGTCCTTAAACCTAACTAACCTAAGTAGTTCTAAGTTCTAGGGGACTGATGACCTCAGAGTGGCTCAGATGGCTCTGAGCACTATGGGACTTAACTGCTATCATTGGTGAGGAAAAGAGTATGAGTAGGCGCTAAGGAGGAATGTACCTTTTTCATTACACGATGGATGGCCATGATACCTCTCTCATCAGGGTAAGATTGGGTTTCAGCCTCGGTTAGACTGAATTCTTCCTGTGGTGCAATTTACACCAGGTTGCTCTACGAAGTTCTATGGGCCTCGACAGAAACAGGGTAGCCATGGAGAAGCGAGACAGAAAGCAGTAGTTGTGCTTGAGAATCAGAAGCAGTCTACAACAGCGAAGTACCATTCTGTAAACGAGAGTAGGATTTAAGACGGCCAGCAGTTGCATCAACACCTTTGTCGATGACAAACGGATTTACCATGGCGAAGGACTAACCGTCTTCAGTACTAGACACCACGAGGAACTGACGTGCAGTAGGAAGGGTCTTCGATCATTAGCCTCGTTAAGTTTACATTTCGTAGATGTTGATTGGGAAGATGATTGGCAGATCCGATGTGGCGGCTTTAGTTTCGCCGAAACCGGTAATCATGGAATAAAAAGAATTCCTGCGATCTTGGCTACCAGTTTATTATTTTACAAACATCTAGATCGCTCCCACATGAGCACAATGTGCTCCCTACAAGATGATTGCGAGAAAATCCCCCATGATTTCCCGAGTCAAAGTGTCTGATGGCGTGCTCCTTCCAACTGAGGGCCCTTCACAAGGGGGCGGGGGCCCTTCACATGGGTGTGCACCTGCCTTAGGTAACTGCAGCTCAGGCAACCACCTCGAACTGCCGAATTGTCGGTCTGTCAGGTGTTCGTTCACATCTCACACACCTTGCAATCACCCCTCCCTGAGCCCCGCCTGTACCAGGGGGTACATGCGAATCCTACCTGTCGACCCGGGTGTGGGAATTAAGCGTTACCCCGTCACCTGTTACGCATCAGACAGATGGGCTGGCCTTCAGGAGCACACAGGGAGAAGAAGAGGGACCTTAAACGCCGAAGCACAGGAACGAGAGGAGAAGGGAAACGAAGATAGGAAAAGGGAGCGAAAAACAAAGGTGAAACTGTTCTGATTTGTCTGTCGCTGACCTAATAACATTGCCAATAACATTGCCAATAACTGGCTGTCCTTTTTCCCCTCCCTTGGGGAACGTTTCTAGTGTGAGGATAGACATGCAGCACGGAAGGGAAAAAACGCTGCAAAGGCTGGGGACCTGTAGAAGCCAAGTGCGAACCCGCCCAAGAGTGGCGAGCCTCCTGGGGGGAGAACAATTGCAATGTTTGCACCAGTGTAGACTGTGCTAGGCAAACGTGTGTTGCTATTGTCCTATTAAAATAGCCTGCCTAATTCAGAGGTGCAGTTACAGCACGTTTTTCCTCTTTCACTCTCTTGCTTCACTCCCATTAGGAGGTAATGTGGCATGAATCTGTTCAGGTATACAAACACACTGTAGTATGGACACAGTGTAGTGTAAAGTCATGTGGTTTCTTCACACAACTGAAGGAATAAGCCCTCTTCGAATCGAACTGTCTTACGTCAACGGATGTCTGTGTTGTTGTGGATGCTCAACCGCGCTCCTCTATGTGAACGACCACTTTTACGGTAAGAATGAGGACATCGTAACAGATTTTGGTTTGAGTAGTTTGTTTAACCACAAATCCAAAATTTTTGTTGGTGACTGAAAACTTTTCACATGCGATCTAGAAGAAATGCAGTTGATAACGTACATATTGCATATTGCTCGGGGACTAAGGACAAGAGCCAGGCGGGAATAATAAGAGTGGACGACCAAGAATGAGGTGCTCGGATTAAAAAATCTTGCGCCATTACTGTTTAATCTGTACATAGAAAAAACAATGATAGAAATAAAAGGAAGGTTCAGGAGTGGCATCAAAAGTCAAGGTGTAAGGCTATCTGTGGTATCGATAGCTGCGATGCCACAGCATAGGTACAAGTTATTAGGTTGGCACTACGACACCGACGACAGCGCCCTCTATCCATCGCTGTGCAGCTCTACGGGCGCCGCTCCAGATTACACCCATTTGTTCCGAGGAGACGACCTAGCAACATTGTTACTTCAGAGTCTGTAATGGCTAGCCCCCTATGAAGTAGAAACAATTATGGTCTATCGAACTACGTGCTCATCTATACGCAACGTTAACTCCTATTAGTAGATGCGAAGCCGTACAGGTATCAACGCTAAGTATCATCAGTTGTGAAATGCTTTCGTAATACGCGTAAATGGAGACTGTTTCACTGGGGTATGAACATATACCTTTTTCCTGCTCCTACACATTACCTACATTCGGCCTACCCTTCAGTTTACAGGAGCAGACCCACGTGCCGCCATCTGCTGAATGGAAGGAACAGTGCATAATATGAAATGAAAGAAAATCCAAGACGGAGGTAATGGCAAGTAGCAGAAATAAGAACAGCGATAAACTCACGAGGATTGATGGTCACGAAGTAGATGAAGGAATTCTACTACCTAGGTTGCAAAGTAGACAATGAATGACGGTGCAACGAGATCATTTAAAGCAGGATTGCCTGGAAAGCATTTTCTTGCCAGTGCTATAAGAAGTCTACTAGCATCTTGATTTGAAGAAGCAGTTACTTATACTGTACGTTTGGAGCACACCATTGTATGGTAACAAATGCTTCGATTCTCTCCTATTCCAGTTTTTCAACAGTCGTCTGTAGCACCACATCTCAAAACATGGAATGTTGAAAAGTAGGTGGACTGATAAGGTTAGAGTTCTCCGCATATTCCTTTCCTCTTCAATTCTGCGCAGAACTTCCTAATTCCGTACAAGGAGAAGGGAAAAGATGATAGGACGTCTGTTAAGACAGACTGGGATATATCCAGCAAGTAATTGGCATTACTCGCATGTTGACCAGTATTACGAACTACGTATCTCCAAGTTTTTCATGACCTATACCTAGGACTTGGCCAACTACATGCCTGTTCCAAACTGAATACTTTTCCTGGATTTCTCCACCATTAAAAAACATGCACGCATTACGTAACTGAGTAGGACCAGTCTTCAACACTAGACGAGGATTATGTTATGACTCCCCATTGTTTTACTAGGAAGCAGTGAGATTACCTGTTTCCTTGTTTTCTCAGCCTATTCCCAAGAAATAAAATAGGAGAGACCGGGTGGGAGAGAGAGCAGTGGCTTAGAAGGTAGAGGTAAAGGGGAAGCAATAGTTGGTTGGGAGAGGGAGCAAGACTGGAGCAGAGAAGGGTACGGCGGAAAATGGACGTCCAAAGTCGTTATTGCCCTCCTACTTTTATCCAACAATGAAAATGAAATTCGTTTTCTTAACCTAATAAATTAATGCTGCCTTGAGGCAGGCGTAATTTCTCCGTTTATGCTTCTCGTACGGAAATAGTTGCGATTAAGTTGTGTAAACAGCACCCATAGCTAGTCAGACTACCATCGGAGTGACACTGGAGTAATTAGAAAAGCGGCTACAGTATACGCTGCATCGCATTCTAACACCGCAAGCGCCTGTTGGGGTGACAGATTTACGTTTCTTTCTTGTTGCAGCTGTGGCGGGGAAGCTACGTCGCCCCTGGCCGTCTTTCCGGCCGATAAAACCCCGTCGTCACGAGTTTTCCAAGTCTCCAGTTCAATCCAGATCTCGCGGTCCCCTGGGAAATAACGGACCGGAAGGGGTGCACCAAAGTTTACTCTTCCCCAGGTCGGTCTGCTACAGACGTTTTCTCGTGAGCTCGGCCCGCGGTTCGTATGTGGCTGCCCTCGTGGACACAAGCTCAGTCGCCCTGGGAGAGCGTGGCGCTGGCTCTGTCACTCACACAGAGGTGTTTAATGGGATAAAAAGTGAAGCTAAAAGGAACAAAGGCGAATTTACTTCATTCTATAGCGCCATATGCCGAATTTTATTTGTACGTAAATAACAGTGGAACTAGTAAAATATTGACTCGAAAAGGCCATCGATGATGACTGGACAACAGTGGTTTACTGATCTGTAGCTTCGGCAATACACGCACCAGTCACCATGCTCTTTGGATAAATTTAATTGAAACTTTCTGAATAATTTATAAAGAAACATCAGCACTAATAGTTCCAGATGAAGATGGCTTTATACAGCCACAGTTTTATTACATTCTGAATTATTCAATTTATCTCTGAATATTTCTACCCCTAAGATGTTAAAGAATCAGTAAGTTGATGCAATCAAGTAAAATATTTGCTACAGGGAAATTCAAGGCAGTTTGAACTGCCAACTTTCAAAATTTTAAGGAGGCTGTTCAGAATATGCAGCAGGCTACTAGATTATTACAGATCACGAATATAATTTCGGATATATTAACTGTAGTACCAGCAGAACAATCGGCGAATTAAATCGTCACCAGACGAGATTTATACCGCAACTCCCCTGTCTAATCCGTGATCGCCTTGAAAGAGGGGTCGATAGCTATTCACTATCAGCTTCCCTTATAACCTGTGTATACACAGACAGCAGTCGCCCTTGCTTTGTTTCTCAAACAGTGCGCAGTGTCATCAATGACACTGTGCGTCTGCAGTAACATCTCAGCACAGGCCGCTCCTCACGGATGTTGGTCGCAGTCACAGTTCACATCTTGTAGTCGTGAAGTGAGCCAGGCCGGCCGCGGTGGTCTCGTGGTTCTAGGCGCTCAGTCCGGAACCGCGGGACTCCTACGGTCGCAGGTTAGAATCCTGCCTCGGGCATGGATGTGTGTTAGAACTACTTAAACCTAACTAACCTAAGGATATAAGTTCTAGGGGACTTATGACCGCAGCAGTTGAGTCCCATAGTGCTCAGAGCCATAGAGATCACTGGCTACTGGTGACAAGCGTAAGAATCGTGAACGAATGAAGGAAAAGCGTATTATAGTATGGAAACTGACAAGCTTTCATTTATATTCTTCACTGACTTTGTTCTCCTTCAATTTCCTGATAAAGGATGAACCGGGAGCAGGAGAAGAGGAATGGGGACGATTTAAAAGTGCTACGTAAGCCACGCGCGGCTCTTGTTCTTGCCATTATTGCTTGACATCTTGTCTTGGGGGGTACTCCTGTCTGGCATCACTAACTTGCTTGCTTGCTTGCTTGCTTGCCTGCCTGCCTGCCTGCCTGCCTGCCTGCCTGCCTGCCTGCCTGCGAGTGGCAGCAGGAGTGCCTACCGGTAAGAGCACCGTCGTACTATCTTTTGAGCGACAGCTCTTATTTCTGGGTCGTCGTGTCTCAGGAGTTCAGTCGGGACAGAGCAGCTGTAAGGTCCGGACAGCCGTGACTCGCCCGACTGTGGCCGACACACATGACTTGAGTGGGGACGACATGGGTTGGTCGTTCGGTCGGTCGTCTTATCGACGACGTGTATATGGTCGCCGATCGCTTCTGCGTTCTCCGTGTGCGTCGACTTCTGATTCGTCCATGTTGTTCCACAGTCACTTGTTATAGTATTGTTAGAGTTGTTTGTAGAAGTGTTTCGTGGAACCGTGTGTAGCTTGTGTGGGTTTCACTGAGCAGTTATTTTAATGCTGTCTGCGTGCTGCATGCAGTTAGTCGGTTGGGATGGAGTAGCAAGCAAGTCTCCACGGTGCGGAGCCAGGCCGGGGCTGCCAGCAGCGTGCACGCACTGTCGGATCATGAGGCGCTAGCTGCGTTAGCGACAAAGTTCGTTGCCCACCGAACCTGGATTCTGAAGTATTTTTTTGCTATGGTTTTAGGGCGCGAAACAGCTATGGTCATCAGCGACCGGTCTGTGGTTTTTTTACCTTTTCCTAAGCGAAATTGGAAATCAGCAGCAAAGGGAGCGAAACTCAAAAAATTGGGGACCTAAAAAACAGAAGGAAAGCTTAGAAAAACACTGTAAAAGGGGAGGGGGTTGTTTGTCTCCAAAAAGAGCTTAAAATGACTGACATCTTATTGACACTAATAATCTCGAGAACGCGATCGGCTAAGCACACGTCATCTGCTACAATGGAAGATGTATCAGGCGACAGCTGTAGACAGGCGCGTAAAGTAGGGGCGCTCAAGTAAAAGGTGTCTCACAGTCCTCAATTGAGAGCAATGGGGACAAAAAATGTCATGTCGATGGCTAAAAAGACAGCGCCCTATCCGGAGTCTAGTTAAAATTACCTCCTCCCGACGACGAGTTCGGGAGGAAAAGGTCCAAGCACAGGGAAGAGCTTTCACGTCCCACAATTTATTATTGGGAAGTGTCGACCGATGTGCGTACCATAAAAGAGCAACACGCCAACATAAAATACTCCGTAGATCGGCGAAGGGTATCATGCGAATAGCAGGCTGAAGAGGAGAGACTGCAGCCTTGTTATCTGTGGAAATGAGGCGGCCGATATAGCGGGCAACATGTCCAGGGATCCAGAAGAACGCCACAGAGACGCCTCCCACCCAAGTGGAGCAAGTGGAGGCAGTCCTAAATCCGGTGGACCAGAGGGGGAACAGGGTAGAGAGCTTGGATACTGAGGAGAGAGCTGAGCGAATCTGAGCAGATAACATACTGTATCTGTTGATGGCGACGGATGTATTGGACAGCCTGGAGAACACCGTAAAGCTCCGCAGTATAAACCAAACACTGGTCGGGAAGCCGATATCAATGTGGGGTGTGGCCAACAATATAGGCACTCCCAACACCATATGATGTTTGTGAGCCGTCAGTGTAAACAAATGTGGCATCCTTCATTTTTGCGCATGGAGCAGCAAATGCCCGACGATAAACGAAAGAAGGAGTACCATCCTTGGGAAACTGACAACTTCGGGTACAGCACCACCTTGGCCCCACCCCCGGACCTGCCTGCTCCTTGACCTTTTTCAAAGTTTTAGGGAAGTGCTTCTGTCAACTGCTACGTTCTCTTTCCTTCCACACTCCCGGTGGTGGTAGAGAGAAAGGGCAGCCCTAAATCCTAGGAGGCGTCGAAAAAAACGTCATGGGCCAGATTAGCAGGCATGGAAGACAGATGGCTAGCGTAACAGCTGAGAAGGACAGCTCGCCGATTGGACAGCGGAGGTTCAGCAATCTCAGCATGAAGGCTTTTCCACGGGGCTGGTGTAAAAAGTTCCAGACGCTAAACGCAATCCCTGGTGGTGGACAGTCGAGACGCTGAGGAATAGACGGCAGAGCAGAGGAGTAAACTATGCTTCCATAGCCCAAGGCGCGATATAGGCGGAGAAGAACCACTCCGTCAGATCCCCAGGAGGTACCATTCAGGTCACGGAGGGCATTGAGGGATTGCCGACAGCGAGCCGAAAGATAGGAAACGTGGGAGGACCAGCACAGTTTTCTGTCAAACATGAGACCCAAGAATTTAGCGACGTCCGTGAACGGAAGGTGGACAGGGCGTAGATGTAGGGAAGGCGGAAGAACTTATGACGCCAAAAATTGACCCAAACGGTCTCACTGGGAGAAAAGCGGAAGCTGGTTTCGATGCTCCAAGAATGGAGGCGATCGAGACATCCTTGAAACTTCGGAGGAGGGAATGAAAGTGTTAAAAGAGCTAATAAAGAAGTCCTAGCTTGTCTTCTTGCTATCACGGATAACGCGACAGCATCGAGCGCGGAACTGCTTATAGCGGATACAGTTGGCCAAAGTAGGATGGTGGCGGAAAAGGTAAAGAGCTCACGTATTGCGTCACTGCACGCCTCGTTCCACCAAGGAACTGGGGGGGGGGGGGGGGGCGACGGGGGAAGTCGGAGGTGCGAGGTATTGAACGTTCGGCAGCTGTAAGAGTAACGTCTGTAATATGAGTGACCTCATCGTCGACGCTAGGAAAGTGACGGTCATCGAATGTCGCTAGAGACGAAAAAAGTGTCCAATCGGCTTGGCTAAACTTCCAGCGTCGCGGGCGCATATATGGCAGTTGAGGCTGCAGTCTAATGACACATGGAAAGTGGTCACTCGAGTGTGTATCATCAAGGGCGAACCATTCGAAGCGCCGAGCTAGCGGAACAGTACCGACCGCAAGGTCCAAATGAGAGAGTTTTTGTCTGCCTCCACGACAAATCTAAGGGACCCCAGTGTTGAGGCAAACAAGATCCACTTGGTGGAAGACATCAATCAACGGGGAGCCTCACGGACAAGGACGCGGAGATTCCCAAAGCGGGTGGTGGGCATTGAAGTCCCCAACCAGCAAATATGTGGGCGGGAGCTGACCAAAGGGTTGAAGGACATCAGATCTTGCCATCGGTGTGGACGATGGTGTGTGTATACAGTCCAAAGAGAGAAGGTGTATTCAGAAAAAGGCGGACAGTAACAGCTTGGAAGGAACTGTTTAAGGGGATTGGGTGATAATGGACAGTATCATGGAGAAGAATCACGAGTCCTCCATGTGCTGGAGTACCATCAACAGAGCACAGATCAAATCAAACTGACTAACTGGAAATGATGGAAAACAAAGCGATCGTGGAGACGCAGCTGTTTTCTGAAGACAGAAGATGACCAGCGAGTAGGATCGACAATCCATCCCGATTGGCTCGAATGCCGCAGATATTCCAATGGATCATTGACATAGGGTGCACAGGAAAGGGAAGAACCTTACCACAGTTGCTCTCAACTCAAAAACTGCTGAGAGCCGGCGGCAGACAGCGTGGAATGGGATTCAGCCGAAGGCAGAAGATCTTGATCCATTGGTTGTTTGGGAGCCGCTCCTGCCACCAGCGATCAGCCTGTTGATCGGCCACCAGCAGTGCGCCTTGGCGACACGGAAGAAGGCCGAGGGCGGTCACTGACAGGTGGCGCTGTAGATGAGACACTCCGTGGCGGAGAAGGAGAGGAACTGGGTTTCTCATGAGCCTCCTTGGAAACAGGACGTTTAGATGAGGGAGGAATCAACGGTTGTGAAGTCGGGGTACGTAAAAAATCTTCACGAGTAGGCTCTTCTTTGGAAATCCGGGCGTCTGATTTTGGGGTTCGTGAATTAGTAGAAGCTGATGAACGGTGAGCTGTAGAGTGAGCAGGTGATAGTGGCGAGGTTGAACGGGTGACCTTTAGTGCCATGGTCGTCAGATCGGCCAGCGCAAAGGTGAGATCGCAAGTCTGCATGGCTGCCTCTTTAGTAGGCCGAGGAGATGCAAGGAGAGTGCTATATTTACAGTGGGCTTTCGACTGGCGAATAACTTACTAGCAGCAAATGTTGACACATTTTCCTTCACTCTGATTTCCTGACTAAGCCGTTCATCTTTGAAAATGGGCAATCTGTAGAGGAAGCAGCAGGGTCACCCATACAGTTGATGCAACGAGAGGATGGAGGTGGACAAGCACTCATGAGCATCCTTGCCACACGTAACGCATTGGGCTGGATTCGAACATGACTGGCTGGTATGATTGAACCGCTGACACCGATAGCAACGCGTAGGGTTGCGGATGTAAGGGCGAACTGAAATTATCTCGTAAGCCAGTAAAATTTCAGAAGTCATTTCTTCTTCTAATAATTTCCGGGTATGCAGCCGGATCTCGTTGACATTCTGCCACAATTTTTCGGCCCAGAGACGTCCGGCCATCATCAGGTGAGTGCATCTTAGCTCTTCAGTAGTTGTGTAATGGCGGTATTTATGCCGAATCTCGCGCACGCGAAATTTACTGGCATCCTACAGCGCATACGTCAGGTGTTGACATGCGCGGCATAGCCCAGTTGTACGTGCTGCCCTCGGTGGTGAAAGTAAAAGATCATCTAGTCATTGAGTATCGAATGACGCCGTCGATTCCGCTGTGTTTGGAATCCTGTTATTAAAATTATACAATGTATCAGTCAGCTCTGATGTGGTCTCACTTTTTACCAAAGTGCCTTTAATGAAATCATTACGTCTCACTGGTAACTTATTCAGTGCACAACTGACGGTCTAGTTTGAATAAAAAGTACGTTGACGAGAGTATATGTTCAATGACGAAGTCTTTGAACAAACAGACGGCGTCGCAGGGGGAGCTCTGTGTCCCCTGTGGTATCTAATCTTGTCATGGAGGATTTTGAGGAGAAAGCACTTAAGTCTGCCATGAGGCCATACAAAAGTAATATCACTATGTACTGCCAGAAGACTGTAGGCTTTAAAACAGCAGATGGGAACTGGAGAAATTCCTTCATTTCTTAATCTCATTACATTAGAACATCAAATTCACGATGGAGATCGAAAAAGATGGCACTTTACCATTTCTAGACGTGCTAGTACGCCATAAAAGTGATGGTTCACTAGGACATTCTGCGTACAGGAAACCGACTCACACAGATCTGTATCTCCAGGCGTCTGGCTGCCATCACCCAGCACAAACAGCCGGTGTTCTCAGTACCTTAATACATGGGGTGCATGTAATATCGGATGATGAAAACTTCCACGTAGAATTTAAGAACCTTATCCATGTGTTTTACGAGAATGGCTACACTCCACGCCCAATAAGGAAGGACATGCGCAAGTGTCATAACAAGAAGCAATGCACTGAGGACGCTGATCGCTGGTAACGACTATAAATCAACTGCGTTCCTCCCATATGCTCGGAATGTGTCGCAGAAAATAGCAGATTACTGAAGAAAAATAAAATCAAGGTTAACGGATCCAACCAGTGCCCAGTTCCTTGTTGGTGGACAGAAGATAAAGACGATTTACAACTGAAGAAAGCAGGCGTCTACAAAAGTCCCTGTGAATGTGGCTCTACTTATATTGGCCAGACGGCAAGAACTGTCTATGAACAATGTACAGAACATGAAAGATACACCCGTCTGCGGCAACCATCAAAATCGGCATTAGCGGAGCAATGTATTTCTTTGGGACATTCAATGGAATAAAAGTTTTTGCTCCGGTTTCCGGAACTTGGGATTCTGTAATCAAAGAATAAGTGTAAATACGTCTTGCCGATAATCTCATAAATCGTGACAACAGCTTTCAGCTGGATAAAAATTGGAATCCCGTTATTAAAATTATACAATCACAGCGGAAGCGACGGCGTCATTCGATACTCAATGAGTAGATGATGTTTTACTTTCACCACCGAGGGTAGCACGTACAACTCGGCTATGCCGCGCTTGTGAACACCTGACGCATGCGCTGTAGGATGACAGTAAATTTCGCATGCGCAAGATTCGGCATATGTACCGCGATTGCTCCTCGGCACTTCCATCTCCGGCGGCAACTCGAAAGTGCCTATGCACTCATCGAAGGGCGGTACATTTATGGAAGTGTTAGGTGTTCCAGGACCGACCAGCTGTCCCAGCAGCCCGTGCGGTCGCCCTCCCACTGGCGGCAGTAGAGTGGGGCTTCGGCCCCAGTCAGCGTCTTCGTGAGTTGCTTTTCTCCTTTCGTTTTGTCCAGTCCTGTTCGTTTCTTATTCGCTTCTAATGATGACTTCGACCACCACCACCACCACCACCACCACCACCACCACCGCGTGGTGTGCCCAGTCGCCCCCCCCCCAATTCCATCCCCCCACTTCTCACCCTCCCCCCTCCTGTTCTCTTTGTCGCCCCATCCCCGGCTCCTTCCCCCTTGCCACCCCTTCCCTTCCCTCCCCTCCCCACCCTCACCCTGTTGCCACCTTTCCTGCAGCCCCCGCCATGGCCCACGCGCAACTGTCCCCGTCGCCATTGCCATCACCTTCCCTGTCATCATCCTGAACACCAGCTCCAGCGCCCACACCGGGACCTGCCACCTCCTGCCATCTCCTGGTTGTTCCTCTCCCCGACACCCCTTCTCACCCTTCCGTCACGGTTAAGCGTCCCAGCGCACCCCTGCCTCCTCCGCTCCCAAAATATCTCAGCCTCCTCCCACCCTCGTGGATGGCATTGATGTCTCGCCATCTGTCCCTCCTACCACCAGAGATATACAAATTCCCCTTGCAGCCTGCTTGCCCCTAGCTCCTCTGCAACCATTCATGCAGGTCAGCCTGCCGCGACGTAAACAAGAGTGCGCGTGTACCGAGGTATAGTGGGTAATGCTGCCGACTCGGGCTCCCGCAAGCCCGGGCTACCTGGGTTCCCGCAGGCCTGCCAAGCTTCACGGGACCTGCTCTGCTTGCTGCACCTGACAACAGGTTGCGCTGTCAAGCTACCGTGACTAGAGTAGCCAGGCAGTTAGCCCGCAGTTCATTTATCACAACGGTGGGGGCAGCACAATGAATAGGCCGAACTTTTGTGAGATTGAAAAAAAAGAATTGGTTACCAGCATGTATTCGATAGTTGTCAAACAAAGCACAAGTGCCGCATGGAAAACGTTTTCGTGTGTTTACGAGGCCACTTCAAATAAATCAGTAGGTGTGTGTCAATGCAAACTATGTAAAAAGCTCTTAAGTACGTATTCGGAAACCTCGAGTATGTTACGACGTGTGTGCAAATTTGATAATCGGTTCCTTCATTCGGTAAATATCTTGAACGAGGACAAAGATTTAGTGGCCGAAAAGTGCGTCGAAATGTGTGCTAAGGACCTGAGACCATTTAGCAGTATAGAGGGAGAAGGATTTCTTAATTTAGGGCAGACACTGATCGACATAGGTAAAAAATATGGCTCAGTTGATATTAAAAATATTGTGCCTTCCCGAGTGACAGTAACTAGGAAAGTTCAAACCTTAGCTGATAAAGTGCGCAGCAAAATGCTCCCAGATAGAGTGCATGCGATTCGTTCTGGTATATGTGACAGTACATTTGATCTATGGATAGACAAGTACAAAGGGGTGCATTACATAAATTCAGATTGGAAACGCAGAGCACATCAGTACATATTTATTCAAAAGCCAGACTGCCCAAAAACTGGCTCGAATATTCGAAACGAGTTAGTTTCTAAGCAGACATTGCCAAAATTACATGTCAAACGGAAGATTTCACGAGAAACACCCGATGTTACTGCCCTGGTCTGTGACAAAGCTCTCGAAATATATCAGCGTCTTCCATGCATGGCTCATAGTATAAACACAGTCTTGAAACATATTCTGAGCGAACAGTTTTTGAAAGAAAATGTCCCAAATATATTAGCCATTCTTAATACAGTGTGGGCTACGGTTTCCTACTTCAAGAGAAGAGGTCTCTGTGTGAGACTAACTATTCCAACGAGTTGAGACACACTGCTTTAAAGATGAGTTCATTTTGACTTGTATCAGTCCATTCTCAGTTTGATTCAGTGAAGGCTGTCTTACATAACAAAGGTGCCTCTGATAAGATGCTGGTTTATGACCACCATATAACTGGCCAGCTAGCATTTCTGAAGCTGTTTAAAGAAGCCACAGTTGATCTAGAGGATGACAAGGAGCCAACCCTACATTTAGTTCTACCGTCGTTTTACGCCTTAAAATGTTTCCAAGTGGTTCTATAATATTCAGATGGAATAAAATTACTAAGCTCTTCATCGTTATCCCGTACAGTACAGTGAGCTTTTATCAACATACATATTTCACAAGGTTTCATGTCCTGAAAATACAAGCCGCCGGTGCCTTCCTAGAACAGAAAACAGGCACCATAAACGTTGCAATTTTATGCAACATACGAACGCACAACTACCGTACATTAAGAAAGTTAACCGAGGATGAAAAAATTGATGTTTGCAAGTCAGACGCGTATGTCGTGCTGCTTGGAAGAGTACCCATGTACATGTAGATGAAGAATAAATGCATTATCTTAGGAGCTTACCTTCAGCACACAAATAAATTGAAAGTGGTTCGATGAACCCTCAACTAAGCACTTGTCTCCTATTCTCGAACTTCGCGCGGGATAAAACACCTACATCTCTTCGTCTGAGCGCTGCTTTTATGTATTTTATTCTGATGATCATTTCTTCCGATGTAGATGGGACTCAACAATATATCTTCGAATTCGGAGGTGTAAGTTGGCGATCGAAATTTCATATATAGATCGCGCCACGTCAAATAACGCCATTGTTGTATTAATTCCCACCCCTGTATAATTTCCGCGACACTCTTTCCCCTGTTTCACGATAATACCAAACGAGCTGCCCTTCTTTAGACTGTTTCGACCTCCTCCACCAATCGTACCAGGAAAGGCTCTCCAAATGCGTAGCAATGCTCCAAAAGAGCGTTTTGTTATTAAAACGCCTACAACATTTTCTGTGTGTCTGATTATTCCTATTTAAGTAGGTCGTAATAGTAGAGTTATTAAGTAGAATCTACAGCCTTTAGATTTGACTGGTTGATCTTGTAAACGAAGTTTAACAGACTTACTTTAGTACACACACGGATAACCTCGCTCTTTTCATTATTTATTGCCAACTGCTAACATTCACACCAAAAATATCCATCTTATTTAAATCGTCCTGCAGTTAGTTTTTAGATGATGCTATCATTTATCGTCCAGTAAAGTCACCAGAAGATAAAAACTATTATAATTTCAACTATGTGTAGTACGATCTTCACATTATTCTGCAAATTGCAACCTGTATAGTTTCATTACAAGTGCCCAATCACAGCACCCAAGAAACAAATCCAGGACCGTACAAAATGACGAAATTTGAGCACTGGGCAGAAGAGTCTCTTCTCCTACATGATGAAGTCAGCAGATACTTGCAAGAACACTGTGTGAACGAGGGAGATACTATACAGTGGTGGAAAAATAACTCCCGACTTCTTCGACTTTCATGTGTGGTAAGAAAAATATTAAATATACCAGCCACTAGTGCCTCTAGTGAGAGATTTTTTTTTCTCTAATTAGGTTTCCAGTGCAACTAAAATCACGTCTTAATGCAGAAAGACTTAACGATCTCGTCGTAATTAATTCGAACACTAATGTTCAACTGTATTCTTAATGTGTCTGCTGATTAAACAGGAAAATGTGAGTATGAATGCAAATTTACTAATTAAGAGTGACGCCCAGAAAGCACAAGGAAGAAAACTGCAATTTATTAGGTAAAAATGAACTGTACGCATTACAAAATTTCTATTTAAGACTAAACTTTTTGATTTAAGTCTTCCCAAGAGACATTTATTATTGCTTGTAAACCATTTTCTGTTACTTGTGTTTGCGAAAGTAGCCAAATATTTTTATGAGTATCTGGTTTGGCCTAAATCACACTTTCAGGGGAAGTGAAGGAAAATTTGTAAATATTTTATATTGAAAAGTGTTCTGCAAAATATAATGTGTATTTCCTTGATCCACAAATGAATATTTTGAGTTTAAACTACAATTTATTATGTTGAGTTCCACACACATTGCGAAATTTAATTTTATTCCGGTATTTCTATGTTAAGAGGAATCCCACAAAAAAAATGAAAAGTGTCTTTTTCCACGAATGTATTGTAGTAGGAATATAATGGAAACTCTGAGCCACTCTCCACAGCGTCTACGTCTGCGTCATGAGGGTTCCGACTCGTCGTTTAAGTCTGTGTTATGAGGGTCTACAGTCGTCGTCTAGGTTTTCATCATGCAAGTAAACACTCGTCGTCTTAGTTCGAACCCTCATGATGCAGACTATGGTCCCTCATGACAGACCTAGACTACATGCGTGGACTCCCAAGACGCAAACGTAGACGCCACGAGAAATGGCTCAGAGTCTCCATTGTATTCCCAGTACTATAGTTTTTAGACGAACTGGATACGAAATAAGCGCTTCGATTTTGTTAAAATGCATTTTGGCAATTTAGAATGATTTTGCCAACTTCGAATGAATTCACAGAACCAGTAAAATACATCCTGGAAGAATAATTAAATATTTGTATAACTGGTGTCATACTTGGCTGAAGCATACTAAAGTTAAAGAATCTAGACTTCCAAAACCTTAATTTGGTTCTCATTGCAGTACAGTGGTTATCAGGGGCGTAGATAATTTATTTTTCTGGGGAGGAGACCAATCTTCTTTTTGAGGGGGTGGAGGTTCACTTCATTAGTACAAGTATCCATCCGTTTCAGTGCTGAAAACTGCAACACAGACTGCATTGCGTTCCACTAAAACAAAAAACACT
Organism: Schistocerca americana; assembly: GCF_021461395.2. NCBI lineage: Eukaryota > Metazoa > Arthropoda > Insecta > Orthoptera > Acrididae > Schistocerca > Schistocerca americana. The sequence continues at coordinate 623,554,444 of NC_060123.1, read as the reverse complement.
ATGTTAATGGGCTTGGGGGGGGGGGGGGAGGGGGGGAGGGTGAACCCCTGCTCTCCCCGCCCTCCATGTTATCTACGCCCCTTGTGGTTATCTGTAGCTTTCAGTGTACAAAGGAGCTCCATTTTCAGTTATTGTTCTGCTTGCTACACAAACCTGTTTGCGATGTGATCTGATGGTGGTTCGAATTGAGAATATCCAGTATTGGGAGATTGTGAAGTCTCGAAGATATCCTTTTATATTTGACAACTAGCTGAAAACCCGGCGTTTCCTGGGCATTTATTTATTCCATACCTTTATAGTCCATCATCCCTGCACTATTTTCTCTCTATCCACTTATTCCTCTCCCACTATATCTCTGTTCACCTCCTCTCCCCTCCCCATCCCTTGGCCCATCTCCCCCTAGCCTCTATCCTTCTCCTCGTCCTCTCTCTTTTGGACTACGCCACCTCAGTTTTCATAGATAGGTGAAGAGAGGGTAAACTCACACATATCTGTCAACTTTTGTGGTGATCAGTGAAGCAGTGTCAACGTTTATTGCTAGGTGGCATTTATTGTAAAACTTTTTGATACGCAGCGCTGATAGTTTTGTTTTCTGGTGCGTAAACAAATGATGTTGAAGGTGTCCCGACAGGGGAATGTGCGACATACAATTGGCAATGTGAAAAACATGATTTTCAAGATCGATGCCGTAAACATATAACAACTGCCCTTGCGATTTATCTATCGACATGGCAAATGCAAGCTGCACTGGAAATTATAACCGTTTAAAGTCGAATGGCATGTCGGTCGGAATCATAGTGATACGTGGGATCAAACTGTCTTCACCTTTGTACTTTCCTTTTAAAATTGTGGCTTCGATTACGTTGTTCTTTTATTTCTTCACCGCAAGCCGGGTGGCATTACAAAAACGTGGCTGGTTTACCTTCCGCAACATTATGATTGCCGATCGGACTTAATTTCAGATTGGGAGGCGGTAATCCGACAAATCCATGGCATTTAAAAATTCCGTAGGATAGTTGACTGAAAATTCAAGTCGGTTTATTCCGTTACTAACCAAGATGATGCAGATTCGAAATATGATACCTGGAGAATTGATGACATACATTTCGTTAACATCAAGGATTTTTGCAGCCAATATAACACGTTCGCTCAACCAAAAATGATTTGCAACTGTTAATTCGCGCACAGAAAATGTCGTTTGCTAAAAACGATGACTTTGTGAATGTGTCAGAGATCTCCCAAATTTCAAAGATCATAGACATTTCGTTTAAATAAATGTATGTGTATACACACAGACACATACACACAATATTCAAAAACCTTCTCCATGGAAACATGCGTACATGACCCAACTTCCATGGTAACCCGCAAACGATGTCAAAATCGTTTGTAAGGTGCTCTATTCCATGCACTGTCCGAAATATTATGTAGACAGTGGTATTCCTCTTGATAGTCAAGTGTGCCACGCACAACCATCTCCGTCGCCATCGCGAACTCCAGCTCCACCGCCCACACCGGGACCTGCCACCTCCTGCCATCTCCCAGTTGCTCCTTCTCACCCTTCTGTCGTGGTTAAGTGTTCAAGCGGCAACCCTCGCCTCCTCCACTCCAAAAAAATCCTAGCCCCTTCGTCCTCCCACACCCATGGATGCCATGGATGCCTCCCTGCCTGTTCCTCCTCCTCCACCACCACCACCACCACCACCACCACCACCACCACCACCTCCTCCTCCTCCTCCTCCTCCTCCTCCTCCTCCTCCTCCTCCTCCAAATACCTCCTGTCCCGTCCGGATCCCACACTCCTCGAAGCCCACAACCTCACCCTGCTCTTCCACCAGCCCACCAGCACTTTCCCGGAGGCCCTCCCCCCCAACCCTCTCCCTCATCACTACCGGCCGAGACTCCGTTCTCATCCCCTCCCCTAGCCCCACACTTGACTGACATACTCTCCAGAATCCCCATTCCCTGCTTTGGCCCCAGTGCCTCCCTCACCCCTGCTTCTTCCCCGTCGCACTCCCGCCAACACCAACGCAACCCCCGCGTCGCTCTCTGACACTAGTTGCCGTGACCACTCAGCTTAGTCCAACAATCACGGAGGAGCAGGTGTTGGCGGAGCTTAAGATGCACTCATACCTAGAAATACAGGTGATACGCTGGCCCCACCTGCCTGCGGGTGTTCTCTGAACATGCCCCTTCCATCGACCTTCTCCTGAAGGAGGGTGCCCTCCTCTTCCATCGCCGGTACAAAGTCAACCCCTCCTGCTCCCCTCCTCAATCCCTCCACTGCCAGAGGTGCCTGCATTATAACGCACACCCAACATCTGAGTGCCACGAGGCCCCCATCTGCCTGCACTGAAAACAGGTGCACTTTCTCCGGCAGTGTCCCTGTTGTGGACTGACAATACAGCCAGTCCACGGTGACGGGTAACCGAAAGGCATGCGTTTAACTCACCCAGGCTGGTGTGAGGTCTGAAACAGGATACGTAGTGTATGCAATAAAGAAAAGTACGTAGCTGCTGGAATACTAAATTTTAATCCACAATTGGTGAACATTGGTCTTGTTGATACAGTATATGCGTCATTAGATACATAGCAAAGGATAATTGGCGCCTTGCTAGGAAGTAGCAATTGACTTAGCATAGCCTTCAGCTAACTATCGTCTCGGCAAAAGAGAGCGTAATTCTCAGTGAACCATTGCTAGCAAAGTCGGCTGTACAACTGGGGCGAGCGCTAGTAAGTCTCTCTAGACCTGCCGTGTGGTGGCGCTCGGTCTGCAATTACTGACAGTGGCGACACGCGGGTCCGTCGTATACTAGCGGACCTCGGCCGATTTAAAAGCTACCACCTAGCAAGTGTGGTGTCTGGCGGTGACACCACAGTCCCAACATCCAGTCCCCTCCTTCCTTCCTGCAACCTCCCACACCCTGCCTACTCCCAGAATTGCAAGGGCCCCCCCCCCCCCATCACTCCTGAACTCACCATCCCCGTCCACCCTCTGGATGCCCTCAACCCTCCTGGCAATTCCCTTCGACCCCCACCCCCGCCGACTGCTGAGGACATCATCAGGTTTGTCACCATCGTCCTCCAGAACATCCACCCAGTCCAGTTTCCCCACACCCTCAAACAGATATACCTCGCCACCCGATCTGTCTTCCAACACCTATGCCACCTATTCCCATAACCAAGCCCACTTCACCTTATCCCGTCTCGACACCCTTGCCTAAATTCCTGTCATGGCACAACAGCACCGTACCTTGTTCAATAACATCTGTTCCCTTCCCACCAATAAGAACCTTCTCCTGCACACCCTTACGACTTACTGCGTGGATGCCTTCCCCAGCATACCATCGGCCACCACCGCCAAATCCCTGTTCAGCTCCAACCCCTACTTCCTGACCCCACAGAACACCTGATCCTCAGTCTCTTCTTCCCCGGCCTTACCATTACCCGCACCACCATCTATGTCTACCTTGCTGCCCCTATTCCTTTAGACTTCCTTTCCCACATCGACCATACCTTCTCCTCCTATGTGATCGCCGCCAGTCATTCCGACGACCAGTTATGGCGGTGGCATCTCAAGCCTCCAAGGTGACCTTGTTCCCATTCCCCAGCACACCTGCCCCGACTCCAATACCACCCCTGATGTCGTCCTCTCCTCCCCTAACCTCCTTGGTCACATAGTGATTAGGACAGAGAGATGGTCACTACCAATAGGACCAAGGATGTCCACCGCTGTTTCAGACGGTCGTCACCCCCATCCTCGCATCGACCCTCCCTCGAAATATGTCCATGCTTATTCCCATGTCGACTGGAATGCCTACCAGGATTCTGCTCTACAAACTGAGCTGCCCAAGCACGACTCACGCCCCATCCTCACAGCTTTACAGAAGCTTTGGAAGGTAGGAGACGAGGTATTGGCGGAAGTAAAGCTTTGAGGACGGAGCGTGAGTCCTGCTTGGGTATCTCAGTTGGTTGGGGGACTTGCCCATGAAAGGCAAAGGTCCCGAGTTCGAGTCTCGCTCCGGCACACTGTTTTAATCTGCCAAGAAGTTTCAACTCGACTTCTCGAAAACTGCCCCTAAGCTTGCTTCATGTAACAGAAGTCACAGTAAGAGCACCAAACGTAAAACTCTAAAATGGCTACTCCAGCATTTTTACGGAATTCTGCACACTGCTGATGTGACTGCATCTGTAATTTCAAATTTGGATTTTCCTCATGCGCATGGTTTCCCTAATAGGCAAAGTGGCCCATTCCTTAGAAAGCTTTCCCTTCATTTAATGGAACTACTTATGTTCTTAACCAATAGGACTTCGACTTTCATTAGAAAGTTACGTCGGTGGTGACCGTTTTGGCAACTCCCCATATTCTGGCTGAGCTTTTTTTTTTTTTGGTGGGGTTTAAGGGCGCTCAACTACTGAGGTCATTAGCGCCCAGTCACTGTTGTTAGAGCACATGGAATCTAGTAAAACTCAAGGGGAGGGGGGGACACCAGAAAGACCTGACAAAGATGCAGATAAAATAAGTAAAAAGGTTAGATGTCTTTGGACAAGCCAGTCAAAGTTATAAAACGCAGAACACGAGTAGCTGCTCGAGCGTCATCAGCTAAAATATCCGGTAAAGTAGATGGCAGGGACAGGACAACACGAGATTGACTAAAGCGGGGACACGACAATAAAACATGGCGCACTGTTAATGCCTGACCACAAGGGCACTGCGGGGCTGGGTCACCGGAGAGCAGGTGGCTGACCTTCTGGTCGATATGAGGTTCCCAATGAAAGAAAGTTTAATAATGGCAGAAAATATTACGAATGGAATTTTGTACTAAAGAAGAGTATGTAACGTGAATGTAAAAGTGCGGCTTGTACCATCTTTCTTGAAATAGGGCAGTTACTCTTTTTTTTTTTTTTTTTGGAAACACGTCACTTTGCTGCAATTGTTGAAGGCGTTTACCATTTTGTTGCACAGTTCAATAAATGGATCAAGGAAAAATGATTCAGTTTTCCTGACGAATCCAGGCGAACACGTCATCGTTTGAAGTAAATGGACAACCACGAATGTATTTTTTCTGTGTTTCAAAAACAAATATCGTATGGAGACGAATCAGAACTGTATGGAGGACGCATGTTGGCTACTAACGGAACTTCTGCAGCTTATTCTAAACCATCCAACAAATTGCAGTTGCCTATGTTGGCAGCATGGGAGCTGGCAAAGATGATTTTTTTCTTGTTTTGGTTTTAGGGCGCAAAACTTCTATGGTCATTAGCGCCCAACCCGTGACGTAGAAAACAGGAAAAAACGAAATTTAAAATCAGCAGCAATGGGAACAAAGTCATAAAATTTGAGAAACTAAAGGAGAAGGAATGCTTAAAAATCCACTATAGAAAGGGGTTGGTTGTCCCCCAAAAAAAGCTTCAAATGACTGACGTCATTTCACTGTCACTGATAAACTGTAGAACGCGGTCAGCTGAGCGCGTGTCATCTGCTAAAATCGACGATAGATCAGGCGATAGCTGTAGACGGGAGCATAACGGATTAAAATAGGGGCATTCAATTAAAAGGTGTCTGACCGTCCACAGCTGAGAGCAGTGGGGACAGAGTGGGGGAGGATCACCGCTTAAAAGATGTCGATGACTAAAAAGACAGTGCCCTATCCGAAGTCTAGCTAAAATTTCCTCCCGAACGCGTCGTCAGGAGGAGGTAGAGGTCCAAGCGCAAGGAAGGGCTTTCACTTCCCGCAATTTATTATGGGGAAGTGTTGACCAATGCGCATGCCATAAATGAGCAACTTGGCGACATAAACCGCTCCGTAGATCGGTGAAGGGAAGCGACTGAATAGCTGGCCGAGGAAGAGAGACTGCAGCCTTGGCCGCTATATCGGCCGCCTCATTCCCACAGATACTATAGTGTCCCGGGAGCCAGAGGAACGCCACCGAGACGCCCCCCAGGTGGAGCAAGCGCAGACAGTCCTGAATCCGGTGGACCAGAGGGTGCACAGGGTAAAGAGCTTGGAGACTTAGGAGAGAGCTGAGAGAATCTGAGCAGATTATGTACTGTATCCGCTGATGGCGGCGGATGTAGTGGACAGACTGGAGAATAGCGTAAAGCTCCGCAGTATAAACCGAACACTGGTCGGGAAGCCGAAAGTGATTTGGGGTGTCGCCAACAATATAGGCACTCCCTACACCTAACGATGTTTTCGAGCCATCGGTGTAAATAAATGTGGCTTCCGTCATTTGTGCACATAGAGCAGCAAATGCCCGACGGTAAACAAGTGTAGGGGTACCATCCTTGGGAAATTGACATAGGTCTCTGAGCAAGTCGATCCGGGAACGGAGCCAAGGCGGTGCTGTACCCCAAGTTGTCAAAAAGGTTTTAGGAAAGCGGAAGGAAAGAGAATGGAGCAGTTGACGGAAGCGGACTCCCGGGGTTGGAAGGAAGGAGGGGCGGCCTGCATACCCGACATCGAAGGAGGCGTCGAAAAAAAGGTCATGGGCTGGATTAGCAGGCATGGAAGACAGATGGCTAGCATAACGACTCAGAAGGACTGCCCGCCGATTGGACAGCGGAGGTTCAGCAGTCTCAGCATAAAGGCTTTCCACAGGGCTGGTGTAAAAAGCTCCAGACACTAAACGTAATCCACGGTGGTGGATAGAGTCGAGACGCCGAAGAATAGACGGCCGAGCAGAGGAGTGGACTATGCTTCCATAATCCAATTTCGAGCGCACTAAGGCGCGATAGAGGCGGAGAAGGACCACTCGGTCCGCTCCCCAAGAGGTACCATTCAGGACACGGAGGGTGTTAAGGGAACGCAGACAGCGAGCCGAAAGATAGGAAACGTGGGAGGACCAGCACAGTTTTCTGTCAAACATAAGACCCAAGAATTTAGCGACGTCGGAAAACGGAAGGTCGACAGGACCTAGATGTAAGGAGGGCGGAAGAAACTCCTTACGTCGCCAAAAATTAACACAAACGGTCTTACTGGGTGAGAAACGGAAGCCGGTATCGATGCTCCACGAGTGGAGGCGATCGAGACATCCTTGAAGACGTCTTTCAAGAAGGCTGGTCCGTTGAGAGCTGTAGTAGATCGCAAAATCGTCCACAAAGAGGGAGCCCGAGACATCAGGAAGGAGACAATCCATAATTGGATTAATGGCAATGGCAAACAGTACAACACTCAGCACGGAGCCCTGGGGTACCCCGTTTTCTTGGGAGAAAGTACGGGAGAGAGTAGTGTTCACCCGCACCCTAAATGTGCGCTCTGCCATAAATTCGCGAAGAAAAAGGGGCAGCCGACCGCGAAAGCCCCAAGAGAACCGTGTGCGGAGGATGCCTGTCCTCTAACAGGTATCGTATGGTCTCTCCAGATCAAAAAATATGGCTACCGTTTGGCGTTTCCGGAGAAAATTGTTCATGATGTAAGTGGAGAGAGCAGCAAGATGGTCAACTGCAGAACGATGCTGTCGGAATCCGCATTGGGCTGGTGTTAGAAGACTGCGGGATTCCAGCCACCAAGCTAAACGGTAATTCACCATACGCTCCAAAACCTTACAGACACTACTCGTGAGAGAAATGGGGCGATAGCTAGAGGGGAGATGTTTGTCCTTTCCAGGTTTCGGAACGGGAACGACAATAGCTTCCCGCCATCGCCTGGGAAAGGTACTGTCGGTCCAAATTCGATTATGAAGGCGAAGGAGGTAACCCAGGCTATGGGTGGATAAATGCAGCAACATTTGGACATGGATACCATCCGGTCCTGGGGCGGAGGAGCGAGAAGAAGAGAGTGCATGTTGGAGTTCCCGCATGGAGAAAACAGTATTGTAGCTTTCGCGATTTTGAGAGGAGAAAGCAAGATGTCGCACTTCCGCTGCACGTTTCTTCGGAAGAAACGCTGGCGGGTAATTTGAAGAGCTCGAAATCTCAGCAAAGTGCTGACCCAATGAGTTAGAAATTGCGACGGGGTCCACTAAGGTATCATGCGCGACAGTGAGCCCAGAGACCGGGGAGAAACTAGGCGCGCCTGAGAACCGTCGAATCCGACTCCCAACTTCCGAGGAGGGAGTGAAGGTGTTAAATGAGCTAATAAAGAATTTACAGCTTGCCTTCTTGCTATCGCGGATGACGCGACGGCATCGCGCACGGAACTGCTTATAGCGGATACAGTTGTCCAAAGCAGGATGGTGGCGGAAAACGCGAAGAGCACGTCGCCGCTCACGTATTGCGTCACGGCATGCCTCGTTCCACCAAGGAACTGGGGCGCCGGGGCAATTCGGAGGTGCGTGGTAATGAACGTTCCGCAGCTGTAAGAATAACGTTGGTAATATGTGTGACCGCATCGTCGACGCTGGGAAAGTGACGGTCATCGAATGTCGCTAGAGACGAAAAAAGTGTCCAATCGGCTTGGGCAAACTTCCAGCGTCGCGGGCGCATATATGGCAGTTGAGGCTGCTGTCTAAGGACACATGGAAAGTGGTCACTCGAGTGTGTATCATCAAGAGCGAACCATTCGAAGCGCCGAGCTAGCGGAACAGTACCGACCGCAAGGTCCAAATGAGATAAATTTGTCGTGGAGGCAGACAAAAATGTAGGGACCCCAGTGTTGAGGCAAACTACATCCGCGTTTTGGAAGACGTCTAGCAATAGTGAGCCACGTGAACAAGGTTGTGGAGATCTCCAAAGCGGGTAGTGGGCATTGAAGTTCCCAACCAGCGAAGAGGGGGTGGAAGCTGGCCAAGAAGATGAAGGAGATCAGCTCGTGCCATACAGTACAAAGAGAAAAGGTATATCCAGAAAGGGAAAGACGGACAGCGATAGCTTGGAAGGAAGTGTTTAAGTGGATTAGGTGATCATGGAGAGTATCATGGAGAAGAATCATAAGTCCCATGTGCTGGAGTGCCTTCAACAGAGGGGAGATCAAATCGGACAGACTGAAAATGGGGGAAAACAAAGCGGTCGTGGGGACGCAGCTCTGTTTCCTGAAGACAGAACATGACCGGCGAATAGGATCGTAAGAGGATCGACAATTCATCCCGATTGGCTCGAAGGCCGCGGATATTCCAGTGGATAATGGTCAAATTCCTCCATTTTCTGTTCACCCTATGTCCAAGGTTGCCATCAACTCAGCGACTGCTCAGAGCTTGCGACCGACAGCATGGAATGGCATTCAGCCAAAGGCAGAAGACCCTGATCCATAGGGTGTTCAGGAGCAGCTCCTGCCACCAGCGATCGGCCGGTTGATCGGCCGCCAGCAGTGCGCCTCGGTGACACAGAGGACGGCCGAGGGCGATTTACGCCAGGTGGTGCTGTAAATGTGACACGCCTTGGTGGAGAAGGAGATGAACTGGGTTTCTTTGTAGTCTTCTTGGAAGTATGATGTTTAGATGAAGGAGGAACCGATGGTTGGGAAGTTGCGGTACGTAGAAACTCTTCACGAGTATCCTCTTTTTTCGAAGTCTTGGTGTCTGACTTTTGTGCTCGAGATTTAGCAGAACCCGATGAAGGGTGCGCCATAGAGTGGGCAGGCGAAAGTGGGGAGGTTGAACGGGCGAATTTTGCGCTGGCCGATCTGACGACCGTGGCACTAAAGGTAAGGTCACAAGTCTGCATGGCCGCCTCCTTTGTTGGCCGAGGAGAGTCAAGGACAGTGCTGTATTTTCCTGTCTGAGGCATGGTGGGCTGTCGACTGGCGAGTAACTTTCGAGCAGCAAAGGTCGACACCTTTCCCTTCACTCTTATTTCCTGGATGAGCTTTTCGTCCTTAAAAACGGGGCAATCTCGAGAGGAAGCAGCGTGGTCACCCATACAGTTGATGCAGCGAGGGGATGGAGGTGGACAAGCACCCTCATGGGCATCCTTGCCACACGTAACACATTTGGCCGGATTGGAACAGGTCTGGCTGGTGTGATTGAACCGCTGACATCGATAGCAACGCGTACGGTTTGGGACGTAAGGGCGAACGGAAATTATCTCATAGCCTGCTTTGATTTTCGATGGGAGTTGAACTTTGTCAAATGTCAGGAAGACAGTGCGGGTTGGAATGATGTTCGTGTCAACCCTTTTCATGACTATGAACTGGCGTTACGCCGTGGTCCGACAGGTAGTGTTGAATTTCCTCGTCGGACAATCCCTCGAGGGAGCTTGTATAAACGACCCCATGTGACGAATTTAAAGTGTGGTGCACTTCCACCCAGACAGGGAAGGTGTGGAGCAGTGAAGTATGGAGCAATTTTTGTGCCTGGAGGGCACTGACTGTTTCTAACAACAAGGTGCCTTTCTGTAATCTGGAGCAAGACTTCACACGACCTGCAATTGCGTCGACACTTTTCTGAATAATGAAAGAGTTGACCGCGGAGCAGTCGTGACCTTCGTCAGACCATGAAACAAATGGAACTGAGGCAACGATGGAAGGACTGTCCGTGGCTGAGACTCATTGAACTTACGCTTGTGAGCTGAAAGTAGAAGATGAGGAAACCGTTGCGAAAGTATCCCCCATGATTACTGGCGTCTCCGATGGCGCGCTCCTTCCTTGTGGGAGCCCTCTCTGAGGGCACTCCTTCTTTAGATGATTGCCGATTGGTCCCTCCATCCGTTTCTCGGGCGGTGTGACCCGAGATGTGAACACTTTCGGCAGGTATCAGCTCGGGTAATCACCCCTCCCTGGGCCTGGCCGTTACCAGGGGGTACGTACGTATCCTACCTGTCTACCCGGGGCGGGGAATTACGCGTTACCCCGTCACCAGCTACGCATGAAAATGCGTGGGTCGGCCTTCGGACACGCACAGGAAGGAAAAAAGAGAAAGGGGAAAGGAAAGAAGAGAGGTCTCAAGCGCCACAGCCGAGAAAAGGTTAAAGAGAAGAGGTAAGAAAAAGAGAAGGACAAAGGAAGGACAAAGACGTGCAAGCAGAGAAAGCGAAGAATGCATTACAGTTTCAAGCGTCCGTCTCCAGACGTAGGCACAAAACATACTTTCAGAGGGGGAGAAAGAAGGAAAGATCCGGTGGTGAGGGGGGGGGGGGGGACGGAGATGGATAGAGAAGGATGCGGAAAAGGAAGGTATGCAGCCCAGAAAGGAAGGAGGGCCACATTAGCTCGGGGTCCCGTGCTCGCTACGCACGTATCCACAAAAGAGTTGTGGACACCCTGGGGGGGGCTTTAATGTTGTGGAGTGATGCACCACCAAAAATGTCCACCGTCTGTGGCGGTCGGGTGTGAAATGCAGATACGGACAATAGTTTTCAAAATTACTTTTCCTTTACACTAATTTGACAACTATTTCTGCACTTTGAACACTGTAGTGAGGTACTTGAATTGGATCATGATGTTACAGGCGGTTCTTAATGCAAATATTTCGTCAGGCGTTCGTCTATTTCTGTTAAGCTAAGTGAGTAATAGTGGTGCACAGCGTTTTACTGTCGTGTGATTCCTTACATCATACGTACGAGATTACCTCTGCCTGTGTTGCTGTAGATCATGTACTGCAAAATATTCACACTGCGAGGACCACATGTAGCTTAAATATCACGTTGGACTAACTTTAAGGTATTGAATTACATTTAAACCAACAAATGTGCCCATATTCAAAGCCACCTAGAACTGAAGGAGATTGCTAACGTCAGTGTGTAATCCTACCTGCGCACACAAAGGACCTGGGAGGTCCACTTCCGCACATAGGTTGCAACTTCTTCCGACAGGGAGCAGACTATACTGGACAGTCTGACCTGGCCAGTCTGAAGCTGCCACTAGATGGCAGCTGGAGTGAGTAGCAGAGTCCAAACAAGTGGCAGCTTCAGAGTGAGTAGCAGAGTCCAAACAATGTACCAATCGCGATTTGAACTCACACGTGTTACGATGCGACGGTGCAGTGGGTTGTGAGTTAACGAGGCGCTGCTGGTAGCAGTGCTCTCATATTGCAAAATCGGTCCCTAAGCCACGTGAGTCACAGATAAACATAAAAGAACAGTTGTGACCTACGTGAAGTGCAGAGTACCTGGAGCCCAAAAGTGAAATTTTACTTTCAATGTTACTTCTCGGTGTCCCACATTACACGAAACATGGCCCCGTCCACACCAAATCCTGCCTTTTCGTGTTACCGTTGGTTGCTCAAATTGTTTTTTCTTAAATCACATACACTTAATTGTCAACCTTATTTGCAATTGTTTCCAAATAAAGAACAATTATCAAATTTGACTTAAGAGACAATGTCAAATTAAAAAAATTTTAAGCAAGCAGCACTCAATGCTTAACTCCTTATTGACCAGAAATTCGAATTTTTCTATCCAGGCCTTCAGCCATCAAAAATATGTTCTTGAGTTATTGCTGTTGGGGCCTTCTGCCAACTATTGTCCCTTTTTTATAATATTTTAGTATCTCTTGGGAAGTTTGATTAGCTCGTTCTTAAAAAACGAATTTTTACTATTAACACACAATATATAACTAAGAATTCTTAAGACCAATTGCATTTATAGCTGAAGGCATTATTGACAAGAAATCCTGATTTGTCAACTGAAGGCCCCAAGACTAATAATTCATATTTACAAAATTTATTTTTGTTAATCATCACAATCTGACCAAATCAAGAGAGAAGTGGGCCTCAGACAGTGCTGCAAGGAACAACCTGGGGAAGTCACTGAAGTTTGTAAACGATGAGACAGGCAGCCTAGAGTGGTATTCCCTTAACCACAGGTAAATTTTTTAAGAGTGTTGGCCTGTGTTTTAACTAACGTCTGGTAACCTATACAATGATGGAATAAGCCAGACAAGGCGGAACCGTGGGGACACCACTGCGTCTTCAGAATCCGGTGTCTAGTACATACCGAAGCAGAAGGAACCACAAGGACCAAAGTAATCCGAAAGAAACGCAACATCCGAACCACAGTCGAGGAGGCTGTCGAACTACACGCCTTCCTGGACAGCAGCAGCAGCAGCAGCAAGACAAGGTAAGGTAAGGTAAGGTACATTGCCGCCGAAACACACTAACGTCCAGGGCAGGTAACTGGGGCGTTAACGGCCACTACGCAGAAAAATACCGCTGGTTGAACTTCAATGAATGATTAGCCGTGCTCCACTTGTGTTATTATTAGTGAATTCCTTATTAACTACGCCATCTCAAAACACTCTGCTCTTTGTTCGCTTGTTACTGCTGTCAGGATTGCTGAGACAATGAGTTAACGGCGTTATCTCAAAACAGTGGACGTTTCCCCACTGGGTTAATGTTCATTGAACTCAAGCGTCCTGGGTCCAGTGGACAAGGAGGTTGTCGCCCTCGCAACTACAGCCCCTCGAGCCGGCAATGCCTGCGTGCCACCAGCAGTCCTGGCACGTCTTTGGATTGGGACGGACTGGTAGTGAGGTCCGGCAGTGCAATGTCCCGACACACTCTGGAGGAGCAGAAAGTGTTTTCTGGGTCAAAGATAGTACCACCATACTAGATATCGATAACTGCTGCTGCTGCTGCTGCCGCCACCCACAGACAGACAACGCTAGCAAACATAGTAGGGGCCAGTAAACACAAGAAGAAAACAAGACTATTTTTTTTTTGTTTTGGGAAAATTGTAATCAAACTTTCGTTGTAAACTGTCAATATATTTATTTCAGTGGAATAAAAGTAAGTGATGTCTTACTGTTTTGGGACTTTAACAGTGGAGTGCAAGGTGCAGTGTCTTGGGACAAGGTTGATTTTCATGTTGTTGGGTATGGAAACAAGAAGAACCAAGTTAACGAACATACTTCGTTTTTTTTTCTTTTTTGAATCCTGAAATGAGTTGATTATTCACAGCCATGCAGTAATTAGTTAGTATGGAAAGGTAGCCGCAAAAGTGTGCTGAAATGCACACTGGCCATTCACACATTTTTCACCTTTAGATCTATAGACACCTGTATAAAATGTACACCACAATGTCTGCGAATTTGTTTTGTGGCATTAAAAACAGTTCGGGTCATAAGCGCCCACGTGAAAACTATAGAACACGACTACAGAGAGGAGTTAAACGACTATAGAATAGGAGACAGCTAAAAACAAGCACGTGGAAGAACGAATATAAAAAAAGAGAAAAAAAAAGACACCATGCAGGAATGCAGGTCCAAAACTTAAAATTAAATAGCCTTCGCTATATTGGTTCGGCAGATAGAAAGTAGAACGTGGTCGACAGCCCGCACATCATTCGATAAAATGGCTGATAAATCAGATGGCAATCCCAAGCTGGAACGTACAGGGTGTCCAGATAAGGGCTCCCCGATTTCAAAATTAAATATCTCGAAAACATAGATCGATAGAGGATGTTTATTGTGAAAGCTGTAAGAAGTTTATACAACAGTTTGAAATAATAGTTACAAAAGCTGCTAACAGATGGCGCTGTACGCTGCACAGGTCGTTTCAGAATACCTAAGTGAAATAATCGTATGAAAACAATCACATCACAATTTTTTCAAAATGTTCACCATTGGCACTACAGAGATGGCGCAAACGAAGAATGAAATTCGCCATCAAATTTCGTAGAGTCTCAACCGAAATGGATTCACATACCACAGAGATCGCCGATTCAAGCTCGTCCAGCGTGGCGGGATGCTTCGGGTAAACCATGTCTTCCACTGTGCCCCACAAAAAAAGAGTCACAGGGAGTCCAATCCGGCGAATATGGAGGCCGATCCATGCCTGCACCAGTAAATTTGGGATATTCCAAAGCAATGACTCGATTCCCGATGTATTCCTCAAGAAAGCGAAACACCTGTTCGGTACCATGTGGTCGGGCTCCATCTTGCATAAATCATTCAGTACCTGGTCGATCCTCTAAGGCTTGCTGTGTGGCGACGAACTGTTCCAAAATTGCAACGTGCACCAGTGACCGTTTCTCGAATGAAAAAAGGGCCAATAATGGCTCTGCTGCATACTGCAGCCCACACAGTAACTTTAGGAGAATACAGGGGTTTCGCTTCACACCAGTATGGCTTTTCGGAACCCCAAAATCGCCAATTCTGCTTATTCACGTATCCATTCATTCAGGTGGAAATGTGCTTCATCTGTAAACCAGATGCAGCCAACATCAGATCCTTCACTATCAATCATTGTGAGCATCTAATTAGCAAAGGCAACCCTTTGTTGCACAGCTCGTACGGGTATGGCCTGGTGCGTTTGAATTTTGAATGGAAACATGTGTAGGCTCTTTCTCAGTATTTTCTGCGTACTGGAACGCTTACAACCAGTCTCAGATGCAATTCTACGGACGGATGACATCGGATTTCGCTGAATAATTCCAGAAACAAGCCCCATACTGACGATCTAAGGAAACATCGAAGAAGAAGAAGAAGACATAGGAGGCGTGGCCACGTATGGCAGACAAATGGCATGCATACCTGCAGAGGCGAAAGTCACGGCGGTAAGACAGTGGTAGTTCAGCAGCTCCAGCATACAGACACTCAACTGGGCTGTTGTAAATGCGCCTTTGGCCAAACGGATGCCACGATGGTGCATAGTGTTGAGACGGCGTAAGAGGACACACACATACAAAGCACCCACAATAGATTTTCGAACGGAAAACAGCAAGTACAAACGAAGGAGAGTAGTACGATCGGCACCCCAGGAAGTACCATTGAGGACACACAGAATATTGAGGGACTGCATACAGCGGGCTGCCAGGTAAGGAAGGACGAAGAAATTTTCCTATCGAACACGAGCCCTAGAATTTTCGTAGTTTAAATGAACTGAATGCAACAGGCACAAGATCTGGAGACTGTGGGAGAAACCATCTGCGCCGCCAGAAGTTCGTACAGACGGTTTGGTCAGTGAAAAAGCGAAAGCCATTGTCGATGCTCCAGGAGTGAAGACGACCGAGACAGCGATGAAGACACCGCTCAGGGGGACAGGCCTGTGGAGAACTGCAATAGATAACAAAATCGTCTGCAAAAAGAGAGCCGGGGATGCCCGGCAGGAGAGAGGTCATTATATGGTTAATAGCGATAGGAAAGAGGACGACGCTCATGACTGAAATCTCAGGCACTCCATTTTCCTGGATAAAGTTGTCCGACAAGGCAGAACCCACAAGCACCTTGAAAACACTGTCTTGTAAAAATGCCCAGGAAGCCCCACGTGTGATGAGTACGGAGGATACCAGTTCTCCAGCAGGTGTAGGCCTTCTGTAAGTCACAAAACACGACCACTGTCTCGGGTTTCAGCAGAAAACCATTCTTGACATGGGTGGACAAGGAAACCATTTCGAGTGTGGCGTTCTGCACTTTACATTTACTAACGCATGTACAGTGTTCATATGGTAGAGACTCGAGCTACCAATCCAGCTGGGCATGAATTCTACGTTCCATCACCTTGCAAACGCAGGTGGGAAGAGATGTGGCGGTAGCTAGAAGGAAGGTTTTTGTCCTTACCGGGTTCAGGTATGAGTATGACAGTGGCTTTAACATCTGAATGCAGATGGCGTCTGGCCCTGGGGCGGAGGATCGGGATGAACAGAGCATGATCCAGCTCCCTCATAGTGAGTGCAACAATGTCGGCTTTACTATTTGGAGACGAGCCTCGTTTCCGATGGAGGAAGGCCGGGTGATAGCTCACCTACTGTCAGGTCGGAAATGGGGAATGGATCTTACTCCCAGAGAGCTGCCGGAGATTGGCCCATACGACAGAGGAAGGGGGTGGGACTGTTAAAATAACTAGTGAATGAAATACAGACAGATGGGTGTCGTCGCATTCTTCGGGATAGCACAAGAGCTGTTTATAATGAATGCAGTTTGCCATTGTATGATGGCGGCTAATAAACGCAGAGAGCACGTCAACGCGTGCGAACTGCGTCGAGGCATGCCACAGTCCACCAAGGAACTGGGACACGACGTGGTAGAGAGAAAGTGGGGAGATGGAACGTTCTGCAACAGTGAGGATAAACATTTGAGAGATATTCGACCTGGGCATCACAACTTAGGAAATATTGTTCTTCGAAGGTCCCCAGGGAGGAGTAAAGCTGCCAGTCAGCCCTAGAGCGCTTCCATTTAGGCATGCACGCGGATGGGGAAGGTTCAGCAAACGGATAGTACACGGTAAATGGTAGCTCGAGTGGGTGTCAGAAAGAATGGACCTCTCCAGACGATGGATAAGCTGGGCATAGGGATACGTCCAAATGGGAATAGGTGTGCGAGGAGTCGGGAAGCAAAGTGGATGCTCCAGTGTTAAGGCAGAAGAGTTTAACTTGCTTACGAAGGTCAGCCAAGATGGTACCTCTCTGACTGGTCCTAGTAGTCACTGAGTAGCAAAAATGGGCGAGGTAGCTGCTCATTCAGCTTATTGAAGTCCGCTCTGGTGATATCGAATGACGTAGGCACATAAATGGTACAGAGGGAAAGAGTCAGGTGAAAAAGGAAAAGGTGACCTGCAACAGCTTGAAGATGAGTAGTCAGCGAGGTGGGTTGACAATGTCATCGCGTATGAGCAGCATGACGCCCCCATGAGAGGGAATGCCGATCTCAGGTTGTGACCTGGTTGCCTTTTACAATTACTGTTTTTTTTATTTACTGTTGAGTCTGGACTTACCACACGTTATTAATGATGTAATAAATAGTATTTACTATTCACACTGTTTAATTTAGTGTTTTCAGCGAGTTACAATTTAGCAAATCACCATTACACACAGATACAACAGATAACGTTTTAAAAGCAAGCACATACGCTTATTGTAACGTCTGTACCATTTTGGAAATTTTTTTTTTTATTGGAGTGAGTGACCGGTTTGGACTCCATGAAAGAATCATCTTCAGACTCTGTAACGATATATTTTAACAAGATTGCGATCAAGACCGTTTAAAATTTTAATTTTAACTGTAAATGGAGCATTTTAGGGTACACTGACGTACGAGGAACGAGAGGGCTTTCCTTTCCATCCGCCGTTTGAGGATGCGAAATGCTGGGAGATAATTCACTTACGCGGAGGCTCGAGCTCAGCGAAGTGCGTGGCAACTGCATTTGCGTCGGTAGGTAACTCGCCATTTTTGTTAATGCCACATATACCTATAGGGGTCTGGTACCCACAAACATGTCTAATCTTCGTCCGACTTGGGAAGGTGACATGGCACCCAATGGTCGAGACGTACCTCTCCCAACACGTCTGTTTACGTCGTTTTATAAGCTGGCGAACGCCGGCGGGGAGCCGTTTAAAAGCCATTAGGTGCTCTGGGGAAGGGTGCCGCTTATGTCGCTTCAGAGGTCGCCGGGGCACCCGAAAGAACGAGATATGGTGTTTTCTGCCGCAGAAACGATCTTTCTATTGACCTGCTCAACTACCACAACCATGGTACCATTTGGGAGAGATTCAGCGGTGAGGAGAACTTTCCCGTCTGCCTTGTTTAAAGTCAATCTTGGTAAATGTCCGGGGGAATGACGCTGGGGGAGTGACAAGAATATGGGAAAGTGGTCACTACCACATATGTCATCGTGGAAGTCATGGGCTGCCGAGGGATAAATCAATGACCGAATGCCATGAGCCACACTGAAATTTTTGGGGGCCCCAGTGTTTAAGAGGCGGATGTTGAGAGAAAGTTTCGACATCTCTGCTTACTGGCCGAAATGCAGTGCCACCCCACGAGGCGGTTATGGGCATTAATCAACTCCCTAAACCTTTCCTACTTCCAGGAGATTTTAGTCAGTGTAGCCAATGCGTTCAGAGGTACTGGAGGAAGATAAATATCTGGCTATCAGGGTAAGGACGACGCAGGAAATATACGTTGCACAGCTTAAAGAGAGGTTTGAAGTGGAACAGGTTCACAGGTGGAGTTTGCATCAATCTCCTGAACTCGGTATGCTGACACTCGATTATAGTCGCTACGGTTCTTGTAATATCCCTTAGTGGCACTGAGGGCAGGGATCCGTATTGCTGGGAACCAGGTTTCCTCTAGGGCCATGGAGGAAGCAGGTGTACAGTTTAAGAGTTGCCATAGCTCAGCCAGGTCGTGGAAAAAACCGCAGCGATCCCACTGGAGGATGATGTTATCGAGAGGCTAGGAAGGCATGAAGCATGCAAGGAGGTAGATTACATGTCAGGGTCACCTCCTGCCACCTATTGAGTATTTGTATCCATTCCTATTGTGGATGAGGCATTAGTGAGATCCAGGTTCTCAGGGGCGCTGAGATCTCGACCTCACCCGCAGGTACAGAATTGGTAGGTGGTGGTGGTGGTGGTGGTGGTGGTGGTGGTGACACCGGAGGGTCCCTTTTTTTCGGCTGATTTCTTTGCTTGTTTGCTTGCCCTATCGCTTCTCTTTAGGGTCTTGCTGGGAGGACTTCTCTGGAGTAGCTTCAGGCACAGAGGAAGACCATAAAGCTCTTCATATAGCAGCTTTTGGCTCCTTTAGCCACTGGCAAGTGTCCGCTGTGGCATTGTGACCTTGGGGAGGGAGGGTCCCAAGGGAACCCTTCCACATGAGAGGAGCTGGAGGAAGCTGTCGCTTCTCTGGCTGGGGGGGGGGGGGGGGAGGTGACCGATGTCTCCTGCGTTTGGGGGGGGAGGGAGGGGGGAGTTCTGGCTCCCAAAGTAGGTACTTTTGGAGCAACGGAAGGAGCTTTGCCCCCTATCACCAAGGGGGCAGATGCATAGTGGAGACCCAGAGGGCCAATGTTCATGGTGCAGAGTGTGGTATGACTGGTACTTGGGATGGCGATGTAGTTGCAGCTTATGTCGACGTCAACCGAATGGGTTGTAGTCGTTCAAATTTACAGTTAGCGTCTTAGTAAGTCAACCTGTCCAGGGGTTTTACTCCACGGTTTTCCGCTCCTTTTGGAGTACTGTCCAGTCTGACGAGCAGGGGGAGTGCTGCTCTCCACAGATGATACAAGTGGGAGGTGGCTCACAGGGAGTATCTGGATGCAGTGGACGTCTGCAATCTCGACATGTGGCGTTGTAAGTGCAGCAGGATGACATGTGCCCGAATTTCCAGCACTTAAACCATACGTCCCTCCCCATATGCGGTGCTTTAACGTCACAGCGGTAAAACATCACCTCGACCGTTTCAGGCAATTTATCACCCTCAAAGGCCAAAATGAAAGCACCCTTAGCAACCCCGTTGTCTTTGGGTCCCCTGTAAATGCGCCGGATGAAATGAACACCCCACCGTTCTAGACTGGCGCGAAGCTCGTCATGTGATTACAAGAGGAGGTCGCGATGGAAAATAATCCTCTGTACCACGCTCAGGCTTTTACGGGGAGTGACATTCCTGCTTCTGTCATGTAGCTGGTTACAAGCGAGAAACGTCCAGGACTGGGCTAGGCTGGGGATGCTGTCTGGCGAAGTGACAGCGCTGTCCAAGACGAGAAGCAGTGCAGTCTCGATTCAAACTTATCCTCAAGATGTTCAACGAAAGATTGAGGCTTCGTCGTCAGAAAAAAAATGAGTCCCCCATCTGTTCTGCTACAGACTGAATACCGAGGGGAATATGGCTCTCTCCGTTCTGTAGCTCTACGTTCCTCGCATGGCGTAGCGGGGGATGGAAACGATTTAAGGTCATACCTGGCGGCATTTTATTCTGTGTTGCCCTTCTTAGAGACAGCTGGTGCCACATGGTCACCAGCAGGAGATGACTTGGTGGCACCACGGCGGATGACCCGCAATGAACCGGACTCACTCCGATCTGGGGCTCTCCACACGGGCGCCACCCAGCTACAGCAGAGGCCAACTCGTATGAAGGCCGTTGCCGGGAGTGCCGATGCCCCAGGAAGACAGGCATCTACTCTTTGGCATAAGTGGGAAGTTTACAGCTTGAGGCATCAGCAGTGCGATCCCTATGTTGTCAGGGGGCTACCACCAAATGGGTGCATGACTGCCCCACCACAACGGACTGGCTACCATGCTGAATATTGGGCGCAGAGGAATCGAACAGTGTCTTGGGAGCGAAAGAGGACAGGAGACAACTGTAGTTTTTTTTTTTTTTTTTTTGTGGTTTTAGGGCGCACAACTTCAATGGTCATTAGCGCCCTGACTACTCTAAGAATGCACCGCGAGGCACAAGTTGACCACAACAACTAAAAGGGAAAACACGATAAAAGACAGACTGACAGGCATAGGATTAAAAAACAGCATCATCAAATGTTCTTAGCGAGGTTTGTCAAATTGATAAAACGAAGAACACGAGCAGCTGCTCGTGGGTCATCCGCTAAAATGGCATCGAAAGTATTTGGCAGGTTAAGATCGAGGCGCAGTGTGTTAAGATCTGGACAGGACATTAAAATGTGTCTAACCGTCAGCAAGTGCCCACATGGGCAGAGCGGCGCCGGCGCAGCCGTCAGCAGATGGCGATGGCTGAACCGGCAGTGTCCAATTCTTAACCGGGCTAAAACTACCTCCTCCCGCCGAGAAGGGCGTGAGGAGGACGTCCAAGCCACGGGAAGAGGTTTTAAGGCCCGAAGCTTGTTGTCGGTAAGTGCAGCCCAATCGGCATGCCACAGAAATAAGATGCGCCGACAAATCACCCTGCTAAAATCGGACGAAGGGACGCAACAAGAAGCTGTCCGAGGCAGGAGGACCGCAGCCTTGGCCGCGGCATCTGCAGCTTCGTTCCCAGGGATACCGACATGGCCAATAACCCACATAAAGCTAACCGGAGAACCGACGTCCACCAGCTGCTGAAGAGAGCGTTGGATCCGGTGTACGAAGGGGTGAACCGGGTACGGATCACTGAGGCTCTGGATGGCGCTCAGGGAATCTGAGCAGATGACATAAGCAGAATGTCGGTGGCGGCAGATGTAAAGAACAGCCTGGTAGAGGGCAAAGAGCTCAGCTGTGAAGACCGAACAATGGCCATGGAGCCGGTATTTGAAACATTGTGCCCCGACAATAAAAGAACACCCGACCCCGTCATTGGTCTTAGAGCCATCTGTATAAATGAAAGTCATGTTGATGAACTTCGAACGAAGTTCCAAAAAACGGGAGTGGTAGACCGAACCGGGGGTGACCTCTTTTGGGAGCGAGCTGAGGTCAAGGTGAACGCGGACCTGAGCCTGGAGCCAAGGTGGCGTGCGGCTCTCGCCCACTCGAAAGGTTGGAGGGAGTGAAAAATTAAGGTGTTGAAGGAGGCGACGAAAGCGAACGCCAGGGGGTAGCAGGGCAGAGACATACAACCCGTATTGACGGTCAAGAGAGTCGTCAAAAAAGGAACGATAAGACGGATGGTTGGGCATTGACAGTAGCCGACAGGCATACCGACAAAGCAGTATATCGCGCCGGTAGGTGAGTGGCAATTCGCCAGCGTCAGCATGAAGACTCTCTACGGGACTGGTATAAAATGCTCTGATCGCAAGGCGCAAACCCCGATGTTGTATGGAGTTGAGGCGGCGTAAGATGGATGGCCGTGCAGAGGAGTATACGAAGCTCCCATAATACAGCTTGGAGCGGACGATCGACCGATATAGACGAAGTAGGACGGTTCGATCCGCTCCCCACGACAGACCACTGAGAACACGGAGGACATTTAAAGAACGGGTACAACGGGCGGCCAAATATGACACATGTGGAGACCAGCTAAGTTTCCTGTCAAATGTAAGGCCTAAAAATTTGGTTGTCTCCACGATTGGGAGAGCAACGGGACCGAGTCGTAAGGACGGTGGGAGAAACTCTTTGTAGCGCCAGAAGTTAATACAGACCGTCTTCTCGGCAGAAAAACGGAAGCCATTGGCGACACTCCAGGAGTAAAGACGGTCAAGAGAACGCTGAAGACAACGCTCCAGGACACGTGTATCAGGCTCCCTTTTCGTGGACGATTTTACCATCTATTGCAGCGCACAGTGTACATCAGCTGGGAGGCAATCCATTATTGGATTGATCGCGATGGCGAAGAGAGCGACGCTCAAAACTGAGCCCTGTGGCACCCCATTCTCCTGGCGAAAGGTGTCGGACAGGACAGAACCCACACGTACCCTGAACTGTCGATCCATTAAAAAGGAACGAATAAAAAGAGGGAGGCGACCGCGAAGGCCCCATGTATGCATGGTGCGGAGAATGCCCGCCTTCCAACAGGTGTCGTAAGCCTTCTCCAAATCAAAGAACACAGCCGCGGTCGGGCGCTTCCGCAAGAAGTTGTTCATAATGAAGGTCGATAAGGTAACCAGATGGTCAACAGCAGAGCGGCGCCTACGAAATCCACATTGTACATTGGTAAGTAGGCGTCGAGACTCGAGCAGCCAAACCAATCGAGAGTTAACCATGCGCTCCATCACTTTACAGACACAGCTGATAAGCGAGATAGGTCGATAACTGGAAGGCAAGTGCTTGTCCTTCCCCGGCTTAGGAATGGGGACAACAATAGACTCGCGCCAGCATGCGGGAACATGTCCCTCAATCCAGATGCGATTGTATGTACGAAGAAGAAAACCTTTACCCGCAGGAGAAAGGTTCTTCAGCATCTGAATATGAATAGAATCTGGCCCTGGAGCAGAGGACCGCGATCGGCCAAGTGCGTTTTCGAGTTCCCGCATGGTGAATGGGGCATTATAACTTTCACAATTCGAGGAGCGGAAGTTAGGTGGCCTAGCCTCCTCTGCCTGTTTGCGGGGGAGGAAGGCAGGGTGGTAATGAGCGGAGCTCGAAACCTCTGCGAAAAAGCGGCCGAAGGCATTGGAGACAGCCTCAGGGGCTACAAGGACGTCATTCGCGACCTTCAAGCCAGAAACTGGTGAGTGGACCTTAGTGCCAGATAGCCGGCGCAGGCTACCCCAGACAACAGAAGAAGGAGTAAAACTGTTGAAGGTGCTTGTGAAAGCAGCCCAGCTGGCTTTCTTGCTTTCTTTGATAATACGACGACACTGAGCACGTAATCGTTTATAATTGATACAATTCGCCACTGTAGGGTGGCGTTTAAACGTGCGTAAAGCACGTCGACGAGCACGTAAAGCGTCTCTACATGCTGCGGTCCACCAGGGGACCGGTACGCGACGTGGAGAAGGAGGGTGAGGGATGGAATATTCAGCAGCAGCGAGAATGACTTCCGTGAGGTGTGCGACCTGACGATCGCAGCTCGTAAATGTTTGATCCTGAAAGGTCGCCCTGTAAGAGAAGAGCCCCCAGTCTGCCTTGGAGATGGTCCAATTAGAGAAGCACGGAGAGGGGGTATGCTGCAGGAGATGGATAACACACGGGAAGTGGTCGCTCGAATATGTATCAGAAAGTGCATACCACTCAAACCGGCGTGCAAGTTGGGGAGTACATATAGAGAGGTCTAAATGGGAATAGGTGTGAGATGTGTCTGAAAGAAAAGTAGGGGCGCCAGTATTGAGGCAGACAAGATCGAGCTGGTTGAAAAGGTCTGCTAACAAGGAGCCCCTCGGGCAGGATGCTGGAGAGCCCCAAAGGGGATGGTGGGCATTGAAGTCTCCAGTTAACAAAAATGGTGCAGGTAGCTGAGCAATAAGTTGCATCACGTCTGCCCTGGTAACGGCAGATGACGATGGAGTGTAAACGGTACAAAAGGAAAACGTAAAAGTGGGGAGAGTAATGCGGATGGCAACTGCCTGCAGGCCGGTGTGCAACGTGATGGGATCGTAGTAAATATCATCCCGGACCAGCAACATAACCCCTCCATGAGCTGGGATACCTACCACAGGGGGTAGGTCAAAACGCACAGAGGTGTAGTGTGCCAAGGCAATTTGATCGCATGGGCGTAGCTTCGTTTCCTGGAGGGCTACGACAAGCGGACGGTGCAAGCGGAGCAGCAACTTCAAGTCCTCTCGGTTGGAGCGAATGCTGCGAATATTCCAGTGAATAAGTGCCATCGTAAGAAAAGGAAGATGAGAGAAGTGGTCACCTCGACGGCCGCTTAGGGCCTGGCTTCGAGCGAGCACTGCCGCCGCTATCAGTAGGCGGACAGTCATCGTCCATTGGGTCTATAGGGTCATCGGCCATCTCGGGAGGATGGCCGGGAGGGGGAGCTTCCTCCGCCAGTGAACGGCCAGATGTACGGCGACCAGCGGTGCGGCCAGGCGAAACGGATGACGGCCTGGGGCGGCAACCGCTGGGTGGCGCAGGAGAAGAAATGCGCCGTGGCGGAGAAGGAGAACTGTGCTTCCTATGCGCCTTTTTGGAAGGACGTTTGGTGGAAGTACCGGTCGAAGGCTGGGAGGTCGAGGTACGGAGGAAGTCTGCACGGGATGGTTCCTTCTTGAAGGCCCGTGCATCTGACTTCGATGCCTTCGTCTTAGCAGAAGCTGAGGAAGGTGCTCGTGTCTGTGGGGTGATGGGAGGAAGAGGAGACGTCGACCGCGCGATCTTAGCACTGGCCGAACGGACGACCGTGGTGCTGAAGGTCAGATCGCATGTCTGGGTTGCTACCTCCCGGGTAGTCCGAGGAGAGGCGAGGACAGTACTGTATTTCCCCGCTGGGAGCAGCGTGGGCTTCCTACTAGCCAATAGCTTGCGAGCAGCCGAGGTGGACACTTTCTCTTTGACCCGAATTTCTTGGATACAGCGTTCTTCCTTATATACAGGACAGTCGCGGGAGGAGGCGGCATGGTCACCTTGACAGTTCACACAACGAGGAGACGGAGGTGGACAGTCACCCTCATGGGCATCCCTGCCACAAGTGACATTTAGCCGCATTGGAACAAGACTGTCGAGTGTGATTGAAACGCTGACACTGGTAGCAGCGCGTAGGTGTCGGGACATAGGGGCGAACAGAAATAACCTCGTAGCCCGCCTTGATGCGCGATGGCAGCTTAACACTATCGAAGGTCAAGAAAATTGTCCGGGTCGGTACAAGGTCATTGTTGACCTTTTTCATGACCCTATGGACAGCCGTCACGTCCTGCTCAGCGAGGAATGATTGAAGCTCCTCGTCAGTCAATCCGTCGAGGGAGCTAGTATAGACTACACCTCGAGACGAATTCAAAGTTCGGTGGGCCTCCACCCGGACAGGGAACGTGTACAGGAGGGTGGCCCGAAGCAGTTTTTGTGCCTGAAAGGCACTCTCAGTTTCTAGTAATAAGGTGCCGTTACGCAACCTGGTACAAGATTTGACAGATCCGGCTATGGCATCTACGCCCTTCTGAATAACGAAAGGGTTGACAGAGGAAAAATCCTTTCCGTCCTCAGATCGAGAAACTACGAGGAACTGTGGGGCAGGCGGTAGTACTTTTGTCACTGTTGGCTGGTCACGTTTCCGTTTTTGGGTCGAAGTCGAAAGAGATGGAGTAGAATCCATTGCTGAGGAATCCCCCATGATTGCCAGCGTCTCCGATGGCGCGCTCCTTCCTTGTGGGGACCCTCTCAGAGGGCACTCCCGCCTTAGGTGAATGTTTACACCTCAGGTCACACCTCCCGAGAAACAGACGGAGGGACCAATCGGCATGGTCAGAAGGTATCAGCTCAGGCAATCACCCCTCCCCGGGCCTGGCCTTTACCAGGGGGTACGCGCGTGCCTTACATGTCTACCCAGGGCGGGGACTTACGCGTTACCCCGTCACCGGCTACGCGTGCGAACGCGTGGGTCGGCCTTCAGGCACGCACAGGGAGGAAGGAAGAAGAGGAAGAAGAAGAGAGAGAGGGAGAAAGAGGACAGACTGTCTCAAACGCCGAGGCGGAGACCAGAGAAGGCAAGGAGAAGAAGGCAATGAGAAAGCAAGGGGAAGAAGGCAATAAGAAGTCAAGGAGAAGAAGGCAATAAGAAGGCAAGGAGAAGAAGGCAATAAGAAGGCAAGGAGAAGAAGGCAATGAGAAGGCAAGGAGAAGAAGGCAATGAGAAGGCAAGGAGAAAAAGGCAATGAGAAGGCAAGGAGAAGTCAAGGGAAAGAGTAAGGAAGACAGTGAGGTGGAGAAGAGCAAAGAAAGGAACCAACAAAAGGAAGGAAGAAACGAGAAGTGAAAAACCAAAAAGACTACGATGATAGGTCGTGGAACCGTCCGTCTCCGGACGCAGGTGCTAACTACCCCCGTGAGGGGGATGGACTCCTTTTAGTCGCCTCTTACGACAGGCAGGAATACCGCGGGCCTATTCTAATCCCCGGACCCGCAGGGGAAGACAACTGTAGTAAATAACATACCCCGGAAAATGCATCTCCACCTGCAATTCAACTATTCGGGCGAAGACAAAGCCATGCCAAGAGGTTCAGGAGAACGAATCCAAGGACAATTGGTAACTCGTGCACCACGTATGGCATCGTTCCCCAGACGGCCCGCACTTCTGTAGAATTTGGGAAGTGGCAGATCAAACCATAAAATGGGACCCGAAGTTATAGCGCCGAAAAGCGATACACTCCTTTTAGTCACCTCTTACGACAGGCAGGGATACCTGGGGCCTATTCTAACCCCCGGACCCGCAGGGGGAGAGTGTTAATGCTGTAAAGAAATTGTATATTTCGTTGGAAGTTATACATTGCTAATATTAAGAAATATTAATTTCTATATTGTGAAAAAAAATCGACCCTGTAATAGCTGTGGCTTCTGAACTCTAGGTTTAAAAGTCACAGTAGGAGGAGGAGTTACCCAGGTTTCATGGAATTTGTAAGAGCAATGGAAATAAATTGGAAGGGGAGCGCACGGAAGTGGGGATCAGAATACAGAATGGAAGATGATGATATATCCTGAAGAAGACCTATCGGTTTGAGATACGTGGCATCTCAAAGTACATCCTCAATTTAAGTAGCATCTGCGTACGTACTAGTAAGACCGCCTAGAATGTCTGGTGAAAGGATTGACGACTTTTATCGAATACTAGATTCCACACACGCTAAGGTTTACTCTGTTTCTGCAGAGAAAGACTCCGACAAAAATATACTGCAACGCATTTAAAGTTGGCTGACATTTCGTTAGACACTGTTTCGATACTTGACCTATTCAAAACGACACATACCCTGTACTTCCCCTTTTTCTCTCCTTCCTTTCACATTGGTTGGTTGGTTGGTTGGTTGGTTTGGGGAAGGAGACCAGACAGCGTGGTCATCGGTCTCGTCAGATTAGGGAAGGATTGGGAAGGAAGTCGGCCGTGCCCTTTCAGAGGAACCATCCCAGCATTTGCCTGGAGTGATTTAGGGAAATCACGGAAAACCTACATCAGGATGGCCGGACGCGGGATTGAACCGTCGTCCTCCCGACCTTTCACATTGATACAAGAATACTATAGATTCAGTTTTGTGGGGAGATATGCTTTGATGACATCACACGCGTCCGCCCGCACAATGTCGGCCTTCGTCTCTTTACGCCTCGTGACAACGCGGTCACTCGCAGCTCGGCGCTCGGAACAAATGCCGAAAGTTGAGGTAAATAACAGAATGTTAATGAAATAACTTTCCCCTTCCTGTTAGTGACAACTAACTGCCACTGTGAGGCGTACTCATGAAACAATTTTTGTCTCAAATGTTGATACGACCCCACACAGCATAAAATGTGTAAACCGATGAGTAATAAGTACATCTGCGTCCAACTACAGCGCCGGCCGAGGTGGCCGAGCGGTTCTAGGCGCTACAGTCTGTGTTTGCTGACGTTAGGTTAGTTGGGTTTAAGTTGTCCTAAGTTCTAGGGGACTGATGACCTCAGAAGTTAAGTCCCATAGTGCTCAGAGCCATTTGAATTTATTTTTTTTGGAACTACAGCGTAGTATATTTGAAATCGGTTGTATTTTATATCTTTTTTGTAATCTGCGTAATGAAGGTAGTCGTCAGCTGTTACCAAAAGCGAAATTACAAGAAGAGTGAAAGGGATAAACTGGGCTCGATTCCGCTCCTACCAGAGGGTGCACAGGATAAAGAGCTTGCAGACTGAGGAGAGAGCTGAGAGAATCTGAGCAGATAACGAATAGTAACCGCTGATGGCGGCGGATGTAGTGGACAGCCTGGAGAACAGCGTAAAGCTCCGCAGTATAAACCGGACGGGAAGCCCAAAGTGATTTGGGGTGTCGCCAGCAATATAGGCACTCCCTACACCTAACGATCTTTTCGAGCCGTCGGTATAAATAAATGTGGCGTCCGTCATTTGTGCACATAGACCAGCAAATGCCCGACGGTAAACAAGTGTAGGGGTACCAAACTTGGGAAATTGACATAGGTCACGGAGCAAGTACATCCGGGGACGGAGCCAAGGCGGTGCTGTACCCCATGTTGTCAAGAAGGTTTTAGGAAAGCGGAAGGAAAGAGAATGGAGCAGTTGACGGAAGCGGACTCCCGGTGGTAGTAGGGAGGAGGGGCGGCCTGCGTACCCTACATGAAAGGAGGCGTCGAAAAAAATGTCATGGGCTGGATTAGCAGGCATGGAAGACTGATGGCTAGCATAACGACTCAGAAGGACTGCTCGCCGATTGGACAGCGGAGGTTCAGCAGTCTCAGCATAAAGGCTTTCCACAGGGCTAGTGTTAAAAGCTCCAGACACTAAACGTAATCCACGGTGGTGGATACAGTCGAGACGCCGAAGAATAGACGGAACAGCAGAGGAGTAGACTATGCTTCCATAATCCAATTTCGAGCGCACTAAGGCGCGATAGAGGCGGAGAAGGACCACTCGGTCCGCTCCCCAGGAGGTACCATTCAGGACACGGAGGGTGCTAAGGGATCGCAGACAGCGAGCCGAAAGATAGGAAACGTGGGAGGACCAGCACAGTTTTCTGTCAAACATAAGACCCAAGTATTAACCGACGTTTGAAAACGGAAGTTTGACAGGACCCAGATGTAAGGGCGGCGGAAGAAACTCCTTACGTCGCCAAAAATTAACACAAACGGTATTACTGGGAGAAAAACGGAAGCCGGTTTCGATGCTCCTAGAGTGGAGGCGATCGAGACATCCTTGAAGACGTCGTTCAAGAAGGCTGGTCCGTTGAGAGCTGTAGTAGATCGCAAAATCGTCCACAAAGAGGGAGCCCGAGACATCAGGAAGCAGACAATCCATAATTGGATTGATGGCAATGGCAAACAGTACAACACTCAGCACGGAGCCCTGGGGTACCCCGTTTCCTTGGGAGAAAGTACGGGAGAGAGTAGTGTCCACCCGCACCCTAAATGTGCGCTATGCCATAAATTCGCGAAGAAAAAGGGGCAGCCGACCCCGAAAGCCCCAAGAGAACAGTGTGCGGAGGATGCCTGTCCTCCAACAGGTATCGTATGCTCTCTCCAGATCAAAAAATATTGCTACTGTTTGGCGTTTCCGGAGAAAATTGTTCATGATATAAGTGGAGAGAGCAACAAGATGGTCAACTGCAGAACGATGCTTTCGGAATCCGCATTGGGCAGGTGTTAAAAGACTGCGGGATTCCAGCCACCAAGCTAAACGGTAATTCACCATACGCTGCAAAACCTTACATACACTACTCGTGAGAGAAATGGGGCGATAGCTAGAGGGGAGATGTTTGTCCTTTCCAGGTTTCGGAACAGGAACGACGATAGCTTCCCGCCATCGTCTGGGAAAAGTACTGTCGGTCCAAATTCGATTATAAAGGCGAAGGAGGTAACGCAGACTATGGGTTGATAAATGCAGCAACATTTGGACGTGGATACCATCTGGTCCTGGGGCGGAGGAGCGAGAAGAAGAGAGTGCATGTTGAAGTTCCCGCAAGGAGAAAACAGTATTGTAGCTTTCGCTATTTTGAGAGGAGAAAGCAAGAGGTCGCACTTCCACTGCACGTTTCTTCGGGAGAAACGCTGGCGGGTAAGTTGAAGAGCTCGAAATCTCAGCAAAGTGCTGACCCAATGAGTTAGAAATTGCTGACAAAAATGTGGGGACCCCAGTGTTGAGGCAAACTAGATCTGCTTTGTGGAAGACGTCTAGCAATAGTGAGCCACGTGGACAAGGATGTGGAGATCCCCAAAGCGGGTGGTGGGCATTGAAGTCCCCAACCAGCAAATATGGGGGTGGAAGCTGACCAAGGAGATGAAGGAGATCAGCTCGTGCCATTGGTGTGGACGATGGAATGTATACCGTACAAAGGGAGAACGTGTATCCAGAAAGGGAAAGACGGACGGCGACAGCTTGGAAGGAAGTGTTTAAATGGATTGGGTGATAATGGAGAGTTTCATGGAGAAGAATCATGATTCCTCCATGTGCTGGAGTGCCTTCAACAGAGGGGTAGATCGTATCGGACGGACTGAAAATGAGGGAGAACCAAGCGGTCATGGGGACGTAGCTTTGTTTCCTGAAGACAGAAGATGACCGCCGAGTAGGATCGTAAGAGGATAGACAATTCATCCCGATTGGCTCGAATACCGCGGATATTCAAGTGGATAATGGACATAGGGTGAACAGAAAATGGAGGAATGTGACCAAGGTCGCTTTCAACTCAACGACTGCTCTGAGCTTGCGACCGACAGCATGGAATGGCGTTCAGCCGAAGGCAGAAGATCCTGATCCATAGGTTGGTCAGGAGCAGCTCCTGCCACCAGCGATCGGCCGGTTGATCGGCCGCCAGCAGTGCGCCTCGGCGACACAGAAGACGGCCGATGGCGATGTTCGCCAGGTGGTGCTGTAGATGGGACACGCCTTGACGGAGAGGAACTGGGTTTCTTTGTTGCCTTCTTGGAAGTATGATGTTTAGAGGAAGGAGGAACCGATGGATGGGAAGTTGCCGTACGTAAATACTCTTCACGAGTATGCTCTTTTTTCGAAGTCTTGGTGTCCGAATTATGGGCTCGAGATTTAGCAGAACCCGACGAAGGGTGAGCCAGAGAGTGGGCAGGCGAAAGTGGTGAGGTTTTTTTTTTTTTTGTTTGTGGTTTTAGGGCGCAAAACTTCTATGGTCATTAGCGCCCAGCCCGTGACGTAGAAAACAGGAAAAAAACGAAATTTAAAATCAGCAGCAATGGAAACATAGTCAGAAAATTGGAGAAACTAAAGGCAGAAGGAATGCTTAAAAGTCCACTATAGAAAGGGGTTGGTTGTCCACAAAAAAAAAGCTTCAAATGACTGACGTCATTTCACTGTCACTAATAAACTGTAGAACGCGGTCAGCTGAGCGCGTGTCATCTGCTAAAATCGACGATAGATCAGGCGATAGCTGTAGACGGGAGCGTAACGGATTAAAATAGGGGCATTCAATTAAAAGGTGTCTGACCGTCCACAGCTGAGAGCAGTGGGGACAGAGTGGGGGAGGATCACCGCTTAAAAGATGTCGATGACTAAAAAGACAGTGCCCTATCCGGAGTCGAGCTAAAATTACCTCCTCCCGACGACGCGTTCGGGAGGAAGAGGTCCAAGCGCAAGGAACGGCTTTCACTTCCCGCAATTTATTGTGGGGAAGTGTTGACCAATGCGCATGCCATAAACGAGTAACTTGGCGACATAAACCGCTCCGTAGATCGGTAAACGGAAGAGACTGAAGAGCTGGCCGAGGAAGAGAGACTGCAGCCTTGGCCGCTATATCGGCCGCCTCATTTCCACAGATACCAGCGTGTCCCGGGAGCCAGAGGAACGCCACTGAGACGCCCCCCAGGTGGAGCAAGCGCAGACAGTCCTGAATCCGGTGGACCAGAGGGTGCACAGGGTAAAGAGCTTGGAGACTTAGGAGAGAGCTGAGAGAATCTGAGCAGATTATGTACTGTATCCGCTGATGGCGGCGGATGTAGTGGACAGACTGGAGAATAGCGTAAAGCTCCGCAGTATAAACCGAACACTGGTCGGGAAGCCGAAAGTGATTTGGGGTGTCGCCAACAATATAGGCACTCCCTACACCTAACGATGTTTTCGAGCCATCGGTGTAAATAAATGTGGCTTCCGTCATTTGTGCACATAGAGCAGCAAATGCCCGACGGTAAACAAGTGTAGGGGTACCATCCTTGGGAAATTGACATAGGTCTCGGAGCAAGTCGATCCGGGGACGGTGCCAAGGCGGTGCTGTACCCCAAGTTGTCAAGAAGGTTTTAGGAAAGCGGAAGGAAAGAGAATGGAGCAGTTGACGGAAGCGGACTCCCGGGGGTAGTAGGGAGGAGGAGCGGCCTGCATACCCGACATCAAAGGAGGCATCGAAAAAAAGGTTATGGGCTGGATTAGCAGGCATGGAAGACAGATGGCTAGCATAACGACTCAGAAGGACTGCCCGCCGATTGGACAGCGGAGGTTCAGCAGTCTCAACATAAAGGCTTTCCACAGGGCTGGTGTAAAAAGCTCCAGACACTAAACGTAATCCACGGTGGTGGATAGAGTCGAGACGCCGAAGAATAGACGGCCGAGCAGAGGAGTAGACTATGCTTCCATAATCCAATTTCGAGCGCACTAAGGCGCGATAGAGGCGGAGAAGGACCACCCGGTCCGCTCCCCAAGAGGTACCATTCAGGACACGGAGGGTGTTAAGGGAACGCAGACAGAGAGCCGAAAGATAGGAAACGTGGGAGGACCAGCACAGTTTTCTGTCAAACATAAGACCCAAGAATTTAGCGACGTCGGAAAACGGAAGGTTGACAGGACCTAGATGTAAGGAGGGCGGAAGAAACTCCTTACGTCGCCAAAAATTAACACAAACGGTCTTACTGGGTGAGAAACGGAAGCCGGTTTCGATGCTCCACGAGTAGAGGCGATCGAGACATCCTTGAAGACGTCTTTCAAGAAGGCTGGTCCTTTGAGAACTGTAGTAGATCGCAAAATCGTCCACAAAGAGGGAGCCCGAGACATCAGGAAGGAGACAATCCATAATTGGATTAATGGCGATGGCAAACAGTACAACACTCAGGACGGAGCCCTGGGGTACCCCGTTTTCTTGGGAGAAAGTACGGGAGAGAGTAGTGTTCACCCGCACCCTAAATGTGCGCTCTGCCATAAATTCGCGAAGAAAAAGGGGCAGCCGGCCTCGAAAGCCCCAAGAGAACAGTGTGCGGAGGATGCCTGTCCTCCAACAGGTATCGTACGCTCTCTCCAGATCAAAAAATATTGCTACCGTTTGGCGTTTCCGGAGAAAATTGTTCATGATATAAGTGGAGAGAGCAACAAGATGGTCAACAGCAGAACGATGCTTTCGGAATCCGCATTGGGCTGGTGTTAAAAGACTGCGGGACTCCAGCCACCAAGCTAAACGGTAATTCACCATACGCTCCAAAACCTTACAGACACTACTCGTGAGAGAAATGGGGCGATAGCTAGAGGGGAGATGTTTGTCCTTTCCAGGTTTCGGAACGGGAACGACAATAGCTTCCCGCCATCGCCTGGGAAAGGTACTGTCGGTCCAAATTCGATTATAAAGGCGAAGGAGGTGACGCAGGCTATGGGTTGATAAATGCAGCAACATTTGGACATGGATACCATCCGGTCCTGGGGCGGAGGAGCGAGAAGTAGAGAGTGCATGTTGGAGTTCGCGCATGGAGAAAACAGTATTGTAGCTTTCGCGATTTTGAGAGGAGAAAGCAAGATGCCGCACTTCTGCTGCACGTTTCTTCGGGAGAAACGCTGGCGGGTAATTTGAAGAGCTCGAAATCTCAGCAAAGTGCTGACCCAATGAGTTAGAAATTGCGACGGGGTCCACTAATGTATCATGCGCGACAGTGAGCCCAGAGACCGGGGAGAAACTAGGCGCGCCTGAGAACCGTCGAAGCCGACTCCAAACTTCCGAGGAGGGAGTGAAGTTGTTAAATGAGCTAGTAAAGAATTTCCAGCTTGCCTTCTTGCTATCGCGGATGACGCGACGGCATCGCGCACGGAGCTGCTTATATCGGATACAGTTGGCCAAAGTTGGATGGTGACGGAAAATGCGAAGAGCACGTCGCCGCTCACGTATTGCGTCACGGCAGGCCTCGTTCCACCAAGGAACTGGAGGGCGCCGGGGCAATTCGGAGGTGCGTGGTATTGAACGTTCCGCAGCTGTGAGAATAACGTCGGTAAAATGTGTGACCTCATCGTCGACGCTGGGAAAGCGACGGTCATCGAATGTCGCTAGAGACGAAAAAAGTGTCCAATCGGCTTGGGCAAACTTCCAGCGTCGCGAGCGCATATATGGCAGTTGAGGCTGCAGTCGAAGAACACATGGAAAGTGGTCACTCGAGTGTGTATCATCAAGGGCGAACCATTCGAAGCGCCGAGCTAGCGGAACAGTACCGACCGCAAGGTCCAAATGGGATAAATTTGCCGTGGAGGCAGACAAAAATGTAGGGACCCCAGTGTTGAGGCAGACTAGATCCGCTTGGTGGAAGACGTCTAGCAATAGTGAGCCACGTGGACAAGGATGTGGAGATCCCCAAAGCGGGTGGTGGGCATTGAAGTCCCCAACCAGCAAATAGGGGGGTGGAAGCTGATCAAGAAGATGAAGGAGATCAGCTCGTGCCAGTGGTGTAGACGACGGAATGTATACCGTACATAGAGAGAACGTGTATCCAGAAAGGGAAAGACGGACGGCGACAGCTTGGAAGGAAGTGTTTAAGGGGATTGGGTGATAATGGAGAGTATCATGGAGCAGAATCATGAGTCCTCCATGGGCTGGAGTGCCTTCAACTGAGGGGAGGTCATATCGGACGGACTGAAAATGAGGGAGAACAAAGCGGTCATGGGGACGCAGCTTTGTTTCCTGAAGACAGAAGATGACCGGCGAGTAGGATCGTAAGAGGATCGACAATTCCTCCCGATTGGCGCGAATGCCGCGGATATTCCAGTGGATAATGGACATAGGGTGAACAGAAAATGGAGGAACGGCACCAAGGGTGCTGTCAACTCAACGACTGCTCAGAGCTTGCGACCGACAGCATGGAATGGCATTCAGTCGAAGGCAGAAGATCCTGATCCATAGGTTGGTCAGGAGCAGCTCCTGCCACCAA
This sequence comes from Schistocerca americana, assembly GCF_021461395.2. Taxonomy (NCBI): domain Eukaryota; kingdom Metazoa; phylum Arthropoda; class Insecta; order Orthoptera; family Acrididae; genus Schistocerca; species Schistocerca americana. The sequence goes on along the minus strand of NC_060123.1, from coordinate 623,518,771 downwards.
CGATCGGCCAGTTGACCGGCCACCAACAGAAGATGGCCGAGGGCGATTTCCGCCAGGTGGTGCTGTAGGTGGGACACGCCTTGGCGGAGAAGGAGAGGAACTGTGTTTCTTCGTAGCCTTCTTGGAGGTATGTTTAGATGAAGGAGGAACCGATGGTTGTGAAGTTGCAGTACGTAAAAACTCTTCACGAGAATGCTCTTTTTTTGTAGACTTGGCGTCTGACTTTTGGGCTCGAGATTTAGCAGAACCCGACGAAGGGTGAGCCATAGAGTGGGCAGGCGAAAGAGGTGAGGTCGCAAGTCTGCGTGGCCGCCTCCTTTGTTGGCCGAGAAGAAGCAAGGACAGCGCTGTATTTTCCTTTCTGAGGCACGGTGGGCTGTCGACTGGCGAGTAACTTTCGAGCACCAAAGGTCGACACCTTTTCCTTCACTCTTATTTCCTGGATCAGCTTTTCGTCCTTAAAAACAGGGCAATCTCGAGAGGAAGCAGCGTGGTCACCCATACAGTTGATGCAGCGAGGGGATGGAGGTGGACAAGCACCCTCATGGGCATCCCTGCCACACGTAACACATTTGGCCGGATTGGAACAGGACTGGCTGGTGTGATTAAACCGCTGACATCGATAGCAACGCGTAGGGTTTGGGACATAAGGGCGAACGGAAATTATCTCATAGCCTGCTTTGATTTTTGATGGGAGTTGAACTTTGTCAAAAGTCAAGAAGACAGTGCGGGTTGGAATGATGTTCGAGTCAACCCTTTTCATAACCCGATGAACAGCGGTGACGCCCTGGTCAGACAGGTAGTGCTGAATTTCTTCGTCAGACAATCCATCGAGGGAGCGTGTATAAACGACTCCACGCGAGGAATTTAAGGTACGGTGCGGTTCCACCCGGACAGGGAAGGTGTGGAGCAGAGAAGTACGCAGCAATTTTTGAGCCTGGAGGGCACTGTGTGTTTCTAACAACAGGGTACAATACCGTAATCTGGAACAAGACTTTACAGGACCCGCAATTGCGTCGACACCTTTCTGAATAATGAAAGGGTTGACCGTGGAAAAGTCGTGACCTTCGTCAGACCGAGAAACAACAAGGAACTGTGGCAACGATGGAAGAACCGTCTGTGGCTGAGACTCAGTGAACTTACGTTTGTGAGCAGACATAGTGGAAGGTGAGGAAACCATTGCGGAAGAATCCCCCATGATTACCGGCGTCTCCGATGGCGCGCTCCTCCCTTGTGGGGGCCCTCACCGAGGGCACACCCGCCTTAGGTGATTGTTCACACCTCAGGTCACACCTCCCGACATACGGACGGAGGGACCAATCGGCACTTTCGGAAGGTATCAGCTCGGGTAATCACCCCTCCCTGGGCCTGGCCTTTACCAGGGGGTACGTACGTGTCCTACCTGTCTACCCGGGGCGGGGAATTACGCGTTACCCCGTCACCGGCTACGCATGGAAGTGCGTGGGTCGGCCTTCAGACACGCACAGGGAGGAAGAAAGAGAAAGGGAAAGGAAAGAAGAGGGGGTCTCAAACGCCGCAGCGGAGAAAAGGGTAAAGAGAAGAGGTAAGGAAAGGAGATGGACAAAGGAAGGAAGAAGACATACAAGCAAGGAAGAAGAAGAATGCGGTACATTTACAAGCGTCCGTCTCCGGACGTAGGCGCAAACCATACTCCCAGAGGGGGAGAAAGTGAAGGAAAGAGCAAGAGGTGATGGGGGGGGGGGGGGTGAAGACAGGGGATGGGGAAGGATGCGGAAAGGGAAGGTATGCAGCCCGGAAAGGAAGGAAGGCCACATTAGCTCGGGGCCCCATGCTCGCTACGCACGTATCCACAAAAGAGTTGTGGATCCCCTGGGGGGAAGTGGTGAGGTTGAACGGGCGATCTTTGCGCTGGCCGATCTGACGACCGTGGTACTAAAGGTGAGGTCGCAAGTCTGCGTGGCCGCCTCCTTTGTTGGACAAGGAGAAGCAAGGACAGTGCTGTATTTTCCTGTCTGAGGCACGGTGGGCTGTCGACTGGCGAATAATGTTCGAGCAGCAAAGGTCGACACCTTTTCCTTTACTCTAATTTCCTGGATGACCTTTTCGTCCTTAAAAACGGGACAATCTCGAGAGGAAGCAGCGTGGTCACCCATGCAGTTGATGCAGCGAGGGGATGGAGGTGGACAAGCACCCTCATGGGCATCCTTGCCACACGTAACACATTTGGCCGGATTGGATCAGGACTGGCTGGTGTGATTGAACCGCTGACACCGATAGCAACGCGTAGGGTTTGGGACGTAAGGGCGAACGGAAATTATCTCATAGCCTGCTTTGATTTTCGATGGGAGTTGAACTTTGTCAAATGTCAAGAAGACAGTGCGGGTTGGAATGATGTTCGTGTCAACCCTTTTCATAACCCTACGAACAGCCGTTACGCCCTGGTCAGACAGGTAGTGCTGAATTTCTTCGTCAGACAATCCATCGAGGGAGCGTGTATAAACGACTCCACGCGAGGAATTTACTACACACCTTCCCTGTCCGGGTGGAACCGCACCGTACTTTAGTGAGGTACGCAGCAATTTTTGTGCCTGGAGGGCACTGTGTGTTTCCAACAACAGGGTGCCATTCCGTAATCTGGAACAAGACTTTACAGGACCTGCAATTGCGTCGACACCTTTCTGAATAATGAAAGGGTTTACCGTGGAGAACTCGTGACCTTCGTCAGACCGAGAAACAAGGAACTGTGGCAACGATGGAAGAACCGTCTGTGGCTGAGCCTCAGTGAACTTACGTTTGTGAGCAGACATAGTGGAAGGTGAGGAAACCATTGCAGAAGAATCTCCCATGATTACCGGCGTCTCCGATGGCGCGCTCCGCCCTCTCTGAGGGCACTCCCGCCTTAGGTGATTGTTCACACCTCAGGTCACACCTCCCGACAAACGGACGGAGGGACCAATCGGCACTTTCGGAAGGTATCAGCTCGGGTAATCACCCCTCCCTGGGCCTGGCCGTTACCAGGGGGGTACGTACGTGTCCTACCTGTCTACCCGGGGCGGGGAATTACGCGTTACCCCATCACCGGCTACGCATGTAAGTGCGTGGGTCGGCCTTCAGACACGCACAGGGAGGAAGAAGGAGAAAGGGAAAGGAAAGAAGAGAGGTCTCAAACGCCGCAGCGGAGAAAAGGGTAAAGAGAAGAGGTAAGGAAAAGAGAAGGACAAAGGAAGGATGAAGACATACAAGCAAGGAAGCGGTACATTTACAAGCGTCCGTCTCCGGACGTAGGCACAAACCATACTCCCAGAGGGGGAGAAAGGGAAGGAAAGAGCCAGAGGAGAGGGGGGGGGAGGGGGGGGCGCGAAGATGGGGGACGGGGAAAGATGCGGAAAAGGAAGGTATGCAGCCTGGAAAAGAAGGAGGGCCACATTAGCTCGGGGGTCCCGCGCTCGCTACGCACGTGTCCACAAAAGAGTTGTGGACCCCCTGGGGTTCAGGTTATGACTGTTCGATATGCCTGCCATAATTGGCGATTATGTATCGTAGACGAATAGCGGAGTTCTGCATGAGCCGCTGAAGTGTCTGAACATCGATGTTATCAATGAGGACCTGAAGGGATGTTTTCAACTTAAATATCACTACTAAGTTATTGCCGCACACCTTGTCTTCAATACAGCCGCATAAAGGAAATCGTATGTGTTTAAGAACCGTGGTCTAGGGGTTCAGTCCGCTTTCGGCTGCGGTGGGGCGAGGACGTCCGCTGGGCCCCGCCGTGCGCGACCGTGAGCGCTTGCTTGTGTTTACCTTCTCGCGGCGCGAGTTGGAACAAATACAAGTTCAGTGCGACTATGGCACACACATGGCGCCACGATACGATCAAAATTACTTTCCAACCAGATCACGCGCGTCCTCGAGCTTATGAAATAGAACAGTTCATACGCGACGATCTACGTTTAGATCCGGCGACTGTCGTCGGAATACATTTTTCTGTAACGGCGAGCGTGGTTTATGTTAAAATGACCAGTGCAGTTGTCTGCGCGACAATGGTTTCTAAATACTCGAACTCTCTCCGATTCAAACATTCTGACGGGCATATCGGTGCAGTGACGGTGGATCATGCAGGCATGGGCCTAAGGACTGTGAGGGTTTTTGAGCTCCCCTTCGAGGTCCCAGAGGAAGTTGTCAAGGACGCCTTCTGACCATATGGCAATGTTATCAGCCACGTTGCAGGAAAGTGGCAAACTTTCTCGACGTATAAGGTCTACAATGGTGTGCGCCAAATTAAACTTGAGCTCAAGAAACATGTGCCGTCCTATTTGAACATCGGTGGCTGTCGTGCAATCATCATGTACGACGGTCAACCGCGTACCTGTTCCGGATGTGGGCAGGAAGGCCATGTTCTATCGAGCTGCTTACAACGTAGAATTACGCAGATACCAGTGGGAGACCGTTTCCCCGACGGGGACGACAATACTGCCCCTCACGTACGCTCAGACGACGATGCGCACCATAGTTGAGAACGAAATGGGCGATCAGACACATCCATCAAACCAGAAGCACCAAGGGAGGAAGAGGAAGGACCCTCGGTGCCAACCCATATGTCGCCCCCTCCACAGCAACAACAGCAGCAACAGTCCCACGGACTCCAGACGCAACGTAACATTCAGAACGCGATGGACGTGGACGCGAACATTGTGGGAGGCAATCCAGCGTCGTATCACCTTCCGCTAGGAAAGCCGCAGTCGGGACATTCGGATACGGATGTCCACGTTCGAAAGCAACGTTCGCCTCGACGACACAAGCGATGTCGGCGGACCCCTTCTGACGATTGCCTCCTACACACGGCCGGTCAAGAAGGTGTCAGATCCTCAGTCAGATCCTCAGTCAGATCCTCAGTCAGATCCTCAGTCAGATCCTCAGTCAGATCCTCAGTCAGATCCTCAGCATGGATGCTGCGCCTGCTGAGGATCTGACTAAGTGGTGTAGACAGTTCATGTGCCCATACTACGAGTGCCCAGTTACTTCTTGCACCACAAACGCGGCAGGTCGCGTCGATGGATGGCGCTCCGTCTACTTCTACCAAAGACGACGTACGTGAGAGATTTATGTGCCGATCAGCTACACAGCATCGTGTTGTACCCACCGTGGTCGGACGATGTTGAGGAACTTCTTGAAGAGGGCACGGGTGACAGGGGAGGGGGCGGCATTGGGGATCCCACTCCTAGCGTGAAAGACTCATAATTTGTAGCGGGTTTGGTGGGTCCGGCATCTCTTGCGGTTAGCTTTGATTGCCATGGTGTCTACCCTAGGTGAAAAGGCTAGGCATCACACCTTTCGCCTTGCCACAATCAATATCAACGCGATAAGGGCACCACACAAACTGACAATGCTACAACGCATGCTTGATGCGGCGGACATCGACGTGGCCCTCTTACAGGAAGTATGTGTCGCTAGTTTCCCTGACTTCTACGGATATACCGCCCACATCTCCCACGCCTCTTCTACCGATTGTGGTGTGGCTGTTCTGCTACGGGACGGTTTGGCGGCTACGGACGTACTGTACTTACCGAGTGCAAGAGCCATGGCAGTAACTGTCAACGGTGTAAGACTTATCAATGTATATGCCCCTTCAGGATCAGGGAGACGGAGAGATCGGGCCCGCTTTTTTTTCGGAAGATATTACGCGTCTATTTATGGGCCGCATAGACGATATGGTGATCGGAGGAGATTTTAACTGTACATTATCTCCATCTGATCAGCAGCCACATCACGTCCAATGTGCGGAATTGGAAATGCTAGTGCGTGACCTCCACCTTATTGACACGTGGCACCACATCCACGGTCCAGCTCCTGGTTACACCCATTATACAAGTCATTCATCAAGTCGGTTGGACAGTATTTACGTCACAAGCACCCTTTCGACGGCGACGAGAGGAGCAGGGCTCTGGCCCACTGCATTCACCGACCACACAGCCTATATTTGCACCATTGCCCTCCAACCTGCACGTGTGTGGCGCAGTAGGCCCCCCCGGAAACTAAACGTCGCTTATCTGGATGAACCGGCATGTAAAGGTGCTGTCGAAGAGTCGTGGAACGCGTCCTTACAGCGTCGTGGTCGTTACCGATCGACCCTCAGTTGGTGGATTGAGTGTGTGAAGCCTGTTCTTAGGCGCACCTTCATGGCTTACGGCCGGGAAGCAGCGGCATGGAGGAGGAGCACGGAAGACTTATTACACCGTCCTACGGTAATGTCTTGCTATGGAGCCCTCACCTGACAGGCAGATCACAATCAATCGCGCGAAAGCGCAGCTCGTCTCCTTAGCACGCCATCATTTACAAGGCGCTGTTATACGGTCGCGTGCTCCAGACATGATACAATCAGAAAGGCCATCTATGCACCACGTGCTCATAGAACGCAAGAGGCGCCGTAGGGCACTGGTAACCGACATGATAACCGACGACGGTCGACACGTGGCAGAACAAGCAGATATAGCAGAAGCCTTCTATGGGCATTACACTCAACTTTATTCAGCAGTGCTCCCTGATATGGCGACGGTAGACACCGTTTCAGCACATGTCCACGGTACAGTTCCACCAGACATGGTACCGACTTTACTGGGAGAAGTGACAGAAGAGGAAGTGCTCGACGCCATTGGTAAAGGTGCTCCCCATAAATCACCAGGAATCGATGGGTTACCATTAGAGTTCTATCGAGCCTTTAAACAACTGTTGCTACCGTGTTTCATTGGAATTTGCCAGGAATTGATGTCCCCGGGTATAACATTGCCTGCACCATTCTTGGAAGGTTTAATTGTCCCCATCCATAAGCCGAAGGGACGGAATCATGTCCGCGACTATCGTCCCTTAACGTTATTGAACAGCGACTTCAGGATCTTTTCGAGACTGCTATCAGAACGTATTCGCGGCACACTATTGCACGTCTTGTCCGGCGATCAGACGTCCTTGGGGAGACCCAACAACATCGGAACTGCGTGATGTCGTTACAGGGATCTCATCTCCCTTGCACGGGTGAGACGTTTGCCAGCAGCCCTTGAGTCTATCGACTTTAGCCAGGCTTTTGACCGTGTGGGCCACACTTTCCTCACGGCCGTTCTACGGCGCATGGAATACCCCGACCCCTTTATCACAGTGTTGACACGCCTACTGCATGGTGCAACTTCTCGAGTTCTTGTTAATGGAAGACTGACGGCACCCATGCCGATCCGCCGATCAGTACGACAGGGATGTCCATTATCAACATTGTTATTTGCATTGGCCTTAGAACCTTTGTTGTGTGGTCTCCGAGACAGGCTCACTGGGATACAGTTCGGCGGCTCCATCTATCGTTGTACCGCATATGCGGATGATTTGATGGTCGTCATACGTGGAGCTGACGACATGGCCGCGAGTTTGGACTGGATTGCAACCTACGGTACAGCTTCTGGTACCCAAATCAACGTTGACGAGTCCGTCGCCTTGAGCATCGGGATTGGGCTACCGCAGGAACACATTGCCCCCTTACGCTTTAGTGATACTGTACGCTGCTTGGGCTTAGATTTCATGAACGACATGCGACGCGCGACGACGCTCAATGATCGACGCCTTCTTAACCAAATTAGGGCCGGAATTGCAAATCAGCGCTTGCGAGCCCTCAACATCGTTCAGCGGGCGTATTATGCCAATGTATACCTTGCGTCCCGCATACCGCATGTCGCCGGAGTTAGGGGACCTATAAACAACGGCAATTAGAAGTTTAGTTTCACTAAATTCAACTAATGCTGCACAACTTTCAAATGTCTGTTCAGTGCAGTGTCGTGATACGGCTATGGACTCAAATGAAACACTGTTTTTTTTACGTACAGAGCCACTCCCCCACCCAGCAAGGAACTCCTTGAGAAACAGCTAGCTAATCTGTAGCCTGGAAAAGGAAGCCTCCGAATTATCAAATTATTTAAGTGGTGCTCTGATATACCAATAATTTCAGAGTTAATATCTATTAGCAGTTCACTAACTTCATCTCTAATACCTCTTACATTTTGATGAAATATGCTAATTCCTTCTCTACTTGGAAACATTACATCCTCTGGAGGTGAGCCCTTAGTTAGAGGCACTTCCTTTAAGCAATGGGACACAGCATCTCAGAGGTAGCGATAAAGTGGAGTGTTTCCCACACAACCCTTTTAAAAGCATACCATAAGTATCAGGAATCCAGTAAGACATAAAATCTCAGAGATTGCTGTACCTGGGAAAAGATCGTGCAAGAATGGGACCAATGATGGCTGAAGAAATTTGACATGGGACCACTGATATCTAGATTTGACTCTGATGGATGACATGCATAAGCATCCTGTCAGATCACTTTCATCCGTTCATGTCCCTTGTGCACTCTGACAGACTTCCGTGTCACACAGTCCTGCTGGAATTTCTGAAAAGTGATTCTAGAGCCACTCTGTGACAATTCTACGAGTTTAAACATGTCCACTGGCCACCATACTCCCCAGACATGAAATTTATTGAGCATATCTGGCATACCTTGCAATGTGCTGTTCAGAAGAAATCTGCACCCTCCTCTTACCCTTATGGATTTATGAACAGCCCTCCTGGAATCATGGTGTCAGGTCCCTCCAGCACTATGTCAGACTTTAGTAGAGTCATGTGGCATCACTTCTGTGTGGTCCCAGTGGCCCTACAAGATATCAGGTAGTTGTACAAGTTTGTTTGGCTCTTTAGTGTAGTTACATAGCGTTTCTCATTCGATTTTGAAGGGGAAAAAACATGCAGATAAAACATATGATTGTTGTACACATGGTACTGTAGCAGCTTTGTTACGAATTATGGGAAAGTAAATGGTATATTAAGAAACTGTCGTTGTGAAATTACACTATTTGTCAAACACGTGCACTTGATTTTCACCGTGAGATTTGTAAAAGTTTGATAATGAGTAGCTCAGTGTTAGACACATCATGGACCATACATTATTGCAAGAGAAAAACAGTACCATTTGGAAACACTTTCTGAAATTTAGCTGATACTGATGTGTCTCCATTCACAAGCACGGCAGGATATACAAAAATGAATTACTAGCAGTAATTTCTGTCAGTCAGCCCTCTTCTTATTTTAATGATCCGTGGGTAGAAAGACGGAGAAAGTACAAATCTTTGTCTCGGTGATATCAGATTATAGTGGGTAATTATCTGTATATTTTATAATGTAAGGTGCAGCCCATTGTAAAAGCAATAAACAGTTATTATTATTACATTAATTAAAGACGAGACTTTGCTGTGGATGGACTGCAATAAAAAGTTCCAACATTCTGCTTAATTCCTTTCTATTTAGAGATGAGAAACAGCAGATCCTGAAAAACTTAATTATGTTTTTATGTGTAAGTTTGACTAATACACAGGATATTACTTTTGGACAGTTTCGTATTTGTAATTCTGGAAAAGTGTGGTGTTAACATTTATGTGCTTTAGATTGACCCTATTTCCACTTTCACATCTGGCTAGATCTTACAAATAGTATTTATTCAAGGAAATTAATGTAACGAAACCAATGCTAAGATGAACTGTGTTTTAGTGGACATTATTCTGGATCATTCGATGACAAAATTATTAAGTTCTACTGTATTTGTCTCCAAGGCACTTTGATTCTGATTTGTCTAATTGAACTGGAAGAAAAATGTATGGATTCAGCCTAGCACCAAACCCTGCAGGACTGGTAAATGAATTACTATTAACTGAAATGTTTGATACTCATGCTGTTCAAACCAGGTTAAAGGATGAGATCTGCGTGTCACTGGAGAAAAAACCTTCGTGGAAACAGAAACACTTTGTGGGCCCATACCCTGCAGCAAGGGATCCTCACTTTTTCACAGCTAAAGGTCAAAGATAACACAGGTGCGTCCAGAAGTGCATCACTGCCATCAGATTAGACACATCTTACATAATGATTTCTTTGTTCTATCAGTTTTTTTTCCACATAGTGACTCATTGAATTCTGAAGCACGTAAGAAATGAGTGGTTATGGAGTCACTCCATGAGTACTGATTGATATTTAGTTCTTCATGTAAGGAAAAAACTCTGCTAAACAGCCCCCAAAAACACTTATTTGTATTGCAAAATGTGTAATAATACATTTCAGTATTGGCTGAAGAACATTGGAGACAAAAATTTCAAATCATAACTTGTTTTCACAAGAGTGTAACAGAAGCAACAAATTTGTCCAAGTTTCAAATTAATTTGAATTTGTACATAGTCGTCGTTTTTAGGGAGAAATTCATACTGAACTCAGTGCCTCCAGTTCACTACACATTTTAGTTTTAGAAACATTTGCCTCTGAAGATGAAGGGAGTTTATTACACTCAGTAAGACATCATCCAGAATGACAATGTTTACCATTTCCAGATGAGTCTTTATAGGAACTAATTTGTACTTCAATGATGTGGGTACTGTAATCAGATCTTCGATCGAGTGTCCACTGATAATTGTTGCAGGCTTGGAATACAGATTGCTGTGCCGTGGATTTTCTGAATAAATTTCGAACCATAATGGAGTCCACAGTCATATGGTGGACTTCACTTCATGCTTTGAATTGGCCACACTTGGCTGACCCACAGCCACAGGCTCCAATTTGAAGATCCACCCCACTGTTAGTCTGTTTCACGGTGGACCGCATCCTACTGGGCTGCCCTAATTTGGCACCCTACAATGAAGCCTTACACTTGTCCACTAGCACCAAAGGTAGTATGCTTACAACACCAAAGCAGCAGATTTGATTTTGCTTTTAAAAAAACCACGTTCAAGGTTACAGTCCCCTCTGTGCCATAGGGCACGAAAGGCTGGTCGGTCACTTGTGGATTTTGAGGTGTGTGCTGTAGCCTGATTCAGTGTGTTGTGTCCACAGCTGCCCCTTCTCAGTGGTATGGCCTCACTCCTGCCCTTTGCGCCTTTGAAATTCTCCTTATTCTTGGACATCTGTTGGTGGTTGACGGATTCATCACCATTGTTCTCTTTCCTGATATTTTATCTTGTGTGCATAGCTAGTTTTCTTGTGGCAATGGAAAGTGTGGCAGCAACTGTCAGATGCAGCATTTATCTGGCATACCTTGTCCCAGGGGTCTACAGCTGCTTTCTGCGCAGATCAACTCTCCCATCACTCTGCCTTTTCTTTCCATTTGCTTCCATATCTTTGCTTTCTTGTTTCTTTGGTACTGTCAGGTCCAAGGGGATTTGTCTTGTGTGTATCAATCTGTGAATAGCCCCAGAGAGAAAGGACACAAAAAATGAAGGAACAGATGACATTATGGTTTAATCCAGTCAATCCCATCCATCCATCCACCCACCAATCCTTTGAAATTGTATCAAGGTCTGACTGAATATTTCTGCAGCTTTATTTGTACTGCACTTGTTTCTAAATAACTGCGCCATCTGTTTCAAGTCTGAATTACTATTAATACTGCCTGAAAGATTGTATATTGATAATGTGAACAGTGAAGACTCAACACTCTTCCCTGCAGTACACCCAAAGTTACTTCTACATCTGTTGATGAGTCTACATCTGAGATAACATGCTGCACCCTTAAGGAATCGTCAGTCCACATCAGCATGAGGACTTCTCCAATTCTGATTCAGGTGAACATCTAAAAGTGCCTGTGCACATAGTCGTTCATTTGAACGTCCACAGAGTTAAGAATTGCAATTGTGAAAACAGTACCACACAGCACATACTGTCAATAATGTCACCTAAATCATCTCTTTAGTCTTCTGCACTTCCGTGAGCTTCCTACTGTATGAAACACCCCACTCCTCTCCCTACCTTCTGCAACTGACCACCTCACACATTTCCACATCTATTTGATGTTTGCCAAATTCTTGTTTATTTCTATATTACAGTAACTGATTTCCCTTCCAGTTTCCAATGTTCTAACCGGCTTTTCCTGTGATAAATCTTGATACTGTTATATATAGTCATATGATGACCTGCAGGAATTCCACCACAGAAGACCATGTTTTGCACAGTTTATACCACTGACACTTCACTTCATACAGCATTTACCCTTGAGCAGGCTCCCCCTTCCCCTACGATTTCCCCCACCCCTTCCCATTCCCCCTACCAATTCCCCCACTTGAAACTAATAGTTTTTTTAAATCTAATGTGCAAGCCATAAACATATTGCGAGTGCACTATTTTGATTTTTGAGAAGATGTTGGTACGTATCTGAAATTTGCTCAATAAATCATGATGCTGTGGAGGGAGTGATATTACAGTCAGATCACAGATTAATTTATAAATATGGCTACATGCTCAAGATTTATTTAAAAAATAAAAAACATAAATGTACGAAAGTTAGTAATTCCTATACACTACCTTTTACACATTACAGTATTAGAAATTTTCTACAGAATAGAAGTATTTGTCAGTGAGAAACCTGGAACAGGAGGAGAGATTGAGGAGAAGCCTTTTCAGTTTGTTTTAAGCTTCTACTTCTCTATCACAGGGTATTTTTGGTTGCAGAATTGTGGTGCCATCTTTGTGTTACAGTCTTAATGTGGAGTAATGAAAATTGTTATAGTATCAGAATCAAAAACGATCTGTTGTCAATAATCCACTGCAGTTTAAAAAGATCAATGATGCAAAGTTAATGAGGGCATAAATATACAGTGAATCTAGTCAGAATGCCCCACTCTTGTGAAATATGGTGCTTAGTGAGCACTATATATTATCCTCGCAGGAAATTTCAGCAGTGAAGACTTTCTTTTTAAAGAGATGTTCCCCCAGAATATTATTCTGTATGACATAATTGAGTGAACGTGTGCAAGAGTGTCAACTTCCTGATTCCCAAAATTAAAAATGATTCTATGTGCGAAGTGTTGCTTATATAAGTTTTTAGAACTTCCAAAATGAGCTTTGCCAGTTTAAATTATCACTGACATGGGCGCTTCAAAATTGCGTAACTGAACATGCTGTGGCTTTTTAAAACTGAGAATGAAAAATCAATCATACTTTAACAATGTTGTTTACCATTTATTCTGTTTTATGTGTGACTGGATTTATTAACGTACTATTGTAATCCATGAAAGGAACTAATTGGGCATGTTGTATATTAAATGGAAGAATGTCTACACATATGACAAACAGCACAGTATCTAATGTAGTGCCTCCGATCTCCACATGGTTCCCCTCTAGTACAATAATCTTCCAAGACTACACTGATGGAGTGTGTGATGGAGAGTTTCCCTTGTTAGTAGATTTAGTGGTAGGACAGTTCAGTGGATAGCCTGACGAAAACCGATCAAAGATCGAGTATGAAAACATTAAATCGTGAAAAAAAAAGAGAAGCAAAATAGAAACAGTGAACAGTCAAACGACAAGAAGGGCAATATAGAGCTGGGTGTAATGGCAATTGTAGTTAAAGAGTTACTGTGTTGGACTGCCATGTGCACCAACTGTGTTCAAACCTCCCTTGTGTAATTTCCCTACCCCCTCCCCCCTCCTCCCCTTCACTGTATTCAAATATGTGCTGGTGGTCTAATGAAGATTTGCAACAGAGTACTTGTGTGGAATCCACTGTTGTTACAGCTATTAGCAGTTGACAGGAAGTGGCTTTCCAATGGGAACTGCAAACATTTGATAACAAGGTAACAAGTCAACTGAATCCTACATGTATGGCGTGTCATACATGGTAGTATGAGATTCTTATCACACTACACACATTCTGTGACTATTGACGCACATAATTTGTATACCTGGTGAGTTAGTGAGATATATGTTCATCACTTCCTTGAGAGTGATGACATTCATTGGACAAGGAGATATGATTGTGAAACTGTCACATAAGGTGCAACAAATGAATGTACAATCAATTACACAGTTTCTCTGTGCTCTGTAAAAATGCATGTTTATAACATTTTTGAAGCTGCTTTCTATTTTTGATCATCAGCCTCTTGAATGTCTTTGTTCTATCATAGTTAACACCTGTCTGTTCGTTGTTTTGGTTTCCGCAAGACGTCTATGTAGTATCTTGCCTGCTCTCACTATTCACCACATTTACTTGTGATGGTAAAATATTCTTACCATATGGCTCATGTTCTGTAATTAGAGAATAGTGTGATAACTGACATTACTACAGGAAGAGAACAAATGTTTCAATGCCTGGACTGACAGTTCATAACGATGTGGAAAAAATAAATGAAATAAGAATAAATGACATAACAGTAAGTTGAACACGGTTCACCAACAGGGCAGTCCATCACTGTACCACTTAACTGTGACACCATTGCTGTTATAGGCTGTTCTTTATTACTTGTTTTATCTGTTAAACTTTTTCTATTTTGCTTTTCTTTCGCCTTCTCCCTGTTTTCATGTTTGATACATGTTCAATTTTTGATGGGCTATCCAGTGAGTGGTGTAATGGCGAGTTTCCCTTGTATGTACAACCTTCTGCATTCTTTAGATTATATATGAGATTGTCCATTGGTTGGGTAAGCTGTAAGTTTCATAAAATCTCTGTGAATCACAATATTCCTCTTGGTAAACAGAGTCAGATGCCTTGGATGAGTTACAGAATATGCCAGCTGGTGCTGACAGTGAGCAACAATAAAATACTCAGTAAATCAGAGGGGATGCTATTCTAGAATACTGCACCTCCCCAAATGTTTCTGAATGGGTGTCAGTTGTAAAACACGTCAGTAGTTAATGGAATCTCTCCTAGCACCTGATTTATGAAGGGGTTTGACAATGGCATACTTCATTCTCTGTGGAAAAATGCAAAGAGTTAGTGATGCATTATTTATTCCAGGTAACACAATGCCTATTATATGAGAACAAGTCTCCAGTGTTACTGTTATCTAAATCTGACAAGAGCCAGAATAACTCTATAACTGGCCGAACTGACAGTGCATTGGCAGCGAGTCGTCAAATTTAAATGTGAGAAAGATGATGTGAGGATTAACAACACAGATGGTGTGGTAAAATAACAAATCCAGCTAGTAATCCACCTGAATTCCAAAGTTGCTACCTCTTGAAGTTTTTGAGACACTGGTACTGATGTCACTACACGTCAGAGTGCATTGAATCATGACTATATTCACCAGCACAGCGATTCAGACAGACAAAGGGCAGTAGTTATGAGTGTTGGCCAGTCGGGTGTGGCTAAGTATTGTGTGTTGCAGGAGTGACCTCAATGCTTGCAGGTTGTAGCAGTACTGTCTAGCTTCTATCATGGAGAGCCATGCATTTTGGTAGGCTATCAAACTCGCAGGGTTGGGATGCCAGATTCTTAAACATTGAAGTTGGTGTGTAGGGCCAGAAACTCCACATCTGGTGTTTGCTTTCCTAAACTGGTGATATAAGAAGTTCTGCTGACAGTGTAGGGGAAGTTGGAATAAGAGGAACAGTCCTGTGCTGTGGTCTCCACACCCTTGTTCAGAATCAACCAGTATGTGTGTTGGCTGCTGAAGGCTTTCATTTACGATATACCCCAGTGCCCATTGCAGAGGTGTTTTAAAATTTAAGGATGCTGGGTAGGGGGGATGACAACACAGGTGGTATCTGTCACTCATCTCCAGCGTTCGCTTGCTTGATGTCGAGGCAAGCATCAGGTGAGATTAGCCCAGGACTGGAGATTGGCATCGCCACCCTTTGAAAAGTTCTTGGCCTCCCAGTGCCACCTCTAACCCCCCCCCCCCCACCCCCCCACCCCCCCACAAAGCCCATAGTTTATGATGCAACATCAAAAGTGTTAGTGGAGTGATTTTGGCAGGGGTAACACAATGCACAGTCTGAAGTGTGGTGCGACACCAATTTGTGCGGGAACAAGAGATTTCCTGTGGATCAAAGACTGGGTCTGGGCGTGCGGGTAGGCTAGGTAAAGTGTCGGCATTTGCATGTCATTCTGAGGGCTCATATTTAACAGCATAACAGTAGGAGCTGAGTGAGAATGTCCAACACCGGAGCCATTGAGTTGTCTACCCGGTATGTCAGGAGCACAGCTGGAGGAGCACAACCAGCACGTCCATCTGCAAGTTAGTAATATAAAATTTCCAATTTTGAGCTAAAATTTGCATAATATATGTGGAGTCTCCTGCCATACACAAGAAGTATTTTGGGACTTCCCTCAAAGAACACAAAGCTAAAGCAGGAGTAGAAGCTTAATGACACCCAGGTAACAAATTGTTCAGTGCCACACAATAACCACTCAAATTGTGTCTTCACACAGAATCTTAATAGTCAATTGAAGCAGAAAAACATGGGAAAGGGAATGAGAGGACAATAACATAGAAGTGAGAGGAAAACACGGAACACCTGCTGAGAGATTATGTACCTTATTAACAGTGTAGTACAGGGTGTTTCAAAAAGAATAACCCAATGCTTGATGGTAATAATTGTGAAGAATGGGATGTGCCAGCATGGAAATGTCTGATTTATTGGATGTGGCTTAAAGTTTCAGAAAACTGTTGTTAGATGCCACTAAGTGCATCTTCCCAGTTTGCAACCAATCAGAGGTAAGATGATTTTTTTTTTCCTTTTTGTTTGTGGTTTTAGGGCGCAAAACTTCTATGGTCATTAGCGCCCACCCCGTGACTTAGGGAACAGTAAAAAACCGAAATTTAAAACCAGCAGCAATGGGAACAAAGTCATAAAACTTGAGAAACTAAAAGCAGAAAGAAGGCTTAAAAATCCACTACAGAAAGGGGTTGGTTGTCCCCAAAAAAGCTTCAAATGACTGACGTCATTTCACTGGCACTAATAAACTGGAGAACGCGGTCGGCTGAGCGCGTGTCATCTGCTAAAATCGACGATAGATCAGGCGATAGCTGTAGACGGGAGCGTAACGGATTAAAATAGGGGCATTCAATTAAAAAGTGTCTGTCCCCACTGCTCTCAGCTGTGGATGGTTAGAGTGGGGGAGGATCACCGCTTAAAAGATGTCGATGGCAGTGCCCTGTCCGGAGTCTAGCTAAAATTACCTCCTCCCGACGACGCGTTCGGGTGGAAGAGGTCCAAACGCAAGGAAGGGCTTTCACTTCCCGCAATTTATTATGGGGAAGTGTTGACCAATGCGCATGCCATAAATGAGCAACTTGGCGACATAAACCGCTCCATAGATCGGTGAAGGGAAGCGACTGAAGAGCTGGCCGAGGAACAGAGACTGCAGCCTTGGCCGCTATATCGGCCGCCTCATTCCCACAGATACCAGCGTGTCCCGGTAGCCAGAGGAACGCCACCGAGACGCCCCCCAGGTGGAGCAAGCGCAGACAGTCCTGAATCCGGTGGACCAGAGGGTGCACAGGGTAAAGAGCTTGGAGACGGAGGAGAGAGCTGAGAGAATCTGAGCAGATAATGTACTATATCCGCTGATGGCGGCGGATGTAGTGGACACCCCGGAGAACAGCGTAAAGCTCCGCAGTATAAACCGAACACTGGTCGGGAAGCCGAAAGTGATTTGGGGTGTCGCCAACAATATAGGCACTCCCTACACCTAACGATGTTTTCGAGCCGTCGGTGTAAATAAATGTGGCGTCCGGCATTTGTGCACATAGGCCAGCAAATGCCCGACGGTAAACGGTGGATAGAGTCGAGACGCCGAAGAATAGACGGCCGAGCAGAGGAGTAGACTATGCTTCCATAATCCAATTTCGAGCGCACTAAGGCGCGATGGAGGCGGAGAAGGACCACTCGGTCCGCTCCCCAGGAGGTACCATTCAGGACACGGAGGGTGTTAAGGGAACGCAGACAGCGAGCCGAAAGATAGGAAACGTGGGAGGACCAGCACAGTTTTCTGTCAAACGTAAGACCCAAGAATTTAGCGACGTCCGAAAACGGAAGTTTGACAGGTCCTAGATCTTACATCTAGGACCTGTCAAACTTCCGTTTTCGGACGTCACTAAATTCTTGGGTGGAAGAAACTCCTTACGTCGCCAAAAATTAACACAAACGGTATTACTGGGAGAGAAACGGAAGCCGGTTTCGATGCTCCAAGAGTAGAGGCGATCAAGACATCCTTGAAGACGTCGTTCAAGAAGGCTGGTCCGTTGAGAGCTGTAGTAGATCGCAAAATCGTCCACAAAGAGGGAGCCCGAGACATCAGGAAGGAGACAATCCATAATTGGATTGATGGCAATGGCAAACAGTACAACACTCAGCACGGAGCCCTGGGGTACCCCGTTTCCTTGGGAGAAAGTACGGGAGAGAGTAGGGTTCACCCGCACCCTAAATGTGCGCTCTGCCATAAATTCGCGACGAAATAGGGGCAGCCGGGCTCGAAAGCCCCAAGAGAACAGTGTGCGGAGGATGCCTGTCCTCCAACAGGTATCGTATGCTCTCTCCAGATCGAAAAATATTGCTACCGTTTGGCGTTTCCGGAGAAAATTGTTCATGATATAAGTGGAGAGAGCAACAAGATGGTCAACTGCAGAACGATGCTTTCGGAATCCGCATTGGGCTGGTGTTAAATGACTGTAAGGTTTTGGAGCGTATGGTGAATTACCGTTTAGCTTGGTGGCTGGAATCCTGCAGACACTACTCGTGAGAGAAATGGGGCGATAGCTAGAGGGGAGATGTTTGTCCTTTCCAGGTTTCGGAACGGGAACGACAATAGCTTCCCGCCATCGTCTGGGAAAGGTACTGTCGGTCCAAATTCGATTATAAAGGCGAAGGAGGTAACGCAGACTATGGGTTGATAAATGCAGCAACATTTGGACATGGATACCATCTGGTCTTGGGGTGGGGGAGCGAGAAGAAGAGAGTGCATGTTGAAGTTCCCGCAAGGAGAAAACAGTATTGTAGCTTTCGCTATTTTGAGAGGAGAAAGCAAGATGTCTCACTTCCGCTGCACGTTTCTTCGGGAGAAACGCTGGCGGGTAATTTTAAGAGCTCGAAATCTCAGCAAAGTGCTGACCCAAAGAGTTAGAAATTGCCTCAACACTGGGGTCCCCACATTTTTGTCAGCAAACTAGATCCGCTTGGTGGAAGACGTCTAGCAATAGTGAGCCACGTGGACAAGGATGTGGAGATCCCCAAAGCGGGTGGTGAGCATTTAAGTCCCCAACCAGCAAATATGGGGGTGAAAGCTGACCAAGGAGATGAAGGAGATCAGCTCGTGCCATTGGTGTGGACGATGGAATGTATACCGTACAAAGAGAGAACGTGTATCCAGAAAGGGAAAGACGGACGGCGACAGCTTGGAAGGAAGTGTTTAAATGGATTGGGTGATAATGGAGAGTATCATGGATAAAAATCATGATTCCTCCATGGGTTGGAGTGCCTTTAACAGAGGGGAGGTCATATCGGACGGACTGAAAAAGGGGGAGAACAAAGCGGTCATGGGGACACAGCTTTGTTTCCTGAAGACAGAAGATGACCGGCGAGTAGGATCGTAAGAGGATAGACAATTCATCCCGATTGGCTCGAATACCGCGGATATTCCAGTGGATAATGGACGTAGGGTGAACAGAAAATGGAGGAATGTGATTAAGGGTGCTGTCAACTCAACGACTGCTCAGAGCTTGCGACCGACAGCATGGAATGGCATTCAGTCGAAGGCAGAAGATCCTGATCCATCGGTTGGTCAGGAGCAGCTCCTGCCACCAGCGATCGGCCGGTTGACCGGCCACCAGCAGTGCGCCTCGGCGGCACGGAAGACAGCCGAGGGCAATTTCCGCCAGGTGGTGCTGTAGATGGGACACGCCTTGGCGGAGAAGGAGAGGAACTGTGTTTCTTCGTAGCCTTCTTGGAAGTATTATGTTTAGAAGAACGAGGAACCGATGGTTGTTTAGTTGCGGTACGTAAAACCTCTTCACGAGTATGCTGTTTTTTCGAAGACTTGGCGTCTGACTTTTGGGCTCGAGATTTAGCAGAACCCGACGAAGGGTGAGCCATAGAGTGGGCAGGCGAAAGTGGTGAGGTTGAACGGGCGATCTTTGCGCTGGCCGATCTGACGACCGTGGTACTAAAGGTGAGGTCGCAAGTCTGCGTGGCCGCCTCCTTTGTTGGACGAGGAGAAGCAAGGACAGTGCTGTATTTTCCTGTCTGAGGCACGGTGGGCTGTCGACTGGCGAATAATGTTCGAGCAGCAAAGGTCGACACCTTTTCCTTCACTCTTATTTCCTGGATGACCTTTTCGTCCTTAAAAACGGGGCAATCTCGAGAGGAAGCAGCGTGGTCACCCATACAGTTGATGCAGCGAGGGGATGGAGGTGGACAAGCACTTTCATGGGCATCCTTGCCACACGTAACACATTTGGCCGGATTGGAACAGGACTGGCTGGTGTGATTGAACCGCTGACATCGATAGCAACGCGTAGGGTTTGGGACGTAAGGGCGAACGGAAATTATCTCATAGCCTGCTTTGATTTTCGATGGGAGTTGAACTTTGTCAAATGTCAAGAAGACAGTGCGGGTTGGAATGATGTTCGTGTCAACCCTTTTCATAACTGTATGAACAGCTGTTACGCCCTGGTCAGACAGGTGGTGCTGAATTTCTTCGTCAGACAATCCATCGAGGGAGCGTGTATAAACGACTCCACGCGAGGAATTTAAGGTACGGTGCGCTTCCACCCGGACAGGGAAGGTGTGGAGCAGAGAAGTACGCAGCAATTTTTGAGCCTGGAGGGCACTGTGTGTTTCTAACAACAGGGTGCCATTCCGTAATCTGGAACAAGACTTTACAGGACCTGCAATTGCGTCGACACCTTTCTGAATAATGAAAGGGTTGACTGTGGAGAAGTCGTGACCTTCGTCAGACCGAGAAACAACAAGGAACTGTGGCAACGATGGAAGAACCGCCTGTGGCTGAGACTCAGTGAACTTACGTTTGTGAGCAGACATAGTGGAAGGTGAGGAAACGATTGCGGAAGAATCCCCCATGATTACCGGCGTCTCCGATGGCGCGCTCCTCCCTTGTGGGGGCCCTCACCGAGGGCACACCCGCCTTAGGTGATTGTTCACACCTCAGGTCACACCTCCCGACAAACGGACGGAGGGACCAATCGGCACTTTCGGAAGGTATCAGCTCGGGTAATCACCCCTCCCTGGGCCTGGCCGTTACCAGGGGGTACGTACGTGTCCTACCTGTCTACCCGGGGCGGGGAATTACGCGTTACCCCGTCACCGGCTACGCATGGAAGTGCGTGGGTCGGCCTTCAGACACGCACAGGGAGGAAAAAAGAGAAAGGGAAAGGGA
The DNA here is from genome assembly GCF_021461395.2 of Schistocerca americana. Classification (NCBI taxonomy): domain Eukaryota; kingdom Metazoa; phylum Arthropoda; class Insecta; order Orthoptera; family Acrididae; genus Schistocerca; species Schistocerca americana. Next base: position 623,497,611 of record NC_060123.1, on the reverse strand, counting down.
AAGGAAAGAAGAGGGGGTCTCAAACGCCGCAGCGGAGAAAAGGGCGAGGAGAAGAGGGAAGGAAAAGGTAAGGACAGAGGAAGGACGACGACTTGCAAGTGTAAAAGCAAGGAATTTGTAACAGTTTCGAGCGTCCGTCTCCGGACGTAGGCACAAACCATACTCCCAGAGGGAGAGAAAGGGAAGGAAAGAGCCAGAGGTGAGGGGGGGGGGGGCGAAGATGGGGGACGGGGAAGGATGCGGAAAGGGAAGGGAAGGTATGCAGCCCGGAAAAGAAGGAGGGCCACATTAGCTCGGGGTCCCGTACTCGCTACGCACGTGTCCACAAAAGAGTTGTGGACCCCCTGGGGGGAGGTAAGATGATATCTGCTGTTCAGAAGGCATTGTGTGTGCTGCAGTTTGCAAAGCGAAGTCAGTGATTTCGTACCATCTTCCTTTTTCATTGGCATCTTGGCACTGATTTGTCTGCAGGCAAAAAGATTTGTCATTGGTATCACATCTTAACGGACAGAATAGGTGTGCATAGGTAAGAGTCCAGGTTGACCGCTCAAATGTTTGCCAGTTCTCTACTTGTACGGCAAGTAGACGTTTGTTAACTCCTCCAATTCTGATGATATGGAAGGAATTCAGCAATGTGTTTAGGCGCTGTTTTAGTTTATAAAACTGTACTGACCACAATTAGTACAAGCTCTTGAGACTGCATTGCTAAAGTCTATCTGTTTCCTTTCATCATCAGTGTTAGATGTCATGGAAAACAATACATTATTTTCAGTTATGAAGCAACATTTCATGTAAGCAGTAAAGTAAACCAACATAATGTGTGCATATGGGAACCCCAGAATCCTAATAAAATTATTGAGCCTGAAAGACTCTCACCTCAAAGGAATGTTTTTAGTGCCATTTCTCATGAAAAAATGGATAGTCCTTTCTTTTTTTTAGGAAAATGCAGTGGCTGGAGTGAGCCATCTTCTAAAGCAGCAGGACTGGTTTTTTCCCACAACATTGTGAGGATTCTGGTGACTTCGTTTTCCAACCGCATTGAGCTCTACTGAGCTCCACCACACTTGTGGGATGACGTCAGTTTCTCAGTGACACTATGCCTCAGTGGCACGAGACCTCAAGACACTGCCCTGCATTCTTGTTCTTTAAGATCACCAGAGATGACCCTGTGCAATTTTTTTCTCATGGAGTTATGAAGAGGAAATTGTGTATCTGCTTTCAGATAAGTTATGGCCATTGTCGTTCTGTCCTTCATTCTTCTATGTTATGAGATAAAGGGAGATGAACACAGTCATGCACAAAGCAGCTCCTTGTGTTGCTGTACCTTACAGTAATCGGCAAGATAACTAAGGGCTCAGTGACAATGAGCACACACTTCAGTGACATCTCTAGGTACAAATGTAAGAATACAGGTCAGCAGATATTACTGAAATTTCTCTAGTGCTGACCTGTGATGCTATAGAAATTACCAGTGGGTTTTCTTAGTTAGCTAGACAACATACATGCAAAAATCGTTAATGGAGTTTACAGTAATTGTACTGACAATACTTAACTTTGATTCTTTGCATGTCGCCAATTGCCTGGTCATTTTGCAGCTTGCAATGCAGTCTACAATACTCTAACAATTATACAATACATAATAATAATTCTTTCTTTCCTTTCAAAATTACAAAACTGACCTGTTTGAGTTCAATTGAGTAATAATATTTTTCCACTAGTGTATTAAATAACAATCATTTTAGTAGGTTAAACTCCATATTTAACAGATTTGTATTATTTAATTTATTATAAATTTTTAATCCATGTCCAATGGTGTATGAATATAATGTTTTAAATTATGAGAGGGAAGTTTGAAGCTGTCTGTGACAAGTGCTGTAATTGTGGTTGGAATGAGAATTGTCAAGTGAGATTTGCTTTTTATAGATCAAAATAAAAATTCCATAGATGTACACAGAAGGAATGGTTAGAATTTTTAATTGTTTAAATAATGGGCACCATAATGTTCTTTTTTGGACTAAACACATGTTTAGTATCGTTCTATTCTGAACTGTAGACTATAACTCGATACGTAATAATTATCTGGGGAAATTCTATGAACAGCCCTTAGTTAAAGTAGATATGAACACCAGGATGATAGTCTACCACAAGGGTGGAACCAGATGAGACATTCATCACATAAGCTAGGCTGTTTAGTGTGTTTGCTAAGAAGTCTACATGTGCCTTCTAACGGAAATTTTTTGTCAAGATTTAGGCACAGAAATTTTACGTAACTTGCTTCAGTCATTTCCTGACTGCTGTACACTATTAGTGCAGTTCAGTTCAAAAACATCAACATCTCCCATAAAAATAGTGTTTGTGACATTGAGTTTTAATCCATTTTGCTGAAACCATAATTCTAGGATTACCATTAAATTTTCCACAATATCATGAATTGGTGTTAATTGAAAATGATGATTTAGAACAAACGTGTCATCTGTGAATAAAATGGAATGAACTTCGATGTTTACAGGTAGCACAGAAAAAGGTAAGGCCCTAAAATTGAGTCCAGTTGGATCCCTGTACAAATCTCCCATTCCAAGAATTCCAGCACCAGGCAGTGATAAACGTAGCATCCTGAGTTACCAGGGACACTCCCGCCTTTTAACTGCAGTGATGAGGTATGAGATCTGATAATGAAAGAACTTATTACAACCACAATTGTTTTCTTTTATAACAAACAGAACAGGTAGGGTATGAATTTATTTGTAAATTAATAGAATAGAATATTTTTATTCGCCGTTCAGTATTTTTCATACAATTGGCTTCATCCAAGTTTACAATGGAGTACAGTTAAGGACAATAAACACTTACATACACAGAATTATTTAGCTTATTTAAGAATTGAAAATATTTCTTTACTGCTGATTAAAAGCTAATTTCATAATGAGTATTTCCTAGGAATTCTTCAATTGTATAGAATTCATGGTATTGTGTGTGTGTGTGTGGGGGGGGGGGGGGGGAGGGGGGCACGTGACATCTCGTGCTGAATTTGTTTAATGTATGCTAAAGAAAATCTGGACAGTTATATATGCACATGTTAGTGTAATGACAGTACCTGAGATATTTAAAGTGATTTCTGCAGGAATCTCTAGGTGCTAATCCTAGTATACATGTGATGGCCTTCTTTTGCCACCTGAAAATACATTTAGCCCCTGAGGAATTACCTCAGAGCAAATTTCCATATTCCAGATAGGAATGGAAGAAAGCAAAATATGAGTGGAGTAACAGCTGTTTGCAAATTGAGAAACAGTGTGAGCACAGTAAAAGAAGTACATGGACTAATTTGTTGCACAGGTGACTGGTTTATTCTTCCCGGGACAGTTCTTGGTCTATGTGCAATCGAAGTAGTTTCACTGCTTTATTTTTACTTCTTTTAACTTTTAGATTAAACAATACAAAAACTCAAGAAATCAATTTTTATACACAGTTGATTGTGCTGCGTAGCAACAGGGAAATAATTTACAAACTGGCCTGACACCAGTGACTAGTCATTTGCATTATCACCTGAGGTTATTAGTGTTATATCACCAGTATATTCTTAGATGGTATGTATTTCGAGAAATCGTTAGTATAGGCAATGAACAGGAAAAGCCCAAGGAATGAGCCTTGGGATATTCCTCTTTTTGTAGGGAGTATTGCTGATCTCTGGTTTAACCAATAGGCTACAGCTTTTATATGTAAATAAACGCTCAACTTATTCAAATCTTATTTATCTTGAATGCCATAGTCTTGAGTAGGACCCAAGTAGACGACATCATGAGGATAAAACAATTACGCTGAAGTGTTGAGTTGTGGTAATTGCCAAGAAACTGTAACTCGATGGGACTGGCTTAACTAATCTATTCCGTGTTCGTGTGGTGCGGGAGTTATAAGTATTTAGCGATAAAATAACAATAAACTGTTCGTTACCAGTTAAATACCCGGTGTGGACTACATCATTAAATAGTTTGACAAATGGCAATCAACGACTACTCATGAAAGACTGTTTCATTGAAGGGCAAATATCACGTCATTAGTTGAGAAGTGTACTTTGTAAGATTGCGTCGTAATACGAAAATATTTTAAAGACTGACTCAAAGAGTATCTCTGGATCTTGCTGCTTACCAACACAACAATTCCATAGCAACGAAACAACAGCGTAAGAAGGAACTGTTAACTAAAGTATTTCCTAGCAGTCAGTGGTGTGTGCTATGGGAACGAGAGAAGAATTAATAACTACTGCAAATCCGGGCAATTAACAATACAATATTAATAACAAAAGTCATCTATCATACGAGTTCGCTTAAGTGGAAACGCTGCGGACTTGTAATTGAGATACAACGACTACGCGAGGAACGCCTTTTCGGAAGTTTTTCTGTTTTTTTTTTTTTTTCTCCCGTTAACCTACGGGGACTGACGTTATATCGCATCGTGTGTCTGCTACTGCCACAGCTCTCGCGGCAGAGTAGCTCTACGGCGTCTACTACATCAGCACGCGGTTGGAGTCCGAGGGCACGCGCCAGAATATCAACAAAGACCAAAAGGCGTGCTTACTATGAGAAATTATTTCATTGTTTGCTTTAATGGAACCTGCAGAGAGACTGTAGCCCAGTCAGTTTGGGAATAGGAGTAGTGCAATTTTGCAAGTAACTCATCAGCTCATGGCAGAAGGTGTGTGTCAATAACAGGGCGCTGATAAATTTGTGGATACATCAAAGTTGGATGTGACACACTTGTGTTTTTGACTATCATTAATGATGTAGCCCACTCATTTGTCTAAAGCAGTCGAATTATGCCTGGTGACTTAAACATATTCAGTTCGTACTAACCAATGTGACAATTCGGTTTGGCTGCATTTTTTCACGTCCCTACATGAATGTGTGCTGTGAAGTTGTTCACACACCGTAATCCCACGGAAAACAAATCCGAAAATTCAGAACACAATCTAGGTCTTGATAAACCATATCTGACAAAAGATACATATTTTCATTAATAAAAAATTCAAAAGTAACAAAAGCATGCAACCCAAACAAATTTTGAGTGTCAGTACCTTTAACAATCAAATAAACATCTGCAGTCCGTTCAACCACCTAAGCTGTTGTGGACAGAAACTGAGTGAGAATTGGAATATGCTGCTTGTTTGTAGCTTACCACATGGCATTTGATGGTTGCTGATGGTGGGAGGCGATCTCTGTGTGGGTCTGAGAGCAGAGGAGTGAAACGGTTGATATGGTTTTCACTTTTGGAGATAGCACTGAAGAAACCGTTAACACTTCAATAAAAACTTGCAGACAATGAAATAGAATGAATGTCAACGTCCATTTATATCAAGGAAGGCTGTGTGTGACAAATAGAAGCCATGTGGTTTTTGTTATGCCACAACTCACCATTTGGGACATGGAGCCTCCTCATGCTGCACAAAGTGAGAGGGATTTGTTTAAAGTGCCACAGGGTCTCCTCCTCATCGTCATCATCAGGTTTATCCATCTCAGCTAGGCTTTCGGTTTGAGGGGCAGTGACTTCCACAACATCTGGTGAATTGGTGCCATGTGCTGAAGCAGTTTACTGTATATGATGGTGATGTCGCCTGGTGCTTCGATTTGGGAGGGTACTTACACAGAGTGACCAGTGGTAAAACTTTTTCTTAGAACATATCCTCACATCACAGGGTTTTCTAATGAATTTCATTATCAGGCACTAGGGAGACATTCACGTCATGAACTGTAAGGTCTGTTGCTATAAGCTCCAAAGAATCTTACGCAAAGTGACGTTTAAGCCCTCAAACCCTCCAGCTCCGCTACCTAATCCTGGGAAGACTGACGCGACTGCCTGCGTTACTGGTAAAACGCTACACGAGCGACACTGATGTGGATGCACTCATGATGAAATGTATAGTACGTCATCACCTTGTAAGTGTAAGGCCAGTTTATTTAAAGCACAGCCATTGTTGCACATATGGCAGGAATCCACAACAATAACAAACCCTTAATATTTTTTGTCCATTATCCTGAATGCAATGAGGTGTTGGTGTAGCCATTTTTTCACAAATTTCGCTTCTTCACCAGAATCATCGTATGACTGACGGTTCAGGCTCCACCATCGAAGGTGCACCCACCATGGTTTATGTCAATGTGGCCATTAGTTTTTCCGAGGTGGGTATAGTAAATTGCTGCTGCCAGAGAAGTGGTAGAGGTACCACACTCATAGGTAAGATACAAAAAGAAACAGTCACAGAAACTTAGTGCTTGAAAGTTCCACTTGTTTTGTAACTCCGAACACAATAAAAGGCGCAGCTTTTAGTTATGGTCTAGTTAGTAAGGATGTGTCAGCATAAGTACGAGGCTGTACAAACCCTACTCTCACACGAACTGGTCACAAGTAGTAATACATGCATATATCGTATGGTTGTGGATTGGACATTTCTCACAATGTGGTGGAAAAAAATCGTTGCAATTCCACAGGAGAATTACATTGCCTCCTCAGTTCCTTCACACCTTTTTCGGTTACAGACTGATAACGCTGCTGGGTCACCTGCTGCCACCGATTGGGTACCTGTGTGATCTCGCCAGACCGTCAGATACCATGGAAGTCGATCAAAGTCGTCAGCGGACGCCAGAATCTCCACCTCATCGTCAGACGCAGAGCGTGTAGGTAGCGGTGGGGTGGGTGCCACCGCCAGTTCGTTAGTCTTAGTGAAACCCAAGAAACAGCGCGAAAAGTCCAAGAAGACCAGCTCTGAATCGATGAAGCCTCGCAGTCAGTCTCTGGGACTGAGGATGATCGTGAAGCTCTACGATCAGCTGCTTGTGGGCACTTCAGCCACTGGTGGGCGTCATCTTTCCCACTGGTGGAAACCTGGGAAGGAAGGGACCCATGGGACTCCTAAGCCGGAGGATCGTCCAACTACTTCGGCTCCTCTCGCTCGGAAGAAGTGGGGACGGACTTCTCCGATGGTTGGGGGTGGGGTTAGGGGTAGGGGGCGTGTAGTGTTGCTCCTAAAGTAGGTGGTGCAGGAGAAACAGGGGAGGTAGTGCCCCCAACATCAAGGGGGCAGGCAGAGTCTTACAGTTCGAGAGCCGACTGGAATTCGCTTAACTGATGGGGCTATCACTGTTACCGTAGCGGCGGCGCAACAGGAAATCATTCGCACAGAATGGAGTCTTTCATATTTCCTCTTTGTGTCAATATAGGTCAGTCGGTCCAGGGTCTTAAATTCCATGATTTTCTGCTCTTTCTGTAGAATCCTGCAGTCTGGCGAGCAAAGTGAATTATGCTCTCCGCAGTTGACACAGATGGTAGGTGAGGCAGACAGAGTATTGGGATGTCATGGGCGTCCGCAGTGTCGACATGTGACGCTGGAAGTACAGCACGAAGGCATGCCTGAACTTACAGCACTTAAAGAACCACATGGGGGGGGGGGGGGGGAGATATAGGGCTTGACGTCACAGCAGTTGACCATTACCTTTACCTTCTCAGGCACTGTATCACCCTCGAAGGCCAAGATGAATGCACCAGTTGCAACCTGATTATCCCTCGGACCCCGATGAACACGCCAGACGAAATGAATGCCTCGCTACTCCAAATGGGCCCGCAGCTCGTTATCGGACAGCAAAAGAAGGTCCCTACAGAATAAAATGCCATGGACCATATTTAAGCTCTTATGGGGTGTGATGGTAATACGAACATACACCAACTTGTCACAAGCGAGTAATACCCATGACTGGGCAGAGAATGCTGTTTCAATCAAAACAGACCCAGAGCGCATACCTGTCCTCCAAATACACCACGAACAACTGACGCTTAATGGACACACAAGATTCCTCATTAACTCTCGTACATACGAAGTTCCGGGGTAAATAAGCTTCACTGCCATCCGTAACCTGGCGTTCCTCCCATGGTGTGGCCAGGGAGGAGAACGACTGAGGGTAACATTTCTTAGCATTCAAGTTAGACTTCGCACGCTTGAACACTGCTGGCGGCGGACCATCAGCAACAGACAACATACTACGATTCATGGCGTGTATCCGCCCTAATGCCACCCACTCCGACCAGTGGCCCTCCCCACGGGAGCCACCCAGTCTCAGCAAGGACCATCTGGCAATCTGGCAGGATGGTCATTGCTGGGAGTCCCGATGCTCCAGGGGGATGGGCATCTACCCCTTGGCATACGTGGGGAGGTAATGGCGCATGCAGCAGCATAGCGATCCCTGTGTTGTCGGGGTCTGCAAACAATAGGGTACATGGCGGCCCCACCCCAACGGACTGGCTGTCGTGGTGGTTATCAGGTGCAAAGAAGTCGATGGTCGTCGTCGCCGCTGAAAGAGAGACTGCATTGTGCATGGCGGAAGCCGCACGCAGTTATGTATCCTTGCCTAAGAGTTGGAGAACGAGCGGTACTTCAATGCGGCGACGAGGAAGTGGGCCAAAGATCTCAATGCACGATGTACATGATGCACCATGTAAGGTGTCATTCCCCAGTTGGCTCGCTCTTCGGAAAAATTTAGAAAGATGGAGGTCATACATGACAGGGGACTTCCTTTAGTCGCCTCTTGCGACATGCAGGAGTACCTCATTCCTAGTCTAACCCAAAGACCCCCCCCCCCCCCCAAAAAAAAGGGGGTTTCTGGATGGGGATCACACGTCAGACTTTTCAGTGAGGACTTATTAGTTGTAATCTGTGTAGGCAACGATTCAGAGCCCAATTGGAAGAGGAAGCCAGTGGAATACTACAAAGAATTACACAATGGTGTCAAACAAAATGTTCAGGATAGCCGAAAAGAAGACAACATACACATTACTGAAGGGCTCTCTCTAGAGCAATCCCCCTGATCAAATTGCAGACACAGCGCTTAACGTGTGCTCGTTTTACGTTTATCTTGGGCGTACATAGATGAAAAATTGAATTTCCACGAACAACAGACAAAGAAAAAAAAAAATACTACACAGATTGGTGAGGCTCAAATCAAAACAATAGAGATTACCTCTACCAGTCATACGGATATATCACTGTGCACTCTCCGAATCAGTACTCAACTTTGCAGCTAGCATCTGGGCAGATAAGCTGAACCTGGTCACCAACAAAGCATCGGTAATAGGACGACAGAGGAATATCCTACTTAGTGCATCCGCTGAGGTGGTTGCGAAAGCTCTAGATAGACTGTATATGGGGCATATTCGGAGCACCACAAAGAGCTGCAAGGTACTGGTTAATGATGGGGAAGTAAAGTGAAGTACACGCAGCAACTGGTGTGCCGATAGAGCCTACATGTCACCTTAAAAGTTGGTGTTTGGATACATGGCAAGGTGATTGGGATGGAAGTGATGAGTGACGTAGACTGCACGTCTTCCTCACTGACAGAAGGGAGCAGTTGAGAAAGGAACATATCCATCCCAACCGCGGTATGGTTCATTTCGTAACCGGACACGCACCTTAACCCACGCACTGTCACAGAGTCATGCGGTTAGACACCTACGTGCACACGCGGGGAAGAAGGTTCCCCACAACACTACGTCTATTTCTCGTGTGTTGCCCGCGGAAAAAGACACACTACACTTATGAACTACGCAGAAGCAGACAGAGATATATATACACACACACCAATAAGAGACGAAGAACAATGGGCACAATTAAACGTATTGACGAACAGTGTATCAAAAACAACACATGAAGAGTACATGCAGACACGACGTAACGAACATGCCTCTGTGCAAGGTAAGAACGATCTCCTGAGGGTGGCCAGCGGAAGGTGCTGGCGATCTAGACAAAACAAAAAAAGGCAACAGATGGTGTACACGGATGGGCACCTAAAGTTTACACATAGGATTAGTAATGAATAGTGTAGGCAATACTATTTCTCAACTAACAACGATATTTACGTATGTATATATGTAAACCATTCCGAGGTATTCACTCTCAGTCACATTAGTTGATGATACTAACAAACCACTAAATCTTGTGACCTTTTAAATTTTGTTGTTTCTGAAGAATATAAATTTATATTTTAACCTTAAATTGTTATTTTCAGAAGCGTTATTCTTTGTAAATGTCGTAGAGAAAATGCTTGCAGTTTTCAATCTTGAGAGAAGAGAAAACAGGTCGTACACCTTACAATTTTCGTTTTTCAACATCAGGTAACAGGTCTATAGTTTGGCAATAAATAAATAAATCTTTACGTTTAAGTGAGCGGCTTTGATAGAGGTTCGTATCCTCGAAACAATGCAATAATTAGTTGAACTTAACAAGAGATTCGTCTGAGTGTAATTACGTAGATCATTTACATATGGGAAGATCAGGACTGCTCTCCTACTGATGCTCAGGAACAACATATTTCATCTCTTGTCAGCATCCAATGGACACAAGCAACCCTGGATAGATTGTGGCTACTTTATGGTGCACTCACCACTCTCGAAACAACCGGAGGATCAATCGGTAAGTCGCAGGCAAGCGCTAGCAGCAAACTGTGTCGCCAGTAGGGACAGCGTCCGGTGCCAATGCGTACAGTCTTCTTCCCTAGCTAAAAAAATCACGACAATTGATGAAATCCTCAACGAGAATGGTGCTGAACTACAGGCAAAACATGTGTCAGCGAACGTCCTAAACACAGCCAGAAACAAGATTCTCGCCCTCGTATTCCAACTGACATCGGCCGAGTCCAAATTGCAGCTTTTGCAGAAAAAACACAAAGACCCCTTACGTGAACTACAGTGTAGCCGCAGACCCAGTTGAAGACCTACGAATCGAGTCCTTAAGTGAACAGGTTACCAAACTCCAAGACGACAACAACGAACCTGCCACAACAAAACAGGAACAGAGAGACCAAGTGGAAGACCTCACAGGCAAAGTCGCTGAACAGGCAGAGCAGCGGTTACAAACACACACATATGCCACAGCACTCTCCACCAGCCCCGAAGAGCACGAACGGATGGAGTTTGCGAAGGCGAAACAGGCAACCACAGTTTTCATTGAGTCTACGAACAATCAAGGCACAAAGGCTGTAAAAGAACTCTCACAGTACATCAATCCCAGATGGGACAACCTACACGTAAAATCAACAAGCAACATGGAAGAAGCAGTAACTGTCGAGGCAGCAACTCAGGAAGACAGCTACAGAACAATCGGAAAAACGAAAGACATTGAAATCATCGCGTGTGAAGTAGCTAGAAACCGTGAACCGTGTGACAGACATTTCGGACAAAGAATTCCTGGGATGTTTGTATCAACAAAACCTTAGGGGTAACTTCACCGAAGAAGTGTTCGAGAGGGAGGTTAAAATTCGGTTTCGTAGGGCACCAAAGGCCACAGGTTACGATCAGTAAGTTCTAGAAGTGCCACCCCAACTTTACTGGTAACTCACCAAGAAAGGCAGGGTGAAAATTGACAGTCAATCTCTGGCTCGCTGCTGGGAAGTCCGTAAAAGTCAGTGTAACAGCTGTTGTGACAATGGCCAGCAAACATAGCCTGCACCGAAAGGGCCGCGACCTGTCCAAGGTCACAACCGCGCCAACTGTCGAGCGCCGAAGCCCATTGGCTGCATCCCCTGCAGGAACCAGAATAGGAAGCGCAGCAGGAGAAAGGGTGGTACCTGCCAGAAGTCTACAGTGGATTTCCGCAGCGCGAGTCGACAGTCGTTTGACTAACGCCAACAAGCGGTCGCACTAGTTTTCAAAACAAGCAAACTGTCAGTCATCTGCTGCTGCGTTTATCGCGGTCGGCTACTGCTAAGTAAACGCTTTTGTGTCATTTACGAGTTCCTAACCAGGAGCGAATTTTATTATCTGTATGCTTTAATACTTTAGTTTCTTGTCTTTCTGCGCGTAAATTGAACATCTAATAGCCACAGTTCTCGCGTTTTCGCTTGCGTCAAAGTAAACCGATCTTGTGACATAAGGAACTTTTATTATCAGGGGAAAATTATTTAGTTGCACGTACGTCTTCGGTAGTTAGGTTTTTGAATATCTGCGTATTACTAGACACAGTTCGTGCGTTTTCGTCAGGGTCTACAGTACACTTGCGCAGCACGTGCCGATAGTCCGTGTATCTGAATAGTTTAGTTTTCCACGGTCTTTCGTATGGACAGGGACTGCGATTGTTGTGCGCGGATGCGTGCCGAGTTGGCGACACTTCGCTCTCAGCTTCAGGCTGTGATGGCTTCGGTTACAAAGCTTGAGGCTGCAGTGGATAGGCGTCACTGTTGTGGACCGGCCGTGGAGATCCAACGGACGTCCAGCAGCACGCCAGAGTCCTCCGATCGGTCCTCATCGGTGGCGAAAGTTACTGATCGCATTCAGGCAGACCCCTCACCTGTGGTCGAGTAGGAGGTCGCCCAGGGACGAAGCAGACGGCGAAAAACTTCCCACGCGGATGCATGTAAGGCCTCCCCAGTTTGTCTGACAAACACGTTCCAGGTGCTGTCTGGCTCAGCGAAAGTGTCGGCCACAGGTGCTGTCGCCTGTCCTGTTTCAGAGGGTGCGACTCAGCCTGCAAGATCCGGGCAATCGCAGAGGGTAGGAGTATTGGTAGTTGGGAGCTCCAACGTTAGGCGCGTAATGGGGCCCATTAGGGACTGAGCTGATAAGGAGGGTAAGAAAACCAATGTGCACTCCTGGAACGACTCCACCCGGTATGCACAAGATGTGGAAAGGGTCCTCCCGGATCCTGTGAAGAGCACAGGGTGCAGCCAACTGCAGGTGGTTGCTCACGTTGGTACCAATGATGTGTGTCACTTTGGATCAGAAGAGATTCTCTCTGGTTTCGAGCGGCTAATGGAAGTGGTATGGGCTGCCAGTCTTGCTTGCAAGATGAAAGCAGAGCTGACCATTTGCAGCATAGTCGACATGACCGATTGCGGGCCTCTGGTACAGAGCCGAGTGGAGGGTCTGAATCAGAGGCTTAGACGGTTCTGCGACCGTGTAGGCTGCAGATTCCTCGACCTGCGCCAAATGGTGGCTGGGTTTCGGGTTCTACTGAATAGGTCAGGTGTCCACCATATGCAAGAGGCGGCTACACGGGTAGCAGGGGCTGTGTGGCGCGGACTGGGCGGTTTTTTTAGGTTAGAGGGTCTCGGGAAAACACAAGAAGGGCTTCAGTCACGAAGGGTACACGCTGAACACCGGAAGAACGTAGATACAGGAACCATTGGTATAGCAGTTGGAAATTGTCGTAGCTGTGTTGGGAAAGTACCAGAGCTCCAGGCGCTAATAGGAAGCACTGATTCTCAAATCGTTATAGGCACAAAGCTGGCTGAAGCCGGATATAAACTCAGCCGAAATTTTAGCGAAGAACCTAACCATGTTCCGAAAAGATAGCAACAAACACGGCACCGCCAACCGTGTTTAGCCTGTCACAAGTAGCTTAACGTGTCGCGAAATTGAAGTAGATACTTCCTGTTAGTATGCGCAGAGGTCATTGTTGGCAACCGGAATAAAATAATAATTGGATCCTTTTACCGACCTCCCAATTCAGATAATACAGTTGCTGAAAGGTTCAAAGGTAACTTGGGTTTGATTTCAAACACGTACCCGACTCATACGATAATAGTTGGTGACTTTAACCTACCCTCGAAATTTTGGCGAAAATACAAGATTAATTCCGGAGGTACGCATAAAACATCAGCAGAAATTGTGCTAAACGCATTCTCTGGAAATTAGTTCCAGCAGTTAGATGATGAGCCCACGCGAATAGTACACGGTTGTGGAAACACTTCTTAGCAACAAATAATCCTGAATTAATAACGAGCATCAAAACCGATTCAGGGATTAGTGAACACAGAGTTGTCGTAGCGAGATTTAACACTGCAATCCCCAAATCCTCGAAAAATGAGCAAAAATATACCTATTACAAAAAGCAGATAACATTTCACTTGATGCCTTCTGAGAGACAATCTCCACTCATACCAAATTAATAATGTAAGTGTAGACCAGATGTGGCTTTAATTCAAAGAAACAGTATCGGCAGCAATTGAGAGTTTATTTGGTATAAACCTAACAAACGACGGAGCTGATCCTCCTTGGTACACAAAACGGGTTAGAACACTGTTGCAGAAACAGCGAAACAAACGTGCCAAATTTAAACAGACGCAAAATCCCCAAGATTGGCGACCCTTTACAGAAGCCCGAAATTTGACGCGGAGTTCAATGCGAGATGCTTGTAACAGTTTCCAAAACGAAACTTTGGAGTTTCTGCCAGGTTTCGAGATAAAGAGATTCTGGTCGTATGTGAAGTATGTTAGCGGAAAGGAACACTCAATGCCTTCTGTTGTGGGTTGGCAGGAGAGCCAACACTGGGTTACAAGAGGAAGCCGAAAGGCACGTGTTTTAGCTCACGCAGGCTGGCGTGAGATCTGGAACAGGAGAAGGAAATTAGAATTTAGAAAAAACGGACGTAGCTGGTGAAATACTTAACTTTAATCCATAAATGGTGAACGTCGCTCTTGACGTTACGTGATTCACAGTATCAATAGTAACTGGTACTGGCGCCTTGCTAGGTCGTAGCAAATGACGTAGCTGAAGGCTATGCTAACTATCGTCTCGGCAAATGAGAGCGTATTTTGTCAGTGAACCATCGCTAGCCAAGTCGATTGTACAACTGGGGCGAGTGCTAGTAAGTCTCTAGACATGCCGTGTGGCGGCGCTCGGTCTGCAATCACTGATAGTGGCGAAACGCGGGTCCGACGTATACTAACGGACCGAGGCCGATTTAAAGGCTACCACCTAGCAAGTGTGGTGGTTGGCGGTGACACCACACCTTCTCTGCGCGATAACAATGGAGATACTATAGAAGACAGTGCTGCCATAGCAGAGTTACTGAACACAGTCTTCCGAAATTACTTCGTCTTCTTTTGTGAAGATAATATTTCAGAATTCGATTCGAGAACAGCTGCCAACATGAGTAACGTAGAAGTAAATATCCTTGGAGTTAGTAAGCAACTCAAATCACTTAATGAAAGCAAGTCTTCTGGGCCAGACTGTATACCAATTAGGTTGCTTTCGGAGTACGCTGATTAATTATGGAGCTAATGCATCATATAAAACCGTTAGCTAGGCGAAAGATCCGTACCCAAAGACTGGAAAGTTGCACAGGTCACACCAGTATTCAAGAAAGGTAGGAGTAATCCACTAAATTACAGGCCCATATCATTAACGTCGATATGCAGCAGGATTTTAAAACTATATTGTGTTGGTACATTATGAATTACGTCTAAGGAAACGCTCTGTTGACACGCCGTCAATATGGGTTTAGGAAACTCCGTTCCCGTGAAACACAACTAGCTCTTTATTCACATGAAGTGCTGAGTGCTATTGACAACGAATTTCAGATCGAGTCCGTATTTCTAGATTTCCGGAAGGCTTTTGACACTGTACCACACAAGCGGCTCTTATTGAAATTGCATGGTATGGAGTATCGTCTCAGTTATGTAACTGGATTTGTGATTTCCTGTCAGAGGTCACAGTTCGTAGTAACTGACGGAAAGCCATCGAGTAAAACGGAAGTGATTTCTGGCGTTCCCCAAAGTAGTGTTATAGGCCCTTTGCTGTTCCTTAGCTATATAATAGATTTGGGAAACAGTCTGAGCAGCCGTCTTCGGTTGTTTGCAGATCACGCTGTCGTTTACCGACTAATAAGGTCATCAGAAGATCAAAACAAACTGCAAAACGATTTAGAAAAAATATCTGAATTTTCCGGAAAGTGGCAGTTGACCCTAAATAACGAGAAGTATGAGGTCATCCACATGAGCGCTGAAAGGAACTCAACCTTCTGTTACACGAAATCAGTCTAATCTAAAAGCTATAAATTCAGTTAAGTATCTAGGTATTACAATTACAAACAACTTAAATTTGAAAGCACACACAGAAAATGTTGTGGGGAAGGCTAACCATAGGCTGCGTTTTATTGGCAGGACACTTAGAACATGCAACAGACCTACTAAGGAGACTGCCTACACTATGCTTGTCTGGCCTCTTTTAGACTACTGCTGCGCGGTGTGGGCTCCTTACCAGGCAGGACTGAGTACATCGAAGAAGTGCAAAGAAAGGCAGCACGTTTTGTGTTATCGCTAAATATGGGAGAGAGTGTCACAGAAATGATGCAGGATTTGGGGTGGACATCATTAAAAGAAAGGCGTTTTTCGTTGCGATGGAATCTTCTCACGAAATTCCAACCTTCTCCTCAGAATGAGAAAATAATTTGTTGACACCGACCTACATAGGGAGGAACGATCACCACGATAAAATAAGGGAAATCAGACCTCGTACGGAAAGATACAGGTTTTCATTCTTTCCGCGCGCTATACGAGGTTGGAATAATAGATAATTGTGAATGTGGTTCAATGAACCCTCTTCCAGACACTTGAATGTGATTTGCAGAGTATCCATGTAGATGTAGATAGAGGTACAAACAGTTACTAAACCGGTTAACTGACAGTACTGATTATGGCAACTGAACTTACCCAAATGGCAGCTGACACGCTCAGTACGCCAGCCACAGCACAATCTTAATCTATAGGTCACTATCTACCCGGAATCTTAACCACCTGCGTGCTGTATTATGGCGTGAAACCGTTACTCAACAACTATCCGAACGACGGTTGCATTCCAGGTGTAATGCGTAACACAAACCTGGAAGAGTCACGACGTAAGAACCGAATACGCAGACGAAGTAGTACTAGTAGGACAGATGGCACTGGAAGCATCAAAACTAAGAGAGAGACACGGTACTGGACAACATTTCCAATAACTTGGAGACGAACTACTAAGAATAGACATGGAAGTCCAAACGAAGAGACTGACCGACAAGAGAAATGCAACATACATGAACAACGACAATTACAACACAAAATTGCGTTGTTAAGTCCTTCAAACTGTCCAACCTATTCTATGTAATGCCGTTCATACGACACAGCGAAGTGCGAAGGTTACATCAAGCCCGTGAAATTTATTCACCGTGGGACTCTGAATCCAACAGCGCTTGATGCACCCACAACTGAGGCAAACAAAACACACTACGCCAATAAATGTTGCTGCTGTTGTTTTCAGTTTAGATACTGATTTGAGGCAGCTCTCCATGATATTACCCGTGAAAGATTCTTGATCTGTAAGTACCTACTGCATGTGAAACTTCCTGGCAGATTAAAATTGTATGCCAGACCGAGACTCGAACCCGGGATCTTTGCCTTTCGAGGGCAAGTGCTCTACCATCTGAGCTACCCAAGCACGACTCACGCCCCGTCCTCACAGCTTTAATTCCGCCAGTACCTCGTCTCCTACCTTCCAAACTTCACAGAAGCTCTCCTGCGAAACTTGCATGTCTCTGCATTATCCTTTCTTCCTGGAGTGATAGTTAGGCCACAGCCTAGTGGACGCTTCAATCCACCTACTGCAACCTCTATCCTTCTGAATCTGCTTAGTGCATTCATCTCTTAGTCTCCCTCAACAATTTTTACCCTCCATGCTTCCCTCCAGTACTAAATTAGTGATCGCTTGATGCCTCAGCATATGTCTTACTAAACGATCCCTTCTATGAAAGTTGTGCCACAAATGCCTCTTCTCCCTAATTCTATTCAGTACATCCTCACTATTGAGGTGATCCAATAGATGTAGCATGCACTATCGGCAAACCAAGAAAACTGTCCAACAGATTACAGCGTCAAGTGGGACGACAACACATCACAAACAGACAACATTTCTGATCTCTCAGAACCGTAGATTAAAACAAATAACTGCGACCGGTGATCGATATCAGATCAAAGATAGAGTGGATATTCCTCTTCCCTGCTTTTATTGATTGTGGGTTCACTATGTCTTCACAACCAATCATAACGCGACAGCACACACAGAAGAAACAAAGAAAGCTCATTACAGTGTTCGAAAGGCTATGGTCACGTAAAACAGTTAATAGGTTGGTTGGTTGGTTTAAAAGATAAAGGGGAGGGGGAGTGGAGGGAGGGACCAAATTGCCACGTCACCGGTCCATCGTTACAGTTGAATTAATTCCACAGGGGTGGGAGTAAAACAAACGAGACACACACAACAAAGCTGAAAGAAAGGAAAAACCAGACGAACGACAGAAGTGTAACAAGCACTAAAATAGACAAAACTGGAAAGATGGTTGGTTGGTTGTTTGAGGTTAAAGGGACCAAACAGCAAGGTCATCAGTCCCTTGTTTCAAATAGACTCCATTCTGCTAACGGGACATCTCAGTATAGTCAGAAAAATAAAACGGATAAAGGGGAAACGTAAAAGGGCAGTCACGTTGTCATTAGTAAAAACAAATGAGGGAAGTTGGCAAGAGAACGAACCCAACACTATGCTATGCTGAAGCAGCATAGGGAAGACCACCTGTGACTTAAAAGGTACAACTGCTATAATGCAGAAAGTACGTATGGGAATAGAAAAACTAACCAAGCCTTAAAAAGAACGGGTGAAAACAGAGTAAAAGGGAAAGAAAAGAGGATTCCGGTCAGGGAGGTGAATCGGGAATCTCTGAACACTGCCTACAGTGGGAGACACCCAAACACTCACCGCCCTGCCCCAACACCAGAGGGAGATTAAAAACTTTAAAACTGAGAATAAAAACCACTCTCCCGGAGGAAACCTAGAACCAGAGAGACCATCCGGGAATCGTCAGCCAACATCAAAGGTAAAGTGTGGGGGAGTCTGTACTTAGCACGCAGAGCCAAAAGAAGGGGGCATTCAACCAAAATGTGGGCCACTGACTGGAAGGCTCCACAACCACATAGCGGGGGTGGCTCATCACGCAAAAGGAAACCATGGGTCAGCTTGGTATGGCCAATGCGGAGACGACACAGTGTGGTCGAGTCCTTGCGGGAGAGGCTAAAGGAAGAACGCCATGGGCCTGTATTCACCTTAATGGCACGAAGTTTATTAGACAGTGGAGTAGCCTCCCAAGAATTGGCCCATGACTGTGCAAAGTGGGATTTGATGTGAAGCCGTAAATCCGCTGCAGGAGGGGTTACAGAAAACGGGGGGGTAAGTAACTGCTCCCCCAGCCAAACGATCAGCGAGCTCATTACCCGGGATACCCACATGGCCCGGGACCCATAGGAAGTCAATGGAACAAGCAGCACGGTGAAGATCAGCGAGATGGTCATGGATGGCAGAGACCAAGGGATGGCGCGAAAAACACCGGTCAATAGCAAGAAGGCCACTCATCGAGTCCGTACATAACAAAACGCGGTTGTGTTGGGATTGTTTAATAAAGGTAAGGGCCCGGGAAATTGCCATCAATTCCGCAGTAAACACCCCACATGAGGGTGGCAGTAGATGATTTTCCGTTCCAACAAAGGACGTGAAGGCATACCCAACATGATCAGCAGATTTAGAACCATCAGTGTAAAAAACAACAGCATCCCGAAACTCCCATAAAATTTGGCGGAAAAAGGAACGGAACACCACCGGGGGGATGGAATCTTTCGGACCGCGGCGGAGATCCATCCGAATTCGAGGCCGAGGAACTAACCAAGGAGGGGTGGAGGGGAGGGAGCGAGGAAGACAGGACAAAGAAGGAAGCTGAAAATCACGGGTAAGAGACGCAAGGCGCAGCCCAACCGGTAAACCCGCCCGAGGGCGGGAGTCAGACGGGCGACGCCCATGGTCTGGGAATAGGATAGAATAGGAAGGATGAGCGGGAGAAGAACGGATAGTAAGGGCATAAGACACCAGAAGCTGGGACCGCCGAACAGAAAGGGGGGGGATCCCAGCTTCAACCAGGAGACTATCAACAGGGCTAGTAGGGAAGGCACCGGTGGCCAAACGGACACCACGATGGTGGACTGGATCCAGCACGTGCAGCGTGGAAGGAGCAGCTGAACCATAAACTTGACAACCATAGTCCAAACGTGACAGAACTAGAGCACGATAAAGACGGAGGAGGAGGGAACGGTCCGCACCCCAGGAGGAGTGGGCAAGGAAGCGAAGGACATCGAGTTTACGGAAACATCCTACCTTCAGGAGTCTGATATGGGGCAGCCAAGTGAGCTTGTTGTCGAAAAGAAGACCTAGGAAACGAAACTGTGGAACCACAGGCAATCTTTGTGCAGCGAGATAGAGCTCTGGATCAGGGTGGACCGTAGTACGGCGACAGAAGTGGACCACCCGCGATTTTAAAGGAGAGAATTGAAACCCGTGGGAGAGGGTCCATGCAGAGGCACGCCGTGTAGCCACCTGGAGCTGCCGTTCTGCAGATGGCATCGAGGAGGAACTAACCCAAATGCAGAAATCATCCACATACAGGGCAGGGGCGACCAAGGGACCGACAGAGGCCACAAGTCCATCGATAGCAATGAGGAAAAGAAGGACACTCAAGACAGAACCCTGTGGGATGCCCGTCTCCTGGGTCCGTGGAGAACTAAAAGCAGTACCAACTCGAACTCTGAATGACCGATGGATCAGGAACTGGCGGATAAAAATCGGGAGTGGGCCCCGAAGACCCCACTGATGAAGGGTTAGTAAGATGTGATTGCGCCAGGCCGTGTCATAGGCCTTGCGAAGGTCAAAAAACACTGCAACCAAATGGCGCCGCTGGGAAAAAGCCTGCCGAACTGCGGATTCCAAGCGAAGCAAATGAGCGATTGGAGATCGTCCCTCTCGAAAGCCACACTGGTAAGGGGACAATAGATCCCGAGATTCGAGGACCCAAGTGAGCCGACGGGCTACCAGCCGTTCAAGTAACTTACAACCAACATTGGTCAAACTAATTGGCCGATAGCTGTCAACAGATAGGGGGTTCTGACCAGGCTTAAGGACAGGAACCACAATGCTATCCCTCCACTGAGAAGGGAAGTCACCCTGGAGCCAGATACGGTTAAACACCCGAAGAAGATGGTGCCGTTGTGGAGCACTGAGATGTTGAAGCAGCTGGTTATGAATGGAATCTGGGCCAGGAGCCGTATCATGAGAAGCAGATAGAGCAGAAAGAAATTCCCATTCAGTGAAAGGTTCGTTGTAAGATTCTGACTCACAAGTGGTGAAACATAAGGGGACAGCTTCAGCCTGCTGTTTTTGATGAAGGAAAGCAGCTGGATAGGAGGCCGACGCTGATGCCACTGCAAAATGGGTCGCAAGATGTTCTGCGAGAACTAATGGGTCCGTACAAATGCCATCTGGGAGGTGAAGGCCTGGGAGGGTGGACTGCCGATGGCAACCTTGGAGAGAGCGAAGTGTAGCCCATACCCGTGACAGAGGGACAGTGGAATCAAGGGAAGAAACGAATCGTTCCCAACATATCCGCTTGCTCTGTTTGATTAAATAACGGGCTTTAGCGCGAAGGCGCTTAAAGGTAGAAAGGCTGGCTACAGATGGGTGCCTCTTAAAGTGTTGCAAAGCTCGACGGCGATCACGGATGGCAATGGCAATGGCCGTACACCACGGGACTTGCCGACGACGAAATTGTCCAGATGAGCGCGGGACAGCAAGGTTAGCAGCGCGAACAATCGCGTCAGACACGTCACGTAGGACGTCATCAATACAACCCGACAAAGAGGGAGAAAACTCGACCTGTGCAGTATATAGAGGCCAATCGGCGCGGTGGAAAGACCAACGAGGTAACCTCTCCATCGGGGAGCGGGAAGGGAGCGTGATAATCAACGGGAAATGGTCACTATCACAAAGGTCGTCGTGTGGCGACCAGTGTAATGAAGGGAGGAGAGAGGGAGAAGAAAGAGAAAGATCAATGGCAGAAAAGGTACCATGACCAGCACTGAAATGAGTAGGGGAGCCATCATTAAGAAGGCACAGGTCGTGGTCTGCAATAAATTGGTCGATAAGAAGACCTCGTCTAGATGGAAAGGCACTGCCCCACAAAGGATGATGAGCATTAAAATCCCCAAGGAGGAGGAAGGGAGGAGGAAGTTGCTGAAGAAGGGTGGTTAAGGCAGCAGGTGTAAGAGTCCTGTCAGGAGGGAGATAAAGATTGCATACTGTGACTGCAGAGTCTAAGTGGACCCTAACAGCAACTGCTTCCAATGTAGTTTGGAGAGGAATCTACGTGCTAGCAATGTCTGTACGGACCAACGTACAAACGCCACCAGAAGCCCGCAAGGGTCCGACCCGATTTCGACAGAAAACACGGAACCCACGGAGGGTCGGTGAGTGAGCATCAGTAAAATGAGATTCCTGGAGAACCACACAAGCTGCTGAGTAGGACGAAAGAAGGGATTTCAATTCCGGAAGGTGACGATAGTAGCCATTACAATTCCATTGGAGAACCACAGACCGATGGTTTAAGTGAGGGCTGAACACGCTAAATCCAGTCATACCGCCGGGTCCCCACCTGTCACCGACAAGGAGGGGGCGACATCCATAAACGACAGGTCAGAATCCGGTTGTGAAGCCGGGGAAGGGACCTCCGGTGACACCAGAGGCTCTTTGTCCCGGGACTTATGTTTCTTCTTCTTTTCAGGCTGAGATCGAGGAGGGCTGTGTGGCATAATGGAGCCAGCTGCAGCAAGATCAGGAACAGAAAGAGACCGGGCGACCTGGGGGCCGATAGACCGCGGCTCTCGCGGTCGCCGCGCTGCAGCAGACCTTTGACCTGGAAGGTGCCGGGAAGGGGCATCCCGGGAGAGGCGCCCTTGACCGGCAGACGCCGAAGGAGTGGGACACTTCTCCGGCTGGGGAGGGGGAGCGGCGCCCAGAGGAGAAGGTGTGGGAGCCGCAGGGGAGGGGGGAAGGAGAGGGGTCCGGGACGGGGGTAAGGAAGGGGGAGGAAGGGATGAAGATGTAACCAAGGCGTAACTAGATGTCATGGACACAGGGTGCAATCGTGCATATTTCTTACGGGCCTCTGTGTAGCTTAAACGATCAAGAGACTTATACTCCTGTATCTTTTTTTCTTTCTTATAGACTGGGCAATCTGCTGAACGTGGAGAATGACTACCATGACAATTTACACATACAGGAGGGGGAACACAGGGACTCCCCTCATGGAGTGGACGTCCACAGTTACCACAGAGAGGGTCCTGGGTACAGCGAGAAGACATGTGGCCAAAACGCAAGCACTTAAAACACCGCATAGGAGGTGGGATGTACGGCTTCACATCACAGCGATAGACCATAATCTTAACTTTCTCAGGAAGGGTATCCCCTTCAAAGGCCAGGATAAAGGCACCAGTATCAATACGATTATCTTTAGGACCCTTCTGAACACGCCGAACAAAGTGAACACCCCGCCGTCCGAGATTGTCCCGAAGTTCCTCATCAGTTTGAATGATGAGGTCTCTGTGAAAAATTACACCTTGTACCATATTTAGAGACTGGTGAGGGGTAATGGACACGGGAATTGTGCCAAGATGAGTACAGGCACGAAGGGCCGCAGATTGGGCAGCCGAAGCAGTTTTTATCAGTAATGAACCCGACCGCATCTTGCTCAGGGAGTCCACTTCGCCGAACTTGTCTTCAATGTGTTCCACAAAGAATAAAGGTTTGACACCGGTGAAAGTATCTCCATCAGTCCTGGTGCAAACTAGATAACGGAGGAAAGGTTTTGCCCCTAGACGACGGGCCTGACCCTCCTCCCAGGGGGTAGCCACGGAAGGGAAGGCCGAAGGGGCAAGAGAAGCAGCACTTGAGGAATCAGTAC
Source organism: Schistocerca americana (assembly GCF_021461395.2). Lineage (NCBI taxonomy): Eukaryota > Metazoa > Arthropoda > Insecta > Orthoptera > Acrididae > Schistocerca > Schistocerca americana. Next base: position 623,474,000 of record NC_060123.1, on the reverse strand, counting down.
CACGCAGAGAGACGGCCGCAGAAGAGCGGTCAGAGGTTTGGACCCTTATGCGTTTCATCTGCATAGCGTCCGCCCTGATACCACCCACTCCGATCAGGGGCTCTCCTCACGGGCGCCACCCAGCCACAACAAGGGCCGTCTGGCACGGCGGCCATTGCCGGGAGTTCCGATGCTCCAGGAAGACGAGCAACCACTCCAAGGCATGCATGAGGAGGTCACAGCTCAGGTATCAGAAGTGTGATCCCTGTGTGTTCAGGGGGCTCAACCAAAAGGGTACATAGCGACCCCACCACACGGGCTGGCTACCGTGCTGGCTATGCACCCTAGCATCAGACAACGACGTAGAAGAGAAGGTGGAATATACTAGGAGGGCACACGTCGGAGACACTAGGTAAGGTGCTCTTCCCCAAATGGCTCACACTACGGAAAGAGAAATTTTGGAATGGAGGTCAAACCCCAGAGGGGGACCAAGGAATGCCAAAAGGAGGAGATGATTACGCAACAAAGCCAGAGTGTAAAACCAACAGAACCAGGAGAATAGCGGGGGCCAACATAAGCAAGGACACCAATAGAGGGAGAGGAGAGGGCGAGGGGAAAGGGGTATGGAGGGGAAAGGAGGGGAAGGGAAAGGAAATGCAGCCCGGGAGAGAAAGAAGGCTGCAATGGCTCGGGGCCCCGTGCTCGCCACGCACGTATCTACGAAAGAGTTGTGGCCCCCTGGGGGGAAACTAGACAAGAAAACCAAAGAGACCCAAGAAACAGGTAGGAGCGATGAACAGAAGAGAGCTGATGACTGTGACCGGCCGACCACGAGGATAAGAAGGATAAGCCAACGACTCTGCAACACATTAAAACATCCAGCCTAGAAGCACTGGTGTGCAGAACGTACAGGGGCGAAAGACATGCACTAAAACATAGATCGAATGAGAAAACACGCATTCACGTATGGAACGTGAAACTGATTTGTAGTCTGGTCCCTACAACCCAACCAACCAACCAACCAACCAACCAACCAACCAACCAACCAACCAACCAACCAACCAACCAACCAACCAACCAACCAACCAACCAACCAACCGCCATCGGTCCCTTATTCTACGATCATGGAACACCCACGAGGAACAAAAACAAGCAAAGCCGACGACAATGAACGACAATGAACGACAATGAACGACAATGAACGACAATGAACGACAATGAACGACAATGAAGGACAATGAAGGACAATGAAGGACAATGAAGGACAATGAAGGACAATGAAGGACAATGAAGGACAATGAAGGACAATGAAGGACAATGAAGGACAATGAAGGACAATGAAGGACAATGAAGGACAATGAAGGACAATGAAGGACAATGAAGGACAATGAAGGACAATGAAGGACAATGAAGGACAATGAAGGACAATGAAGGACAATGAAGGACAATGAAGGACAATGAAGGACAATGAAGGACAATGAAGGACAATGAAGGACAATGAAGGACAATGAAGGACAATGAAGGACAATGAAGGACAATGAAGGACAATGAAGGACAATGAAGGACAATGAAGACAAAAAAAGACCAGGAAAAAGCAATTAAATAACACAGTGTTACAGTGGTGGGCCGACCATGCAAACGAAAATGCAAAAGCCAACCGCCAAGAGACACATTAAAAACCCCAATTTAAACTGTGGGCCAAAGGCCAGACTCAAAACAAATAAGACACTAACCCTTAGATCTAGCGATAAAGACCCGGCGCGAAAAAAAAAAAACTCTAAACTAAACCTACCATTTCAGCGTCAGCTGTAAAAAGAGCAGGGAGCATATCATTCAGCGCAAACTTCTGACCGAGCGCAGTTAAAAGCGGACAGTCCAACAAAATGCGGACCACCATCAATGCTGAACCACAGCAACGGACAGGTGGGTCCTCGCTGTGTAAGATATGACGGTGCGTCAGTCAGGTGTGGCTAATGCAAAGCCCACAGAGAACAACCGAGACCTTATTGGAGGTTCTCAAGGAGCGCCATCCCTCTGTAGTCTCCTTGATAACCCATGTTTGTTGGGTGAGGCCAGGGTACACCATTCAACACCTCAGGTACCAAGGACTTTCCGTCGCAACACCGACTGGAGATCACACTCCGGAACACCAGTCTCCAGGACCAGTGCGCTGATAGCCTGTTTGGACAGCGTGTCAACATGTTCATCACCCACGATGCCGACATGAACACGGAGAGGCAGACACGGGCGTGAGTATGGATAGACTCCTGGATACCCATCACCAGGCGAGAGCGATCAAACCACTGGTCGATGGCTCAAACTACTCAGGGCGTCACTACAGATAGCGACTCACCTGAGCAGGAGCGGTTATACGCTAGGGCGCGAGAGATGACAACTAGCTCTGCAGTGAAAAGACTGTAGCCAGCCGGCAATGAGTGTTGTTCAGAATGATCCCCTAGAGTAAGAGCATAATCAACTCGACCAGCAATCATCGAACCGACGGTATAGACCACGTCAGAGCCGTGAGAAGCGGCAATAATGGGAATAAAGCGATGGCGGAGGGCCTCGGGAGGGACTGAGTCCTTCAGGCCCTGTGCCAAAGGCATTGGCGAGGAACATACCACGGGGGCAAACGGATATGAGCCCGGAAGAGGGAGGGGAGTGGGATAAAATCAAGCCCAGAGACAAGACCCCAGACGCGAACAGCGATCGTACACACTGTACATGGGGCCGCCGTTCTGGAAGATGGGCGACCGGGTTGGGGAAAAGGAGACGTTAATTTGGATGTCTGGGCATGCTACGAACACGTGCAGTGTAAGCGGCCATTAGTCATCGACGCCGGATCCGCAATGGAGGGACACCAGCCTCCAAAAGAATGCTGTTTCGAAGGCTTGTGCGGAAAGCTCCAGTGGCGACTTAGATCCCGCACTGAAGTATGGGGTCAAACAACCGCAACGCAGACGGTGATGCTGAACCGTAAAGCCAGGCTCCCATAATCGACTGAATACATGCCTGATACAGTCGTAAAAGGCTAGACCGACCAGCACCTCAGCTGGTGTGACTCAAGCAATGAAGAGCCTTAAGATGGCACCAGCACATTTCTTTAAGCTGCCGAATGTGAGGGAGCCAAGTCAACTGGGTATCAAAAAGCCATCTTAAAACCCGGTGCATCTCCACCACAGCAAGACGTTCGCCGTTAATATAAAGCTGTGGCTCAGAGTCAACAGTGTGATGCCGGCAGAAGTGCATGAAAAGTCTTGGCGGTCGTGAACTGTAAGACGCACGATACGGCCCAAGACTGCGTCCTGCAACTGCCGTTAAGTAACCGCAATGCCAGTACAGCTGCAGTGCAGGCAAATGTCAGCGTACAAAGAAGCCGATACGGACGTTCCCATAGCTGCAGCTAGTCCATTGGTAGCAACTAGGTGCGGACACTGAAGTCAGAGCCCTGAAGCACCCTTTTCTGCTGCACTCGGGAGGAACTACAGGAGGGACCTACTTGTACAATGAAGAAATTAAGCGAAGTGTGCTGAGGATATGATTTCTGACGTGTCTTATGCCTTGCGCATAACATGGCGAAAAGATGGCAACCAGATGCTAAGGGCATGCAAATGCTGAACAGATGGCAGACTCCAGGGAGACCAGATTATCACCCACCCTGGGACGTAGCCAGAAGGCCATGAGACTGAAGTAGCCAACTCAACCTCCAGCTATCCATGCGTTTTAGTAACTTGCACAGAACGTTAATGAGGCTATAGCTATCCACCTCCAGTGTGTACCTGCCTGGCTTCAACATGGGGAGGATGATGCTTTCCCGCCATTGTGACGGTAACTCGCCCTCAACCCAGATACGGTCTAGAAGGTGTCACTGGCAGTTCACCGAGAGTTGTTTCAGCATCGATTGTGGATGTTAACCGGCCTGGTGTAGACATACCTTCCCAGCACTCCCACTTCCATTGGCGAATAAGGCATCGGGCTCAGGCATAGTGTGGCTTAATGAGGCAATGAGGTGTTCCAGTGACAGGTGCTGCTTATGACGTTGGAGAGACCACCTGCCACCGCGCATTGCTTCAGCGATCTCCGGTCATCACCAAGGCACAGTCCTCTGCTGACGGGACCCACAAGAGAAGCAAAATGCAGATTTCGCTGCAGAAACGATGCCGGTGGTTATTGTGTGAATCACCACATCAATGGTATCATGACAAAGATGCTCAATAATGACAATGGAGGCGAAGAAGTCCCATTCAGCATTATTCAAAGCCCATCTGGAGGGAGGGAGGGGGGGGGGCGCCCAGCTGAATGATGCTGAGGCAGTGACAGAAAGATCGGAAAGTGTTCACTACCTCACAAGGCGTCATGCACACTCCATTGGACAGAGGGTAGAAGGGACAGCGCTGCAGACCGAAAAGTCGATGGCTGAGTACGTGCCATGCACCACACTGAAATGTGTGGAGGCACCACCATTTGAAGGAGAGAGGTCGAACTTTGCCAACACTTTCTCAACGACAGTCCCTTGGCCTGTTGCGACCAATCCACCTCACAGAGGGTTATGGGCATTAAAGTCGCCCAGTAACGGAAAAGGTGGCGGCAGTTGGGGTGCAGCCAATACATGCTGTGGGACATAACCATCTGGTGGAAGATAGATACTACAGACTGTACCGGCCTGTGATTTTCACACCTTAACAGCAAAAGCCTCTGAAGGCGTTTTAGTGGCACACGCTCGCTGTAAATAGAGTGGACGACTTACATGCAGATTCCACCAGATACACTCTCAAGCTGCTCGATTCTTATAGTAACCCCAATAGCCATGGAGGATGGGGGTTCGCAAACCAAGCTTCCTGGAGAACAATTCAGAAGAAAGGGTGAAGGCTGTCAAGTTCTAGGATCTCAGAAAGATGGTAGAAAAAACCGATGCAGTTCCACTGGAGACCGTCGTTGCCCGCAGCCAAAAAAGGGGTGAAGCGATTGAGGAGGCAGATTACGCTGCTGGGTCACCTGCTGTCACCGAATGAGTACCTGTGTGAGCGACATCCATCGCGTCTGAGGGTCCGGCGAGTTTTCGGTCCTCAGCAGATGCCAGAATCTTCACCTCATCCTGAGATGCAGTGCTTGTAAGGGGCAGTGAGGTGGGAGCCACCGCAAGGTCTTTATTCTTGGATGCCTTCTGCTTGTTTAGTTTCTCCCGCTGTTCCTTCGGTGATTCTGGCCAGGACGGCTTCACTGTGTCAGTCTCAGAGACAGAGGAGGACCGTGAACCCTTACAACCAGCGACCTGTGTTTGCTTCAGCCACTGGCGGACACCCGCTTTTCCACTAGCTAGAACCCAGGAATGGAGTTGTAACACCATAGCTCTACTGATTTATTTTGCCTTTTATTTTATTTAGTGTGACGTCGTTGAGCTTCTGTAAATGTGTGTGATTGAATCGATAACACAAAATTGTATACTCATTTCTTTGTAAAAACTTTGTCTTTTAGAGTGTAGGAAGTGTAATCTATGAGCAAATTATATGTTTTGTCTTTGTCATATAATCACTTTGGTTATCTTTAGAATTAAATAATTTTATTTACGGAACAGCAAACAACCATTTTAAATAAAACAGAACATTTGCATATATTGGTAGTTCTACATAAAATTATTTAGACTGCTGACTTTCACTTAGGGTTCTTAGTCATTTCATATGTAGAAGGTGTTGTGGTTCCCCTCGGGAATGGAACTGTGTAGCGCGCGCAAATTGTGGTTGTCCTAGTATGAAAGGTGGAACAAGAGTCAGTCGGGGACGAGCTACCACAAGTATGAACTGCTCATGTAAAAGTTGTGTATCGTGCTGGTTCCGAGAGAGGCTTTTCCTGACGCTTTCCAATGCCTCGGATGGATGGATAAAGAGCTGGAACGATTCTGGAATTGGCCCTTCTTGGTGGCGATGATGAACACCAGAGTCCAGCAATTCTGCCCGCAAATCCACCTACCAACACGCAATCGCCACCACATTGCGCAATCACTGTAATGGAACACTATAGTAATGTACAGTGAAGGATCAGCTTATTGGATGTGTTAGTGTGCTCAAATTTAAGGTAATTTATAACTGAATTTATTTACCTACCTCGATTTTTTCCCTCAGGTTCCTCTCCGTTTGAACTAAAGTGATTACCGAATGTCCTTACTGAAAGAACATTAAAGCCTAGTGTTTTAACTAAGTAATGCCTCTTGAACATAGTAAAAAGAAAGTTAAAGTGGCAAGAGAGTGAACTAAAGCAAATGATTCTTGCTGATAATTTTTCCATTAAAACTGCTTATTAATATGTTGTTGCCAACTTCATAATTAAAAGTTCTTAAAACAGTCTTCTAAAGTTTTGCTTAGTAAATGACCACATTGCTGCCTGTTGTAAATCGCCAAAGGTGAGTCAGCATCTTACGAATATGTCAATTTTGTCTCACTGTAGTAAAAGTTGAGAACTACAATTGTGGAAAGTTATATACTCATGCCTGCTAAGCACTTTTGTTTCTTGTATATTGAAAATGCATATTAACAGTGTTATAGGATCCATAGTTTATCCTTTATGCTCTTGATAAATAACAATTAATGGAAAGACCACTACCGATGAAAACAGTAATTTCTTTTATTCAAAAGGCAATGAGAAGTAACCTGTTAGTAAAATTCCATTTAGCTTTCATTCTAAATAGGAAAGTATTTAGCTGAGACCGGTTCATAAATTTGCAGTAAGCTACATTTACAATTTTAGGTCAGCTAGGAAAATGTTTGAATAGTAATACAGAACCTATGTCGAATTTATGGTTCTACAGTGAATATTAATGTTATGAAGTCCACTCAGTTTGAATAAGCCCTGAAAGTAAGTGTGTGTAGTGTTACAAGTTTACATTTATGCTAATAGTTTGGCACCTGAATACAGTACGTTCAGGTTAAGGTTGGAACTAACAGATCAGAACAGAGTTCATTGCACCCGTGTGTGGTAAAGTAGAGGTTGTATTTGTCCGTTAAAGTTACCCATACTTATTTTCTTGAACAAGAATGTCTATCATTCTCTTGCCTAATTAGGCTGGCGACCGTTTTCATTATTCTCTGAACAGTGTAGATGCGTAAAATATTGTTTGTTACTGTTTAAATATTTACGTAATTCTGACTTTCACTTCCGATAAGCCACCCCCGTTAGGTACAACACTGTCAACATAACAAAATTCCTCTCAGAAGGTAACACAGCTCTGTTGCGTTATACCATAATTGCTTTAACTAGATAGTTTTATTTCACGACCTGCCTCCAACTTAAAGGTTATGGTATAGCAGTAGCTGATCAAAGTGTTATAGAGTGACCCAAGGGACCCATTCCTGGTGAGAGCAGCTGATGAAGACTTACGATTGTCTGACTGAGAAGCGGGGATAGATGTCCCCGATGGTTGGAGGGGGGAGTGTTGCTCCCGAAGGGGGTGGTGCAGGAGCAACAGGGAGGGAAGTTACCCCACTATCAATGTGGCAGACGTAGTCTGATGACAGAGGGAACTGAACTTGGTGAAGTGGGAGGTGGGAGGTGGTAGCACGGTTCTTTCTGGAGAATGCTACAGTCCGGCGAACAAGAGAAACGGTGCTCTCTGCAATTAACACAGATGGGAGGAGAGGCATATGGACTACTGGGATGCGAAAGACGTCTACAATCTTGAGACGTGACACTAAGTACACCAAGAAGACGTATGATCTAACTTCCAGCATTTAAAACATCACACTGGGGGAGCGATGTATTGCTTCACATCACAGCGTTAAACCATCAGCTTTACTTTTTCGGGTAAGGCGTCACCCTCGAAGGCAAAGATGAAGGCACCGGTGGCAACCTGATTATCCCTCAGACCCCGATGGATACGCTGGACGAAGTCAACACGCCGACGTTCATCGTCAAACTACAAAAGGCGATCCCTATAGAATCTAAGACCCTGAACTATATTCAAGTTCTTACAGGGAGTAATGGAAACAGAAACATCCCCAGCTTGTCAGAGGCGAGGAGCACCCGTGACTAGGCAGAGGATGCTGTCTTTATCAAGACTGACCCAGAGCGCATTTTGGACAAGCCCTTCACTTCCCCAACTTGTCCTCTAAATGCGCTACAAGAAACTGAGGATTCGTTGACATAAGTGATTCCCCATCATCTCGCTTACAGACGACGTGCCAGAGCGAGTAAGTATCGCTGCCATCCTTAGTTTTTCACTCCGCCCAAGATGTGGCCAGGGAGGGGAAAGATTTGGGGTCATACCTCTGCGCATTTAAGTGAGCCCTCGAACGCGTAGAGACTGCTGGCGGCTGGCCACCTGCAAGAGATGATGTACCACGCTTCATTGGAGGGGTCATCCATCCTGATGCCCCCACTCCAATCAGGGACTCTCCCCATGGGCACCGCCCAGCCACAGCCAAGGCCACCTGGCATGATGGCCGTTGCTGGGAGTCCTAATGCCCCAGGAAGATGGCCATCTACTCCCTGGCATACATTGGGAGTTTACAGGTGAGGCATCAGCAGTGCAGTCCCTGTGTTGTCAGGGGGGTACCACCAAATGGGCATGACAGCCCACGACAACGGACTGGCTACGGTGCTGGATATTGGGCGCAGATGAATGGAACAGTGTCTTTGGGGGGCGAAAGAGGACAGGAGACAACGGAAGTAGAACATACATACGGTGGAAAGTGTCCTCGCCGAAATAGTTGAATTGCAGATGGATATGCAAAACCATGATAAAAGATTCAGGGTATCGAATCTAAGGGCACTATGTGTAACTCGTGCACCACCTAAGGCGTCCTCCCACAAATAGCCCGCACTTCTGTGGAATTAGGAAACTGGCAGATCAAACCATAGAATGGGACCTGAACTTAGGTGACTAAAAGGAATCTCTCCCATTTCATACGAGAGGCAGGAATGCCTCGGACCTATTTGAACTCCTGCGACCACAGACGAGCAGTCTTCTGCTTTCGTTCATCGTGATATTCTTGAAGATACTACCGTTTGTGAAACTGCCACAATCATCATTGTAGCACTAGCAGTCATTTGTGCAGCTCATATATTCGGAAGACAAAAGAACAGAAAGTTACGAAACACACACGAGATACCTCTGGAATGGGCTGTTCCAGAAAAAATACAGCAATTTTAAAATTAGGTGTGCGTGGTAACGAATTTTGCAACTAGAGGTGGGTTTTTATCTTTAAGGTTAAGATCTCAGCGGACATGAGCAGGAAAATAGTGGACCTCTACAGCTGGACACCATCTTGTCAAGTTTATTACTTCATGAAAGAATCGCCGTTGCTAATGCAGCAACGCATACAAAGAATTCATTGTCCTGTTGCATATTATAATAAATACGATAAGCAATTATGGCGGAGAGAACCGCTGATACCATTGTATTAGCAAGAGCTGAGCTGTCATGACAACTGACATCAGTGAAACAGTAGTCACTACCTAGCTCCAAATATACTCCATTTGTTTGTAAGGCAGTTGGTTTATGTATGTTACGGATGTCTTAGATCTGTCTTACCGATTCCCTGATTACGGATTAAGTGATGTCTGCCACCAGTATGACGCAGACAAATTTCCTGCAGCTATTCAGAAAGACAGTACTAATTTGGAGAGATGGCTCCCCATGAACTCCGCGAATGATGATTAACATCACAGCTTGTTGCTGTCGCCAATTTGTGGATCCATGGGTCTATCCTATTGCCAAACTTAGGAAAACAGCGTTCCTTATTAGTCGAATGATAGGAAAGGGCCTACTTCAACAGCAGGCCAGGATTATAGTATCACACAGTCACATCACAAGCGTCATTACGGTTCAGCAGCTAATGATTAATTATCGTAAGCCAGAGCAGGCACAGCACGTCCCAAAAAGGGTTCCGTGAGTCAACCACATATTCCACTTCAACTCACCGCTGGGGCATCTTAGTATGGCAACGACCTGTGATAAACCGCTGTGTCAGCCGCTGGCCATAATGAATTAGGGTCACTGAACTACCTCCTTCGGAAAGAAGAAGAAACTGTGTAAACCAAAAGCAATTTGAAGTGCGTCCAGGTAAGGTCTCCCGGGGGGCACATATCGTATGGGTGGTATTTTATTCTATAGTAAATAAATGAGTTTTCGAAACACTGGTGCCGAACAAATGAGGCAGTAATGAGTAGTTTGACGGTGTTGGGTATGTACACAAACATGCCAGCAGATGGTTGCGATATGAGGCTCCACTGTACAGTTGTTACGGATGTGTGACCAACCTGTGCAGGTCTAATGCCAAAACAGTGCATCGGTGAAAAGCTTGGTTAACACACTTCCCTCTTCGCTTCTTTTATTATTGCTGACGGCCACAATAGTAGGTCCTCTTCTGTGCGCTAGCTTAGCGAAGTCGAAGGTCATCTCTCCCGCACCCCTTGCCCCTTGATGAGAAACTAACCAATTCTAAGGTGGAGAAGAAAGAGCTGTTGACCAGTCATTCATTACCCACCAATCTGACGTTAGAATGCGAAAGAACACTGTGCTAGCAACAGTGACTATTGTAAATGCGTTTTTGCTGTTGTCTTGACTGCTGTAGTTGTGCCAACGGATGCTTATGTACAAAGTGAACTTAATAATTCGCAGCATAAAACAGTAAAGCTGCAAGATAAAATTCTTGACGGATTCGTATGACGAATTACAAAACGGTTAGGGACAGTTAGTATCAGATCAAATATAATCAAATATATTATAATATTTTGGTTTAAATATCCAATTTTCCTTTCAGCGCCCAACACACAATTCGTAGTCAGTACGAGGATGTTAAGCCTTAGTAGTGGAGAGCCGAGCCAACGCCTTCAAATCAGGAACCACAGTTGGCGTTGAAAGGTAATATGAAGGAGCAGTCGTCAGAAGATGCACTGGCCACAAAGGAGACGTTTCCTTAGCCCTCATTCTCAGAGGAGCCACGTACATCGAGGTTGCAGTGCAATCCGATGGTACTCAGTATGGAGCTCTTAGAAGAGGATTAAGCGTTCAGATGAGAGAGATGTTACTGTGTCTCGTTTCAGTGTTGAACAACCAGAAACTTTCATCAGAGATAGAGGTAGCTTTGTAGCTCCATGGTTTCTTGATGATGCTCCGTCTGGAAGATTTTGTTTTTCAGCCTTGTGGATGAAAACAGAGAAAGAGTTCGCAGTAGTAGGGAGCATTCTTTACAATGTGTGTTCTCAGATGCATTGTTTGTAGATTATGATGAGTTACTCGCTGAGGCACCATAGTGAGGGAAACTCCTCTGTTCTATCCTCGAGCAGTGCAATTTTAGGTAGTGAAAGTGTAAATTAAGTCAACTGGTTTACATCAGTCTTCAGGTATCTCAGCTCCACATACCGCCGCGTTCGCCATACAACAGAGGGACATGAATCGCAGAATCGTTCTTAGAAGTTCGTATAGCTAACATCGTGTTGTAAGGCTAAGGACGTAATTGCTCAAGCTTCAGTATTCCAGTTAAACAAGGTGTATGGAATACAGTCCTTAACGAAGAAAAATGCTTACAGATGAAAATGAGAATAGAAAGCTGCAGCAACAGTTTGGCGTAATGTAATACATGCGGCCATATTTTGCAAACAGTGATGGAAGTGGGAGAAACACAAATGCGAAGCAATTGGAAGCGAGAAGGTTTAGACTCACGCATGAGAAGATGGGAGCAAACTCCAGATGACTGCTTCTGTGGCAATGATGTTCATGACATTTAGCCTGTCTTGTGGCTGCTGTGAGGTTGGCAACCAACCTTTGTTTCCTCACCAAGGTCTGCAGGACCACTGGAGAATCTCAGCTGCATTATCTGCGATTTATAAAAGAATGATCTGTTTATCTCTTTATTGATGACAATTCATCGTAACGACGAGCTAAAGGAGAAAATAAAATGATCGCTGCAACCGGTTTTCATTGTCACTCATTAACAGGGCGACGGCTTCGCAGTAATGGAAGTTTGAATCGTCGATGCTAGCAAGCGTAAAAATGCTGTAACAGATCGTCATCAGACCTAATAAATCATGAGGAGATAATGAAGGCTGGTTCTCTGATAACACAAATTTGTGCATAGGAGGCTGTAACACCATCCGATCCATCTTATGACCGTAAGAAGACATCCATGTCGGCTCGTCCCACAAATTATAAAACAAATAAAAATGGAGTATGGTAAGGAAAATGAATGTATTAGTAAACATTAGTATTCCACTTTAACGTATATATTGTCACAAAATGTACAAGCATAATGGAATAGTGCACCTTTATTATTACTGCAAGTGTCAGTGAAGTGAAGTGAAAGAAGGCTAGTGATCGGGCACGTGACTGAAGAATACAAAATCCCTCGCCAAGGAAATTCATGTCATTTGTTTCGAAGCTTACAACGCACCGCCACGCCATATATTGAATGGTCGACGGCGGACTTGATTTTGGAGGGAGAGTAATGACAGATGCCTTACGCTGGACACCTTGGATACTCGCTTTGGTGGGAAATAATTTGTCTGAGTTTTTGTACCATTTCCATCCCTCTTACGGGGTGCATAGTTAATGTGTGTGTGTGTGTGTGTGTGTGTGTGTGTGTGTGTGTGTGTGTGTGTGTGTGTGTGTGTGTTAAACGTTTTAGTTTGAAAAGGCGTTTAGGAATAAATTCACATTTGTTAAAGGTAATTTTATTTTCTATTAGTTACTTCCTGGCAACTACTTCCACGCTCACCTAGTGTGATTAAATGTGTTGTTGTTCTTGGTGAATCGCTAGTAAATGAAGTAAATTCTTTAAGAAAAGATTTTGTACGTAAATTTTCACGGTTCAGTATGACCAGAAGAAAATGAAACTTTAATATTGTGGACATGGGGAAAAATACGAAGCAACAGCATGGGGCTCTTGATTTCTTAAAGGTTATAGCTTGTCGAAGCCATCTCCGTAGTGTACTGTAGTGGTTCCAATCAGTCACAAACACTTCAGTGGCTGCATGTTCCTGTATTTCATCCTCACATGTAGGAAACCCATGGGAAAGAGGTACAGGAAAGCCCTTTATGAAAATCTGCAGCCATCACTAACGGATGGGAGACAATGGGAAAGTGGAGTTTGAGTGGGACGCGGTCTAATGGGCGTGACTGCGTACAAGTGAAGAACGTAAGATTGAGCTTTTTGTGCTGACAGTAGCAGAGAGACAGTGGACAGTGCCAGCTGGACAGAAAGAAGTGATGGCGAGAAAGTGGCTGTGAGCGTATGATAATAGCAGTGAGACCTGAAGCTAGAGTATTAGTGATGGTCAGTAAGAAACCGTGGCAGTAAGAGGGAGGGAACTCTAACGCTGTGTCGGCTCTCAACATATATCGTCCTGTTAAGATTGTTTTGAGTCTTTCCATTCCATTGTTAATTGATTCTTCCTTATTTATCGTTAAGCTGCGTACGATTCTGTTGAGATTCCCCTCTGGCGGAGTGTCCGACCTTCGAGTCGTTGCTTCCTGTTAGCCTCGTGTAAGATCTTTGGAGAAGGGGGGTGGCCGGTTTGTTGCCTAGCGGTGACGAGTTGGTCGGTCGCCTTTTTAAAACAGGGAAAGAGAGAATGTCGTACCATTAGACCGCGGCGCGGCGTGGCGGTGGAGAGTTGGCTGTCGTTCCGGCAAGCCGCGTGGTCTATCCTGGCGGTGCGAGACGTGTGGGACGAGTTGACGGGACAAGGTCGTAAGCTCTTGCTGTGAGCACCCGGGGGCCACGGCTGTTGTTCAGAGTCACTACTTGGTGGGAGCGGCAACGGATGTCTTTAAATTTCCGTCTGGAGGCGGTAATGATGGACTAGTAACTCGCCTAACCTGAGGAGTGGTATTTCGCCGCCGTGGGTGCAGAGGAGACGAGGGCTTCGGTGACAGAGCGCGTGGCTGCGTGACTGTCGAGTTGGGTACGCTGGCGACGTGTACAAGGTCGGGTGTGAGGAACCTTTGTATCGGAGTTTACCTGCTGTTTCTCTAATAAACTGGAAGTTGGTTAAAGGTTTAGATGTTAATTGAAGGATTTTGGTTTGTGCAACCGGCGTCTTTTCTGCCTTGTGGCCTCCTGCGTTCGGTTTTCCTGTCCCTATCGCCGATGCATTTATAGACAGTGATCTGTTAGTCCGCTTCTAGCCTGAGCATCCTTCGGAAGAAGATTGTGGGCGCCCTTACAACCGGTCGGTTAATTATTTCTATCCCCGGACATTTTGGTGGCAGGACTTGGTGTGAAAGTTGTTATTGTAAAATGTTAAACTTTTCAAACAGTGGCCAAACACAGTAAAATACAACCATTTAAGTTTGCCTTTCTCTGGTGATTTTTTTAAGATTACGTGGCTTTAAAATTGTTTATTGGTGTAAAAGGTGAATGACTATCTTTAATTTGATTGTTTTAATCTACTTGGCATCTTCTGAAAATGCTAGTTCTGCCTCCCTGTTAGCGAACTCTTGTAATTTAATGTCTTGTTGTGCCAGGATTTAAAGGAAGTGGTTTGCTACATGTTCGATAGCGAAATTGTATGCAAATTGGTGTTTTCCTTTCATTACTTGGAAAGTTTTGTTATTAAATGCTTTATCATAGTCTGTTTTAAGTAAAATGGCTTGGCTATTAACGGTAATGTAAATGGTTTTGAAAAGCCACTCATGCGTGCTAGCTTTTTTGGATCTGTTCCTAGTCAAGTGGTAAAGAAATGACTTAATGGTTGAAGTAATCAATAAAGAAATTGTAAATTGCAACTCGACAGTAATCAACTAGTTTTGGCCCCGTTTCCCAACTGGGGGTTTTCCTTGATTCATCGTAACAGCCGTCTCATTAACATGAGAATATGCTTTTCAGAAACAACGAGCTTCGAAAGAATTCTATTGAAACATAAGAAGCCTTTATAAATTAACATTGTGCATGGTTTTGTGTGTACTAATAGCACAAATTAAAATGCGTACAGTATCCTTTGTTTCCAAATTAGATGTAAGGGACACTAAATTACTGACAGTTAGTAAGCTGTGTGAGAGAATGGCGAGCAATCTGGTCACTAATAAGTACAGTGCATTTCGAAATTCCTGTCACACGTTTGCAAGGGTTGTAGAGCTAGTTAATTGATAAAGTTTTGATAGTGAACCAATGTCCGACAATGGATGAAGGAGAGCGTACAACCCGTAGAAATGTGCAACAGGAATTTTGAAACACACTGCACACAGCAGACAACAATGAGTAACTTGCTGATTTAGTATTTTGCTTGCGCCAGTGAGGACGAAGTTAATTCACTCGACCTTCAATCGGTCCGAACAGTTAAGAACAAAAATATCCTTACAACCGGATAGAAATTACAAATTGCCTTTCTTGAAAGATTTGAGAGATTTCCTTCATACATTGAAACATACAGAACACACCTCTGTACCTTATGTAATAAAATTACAAGTCGCTTCTAAATTTATTGTGTAGCTAGTCCATCGTTTACTAAATTGTTCGACTGCGATACCACAACTAACAAGTACAATTCAATATGAAAGGTTCAACTCCAGAACAATTTCAGTGACTTACAATAATGGAATCTAAAACTAAATTTCACAATGCCTCAAACATGACAATGGACAGCACAGTAATATCAGGAGACACATGTATTGAAACAATAATTGTGACCATAGCTCGATAAGCGACATTCTCTCGTAACAATAGCACACCGAACTAGTTGCAGAGTAATGGAATAACGTTCAACAGCTTCGTGTGGTTATTCTACAACAAAATGCGCTTATATTAAATGTATGTATCGGCACTAGACGAGAGTATACAGAAACTGGTGCAGCGTTTTCGACTATACAGACAGACGGTCTAAGTATGGACACTGCCCATTCATTGGGGGATTTAATTCTGAAGTCAGAGTACTCTGCCTATACATTATCGGTAGAATACTTTTTTGTTATATTGTAGCTGCAAAGTAACCTTAACACTCATCCAGTGCCTTCATTTGAATATGCACGTTACATACAAAAAGTTACATTACGTAAGTGATAACTATATTGCCCACCTATTAATCTGGGACACATTTTATCACCTGTGCCAAGTGGGCATTCCACAGCTTCTCTGCTGCAGTATTGCACCAGAACAAAGGCAGAGAATAATACTGTAATCACAGATGTTTATGTACATATTCTTTTGTTAAACAATTTACAGGTAATGGGCAAAGAACCTAAATAGCCAAACTGTAGGAGAGGTACACAAATAGAATGTGAAATCCATCTGAAGTCAAATTAAACAGTCATTTTATCCCAGTAATGCTACCTGCGCTCATGGAATGTTTTTCCTCCTCCCGATCATAACTGATGCCATGGCAATCACATCCCAAGCGTGGTAACTGTGGCTGGTACTACAGTGAAGACAGGTTGACGGAAGTGATGAGGACAGAGCAATTTATTCCTGGTGACGATAGGTTTCTTTGTAGTCTTCTGTGTAGTCTTACTTTAAAAGTTTCTCAGTGTAAAACAGATACAGACCTTGGAAGGTGGGTCGTAGTTTGCCATACCCCACACTGCACTCCTCTGGTTATCCAGTCTTCCTCGAGAAATGTTTGTATATGAGTCCAGCTTTGTTTTCTCAGGTACAATCAGCCATAATGCTACTGTTGGCAGTTCAGCCTTTTATAGAACACACACACAGCGACAGCTCCACCGCATCTCGCTAATTGGCCCAGGAAACATTGAGGAAGCATATCCTCATCTGGGATGTTTGGCCAAGGCTGGCATCTTGCACTGTAATAATTCAAAGCTGTCTGCTTCCACGTCAGACGAAAGTGGTAGTCCACTGCATTCAGTTTAATACTCGTTGAAATAGCACTACATGTTGCGACTAATGCAGAATCTCGTCAGAATCCACGGCGTGTTGTCAGAGGCACGAGTGAACTGCATCGTACCTTGGTACCTTCCCCCTTGTAATGCTGATTGACGTTTTAGGGAAGGTGAGGCAGGTACCTAACCTGGAGACGCATGCTGCTTGTGAGGTAGGGCTTATGATTTGTCGCAGTTTAAATAGTTCTGTGGAATGATGTTTGCCTACAGGCAGCTGATGTCACTTTCCTAAGTGGAAGACTGCAGGTGAAGAAGCTTCAGGCATCTAGTCAAGATGGTTGGATCCAGTGTCATCTTCCCGTTGACGGAGGTGCAGAACCATATTCAAGCGCTGTTTCTCCCTGTAGTGGTCACCAGAACGCAAACGGATAGGTTAGGTGCAGACGTCCATGATTGATAATTCGGGAACACAGTATCATCTGGGAGGCTGTAGGCAACGGAGGTACCAATGTACTTCCTCCCACGACACACAGTTTCAGCAATGATACTCCACAATGTTCCGTTTCTTCAGTCTTCTCTTCACACCCAGCATGAACGAAATTTCTTTCCGTACCTAACGAATTTCCAACCTGATGCATAAAGTCACCGGAATTTTGAACAACAGCCTTCTCTGCGTCGCAATTTTTCACTTGCAATCAAAGTCACATCGGTATGGTGCTGAAGCGCTGTCCTCTGCAGGATTGTCTCTGTAGTGATGGCACCATTTGACATATTCCTCATTACTTTATTTGTTGACGACACTTTCGAGAACATTAACAATTGCTATATAGCGTGGTTTACATATCCGCGTATTTCAATTTTCTCTGCATCAAACTTCTCCAATTACAGGTCAAATTTTATTCCCATACCAGAGTTCTTGTGAGCGTGGATCGCCGAAACACTGCTGTCTACACACTCAGCATGGTTTGTTCTGGTTCACCATCTCTCTCAGCCATCATATAAGAAACATTTTCAGGCTTATGAATATGAACAGTCTTACATCAACTGTTTACCAGCCTTTACACACAACCACAGAGTGCAGGACCAGGCGTTTTCTTGGAAGTTTACAACCCCAGGAGAGCTCGCTTCACTGCACTTGAGGAAGTCCCCTTCTTCCACGGAATGTAGGATTGGAGAGGGAATCTGAACGACACCCTCGGGCCTCGCAACCTAATACCGTCGGGGTCGAAGAAAGCAAGAGTTGGCCAAGTGAGGCCGACAGACAATAGAAACAGAACTCTGAGGATGAAGAGGAAGCAGTTTCAGCAGTTACACACGTGCTGGTCTTTTGAAAGATGGTCAAACACATTTGGCATAAAGAGAGGAAACACTACTGCAGCAAGCGTTACACTGATTATTACTTCGATTTGCTTGCATGAATTGCTGAGCTTACTGGCATCGTTGTTCTTACTAGTGCACGAAAGATAAATCAGTTATCACTTTACATAGAGTAGCAGTTCTGTTACAGTTAATCTTCAAAACATGCGAACACTTTATAAGATACTTACATTCAATGATACAGCGAATGCAGTCGACATTACCTCCTGCATGTAGACTACATCTTTGTAAAAAAAAAAAAAAAAAAAAAAAGAGTACCAAATTTAAACCGTTCTGTTATCTGAAATACTAAATTATACACACATTAAATTTGTGCCATGAAACAGAAATAATGCTGTGCATATTTAACACAAAGCTGTGTGAGTTTAGAGCTGGTATGCATTCATCAGTTGAAAAATTTAACAGCGAAATGGATTGTCATGGTAGCTCGAATGTGTTTCGTTGATATCTTGATTTAAATAAGGCGAACTAAATTAACTGCCTGTATTCACAGGTTATAGAAAAGGAAGTAAAATTTTTTTGGAACGTTCCTCCGTGTGTGTCTAAAATACTAATATTGGAAGTAAAGGTCTCTCTAAATAAACTAAATTTTGACATAAACAATAATGTTTATAAGTTCATTGACACATTGCCAACTGTATCTACATCGTCCTGGCGAACGATTTCTCCATCTACCGTGTACCAAATTGAAAAAATGTTTTATACATGGGTCCATTGACTCCAAATATTTCATGAAAGAAAACATTGTCCAAAATAATTGACTGATCATCTGTATCATTTATTGTGCTACTGGCTGATTTCGACTACCATGTCATTACAAAGCATCCATAAATTGAGCATGTCAATATACCAACATACAAGACTGATACTCAACTTTTCTGCAGTCTGAGAATTGAAGAACTTAACCACGACATACCTAACTTCAGCTTAGGTTATCGGCCATTATCTAAAATTATAGGAACAGTATGCAGTATGTGACAAGATACAACACGAATTCCTAATCCACGTGTGAAACCACCTACGCATTACAGTATGCCCTGTGAACAGTTTTTGATGTTGCTGAGCTACAGTCATACAATGATTTTTAGATGTACACACCGCCATTTAAATATGATCCAGGTCCGCGCATTTTATACCATTTTCAAGTGTGAGTTTATGTCAAATTATCTTACAGGTGGGCAAGCTCAAAATTGGCCTTGAATTAAGAGAAATATTCGCTCCCATCATTTGCTATTTCGTGGGGAGCGAATGTTCTATTACTTGAAAATGGCATTGAACGCCGAAACCTGGGTCGTAATGAAATAAACAACACACTCAAATGGCTGTGCGCGCATGAATAAAAGTATGCTCTTTATCAGACACCTAGTGAACAGCAGTGAAATGTCGCATTCTTTCTGTATAATTTGACGTGGAAGATTCTGTCCGTTCACTCCAGGACCTCTTTATATCATGTGTGAACCATAATTAACCTACAAGTAACAACATATAGACAAATCTTGATCAGCTGTTCTGCCTTCCGACAAAGGGAGAATAAAACACTGTACAAGTCAATCGTAACGTATTCTTATGGCTATCGTCTTAAACAAGAGATTCGTCGCAGTTGAATTACGTAGATCATTTACATATGGGAAGAGCAGGACTCGTCTCCGTACTGATGCTCAGGAACAACATATTTCATCTCTTGTCACCATCCAATGGACACAAGAAACCCTGGATCGAGTGTGGCTATTTCGTGCTGCACACACCACTCCCAAAACAACCTGAGGATCTCTCGATAAGTCGCAGGCAAGCGCTAGCAGTTAACTGTCTCCAGTAGGAATCGCGTCCGGTGCCCATGCGTACACTGTGTTCTTCCTAGTCAAAAAAATCAAGACCAGTGATGAAATCCTCAACGAGATTGGTGCTGAACTACAGGCAAAACATGTGTCAGCTAACGTCCTAAACACAGCCAGAAACAAGATTCTCGCCCTCGTATTCCAACTGACATCGGCCGAATCCGAATTACAGCTTTGAAGAAACAGTTTAAAGACCCCTCACGTGCACTATAGTGCGCCGCACACCCAGTTGAAGACCTACGAATCTAGTAATTAAGTGAATACGTTACCAAACTCGAAGTAGTGAACAACAAACTTGCCACAATAAATCAGGAACAGAGAGAAACGTGGAAGACCTCACAGGAAAAGTCGCTGAACAGGCAGAGCAGCGGTTACAAACACACACATACGCCGCAGCACACTCCACCACCCCCGAAGAGCACGAATGGATCGAGTTTGCGAAGGCACAACAGGAAACACACTTTTCATTGAGTCTACGAACAATCAGGGCATGAAGGCAGCAACTCAGGAAGACAGCTGCAGAACAATTGGATACACAAAGGGCATTGAAATTATTGCGTGTGAAGGACCTACGAAAGCAAATCTTTAGCAGCCGTGTGACAGACATTTCGGACAAGGAATTCCTGCAGTGGCTGTATGAACAAAACCTTAGTGGTGACTTCACCAAAGAAGAGTTCGAGAGGGAGGCTAAAATCCGCTTTCATAGGGCACCAAAGGGCAGAGGTTACTATCACCAAGTCGTCGTCTGGACTCACTACACCTCATTGGAAACATGTCTGGTGCGTTCATTACCGTGTTGTTTGAGCACACTCCTCTATGTATTTTATATTTAACGACAAATTTCAAGAATAATCTGACGGTGTCGCCATTGGGAGTCGTTTGTCTTCCTGTCTTTATATGGAAGGTTTTGAGGAGAGCACTCGACTCTACCACTTTTAAACCGACAGTATTTTGGCGATACGTTGACGACACTTTTATAGTGTGGCCTCATGGTCTGGACTGTCTCCAAGAAATTTTACGTCACATGAACTCCATACATTAAAACAAAGTTTACCACGGAGATGGAGAAAGACGGTTGCTTGCCATTTTTAGACGTCTTGGTGCGACGTAAGAGTGATTGCACACTTGGTCACTCTGTGAACAGAAAGCCCACTCATACAGACCTGTAACTGCAAGCTACTAGTTGCCACCATCCAGCACAAACAATGTGCGTTCTCAAAACCTTAGTCCACCGTGCCCATACCATCTCTGACGCCGACCGTCTTCAAGCGGAACTGGAACACCTGGAAAAAGTATTTCTGAAGAATGGCTTTTCAACTAGGCAAACGAACAGAGTGATGCAGACCTACAAACGACAGAATAAGGAAGAGGAAGAGGCCTTCAGGTCATCTACCATTTATTGGGAATATTTTTTTACAGATAGGCAGCATACTGAGAAAGCTGTCAAGTGAGAGTTATCTTACGGCCTCGTTCCAAAATTTCATCGCTCATGGGATACGTTGAAGACGACCTGGGCCTGCGTAAATCAGGTGTTTACAAGATTCCGCGTGAATGCGGCGAATCATATATAGGGCGAACAACACGAACTGTGCAGGAACCCATTGTGGAACACCAGTGACAAACTCGGCTTCTCCAACCCACTAAGTCTGCAGTCACCGAACATTATCTTTCCACAGACCACTACATCAATTGCAACGACACAATTTTTGTCCATACATCAAACTTTTGGAGCTCGATTATTAATGAATCTGTGGAAATAAGATTGTCTGACAAAGAGACTCTCGTCAATATTGATACCGGTTATCAGCTAAACTCTGCTTGGAATCCTGTTATAGAGAAACTTCGTAGTCGACGTAGTTATCTGCATAACGATGAAAATCGACCTGTTATCGATACGCCAAGCTTTCACCGTGGAGGCCGCGAGGCGCAGCGCACGGAGTGACCTCAGTATGGCTTTAAATAACAGATATCAGCGCGTACTCGCCAGTACTACTACAGTGGTACCCACCTGAAGATGGTTTGAAGACTGTGCCGAAATATCGTGGCAGGAAGTTATTGACATCCGCCAGTTCTCTGGTGTTTTTATGGAACCATCAGTACAACGGGAAAGCTTCAAACATCACAAAGGCTCTTTCAATAGCGGTAATCCGTAGATGCAGAACTCCACGAAGTATTCTGCAATCGTGTTAAGGTCAGTACAGACTGCTCCATTCAGGGAAAGCCCAGGGATGCTAACGGTGATCTGAAACCCATACAGCCGCCTTATCTTGGTCCAAACATGCGATGGAGAGGTACTGATACCAATGGTGGCGACATTTGCGGACAGAAGCAGGAGTGCTGGGAAGAGTGTAAGGCGTCGGGCTCGGGCACGGAGCCGCTTGAAGGCAATGAGGTGTTCCAGTGACGGGTGCCGCTTATGACGTTGAAGAGACTTCCTGCGATCGCGCACCGCTTAAGCGATCTCTCGTGACCACTAAGGCAATCCTCCACCGGCAGGGCCCAGAATAACAGCGAAACGCATATTCCACTGCTGAAACGATGCCGGTGGTTATCTTGTTAACCACCGCATCAATGGCATCATGAGAAAAATTCTCAATAGTGGCAATGGAGGCGATAAGGCCCGTTCAGCCTTATTCAAAGCCCATCTGGGGAGTGACGCTGGGGCAGTGGCAGAAAGATCGGAAGGTGGTCACTAACTCGCAAGTCGTCATGCACATTCTATTGGACAGACGATAGAAGGCCAGCACCGCAGACCAGAAGGTCAATGGTTGAGAATGTGCCATGCACCATACGGAAATGTGTGGAGTCACCATCATTTCAAAGAGAGAGGTCGAGCTGTGCTCACACTTGCTCAGTGACAGGGGCTCGGCCTGTTGCCACCATCCACCCCAGAAACGGTTATAGGTGTTGAAGTCGCCCAATAACAGAAAAGGTGGCGGCAGTTGGGCTCTCAGGACAGGCAATACATGCTGTGGGACATCACCATCCACTGGAAAATAGATACCGTCTGCAGTTATAGCCAATGACGTCCACACCGTAACAGCGACAGCGTCTAAATGCGTTTTAAGTGGCACACGCTTGCTGAAAAGAGTTACTGACATAAACGCAAACTCCACCAGATACCCTCTCATAAGCTGCCCGATTCTTATAACAACACCGATAGTCATAGAGGACAGGGGTTCAAAATACCGGAAACCAAGACTCCTGGAGAGCAATGCAGAATACAAGGTGAAGACCGATAAGTTGTCACAGCTCAGCAAGGTGGTGGAAAAAATCGAAGCAATTCCACTGGAGAATGTCATTGTCCACGGCAGAAAAATGCGTGAAGGGACAGGAGGCAGATTATGCTACTGGGTCACCTGCTGCCACCGATTGAGTACCTCTGAGCGACATTCATCGTGTCTGAGGGTCCGGCGAGTTCTAGGTCCTCAGCAGACGCCAGCATCTCCACCTAATCCTCAGATGCAGTGCTTGTAGGGAGCGGTGGGATGGGTGCCATTGCAAGGTCTAGATTCTTGGATGCCTTCTGCTTTTTTAGTTACTCTCGCTGTTCCTTCGGTGATTCTGGCTGGGAGGGCTTCACTGTGTCAGTCTCTGAGACTGAGGAGGACTGTGAAGCCTTACATCCAGCTACCTGTGACTGCTTCAGCTACTGGCAGTCGCCCGCTTTTCCAATAGTCAGAACCCAGGAAAGGAGTGACCCAAGGGACCCCTTCCTGGCGAGAGGAGCCAAAGAAGACTTTAGCTTCTCTGGCTGAGAAGTTGGGAATGATCACTTATGACTGGGGGGGGGGGGGGGGGGGGAGAGGGAGGGTTCTGCTCCCAAGGGGGGTGGTGTGGTATCAACAGGGAGGGAAGATCCCCACCATCAAGAGGGCAGGTGGAATCTGACTGCTCAGAGAGGCAACTGGATGTGGCGAAACGGGAGGTGGTAGAACCATTGTCGCAGAGACAGCTTAGGTATATGTGATACCGACAGGATGGAGTCACTTGTATCTTAGTATAGGTCAGGCGGTCCAGGGTCTTGCATTTCAGTATCTTCTGTTCTTTCTGTAGAATCACACAGTTCAGCGAGCAAGAGGAACAGTGCTCTCTGCAGTTGACACACATGGGAGGCGGGGCACATGGACTATTGGGATGCAAAGGACGTCCACACCTAGACACGTGACTCTGGAAGTACACCAGGAAGACATATGACCGATCTTCCAGCATTTAAATCATCATATTGTGGGAGTGATGTATGGCTCCGCATCACAGTGTTACCCCGTAATCTTGACACTTTCAGGTAAGGCATATCCCTCAAAGGCCAAGGTGAAGGCACCAGTGGCAACCTATCCCTCGAACCCTGATGGATACACTGGACGAAGTCAACACCTCACCATTCATCGCCAAACTGCAATAGACGATCCCTGTGGAATATAAGACCCTGAACCATATTCAAGCTCTTACAGGGCCTAATGGAAACAAATATCCCCAAGCTCGTCAGAGGCGAGGAGCACCTGTGACTAGGCAGAGGATGCTGTCTTGATCAAAACAGACACACAGCCCATTTTGGACAAGCCCTTCTCCTCCCCAAACTTGTCCTGTAAATGCTCTACGAAAAACTGAGGCTTCGTTGACGTAAGTGATTCTTCATCAACTCGCTTACAGACGAGGTGCCAGAACGAATAAGTACCGATGCCATCCTTAGCCTTTCGCTCCTCCAAAAATGTGGCCAGGGAGGGGAAAGATTTGGGGTCATACCTCTGCGCATTTAAATGATTCCTTTAGAGCATAGCGACTGCTGGCTGCTGCCCACCAGCAAGAGATGATGTACCACGCTTCATTGGAGGGGTCATCCATCCTGATGCCCCCACTCCAATCAGGGACTCTCCCCATGGGTACCGCCCAGCCACAGCCAAGGCCACCTGGCATGATGGCCGTTGCTGGGAGTCCTGATGCCCCAGGAAGATGATCATCTACTCCTTTGCATACATTGGGAGTTTACAGCCGAGACATCAGCAGTGCCATCCCTGTGTTGTCAGGGGGGCTACCACCAAATGGGTTTATCATTGCCCCACCACAACGGACTGGCTGCTGCGCTGCATATTGAGCGGAGAGGAATCGAACAGTGTATTGGAGGCGAAAGAGGACAGGAGACAACGGAAGTGGATTACATACCATCAGGAAATGTCTTCGCGTGAGTAGTTGAATAATGGGTGGAGATGCAAAACCATGACAGATTCATTAGATCAAATCGAAGGGTACTATGTTTAACTCATGCACCACATAAGGCGTCCTTCTTCCCCATAGAGCGCACACTTCTGTAAAATGAGGAAATTGGCACGTCAAACAATAGAATGGGATTTCAACTTAGGCGACTAAAAGGAATCTCACACTTCTCAGCCATATACTGCGACAGGCAGGAATACTTCGGGCCACAGGCGTAACATCTTCAAGAATATCAAGACGAACGAAAGCAGGGGAATATTACAGTTTTCTTTTTAACAGCCACCATTATCATTGCAGCACTAGCACTCAATTGTGAAGTTCGTGTATTCGGAAGACTAAGAAACACAAAGTGATGAAACACACACGAGATCCCTCTGGAATGGGCTGTACCAGAAAAAATACAGCAATTTTAATATTAGGTGTGCGTGGTAACGAATTTTGTAACTAGTGGTGGGTTTTTATCTTTAAGGTTAAGATCTCAGCGGACATGAGCAGGAAAATAGTGGACCTCTACAGCTGGACACCATCTTGTCAAGTTTATTACTTCATGAAAGAATCGCTGTTGCTAATGCAGCAACGCATACAAAGATTTTTATTGTCCTGTTGCACATTATAATAAATACGATAAGCAATTATGGCGGAGAGAACCGCTGGTACCATTGTATTAGCAAGAGCTGAGCAGTCATGACAAATGACAGTGAAACAGTAGTCACTACCTACCTCCAAATATCCTCCATATGTTTGTAACGCAGTTGGGTTATATATATGTTACATTTGTCCTGTTACCAGTGTGATGCAGATTTCCTGCAGCTATTCAGGAAAGACATTCCCAACTTGGAGAGATAGCTCCCCATGAACTCCGCGAATGATGATTAACATCACAGCTTGTTGCTGTCGCCGATTTGTGGATCCATGGGTCTATCCTACTGCCAAACTTAGGACAACAGCGTTCCTTATACGTCGGCGGATAGGAAAGGGCCTACTTCAACAGCAGGCCAGTATTTTAGTACCACACAGTTACATCACAAGCGCCATTACGGTTCAGCAGCTAATGATGAATTATCTTAAGCCAGAGCAGGAACAACACATCGCAAATAGGGTTCAGTGAGTCAACCACATATTCCACTTCAACTCACTGCTGGGGCATCTTAGTATGGCAACGACCTGTGATAAACCGCTGAGTCAGCCGCTGGCCATAATGAATTAGGGTCACTGAACTACCTCCTTCGGAAGGAAGAAGAAACTGTGTAAACCAAAACCAATTTGAAGTGCGTCCAGGTAAGGTCTCCCGGGGGGGCACATATCTTATGGGTGGTATTTTATTCTATAGTAAATAAATGAGTTTTCGAAACACTGGTGCCGAACAAATGAGGCAGTAATGAGTAGTTTGACGGTGTTAGGTATGTACACAAACATGCCAGCAGATGGTTGCGATATGAGGCTCCACTGTACAGTTGTTACGGATGTGTGACCAACCTGTGCAGGTCTAATGCCAAAACAGTGCATTGGTGAAAAGCTTGGTTAACCCACTTCCCTCTTCGCTTTTTTATTATTGCTGACGGCCACAACAGTAGGTCCTCTTCTGTGCGCCAGCTTAGCGAAGTCGAAGTTCATCTCTCCCGCACCCCTTGCCCCTAGATGAGACACTCACCAATTCTAAGGTGGAGAAGAAAGAGCTGTTGACCAGTCATTCATTACCCACCAACCTGACGTTAGAATGCGAAAGAACACTGTGCTAGCAACAGTGACTATTGTAAATGCGTTTTTGCTGTTGTCTTGACGGCTGTAGTTGTGCCAACGGATGCTTATGTACAAAGTGAACTTAATAATTCGCAGCATAAAACAGTAAAGCTGCAAGATAAAATTCTTGACGGATTCGTATGACGAATTACAAAACGGTTAGGGACAGTTAGTATCAGATCAAATATAATCAAATATATTATAATATTTTGGTTTAAATATCCAATTTTCCTTTCAGCGCCCAACACACAATTCGTAGTCAGTACGAGGATGTTAAGCCTTAGTAGTGGAGAGCCGAGCCAACGCCTTCAAATCAGGAACCACAGTTGGCGTTGAAAGGTAATATGAAGGAGCAGTCGTCAGAAGATGCACTGGCCACAAAGGAGACGTTTCCTTAACCCTCATTCTCTGAGGAGCCACGTACATCGAGGTTGCAGTGCAATCCGATGGTACTCAGTATGGAGCTCTTAGAAGTGGATTAAGCGTTCAGATGAGAGAGATGTTACTGTGTCTCGTTTCAGTGTTGAACAACCAGAAACTTTCATCAGAGCTAGAGGTAGCTTGGTAGCTCCATGGTTTCTTGATGATGCTCCGTCTGGAAGATTTTGTTTTTCAGCCTTGTAGATGAAAACAGAAGGAGTTCGCAGTAGTAGGGAGTATTTTTTACAATGTGTGTTCTCAGATGCATTGCTTGTAGATTATGAAGAGTTACTCGCTGAACTTAAGGCACCATAGTGAGAGAAACTCCTCTTTTTTTTGTTTTTTCTTGTTTGTGGTTTTAGGGCGCAAAACTTCTATGGTCATTAGCGCCCAGCCCGTGACGTAGGAAAAAGGAAAAAAACGAAATTTAAAATCAGCAGCAAGGGGAACAAAGTCATAAAATTTGAGAAACTAAAGGCAGAAGGAATGCTTAAAAATCCACTATAGAAAGGGGTTGGTTCTCCCCAAAAAAAAAAAAAAAAAAAAAAAAAAAAAAAAAAAAAAAAAAAAAAAATCTAATGACTGACGTCATTTCACTGTCACCAATAAACTGTAGAACGCGGTCAGCTGAGCGCGTGTCATCTGCTAAAATCGGCGATAGATCAGGCGATAGCTGTAGACGGGAGCGTAACGGATTAAAATAGGGGCATTCAATTAAAAGGTGTCTGACCGTCTACAGCTGAGTGCAGTGGGGACGGAGTGGGGGAGGATCACCGCTTAAAAGATGTCGATGGCTAAAAAGACAGTGCCCTATCCGGAGTCTAGCTAAAATTACCTCTTCCCGACGACGCGTTCGGGAGGAAGAGGTCCAAGCGCAAGGAAGGGCTTTCACTTCCCGCAATTTATTATGGGGAAGTGTTGACCAATGCGCATGCCATAAATGAGCAACTTGGCGACATAAACCGCTCCGTAGATCGGTAAACGGAAGAGACTGAATAGCTGGCCGAGGAAGAGAGACTGCAGCCTTGGCCGCTATATCGGCCGCCTCATTCCCACAGATACCAGCGTGTCCCGGGAGCCAGAGGAACGCCACTGAGACGCCCCCCAGGTGTAGCAAGCGCAGACAGTCCTGAATCCGGTGGACCAGAGGGTGCACAGGGTAAAGAGCTTGGAGACTGAGGAGAGAGCTGAGAGAATCTGAGCAGATTACGTACTGTATCCGCTGATGGTGGCGGATGTAGTGGACAGCCTGGAGAACAGCGTAAAGCTCCGCAGTATTATTCGAACACTGGTCGGGAAGCCGAAAGTGATTTGGGGTGTCGCCAACAATATAGGCACTCCCTACACCTAACGATGTTTTCGAGCCATCGGCGTAAATAAATGTGGCTTCCGTCATTTGTGCACATAGAGCAGCAAATGCCCGACGGTAAACAAGTGTAGGGGTACCATCCTTGGGAAATTGACATAGGTCTATGAGCAAGTCGATCCGGGGACGGAGCCAAGGCGGTGCTGTACCCCAAGTTGTCAAGAAGGTTTTAGGAAAGCGGAAGGAAAGAGAATGGAGCAGTTGACGGAAGCGGACTCCCGGGGGTAGTAGGGAGGAGGAGCGGCCTGCATACCCGACATCAAAGGAGGTGTCGAAAAAAAGGTCATGGGCTGGATTAGCAGGCATGGAAGACAGATGGCTAGCATAACGACTCAGAAGGACTGCCCGCCGATTGGACAGCGGAGGTTCAGCAGTCACAGCATAAAGGCTTTCCACAGGGCTGGTGTAAAAAGCTCCAGACACTAAACGTAATCCACGGTGGTGGATAGAGTCGAGACGCCGAAGAATAGACGGCCGAGCAGAGGAGTAGACTATGCTTCCATAATCCAATTTCGAGCGCACTAAGGCGCGATAGAGGCGGAGAAGGACCACTCGGTCCGCTCCCCAGGAGGTACCATTCAGGACACGGAGGGTGTTAAGGGAACGCAGACAGCGAGCCGAAAGATAGGAAACGTGGGAGGACCAGCACAGTTTTCTGTCAAACATAAGACCCAAGAATTTAGCGACGTCGGAAAACGGAAGGTTGACAGGACCTAGATGTAAGGAGGGCGGAAGAAACTCCTTACGTCGCCAAAAATTAACACAAACGGTCTTACTGGGTGAGAACCGGAAGCCGGTTTCGATGCTCCACGAGTGGAGGCGATCGAGACATCCTTGAAGTCGTCTTTCAAGAAGGCTGGTCCGTTGAGAGCTGTAGTAGATCGCAAAATCGTCCACAAAGAGGGAGCCCGAGACATCGGGAAGGAGACAATCCATAATTGGATTAATGGCGATGGCAAACAGCACAACACTCAGCACGGAGCCCTGGGGTACCCCGTTTTCTTGGGAGAAAGTACGGGAGAGAGTAGTGTTCACCCGCACCCTAAATGTGCGCTCTGCCATAAATTCGCGAAGAAAAAGGGGCAGCCGGCCTCGAAAGCCCCCAAGAGAACAGTGTGCGGAGGATGCCTGTCCTCCAACAGGTATCGTATGCTCTCTCCAGATCAAAAAATATTGCTACCGTTTGGCGCTTCCGGAGAAAATTGTTGATGATATAAGTGGAGAGAGCAACAAGATGGTCAACGGCAGAACGATGCTTTCGGAATCCGCATTGGGCTGGTGTTAAAAGACTGCGGGATTCCAGCCACCAAGCTAAACGGTAATTCACCATACGCTCCAAAACCTTACAGACACTACTCGTGAGAGAAATGGGGCAATAGCTAGAGGGGAGGTGTTTGTCCTTTCCAGGTTTCGGAACAGGAACGACGATAGCTTTCCGCAATCGTCTAGTAAGATTACTGTCGGTCCAAATTCGATTATAAAGGCGAAGGAGGTAACGTAGACTATGGTATGATAAATGCAGCAACATTTGGATGTGGATACCATCCGGTCCTGGGGCGGAGGAGCGAGAAGATGAGAGTGCATGTTGGAGTTCCCGCATGGAGAGAACAGTATTGTAGGTTTCGCGATTTTGAGAGGAGAAAGCAAGATGTCGCACTTCCGCTGCACGTTTCTTCGGCAGAAACGCTGGCGGGTAATTTGAAGAGCTCGAAATCTCAGCAAAGTGCTGACCCAATGAGTTAGAAATTGCGACGGGGTCCACTAAGGTATCATGCGCGACAGTGAGCCCAGAGACCGGGGAGAAACTAGGCCCGCCTGAGAACCGTCGAAGCCGACTCCAAACTTCCGAGGAGGGAGTGAAGGTGTTAAATGAGCTAATAAAGAATTTCCAGCTTGCCTTCTTGCTATCGCGGATGACGCGACGGCATCGCGCACGGAGCTGCTTATATCGGATACAGTTGGCCAAAGTTGGATGGTGACGGAAAATGCGAAGAGCACGTCGCCGCTCACGTATTGCGTCACGGCATGCCTCGTTCCACCAAGGAACTGGGGGGCGCCGGGGCAATTCGGAGGTGCGTGGTATTGAACGTTCCGCGGCTGTGAGAATAACGTCGGTAACATGTGTGACCTCATCGTCGACGCTGGGAAAGCGACGGTCATCGAATGTCGCTAGAGACGAAAAAAGTGTCCAATCGGCTTGGGCAAACTTCCAGCGTCGCGAGCGCATATATGGCAGTTGAGGCTGCAGTCTAAGAACACATGGAAAGTGGTCACTCGAGTGTGTATCATCAAGGGCGAACCATTCGAAGCGCCGAGCTAGCGGAACAGTACCGACCGCAAGGTCCAAATGAGAGAAATTTGTCGTGGAGGCAGACAAAAATGTGGGGACCCCAGTGTTGAGGCAGACTAGATCCGCTTGGTGGAAGACGTCTAGCAATAGTGAGCCACGTGGACAAGGATGTGGAGATCCCCAAAGCGGGTGGTGGGCATTGAAGTCCCCAACCAGCAAATAGGGGGGTGGAAGCTGACCAAGAAGATGAAGGAGATCAGCTCGTGCCATTGGTGTGGACGATGGAATGTATACCGTACAAAGAGAGAACGTGTATCCAGAAAGGGAAAGACGGACGGCGACAGCTTGGAAGGAACTGTTTAAGGGGATTTGGTGATAATGGAGAGTATCGTGGAGCAGAATCATGAGTCCTCCATGGGCTGGAGTGCCTTCAACAGAGGGGAGGTCGTATCGGACGGACTGAAAATGAGGGAGAACAAAGCTGTCATGGGGACGCAGCTTTGTTTCCTGAAGACAGAAGATGACCGGCGAGTAGGAACGTAAGAGGATGGACAATTCATCCCGATTGGCTCGAATACCGCGGATATTCCAGTGGATAATGGACATAGGGTGAACAGAAAATGGAGGAACGTGACCAAGGGTGCTGTCAACTCAACGACTGCTCAGAGCTTGTGACCGACAGCATGGAATGGCATTCAGTCGAAGGCAGAAGATCCTGATCCATAGGTTGGTCAGGAGCAGCTCCAGCCACCAACGATCGACCGGCCACCAGCAGTGCGCCTCGGCGACACAGAAGACGGCCGAGGGCGATTTCCGCCAGGTGGTGCTGTAGATGGGACACGCCTTGGCGGAGAAGGAGAGGAACTGTGTTTCTTCGTAGCCTTCTTGGAAGTATGATTTTTAGATGAAGGAGGAACCGATGGTTGGGGAAGTTGCTGTACGTAAAACCTCTTCACGAGAATGCTCTTTTTTCGAAGACTTGGCGTCTGACTTTTGGGCTCGAGATTTAGCAGAACCCGACGAAGGGTGAGCCATAGAGTGGGCAGGCGAAAGTGGTGAGGTTGAACGGGCGATCTTTGCACTGGCCGATCTGACGACCGTGGTACTAAAGGTGAGGTCGCAAGTCTGCGTGGCCGCCTCCTTTGTTGGCCGAGGAGAAGCAAGGACAGTGCTGTATTTTCCTTTCTGAGGCACAGTGGGCTGTCGACTGGCAAGTAACTTTCCAGCAGCAAAGGTCGACACCTTTTCCTTCACTCTTATTTCCTGGATGAGTTTCTCGTCCTTAAAAACGGGGCAATCTCGAGAGGAAGCAGCGTGGTCACCCATACAGTTGATGCAGTGAGGGGATGGAGGTGGACAAGCACCCTCATGGGCATCCTTGCCACACGTAACACATTTGGCCGGATTGGAACAGGACTGGCTGGTGTGATTGAACCGCTGACATCGATAGCAACGCGTAGGGTTTGGGACATAAGGGCGAACGGAAATTATCTCATAGCCTGCTTTGATTTTTGATGGGAGTTGAACTTTGTCAAATGTCAAGAAGACAGTGCGGGTTGGAATGATGTTCGAGTCAACCGTTTTCATAACCCGATGAACAGCCGTGACGCCCTGGTCAGACAGGTAGTGCTGAATTTCTTCGTCAGACAATCCATCGAGGGAGCGTGTATAAATGACTTCACGCGAGGAATTTAAGGTACGGTGCGGTGCGGTTCCACCCGGACAGGGAAGGTGTGGAGCAGAGAAGTACGCAGCAATTTTTGAGCCTGGAGGGCACTGTGTGTTTCCAACAACAGGGTGCCATTCCGTAATCTGGAACAAGACTTTACAGGACCCGCAATTGCGTCGACACCTTTCTGAATAATGAAAGGGTTGACCGTGGAGAAGTCGTGACCTTCGTCAGACCGAGAAACAACAAGGAACTGTGGCAACGATGGAAGAACTGACTGTGGCTGAGACTCAGTGAACTTACGTTTGTGAGCAGACATAGTGGAAGGTGAGGAAACCATTGCGGAAGAATCCCCCATGATTACCGGCGTCTCCGATGGCGCGCTCCTCCCTTGTGGGGGCCCTCACCGAGGGCACACCCGCCTTAGGTGATTGTTCACACCTCAGGTCACACCTCCCGACAAACGGACGGAGGGACCAATCGGCACTTTCGGAAGGTATCAGCTCGGGTAATCACCCCTCCCTGGGCCTGGCCGTTACCAGGGGGTACGTACGTGTCCTACCTGTCTACCCGGGGCGGGGAATTACGCGTTACCCCGTCACCGGCTACGCATGGAAGTGCGTGGGTCGGCCTTCAGACACGCACAGGGAGGAAGAAAGAGACAGGGAAAGGAAAGAAGAGAGGTCTCAAACGCCGCAGCGGAGAAAAGGGTAAAGAGAAGAGGTAAAGAGAAGAGGTAAGGAAAAGAGAAGGACGGAGAAAGATGAAGACATACAAGCAAGGAAGGCGAAGAGTGCGGTACATTTACAAGCGTCCGTCTACGGACGTAGCACAAACCATACTCCCAGAGGGGGAGAAAGGGAAGGAAAGAGCCAGAGGTGAGGGGGGGGGCGAAGATGGGGGATGGGGAAGGATACGGAAAGTGAAGGTATGCAGCCCGGAAAGGAAGGAAGGCCACTTTAGCTCGGGGTCCCGTGCTCGCTACACACGTATCCACAAAAGAGTTGTGGATCCCCTGGGGGGGAGAAACTCCTCTGTTCTATCTTCGAGCAGTGCGATTTTAGATAGTGAAAGTGTAAGTTAAGTCAACTGCCTTACGTCAGTCTTCAGGTATCTCAGCTCCACATACCGCCGCGTTCGCCATACAACAGAGGGACATGAATCGCAGAATCGTTCTTAGAAATGAGTATAGCTAACATCGTGTTGTAAGGCTAAGGACGTAATTGCTCAAGCTTCAGTTTTCCAGCTATTTCAAGGTGTATGGAATACAGTCTTCAAAAAAGAAAAATGCTTACAGATGAAAATGTGAATAGAAACGTGTAGTACAAGCGGCTATATTTTTCAAACTGTTGCTCCATTACGGTACACAGTGATATGCCGCTTAGTAACTTCCTTGTGGAAGAGGGAGACACTATAAACCATGCTCTCTTCCAGCTGTTTCGCATTTGTGCCCTCACCCCTGAGATGAAGGTGAGGAGACAATACTGGTTGGTTGCCGACCTCACAGAAGGCGCAAGACAGGCTGAGTGTCATGAACATTGCCACAGAAGGAGTCATGTGGCGTTTGCTCCCTAGATCTGCGGAACCACTGCATATTGTCAGCTGCATGATCTCCGATTTATAAAAGAATGGTCTGTTTCTCTCTTCTTTAGTGAGGACAACTTATCGTAACGACGAAACAAAAGAGAAAGTAAAATATTCGCTGCAACGGGTTTCCATGGTCGCTCATTAACAGGGTGACGGCTTCTCAGTAATCAAAGTTTGAATCGTCGATGCTAGCAATCATAAAAATGCTTTAACAGATCGTCATCAGACCACGTAAATCATGAAAGATAATAAAGGATGGTTCTTTCAATACACAAATTTGCACATAGGAGGCTGTAACGGCATCTGATCTATCTTATCACCGTAGTAGGACTGCCATGTCGGCTCGTCCTACAAACTATAAAACAAATGGAAAGTGGAGCATGACAAGGGAAATGAATATATTAGTAAACATTATTATTCCACACTAACATATATATTGTCACAAAATGCACAAGCACAATGGAATAGCGCACTTCTATTTTTACTGCAGGGATCAGTGAAGAGAAAAGAAGGCTAGTGAGCGGGCGCGTGACTGAAGAATACAAAATCCCTCGCCACGGAATTTAATATCATTTGTTTCGAACCGTTCAACGTAGCGTTGTGCCATATATTGAATAATCGATAGTGGACTTCATTTTGAAGAAAAAGTGATGACAGATGCCTGACGCTGGTCACCTTGGATACTCGCACATGGCGTTAATTAAGGGTGCATCTGGCTTCCAGGGGGTATGTGCTGCGCAGCTTACGTAAGGTTTAATTCCGTGCATGAAAGGGGAGCTCTTCAGGTGTGTATCATAAGCAAGGGGTAGTGACATCCGTGATGTTTCATCGTATTTTGTGTTTCATCATGCACTTACAGGAGATAAGCGCTCAATGTCGTAACTGCGCATGTAAAACCTTTTATCACCATTCTTGAACGTGAGCGGTATCCTTATCTGAAGGTCACACTCCTGTCAATGAGGCGGTTTGAGTGAGGGAGGGGTTATGGGGTAGGGGGTGAGTTGTTCGGTGGGAAGGGGGAGGGGGGGGGGGAGGATCATCGGTACCATCGCGTCACTAGCCAACAGCACTTAATTCAAAACTCCTGCTGCCCATCTGGCCGTTTCCTGGAGGGACTGTCAGAGAACTTTCTGCCATGCCGCAAAAACTGGAACAGCTGCATCCCCTTGACTGTCTCCAGAAGTCTCCACCCTAAGTTCAGTCACCTCCGAGTGGAACCTCAGAGGGCTCAATAACAATATTCTGGTTTTGGTTTGCATCTCATAATCTGAAGCAGATTAATACAACGTCTTGTACAGCAAGGAGACTCTTCTGTGTCGTAGGGCACCATTTTGATTCTGCTGCTGACTAATAACCTTCACAGCTAGTCAGGCAGGCTCTAACTTTAGGCTGTAACAAAATGCTCTTGGAACGGTTACTAAAATTAAACCAGAAAAGTCCTGAGTCATACGCAAATGTTACAGCCTGAAGTCAGCGCCTGTCCGCCAGTCCGGAAGAAAAGTGAAGAGACGGTCTGAGAAGAGGTCAGCCAAACGCACGCTGGCTTACCGACCTGTTGTGTTTTGCTTTAGGGTGCAAAAAGCAACTGGAGTCATTGGTGCACAAGTCAAAACTACAGAACACGAACACGGAGATGAGTTTAACGTCTGTACGTCAGTCCCAATGGACAGAATACGAGACAGCTAAAAACAAGCACGTGGAAAGAGGGCTGAAGAACAACAGATACAAATGGAGGTCCAGAACTAAAAATTCAATAACCTGACGGCAAACTCAAGCTGGAACGTATATTGTAAAAAAAAACGGCATTCCAGTAGGAAGTGGTGGACAGTTAAAACTTGGACGCAATTTGTACAATGTGGTGGGATAGTGCAACTTAGCAAATGACGATGGCTGAAGAGGCAGTGCCCAATACGCAGCCTAGTTGAAGTAATCTTCTCCCAGCGGGAGAGCCGAGAGGAGGTCGTCCAAGCCACTGGGAGAGGCTTAATAAGCCTAAGCTTATTCCCACGAAAGGAAAACCATTGGAGATGCCAAACGGACACCACATCCTGACAGATGGCAACGCAGACATCGGAAGGAATAGAGGTACTCACCGGTTGAGGTAGGAAAAGGAGATGGACAATAGCCCTTGTCCGAATGCCTACCACAGATTACACATTTGGCCGGGTTTTGACGAGACATTCTACTGTGGTTGATGACACTGGTAGCAGCACTTCGTGTTCGGGATGTACAATCTGACTGATAATTTCATCACCTGCTGTTATCTTTGATAGAAATATCACTTTATCGAAAGTGAGGAAATCAGTGCGTGTGGGCAGTAAGGAGTAAGCTACCTTTTTCATCACCCCATGGACGCCAGTGACACCCGGATCAGAGAGATGTGTATGAACTTCGGCCACTGTCAGACCGATGAGCAGCATAGTTCATACACCACCACGGTAAGAGTTCATCATTCTATGCACCTTGACAGAAACGGGATAGTTGTGGAGAAGTGAAGCAGCAAGCAGTTTTACTGAAGGGGAATCACAGGTAGTCTCCAAAAGCAAAGTTCCATTCTGTAAGCGAGACGAGGATTTCACAGGACCGGTAATTGCATGAAGGTCTTTCTGAATAATAAAGTGATTTGCGTCGTAGGACGTGAAACCACGAGGAACCGTGGTGCAGCTGGAAGGTTTTTCGAATCGTTAGCCTCGTTCCGTTGACGTTCCATAGACGTAAATTGTGAAGATGATTGGTTCATTGGCAGCAAATCCCATGATTGCCAAGGTCTCCGATGGCGTGCTCTTATCTGGGGGTCCCCTTCACAAGGGGGCGCACCTGCCTTAGCCGATTGTTCACACCTCAGATCACACCTCCTGAACGCCTGACGGACCAGTTTGAGAAGGTGGCAGCTCACGCCATCGTCACTCCATGCGCCTGGCCTGTACCAGGGGATACGTGCGAAACCTTTGTGTCGAGCCAGGGCTGGAAATTACGAGTTACCAAGTTACCTATTACATGTCAGACACGTGGTCCGGCCTTAAGGAGTGCACAGAGAAAAGAAGGAGCCTCAAACGTCTAAGCGGGGGAAGGGTAGGAGAAGGTGAACGAAGGAAGGGAAAGAGAACAAGCAACAGTGGTGAGATTGTCTCCAGCTCACAGAAGAACAGTGTGGAACATTCCCAAAAACATCCCAGAGAAAGGTTAGAGTCTGCTCCCATTCCAAAGAGACTACCTCTCACGGAACTTATCTGGTCAGAACAACAAGCAGTACACAGCCTCCCTGAGGACCAGGCTGAAGAAGTAAGGCTACAAGTGTTCCACACATTACATCGGACTACGCCATCGCGGGTCACGACTCATCTGCAGAGGGAGCGACGTTTCGTTCGTTTGGGGACTACGATGAAATTTTACCAGCTGACAAGGGGAATGCCACAGTTGTAACGACACTCGACGATTACGTCCTTAAAATGGATTTATTACTGAACAACACGGCTTACGGCGGAGTATGTAGTGACCCCATAGAAGAGGTTAAGTGCAAGATACCTTCACTTTTGAAAGAAATCTCGTTGTCCGTAAATTTGCGTAAGGAACTTTATTCTGGGGCTGCCGTACAGCCTAGATTTTGTCTGCAGAAGCTGCATAAGGAAGGGGTTCCTCTACACCCTATCATTAGTAATTTAGGTGCACCCACTTATAACCTGGCGAGGTATTTAACATGTGTTTTCAGTCCATATGTTGGCATGTGTGAACACCGTATCTCCAATTCGGTGGATTTTATGCGATGATTGTAATCTTTGAGGCTGCGTCCTTCAGATTCATTGGTGAGTTTTGATGTCTCTTTTTTTACAGAAGTCCCTCTGAAAGAATCCCTTGGTGTGTTTAGTGAAAAACTTGAGGAGCTGATGAATCTGTCATGTGCTGACATCCACATATTTTTCATTTAACGACAATATTTTTGAACAGAACGACGGGGTGGCTATGGACAGTCCTTTGTCACCCGTAGTCGTCACCTTACTTATGGAGTACTTCGAGGAGATGGCACTGAGGACTTTGGGCTTGCAACCAACGTGCAACCACCCCCTCCGTCTGGCCACATGGACGTGACGGTCCAAAAATCTCTTTAAAACTGGTTAACTGTCTTCAAACCAGCAATAAATTTACCACGGACGTTGAAAGTGATTTGAATCTTCCATTCGTCGTAGTTATGGTTTACAAAAAAGAAAGCAGATGGTGTGTTGCAGGGACACGTCAAGTGTTCCGAAATTTCTGCAAGTGAAGACGTTCCGCTCGGCACAAGCTCATCGAATTTACAGCCGTGTGGAATCAGCAATGTTACGAGAGAGGATTCACCGGACGCGGCGAGCATTGGCGGAAACCAACAATAAGCTATTTCAACTTCATATTCTGATTAGTAATTCCATGCAGTATGACGATTGGAATAAGACTGAATACCTTACATTTAGAACTATGGAAGTAAGTGCAGAAATATCAGTGGTTAGACAAAAGAGGAAGTTGGATAGCTTACAGAAGATCACGTCTGGAGGCATAAGAGAGGATATTTCTCCAACAGTTATTAACCTGTCAGACGAAGTCTTGACTGTAGATGAAGTTTCAGTACTTGTTAAGGGTGGAAATATCGGAGTGACGCCCCGAATAGTTCCCACTGAAGATACTGTGGCTAATGTTGAGGCAGGTATCCGTCAGCTTCTACAGCAGTCCGCTGATGTTATAAGAATTGAAACCGCTAGAATCTTGAGCACGTGTAAGCCACCTAATAGTGATCCATCACAGGCAGAAAGGAAGGCACTGTGGGACATCAACGCAGATGAAATCATCATCTTGTTTTCTGCAGATAAAGGCAACGCTACTGTCGTAATGAAGAGTAAAGGTTATCATGAAAAAATCATTGACATTTTGGATCCCAACAATTACAAACAACTTCCGAAGGACCGACATCGTGGATTTTAAACATGTCCCATCAATTGGTGAAAGTCTTCCCTCTCTGCAGTCGACAAGAAGCAACTATTTAAATCAGAAGCTTACTCGACCAGACTCTTTGGGATACCAAAGGTACATAAACCGCTGGTACCTTTTGAGACCTATAGTCAGCGCAATAGGTCTCCCACACATGAATTAGCTGGACACCTTGCGTCG
Organism: Schistocerca americana; assembly: GCF_021461395.2. NCBI lineage: Eukaryota > Metazoa > Arthropoda > Insecta > Orthoptera > Acrididae > Schistocerca > Schistocerca americana. The sequence continues at coordinate 623,434,628 of NC_060123.1, read as the reverse complement.
CTGCTGAAACCTCATGGTGGTGGAACTGACATTATGTTAAAAATTCGTGTAACTTCATCGATATTAAGGAAATTAGAGTGGGCCCTAATGATATCCTGGTTAGTTTTGATGTGGTGTCGTAGTTTACCATGATTCCGGTGAACGAAGCGATCGCGTGAATAGCGGACATTGTTCGTAGTGATATTTTTGCATTATTCATAAATTGCCCTACAACAAATTTTCAATATGATATTTTTTATGAACAGATTGACGGCGTGGCTATGGGAAGTCATCTTAGTTCAGCTGTGGCTAACTTTTTCATGGAGAACTTTGAAAAACGGGCGCTTCAAACAGCTAGAGTAAGACCAGCCAGATGGTATCTTTGTAGATGATACATTTTTTGTGTGTACCCATGGGGAAGAGGATCTGGATGCCTTTCTATTACATGTCACCAGTTGGACAGCGAAGAGGGAGATCGGTGTTATGATCTCCCTTGTGCCCCAATTGTTTTCCCATAAAATTATGAACTGGCCGTCCGGTCATTAACAAATCAGTTTTCTTTCTGTGGTCTTGGCAGTTGCAACATTATAGCATTCAATTCACTATGGGAAAGGAAATCGATGGTCACCTAAACTTCTTGGATGTGACTAATCAAACGAGAGGACGGATCATTTAGTCATAAGGTTTTTACACACACACACACACACACACACACACACACACACACACACACACACACACACACACACACACACAGAGAGAGAGAGAGAGAGAGAGAGAGAGAGAGAGAGAGAGAGAGAGAGAGAGAGAGAGATATCGTTATCTGCAAAAAGATTCTAACCACCACCCAAGACATGAAATAGGGGTGATTAAAACATTAATGGACAGGGCGCAGAAAATATGTGAACCGGCTCACTTAGATGGTGAGACTGAACACGTTAGAACGACCTTCAAGAAGAATGGGTATTCCAACAGAGAGATATATCGTACACTACGCCCGAGACTGACAACCAGAACGGACGAGGACCGACTCAAACCTAAGGAGATAGTGTTCTTGCCGTTAAAATAAAAGAATGCTGAAGATCCGCAAAAGACGAACGACATCCTCTAGCCACACCCGTTGTCTATAAAATTCCGTGCAGTTGTGGAAAGGTCTATGTAGGCACAACAAAAAGAAGCTTTTTTTTGTGGTTTTAGGGCGCACAACTTCAATGGTCATTAGCGCCCTGACTACGTTAAGAATGCACCGCGAGGCACAAGTTTAAAACAACAACTAAAAGGGAAAACACGATAAAAGACAGACTGACAGGCATAGGATTAAAAAACAGTATCATCAAATGTCCTTAGAGAGGTTTGTCCAATTGATAAAACGAAGAACGCGAGCAGCTGCTCGTGGGTCATCCGCTAAAATGTCATCTAGAGTACATGGCAGGTTAAGATCAAGACGCAGTGTGTTAAAATGTGAACAGGACATTAAAATGTGGCGGACCGTCAGGAATTGCCCACATGGGCAGAACGGCGCCGGCGCAGCCGTCAGCAGATGGCGATGGCTGAACCGGCAGTGTCCAATGCGTAACCGGGCCAAAACGACCTCCTCCCGCCGAGAAGGGCGGGAGGAGGACGTCCAAGCCGCGGGAAGAGGTTTCAAGGCCCGAAGCTTGTTGTCCGTAAGTGCAGCCCAATCGGCATGCCACAGCGATAAAATGCGCCGACAAATAACCCTGCTACAATCTGACGAAGGGACACAACAAGAAGCTGTCCGAGGCTGGAGGACCGCAGCCTTGGCCGCGGCATCTGCAGCTTCGTTCCCAGGGATACAGACATGGCCAGGAACCCACATAAAGCTAACCGGAGAACCGACGTCCACCAGCTGCTGAAGAGAGCGTTGGATCCGGTGCACGAAAGGGTGAACCGGATACGGATCACTGAGGCTCTGGATGGCGCTCAGGGAATCGGAGCAGATGACATAAGCAGAATGTCGGTGGCGGCAGATGTAAATAACAGCCTGACAGAGGGCAAAGAGCTCACCTGTGAAGACCGAACAATGGCCATGGAGCCGGTATTTGAAACTTTGTGCCCCGACAACGAAAGAACACCCGACCCCCGTCATTGGTCTTTGAGCCATCTGTATAAATGGTCATATTGATGAAATTCGAACGAAGTTCAACAAAACGGGAGTGGTAGACCGAACTGGGGGTAACCTCTTTTGGGAGCGAGCTGAGGTCAAGGTGAATGCGGACCTGAGCCTGGAGCCAATGTGGCGTGTGGCTCTCGCCCACTCGAAAGGTTGCAGGGAGGGAAAAATTAAGGTGTTGAAGGCGGCGACGGAAGCGAACTCCAGGGGGTAGCAGGGCAGAGACATACAACCCGTATTGACGGTCGAGAGAGTCGTCAAAAACGGAACGATAAGACGGGTGGTCGGGCATTGACAGTAGCCGACAGGCATACTGACAAAGCAGTAGATCGCGCCGGTAGGTGAGTGGCAATTCGCCAGCGTCAGCATGAAGACTCTCTACGGGACTAGTATAAAACACTCCGATCGCAAGTCGTAAACCCCGATGTTTTATGGAGTTGAGGCGGCGTAAGATGGATGGCCGTGCAGAGGAGTATACGAAGCTCCCATAGTACAGCTTGGAGCGGACGATCGACCGATAAAGACGAAGCAGGACGGTTCGATCCGCTCCCCACGACATACCACTGAGAACACGGAGGACATTTAAAGAACGGGTACAACGGGCAGCCAAATATGACTCATGTGGAGACCAGCTAAGTTTCTTGTCAAATGTAAGACCTAAAAATGTTGTCTCCACGATTGGGAGAGCAACGGGACCGAGTCGTAAGGACGGTGGGAGAAACTCTTCGTAGCGCCAGAAGTTAATACAGACCGTCTTCTCGGCAGAAAAACGGAAGCCATTGGCGACACTCCAGGAGTAAAGACGGTCAAGAGAACGCTGAAGACAGCGCTCCAGGACACGTGTACACTGCGCGCTGCAATAGATGGTAAAATCGTCCACGAAAAGGGAGCCTGATACATCAGCTGGGAGGCAATCCATTATTGGATTGATCGCTATGGCGAAGAGAGCGACGCTCAAAACTGAGCCCTGTGGCACCCCATTCTCCTGGTGAAAGGTGTCTGACAGGACAGAACCCACACGTACCCTGAACTGTCGGTCCATTAAAAAACGAATAAAAAGAGGGAGGCGACCGCGAAGGCCCCATGTATGCATGGTGCGGAGAATGCCCGCCCTCCAACAGGTGTCGTAAGCCTTCTCCAAATCAAAGAACACAGCCGCGGTCGGGCGCTTCCGCAAGAAGTTATTCATAATGAAGGTCGACAAGGTAACCAGATGGTCGACAGCAGAGCGGCGCCTACGAAATCCACATTGTACATTGGTAAGTAGGCGTCGAGACTCGAGCAGCCAAACCAACCGAGAGTTAACCATTCGCTCCATCACTTTACAGACACAGCTGGTAAGCGAGATGGGTCGATAACTGGAAGGCAAGGGCTTGTCCTTCCCCGCCTTAGGAATCGGGACAACAATAGACTCGCGCCAGCATGCGGGAACATGTCCCTCAATCCAGATGCGATTGTAAGTACGAAGAAGAAAACCTTTACCCGCAGGAGAAAGGTTCTTCAGCATCTGAATATGAATAGAATCAGGCCCTGGAGCGGAGGACCGTGATCGGCCAAGTGCGTTTTCGAGTTCCCGCATGGTGAATGGGGCATAATAACTTTCACGATTCGAGGAGCGGAAGTTAGGTGGCCTAGCCTCCTCTGCCTGTTTGCGGGGGATGAAGGCAGGGTGGTAATGAGCGGAGCTCGAAACCTCGGCGAAAAAGCGGCCGAAGGCATTGGAGACATCCTCAGGGGCCACAAGGACGTCATTCGCGACCCTCAAGCCAGAAACTGGTGAGTGGACCTTAGTGCCAGATAGCCGGCGCAGGCTACCCCAGACAACAGGAGAAGGAGTAGAACTGTTGAAGGTGCTTGTGAAAGCAGCCCAGCTGGCCTTCTTGCTGTCTTTAATAACACGACGACACTGAGCACGTAATCGTTTATAATTGATACAATTCGCCACTGTAGGGTGGCGTTTATAGGTGCGTAAAGCACGTTGACGAGCACGTAAAGCATCTCTACATGCTGCGGTCCACCAGGGGACCGGTACGCGACGTGGAGAAGAAGTAGGGTGAGGGATGGAATATTCAGCAGCAGCGAGAATGACTTCCGTGAGGTGTGCAACCTGACGATCGCAGTTTGTGAAGGTTTGATCCTGAAAGGTCGCCCTGGAAGAGAAGAGCCCCCAGTCTGCCTTGGAGATGGTCCAACTAGAGGAGCACGGAGAGGGGGTATGCTGCAGGAGATGGATAACACACGGGAAGTGGTCGCTCGAATATGTATCAGAAAGTGGATACCACTCAAACCGGCGTGCAAGTTGGGGAGTACATATAGAGAGGTCTAAATGGGAATAGGTGTGAGATGTGTCCGAAAGAAAGGTAGGGGCACCAGTATTGAGGCAGACAAGATTGAGCTGGTTGAAAAGGTCTGCTAACAGGGAGCCCCTCGGGCAGGATGCTGGTGAGCCCCAAAGGGGATGGTGGGCATTGAAGTCTCCAGTTAACAAAAATGGTGCAGGTAGCTGAGCAATAAGTTGCATCATGTCTGCCCTGGTAACGGCAGATTACGATGGAGTGTAAACGGTACAAATGGAAAACGTAAAAGTGGGGAGAGTAATGCGGATGGCTACTGCCTGCAGGCCGGTGTGCAACGTGATGGGATCGTAGTAAATATCATCCCGGACCAGCAACATAACCCCTCCATGGGCCGGGATACCTACCACAGGGGGTTGGTCAAAACGCACAGAGGTGTAGTGTGCCAAGGCAATTTGATCACATGGGCGTAGCTTCGTTTCCTGGAGGGCTACGACGAGCGGACGGTGCAAGCGGAGCAGCAACGTCAAGTCCTCTCGGTTGGAGCGAATGCTGCGAATATTCCAGTGAAGAAGTGCCATCGTAAGAAGAAAAGGAAGACGAAAGAAGGGGTCACATCGAAGGCCGCTGAGGGCCTGGCTTCGAGCGAGCACTGCCGCCGCTATCAGTAGGCGGACAGTCATCGTCCATTGGGTCTATAGGTTCATCGGCCATCTTGGGAAGATGGCCGGGAGGGGAAGCTTCCTCCACCGGTGAACGGCCAGATGTTCGGCTACCAGCAGTGCGGCCAGGCGAAACGGATGACGGCCTGGGGCGGCAACCGCTGGGTGGCGCAGGAGAAGAAATGCGCCGTGGCGGAGAAGGAGAACTGTGCTTCCTATGCGCCTTCTTGGAAGGACGTTTGGTGGAAGTACCGGTCGAAGGCTGGGAGGTCGAGGTACGTAGGAAGTCTGCACGGGACGGTTCCTTCTTGAAGGCCCGTGCATCTGACTTCTGGGTCTTCGTCTTGGCAGAAGCTGATGAAGGTGCTTGCGTCTGAGGGGTGACGGGAGGAAGAGGAGACGTCGACCGGGCGATCTTAGCACTGGCAGAACGGACGACCGTGGTGCTGAAGGTCAGATCGCATGTCTGGGTTGCCACCTCCCGGGTAGTCCGAGGAGAGGCGAGGACAGTACTGTATTTCCCCACTGGGAGCAGCGTGGGCTTCCTACTAGCCAATAGCTTGCGAGCAGCCGAGGTGGACACTTTCTCTTTGACCCGAATTTCTTGGATACAGCGTTCTTCCTTATAGACAGGACAGTCGCGCGAGGATGCGGCATGGTCACCCTGACAGTTCACACAATGAGGAGATGGACAGTCGCCCTCATGGGCATCCCTGCCACAAGTGACACATTTAGCTGCATTTGAACAAGACTGTCGAGTGTGATTGAAACGCTGACACTGGTAACAGCGCGTAGTTGTCGGGACATAGGGGCGAACAGAAATAACCTCGTAGCCCGCCTTGATGCGCGATGGCAGCTTGACATTATCAAAGGTCAAGAAAAGTGTCCGGGTTGGTACAAGGTCATTGTTGACCTTTTTCATGACCCTATGGACAGCCGTCACGCCTTGCTCAGCGAGGAATGATTGAATCTCCTCGTCTGTCAATCCGTCGAGGGAGCGAGTATAGACCACACCACGAGACGAATTCAAAGTTCGGTGAGCCTCCACCCGGACAGGGAACGTGTACAGGAGTGTGGCCCGAAGCAGTTTTTGTGCCTGAAAGGCGCTCTCAGTTTCTAGTAATAAGGTACCGTTACGCAACCTGGTACAAGATGTGACAGATCCGGCTATGGCATCTACACCCTTCTGGATAACGAAAGGGTTGACAGAGGAAAAATCCTTTCCGTCCTCAGATCGAGAAACGACGAGGAACTGTGGGACAGGCGGTAGTACTTTTGTCACTGGTGGCTGGTCACGTTTCCGTTTTTGGGCAGAAGTCGAGACAGAGGGAGTGAAATCCATTGCGGAGTAATCCCCCATGATTGCCAGCGTCTCCAATGGCGCGCTCCTTCCTTATGGAGGACCCTCTGAGAGGGCACTCCCGCCTTAGGTGAATGTTTACACCTCAGGTAACACCTCCCGAGAAACAGAAGGAGGGACCAATCGGCATGGTCAGAAGGTATCAGCTCAGGCAATCACCCCTCCCTGGGCCTGGCCTTTACCAGGGGGTACGTGCGTGCCTTACATGTCTACCCAGGGTGGGGAATTACGCGTTACCCCGTCACCGGCTACGCGTGCGAACGCGTGGGTCGGCCTTCAGGCACGCACAGGGAGGAAGGAAGAAGAGGAAAAAGAAGAGAGAGAGGGAGAGAGAGAGAGGACAGACTGTCTCAAACGCCGAGGCGGAGACCAGAAAAGGCAATGAGAAGAAGGCAATGAGAAGGCAAGGAGAAGAAGGCAATGAGAAGGCAAGGAGAAGAAGACAAGGGAAAGAGTAAGGAAGACAGTGAGGTGGAGAAGAGCAAAGAAAGGAACCAACCAAAGGAAGGAAGAAACGAGAAGTGAAAAAGCAAAATGACCGCAAATAGAGGTCGTGGAGCCCTCCGTCTCCGAACGCAGGCGCTAACGACCCCCTTGAGGGGGTGGGACTCCTTTTAGTCGCCTCTTACGACAGGCAGGAATACCTCGGGCCTATTCTAACCCCCGAACCCGCAGGGGGACAAAAAGAAGCGTCAACACCCATCTGGATGAACATAAAAGGAACTGCCGCCACAAATATATTGATAAATCGTCTGTAGCGGAACATGTGTTTCAGGAAGGTGGTCATGAAAGAAAGTTTAGTGAGACGACCGTGATAGCAAAGACGTCGCATTATTATGCGTGAATGTACAGAGAAGCCACAGATTGCCCAACACTGCAATAATTTTAATAGGAAAGATATAGGCATTAAGCTGGGTAAGATACTGATGTCGACATTGCAGCAACGGAGTGACAATCGATTAACTGCAATTGAGAAAGTTGGCAGTATTAGATCATAGCACAGACGACGTCAAGTGATTGACAGCGGCGCCCTGTGGATGGATTATATATACGGCGCTCACTCGCTCTCTCGTTGCAGTTCGCCGATTGTCCTCAGAGGATGCCTTCCGCAGGTGAAGGTGAAACGTCAGGGGCGAGTCTTATGTATGGGCCACGGCATGTCAGCCCGGGAATGTTAAGTGATGACTCTGGGATAGTGTTCACCGAAAGCCGACGCCCGCTGATCGATACCTGCAGGCAAAGAGTTGTCATCCACCATACCAACGCCGTGGCATCCGTAGGACCCTGGTAAGCAGAGCATATGCCATTTCCGACGCGGACAGTGTAACTAAAGTACTTGCTCATTTATTGGCAGTAGGAGAAAGATTCGTACTGTATTCGTCGAATTATGGAGTTTTTTGGAGCATCACCGGAGGTGCATTAAGAGGAGCATAGATCGGTGGCCTTTGTTCCTTAACATCGGAAGAACTTAAAGCGTTTTAACATAGTTTGTTCCGTCGACCTTCCAACATTAGGGCACTACGCGGCTCCGTGGAAGATAGGGAGCTTAGAAAGCCTGGTATATACAAAATACCATGTGGATGTGGAAAGGCTTACATCGGCTGTTCGATACACACAGTTAATGACATTACAGGTGCATGGAACATCGCCGTCATACGAGGCAACAACAGCCGGTAAAACCGGCGGTAGCAGAACATTGTTCAAACTAGGGACACGGTATAAAATTTGACGAAACTGTGTTAGTTACCAACACTACCGATATTTTGAGCAGTGTTTATGAAGAGCAAGTGGAATTTGGCTGGCAGATAATTTGATTAATGGAGACAATGTGTTTCCTGTAGCAGGACGTGGAACCTTGTACTACTGAACTTTCTTCGGTGTGGCTACTCCGAATGTTTGAAAATCGTCTGAGTGCGATAAATCGTTACCGCCGGTGTTCTAAGGGCGGCGCCACCTGCCCATTCATTGAGGGCAGCAACCCATGTACGGTACGGATGCCTCTAAAGGACATCGACTTGCAGCCTTGGCATCAGTACACATTTTTAGTATCCGGCAGCAAACGCGAAGAGGCTTTCAATATTTATTACGCCAGGTAAACCTACTGTGTCACACTCTAGACACGTTCCAAGGGAGGGGAAGAAGAGTAAGAGCATACGAATGTAGCACGGAAGGGGAAAGATGCTGTAAAGCCTGGGGCCCCGTTGTGGCAAGTGACACTAGGATCACGTGATGTCGACCTATGAACGAACCGTCTACGTGCTGTACCAAATTAACACACGTTATGACTGTTGCGTTCCTTTTTGGAAGTCTTAACTTATTCCTTTGCTGTAGCATAGTTCACGCCCGTTTATTTGTTTTCACTTCCGTGGGAAGTCTATGCGGCATCTCGTCTTCTCTCAATATTCATCATTTCCTTGCGACAGTAGTATATTTTTAGCACACGACTCATTTTACAACCAATCTGTAGTGTTGCAACTGCCAAGACTACAGAAAGAAAACTGATATGTTAATGACCGGATGCCCAGTTAATAATTTCATGGGAAAACAATTGGGGCACAAGGGAGATTTTAACACCTATCTCCCCCTTCGCAGTCCAACGCCGTGACCACATAACGACGCGCGTCCCTGTGCTAGTCCCTCGATGTGCTACATCGATAGATTGGACCGTTCCCTCTTTCTATTTCGCTTCTTTTTGCACAGCTCCGCACACCTTTTTGTTTTCATTCCATGCTCGACCTGTGTTTAGTTTTTGACGGGCTATCCGCGTACCATTTCGCGTGAGAGGGTGTGATGGGAAGTTCCCTTGGGGGTCGCCAGCTGCAGCTCTTTGTAAAACTGTCTGCCTCTCAGGAGGCTGCTTCACTGCGACACCTAACAGGCCTTTCTTCTACAACATTTTCAAGCTAGAATACATAAAAACAACTGTCCAGCAACAACATTTACTTAGCGATCACTTCACAGTTCATATGCATGGAAGTTATTAAAAAGTAGACGTTTCCCTGTTTTAATTATATGTCCACGTACAATACAAATCACACGCAGTAAAAGACTACGCTGGAAAAAATCTACTTTTTATGTTTGCTTTCTTCTTCTGCAGTAAAAACGAGAGTATAGAGAAACTGGTAGAAGTAAGAGCCAAATGTGGAGCAAACCCCTGGGAACTGACAATGATATCTTACACAAACTCAGACATATACTAAGTGATAATGGCAAGTATGTCAGTGTGATAACCTTAATTCACGTTTAATCCATATGAGTTTAGGCCTATACAGCCAAACAATGCGCAGCACGCTTCAGACTAGAGGAATCTGGAGTGCAGCGAGCTAACTGCAACATGAACAGCATGTACAGTGACCTATTTCAGTTGCATAGCAAACGGTAATATTTGTTAAGAAATTATCTGCAAAATTACTTTAATTACCACAAGAATGAATCCTGTACCTGGTTGGTGGTAATGAGACTGAAGCTTCGTATATAGTTGTCTCTGCTCATTCATGGGTGTCTCCCTTCTAATATACATTCTGTGCTTGTTCTTGGTAGGAACGTGAGGCAGTGTAGCAGGGCAGATATTCCCAGTTGCTTATCTGTTTACAGTGCCCGCTTGCTCGCAGAGCATGATTTTCGGACCATTTCCTGACAAATTTGGCACAGTTGTTGCCTGTCACCTCGACTACGGAACGCGTTGTGGTATCTGACAGTCACAGCTGAAAGCCTAATTGCGCAAAGATCTTCACTAACGTATGGGCACACTACTTTGCTGCACGTTCTCGAAACCGAAATTACTAAAATAACGAAAGGTTCATTACAAGATCAAAGATGTCCAAATGTTCTTAAATAACCGTCTGCGAGCGGTAGTAATGCATGAAAGCAAACAGGCTGTTGGACGAAACAACAACTCCCTGTTTTTTTTTTTTTTTTTTCAGAAACGTTGAAATGCGTGTGAACACATGATTAAGGAAGGACCCTAAACCTCCGGCGCGAGAGGCCGTGTAATTCGCGAGGTGGTGCCTCAAACCGTGTGGTTACTCTGCGCGGTCCTAATTTTCTTCAACGTTTCTGACTGGGACTACGGTAGTAATCACATTATGCTACAAATCCCGGAAATTTTAATTTTCTCACTTCATACCACAATACCACACCAAGTTAGGTGAGAGGATAAAATGGATCATGAACTTCTGAGAAGAAAATATTTTTGTCCCACTATGTAGTGCGGGGCAGATTAACTTCTTTTGTATAATGTATAAATTGTTATCACCTCATCTTACTGTTCTTGGAATCAACAACGTTGGAGAGTTCCACTGGTTGACACCCTGATGACTAATGACGTGTTTCCACCTGCTCCTCCGAATCTGTGAATAGAGTTTCACGTTGACTACGCGACGAACGTGCAGGTAGTATTGCCCACATGTTGACGTAGCGAAGATGATGTCTTGGTGTATTTCTAGGATGATATGACCAGAAGAAAATGAAACAGTAATACTGCGGACATTAGGAAAATACCAAGCAACAGCATAGGGCTACTTATTTCTTAAAGATTACAGCTTGTCGAAGCCATCTCCGTAGTGGTTCCTTTCATTCACGAACACTTCACTTCAGTGGCTGGACGTTCCTGCATTTCATTCCCGCATGTAGGAGACCGATGAGAAAGAAGTGGAGGAAAGCCCTTTATGAAAATCTGCAGCCGTCAGTGACGGATGGGAGACGATGGGAAAGTAGAGTTTGAGTGGGACGCGTACTAATGGGCGTGACTGCATACAAGTGAAGAACGGAAGACTGAGCTTTTTGTGCTGACAGTAGCAGAGAGAGAGAGAGAGAGAGAGAGAGAGAGAGAGAGAGAGAGAGAGAGAGAGAGAGAGAGAGAGAGAGAGAGAGAGTGAGTGAGTGGACAGTGCCAGCTGGACAGAAAGAAGTGATGGCGAGAAAGTGGCTGTGAGAGTATAATAATAGCAGTGAGACCTGAAGCTAGAGTAATAGTGATGGTCAATAAGAAACCGTGGCTTTAAATGGGAACTATAACGCTGTGTCGGCTCTCAACATGTATCGTCCTGTTAAGATTCTTCCGAGTCTTTCAACTCCATTGTTAATTGATTCTTTCATATTTATCGTTATGCTGCGTACGATTCTGTTGAGATTCCCCTCTGGCGGATTGTCTGGTGTTATCGATCTTCGCATCGTTGCTTCCTGTTAGCCTCGTGTAAGGGAGTAAGATCTTTGAGGGGGGGGGGGGGGGGAGGAGATGGCCGGTTGGTTGCCTAGCGGTGGCGAGTCGGTCGGTCGCCTTTTTAAAACAGGGAAAGAGAGAATGTACCATTAGACCGCGGCATGGCGTGGCGTGGCGGTGGAGAGTTGGCTGTTGTTCGGAGAAGCCGCGTGGTCTATCCTGGCGGTGCGAGACGTGTGGGACGAGTTGACGGGACAAGGCTGTAAGCTCTTGCTGTGAGCACCCGGGAGCCACGGCTGTGGTTCCGAGTCACTACTTGGTGGGAGCGGCAACGGATGTCTTAATTTTCCGTCTGGAGGCGGGAATGATGGACTAGTAACTCACCTAACCTGAGGAGTGGTATTTCGCCGTGAGAAGACGAGGGCTTCGGTGGCAGAGCGCGTGGCTGCGTGACTGTGCCCAGCTGGGTACGCTGGCGACGTGTACACGGTCGGGTGTGAGGAACCTCTGCATCGGAGCTCACCTGCTGTTTCTCTGATAAACTGGAAGTTGGTTAAAGGTTTAGATGTTAATTGAAGGAATTTGTTTTGTGCAACCAGCGTCTTTTCTGCCTTGTGGCCTCCTGCGTTCGGGTTTCCTGTCCCTGTCGCCGGTGTATTTGTAGACAGTGATCTGTCAGTCCGCTTCTAGCCTGAGCATCCTTTGGGAAACAATTGTGGCCGCCTTTACTCCCGGTCGGTTAATTATTTCGATCCCAGGACATGGTATTAAAGTTGTTAGTTATTGTAAAGTTCTTAAATGGTTGTTTTAATTTACTCTGTTTTTGGCCACTGTTTGAAAAGCTTAACTTTGCCTTTCATTGGTGATTTTTTTTTTAAGTTACGTGGCTTTAAAATTGTTAGTGTATAAGGTGAATGTATCTTTAATTTGATCGTTTTAATCTACTTGGCATCTTCTGAAAATGCTAGTTCTGCCTCCCTGTTATCGAGCCCTTGTAATTTAATATCTTGTTGTGCCAGAATTTAAAAGAAGTGGTTCCCTACATGATCGGTAGCGAAATTGTATGCGAATTGGTGTTTTCCTTTCATTACCTGGTAAGTTTTATTTGTTATTAAATGCTTTATCAAAGTCTGTTTTAAGTAAAATGGCTTGGCTATTAACGGTAAAGTGAAGTTTTTTAATTTGATTACTATGAAAATTTTTATTTGTTATCTAATGTTTTATTGAAGCCGGTTTTAAGTAAAATGGTTTGGCCGTTAACTGTAAAGTAAATTGTTTTGAAAAGGCACTCATGCCCGCTAGCTTTTTTGGATCTGTTCCTCGTTAAGTGGTAAAGAAATGACTAAATGGTTGAAATAATCAATAAAAAAATTATAAATTGCAACTCGACAGTAACCAACTAATTTTGGTCCCGTTTCCCAACTGGGGGTTTTCCTTGATTAATCGTAACAGCCGTCTCAGCGGAGGACGCAGTTTTGTCGGAATTATGCACATATGAGTATAGGATGCTTTTTGAGCTTACGAGCTGTGGTAGACAAGTGTCTTTCTGTCTTCGTTTCCCATCGCTAGAGTAAGGGAGAGGAGAGGAGACAGCGCCAGAAGGAGAGGAAGACAGTGTGTCACTGATAGGAGATAGCGTCCATGGGGGAGGTACAAGTGCCTACGGATGAAGCGAAAGAGGAGCCAAATGTACACCAGTCGCCGTCTCCGCTTTTTCTGGGAGTAGGTAGGAGGAGGACTTGTCTGCTTCCCCCAGTTCTCCTACAATCAAGTACTGAAGTTCCCTGGTCCAGGAAAGTATGAAGGCGGAACAGTAGAGAGATTGAGTACAAATATTTACAGTGTTCTGTATTAGAAGAGCGCGATTATGTTCGCGTGTCACTATTTCTGGTGAGGAAGTCGGAATGAGACAGCTGCTTTCCAACTTTTGTCAGTGTCTATTAAAGACAAACATACGCACTTTTGTGGTCTGACAGGAGCATCATTCGACTTGTGTAATACAAGTATGTGCATAGAGGGAACACATGAATAAACGATTTCGGAGAGGTTAAATATGTAACCAATGAGGAGTGTGATAAAAGCATACAAAAAACACAGATGGAAATACAGTGACATTAATAACTCAGGCTTAATATGTTGACGTCACTATATGGTCAGTCAAAATATCATAAATGTAACTTCGATGATTGTAGCCAAAGCTGTTACTGTGACTTGCAAAACAAGAATGCTGTCACTGGAATAGCTGTTACGGTAACCGACACTCAAATGTTCCGTATGCTTGTGTACACACACCGTAAGATCTGTATTACTAACCAACTATTTGGAAGCCCTGTACTTTCACATGTCCCAAATAATGGCTTCGAAGGGCAACAAAAATTTTATTTTCATTACTTTTCATAATTATTGATCAAATTTAGGAATTTAAAATGCCATGTATCCTTATATGCAATATATTCTTATAAAGGTCAGTGGACTTTTCAAGTGTTACTGTTATGTAGTAACTCAGTGCTTGTCGACGCAGCGTAACTGATGGCACATATATACAGGGACTTTATTCATCCAGTATATGGGAATGAAAGCACTTAGCGACTTGAAAAGAACTGACTTCAGCATGTAACTTTTAGCAAAGGATTGACATTATGAACAATTAAGGAACAGATTAACTCATTTGCGGAGCAATCAGAAGTTTGCAGCTGTTTTGTGTGTGGGAGCTCGAATCGGAGCCTACTGGTACTTTCGTAAAACCTATATGTTAAGGTACAAAATTTTCAGATAAATTATACAGATATGTTATTGCACTAGTTTAGCATGTTAGTGTTCAAAATATAACAGGTTTGTTGTTCGTAAATAATCTATGTGCACATATGATCTTAATAAGATAAAGGTACATCTTGCAAAGCAGTATGTTGTAACACTATCGGAGTGCTTATATTACGAAGAAAAGAAGTGTTCGTTCACACTCTTACTCAATAAATCCACTGCTTGAATTCGTAAGGAAACTAATTCAGTCTTACAGCTAGGGTGAAATTTCTGCAATAAAATCTGAACGTACAATTATATGGGCACCCCACGATAGTGTTTTATATCACTGCATACCGACATTCAATAACGGAGACTGAAGCGAAGCTTTGGAAGTGCAAGCAATTTATCGCACCATGCACATGAATTACTCCAAAACCAAGTTTCAAACTTATACAGCTCTCCGAATTCGGTTCATTACATGAACACGAGAACACGCTTTTCAGAAATAACGAGCTTCGAAAGCATTCTACTGACAACGTAAGACTTTATAAATGAACATTGTGCATGGTTTTGTGTGTACTAATAGCACAAATTGAAATGCGTACAGTATCGTATGTTCCCAAATTAGATGTAAGGGACACTAAATTACGAATACTTAGTAAGCTACATGAGACATTTGCAAACAATCTGGTCGCTAATAAATACGGTGCATTTCGAAATTCCTGTCACACGTTCGCAAGGGTTGTAGAGCTAGTTAATTGATGAAGTTTAGATAGTGAACCAATGTCTGACAATGGATCAAGGAGCGTACAACCTGTAGAAACCTGCAACAGGAATTTTGGAACACCCTGCACATAACAGACAAGAACGAGAGAAACTTGCTGCTTTAGTATTCTGCTTGCGCCAGTGAGGACCTTCAGTGGGTCCGAACAGTTAAGAACAAAAATATCCTTATTACAAAAATATCCTTACAACCGGATACAACTGCCCAATTGGCTTTCTTGAAAGATTTGAGACATTTTCTCCATACATTGAAACATACAGAACACATCTCTGTACCTCATGTATGAAAATATAATTACAACTCACTTCTTAATTTCTTGGGTAGCTAGTCCCTCGTTTACGAAATTGTTTGACTGCAATACTACAACTAACGAGTACAATTCAGTATGAAAGGTTCAAATTCCAAAACAATTTCAGTGACTTACAATAAGGGAGTCGAAAACTAGATTTCACAATGTCTCAAATATGACAATGGAAAACAGTAACATCAGATGACGTATGTATTGAAAAAATAATTGTGACCACAGCTCGTTAAGCGACATTTTGTCGTAACAGTAGCACACCAAACTTGTTGCAGAGTAATGGAATAACGTTGAACAGCTTGGTGTGGTTATTCTGCAACAAAATGCGCCTATATTAAACGTATGTATCGGCACTGGGTGGGAGTATACGGAAACTGGTACAGCGTTTTCGACTATACAAACGGTCTAAGTATGGACAATGCCCTTTCATTGGGGCATTTGATTCTGAAGTCAGAGTACTCTGCCTATACATTATCGGTAGAATTCTTGTTTTTTGTTATATTGTAGCTGCAAAGTAACCGTAACACTCATCCAGTGCCTTCATTTGAATATGCACATTACATACAAAAAGTTACATTACGTAAGTGGTAACTATATTGCCCACCTATTAATCTGAGACATTTTACCACCTGTGCCAAGTGGGCATTCCACAGCTTTTCTGCTGCAGTATTGTACCAGAACAAAGGCAGAGAATAATACTCTAATCACAGATGTTTATGTACATATTCTTTTGTTAAACAATTTACAGTTAATGGGCAAAGAACCTAACAAGCCAAGCTGTAGGAAAGGTACACAAGTAGAATGTGAAATCCATCTGAAGTGAAATTCAACAGTCATTTTATCCCAGTAATTGCCACCTGCGCTCATGGAATGTTTTTCGTCGTCCTCGTCACAACTGATGTCATGGCACTCACATCCGAAGAGTGGTGACTGTGGCTCATACTACAGAGAAGACAGGTTGACGGAAGTGATGAGGACAGAGCAATTTATTCCTGGTGACGATAGGTTTCTTTGTAGTCTTCTGTGTAGTCTTTTTTTAAAAGTTGTTCAGTGTAAAACATATACAGACCTTGGAAGATGGGTCGTAGTTTGCCATACCCCACACTGCACTCCTCTGGTTATCCTGTCTTCCTCGAGAAACATTTGTATTCAAGTCCAGCTCTATTTTCTTAGGTACAATGAGCCATTAAGCTACTGTTGGTCGTTCAACCTTTTATAGAACACACACACAGCGAAAGCTCCACCGCATCTCGCTAATTGGCCCACGATACATTCGGGAAGCATTTCCTCATCTGAGATGTTTGGCAAAGGCTGGCATATTGCACTGTATTAATTCAAAGCTGTCTGCTTCCACGTCAGAGGAAAGTAGTCCACTGTGTTCAGTTGAATACTCGTTGAAATACCACTACGTGTTGCGACTAATGTAGCATCTTATCAGAATCCACGGCGTGTTGTCAGAGGCACGCGTGAACTGCATCGTACCTTTGTAACCTCCCCCTTATAATGCTGATTGACGTTTTAGGAAAGGTGAGGCAGGTACCTAACCCGGAGACGCAGGCTGCTTGGCAGGTAGAGCTTATGATTTGTCGCAGTTTCAACGCTTCTGTGGAAGGATGTTTGCCTACAGGCAGCTGATGTCAATTTCCCAAGTGAAAGACAGCAGGTGAAGATCCTTCAGGCATCTAGTAAAGCGGGTTGGATCCATGTCATTTTCCCGTTAACGGAGGTGCAGCAGAATATTAGGCAGTGACGATCTTCCTCCCTGTAGTAGTCACCAGAACGCAGTTGAAGACGTTAGGTGTAGACGTCCAGTAGACTGTAGGCAACGGAGGTACCAGTCTACTCCCTCCCAAGACACGTGTTTTCAGCACTGATGCTCCACAATGTTTCGTTACCTCCGTCTTCTCTTCACACTCTGCATGAACGAAATTTCTTTCCATACCTCACGGATTTCCAACCTGGTGCATAAAGTCACCGGAATTTTGAACAAAAGCCTTCTCTGCGTCGCAATTTTTCACTTGCAATCAAAGTCACATCGTTATGGTGCTGAAGCTCTGTCCTCTGCAGGATTGTCCCTGTAGTGATGGCACCGTTTGACATATTCCTCATTACTTTATTTGTTGACGACACTTTCGAGAGCATTAACAATTGCTATATAGCGTGGTTTACATATCCGCGTATTTCAATTTTCTCTGCATCAAACTTCTCCAATTCCAGGTCAAATTTTATTCCCATACCTGAGTTCTGGTGTTCATGTGATCGCCGGAACAGTGTTGTCTACACACTCAGCATGATTTGTTCTGGTCTCACCATCTGTCAACCATCATACCCGAGACTTATTTTCAGGCTGATGAGTATGAAAAGTCTTACATCAACAGTTTACCAGCCTTTACACGCAACCACGGCGTGCATGACCAGGCATTTTTTTGTGAGTTTACAACCCCAGGAGAGCTCGCTCCACTGCACGTGAGGAAGTCCCCTTCTGCCACGGAATGTAGGATTGGAAAAGGAAAAAGAACGACACCCTCGGGCCTCGCAACCTAATACCGTCGGGGTCGAAGAAAGCAAGAGTTGGCCAAGAGAGGCCGACAGAAAATAGAAACAGAACTCTGAGGATGAAGAGGAAGCCGTTTCGGCAGTTACACACGTGCTGGTCTTTTGAAAAATGGTTGAACACATCTGACATAAAGAGGAAATTTTACTGTAGTAAGCATTACACTGTGATGATTACTTCGATTTGCTTGCAAGAATTACCGAGATTACTGGCATCATTGTTGTTACTACTGCACAAAAAAGAAATTAGTTATCACCTTACATTAATGGAGTAACAGTTCTGTTACAGTTA
Source organism: Schistocerca americana (assembly GCF_021461395.2). Taxonomy (NCBI): domain Eukaryota; kingdom Metazoa; phylum Arthropoda; class Insecta; order Orthoptera; family Acrididae; genus Schistocerca; species Schistocerca americana. The sequence goes on along the minus strand of NC_060123.1, from coordinate 623,416,366 downwards.
ATTTTCAAAACATATAGACACTTTATAAGAGACTTACATTCAATGATACAGCGGAAGCAGTCAACATTACCTCCCACATGTAAATTACATCTTTATCAAAGGTTAATACCAAATTTAAACCATTCTATCTAAAATGTCTGAAATACTTAATTGCACACACATTTAAATTGTGCCAAGAAACAAATAATGCTGTGCATATTTAACACAAAGCTGGGTGATTTTAGAGCTGATATGTATCCGTCAGTTGAAAAATTTTACAGTGAAATAGATTATCGTGGTAACTCGAATGAGTTTGGTTAATATCTTAATTTAGCTAAATGGAACTACGTTATCTGCCTGTATTCACAGGTTATATAACAGAAAGTACTATTTTCGGCAAGTTCCTCCATGTGTTTCTAAAATACTAACAGAGAAATTAAAGGTTTCTGTAAATAAACAAAATTTTGATATTAACAATAATATTTAGAAGTTGATTGACATTCGGGACTGTAGCTGCATCGTCTTGGCGAACTGTTTCTGCACCTACCGTTTAACAAGTTTGATAAATTTTTTATAAATGGGTCCACTGACTCCAAGTATTTCATGAAAGAAAACGTCGACAGTAATTGACTTTTTATTTGTATCACTTATTTACTGTACTACAGGCCGATTTGGATTACAATATCATTACGAAGCATCTATAAAATCAACATGTCAATATACCAACATACAAGATTAACACTGAATTTCTATACAGTCCAAAAGTTGAAAAACGTAACCGTGACATATCTGATTTCAGCTTAAGTTATCGGTCATTATTTAACAATATGTTAACACTATGCACCATGTCGCACAAGATACCACATGAATTCTCAATCCACGTATGAAACCACCTACGCATTGCAGTATGCCCTCGAAACAGTTTTTGATGCTGCTGATTTTCACGGGTTTGCAGCAGGGTTCCATCGTCCTGACGACAACACGATATTTCAGAGGAAGCCTGGCGTATTGAAGATTCCCTGTCACTGCGGAAAGGCCTACATTCGACAGACTGTTCGTACAGTTCAAGATCAATGTGTCGAACATAAACGGCATACACGTCTGCTCCAGCTGGAAAAATCAGCCGTTGCTGAACACTTAATGAAGGGCACAATATGTCGTATAATGAGACGCAAATTATTGCCTCGGCTTCCAGTTACTGGGGTTTCGTATACATCTGTCTGATGATATTATTAATAGAGATAAAGGTTTTCCGTTAAGTAAGACGTGGAATCCTATTTTATCACAGATAAAAGAACGGTCTGGTTTCCGACCAGCTGCATTTTAATTTTGCGATTCCTCGCTTTTGACAGTTTTCACCACAGGCGCTGTTGCAATTCTTCGCCTCACACAGGGCAGCTCTTCCGTTGCTACCGCACGCGTAATGGCCAGTACCCGCGGTATAAAGGAGCCGCCGAATCTGAGGTCTCTTCAGTTCTGGCGTGATTGTGCACTCAATCTCACCTGAAGATGACGGCCAGATGGTCCACCGAAATATCGTGTTCTCGGGACGATGGAACCCGGCTGCAAACCCGTGAAAATAATCAGTATTTGATACGCTGGGAAAATCTACGTTATCACAGTTTTTGATATTGCTGAGGTAGTTATACAATGGTTTTTAAATCCACACACCGTTATTTATATACGACCCAAGTCCCGGCATTTTATGCCATTTTTAAGTGATTAAATTTATGTTTTAACATATATTGCAGGTCCGCAAGCTCAAAATTGACCATGAATTAAGAAAAATGTTCGCTCCCAACATCTGCTATTTCGTGGGGAGCGAGTATTCTATTACTTGAAAATGGCATTGAAGGCCGAAACCTGGGTCGTAATTAAATAAACAATACACTCAAATGGCGGTGTGTTCATAAAGTATGCTCTTTATCAGACACCCAGTGAACAGCAGTAAAATATGTCACAGATTCATACATTCTTGCTGTATAATTTTAGGAGGACGATTCCGTCCTTTTACTCCAGGACCTCTTCATATCATGTGTTAACCATAACTAACCTACATACAAATAACATACAGACAAATCCTGATCAGCAGTTCTACCTTCCGCCAACGAGAGACTAAAACACTATACAAGTCAATCGGTAATGTATGCTTATGGGTATTAAATTTATCGTTGGCAAGCTAACTGGTGACAAATTAACATTGTAAAATCCACTAGCCAACATTTCTAACGTCAAAAACTTACGTATACAACTACATGAATGTGAACATAATGTATACATAGTGATGAAACTTCTCTATGTACATTTCTGTTAAGGAATGTACTGAACTCTTATCGAACTGCTTGTCAGAGTTGTCATGTATGTAACCTGGACACAGACAAATCAGCTAGTTCTGATTAATTTAACTGCCAGTTGTGTCTGTTACAACCGCGTATCACAGGTATGTATCTATGACCTACAGTTTTAAGACTTAACATATATCATGACACACATCTTTAAAGGTTGCGAATAATGTCATAGATGCAGCTGGTACGAGAATTTCAGGCACAAGTGACGAGTAACATGTTAAATATTTCGTAACTATGAAATATTCAGCGACAGTACTAGCAGTATATTAAATGATGGGTTAATACCATTTTCTACATAAATGGCATTCGTGTTCATGTAGTACGTACATCTGCAAATATAGTTACATATACATTGAAGATACAAAATACGACATTGCATGATCTGACTTGATAAGATTCTGATTGGTACAAATACATCTTTAACATTTCTTTTTACATTGCTTGGACGAACAGATACTAATGTAACGATAATATGGAATATTCCTGTTTCCTTTCAAGAAGTGGAAATTCTAGTGACTTAACTGGTAGTACAAATTATATTGCTATAAATTTATGCAATACAGATATTTTAGAGCATTTTCCTTATTAGAGGCACCATCTTTTCAAATCATAAAGAATACTTTAAGCACAGAACGAATGCCAGTTTCGTTGACTACTGTGAAAAACTCAAGTTTATAATAGTAATAAAAGTTATTAAAATGCAGACGAACAGGAAGAATTATTTAACTTCACCCAAACTGTTCATGTAACTAACCATGGAAAGACATTTCATACTGAGAAATTAGTGATGTCAACAGGAAAATTCACTTAAGAGAGCTATACCTTCTCACTAGTAATTCCTTCGACCAGAAAGATTGATTCATTGGCAGAGGTCAAAAAAACAAAAGATAGCCACTCAGAACGGAGGATAAGGATCCGCCTATAGTGGCTTTGAGGATACAGGATGATGGAATGGTATACATACATACATAAATAAATAACACACACATAATACACACAGACATTCAAATGTGTGTGTTGGTAATAAATTCCATCTTCATAGAACGAATTTTACACACACTACGACAAAGGCTTGACGAAAGTATTTTAATACTTATTAGGGATGGTTTCGTCATTTAATGTCCTCACTGCACTCCACAAAAACATAAAAGGACACTTAACATTGAAACATAACAGAAGATCCCATTAGATTACACAACCTACTTTAAATACTTTTGAAGTAATCACAATTGTTTTGTCACGTCTATTTTTTGACAAATGAAGATAACGATTATCAAAATATGTGGAACAGTGAACGTAAGTTTCCAGTACTACAGCAAAACATTGGCTTTGAGGTATACAGATACGATGTAAATATCTTACAAGCAAAGAGCATATATGCATGTAGTAGCATCATTTATACCGTATGATTAAGTTATTAGTACATAGAAGTAGGACAGTAAAACATGTATGTCCAAAGAAGGGTATCAGTTTCTTGCAATGTCCACATAACCGAACACATGCCATCCCAACGTAATACGCAAACCTGTTTACATGGCATAGAATTCGAATTTCATAGTGAGCACAATCGTTAATTACATCATGTTGAGGAATATGGTAACAGAGCCATGTCCAATATTTCTGTCGTATGACATTACAAAGCGATGGCGCTATGGGAATCAGATACTCCTGTGAAGTACCTAACCATGCGTAAGTTTATGCACTATCACATTACATTACCAGCAACAAATCAATGTAAGTTCACGTCCTTAATAATTTAACCAAACCTTAGATTACCACCAAACTTAGGCAATAAGCTTTGAAGATGATACTAAGAGAGCATGGTTTTATTCCATATCCACAATAATTAACTGTAAATTAAACTATTCGCAGCTTACCCAAAACAATGTGCACAAAAGTAAATTTACAGCAAAATACATTATACTAAGCCCCTAATTTCTGGAGTAGGCATTCTTATAAACTGAAGAAATGGGGCGGGATGATAACCGCGACAGTAATAATACATTCTTTTGTATCTATACAAATTTCAACTTGCACTGAAAACATAATTGTCAACAGAAAACTAAGCTGAAACTACCGTGTGATGTACTTAACTAAAACCTATTATCAAAATATGACAAAACAGATGTCGTAACAATATTGTGACTATTTAATAACATAGAAAATGAAGTTAATACAGTATACAGGAAGTGCCACAGTTAACGTAAAGGCTAAAGGACACAAAAGCAGGAACATGAAAGTTTGGCTTTATTTCAAATGCTTATTACAGAATTGAAAATTAAGCAATAGGATAGCAAAGTCTGTGCTAAAATCTAAAATGAGAACTTAGTTCTGGTACATCAAAATTCATTAGAGCTAATGCAGATATTGGGTGATATTAAATGAAGTCAAATATGAACTGGAGGAAGATACTTTTGTAAGCAGGAACATTAACAGCACGAGAGTAATTAGTGAACCTCCAATTCTTTCAAGTTATTTTATACTTTGGAGATTAAACTTCTGATTGCTTTACAGATGAGTTCATGTCTTGAAGAACCATGTATCTGTCATCAAGCATTTACAAAATGTTTGAAATTGTGTTGGAAGTCTTTTGGTAGCAGCTGAGTGCTGTCATGAGAAACTGGTTGTACATCATGAGCTGTACTGCCTGAAGACCTCTACAGTTTCTGGCTGAAACGTTTCTTACTGTGCCAAACCTGTAACGTCATATGGTAACTCTTCCTGAGTAGATCGTGACAGGAATGTTATTTTCGGTATTTCATTTAACTGTGGATTGTATTTTAAAAAATTAGATTTTTGTTGCCCCTGGAAGTCTTAATATAGGCAACTTGAAGCTGTTCATTCATGTCAAACAGGTTTAGTCTTGATATTATCACTGCAACAGTGTCTGGCCTCCTGTCCTCGGTCCTCCATCTAGCCTACTTTACCCTACTTATCTACCTGGAGTTGTGAATGGCACAGAGCACGAATATGCCATGTTAGCAGGTAACACCAGCATTGTGACATACCTGTATGACTAAGTGCGTGACTGAATTCTCGCCATCTTTACCCGCGCTAGTGACGCCATCAGAGTTGCTGAGGAGCAGCGTGCATGAAGGGTGGAATCGAGTGACAATGGCCGATCCAGTGAGACGAAGTCAGCAGTATACGAACAGTACCGAAGTGTTCGAAGTAATTATCTGACGAATGGCTGTTATCCCAATACTTACACAGGTTTATGTCTTAACCTGCATGATGAGATGTCTTACAATTGTGGAGTGAGGTGGGAATCCAGGAAGATCATTGGCTCTCTTACGTAATACACTTTCAAATTTGTGGCCGGCATAAAACGGATTCTATGTGACAAGTTGTAAATACCGATCTTAGATAATCTGTTGTGTTTAAACGCTTCTGACCTTTTACTGGCTTCATTTGTGTAGAAGGTAGGGCAGATTATTCTCTGTATCGAAGTATTTCCGATGATCTTGGCCGTATCAATGATTTGACATTATGAAATTGGTTCAGATGTCTCTGAGCACTATGGGACTTAACTTCTGAGGTCATCAGTCCCCTAGAACTTAGAACTACTTAAACCTAACTAACCTAAAGACATCACACACATCCATGCCCGAGGCAGGATTCGAACCTGCGACCGCAGCGGTCGCGCGGTTCCAGACTGTAGCGCCTAGAACTGTTCGGACACTAAGGCCGGCTGACATTATGAGTCTAATATATTAATCTCTGTTACCCAAAATCTTTCCGATCTTGCTATAGCGTTTCCGAGATTTAAATTCCACGCCACTACTTGTTGGTCGGATACGGCATATAGTATTCTATGTATGTTGTGAATCTGAAGCCTTTTATTACTTCTACATACGGACGCAATACTGAGTACTGGATTCTCACTAGTCATAGGTAAGTGGAAGATTACTGAAGCATTGCCGCTAACTTTCGATAGATTTTGTTATAATCCATGCATGTATCTGTGTACGGTCTTATCTGAACATCCTAGGAATATTTCAGTAATGACGGAGATAGCTGTGTGATTAGTATGGCGAGTAAATTTGAAAATGAGGGTATCCTCAATGAGGTTATGACTTGTTACCTGCGTTGGCTATCAATTTTTTTTTTTTTTTTTTTTTTTTGTGGTTTTAGGGCGCAAAACTTCTATGGTCATTAGCGCCCAGCCAGTGACGTAGGAAACAGGAAAAAAACGAAATTTAAAATCAGCAGCAATGGGAACAAAGTCATAAAATTTGAGAAACTAAAGGCAGAAGGAATGCTTAAAAATCCACTATAGAAAGGGGTTGGTTGTCCCAAAAAAAAAAAAAAGCTTCAAATGACTGACGTCATTTCACTGTCACTAATAAACTGTAGAACGCGGTCAGCTGAGCGCGTGTCATCTGCTAAAATCGACGATAGATCAGGCGATAGCTGTAGACGGGAGCGTAACGGATTAAAATAGGAGCATTCAATTAAAAGGTGTCTGACCGTCCACAGCTGAGAGCAGTGGGGACAGAGTGGGGGAGGATCACCGCTTAAAAGATGTCGATGGCTAAAAAGACAGTGCCTATCCGGAGTCTAGCTAAAATTACCTCCTCCCGACGACGCGTTCGGGAGGAAGAGGTCCATGCGCAAGGAAGGGCTTTCACTTCCCGCAATTTGTTATGGGGAAGTGTTGACCAATGCGCATGCCATAAATGAGCAACTTGGCGACATAAACCGCTCCGTAGATCGGTAAACGGAAGAGACTGAATAGCTGGCCGAGGAAGAGAGACTGCAGCCTTGGCCGCTATATCGGCCGCCTCATTCCCACAGATGCCAGCGTGTCCCGGGAGCCAGAGGAACGCCACTGAGACGCCCCCCAGGTGGAGCAAGCGCAGACAGTCCTGAATCCGGTGAACCAGAGGGTGCACAGGGTAAAGAGCTTTGAGACTGAGGAGAGAGCTGAGAGAATCTGAGCAGATAACGTACTGTATCCGCTGATGGCGGCGGATGTAGTGGACAGCCTGGAGAACAGCGTAAAGCTCCGCAGTATAAACCGAACACTGGTCGGGAAGCCGAAAGTGATTTGGGGTGTCGCCAACAATACAGGCACTACCTACACCTAACGATGTTTTCGAGCCGTCGGTGTAAATAAATGTGGCTTCCGTCATTTGTGCACATAGAGCAGCAAATGCCCGACGGTAAACAAGTGTAGGGGTACCATCCTTGGGAAATTGACATAGGTCGCTGAGCAAGTCGATCCGGGGACGGAGCCAAGGCGGTGCTGTACCCCAAGTTGTCAAGAAGGTTTTAGGAAAGCAGAAGGAAAGAGAATGGAGCAGTTGACGGAAGCGGACTCCCGGGGGTAGTAGGGAGGAGGAGCGGCCTGCATACCCGACATCAAAGGAGGCGTCGAAAAAAAGGTCATGGGCTGGATTAGCAGGCATGGAACAGATGGCTAGCATAACGACTCAGAAGGACTGCCCGCCGATTGGACAGCGGAGATTCAGCAGTCTCAGCATAAAGGCTTTCCACAGGGCTGGTGTAAAAAGCTCCAGACACTAAACGTAATCCACGGTGGTGGATAGAGTCGAGACGCCGAAGAATAGACGGCCGAGCTGAGGAGTAGACTATGCTTCCATAGTCCAATTTCGAGCGCACTAAGGCGCGATGGAGGCGGAGAAGGACCACTCGGTCCGGTCCCCAGGAGGTACCATTCAGGACACGGAGGGTGTTGAGGGATCGCAGACAGCGAGCCGAAAGATAGGAAACACGGGAGGACCAGCACAGTTTTCTGTCAAACATAAGACCCAAGAATTTAGCGACGTCGGAAAACGGAAGGTTGACAGGACCTAGATGTAAGGAGGGCGGAAGAAACTCCTTACGTCGCCAAAAATTAACACAAACGGTCTTACTGGGTGAGAAACGGAAGCCGGTTTCGATGCTCCACGAGTGGAGGCGATCGAGACATCCTTGAAGACGTCTTTCAAGAAGGCTGGTCCGTTGAGAGCTGTAGTAGATCGCAAAATCGTCCACAAAGAGGGAGCCCGAGACATCAGGAAGGAGACAATCCATAATTGAATTAATGGCGATGGCAAACAGTACAACACTCAGCACGGAGCCCTGGGGTACCCCGTTTTCTTGGGAGAAAGTACGGGAGAGAGTAGTGTTCACCCGCACCCTAAATGTGCGCTCTGCCATAAATTGGCGAAGAAAAAGGGGCAGCCGACCTCGAAAGCCCCAAGAGAACAGTGTGCGGAGGATGCCCGTCCTCCAACAGGTATCGTATGCTCTCTCCAGATCAAAAAATATTGCTACCGTTTGGCGTTTCCGGAGAAAATTGTTCATGATATAAGTGGAGAGAGCAACAAGATGGTCAACGGCAGAACGATGCTTTCGAAATCCGCATTGGGCTGGTGTTAAAAGACTGCGGGATTCCAGCCACCAAGCTAAACGGTAATTCACCATACGCTCCAAAACCTTACAGACACTACTCGTGAGAGAAATGGGGCGATAGCTAGAGGGGAGATGTTTGTCCTTTCCAGGTTTCGGAACGGGAACGACAATAGCTTCCCGCCATCGCCTGGGAAAGGTACTGTCGGTCCAAATTCGATTATAAAGGCGAAGGAGGTAACGCAGGCTATGGGTTGATAAATGCAGCAACATTTGGACATGCATACCATCCGGTCCTGGGGCGGAGGAGCGAGAAGAAGAGAAGCCATGTTGGAGTTCCCGCATGGAGAAAACAGTATTGTAGCATCCGTGATTTTGAGAAGAGAAAGCAAGATGTCGCACTTCCGCTGCACGTTTCTTCGGGAGAAACGCTGGCGGGTAATTTGAAGAGCTCGAAATCCCAGCAAAGTGCTGACCCAATGAGTTAGAAATTGCGACGGGGTCCACTAAGGTATCATGCGCCACAGTGAGCCCAGAGACCGGGGAGAAACTAGGCGCGCCTGAGAACCGTCGAAGCCGACTCCAAACTTCCGAGGAGGGAGTGAAGGTGTTAAATGAGCTAATAAAGAATTTCCAGCTTGCCTTCTTGCTATCGCGGATGACGCGGCGGCATCGCGCACGGAGCTGCCTATATCGGATACAGTTGGCCAAAGTTGGATGGTGACGGAAAATGCGAAGAGCACGTCGCCGCTCACGTATTGCGTCACGGCATGCCTCGTTCCACCAAGGAACTGGGGGCGCCGGGGCAATTCGGAGGTGCGTGGTATTGAACGTTCCGCAGCTGTGAGAATAACGTCGGTAACATGTGTGACCTCTTCGTCGACGCTGGGAAAGCGACGGTCATCGAATGTCGCTAGAGACGAAAAAAGTGTCCAATAGGCTTGAGCAAACTTCCAGCGTCGCGAACGCATATATGGCAGTTGAGACATCAGTCGAAGAACACATGGAAAGTGGTCACTCGAGTGTGTATCATCAAGGGCGAACCATTCGAAGCGCCGAGCTAGCGGAACAGTACCGACCGCAAGGTCCAAATGAGAGAAATTTGTCGTGGAGGCAGACAAAAATGTGGGGACCCCAGTGTTGAGGCAGACTAGATCCGCTTGGTGGAAGACGTCTAGCAATAGTGAGCCACGTGGACAAGGATGTGGAGATCCCCAAAGCGGGTGGTGGGCATTGTAGTCCCCAACCAGCAAATAGGGGGGTGGAAGCTGATCAAGAAGATGAAAGAGATCAGCTCGTGCCATTGGTGTGGACGATGGAATGTATACCGTACAAAGAGAGAACGTGTATCCAGAAAGGGAAAGACGGACGGCGACAGCTTGGAAGGAAGTGTTTAAGGGGATTGGGTGATAATGGAGAGTATCATGGAGCAGAATCATGAGTCCTCCATGGGCTGGAGTGCCTTCAACAGAGGAGAGGTCATATCGAACGGACTGAAAATGAGGGAGAACAAAGCGGTCATGGGGACGCAGCTTTGTTTCCTGAAGACAGAAGATGACCGGCGAGTAGGATCGTAAGAGGATCGACAATTCATCCCGATTGGCTCGAATGCCGCGGATATTCCAGTGGATAATGGACATAGGGTGAACAGAAAATGGAGCAACGTGACCAAGGGTGCTGTCAACTCAACGACTGCTCAGAGCTAGCGACCGACAGCATGAAATGGCATTCAGTCGAAGGCAGAAGATCCTGATCCATAGGTTGGTCAGGAGCAGCACCTGCCACTAACGATCGGCCAGTTGACCGGCCACCAGCAGTGCGCCTCGGCGACACAGAAGACGGCCGAGGGCGATTTCCGCCAGGTGGTGCTGTAGATGGGACACGCCTTGGCGGAGAAGGAGAGGAACTGTGTTTCTTTGTAGCCTTCTTGGAAGTATGATGTTTAGATGAAGGAGGAACGGATGGTTGTGAAGTTGCGGTACGTAAAAACTCTTCACGAGAATGCTCTGTTTTCGAAGACTTGGCGTCTGACTTTTGGGCTCGAGATTTAGCAGAACCCGACGAAGGGTGAGCCATAGAGTGGGCAGGCGAAAGTGGTGAGGTTGAACGGGCGATCTTTGCGCTGGCCGATCTGACGACCGTGGTACTAAAGGTGAGGTCGCAAGTCTGCGTGGCCGCCTCCTTTGTTGGCCGAGGAGAAGCAAGGACAGTGCTGTATTTTCCTTTCTGAGGCACGGTGGGCTGTCGACTTGCGAGTAACTTTCGAGCAGCAAAGGTCGACACCTTTTCCTTCACTCTTATTTCCTGGATGAGCTTTTCGTCCTTAAAAACGGGGCAATCTCGAGAGGAAGCAGCGTGGTCACCCATACAGTTGATGCAGCGAGGGGATGGAGGTCGACAAGCACCCTCATGGGCATCCTTGCCACGCCTAACACATTTGGCCGGATTGGAACAGGACTGGCTGGTGTGATTGAACCACTGACATCGATAGCAACGCGTAGGGTTTGGGACATAAGGGCGAACGGAAATTATCTCATAGCCTGCTTTGATTTTTGATGGGAGTTGAACTTTGTCAAATGTCAAGAAGACAGTGCGGGTTGGAATGATGTTCGAGTCAACCGTTTTCATAACCCGATGAACAGCCGTGACGCCCTGGTCAGACAGGTAGTGCTGAATTTCTTCGTCAGACAGTCCATCGAGGGAGCGTGTATAAACGACTTCACGCGAGGAATTTAAGGTACGGTGCGGTTCCACCCGGACAGGGAAGGTATGGAGCAGAGAAGTACGCAGCAATTTTTGAGCCTGGAGTTCACTGTGTGTTTCTAACAACAGGGTGCCATTCCGTAATCTGGAACAAGACTTTACAGGACCCGCAATTGCGTTGACACCTTTCTGAATAATGAAAGGGTTGACCGTGGAAAAGTCGTGACCTTCGTCAGACCGAGAAACAACAAGGAACTGTGACAACGATGGAAGAACCGTCTGTGGCTGAGACTCAGTGAACTTACGTTTGTGAGCAGACAGTGGAAGGGGAGGAAACCATTGCGGAAGAATCCCCCATGATTACCGGCGTCTCCGATGGCGCACTCCTCCCTTGTGGGGGCCCTCTCTGAGGGCACTCCCGCCTTAGGTGATTGTTCACACCTCCCGACAAACGGACGAAGGGACCAATCGGCACTTTCGGAAGGTATCAGCTCGGGTAATCACCCCTCCCTGGGCCTGGCCGTTACCAGGGGGTACGTACGTGACCTACCTGTCTACCCGGGGCGGGGAATTACGCGTTACCCCGTCACCGGCTACGCATGGAAGTCCGTGAGTCGGCCTTCAGACACGCACAGGGAGGAAAAAAGAGAAAGGGAAAGGAAAGAAGAGGGGGTCTTAAACGCCGCAGCGGAGAAACGGGCAAGAAGAAGAGGGATGGAAAAGAGGACAGAGGAAGGACGAGGACTTGCTAGTGTAGAAAGCAAGGAATTTGGAACAGTTTCGAGCGTCCGTCTCCGGACGTAGGCACAAACCATACTCCCAGAGGGGGAGAAAGGGAAGGAAAGAGCTAGAGGTGAGGGGGGGGGGGCCAAGATGGGGGACGGGGAGGGATGCGGAAAGGGAAGGGAAGGTATGCAGCCCGGAAAGGAAGGAGGGCCACATTAGCTCGGGGTCCCGTGCTCGCTACGCACGTGTCCACAAAAGAGTTGTGGACCCCCTGGGGGGGTTGGCTATCAATGTAAAGTATGTTACTTTTTAAGAACTAACTATGGTTGATTCCACATTACGTAAGGAAATGTGTGACTGTGTCTGGATGGGCATTGGAGATCCTGTAAATGGCGTTTGAAATGATTTGACGTCAGTTGTATCCGGCTCTAGAGTAATGGCTGTTACCAATACCAAGATTGCTGCGAGCTGGTGCTGGGCGACGTTGGACCACAGGGAACTGTTACACTTTGCTGAACTGTGTTTTCTCCAGGAAATGTTTTCAATCTTTGTTATCGCATTTTACGTATCAAATATTTCAAAATACACTTGGGTTATCCCAAGTGTGTATGAACGCTGTTAGGATTTAACTTTCATGTTTCTACCACTCGTTGAGTTTGCATGAATTATTATTTTGCGATTTGACGAACACGTTGTGTGTGATCAGGGTGCTGTAATTTGGAAAACTGAACGGTTCATTGCAGTTAAAAATACGATTCTGCGAATGATTTTGATTTCATGTTCGTAATTCTCCTAATTTCACATGAAATCTTTATCAGCGTTTCAGTAAATGTTTTGAAGTGTTGCACTACATTGCGATACCCAGTCCTCGCCCCACACACCACTAGGTCCACAGTGTAACAGCCGCCACTGACAGGTCACCAAATACGGAACTCCTTTGCTCTTGACTCCCTTTCTATCGACCTAAGCAAGGTCAGTTATGCAGTTTAGATCGAGTCACAAGAAGCGAGAGTAGTACGCAGTGATATTCAACAGCCAGCAATTAATTGAATTGCTAACACTGTTCATGGATCTTTGCACATGCTGCAAAGCACACTGATAACTTAGTACTCACCAAACTGAGAATATACCGATCTAGGTGGCGCAATTGTTGGAACAGTAGACTGGCAATCGGGAGGACGACGGATCAAACCCGCGGCCGGCTATTTTGATTTAGGTTTTCATTGATTTCCCTGAATCTCTTCACTCGAAAGGGCACGGCCAAGTTTCTTCCCCATCCTTCCCTAATCCGATGGGACCGATGACCTCGCTATTTAGTTCCAGCCAACCAACCAGAGAATAGAGTTAGCTCAGCAGCTTTTGCATGAAGAATATGTTTCGTTTTGTAAGACTCCACCGCCTCTGCCCAGCAGTTCACATGTGTGACTGAACAACAGAATGACACTACAAATTACGTAACCTGTTCCCGAAGCAGGAAGGTAAGTACGATGCTCCAATATTTTTAGAATTTCTTCCCACTGAGTTTAAAGCCTTTAAAGCCTTGAGGAATATGAATGTCTTCAAAAGTAAACTACACCTTTCTCTCTTTTAGCATTCATTCTATTCTGTTAAGCAGTATGCGAATAGACAGCTTACGTAAGGTGATATATAGCCAGGGGGATTCACAACTGACAATTGGAATCAAGTGTTCTATGGGATCGATACAGCTTCACGTCCAGAGCTGCTGACCTCTAAGACCCTACAGAACTCTTGGTTGGTGCTAAGAAGGCAGCAACCGCCTGCGAGACAACAGTTTTACATCACCTGACTGAATGACAAGTACATAAATAACAGAAGGAATGGCTCAGCAATACACCAGGACCTTTTTCCAGGGCTGAACATCGAGAGCACTGGCGAAACCGAATGTCACACTCTGCTGAAGATTCTGTTTAAATCCATCAGTGTGGTTGTCCTATAGGAAAGCCATACAAATCATGAACCATTCTCTAGAGGGAAAAATACTAGGATACAATATTGACTGTGCAACGTACTACCATGCCTATGGCGTAGCCGACACGTCCGGAGTGAAATAGTGCCGTGAGTTGGAGAGCAGGGGAGCATGCCCTAAGTTACCATCAAAATTTGCGCGCTAATCGTAAGTGCTTTCTACAAACTTCTCCCTGTATGACATACTCTTCAAACGTACTGACACGCTGCCGTCTTTGTGGGCGTCGTAACAGTCCCACAAGTAATGGCGTTGCGGAAAAACTGGTATCAGCGGTGCAGCCTTAGTGAACTAGGCAGAAGAAAACATTTTATTTTCAATGCTGTAGACTGCGATGCCTTCAGTTAAGCAGTTTGGAAACAACCGAGCGACACAGACCTACGTTGCCACTGCTGATGGAAACCATGGCTTGGTCGGGAGTACTCAGAATTATCGTGTTTTCCTCATAGTAATGTCTCGCTGCCGCAGTATTCGGGGCAAGTATCCGATTGATAACCGTAATTCGTCTATCCAAATGGAACCTACAAATAGCTGACTGGAATTATTTCATTTAAAACCTTGATAAAGGATTGGATTCCTCTACCTACTAATAACTGCAACAGCTTTGTAGGAGCAGTTACAAGCTGACAAACTGATGGACAGCCTAGATACTGCTGGACGACGTAGTAGATGGACGACAGACGGTAGATTTCAATGTAGCGATCAGAAATAGCGTTTTTAGGTCGCAAAAAGCATCTGAGGTCATACACGCCAAAATCAAAACTATAGAACGCAAACACAGAGGCAAGGGAAACGGACTCTCAACCGTGCTTGTGTAAAAGGCGCCCGTGGCCTAACGGATGCCACGACGGATGTTAGTGTTGAGACAGCGTAAAGCGGATGGTCGTGCGTATGCAGAACTAAAGCACCCGTAGTCGAGTTTCGAACGGACAAGGGACCGATACAAACAGAGGGGGTGGTTCGATCGGCACTCCATGATGTACCATTGAGGACACGGAGGACATTGAGGGAATTTGTACAGCGGCATGCCAGGTAAGAGACAGGGGAGGACCAAGAGTGTTACCTATCGAACATGAGACCTAGGATTTTCGTAGTGTCAACGAACAGAAGGGTAACAGGCCCAAACAATCTGCGCCTCCAGATATTCATACAGACGGCTTTTTCAGTGGAAAAGCGAAAGCCATTGTCGATGTTGCAGGACTAAAGACGGTGAAGACAGCACTGAAAACGCTGCTTAGTGAGACAGGTCCGTGGAGAACTGCAATAAATGGCAAAATCGACAAAAATGGAGCCGGAGACACACGGCGGGAGACAGGCCGTTATAGGGTTAATGGCGATAGCAAAGAGGATGACGCTCAGAACCGGACCCTGAGGCACACCATTTTCCTGAATAGTGTCCGACAGAGCAGAATCCACAGGCGCCTTGAAAACTATCTTGTAAAAAGGAATCGACAAGTGTGTAGCACATGGGAAATAGTGGCTGAAGTAGGTGTCAGAAAGAATGGACCACTCAAGATGGGCAAGTTCGGCAGTGCAAAAGAATAAGTCCAAATGGGAATAGTTGTGCGACGAGTCAGAAAGGAAAGTGGGTGCTCTAGTTTTAAGGCATAAGAGGTTGAGTTTGTTAAGATCAGTCAACATGGCACCTCTCTGATAGGTCCTTGGAGAACCCCAAAGGGGATGACGCGCATTGAAGTCATGGAGTAGCAAAAATGGGAGAGGCAGAGGCCCAATAATCTGAAGAAAGTCTACCTAGTGACATCCAAGGATGGAGGTGCATAAATGGTACAGAGGGTGAAAGTCAGATGGGGAAGAAAAGGCGAATGGCAACAGTTTGAAGACGGGTAGCCAATGAGATGGGTTGACTATAAAAGTCATCCCATATGAGCAGTATGGCACTCCCATGAGATGGATACCGGCCTCAGAGGAAGGAAGTCAAAACCAAATGGTAAATAATGTGAAAGCCCAATGCGGTCTCGAGGACGCAATTTCATTTCCTGAAAGCAGAGCACAAGGGGATGCTGCAATGCTACAAGCAGCTGTAAAAACCCTTTGTGGGACTGAAGGCCGCAAACGTTCCACTGGAGGACAGCCATTAGGAGGAAGAGCTGTAGGGGTGTCAACTACGAGGCCAGCGAGTGACAGCCAGTGTAGAGTCGCCACCACAGGGCACAGAAGCAGAAGTATCCTGCTCCTTGGGGTACCTAGAAGCATCGACGTGTTTCTGCGGTCGGTCTGTGGAGTCCAACGCTGAAAGACGGTTGGTTGCGCGCACCGGCAGAGGCCGGCCGAGCCAAGTAACCACGTGACGACACCGTCGAGCAAGATCTTCAAGTTGGTAAAGGAGAATACCGTTTGCCTTTAGCTGACTACTTCGACCCCTTCCGGGTAGAGGAAGACTTCTGTGTTGTTTGGCTGGAGGGACAGAGGTTTTCTCAAGAGTATTCTTTCTGTCCTTTCCTGTCTGCCTGTTGTGTAGTGGATAGCTTCGCTACTTTAGGCCAGAGTTTGACGGTTTGTTGCACAGTAGGATTGGGGGGGGGGGGAGGGGGGGGGGATGGTGAAGTTACCTTGATACTGGGAGACTTAACAACCTCAGAGGTAAATTTGAGTTAGCATGTATACGTGCCCAAATCCTCCATGGAGCAAGGGGTTTTGTCATCAGTCTACTGACTGGTTTGATGCGGCCCGCCACGAATTCCTTTCCTGTGCTAACCTCTTCATCTCAGAGTAGCACTTGCAACCTACGTCCTCAATTATTTGCTTGACATATTCCAATCTCTGTCTTCCTCTACAGTTTTTGCCCTCTACAGCTCCCTCTAGTACCATGGAAGTCATTCCCTCATGTCTTAGCAGATGTCCTATCATCCTGTCCTTCTCCTTATCAGTGTTTTCCACATATTCCTTTCCTCTCCGATTCTGCATAGAACCTCCTCATTCCTTACCTTATCAGTCCACCTAATTTTCAACATTCGTCTATAGCACCACACCTCAAATGCTTCGATTCTCTTCTGTTCCAGTTTTCCCACAGTCCATGTTCCACTACCATACAATGCTGTACTCCAGACGTACATCCTCAGAACTTTCTTCCTCAAATTAAGGCCGGTATTTGATATTAGTAGACTTCTCTTGGTCACAAATGCCTTTTTTGCCATAGCGAGTCTGCTTTTGATGTCCTCCTTGCTCCGTCCGTCATTGGTTATTTTACTGCCTAAGTAGCAGAATTCCTTAACTTCATTGACCTCGTGACAATCAATCCTGATGTTTAGTTTCTCGCTGTTCTCATTTCTACTACTTCTCATTACCTTCGTCTTTCTCCGATTTACTCTCAAACCATACTGTGTACTCATTGGACTGTTCATTCCGTTCAGCAGATCATTTAATTCTTTTTCACTTTCACTCAGGATAGCAATGTCATCAGCGAATCTTATCATTGATATCCTTTCACCTTGTATTTTAATTCCACTCCTGAACCTTTCTTTTGTTTCCATCATTGCTTCCTCGATGTACGGATTGAAGAGTAGGGGGCGAGAGCCTACAGCCTTGTCTTACGCCCTTCTTAATACGAGCACTTCGTTCTTGATCGTCCATTCTTATTATTCCCTCTTGGTTGTTGTACATATTGTATATGACCCGTCTCTCCCTATAGCTTACCCCTACTTTTTTCATAATCTCGAACAGCTTGCACCATTTTATATTGTCGAACGCTTTTTCCAGGTCGACAAATCCAATGGAAGTGTCTTTATTTTTCTTTAGCCTTGCTTCCATTATTAGCCGTAGCGTCAGAATTGCCTCTCTCGTCCCTTTACTTTTCCTAAAGCCAAACTGATCGTCACCTAGCACATTCTCAATTTTATTTTCCATTCTTCTGTATATTATTCTTGTAAGCAGCTTCGATGCATGAGCTGGTAAGCTCCTGGGTACGCCTTACAATCCAGTATCTGATTTCGGAATCTCTGTCTGACCATGATGTAATGCAATTACCTGAACTATCGTTGTCGGTGTTGGTCTGCTGTCGATTCTGATTAGAAAAACCTGGCAAGGGGTAACAAGAAGTTTACTATAGGTACCAGAAGGGAGAACACAGGATTTGTGACTAGCCAGTAAATTGTGAGCTACTGGGTAGGCACTCTTTCCTTTACCTGAATCTCTTGAACAGTCCACTCATCCAGATTCCCCGGAGGAGGTGGCCGCCATTGCAGTTGATACAGTGGGGAGAAGGAGGCACACATTCGCCTTCGTGTGAAGCCCTGACACAGGTTAGTCATGTGGCTGGGTGACGAGAAGAGGTTCTACTGTGACTGAACCACTGACACTGGAAGTAGCGCATCGGATTCGGAATGTACGGCCTGACTGCGATGTTTTCATAGCCTGCTTTAATCTTGGATGGCAGCACCACCCTATCGAAGGTGGGGAAAAGGGCGTGGGTGGGCACAAAGGAGGAATCGACCTCATCCATTACATGATGGACAACAATGACACCCAGATCTGAGAGGTCAGACTGTCTTTCAGCCTCAGACTAGCAGCCTGGTGTAAACTACACCTGGGGAAGAATTCAAAGTTTGATGTGCCTCGACATGAACAGGGTACGCATGGAGGGGCGAGACAGCCAGTGGTGGTTGTGCTTGATAATCAGAAGCCCTCTCCAAAAGCAAAGTGCCATTCCTTAAATGAGAACAGGATTTGACAGGGCCAGCAATGGCATCAACACTTTTCTGAATAATATACTGATTGACCGTGGTGAAGGACTGACCATCTTCAGTATGGGCTGCTAGAAAGAACCACAGTGCAGTGGGGAGGGTCTCTCAATCAGTAGCCTCGTTACGTTTTCGTTTCATAGACGTCGATGGAGAGGATGATTAACTCATCATGAGATAATCCCCCGTGTTTGCCATTGTCTCCTTCCAACTGGGGGCCCCTTCTTAAGGGGGCACACCTGCCTTAGGTGATTGTTCACACCTCAGGTCACACCTCGCGAACTCCTGATGGAGGGAGCAATGAGCAGTTTGGGAAGGCTACAGCTCAGGCTATCACCCCTCCCTGGACCTGGCCTGTACCAAGGGGTACGTGTGAACCCTACCTGTCGACCCGGGGCTGGGAATTATGGGTTACCCAGTCACCTTTCATGGATCAGACGCATGGGACAGCCTTCAGCACACAGGGAGGAAGAATGATTCAGTTGTCCCCTTTCTTGACATAGTATCTGTGAAATAATGCCGAGTCATGGTATAATTAAAATGCATGCTTCTGGGTGCCCAAGGAATCAGAGTAGGTCTTCGAACGCTGAAGTGGAGGAATGGAAAGAGAAGGGAAACAAAGAAAGTACGGAAGGAGCCAAAAAGAGACTGTTCCAGGTCAGCAACAGAATGCAGAACGTTCCCAATAATACCCTGAACACGTTCCCCAAGGGAGGGGAAAAAGTATAGCAAGAAGACAGACATGCAGCACACAAGTGCTGGGGCCCCATGGTAAACAAGTGTGAACCCGCGAAAGAGTGGCGAGTCCCCAGAATGGGGGGGGGGGGGGTGTTTCTGTCTGGAGACCAACGCTGAAATACGGTTGGTGGGCACACCAGCTATACAGAGGCCGGATGGGCTAAGGTATTATGTGATGACACCGTCAAAGAGAATGTTTGAGTCAAGAGTCAGCAAGTCAGAAGACCGTTTGCCTTTGGTGGACTTCGAGACTTTCCAGTTAGAGAAAGACTCTTGTGTTTGGCTGGAGGAATGGGGAATGTCTTCATGGGAGTACTAATCCTGTCCTTTTCGACCTGTCGATTGTGTATCTGGTGGTCACACTTTCGACAAGCCTTGGTGTAGGTAATTTTCTTTTGGTTGGGTTTAAGGGTGCTCAACTGCTGAGGTCATTAGCGCCCAGTCACTGGTGTTAGAGCAAATGGAATCTGCTAAAACTCAAGGGGATGGGGGGACACCAGAAGTACCTGACAAAGATGCAGATAAAATAAGTAAAAAGGTTAAATATCTTTGGACAAGCCAGTTAAAGTTATAAAACGCAGAATACGAGCAGCTGCTCGAGCGTCATCAGCTAAAACATCTGGTAAAGTAGATGGCAGGGACAGGATAACACGAAATTGACTAAAACGGGGACACGACAATAAAACATGGCGCACTGTTAATGCCTGACCACAAGGGCACTGCGGGGCTGGATCACCGGAGAGCAGGTAGCGGTGGCTAAACTGGCAATGCCCAATCCGCAACCTGGTCAGAAGGACCTCCTCGCGCCGAGATGGTCGGGAGGATGTTGTCCAAGCAGTGGGGAGCGGTTTTACTGGCCGGAGCTTGTTTCCTTGGAGGGATGACCAAGCATCCCACCACAACGACACAAGCCTCTTACATACATCCCCACGAACGTCAGATGACGGGACACAATGGGAGGCTGGCCGAGGCAGGAGGACTGCAGCCTTGGCTGCAGCATCCGCAGCCTCATTCCCAGGCACTCCTACACGTCCGGGAACCCACAGAAAGCTGACAGAACCACCATTATCAGCGAAAGAATGGAGGGACTGCTGTA
Source organism: Schistocerca americana (assembly GCF_021461395.2). Lineage (NCBI taxonomy): Eukaryota > Metazoa > Arthropoda > Insecta > Orthoptera > Acrididae > Schistocerca > Schistocerca americana. The sequence continues at coordinate 623,395,738 of NC_060123.1, read as the reverse complement.
TCCGCTGAATCAAGGGATGGACCGGATAGGCAGCTCCAAGGCTCTGAGTGAGTCAGAGCAGAGTACATACGAGAATGGCGGTGGCGGCAGGCATACTGAACGGCCTGATGGAGAGCAAAAAGCTCGGCCGTAAAGCTCGATCATTGGTCGAGGAGCCGGTATTTAAAGGTGGCGGCCCCGACGACAAAGGCACAGCCGACACCATCGTCAGTTTTGGAGCCATCGGTGTAAATAAAGGTGTGACCGGCAAGTCGAGCACGAAGTTCGACAAACCGTGAGCAATACACTGCAGCCGGAGTACCCTCCTTCGGGAGTGAGCTGAGGTCGAGATAAATTTGAACCGGAGCCTGGAGCCAAGGTGGTGTCGGGCTCTCACCCTCTCTGAAGGTGGTAGGGAGGGCAAAATCCAATTGTCGAAGCAGGCGACGGAAGCGGACTCCGGGGGGCAACAGGGCAGACACATACAACCCGTACTGATGGTCGAGAGAGTCGGCGAAGAAGGACTTGTAAGAGGGGTGGTCGGGCATAGACAACAGCCGGCAGGCATACCGACACAGCACTACGTCGCGCCGGTAGGTCAATGGTAACTCGGCAGCTTCAGCATAAAGACTCTCGACAGGACTAGTGTAGAAGGCTCCAGTCGCAAGACGTATCCCCCTGATGGTGGATGGAGTTGAGCCGGCGTAAGAGGGATGGCCGAGCAGACGAGTAGACGTAGCTCCCATAATCCAGCTTCGATCGGACTATGGACCAATACAAGCGAAGCAGGAAAGTGCGATCCGCTCCCCAAGATGAACCGCTAAGAACTCTGAGGACATTAAGGGAACGTGTACAACGGGCCGCCAAATAGACGTGCGGAGACCAACAAAGTTTCCTGTCCAACGTGAGCCCTAGAAACTTAGTTGTGTCCACGAATGGGAGAACGGGACCGAGATGTAAGGATGGCGGAAGGAACGCTTAATATCGACAAAAGTTGATACAACCCGTCTTCTCTTCAGAGGACCGGAAGACATTTGCCACGCTCCATGAGTAGAGGCTGTCTAGACGACGCTGAAGGCAGCGCTCCAGGAGGCATGTTCGCTGGGCACTGCAGTAGATCGCGAAGTCATCGACAAAGAGAGAGCCGGAGACATGAGGTGGAATGCAATCCGTAGTTGGATTGATCGCAATGGCAAAAAGGGCTACGCTCAAGACGGAGCCCTGAGGCACTCCGTTCTCCTGGAGGAAGACGTCGGACAATACGGAACCCACACGTACCCTAAACTTTCGATCCGTTAAAAAGGAATCGATAAAAAGGGGCAGGCGACCGCGTAGGCCCCACCTGTGCATAGTGCGGAGGATACCTCCTCTCCAACAGGTATCATAAGCCTTCTCCGAATCGAAGAACACGGCTACCGTTTGGCGCCTTTGCAAAAAGTTGTTCATGATGAATGTCGACAGGGTCACAAGGTCAACAGCGGAGCGGCGGCGACGAAAGCCGCATTGGACATTGGTAAGTAGCCGTCGAGATTCGAGAATCCAGATTAACCGAGCATTAACCATGCGCTCCATCACCTTACAGACACAGCTTGTAAGAGAAATGGGGCGGTAACTAGAAGGAAGGTGTATCCTTCCAGGGTTTGGGTATAGGAACAACAACGGCGTCACGCCAACGCATGGGGACGTGACCTTCGGTCCAGACGCGATGGTAGGTACGAAGAAGGAAGCTTTTGCCCGCCGGAGAAAGGTGTGCCAGCATCTGAACGTGAATGGCATCTGGCCCCAGAGCAGAGGACCGGGACAGTGCAAGCGCACGTTCGAGTTCCCGCATAGTAAAGGGGGCATTATAAGTTTCCAGATTCAGCGAGCGGAAGGAAGGTCGCCGAGCCTCTTCTGCCTCTTTCCTGGGAAGGAAGGCAGGATGGTAATGGGCGGAGCTTGAAACCTCCGCGAAAAAGCGGCCAAAGGCGTCGGAGTCAGCCATGGGGTCAACAAGGACCTCATTACCTGAGGTCAGCCCAGGTACCGAGGAGTGGGCCCTAATGCCCGACAGGCTACCCCAAACGACGGAAGAGGGAGTAAAACTGTTAAAGGAGCTGGTGAAGGATGCCCAACAAGCTTTTTGCTGTCTTTGATGACTCTACGGCATTGCGCTCGGAGTCGTTTGTATTCAATACAATTCGCCAACGTTGGTGTAGGTAAGTCGATCTAAGGTCTATACTCTAATCTGTCGTTCTTTCACATACACCCGGCAATTTGGCGAGTGTGAAGGATGCTGCACATTAAAATTTATGCACACTGGCAGGGGAGCACAGGCACTCCCACCGTAAGCATTTGAAGCATCTGATCGGTGGTGGAATGTAAGGTTTCATATCACACTGATACACCATCACCTTTAGCTTCTCAGGCAGTGTATCCCCCTTTAGGTCAAGGATAAAAGCGCCTGTATCAGGGTGATTGTTTTTAGGGCCTCACTGTACACAGCGGATGAATCTAACTCCGCGCCACTCGAGTTTTGCACAGAGCTCCTAGTCAGTTTGAAGGAGCAAATCCTGGTGGAAAATGACACCCTGTACCGAGTGAAAAGATTGGTGCGGTGTGACGGAGACTGGGATATCACCGAGATGGTCATAAGCACACAGGGCTTCACATTGGGCAGCAGGAGATGTCTTTATGAGCGAGAAACCAAACCTCATGTAACTCATGGATTCCACTTCGCCATACGTATTTTCAATCGTCTCCACAAAAAACGAAGGCTTGGTCTTGGCAAAACTTTCGCCATCTGTACTGGTACAAAGCAGGTACCGAGGGAAGGGTTTAAACCCAAGGTAGCTAGCTTGACTCTCTTCCCAGGGGTTGGCCAGGGAGGGGAAGGCTGAAATCACTCTCAGACACACCCACACAATGGCCAGGATGTTGAAGCTTCTGTCGCTTAATGTGTAAGGCGTACGACCTTTATCACCCACTCCAACCAGGGACTCACCCAGTGGGCGCCACCCAGCCACAGCAAGGGCCATATGGCGTGACAGCCATTGCTGGGAGTTCTGGTGCCCCAAAGTGATGAGCATCGACTCCTTGACATACACAATGCGTTCACAGCTCAGGTACTATCAGTGTGATCCCTTTGTCAGGGGCTGCAATAGCTCAGGCCTCCGTGCACACCACACACGTACCCACAAAATGGATTGTGGGCCCCCTCTGGGGGCAGTGGAGAAGAATAGGTCCAAATGGTAATGTGTAATGTGGGTTCTGTTGTTAAAGCAGAAGAGATGAAGTTGTTTAACGTGGTCAGCCAAGAGGGAACCTTCCTGACATGTTCTGCAAGAACCCCAAAGTGGATCATGTATGTTAAAACCAGTGAGTAGCAGAGATTGGTGAGGTAACGGGCCAGTAAGCTCGAGGAAGTCTGCCCTGCTGACAGCGAACAGAGGAGCGATATAAATGGTACTGACGGAAGAAGTCAGGGAGGGAAACGTGATATCCAACAGCTTTCAAGACCAGTATTCAGACATGGGTTGATGATGAACATCATCCCGTTCAAGCAGCATGACTCCCCGTGAGATGGAATGCAGAACTCAGAAGGGGAGGGTCAAAACAGCCTTGGAAGGAAAGCGAAAGCTCGAAGAGGTTGTTAGGCCACGATTCTGTTTCCTAAGACCGGAGTACAAGGTGACGCTGCGACTCTACAATCAATTGCAAATCACATTAATGGGATCGAAGGCCGTGAATGTTCCATTGGAGGAGAGTCACGAGGAAAAAAATGAAGGGTGTCACCTCAGTGGCTGCCAAATTCCAACCTGTGAAGACTTGCTGCTACAAGGCACAGAGGCAGGAGTGTCCTCCTCCGTTAAGTCCATTGCAGCATCTGCTTGCTTGTGCTGTCGGTCTGTGGGGTCTGACGCAGAGAACGGTTGGTGGTGCACATGTACGAGGTGGAGGCCGCCAGGCTAAGGTATCACGTGATGACAGCGTTGAAGGGGATCTTTGAGTCGGCGAAGAAGACCGTGTGCCTTTGTTGGACTACTTCGAGCCTTTCTGGTTAGCAGAGGAAGAAAAGTGTTCATTGGCTGGAGGAACATGTGATGTCTCTATGGGAGTTCTCCTCTTGTCCTTTCTGGCCTGCCGTTTGTGTAGCTGGTGGCTTCGCCCATTGAGGCGATAATCTGATGGCTGGTTGCACAGCTGAACGGGGGGATGGCGATGCTACCTTGACACTAGGCGATTTCACAACCTCAGAGCTGAATTTGGTGTCTCATTCCTGCTTGGCCATGTGCTTCATATTACGAGGGGAAGTTACAACTAAGAGCTAGATGGGAGGACATAGGGTTTGTCACTAGCCAACAACTTATGAGCGACTGGTTAAGGCACTATTCCCATTGGCCAGATCTCTTGGACAGTGCACTGATCAAGATACACAGTCCAGAGAGGAGGCGGCACAGCCGCCCTTGCAGTTGATACAGTGGGGAGAAGGAGGCGGGCAACTGCCCTCATGCGCATCCCTACCACGTGTTACACATTTGACTGGGTGTTCACAAGACTTTCTGATGTAGTTGAAACGACGACACTGGTAGCAGTCCATCGGGTTCGAGATGTACCGTCTGACTTTGAATTTCATAGCCTGAATTGATCTTTGATGGTAGCACCACTACCAAAAGCGAGAGAAAGAGTGCATCTGGGCACTAAGGAGGAATCTACCTTTCATATCACCTGACGGACAATAATGACACCCTTACCGGAGAGGTGTGATTGGATTTCAACCTCGGTCAGGCTATTGAGCAGCCTGGTGTAGTAACATGGGAAGAATTCGAAGTTGCATGGGCCTAGACATGAACAGGATAGCTGTGCAGAAGCGAGTTAGCAAGCAGTTGTGCTCGAGAATCGGAAGTTGTCTCCAAAAGCATAGTGTCATTCTGTAAATGGGGGCAGGATTTCACAGCGCTGGCAACTGCATCAAGATCTTTCTGAAAAATGGACGGATATACCACTGCGAAAGACTGACCGTCGTGAGAACATGAAACCACGAGGAACCATAGTGTAGCTGGAAGCGTCTTTGAATCGTTAGCTTAGGTTGGTTGGTTGTTTGAGGTTAAAGGGACCAAACAGCAAGGTCATCAGTCCCTTGTTTCAAATAGACTCCATTCTGCTAACGGGACATCTCAGTATAGTCAGAAAAATAAAACGGATAAAGGGGAAACGTAGAAGGGCAGTCACGTTGTCATTAGTAAAAACAAATGAGGGAAGTTGGCAAGAGAACGAACCCAACACTATGCTGAAACAGCATAGGCAAGACCACCTGTGACTTAAAAGGTACAACTGCTATAATGCAGAAAGTACGTATGGGAATAGAAAAACTAACCAAGCCTTAAAAAGAAGGGGTGAAAACAGAGTAAAAGGGAAAGAAAAGAGGATTCCGGTCAGGGAGGTGAATCGGGAATCTCTGAACACTGCCTACAGTGGGAGACACCCAAACACTCACCGCCCTGCCCCAACACCAGAGGGAGATTAAAAACTTTAAAACTGAGAATAAAAACCACTCTCCCGGAGGAAACCTAGAACCAGAGAGACCATCCGGGAATCGTCAGCCAACATCAAAGGTAAAGTGTGGGGGAGTCTGTACTTAGCACGCAGAGCCAAAAGAAGGGGGCATTCAACCAAAATGTGGGCCACTGAGTGGAAGGCTCCACAACCACATAGCGGGGGTGGCTCATCACGCAAAAGGAAACCATGGGTCAGCCTGGTATGGCCAATGCGGAGACGACACAGTGTGGTCGAGTCCTTGCGGGAGAGGCTAAAGGAAGAACGCCATGGGCCTGTATTCACCTTAATGGCACGAAGTTTATTAGACAGGGGAGTAGCCTCCCAAGAATTGGCCCATGACTGTGCTAAGTGGGATTTGATGTGAAGCCGTAAATCCGCTGCAGGAGGGGTTACAGAAAACGGGGGGTAAGTAACTGCTCCCCCAGCCAAACGATCAGCGAGCTCATTACCCGGGATACCCACATGGCCCGGGACCCATAGGAAGTCAATGGAACAAGCAGCACGGTGAAGATCAGCGAGATGGTCATGGATGGCAGAGACCAAGGAATGGCGCGAAAAACACCGGTCAATAGCAAGAAGGCCACTCATCGAGTCCGTACATAACAAAACGCGGTTGTGTTGGGATTGTTTAATAAAGGTAAGGGCCCGGGAAATCGCCATCAATTCCGCAGTAAACACCCCACATGAGGGTGGCAGTAGATGATTTTCCGTTCCAACAAAGGACGTGAAGGCATACCCAACATGATCAGCAGATTTAGAGCCATCAGTGTAAAAAACAACAGCATCCCGAAACTCCCATAAAATTTGGCGGAAAAAGGAACGGAACACCACCGGGGGGATGGAATCTTTCGGACCGCGGCGGAGATCCATCCGAATTCGAGGCCGAGGAACTAACCAAGGAGGGGTGGAGGGGAGGGAGCGAGGAAGACAGGACAAAGAAGGAAGCCGAAAATCACGGGTAAGAGACGCAAGGCGCAGCCCAACCGGCAAACCCGCCCGAGTGCGGGAGTCAGGCGGGCGACGCCCATGGTCTGGGAATAGGATAGAATAGGAAGGATGAGCGGGAGAAGAACGGATAGTAAGGGCATAAGACACCAGAAGCTGGGACCGCCGAACAGAAAGGGGGGGGATCCCAGCTTCAACCAGGAGACTATCAACAGGGCTAGTAGGGAAGGCACCGGTGGCCAAACGGATACCACGATGGTGGACTGGATCCAGCACGTGCAGCGTGGAAGGAGCAGCTGAACCATAAACTTGACAACCATAGTCCAAACGTGACAGAACTAGAGCACGATAAAGACGGAGTAGGAGGGAACGGTCCGCACCCCAGGAGGAGTGGGCAAGGAAGCGAAGGACATTGAGTTTACGGAAACATCCTACCTTCAGGAGTCTGATGGGGCAGCCAAGTGAGCTTGTTGTCGAAAAGAAGACCTAGGCAACGAAACTGTGGAACCACAGGCAATCTTTGTGCAGCGAGATAGAGCTCTGGATCAGGGTGGACCGTAGTACGGCGACAGAAGTGGACCACCCGCGATTTTAAAGGAGAGAATTGAAACCCGTGGGAGAGGGTCCATGCAGAGGCACGCCGTATAGCCACCTGGAGCTGCCGTTCTGCAGATGGCATCGAGGAGGAACTAACCCAAATGCAGAAATCATCCCCATACAGGGCGGGGGCGACCAAGGGACCGACAGAGGCCACAAGTCCATCGATAGCAATGAGGAAAAGGACACTCAAGACAGAACCCTGTGGGATGCCCGTCTCCTGGGTCCGTGGAGAACTAAAAGCAGTACCAACTCGAACTCTGAATGACCGATGGATCAGGAACTGGCGGATAAAAATCGGGAGTGGGCCCCGAAGACCCCACTGATGAAGGGTTAGTAAGATGTGATGGCGCCAGGCCGTGTCATAGGCCTTGCGAAGGTCAAAAAACACTGCAACCAAATGGCGGCGCTGGGAAAAAGCCTGCCGAACTGCGGATTCCAAGCGAAGCAAATGATCGATTGGAGATCGTCCCTCTCGAAAGCCACACTGGTAAGGGGACAATAGATCCCGAGATTCGAGGACCCAAGTGAGCCGACGGGCTACCAGCCGTTCAAGTAACTTACAACCAACATTGGTCAAACTAATTGGCCGATAGCTGTCAACAGATAGGGGGTTCTGACCAGGCTTAAGGACAGGAACCACAATGCTATCCCTCCACTGAGAAGGGAAGTCACCCTGGAGCCAGATACGGTTAAACACCCGAAGAAGATGGTGCCGTTGTGGAGCACTGAGATGTTGAAGCAGCTGGTTATGAATGGAATCTGGGCCAGGAGCCGTATCATGAGAAGCAGATAGAGCAGAAAGAAATTCCCATTCAGTGAAAGGTTCGTTGTAAGATTCTGACTCACAAGTGGTGAAACGTAAGGTGACAGCTTCAGCCTGCTGTTTTTGATGAAGGAAAGCAGCTGGATAGGAGGCCGACGCTGATGCCACTGCAAAATGGGTCGCAAGATGTTCTGCGAGAACTAATGGGTCCGTACAAATGCCATCTGGGAGGTGAAGGCCTGGGAGGGTGGACTGCCGATGGCAACCTTGGAGAGAGCGAAGTGTAGCCCATACCCGTGACAGAGGGACAGTGGAACCAAGGGAAGAAACGAATCGTTCCCAACATATCCGCTTGCTCTGTTTGATTAAATAACGGGCTTTAGCGCGAAGGCGCTTAAAGGTAGAAAGGCTTGCTACAGATGGGTGCCTCTTAAAGTGTTGCAAAGCTCGACGGCGATCACGGATGGCAATGGCAATGGCCGTACTCCACCACGGGACTTGCCGACAACGAAATTGTCCAGATGAGCGCGGGACAGCAAGGTTAGCAGCGCGAACAATCGCGTCAGACACGTCACGTAGGACGTCATCAATACAACCCGACAAAGAGGGAGAAAACTCGACCTGTGCAGTATATAGAGGCCAATCGGCGCGGTGGAAAGACCAACGAGGTAACCTCTCCATCGGGGAGCGGGGAGGGAGCGTGATAATCAACGGGAAATGGTCACTATCACAAAGGTCGTCGTGTGGCGACCAGTGTAATGAAGGGAGGAGAGAGGGAGAAGAAAGAGAAAGATCAATGGCAGAAAAGGTACCATGACCAGCACTGAAATGAGTAGGGGAGCCATCATTAAGAAGGCACAGGTCGTGGTCTGCAATAAATTGGTCGATAAGAAGACCTCGTCTAGATGGAAAGGCACTGCCCCACAAAGGATGATGAGCATTAAAATCCCCAAGGAGGAGGAAGGGAGGAGGAAGCTGCTGAAGAAGGGTGGTTAAGGCAGCAGGTGTAAGAGTCCTGTCAGGAGGGAGATAAAGATTGCATACTGTGACTGCAGAGTCTAGGTGGACCCTAACAGCAACTGCTTCCAATGTAGTTTGGAGAGGAATCCACGTGCTAGCAATGTCTGTACGGACCAACGTACAAACGCCACCAGAAGCCCGCAAGGGTCCGACCCGATTTCGACAGAAAACACGGAACCCACGGAGGGTCGGTGAGTGAGCATCAGTAAAATGAGATTCCTGGAGAACCACACAAGCTGCTGAGTAGGACGAAAGAAGGGATTTCAATTCCGGAAGGTGACGATAGTAGCCATTACAATTCCATTGGAGAACCACAGAACGATGGTTTAAATGAGGGCTGAACACGCTAAATCCAGTCATACCGCCGGGTCCCCACCTGTCACCGACAAGGGGGGGCGACATCCATAAACGACAGGTCAGAATCCGGTTGTGAAGCCGGGGAAGGGACCTCCGGTGACACCAGAGGCTCTTTGTCCCGGGACTTATGTTTCTTCTTCTTGTCAGGCTGAGATCGAGGAGGGCTGTGTGGCATAATGGAGCCAGCTGCAGCAAGATCAGGAACAGAAAGAGACCGGGCGACCTGGGGGCCGATAGACCGCGGCTCTCGCGGTCGCCGCGCTGCAGCAGACCTTTGACCTGGAAGGTGCCGGGAAGGGGCATCCCGGGAGAGGCGCCCTTGACCGGCAGACGCCGAAGGAGTGGGACACTTCTCCGGCTGGGGAGGGGGAGCGGCGCCCAGAGGAGAAGGTGTGGGAGCCGCAGGGGAGGGGGGAAGGAGAGGGGTCCGGGACGGGGGTAAGGAAGGGGGAGGAAGGGATGAAGATGTAACCAAGGCGTAACTAGATGTCATGGACACAGGGTGCAATCGTGCATATTTCTTACGGGCCTCTGTGTAGCTTAAACGATCAAGAGACTTATACTCCTGTATCTTTTTTTCTTTCTTATAGACTGGGCAATCTGCTGAACGTGGAGAATGACTACCATGACAATTTACACATACAGGAGGGGGAACACAGGGACTCCCCTCATGGAGTCGACGTCCACAGTCACCACAGAGAGGGTCCTGGGTACAGCGAGAAGACATGTGGCCAAAACGCAAGCACTTAAAACACCGCATAGGAGGTGGGATGTACGGCTTCACATCACAGCGATAGACCATAATCTTAACTTTCTCAGAAAGGGTATCCCCTTCAAAGGCCAGGATAAAGGCACCAGTATCAATACGATTATCTTTAGGACCCTTCTGAACACGCCGAACAAAGTGAACACCCCGCCGTCCGAGATTGTCCCGAAGTTCCTCATCAGTTTGAAGGATGAGGTCTCTGTGAAAAATTACACCTTGTACCATATTTAGAGACTGGTGAGGGGTAATGGACACGGGAATTGTGCCATGATGGGTACAGGCACGAAGGGCCGCAGATTGGGCAGCCGAAGCAGTTTTTATCAGTAATGAACCCGACCGCATCTTGCTCAGGGAGTCCACTTCGCCGAACTTGTCTTCAATGTGTTCCACAAAGAATAAAGGTTTGACACCGGTGAAAGTATCTCCATCAGTCCTGGTGCAAACTAGATAACGGGGGAAAGGTTTTGCCCCTAGACGACGGGCCTGACCCTCCTCCCAGGGGGTAGCCACGGAAGGGAAGGCCAAAGGGGCAAGAGAAGCAGCACTTGAGGAATCAGTACCACGCAGAGAGACGGCCGCAGAAGAGCGGCCAGAGGTTTGGACCCTTATGCGTTTCATCTGCATAGCGTCTGCCCTGATACCACCCACTCCGATCAGGGGCTCTCCTCACGGGCGCCACCCAGCCACAGCAAGGGCCGTCTGGCACGGCGGCCATTGCCGGGAGTTCCGATGCTCCAGGATGACGAGCAACCACTCCAAGGCATGCATGAGGAGGTCACAGCTCAGGTATCAGAAGTGCGATCCCTGTGTGTTCAGGGGGCTCAACCAAAAGGGTACATAGCGACCCCACCACACGGGCTGGCTACCGTGCTGGCTATGCACCCTAGCATCAGACAACGACGTAGAAGAAAAGGTGGAATATACTAGGAGGGCACACGTCGGAGACACTAGGTAAGGTGCTCTTCCCCAAATGGCTCACACTACGGAAAGAGAAATTTTGGAATGGAGGTCAAACCCCAGAGGGGGACCAAGGAATGCCAAAAGGAGGAGATGATTACGCAACAAAGCCAGAGTGTAAAACCAACAGAACCAGGAGGATAGCGGGGGCCAACATAAGCAAGGACACCAATAGAGGGAGAGGAGAGGGCGAGGGGAAAGGGGTATGGAGGGGAAAGGAGGGGAAGGGAAAGGAAATGCAGCCCGGGAGAGAAAGAAGGCTGCAATGGCTCGGGGCCCCGTGCTCGCCACGCACGTATCCACGAAAGAGTTGTGGACCCCCTGGGGGGAATCGTTAGCTTAATTTCGTTTACGTTTCGTGTACGTTGATTGTGAAGATGACTGGCACATTACGAGGAAATGAACCGTGACTGCCAGTCTCTCTTATAGCCGCAACTTCCAACTGAGAGCCTCCTTTAAAAGGGGGCGCACCCGCCTTAGACGATATTTCACACCTCAGGTCGCACCTCCCTAACACCTGACAGATGGACCAATCGCTAATTTGGGAATGTTGCAACTCAGGCCATCACCCCTCCCTAGGGCTGGCCTGTACCAGGCAGTAAATGCGAACACTACCTGTCGACCCCGGGCTGGAAGTCACGCGTTACCCGGTCACCTGTTAAACGTCAGATGCGTGGGCCAGCCTTCAGGAGCGCACAGGGAGGAAGAAGAGAAACGGATCTCAAACGCCGAAGAGGGAGGGTAGGAGAAGGGAAACAAAGGAAAATGGAATGAAGGAGTAGTGAGATACTTTGTATGTCAGCGACAGATAATGTGATAAATTCCCAGTAACACCCCAGGCCTGTTCCCTAAGGGAGGGGAAAAAACAGCTAGAGGCTAGAGATGCAGCACGGAAAAGAAAAGATGCAGCAAACGCTGGGATCCTGTGGTAGTTAAGCACGATCCCATCGAAGAGTGGTGAGCCCCTGGGGGGCGGGGTGGGGGGCTAGAATACTGACGATGAATGGGAGGCCCGCAACGAATAGAACTAAATATTGAACGTATACGTAGGTTGGTTGGTTGGTTGTTTGAAGTTAAAGGGACCAAACAGCAAGGTCATCAGTCCCTTGTTTCAAATAGACTCCATTCTGCTAACGGGACATCTCATTATAGTCAGAAAAATAAAACGGATAAAGGGGAAACGTAAAAGGGCAGTCACGTTGTCATTAGTAAAAACAAATGAGGGAAGTTGGCAAGAGAACGAACCCAACACTATGCTGAAACAGCATAGGCAAGACCACCTGTGACTTAAAAGGTACAACTGCTATAATGCAGAAAGTACGTATGGGAATAGAAAAACTAACCAAGCCTTAAAAAGAAGGGGTAAAAACAGAGTAAAAGGGAAAGAAAAGAGGATTCCGGTCAGGGAGGTGAATCGGGAATCTCTGAACACTGCCTACAGTGGGAGACACCCAAACACTCACCGCCCTGCCCCAACACCAGAGGGAGATTAAAAACTTTAAAACTGAGAATAAAAACCACTCTCCCGGAGGAAACCTAGAACCAGAGAGACCATCCGGGAATCGTCAGCCAACATCAAAGGTAAAGTGTGGGGTAGTCTGTACTTAGCACGCAGAGCCAAAAGAAGGGGGCATTCAACCAAAATGTGGGCCACTGACTGGAAGGCTCCACAACCACATAGCGGGGGTGGCTCATCACACAAAAGGAAACCATGGGTCAGCCTGGTATGGCCAATGCGGAGACGACACAGTGTGGTCGAGTCCTTGCGGGAGAGGCTAAAGGAAGAACGCCATGGGCCTGTATTCACCTTAATGGCACGAAGTTTATTAGACAGTGGAGTAGCCTCCCAAGAATTGGCCCATGACTGTGCAAAGTGGGATTTGATGTGAAGCCGTAAATCCGCTGCAGGAGGGGTTACGGAAAACGGGGGGTAAGTAACTGCTCCCCCAGCCAAACGATCAGCGAGCTCATTACCCGGGATACCCACATGGCCTGGGACCCATAGGAAGTCAATGGAACATGCAGCACGGTGAAGATCAGCGAGATGGTCATGGATGGCAGAGACCAAGGGATGGCGCGAAAAACACCGGTCAATAGCAAGAAGGCGACTCATCGAGTCCGTACATAACAAAACGCGGTTGTGTTGGGATTGTTTAATAAAGGTAAGGGCCCGGGAAATCGCCATCAATTCCGCAGTAAACACCCCACATGAGGGTGGCAGTAGATGATTTTCCGTTCCAACAAAGGACGTGAAGGCATACCCAACATGATCAGCAGATTTAGAGCCATCAGTGTAAAAAACAACAGCATCCCGAAACTCCCATAAAATTTGGCGGAAAAAGGAACGGAACACCACCGGGGGGATGGAATCTTTCGGACCGCGGCGGAGATCCATCCGAATTCGAGGCCGAGGAACTAACCAAGGAGGGGTGGAGGGGAGGGAGCGAGGAAGACAGGACAAAGAAGGAAGCCGAAAATCACGGGTAAGAGACGCAAGGCGCAGCCCAACCGGTAAACCCGCCCGAGGGCGGGAGTCAGGCGGGCGACGTCCATGGTCTGGGAATAGGATAGAATAGGAAGGATGAGCGGGAGAAGAACGGATAGTAAGGGCATAAGACACCAGAAGCTGGGACCGCCGAACAGAAAGGGGGGGGATCCCAGCTTCAACCAGGAGACTATCAACAGGGCTAGTAGGGAAGGCACCGGTGGCCAAACGGACACCACGATGGTGGACTGGATCCAGCACATGCAGCGTGGAAGGAGCAGCTGAACCATAAACTTGACAACCATAGTCCAAACGTGACAGAACTAGAGCACGATAAAGACGGAGGAGGAGGGAACGGTCCGCACCCCAGGAGGAGTGGGCAAGGAAGCGAAGGACATTGAGTTTACGGAAACATCCTACCTTCAGGAGTCTGATATGGGGCAGCCAAGTGAGCTTGTTGTCGAAAAGAAGACCTAGGAAACGAAACTGTGGAACCACAGGCAATCTTTGTGCAGCGAGATAGAGCTCTGGATCAGGGTGGACCGTAGTACGGCGACAGAAGTGGACCACCCGCGATTTTGAAGGAGAGAATTGAAACCCGTGGGAGAGGGTCCATGCAGAGGCACGCCGTATAGCCACCTGGAGCTGCCGTTCTGCAGATGCCATCGAGGAGGAACTAACCCAAATGCAGAAATCATCCACATACAGGGCAGGGGCGACCAAGGGACCGACAGAGGCCACAAGTCCATCGATAGCAATGAGGAAAAGAAGGACACTCAAGACAGAACCCTGTGGGATGCCCGTCTCCTGGGTCCGTGGAGAACTAAAAGCAGTACCAACTCGAACTCTGAATGACCGATGGATCAGGAACTGGCGGATAAAAATCGGGAGTGGGCCCCGAAGACCCCACTGATGAAGGGTTAGTAAGATGTGATGGCGCCAGGCCGTGTCATAGGCCTTGCGAAGGTCAAAAAACACTGCAACCAAATGGCGGCGCTGGGAAAAAGCCTGCCGAACTGCGGATTCCAAGCGAAGCAAATGATCGATTGGAGATCGTCCCTCTCGAAAGCCACACTGGTAAGGGGACAATAGATCCCGAGATTCGAGGACCCAAGTGAGCCGACGGGCTACCAGCCGTTCAAGTAACTTACAACCAACATTGGTCAAACTAATTGGCCGATAGCTGTCAACAGATAGGGGGTTCTGACCAGGCTTAAGGACAGGAACCACAATGCTATCCCTCCACTGAGAAGGGAAGTCACCCTGGAGCCAGATACGGTTAAACACCCGAAGAAGATGGTGCCGTTGTGGAGCACTGAGATGTTGAAGCAGCTGGTTATGAATGGAATCTGGGCCAGGAGCCGTATCATGAGAAGCAGATAGAGCAGAAAGAAATTCCCATTCAGTGAAAGGTTCGTTGTAAGATTCTGACTCACAAGTGGTGAAACATAAGGTGACAGCTTCAGCCTGCTGTTTGTGATTAAGGAAAGCAGCTGGATAGGAGGCCGACGCTGATGCCACTGCAAAATGGGTCGCAAGATGTTCTGCGAGAACTAATGGGTCCGTACAAATGCCATCTGGGAGGTGAAGGCCTGGGAGGGTGGACTGCCGATGGCAACCTTGGAGAGAGCGAAGTGTAGCCCATACCCGTGACAGAGGGACAGTGGAACCAAGGGAAGAAACGAATCGTTCCCAACATATCCGCTTGCTCTGTTTGATTAAATAACGGGCTTTAGCGCGAAGGCGCTTAAAAGTAGAAAGGCTGGCTACAGATGGGTGCCTCTTAAAGTGTTGCAAAGCTCGACGGCGATCACGGATGGCAATGGCAATGGCCGTACTCCACCACGGGACTTGCCGACGACGAAATTGTCCAGATGAGCGCGGGACAGCAAGGTTAGCAGCGCTAACAATCGCGTCAGACACGTCACGTAGGACGTCATCAATACAACCCGACAAAGAGGGAGAAAACTCGACCTGTGCAGTATAGAGAGGCCAATCGGCGCGGTGGAAAGACCAACGAGGTAACCTCTCCATCGGGGAGCGGGAAGGGAGCGTGATAATCAACGGGAAATGGTCACTATCACAAAGGTCGTCGTGTGGCGACCAGTGTAATGAAGGGAGGAGAGAGGGAGAAGAAAGAGAAAGATCAATGGCAGAAAAGGTACCATGACCAGCACTGAAATGAGTAGGGGAGCCATCATTAAGAAGGCACAGGTCGTGGTCTGCAATAAATTGGTCGATAAGAAGACCTCGTCTAGATGGAAAGGCACTGCCCCACAAAGGATGATGAGCATTAAAATCCCCAAGGAGGAGGAAGGGAGGAGGAAGTTGCTGAAGAAGGGTGGTTAAGGCAGCAGGTGTAAGAGTCCTGTCAGGAGGGAGATAAAGATTGCATACTGTGACTGCAGAGTCTAAGTGGACCCTAACAGCAACTGCTTCCAATGTAGTTTGGAGAGGAATCCACGTGCTAGCAATGTCTGTACGGACCAACGTACAAACGCCACCAGAAGCCCGCAAGGGTCCGACCCGATTTCGACAGAAAACACGGAACCCACGGAGGGTCGGTGAGTGAGCATCAGTAAAATGAGATTCCTGGAGAACCACACAAGCTGCTGAGTAGGACGAAAGAAGGGATTTCAATTCCGGAAGGTGACGATAGTAGCCATTACAATTCCATTGGAGAACCACAGAACGATGGTTTAAATGAGGGCTGAACACGCTAAATCCAGTCATACCGCCGGGTCCCCACCCGTCACCGACAAGGAGGGGGCGACATCCATAAACGACAGGTCAGAATCCGGTTGTGAAGCCGGGGAAGGGACCTCCGGTGACACCAGAGGCTCTTTGTCCCGGGACTTATGTTTCTTCTTCTTTTCAGGCTGAGTTCGAGGAGGGCTGTGTGGCATAATGGAGCCAGCTGCAGCAAGATCAGGAACAGAAAGAGACCGGGCGACCTGGGGGCCGATAGACCGCGGCTCTCGCGGTCGCCGCGCTGCAGCAGACCTTTGACCTGGAAGGTGCCGGGAAGGGGCATCCCGGGAGAGGCGCCCTTGACCGGCAGACGCCGAAGGAGTGGGACACTTCTCCGGCTGGGGAGGGGGAGCGGCGCCCAGAGGAGAAGGTGTGGGAGCCGCAGGGGAGGGGGGAAGGAGAGGGGTCCGGGACGGGGGTAAGGAAGGGGGAGGAAGGGATGAAGATGTAACCAAGGCGTAACTAGATGTCATGGACACAGGGTGCAATCGTGCATATTTCTTACGGGCCTCTGTGTAGCTTAAACGATCAAGAGACTTATACTCCTGTATCTTTTTTTCTTTCTTATAGACTGGGCAATCTGCTGAACGTGGAGAATGACTACCATGACAATTTACACATACAGGAGGGGGAACACAGGGACTCCCCTCATGGAGTCGACGTCCACAGTCACCACAGAGAGGGTCCTGGGTACAGCGAGAAGACATGTGGCCAAAACGCAAGCACTTAAAACACCGCATAGGAGGTGGGATGTACGGCTTCACATCACAGCGATAGACCATAATCTTAACTTTCTCAGGAAGGGTATCCCCTTCAAAGGCCAGGATAAAGGCACCAGTATCAATACGATTATCTTTAGGACCCTTCTGAACACGCCGAACAAAGTGAACACCCCGCCGTCCGAGATTGTCCCGAAGTTCCTCATCAGTTTGAAGGATGAGGTCTCTGTGAAAAATTACACCTTGTACCATATTTAGAGACTGGTGAGGGGTAATGGACACGGGAATTGTGCCATGATGGGTACAGGCACGAAGGGCCGCAGATTGGGCAGCCGAAGCAGTTTTTATCAGTAATGAACCCGACCGCATCTTGCTCAGGGAGTCCACTTCGCCGAACTTGTCTTCAATGTGTTCCACAAAGAATAAAGGTTTGACACCGGTGAAAGTATCTCCATCAGTCCTGGTGCAAACTAGATAACGGGGGAAAGGTTTTGCCCCTAGACGACGGGCCTGACCCTCCTCCCAGGGGGTAGCCACGGAAGGGAAGGCCAAAGGGGCAAGAGAAGCAGCACTTGAGGAATCAGTACCACGCAGAGAGACGGCCGCAGAAGAGCGGCCAGAGGTTTGGACCCTTATGCGTTTCATCTGCATAGCGTCTGCCCTGATACCACCCACTCCGATCAGGGGCTCTCCTCACGGGCGCCACCCAGCCACAGCAAGGGCCGTCTGGCACGGCGGCCATTGCCGGGAGTTCCGATGCTCCAGGATGACGAGCAACCACTCCAAGGCATGCATGAGGAGGTCACAGCTCAGGTATCAGAAGTGTGATCCCTGTGTGTTCAGGGGGCTCAACCAAAAGGGTACATAGCGACCCCACCACACGGGCTGGCTACCGTGCTGGCTATGCACCCTAGCATCAGACAACGACGTAGAAGAAAGGTGGAATATACTAGGAGGGCACACGTCGGAGACACTAGGTAAGGTGCTCTTCCCCAAATGGCTCACACTACGGAAAGAGAAATTTTGGAATGGAGGTCAAACCCCAGAGGGGGGACCAAGGAATGCCAAAAGGAGGAGATGATTACGCAACAAAGCCAGAGTGTAAAACCGACAGAACCAGGAGGATAGCGGGGGCCAACATAAGCAAGGACACCAATAGAAGGAGAGGAGAGGGCGAGGGGAAAGGGGTATGGAGGGGAAAGGAGGGGAAGGGAAAGGAAATGCAGCCCGGGAGAGAGAGAAGGCTGCAATGGCTCGGGGCCCCGTGCTCGCCACGCACGTATCCACGAAAGAGTTGTGGACCCCCTGGGGGGAATCGTTAGCTTAATTTCGTTTACGTTTCGTGTACGTTGATTGTGAAGATGACTGGCACATTACGAGGAAATGAACCGTGACTGCCAGTCTCTCTTATAGCCGCAACTTCCAACTGAGAGCCTCCTTTAAAAGGGGGCGCACCCGCCTTAGACGATATTTCACACCTCAGGTCGCACCTCCCTAACACCTGACAGATGGACCAATCGCTAATTTGGGAATGTTGCAACTCAGGCCATCACCCCTCCCTAGGGCTGGCCTGTACCAGGCAGTAAATGCGAACACTACCTGTCGACCCCGGGCTGGAAGTCACGCGTTACCCGGTCACCTGTTAAACGTCAGATGCGTGGGCCAGCCTTCAGGAGCGCACAGGGAGGAAGAAGAGAAACGGATCTCAAACGCCGAAGAGGGAGGGTAGGAGAAGGGAAACAAAGGAAAATGGAATGAAGGAGTAGTGAGATACTTTGTATGTCAGCGACAGATAATGTGATAAATTCCCAGTAACACCCCAGGCCTGTTCCCTAAGGGAGGGGAAAAAACAGCTAGAGGCTAGAGATGCAGCACGGAAAAGAAAAGATGCAGCAAACGCTGGGATCCTGTGGTAGTTAAGCACGATCCCACCGAAGAGTGGTGAGCCCCTGGGGGGCGGGGTGGGGGGCTAGAATACTGACGATGAATGGGAGGCCCGCAACGAATAGAACTAAATATTGAACGTATACGTAGGGCAGCAAAAATGGTCACGTGTTTCACTCATGTCAACAATCACAGCGATACTGAAGGAACTTAAGTGACAGACGCTTTAGGACGGGTTCAGAAAAACCAGAGGACGCCAAATCACGAAATTTGAAGAACCAGATTGAATGGATTCAACTTTCCTACGTTTAACTAAATGAGGCATCGTGAGGACAAATGTGGACTAATTACAACACGCCCAGAGTTGTTTAAGCTATTGCTCTTCCCTTTCGCAATTTGATAATGGGAAGGGAAAGGCCAATAAAATGGTACCATGGGACGTACCCCCCCCCCCACCATGTAATTCGTTGTTTGTATAGTAAATAAGTATAGTACGTATTTTAATAATCCGACACAGTGCTTTGACGTTAATGAAGATCCTGTAAGTATCCTCACAACTAATAAAAAACCGTCTTGTGAATCATTAGCGAAGATTTTCATAGCACCTGACGATAAGCGATTTCCACGAAATTCTTCCGGCTGTAATCAACTCGTTTATATGTGTGATCCACCACTGAAACTTCTGTCGTCTAGCTTCCTTGCTGTTCCAAATGCTTTAAGTTGGTTGGTTGGATTAGAAGGGGGAAGGACCCGAACTACGTTATCAGTCCATTGTTCCATATTAAACAATGTCGCAAGTGTCAATAGAACAAACGAGACTAACAACACAAAACGGAATGAAAATAAAAATGACAAAAACAAAGGATCACAAACGTGTAAATGGACAAAAGGGGACAAGAAAACCACAGAAATGCAAGAAATGGGATGGAGAGAGTAAAAGAACAAAGCATATGACTATGGCTGGTTGACCATGAGAATAAAAACGAGAATCCAGCCACTCTTCAATATATTTAAAACATCCGCCATAAAAGCAGTAGGGTAGAAGACACAGACGAGGGACATGAGCTAAAACTTTGATCAAATGATAAAAACCCACCCTCAGAATAGAACTTGATACTATGTCAATGAGGCGTTGTCCAAATTAGCGGCAACGAGTCCGGTAACCCAAGATTCCGCCACTGGGCAGTCAGTCAAAGTAGGACAGTGCACCAGAAGATGGGCCACTGTCGACCGGGCGCCGCATCGACACTCAAGCGGGTCTTCACAGCGCAGGAGGTATCCGTGGGTCGGCAGAGAACAACTGATTCCCTGCGGGAGGCCCGGATGGACGACTTCCACACATTCGTAGTCTCATGACACGCAGTTTGTTGTGCGCACTGTTATGCTATTCCGTCTCCAAAAGCCGCAAATCCCTGCGGAAGACAGAACGCAGGTCGGGTTCAGAGATGCCGATCTCCAAGAAGCTGTTTGGCCAACCGGTCGGTAAGGTCGTTGCCTTGGATTCCGACGTGAACTGGGCTCCAGACAAACACCACTTAACGACCGGACCGTTCCAGGGCATAGATAGACAACCGGAATGTCGCTACCAAAGGATGGTGAGGGTAGCACTGGTCGATAGCTTGTACACTGCTCAAGGAGTCACTACACAAAAACGCATGGACAGATGTGCCCAAGATCATGAGATATAGTCACCAGCTCGGAAGTGGAAACACTGCAGCCATCGGGCAAGGAGTGCTGATCCGTATGTCCTCCATGAACATACACAAAGCGAACGTTACGATTGGCCATCGAGCCACCAGTGTGAACCACTTCATGGCCCCAGTACATGTGGAGAATCGAGAGGAAGTGACAACGGAGAGTCGCAGCGTTAACTAAGTACTTAGGGCCACTTGAAAGGTCCAGGCGAAGACGCGGCCTAGGTGTACACCATGGAGGTGGTGTGAATGGACCTCCAGTATAGGTGAAAAAGTTCAGACAGAAGGGAACTGGAATGGTTAGACCTGACCTGGGCCGCCGATGCGGGAGATGGCTGCTGCGGGTGGGAAGAAGACTGTAATACGGATACGGAGGAGAACTACGAACGTGTGCAACGTAACTGGCGAGCAGTTGTGCACGTCTAACCTTCAATGTGGGACTCCAGCCTCCACCAGGCACTGGTCACCAGACTCGCTCTAAAAGAACCTGTCGCTAGTCTAACACAGTGGTGCACTGGGTCGAGTGAACTGAACGCCGAAGGCGCCGCCGAAACATAAAACACACTCCCATAGTCAAGGCTGGATTGAATAAGGGCTCTGTAGAGCTGCAGCAGCGTAGAACTATCTGCACCACAGTTGGTGTTGCTCAGGCAGCGGGGGGAATTGAGGAGCTGCCATAATTTCTGATTAAGCTGACGAAGGTGATGTAGCCAAGTCAATCCAGCATAGAAAACCAGTAATATGAATCAATATTCCTCCACTACAGTGTGTGGATCGTCAGTGAGTTAAGGTTCTGGTTCCGGAATAACGGTACGCCGCCGAGAGAAATGTATAATACACGACTTCTCGGCTGAAAACTGGGAGCTGTGGGCTTGAACGCATGACTCCACCTTGTGAATGGCTTCCTGTAGGTGCCACTCAGCAACAGAAGTACTGGAGCAGCAGTACGAAAGTCGTCGGCCTACAGAGAAGGCTAAACGGATGGCCCTACAGCTGCCGGTAGACTTAATGGTCACTAAAAATGGAGACAATACGGAGTCTTGCGAGACACCATTCTCTTTGAGATGGACTGAACTGTGACAAGCACCAACTTGGGCACAGTACGAAGCTGCAGGAAATTTTGGATAATAATCTGGAGTGGGCCTCAGACTCCACTCGTATAACGTGGCAAGGATATCATGTCGCCAGGTGGCGTCATACGCTTTTCATAAATCAAAAAAGGTGGCACCCAAGTGTTGGCGTCTGGAAAAGGCTGTACAGATGGCCGACTAGAGGGACTAGATCATCAGTGGTAGAGCGACTGACAGAAGCCCAACCGCCGATACACCATACGTTCCAGCAGCTCACAGAGAACGTTGGTGCTCTCCCGCCATTGCGATAGAAAGACGCCATCGCACCAGATCCGGTTGAAGAAGATGAGATGTAGCTTGTGGTCACATGAGAGATTGAGCCGCTCGCACGCGGCTTGTGTTGATGCTGTTTATCGCTTGTCACCTTGTGTTCACAGTACTGTCGCCTCCTTGTTATTCGATTTATTGGCGTCAGTAAGTTGCTGGTTTGCTTGCCCGTGGGTGGCCGCAGCGGCAGCGCGTATCGATAGTGCACTCTCGTACCATGTCTGGAGAGATCGCTAGTATTTCCGGGTCGTCGTGTGTCCAGAGTGCAGTCGGGGACCGAGCGACGGTGAGGCACAGACAGCCATAACTTGCCGACCGCTGGCCACACATCAACTGTCCGACGGAAGGTGATTCGATCGGGAACTACCGCCGGTTTGTCGTCACATTGGGCGACGTGTATTCGGTCTTTTGACCGTTTCTAGGCCTCGTCAGTTGGTCATCTTGCCGGACGTGGGTCGGTTCCTTCCTCGTGCAGAAATGTCGTCGCCGATGGACAGGAGTTACCTCTGCATGGATGGGTCCGAGCCAATGGGCCCGGGTCGCCGTGTCTCCGAGTTCCGAACGGACATCGAGTTGAGTCGGGTTGGAGCTGCCGCGAGCGCCGGACAGTCATGACTCTCCCGACCGTGGCAGACACACACGACGTGAGTGGGGGGGGGGCGGCAACCTTGGTTAGTCGTTCGGTCCGTCGTCTCATCGGACGACGCGTATCTGATCGCCGATCGCTTATGGGAACACTGTGTGGCTTGTTACTTCGCCTTGTTGTTCCACGCTGATTGGTTTTAGAATTGTCGGAGTTCTTGGTGCAAGTAATTACGAGGAACTGAGTTTTGCTTCTGTGATATCCTCCGTTACGGAGTTAGCCGATCGCTTGGATCGACGATATATCCGCGATAGCTGTAGACGGGAGCGTAACGAATTAAAATAGGGGCACTCAATTAAAAGGTGTCTTACCGTCCACAGCTGAGAGCAGTGGGGACAGAGTGGGGGAGGATCGCCGCTTAAAAGATGTCGATGGCTAAAAAGACAGTGCCCTATCCGGAGTCTAGTTAAAATTACCTCCTCCCGACGACGCGTTCGGGAGGAAGAGGTCTAAGTACAAGGAAGAGCTTTAACGTCCCGCAATTTATTATGGTGGAGTGTCGACCAATGCGCGTGCCATAAATGAACAACACGTCGACATAGAACGCTCCGTAGATCGGCGAAGGGAATCGATTGAATAGCTGGCCGAGGAAGAGATTTCCACAGATACCAACGTGTCCCGGGAGCCAGAGGAACGCCACCGAGACGCCCCCCAGGTGGAGCAAGCGCAGACAGTCCTGAATCCGGTGGACCAGAGGGTGCACAGGATAAAGAGCTTGGAGACTGAGGAGAGAGCTGAGAGAATCTGAGCAGATAACGTACTGTATCCGCTGATGGCGGCGGATGTAGTGGACAGCCTGGAGAACAGCGTAAAGCTCCGCAGTATAAACCGAACACTGGTCGGGAAGCCGAGAGTGATTTGGGGTGTCGCCAACAATATAGGCACTCCCTACACCTAACGATGTTTTCGAGCCGTCGGTGTAAATAAATGTGGCGTCCATCATTTGTGCACAAAGACCAGCAAATGCCCAACGATAAACAAGTGCAGGTGTACCATCCTTGGGAAATCGACAAAGGTCACGGAGCAGGCAGATCCGGGGACGGAGCCAAGGCGGCGCTGTACCCCAAGTTGTCAAGAAGGTTTTAGGAAAGCGGAAGGAAAGGGAATGGAGCAGTTGACGGAAGCGGACTCCAGGTGGTGGTGGTAGGGAGGAGGGGCGGCCTGCATACCCTACATCAAAGGAGGCGTCGAAAAAAAGGTCATGGGCTGGATTAGCAGGCACGGAAGACAGATGGCTAGCATAACGACTCAGAAGGACTGCTCGCCGATTGGACAGCGGAGGTTCAGCAGTCTCAGCATAAAGGCTTTCCACAGGGCTGGTGTAAAAAGCTCCAGACACTAAACGTAATCCACGGTGGTGGATAGAGTCGAGACGCCGAAGAATAGACGGCCGAGCAGAGGAGTAGACTATGCTTCCATAGTCCAATTTCAAGCGCACTAAGGCGCGATGGAGGCGGAGAAGGACCACTCGGTCCGCCCCCCAGGAGGTACCATTCAGGACACGGAGGGTGTTGAGGGTTCGCAGACAGCGAGCCGAAAGATAGCAGACACGGGAGGACCAGCACAGTTTTCTGTCAAACATAGGACCCAACAATTTAGCGACGTTTGAAAACGGAAGGTTGACAGGACCTAGATGTAAGGAGGGCGGAAGAAACTCCTTACGCCGCAAAAATTAACACAAACGGTCTTACTGGGAGGAAAACGGAAGCCGGTTTTGATGCTCCAATAGTGGAGGCGATCGAGACATCCTTGAAGACGTCGTTCAAGAGCGTCCGTTGAGAGCTGTAGTAAATCGCAAAATCGTCCACAAAGAGGGAGCCCGAGACATCAGGAAGGAGACAATCCATAATTGGATTGATGGCAATGGCAAACAGTACAACACTCAGCACGGAGCCCTGGGGTACCCCATTCTCTTGGGAGAAAGTACGGGAGAGAGTAGTGTTCACCCGCACCCTAAATGTGCGCTCTGCCATAAATTGGCGAAGAAAAAGGGGCAGCCGACCTCGAAAGCCCGAAGAGAACAGTGTGCGGAGGATGCCTGTCCTCCAACAGGTATCGTATGCCCTCTCCAGATCAAAAAATATTGCTACTGTTTGGCGTTTCCGGAGAAAATTGTCCATGATATAAGTGGAGAGAGCAACAAGATGGTCAACTGCAGAACGATGCTTTCGGAATCCGCATTGGGCAGGTGTTAAAAAACTGCAGGATTCCTGCCACCACGCTAAACGGTAATTCACCATACGCTCCAAAACCTTTCATACACTACTCGTGAGAGAAATGGGGCGATAGCTAGAGGGGAGATGTTTGTCCTTTCCAGGTTTCGGAACAGGAACGACGATAGCTTCCCGCCATCGTCTGGGAAAAGTACTGTCGGTCCAAATTCGATTATAAAGGCGAAGGAGGTAACGCAGACTATGGGTTCATAAATGCAGCAACATTGGGACGTGGATACCATCTGGTCCTTGGCCGGAGGAGCGAGAAGAAGAGAGTGCATGTTGGAGTTCCCGCAAGGAATAAACAGTATTGTAGCTTTCGCGATTTTGAGAGGAGAAAGCAAGAGGTCGCACTTCCGCTGCACGTTTCTTCGGGAGAAACGCTGGCAGGTAATTTGAAGAGCTCGAAATCTCAGCGAAGTGCTGACCCAACGAGTTAGAAATTGCGACGGGGTCCACTAATGTATCATGCGCGACAGTGAGCCCAGAGACCGGGGAGAAACTAGGCGCGCCTGAGAACCGTCGAAGCCGACTCCAAACTTCCGAGGAGGGAGTGAAGGTGTTAAATGAGCTAATAAAGAATTTCCAGCTTGCCTTCTTGTTATCGCGGATGACACGACGGCATCGCGCTCGGAACTGCTTATAGCGGATACAGTTGGCCAAAGTAGGATGGTGGCGGAAAACGCGGAGAGCACGTCGCCGCTCACGTATTGCATCACGGCATGCCTCGTTCCACCAAGGAACTGGTGGGCGCCGGGGCAATTCGGAGGTGCGTGGTATTGAATGTTCCGCAGCTGTAAGAATAACGTCGGTAATATGTGTGACCTCATCGTCGACGCTGGGAAAGTGACGGTCATCGAATGTCGCAAGAGACGAAAAAAGTGTCCAATCGGCTTGGGCAAACTTCCAGCGTCGCGTGCGCATGGGGCAGTTGAGGCTGCAGTGTAAGGACACATGGAAAGTGGTCACTCGAGTGTGTATCATCAAGGGCGAACCATTCGAAGCGCCGAGCTAGCGGAACAGTACCGACCGCAAGGTCCAAATATGAGAAATTTGTCGTGGAGGCAGACAAAAATGTAGGGACCTCAGTGTTGAGGCAAACTAGATCCGCATGGTGGAAGACGTCTAGCAATAGTGAGCCACGTGGACAAGGATGTAGAGATCCCCAAAGCAGGTGGTGGGCATTGAAGTCCCCAACCAGCAAATATGCGGGTGGAAGCTGACCAAGAAGATGAAGGATATCAGCTCGTGCCATTGGTGTGGGCGATGGAATGTATACAGTACAAAGAGGGAACGTGTATGCGGAAAGGGAAAGACGGACGGTGACAGCTTGGAAGGAAGTGTTTAAATGGATTGGGTAATAATGAGAGTTTCATGGAGAAAAATCATGAGTCCTCCATGTGCCGGAGTGCCTTCAACAGAGAGGAGATCATATCGGACGGACTGAAAATGAGGGAGAACAAAGCCGTCATAGGGACGCAGCTTTGTTTCCTGAAGACAGAAGATGACCGCCGAGTAGGATCGTAAGAGGATGGACAATTCATCCCGATTGGCTCGAATACCGCGGATATTCCAGTGGATAATGGACATAGGGTGAACAGAAAATGGAGGAATGTGACCAAGGTCGCTGTCAACTCAACGACTGCTCTGAGCTTGCGACCGGCAGAATGGAATGGCATTCAGCCGAAGGCAGAAGATCATGATCCATAGGTTGGTCAGGAGCAGCTCCTGCCACCAGCGATCGGCCGGTTTATCGGCCGCCAGCAGTGCACCTCGGCGACACAGAAGACGGCCTAGGGCGACTTCCGCCAGGTGGTGCTGTAGATGGGACACGCCTTGGGGGAGAAGGAGAGGAACTGGGTTTCTTTGTAGCCTTCTTGGAAGTATGATGTTTAGAGGAAGGAGGAACCGATGGTTGGGAAGTTGCCGTACGTAAAAACTCTTCACGAGTATGCTCTTTTTTCGAAGTCTTGGAGTCTGACTTTTGGGCTCGAGATTTAGCAGAACTCTACGAAGGGTGAGCCAGAGAGTGGGCAGGCGAAAGTGGTGAGTTTGAACGGGCGATCTTTGCGCTGGCCGATCTGACGACCGTGGCACTAAAGGTGAGGTCGGAAGTCTGCATGGCCGCCTCCTTTGTTGGCCGAGGAGAGGCAAGGACAGTGCTGTATTTTCCTTTCTGAGGCACGGTGGGCTGTCGACTGGCGAATAATTTTCGAGCAGCAAAGGTCTAATTTCCTGGATGAGCTTTTCGTCCTTAAAAACGGGACGATCTCGAGAGGAAGCAGCGTGGTCACCCATACAGTTGATGCAGCGAGGGGATGGAGGTGCACAAGCACCCTCATGGGCATCCTTGCCACGCTTAACACATTCTGCCGGATTGGAACAGGACTGGCTGGTGTGATTGAACCGCTGACACCGACAGCAACGCTTAATGTTTGGGACCTAAGGGCGAACGGAAATTATCTCATAGCCTGCTTTGATTTTCGATGGGAGTTGAACTTTGTCAAATGTCAAGAAGACAGTGCGGGTTGGAATGATGTTCGTGTCAACCCTTTTCGTAACTTTATGAACAGCCGTTACGCCCTGGTCAGACAGGTAGTGGTGAATTTCTTCGTCGGACAATCCATCGAGTGAGCGTGTATAAACGACTCCACGTGAGGAATTTAAAGTATGGTGCGGATCCACCCGGACAGGGAAGGTGTGTAGTAGTGAGGTACGCAGCAATTTTTGTGCCTGGAGGGCACTGACTGTTTCTATCAACAGGGTGCCATTCCGTAATCTGGAACAAGACTTTACAGGACCTGCAATTGCCTCGACACCTTTCTGTATATTGAAAGGGTTGACCGTGGAGAAGTCGTGACCGTCAGACCGAGAAACAACAAGGAACTGTGGCAATGATGGAAGAACTGACTGTGGCTGAGACTCAGTGAACTTACGTTTGTGAGCAGACATAGTGGAAGGTGAGGAAACCATTGCGGAAGAATCCCCCATGATTACCGGCGTTTCCGATGGCGCGCTCCTCCTTTGTGGGGGCCCTCTATGAGGGCGCTCCCGCCTTAGGTGATTGTTCACACCTCAGGTCACACCTCCCGAGAAACGGATGGAGGGACCAATCGGCACTTTCGGAAGGTATCGCTCGGGTAATCACCCCTCCCTGGGCCTGGCCGTTACCAGGGGGTACGTACGTGTCCTACCTGTCTACCCGGGGCAGGGAATTACGCGTTACCCCGTCATCGGCTACGCATGGAAGTGCGTGGGTCCACCTTCAGACACGCACAGGGAGGAAGGAAGAGAAAGGGAAAGGAAAGAATAGGGGTCTCAAACGCCGCAGCGAAGAAAAGGGTAAAGAGAAGAGGTAAGGAAAAGAGAAGGACAAAGGAAGGATGAAGACATACAAGCAGAGAAGGCGAAGAATGCGGTACATTTTCGAGCATCCGTCTCCGGACGTAGGCACAAACCATACTCCCAGAGGGGGAGTAAGGGGAGGAAAGAGCCAGAGGTGAGGGGAGGAGGGACGAAGATGGGGGAGAGGGAAGGATGCGGAAAAGGAAGGTATGCAGCCCATAAAGGAAGAAGGGGCACATTAGCTCATGGTCCCGTGCTCGCTACGCACGTATCCACAAGAGAGTTGTGGACCCCCTGGGGGGACTGTGTATTGTGTTGAAACATAATTTCGTATTTGAAGGGAAAAAAATACATTCCCAACTGTGTGGACTAGCAATGGGAAACCCGCAGGTTTGCATTCTGTCTGAAATTTTTCTAAATTATTTAGGATGTGGTTTTTTCGCCAGTAAGGTAGACGTCATGGATAATATACCCTTTTACTCAAGATACGTGTACAATATTATTGACGGTGACTAAAAGGACATAGACTAAGTTTTCCTTACATTTAACGAGCTCCTTTAGATGATTAATTCCACACTTGAAAATGAATTTTCTAGCAGATCTCTAAATTATTTAGATCTTACACACTGTATAGTAGATAGCCACATTGTGTTGAGCAGTTTTCGTGTAAGTACATACTCATATCATACCAACCGATTCCGCCCATGCGCAAGCTCCTAAGTTAGCTTTTTTTCAGTCCATTATACATCGCGCCCTGACAACTCCTCCGTCTCCAGATGCTTTAGAATCTGAATTAGTAACGCTTGAGGGTATTGATGGAAATAATGGTTACAAGGCTGACTTGGTAAGGCTAATGTACAACAAGAAACTAGATAAAAGAAATAACACGTCATTCACATTAGATGATGAGGGAGGAAGTGAACCTGCTGCCATTTTATCTATTCCCTTCATAGACAGGGTTTCTTACAAATTAGGCCGAATGCTTACGAATTAGGGTTAAAGGCAGAATTTTTAACCAATAATAGTAATTTCAAAAATCTTTAGTCCATACACTGCGAACATCACACGAAACACTATTTTGCTCTGGGGTTTATAAAATCACCTGTTGGGATTGCCCGAACTATTATATAGGTCAAACAGGCACAGCCATTGCTACTAGATATAAGGAGCACATTCCAACCAAAAGGAGTGACGGCACACGAGGTTCCTTCTTCGCCGAACACCTGATCCAAATGGCACGTGCACCTAATCCCCTAACCAGCACAGAGCTACATCATGCGATTAAAGGTACTAGACATCCTAGACGAAATGGCGATTTTTAAACATCTGCAGTTTGATAAGGATAACCTCCTTAATGATCAACTTCAGCAAAAAACAAGAATTTATTGAATATCATGACCAGATAATGGTTGGTTGGCAGGAGCCGAGCAGTATTTCGGTGGCGGTGTGACACAGATGGTGTTTAATGTACTTTGTTTTAGACATCCCTTAAGGTAGTGGCTAGCATGCGTGCATTTGAGCATGCGACATTTTAGTATATGATTTCCATCAGGTGGTCTTTCCACATACGGTGCTTACAAAATGCGGCACACATGGTTTTTAAATAATTAAGGTGCACGCATTCATCCCATGTACAATAGTCATATTCACGGAAGTTGTTGCTTGCTCACGAGCCGCGAAATGAAGCCTCAGGTGACAAGATGAAGTTTAGTTGGTCTGTCTCGACCTTTTGGGATTGAATTCTCTTTACATTTATTTCTAGTTGCAATCCAGAGAAGACTTCATCCTTGTCAATTTATGGCATGCACATGGGCATATTAGTAGCTACCTTATTTCTTTTTAATTATTTCCTGTGAAGAACATGCCGTTTTCCCGTGTCAAGAGTCGATAAAATTTTCCTATGTGTCTTTTAGGATCAAGCACGTTTTATCATATCTATTTCATAATAACCTTTGACGCAAGAGGCGATAATTCCCTTTCGTTGCGCGTAGTGAAATTGACCTCTGTCAGTCGGTCGAGTTTAAGGGCGATAGGAGGGCGTTGCACGTCCGTTCACGCAATTACCATATTTTTTACACGTGTAATTTGACCTATGCTGCTCATTTGCTATAACATGGCGACGAAGTTGCGTCGTTCGTTCACTCAAGTTATTTTTAGTAATAAGTAAAAAATTAATCTTGATAATATTCTTCCTTCAGTGCGTGTTATCAATAAGAAGTATATCTACATCAACTGATAGAAACACCTACTCGACCATCTGTGTACACGTTAACCGAGATTATTGCATTATTGCGTTTACATACTACAGCTCCACTATTTTATGTCTTACGTCATCTTTCATTAATAACAATGGGTGCGTTATGCAGCATTCGTTGTGAAACGGCCGATATATTCTAATAGTGTAAGTCGGGGTAGTGTGTTCGAACTTACAGAAACCCATGCATAATTTGTTACATTTTAGTCATAACCTGATGCAGAGGCTTTACGTTTAAGATTTTCAACGTTTCTATAAGATATTTGTTTTAAGATGTAACTGCGTTGGTCTTTTATCTTTGACAGTCATAGTCTCAGACACGCGCAATGTTCCCTGCCATGTTGACTTGCAGCGCGATATATAGTAGTTCTTAGTTTCACGTGAGCTCCCGAGGCCCACCGCACGGCGTCCATGGAGACGAGGCGCACGCCAGAACTCAAGTCTGCCCAGGTCCTTGGAGTTGAAAACCAGAATTCGAAGGAAGCGTGAAATTCATGGGCAATTGTCGGTGGACTCACTCGTTCGTAAGTATAAGGGAAGGCTTTCGAAAGACGATTATAGGGCTGAACTATAGGCTATTAGGCAAGAAGATCTAATGAAGATTGGAATACAAGTCAACGAAGAGCTGCGCTCAGCATTGGATGTAAGGAAGCAACCGTTCGCAGCGCGAATGTTGAGAACCAGGCCCAACAATTCTGAACCGCAAAATTAGAGGCTGTATTTGTGACGAAGTGGAGAGTCTAAAAATGGCTGAAGTTTTAAGACGACGTAGCTTTGGCAAACGAAGAACGTATCGAAAACTTACGGAGGTGTTCAGAAGAAAAGGCTGTAATTCCGTAAGTGTTTTTGCTTTTAAACTGCTCTCACATTCAACGGAGTCTCTCGTAATTTAGTGATAGGCGTTTTAACTTCTGATCGCTTCTGGGCTCCTTCAGTTTATCACTTGCGAGACTGCTCGGTCCCTTCCTTGTGCAGAGGTGTCAGGTGGCTTAAGGGCCGGTGTTCCTTCTGCATGGTTGGGTCCGAGCCAGTGACTCCGGGACGTCGTCCGTCCGAAGGGAGTCGGGGACGGAGCGCCAGTGAGGTGCGGACAGCCAGTACTCGCTGACCACTGGCGACACTCACTCATGTACTGTCCAACTGAAGGAGACCGTAGCGCGAACGACCGTTGGTTGGTTGTTCGATCTGTCGTCTCATCAGACGAGGTGTATTTGGTCACCGACCGCTTATGAAACACTGTATGTGTGCCTTGCCATTTCTCCTTGTTCCACGGTGATTGGTTTTAGGATTGTCGGAGTCTTGGTGCAAGTGTTCACGTGGAACTGTGTGTAGCTTCTGTGATTTCCGCTGAGCACATGAATGCTGTCTGCGTACTGGAGTAGCCAGTCGGTCGGTTGAGAGAGGGAGAGAGGGAGAGAGAGAGAGAGAGAGGTTACTGTGCCTTGACGGTGTGTAGATGCAAATTGTCAATACTTAATGCTCCTGCGATCTTTGTCCTTGCGGCCATTTTCGGTTGTCGTGCCTTTGGTTGGGTGTAAAGGAATTGATTGGGTGGTTGGTTGGTTTTTCAGCCGTACCTAGGTCGTGCTGCCACCCTATTTAGTGATACGTTTGGTTGCCTGTTTCACCTAAACTACTGTTAGTTTCCTCCCCAGTCCGACTCTGCAACACTTCAGAGCACCACTGTTCTGCTGTTTGTGATTTTCTTTTGTCGCAAGTACTGAGCCAGGCTTTCAGCCGTGTATTATTTTGTCTTTTTATGTTCAGTATATGGCCTTCAGCTGAACGTTAAGTATTGTAAGTTTAGGCCTTCAGCCATGTTTTATTTATAACTCTAGTTTGCTCTGTATTTAGGCCTTCGGCCGTGTTCGTTTCAAAATCTGTGGCTTTCAGCCTGTAGTGTGTTAGTTTCTGTCTGTAGGGTTTCTCTTATCTTGAAATCATAAAATGGCCTTCAGCCGTGCTGTGTAAACGCATATCTTAAGGTTTGTCTTCAATTATTTTGAACAATTTTATGGGCCTTCAGCCGTGAAGGTATTTCAAGTTTTCTTAAGATGGTTTTCTATTGTACTTCCTAAATGCTTGTCTTTAAAGGTTGCCTTTTACTATGTTGAAATATTATTGGGGTCTCAGCAGAGGAATTAATTTAAATTTTCCTTAATATGGTTTTCAGCCGAAATGGTATATGCTTGCCTTTAAAGAATTTCCTTTGCTGATCTCAAATATTATTTGGGTCTTTAACCGAGAGCATATTTTGACTTTACGTAAGTGACGCCTTCAGCCGTTTCTGTAAATCCTATAACTAAGAATAGAATTACTGTACCAATTATTCAAGTGTGTATGTATATATAAGATCCATAGTAATCAAAAGGAATTATTTAAACTTTATTTTTGAGAATCTACTTGAGCCCTCAGCCATTAACTGATTCTTGTTGTTTTAAAGGGCAACTGTGCATTGATTTTCGAAGAATGAAGTTTTGTGTTCTTGTGTAACAGTAGGTGATCTTGGGCCCTTTCCACCACCTGATTCGCTCTGTCCTGCGAAATCGAATTTCAGAGATGTTTAATCATCTGGCGGTAGATTCCATTTGGCGCAGAATGCTGTGTCGGAGCAATGTGCAAGGGCACTGAGGAGCTCCCACTGTGTAAATGGGGTGTTCTAGGATTCACTATGGCGTGTAGTGAACTCAATCACTTTCCCTTCCAGACGCCATTTCAGAGTGCTAAAGCCTGGGGTAATTCTCCGACGCAGAGGCTCGATCATATTGCTCAACAAAGTGTCCGGCAATCGCGTTCTCGTCGGTAGATAACACGCCATTTATTTTAACACCGGAAACACCTAAGGGGTCCGGTACCCGGAAACACGTTTGATGTTTGCCCCGGCTTGGGAAGGTGACGTATGGCACCCCAATGATCGAGACGTATCTCACAACACTCCTGCTTCCGTCGTTTGGTGAGATGGTGAACGCGGGCACCGAGCCGTTTAACAGCTATGAGGTGACCCAGTGGAAGAACGTTTTTTTTCCAATTTCAGAAGATGACAGCCAGATTTTATATTTCTGCGCCATCTTGAGTTGGACTTCCAATAGCTTCTTCGAGGTGGTGCTACTTTGAGTCTAGTGGATCGAAAAGACCATCGAAATCAGACTGTCAGATCTAATTAAGGAACATAACAGCCTACAACTCAGCCGTGGAACCCTGCACTGATCCTGTAACGAACAGACCTTCTCGGACGGCGGCGTCCGCTCCCGACGGCGGTAGCACCGGCTCTGCAGGCCACAGCGTGGAAGAGTTGCTGCTTCCCTCACAAGCGCCGCCACCGTCCAAGGCGACCGCGCGGTCAGCGAGCGGAGAGAGGTGGCAGAGAGGGCAACGGCCAGCATCGTCATACAGGACGCCGAGAAGAGCATCGCGCGCATTCCGAGCTGCGATGTCAAGTGCGACAGACGCGTGTATTGGAGCCTAGGGTGTGGCGGATTGCCGCCTGGCGGAGTTACCTTCATCAGCGGCCCCATCCGGCGCCCCACCAACGACAACCCGGCCTATTGACCCGGATCAAGATATGGCTAACCCCATGGCCACTAACTGCGCCAGAGAGTGCTTCATCTTCCGGCGGCGGCTTGCCGCCGTCGCAGTCCTCTCTTGCTGACACATCTGGGCGATGTGGCATCGATTCAGGAATCAATTCCACCGCCTATAGGCGGATAGCTAGGGCACATGACGCGTCATGGCCCACTTCACGTGGGACCAGCCCGCGCGCGCCGAGGCAAAGGCAGGATTCCAAGTCTTTCCCCCGCCCCTCGTCGGTCAGAGACATGCCGGACATTTCCGACGCCGTTAACGTCTCTGAATCGGCGGACTGCGACTCCCTTGCTGACTACCTGGACGACAGCGACATCACGGAGGGCCTGGAGGAACATCTCATCGCCTTCCGTGACGCTGTGGGGGGAGGGAGACTTACCGTCTGACCCCGTTTTACAGGCTCGACAGTTTCTCTACCCGCACGCCGCTGCCGCCAATGATGCAGGGGACGCCATGCAGGTCGAGCTGGAGTAGAGCGAGAGGAAGCGTGTTACCGCCTCTTCCGACTCCGAGGCCGCCCCCACCGCCGCCGCACGCGCCAAGAAGCAGAAGGCAGCCTCTGCCATCCACCAGAAGACGGCACCCTGCCGTCGCGTTACCAGGCCACCAGTCATCCCAGTGCAAAACCAGTTTGCACCTTTTTCCGACGGCACGACAGACACTCTTAGCCCCCTCCCATCCCCCCCGCACCAAGCCTCCCCCGCTCCCTCCCCTTATGATCGAATATAAAGAACCATAAAAGACTCCTTGACCACTTCGCCCATGTAACCGACTTCCGTGTGAAGTTGGTTTATAAAGAGTTGAGTAGCCTTTATTTCGAGTTGCTCTTACTACTACCAGCGTCAGCATAGGCTACAATACCCTTCACCCTCACCTTCCCATAGATTGTTTTAGAGCTGTTCTAGGGCAAGATCCCAGAAAAATTGGTCCACTGATTGAGCCTTGTGGGCATCTTTTTGTTTTCTTTGATATTTTAACGATTAGGAGCACTCGAGAACCTAACGAAACACGTACGTTATCTGCTTCTCAGCTCGAAATATCTTAAGAAGCCAATCACAGACCAATACTTATTAAACAGGAACTCAGGAATCTAGAAGCAACCACCAGCCTCAACACCACGCCACACCTGAGGAGAATTCAACCCAATAACGGACACATGACCTGGTGAAGCTCCCGACTATGACGACGCCCTACCAGTGTTCCTCATTAGTTTCGTCTGGTAAACATATGAAGACATGAAACTTCCTGGCATATTAAAACTGTGTGCCCAACCGAGACTCGAACTCGGGACCTTTGCCTTTCGCGGGCAAGTGCTCTACCAACTGAGCTACCGAAGCACGACTCACGCCCGGTACCCACAGCTTTACTTCTGCCAGTACCTCGTCTCCTACCTTCCAAACTTTACAGAAGCTCTCCTGCGAACCTTGCAGAACTAGCACTCCTGAAAGAAAGGATATTGCGGAGACATGGCTTAGCCACAGCCTGCGGGATGTTTCCAGAATGAGATTTTCACTCTGCAGCGGAGTGTGCGCTGGTATGAAACTTCCTGGCATATTAAAACTGTGTGTCCGACCGAGACTCGAACTCGGGACCTTCTGCCCCTTATACAGACTCCCAGAAGGAGTACAGCTTAATAGTATTTGTGAAACGGAACTATGGAGCAAGCCGGCTTTCGTCACCATCCGAAGCTGTGAAGACGAAGCCCTGACCATTACAGCACATACTGATGCACACTTTCTGAAGGACATGGGAACATCTTTGGGTTTCATTGATTTATTAGGAGTCTAGAACACTGTCTGGATACAGGGCCTACTTCATGAACTGATGAAGGCAATCCAGTGTCGAAAGTTACGAAGCTTATTTAAAGCAAGCTTTCTAATCGAAGATACCAGACCACCATAGGGAAAACGCAGTACCCTGAAATTCCTCCCGAATGAAGTACCTCAAGGCTCGATATTATCCCCACTGCTATTCACCAGTTACGTTGTGAATGTGCCGGAAAATTTGTAAGAAATTTTGTTAACCTGCTGACTGAACCACGTGAACAAGGGACAATGAACTTGAAAAAATTGAAGAAATACACAAGCCTCATTTATCTGCACTAGCAAATTACTCCTTGATATACGTTTTTATGTGAAGCTGCCAAGATGTCACTTCTGACAACATGAAGAGCACACAACTAATACCTTACCTGTTACCACCGTTCATGCCATGGAGTAGGTGCCGGACTTCTTCAGAATACCAGGACTCCAGGCAATAGCCTGGAAGTCAGGCAGGCACTGCCCCAGTGGTGTAGCACGTGTGGGTGGAGCTCTCGTCAAGGGCCCATGGTATCATGACAGGTAAGTAGTGCAGTGAAAACCGAAGTTATGACTTGGTGGTCTTGAGGCTCCCTAAATATTTCTAGAGAGATTTGAATTTTCTGTATCACCCAAGAATTTTACCTTCCTTGGCCACTATGAGAGGAAATCCAAATCAAACTTACTGCAGTAACCTAACTCCCCTCAGTTCTTGGTTTGTACCTGGACTAAAAGACTCCCTTCGTACACTAAATCCGATGTTCTTTAGGAGAGATTACCGAAAATTTATTTGGGAAGGAGTAAGTACACCCTATACCTACAGTAGCAAAACTTCAAAACTTCAATATTATGTCTCATTTTAGAAACTAATGGACTACAGTTTTTCAGTATCACTGTATCGCTCCTTTTCTGACTACCAAACCAGGTTCATAATATAGAATTATTTAGTTACGAATTTTTGGTTTGATGTTAGTGGTGTTTTGGTGGTTCAGTAGCTGCAACATAGTGAAGGATAGAAGTGTAAAATTAAGTACAGGTATCTGCATTGACTCTCGCGTTACTGAGTGAACGACTTTAACATAGTGGAAGTTAGTGAGAACTTCATGTAACACACAATTGGAATTATTTGACATTCAATACATCAGATTTTTCAGGAGAGGTCGAGAACTACTAAAAGAGAGAGGAAGGAGTTGGAAAATGTGAGACCATTTCACCATAGTTTCTCTCCTGGAGTGTCTACTCTTAGCCACTTCCAGTCATTACTCACTCAACTGTCACCCTAACACTACGTCAAAGCCTGAACGTGAAACTTTTAGTTTGGCTGCCTGTAATTCCTGATATTTCTGCAGCGTTAGGTTCACATGAAAGTTTGAAGAAACGAATGTACTTCATGTTGAGACACACCAACAAGGTTGACACTGGAACATGCGCCCTTGCTTTTGAGGGCAATTAGTTGCCTGAACGTCAAAATCAAGTGTAACATTGCGACACTGAGTACTTCCCACCCCTCCATGCAGTGCTTTAAATCTAAACACTTCAACTCGTCATCCCACTGCACAAACAGATTTGTGAAGGCGGGTCAGCCGCTGTATGCAACCTCATGTTACACCATTCTTTTCATGTTACACCATTCCACACCAGCTGCTGAAACGTTA
Source organism: Schistocerca americana (assembly GCF_021461395.2). Classification (NCBI taxonomy): domain Eukaryota; kingdom Metazoa; phylum Arthropoda; class Insecta; order Orthoptera; family Acrididae; genus Schistocerca; species Schistocerca americana. The sequence continues at coordinate 623,358,392 of NC_060123.1, read as the reverse complement.
TCTCCAACCCACTCCCGTCCCCATTCCTGTAATGTGGTTCTCTACGGGACGTAATAAAACATTGACTTTAGATCTCAACTTCCCTCTCTTACTTGGAGATTTGGGAGAAGTTGCATAGTTCATAACCCATTTCCGTTGTATCGACTTTGGCCACTACTATGGCCAGGTCACAGGCAGTACCTACATCATTTATCAGACACAGAGTTATCACCTCCGCACCTTGCTGGAGAAGCAGCATCCTGCGCTGGTGTCTATCAGTAAATGGCCCCCATGTAGGTGAGCTACTCCCCAGATATTTGAGTACTAGCCGGGATGTTACAAGCAATAGGTGATATATCTCATGGTTCAGAAGTTTTAAGTGAGAAATGTGTGGCTGGCAAGCTGTGGCGATGTGTTCGGGGACAGACTGCTGAGTGAGACTCATTGTGCAGTCAGAGGGACCGTAGCGAGTGGGACGGTGGAAAGGTGGTGTCTGGTGGTCCAGAGAGCAGATGACACCTGGATTTTGGCTTGGGTGAGGGATGTAAGACTAAGCCACCCTGTGGCTATACACTGTAGCAACATGGCGAGGTAGTACCTGGGGCAGCAACTGAAACATGTCTTCAACCAGAAACACTAAAATCGTTTCTAAACAAATTACAGGAAACTGAAGGACAGGGTGTAGGTGTCAATAGACTATTTCTATAAAAGAAGCACCAAGCCTGTAACCTTCATTAGTTACTGTCAGTTTACAAACATTAACAATGCGCAGTAGAAATCCATATGATACACACTGTAACAAAATGAAACGGTGCACCAGGAAGGAATTATCCGAATACATTGCAGATCAATAGATGTGATCTACATGCTCCCTGCCGCCGTTGGATAAGCAGCTGAGCAGCAAGTCGTATACTCCTAGCTCACTCATTTGTTACATAGTTTAATTCTTAATTTCTTTGCGTGTTTTTGGTACTTGCGTTGTTTAATTCATAGATTTCGGGCGTATTATAGTATTTGAGAGTTGTAGCATCGCGTTTTAGTACCTGAATAGCGTAATTTCGCTTAGTCTCCTTCCGCCGCCGAGCAGTGTCAGCAGTGCGCAAGTAGCAGCATTACTGCATTTACTAGGCAATCTTGTATTTTAATAACCGTTTAAATTTTGTCGATTTGTTTGCGCTCTCTGTAGATTAGTTCAGACGTTCTTTGCAAAACAGTTTTTAGCATGGATAGGGACTGCAACTGCTGTGTTCGGATGCAGGCTGAGTTGGCATCCCTTCGCTCCCAGCTTCAGGCAGTGTTGGCTTCGGTCACACAGCTTGAGGCTGTTGCCAATGGGCATCACTGTGGGGGTCCGGATGGGGGTTTGTCGGGGACGGCCAGCTCGTCCCACGCATCCCCTGATCGGACTACGACTGTGGTTGCCCGGGATACTGCCCGCATTGAGGCTGATCCCTCACCTGTGGTAGAGTGGGAGGTCGTTTCAAGGTGTGGCAGGGGGCGAAAGACATTCCGGAGGGCTGAACGGAAAGCCTCTCCTGTTTGACGAACCGGTTTCAGGCTCTGACTCAGGCTGATACTGATCTTCGGCCTGACACGGTTGCTTGTCCTGTTCCAGAGATTGCCCCTCAGTCTGCAAGATCCGGGCAGTTGCAGAGGGTGGGCTTACTGGTAGTTGGGAGCTCCAACGTCAGGTGCGTAATGGGGCCCCTTAGGGAAATGGCAGCAAGAGAGGGGAAGAAAACCAATGTGCACTCCGTGTGCATACCGGGGGGAGTCATTCCAGATGTGGAAAGGGTCCTTCCGGATGCCATGAAGGGTACAGGGTGCACCCATCTGCAGGTGGTCGCTCATGTCGGCACCAATGATGTGTGTCGCTATGGATCGGAGGAAATCCTCTCTGGCTTCCGGCGGCTATCTGATTTGGTGAAGACTGCCAGTCTCGCTAGCGGGATGAAAGCAGAGCTCACCATCTGCAGCATCGTCGACAGGACTGACTACGGACCTTTGGTACAGAGCCGAGTTGAGGGTCTGAATCAGAGGCTGAGACGGTTCTGCGACCGTGTGGGCTGCAGATTCCTCGACTTGCGCCATAGGGTGGTGGGGTTTCGGGTTCCGCTGGATAGATCAGGAGTCCACTACACGCAACAAGCGGCTACACGGGTAGCAGGGGTTGTGTGGCGTGGGCTGGGCGGTTTTTTAGGTTAGATGGCCTTGGGCAAGTACAGAAAGGGCAACAGCCTCAACGGGTGCGGGGCAAAGTCAGGACATGCGGGGACCAAGCAGCAATCGGTATTGTAATTGTCAACTGTCGAAGCTGCGTTGGTAAAGTACCGGAACTTCAAGCGCTGATAGAAAGCACCGAAGCTGAAATCGTTATAGGTACAGAAAGCTGGCTTAAGCCAGGGATAAATTCTGCCGAAATTTTTACAAAGGTACAGACGGTGTTTAGAAAGGATAGATTGCATGCAACCGGTGGTGGAGTGTTCGTCGCTGTTAGTAGTAGTTTATCCTGTAGTGAAGTAGAAGTGGATAGTTAGTGTGAATTATTATGGGTGGAGGTTACACTAAACAACCGAACTAGGTTAATAATTGGCTCCTTTTACCGACCTCCCGACTCAGCAGCATTAGTGGCAGAACAACTGAGAGAAAATTTGGAATACATTTCACATAAATTTTCTCAGCATGTTATAGTCTTAGGTGGAGATTTCAATTTACCAGATATAGACTGGGACACTCAGATGTTTAGGACGGGTGGTAGGGACAGAGCATCGAGTGACATTATACTGAGTGCACTATCCGAAAATTACCTCGAGCAATTAAACAGAGAACCGACTCGTGGAGATAACATATTGGACCTACTGATAACAAACAGACCCGAACTTTTCGAATCTGTATGTACAGAACAGGGAATCAGTGATCATAAGGCCGTTGCAGCATCCCTGAATATGGAAGTTAATAGGAATATAAAAAAAGGGAGGAAGGTTTATCTGTTTAGCAAGAGTAATAGAAGGCAGATTTCAGACTACCTAACAGATCAAAACGAAAATTTCTGTTCCGACACTGACAATGTTGAGTGTTTATGGAAAAAGTTCAAGGCAATCGTAAAATGCGTTTTAGACAGGTACGTGCCGAGTAAAACTGTGAGGGACGGGAAAAACCCACCGTGGTACAACAACAAAGTTAGGAAACTACTGCGAAAGCAAAGAGAGCTCCACTCCAAGTTTAAATGCAGCCAAAACCTCTCAGACAAACAGAAGCTAAACGATGTCAAAGTTAGCGTAAGGAGGGCTATGCGTGAATCGTTCATTGAATTCGAAAGTAAAATTCTATGTACCGACTTAACAGAAAATCCTAGGAAGTTCTGGTCTTACGTTAAATCAGTAAGTGGCTCGAAACAGCATATCCAGACACTACGGGATGATGATGGCATTGAAACAGAGGATGACACGCGTAAAGCTGAAATACTAAACACCTTTTTCCAAAGCTGTTTCACAGAGGAAGACCGCACTGCAGTTCCTTCTCTAAATCCTCGCACAAACGAAAAAATGGCTGACATCGAAATAAGTGTCCAAGGAATAGAAAAGCAACTGGAATCACTCAATAGAGGAAAGTCCACTGGACCTGACGGGATACCAGTTCGATTCTACACAGAGTACGCGAAAGAACTTGCCCCCCTTTTAACAGCCGTGTACCGCAAGTCTCTAGAGGAACGGAGGGTTACAAATGATTGGAAAAGAGCACAGATAGTCCCAGTCTTCAAGAAGGGCCGTCGAGCAGATGCGCAAAACTAATAGGTCTATATCTCTGCCGTCGATCTCTTGTAGAATTTTAGAACATGTTTTTTGCTCACGTATCATGTCATTTCTGGAAACCCAGAATCTACTATGTAGGAATCAACATGGATTCCGGAAACACCGATCGTGTGAGACCCAGCTCGCTTTATTTGTTCATGAGACCCAGAAAATATTAGATACAGGCTCCCAGGTAGATGCTATTTTTCTTTACTTCCGGAAGGCGTTCGATACAGTTCCGCACTGTCGCCTGATGAAGTAAGAGCCTACGGAATATCAGACCAGCTGTGTGGCTGGATTGAAGAGTTTTTAGCAAACAGAACACAGCATGTTATCAATGGAGAGACGTCTACAGACGTTAAAGTAACCTCTGGTGTGCCACAGGGAAGTGTTATGGGACCATTGCTTTTCACAATATATATAAATGACTTAGTAGATAGTGTCTGAAGTTCCATGCGGCTTTTCGCGGATGATGCTGTAGTATACAGAGAAGTTGCAGCATTAGAAAATTGTAGCGAAATGCAGGAAGATCTGCAGCGGATAGGCACTTGGTGCAGGGAGTGGCAACTGACCCTTAACATAGACAAATGTAATGTATTGCGAATACATAGAAAGAAGGATCCTTTATTGTATGATTATATGATAGCGGAACAAACACTGGTAGCAGTTACTTCTGTAAAATATCTGGGAGTATGCGTGCGGAACGATTTGAAGTGGAATGATCATATAAAATTAATTGTTGGTAAGGCGGGTACCAGGTTGAGATTCATTGGGAGAGTGCTTAGAAAATGTAGTCCATCAACAAAGGAGGTGGTTTACAAAACACTCGTTCGACCTATACTTGAGTATTGCTCATCAGTGTGGGATCCGTACCAGATCGGTCTGACGGAGGAGATAGAGAAGATACAAAGAAGAGCGGCGCGTTTCGTCACAGGGTTATTTGGTAACCGTGATAGCGTTACGGAGATGTTTAATAAACTCAAGTGGCAGACTCTGCAAGAGAGGCGCTCTGCATCGCGGTGTAGCTTGCTCGCCAGGTTTCGAGAGGGTGCGTTTCTGGATGAGGTATCGAATATATTGCTTCCCCCTACTTATACCTCCCGAGGAGATCACGAATGTAAAATTAGAGAGATTAGAGCGCGCACGGAGGCTTTCAGACAGTCGTTCTTCCCGCGAACCATACGCGACTGGAACAGGAAAGGGCGGTAATGACAGTGGCACGTAAAGTGCCCTCCGCCACACACCGTTGGGTGGCTTGCGGAGTATCAATGTAGATGTAGATGTAGATGAAGATGAAGGATTACGATTTCTGAAAAACTGGATGATTTGTGAGGAATTGTTTCACAAAATGGTCACATGAACAATGCGTTGGTCCACATCCGGATCTTACGGAAGAAGTTATTCGACTCTCAATTTATCGTACTGGTTGATACCGTGCCAAACTGATGCGTCTGCTCGTTAAAATCTCGAGCTGGTTGGAGGCCTGTGTCGGAATTGCTTAAAACATTCTCACTTGGGAACAAATGAGGCAGCCTTGCTGGCAAAGGTAGAGTGACATGCAGTGGATACTTTCGCCGTGTGCTGGCAGGCATTTTTCTGAAATATAAGCCCAGGATGGCTTGCCATGAGCGGCAATCAAACAGCGATACGTCTAAAATAATCAACGCCCTGTGCTGTGGCGGTGCCAAGGATGACAACCAATGGGCTCCTATAAAAAGGAATGCCTCCCCGACCATCACTCCTTGTTAGGCCACATGGCACACCGCAGTCGGGTTGGTGTCCTAGTGCTCTCTGGAGCGTCGCAGCCTCTTCGGACTGTAATGTCACCGACGAGTACAATTTCGTTACGAGTTGAGTGCCGTTTCTAACGTATCTTCGATGACCAGTGAAGACTTGTCTGGAGACGCCACAGACAGTGGTGGGATACTAAGCTTACGTCCCCATACTGCCCAACAGCCCGAAGTGACGCTCTGGTGTGCCATTTCTTTGCACACAAGTGCCCCTTCGCTGCAGCCTTACAGCAAAGCGGCCCGTCGACGATATTCTACGCTCCGTTTTGTTGCACTTCATGGCGAGCCATTCAGGGCTTACATTTCAGCAAGATAATGCCCTCACCCATGGCTAGAGATTTTACTTCTTCAGTCAAATTCTGTAAAGTTCCGACGTTTCGCCGATTATTTCAAGGCGCCTTCCTCAGGGCATATTGCTAATTGACTGTAACAACGGCCGCGGAAGCCTATTTACAGTTTACTGCTTCGCTTCACTATTGTCAAACCTTATCTTGGCCAACAACGTTGTTTCATCTTTCCCCAGCTAAGAACGTCTGGAGCGTTACAGACATAGCTCTCCAACTGGCGCGTTCGACCGTCAAAATATCGAGCTCGGTACCGTCAAAATACCGAGCACGGTGGACAGAATTGGGCAGCATATCCGCAAGGAGAACACGCAACAATCCGTGAATGCGAAGCCGAGTAACTGCATCAGGGCTAGACGTGTACCAACGCTATATGAAGTGTATTTGTTAAGGGCTTTCTTTTGAACAAAAGAAATTTTTCTGAAACTGTCATCACTTATTTGTATGTGTATGCTATGTCCCATCTACAGATTTCTGGGGCTGTCTGATAAATCCTTTGTGGTGTTTTATCTTTTGTCAGTGTAGCATGTTATCGCTTGACATCCAGCTACAATGTGAGCTTATTTTGCACACATAAGTAGACTATTACAAATGAACACATTATTGCATTCTTTGCAGTGACACGGAGAGATTCGCCACTGCACGAATTGCTTATACTGTTTTTATTAATCGTTTGTTTAAATATTTTGTGGATTAGCAATTGTAAGAAAGGTAATTGAACAACTGTGTTAACTGTCAGGATGTAGTAAGTTTTGTCCACTGACTAGCACTTGCTGTTTCAGTTTGTGCAGAATATGAATTAGAAATTTATGTTTGCCTCTTAAGAATGTGTAACTAAAAAGAGATGTGTTACTACTATTCAAATATATTTCACATCTTTTTAACATCGTATACGAGTAGAACTACATTTCGAATGGTGTTAAGGCGTGCAGTAACTTTTGACTAGGGTGTCGGTCACTAGAGATGCTTGAAGAAGGAGCAGGCACAGCATGCATCGTGGATTTTTGGCCGCTTTTCTTGACTGGATAAAGCGGTTAAAGGTGCTGAGTGGTCTACGAGTAGTAGTACTGTGGTGAGACTACATGGGACATACACTACTCTGTGCAACGCATTGCAACATTATGTGTATACATTGTGCTTTAGATACTGAACATTGTTGCTGGTAAATTAGTATTTTATCGCACCGGCCGTATTCGGCCAGAAACGTGCTAAGTAGGTAGTATGTTATGCCTTACGTTACAGAACTGCCACGCGTTGCATGGCGAGCGAGCCAGCCAGCCGAGGTCTAGAACTAACTGACCGATCAGCACCTATGCGGAACACAGCAAAGCCCCAGCAAGTGTAGCCCAAAAGCATATTAATGATCCAGCCACTTTAATACTCAAATAGTGTTTCAGTACCGCAACATCACCGCCACGAGGCTTTGACATTCGGGGCGCCGTCCGGACTGCTGTACAGCCTCCACAGTTCGACTCCTTGTCAGGGTACCCTGCCTAGAGGGACGAAGGAACCACCAGCCGTGTCTCAGCCGCGGAGCCCGGAGGACGTCGCTGACGGGAGCAGTTGTATTATGCTACCGTACACTCGAGGGAGGCAGCTGGAGTGCCACTGGTCGAAATGTATCCCGTCGAAGACCCGCTATAAATAAATTGGGAAGGAACAAGCGAACCTACTTACTACCCCTTTTCCACAGGTGTCAGAATACTGTCATCTTTCTGGAGGAACGCACTGAACCCACAGCCTATATTGCGTCCAGTGAAGTTCAATGTTGTTGAATTTTTTAACATGGAAAGGACGCTCGACTGCCGCTCTTTTTGTAAGGTAGGTTTTGTTACATGTCAGCAGACTCTTTGCACTTCAGAGGAAATGTGAGTCACGATTGGCTATTGTGTATTTGATGTACGCACTGCATCTTAGGTAATCAGCACTTTGTACATAATCAATACGAGTGTCATGTTTCACATGTATATGTGACACGTACATGGGTCGACAGAGCCGAGTGTCTAAACGGTAATGAACTGACAAAACTACGTTACTATATTGTCTGTTGTAATTATCGGTATTTCAAATTGAGAGTTGGAGAGTGTAAGCACAAATGAGTTGGCAATTGCGAGTAAAGTCTATCAACAGCTGTAGAATGGAATGCACAATGAATATTTTTGCCGGATCGGGATTCAAACCTCATTTCCCACTTATCCGAGCGGTCTCCTTACCATTTAAATATCGGTGCACAACTCACGGCCAGACTCAACTTCCATATGTCGTCAACCATGCTTCTGCCTGTATTCGTACATCCACTATGTATATTCCTGTACAGGTCAGACGTACTTTGAAGTCTCTTGCCAGTACCGGCCGATACGTACGATATTGCAGTGCCTGCCAGTATTTCTAAACTTGAGACAGTTTGGATGTTATTGCAAAAGGTGAAAGAAGTTGACAGCAATAGTGAGTTAGGGGGTGTAGTGTTGTTGCAGTCGCCACTTCACTTGCTTCTTTATCTGAATCATCTTCTCACGACGTGCAAGCATTTGTGGAACATCTAAAATTTCGTAGAGATGAATGGTTAGTCTGACCCTGAACTTTATGGATAGCAAGGTTTAAATTAACATGAGAAGCAAGAACTTAGGCGGGGCCTGATGCAGCTAGAACGTTTCATGAACTAAGTAATGTGGTTAGTGCAGATGATACCTAAAATGTCTGGCACTATTGTGCTTCGTGAACTGATGGACATGGTCACTAACCATGCACAGTTGACTCACGTGTTTTGAGGATCAGTGGTTGTACCAACAACAGGCGACAGAACATTGTGGTAAATGAGGTTATTTTACGAGAGCCTGAGCAGAGAGCACTTTATTAACTTTAATAACTTTAATACCTTCACATATGTCAAGACGAGTACGAACACAGGGTGTGATCTACTTGCGCACAGCTGTGATACTGTCAAAGTGTAGAAATCAACATGTCAACCAGAGTACAGGTTAGAGGAATAATATTCTCACCCAATGTAAGATGTTATAGGTGTGGGCAAATGGAGCCTGTAAAGAGGCATCGCCGGCAGCCTCTGGACAATGCGAGTAGAGGCAGAGGTCCCCGTAATTTTAGAGATGGGGACCTGGGAAGGAACCAGACAAACGCCGAAGAGAGCTCGTGGTCCACCTACAGTCATTTCCATTAAGATTAGATGCTACGAAGTTGTTTGCAAGGGAATAGAGGAATTGCGAAATAATATTGGCGCAGAGGCACATTTATCAGTTGCCCCTCACGACATGATGGAAAGTAAGCTTTTATTTTTTTTTTGTTAGGGTTTAAGGGCGCTCAACTGCTGAGGTCATTAGCGCCCAGTCACTGTTGTTAGAGCACATGGAATCTAATAAAACTCAGGGGAATGGGGGGACAACAGAAGGACCTGACAAAGATGCAGATAAAGTAAGTAAAAAGGTTAGATGTCTTTGGACAAGCCAGTCAAAGTTATAAAACGCAGAATACGAGCAGCTGCTCGAGCGTCATCAGCTAAAACATCCGGTAAAGTAGATGGCAGGGACAGGACAACACGAAAGTGACTAAAACGGGGACACGACAATAAAACATGGCGCACTGGTAATGCCTGACCACAAGGGCACTGCGGGGCTGGGTCACTGGAGAGCAGGTCGCGGTGGCTAAACCGGCAATGCCCAATCCCCAACCTGGTCAGAAGGACCTCCTCTCGCCGAGATGGTCGGGAGGAGGTTGTCCAAGCAGTTGGGAGCGGTTTAACTGCCCGGAGCTTGTTTCCTTGGAGGGATGACCAAGCATCCCACCACAACGACACAAGCCTCTTACATACATCCCCACGAACGTCAGATGACGGGACACAGTGGGAGGCTGGCCGAGGCAGGAGGACTGCAGCCTTGGCTGCAGCATCCGCAGCCTCATTCCCAGGCACTCCTACATGTCTGGGAACCCACAGAAAGCTGACAGGAGAACCATTATCAGCGAAAGAATGGAGGGACTGCTGTATCCGTTGAATCAAGGGATGGACCGGATGGGGAGCTCCAAGGCTCTGAAGAGCACTGAGTGAGTCGGAGCAAAGTACATACGATGAATGGCGGCGGCGGCGGGCATACTGAACGGCCTGATGGAGAGAAAAAAGCTCGGCCGTAAAGCTCGAACACTGGTCGAGGAGCCGGTATTTAAAGGTGGCGGCCCAGACGACAAAGAATCCATTTGTCGAAGCAGGCGACGGAAGCGGACTCCTGGGGGCAGCAGGGCAGACACATACAACCCGTACTGACGGTCGAGAGAATCAGCGAAGAAGGACTGGTAAGAGGGGTGGTTGGGCATAGACAACAGCCGGCAGGCATACCGACACAGCACTACGTCGCGCCGATAGGTCAATGGTAATTCGGCAGCTTCAGCATAAAGACTCTCGACAGGACTAGTGTAGAAGGCTCCAGTCGCAAGACGTATCCCCCTGATGGTGGATGGAGTTGAGCCGGCGTAAGAGGGATGGCCGAGCAGACGAGTAGACGTAGCTCCCATAATCCAGCTTCGATCGGACTATGGACCAATACAAGCGAAGCAGGAAAGTGCGATCCGCTCCCCAAGATGAACCGCTAAGAACTCTGAGGACATTAAGGGAACGTGTACAACGGGCCGCCAAATAGACGTGCGGAGACCAACAAAGTTTCCTGTCCAATGTGAGCCCTAGAAACCTAGTTGTTTCCACGAATGGGAGAACGGGACCAAGATGTAAGGATGGCGGAAGGAACGGTTTATATCGACAAAAGTTGATACAACCTGTCTTCTCTTCAGAGAACCAGAAGCCATTTGCCACGCTCCATGAGTAGAGGCTGTCTAGACAACGCTGAAGGCAGCGCTCCAGGAGGCATGTTCTCTGGGCACTGCAGTAGATCGCGAAGTCATCGACAAAGAGAGAGCCGGAGACATGAGGTGGAATGCAATCCATAATTGGATTGATCGCGATGGCAAAAAAGGGCTACACTCAAGACGGAGCCCTGAGGCACTCCGTTCTCCTGGAGGAAGACGTCGGACAATACGGAACCCACACGTACCCTAAACTTTCGATCCGTTAAAAAGGAATCGATAAAAAGGGGCAGGCGACCGCGTAGGCCCCACCTGTGCATAGTGCGGAGGATACCTCCTCTCCAACAGGTATCATAAGCCTTCTCCGAATCGAAGAACACGGCTACCGTTTGGCGCCTTTGCAAAAAGTTGTTCATGATGAATGTCGACAGGGTCACAAGGTCAACAGCGGAGCGGCGGCGACGAAAGCCGCATTGGACATTGGTAAGTAGCCGTCGAGATTCGAGAATCCAGATTAACCGAGCATTAACCATGCGCTGCATCACCTTACAGACACAGCTTGTGAGAGAAATGGGGCGGTAACTAGAAGGAGGGTGTCTATCCTTCCCAGGTTTGGGTACAGGAACAACGACAGCGTCACGCCAACGCATGGGAACCTGACCTTCGGTCCAGACGCGATTGTAGGTACGAAGAAGGAAGCTTTTGCCCGCCGGAGAAAGGTGTGCCAGCATCTGAACGTGAATGGCATCTGGCCCCGTAGCAGAGGACCGGGACAGTGCAAGCGCACGTTCGAGTTCCCGCATAGTAAAGGGGGCATTATAAGTTTCCAGATTCAGCGAGTGGAAGGAAGGTCGCCGAGCCTCTTCTGCCTCTTTCCTGGGAAGGAAGGCAGGGTGGTAATGGGCGGAGCTTGAAAACCGGCCGAAGGCGTTGGAGACAGCCACAGGATCAACGAGGACCTAATGACCTGAGGTCAGGCCAGGTACCGAGGAGTGGGCCTTAATGCCCGACAGCCGGCGCAGGCCACCCCATACGACAGAAGAGGGAGTGAAACTGTTAAAGGAATTGGTGAAAGAGGCCCAACAAGCTTTTTTGCTGTCTTTGATGACTCTACGGCATTGCGCTCGGAGTCGTTTGTATTCGATACAATTCGCCAACGTAGGATGGCGGCGAAAGGTACGTAAAGCACGTGGTCGAGCACGGATAGCGTCTGTACAAGCCTCGTTCCACCAGGGGACGGAAACGCGACGTGAAGAAGAGGTAGTACGAGGAATGGAACGTTCGGCAGCATTGATGATAACAGCCGTGAGGTATTCGACGTGACTGTCACAACTGGAAAAATCGTGGTCCGGAAAGGTCGCCAGGGAGGAGCAAAGTCCCCAGTCAGCTTTCGGTATATTCCAGCTCGAAGGACGTGGGGATGGGGTGTGGTGCAGGAGACGAACGACACAGGGGAAGTGGTCACTCGAATAGGTGTCAGAAAGGACATACCACTCGAACCGACGGGCAAGAGTAGTAGAACAGATCGAGAGGTCCAAGTGGGAGTAGGTATGAGTAGAGTCCGAAAGGAAAGTCGGGGCGCCGGTATTGAGGCAGACAAGATTGAGATGGTTGAAGACATCCGCCAAGAGGGAGCCTCTTTGACAGGATGCAGGAGAGCCCCAAAGGGGATGATGGGCATTGAAGTCGCCAAACAATAAAAACGGCGGGGGAAGCTGAACGATCAGGTGCATCATGTCAGCCCGACTAACAGCAGATGACGGTGGAGTGTAGATGGTACAAACTGAAAAAGTAAAAGCAGAAAGAGTAATGCGGACAGCTATTGCTTGGAGTGGGGTGGTCAATGGGATGGGATGGTAATAGACATCGTCCCGAACGAGCAACATGACCCCACCATGAGCTGGGATACCGTCCACAGGGGTGAGGTCATACCGCTCCGAGGTATAGTGGGTAAAGGCAATACGGTCAGTCGGGCGCAACTTGGTTTCCTGGAGACCAAGGACGAGCGGACAGTGCAGGCGGAGGAGCAGTTGTAATTCCTCCTGATTAGATCGAATACCTCTTATGTTCCAATGTAACAAGGCCATCGCTAGTAAAAAAAAGGGGTAACGAGACGGGGGAAGAGCTGGTCACCTTGACGGCCGCAGGGGGCCATGTTTCGAGGGAACTACGCTACAACTGGCGGGAGGCGGATCCGGTTCCATCGAGACGTCGCCAGCTGCGTCCGCTGTCCCGAGTTGCGTATGAGGGGCATCATCATTTGCCGATGGGAGGCCAGCTGAGCGCCTGGCAGCAGAGCGTCCCAGTGAAACCGAGGACGGCCGGGAGCAGCGACTCACGGATGGAGCGTCAGACGAAACGCGCCGGGGTGGAGGGGGGATAGAGACTTCTTGGAAGTCCGAGGAGGCACAGGGACGGTGGGCTGGACCCGAAGAAGGTCCTCACGCGCGGGGTCCGTTTTGGAACGCCGGACCTCGGAAGCCAGAGTCCGGAACGTTTCCCCGATGGCCGCCTGAGAAGAGGATCGCTTCTCAGGCGGCGGGGGGGGGGGGGGGGGGGGGGGGAGGAGGAGGAGGAGGAGGAAGGGTGGCCCCAGGGGCAGAGGGGGCGGGGGCCACGGGAGGAGGATTTGGAAGGAAGGGATTTGGGAGGTGGAGGCATAGACCCCGGATGGGGGGGGAGGAGGTGGAGGGGGGACAGGATTGGGGTGAGGATACTGTGGAAGGAGTGGACATGACTGAGGCAAACGAAGTGGTCAACGTCATGGGATGGAGGCGGTTATACTTCTTCCCAGCCTCAGAATAAGAGAGACGATCCAAAGTTTTGAGTTCTTGAATCTTCTTCTTCTTCTGATATGCGGGGCAGTCTGAGGATCTAGGCGAGTGGATGCCAGGACAATTAACGCACCGAGGTGGTGGGGTGCATGTATGTTCCTCACGAAGAGGACGTCCACAATCGCCACAAAGGGGCTCAGCCTCACACCGTGACGACATGTGCCCAAAGCACAAACACCGAAAGCAGCGCATAGGAGGCGGGACGTAAGGTCGCACGTCGCACTGGTAGCACATCAGCTTTACCTTCTCCGGGAGAACGTCCCCCTCGAAGGCGAGGATAAAGGCCCCGGTGTCGGTGCGACGGTCTTTGGGGCAGCGCTGGACCCGCCGGACGAAATGCACGCCTTGGCGCTCCAGATTGCAGCAGGAGGTCCCGATGAAGAATAACCCCCTGCGTCCTATTCTGTGCCAGATGCGGGACAATGGACACTGGGATGTCCCCTAGTCGGTCGCACGCCTGGAGCGCCGCCGACTGTGTGGCGGAGGTGGTCTTTATAAGAACGGACCCTAAAGGCATTTTGCTGAGAGCCTCGATTTCCCTGAAGATGTCCTCGATGTGCTGAACAAAGAACATGGGCTTGGAGGTGGCGAACGTCGCCCCATAGGTCCGAGAACAGACCAAATAGCGGGGGAAGTACTTCGCCCCAAGCCGGCGGGCCTGTCCTTCCTCCCAGGGAGTGGCCAAGGGGGAAAGGGCAGGAGAACCAGAACCAGAGACAGTACTTTTCTTTTTGAAAGACTCGGCCGCAGAGCGACCTGATACGTGTTGACGTTTCATCTGCGTAACGTCCGCCCCGATACCACCCACTCCGACCAGGGGCTCTCCCCACGGGCGCCACCCAGCCTCAGCAAGGGCCACCTGCCAGGATGACCGTTGCCGGGAGTCCTGATGCCCCAAGGAGACGGGCATCTACTCCTTGGCCAACGTGGGGAGGGTGCAGCTCAGGTACCGGCAGTACAATCCCTGTGTTGTCAGGGGGCTACAACCTAGAGGGTACATGACGACCCCACCACAACGGGTTGGCAACCGTGCTGGATTTCTGGTGCCATGGAAAGTCCATCATGATCGCTGGTGCAGATGGAGATGCACTATGGGCGTAACTTGGACAACCCATCAGGCGTTTAGGCCCAATTTGAGGAATAGTGGGTATGGTTACAACGCCGCTACAATGCTGAGTGCCAAGGTCTTAGTGCACGGAGGACCAGTGATACACCACGTAAGGTGTCCTTCCCCAAAAGGCTCGTACTTCTGTAGAATTTTGAAAAATGGAGATCAAACCCCAAGGGGGACCATTACATGGAAGGCCGAAACAGTTTAAACTCCTTTTAGTCGCCTCTTACGACAGGCAGGAATACCTCGGGCCTGTTCTTACCCCGGACCCGCAGGGGGAGCAGTAAGAGGTGAACCACAGTCAACGTTGTTCCACAACGACAGAGAGGGGGGTACTCACGACGGAGGAGGTAACCGTGAGCCAGCCAAGTATGGCCATTGCAGAGCTGGCAAGAGACGACAGAAGCCTTACAAGAGGCCCGTAAGGAGGACTGCCACTTAGTTTCAGAATCCTATATCACCCTGAGCTTGTTCCACGAAGTGTGTGCCATTATGCTTTCTACAGTCCCAAAACCTGACGACGTAATGCCGAGCAAAGATTTATTTCCGGAATGTCAATAGTAAGATATGGCCCGTTAGTAGCCAATTTAGCCAGTCGATCGTCAAGTTAATTTCGAGTGATCCAAATTAAAACCACTGAGCAGATGAATGCTGTCTGCGTACCAGAGTAGCCACTCGGTCGGCTGCAACGGAGTTTATAGTGCCTCGACTGTGTTTAGCTGCTTATTATCAAGACGTCAAGTGTGGACAAAGTGACGAGTTTAACTACATAACGGCGCGCTCGAAATCCATACTGAGCAGTGAATTCCGATACTCGAGCCACCATACCAGCCAGGAATGACTCTTACGTCGTTTGGTGGTGATCGTGTGCTAAGCCGCCACTTTCGTCATGCTCTGCCTCCCAGGTCCCCAGACCTCAGTCCGTGCCATTATTGGCTTTGGGGGTTACCTGAAGTCGCAAATGTATCGTGATCGACCGTAATCTTCGTCCTGGAGGATATATTCGGTTGTCGTTCCGTTGGATGGTTGGAAGGGAACTGATTAGGTTGTTGGTTGGTTCTTCGGTGGTCCCTAGGTCGTGCCGCCACCCGTTTATTTAGTGTTCCGCTTTGCTGCCTGTCTCGCCTAAACTTTCGTTAGAGTCACCTCTCCAGGCCGACCCTTGCAACACTTCTTAGTACCACTGTTCCGCTGTTTATGATTTTCTTTTGTCGCAAGTACTGTGCCAGGCCTTTAGCCGCGTTTGTTTTAAAATCTGCTTTCAGCCGTAATGTGTAAATTCCTGTCTAAGGTTTCGCTTTATCTTGAATTCTTAAAATGGCCTTCAGCCGTACTGTGTCAATGCTTATCTTAAGGTTTGTCTTTATTTTGAGTAATTTTTTGGGGCTTCAGGTGTCAAGATATGTCAAATTTTCTCAAGATGGTTTTCTGTTGTACTGTGCAAATGCTTGTCTTTAAAGGTTCCCTCTTATGTGGAAATGTTATTGGGCTTTCAGCGGAGGAATTAATTTAAATTTTCCGTAATATGGCTTTTAGCCTAAGTTTGTTAATGCTTGCCTTTTAAGAATTTCTCTTTACTGATCTGAAATATAATTTGGGCTCTTAGCCACGAAGATATTTCGATTTTACTTAAGGAAGGCCTTCAGCCGTTTCTATAAATCCTTGTGTTTTAAAAGAAAGTAATTAAACTTATTGACAAGTTTATTGGGACCTCAGCTGAGAACAGATCCTTGTTGTTTTAAAGAGAAAACCGTGCACTGGTTTTCGCGGAATGAAGTTGTGTGTTATTGTGTAACTAACAGTTACTGATATTGGCCCCTTTCCACAACCTGATCCGCTCTGTCCTGCGGAACCGGATTCCAACTGGTAGCAGCGCGTAGTTACGATCCACGGACTTGTGGGTAATGAGCCCAGCACGCTTCCACGGTGGAAAGTTTGCAGTCTCTGCATTTCTTCCGTTTCGTTCTGTTTAGCGTCTAGTTGGCAGAACACTTGTAGCTGCACATCTTCTATCCGGAACTACTCATGCCGCTAGTAAACCATGGAAGCTTTTAACGAGGGAGTCTTCATCGGACGTGCGCAGGTTGAAACTGGTGAGGAGGGCTGCGCTGTCTGCGGTGCGGGGGACAACCGTAGCATATCGCTTCCAGCAGGAACACTGCCCAGGTCCTTGGAGTTGAAAATCAGAATTCGGAGGAAGCGTGAAATTCATGGGTAGTTGTCGGTGGACTCACTCGTTCGTAAGTATAAGGGAAGGCTTTCGAAAGACGATTATAGGGCTGAACCACAGGCTATTAGGCAAGATGAACTTATGAAGATTGGAAAACAAGTCAACGAAGAGCTGCGCTCAGCATTGGAAGTAAGTAAGCAACAGCTCGCACCGCGAATGTTGAGAACCAGGCCCGAGAATTCTTAACTGCATAATTGGAGGCTGTATTTGTGACGCAGTGGAAAGTCTGAAAAAAAAAAAAAAAATTGGCTGAAGTTTTAAAACGACGTAGCTTTGGCAAACAAAGAGCGTACCGAAAGCTCAAGGTGTTGTTCAGAAGAAAAGGCTGTAATTCTTTAAGTGTTTTTGCTTTTAAACTCTCACATTCAACGGAGCCTCTGGTTATTTAGTGATTGGCGTTTTTACTTCTGATCGCTTCTGGGCTCCTTCAGTTTATCACTTGCGAGACTGGTCGGTTCCTTTCGTGCAGGGGTGTCGGGTAGCCAATGGGCCAGTGTTCCCTTTGCATGGTTTGGTTCGAGCCAGTGTCTCCGGGACATCGTCCGCCCCAAGGGAGTTGGGACGGAACGCCAATGAGGTGTGGACAGCCAGTACTCGCCGACCGCTGGCGGCACTTATGTACTGTCCAACTGGGGAGACTCGAGTGCGAACTACCGTTGTTTGGTCGCTCGGTCGGTCGTCTCATCGGACGACGCGTATTTGGTCGCCGACCGATTATGGAAACTGTGTGTGTGTGTGTGTGTGTGTGTGTGTGTGTGTGTGTGTGTGTGTGTGTGTGTGCGCGCGCGCGCGCGTGCGTGCGCGAGCGCGCGTGCGTGCGCGAGCGCGCGCCGAAATACCATGGAGGAAATACGAAATGATCCGGTCCGACACGCGAGACTTCTGTAAATTAGATTTTCTGATTGGGAAAGGGCAACGATAAGGCTAGTAATAAAATTCCGTAAGCTACTAACCGACGTGTTACATACTACTCTGAACCACTTGTTCATTTTCGAAACAGCATTTCAGAGATTATTTCTTAAACTGGGAAATACTTACGAGAGGTTATTAATCATTTACATTTTACTTGTTTAGCATCCGACCCGAGCGGACCGCTGCTCTCTGCTTGTGGCGCAGCTGCAGGAGGATAGCTCTGGAGTGGTCGACAATAAGTGAAGGCGAGATTGCCGATCGTGAACATCTGACACTCAAGGGCTCAGCGGATTCGACTCCAAGACTCGAGCTTCCACCACTCTTGTTAGCTTTACCGGCGGTACTCGTCCGTCCTTCGTTAGGGACTTCGAAAGCAATACCAGTGACCCAATACATCTGCCACTCCCACGTGCTGCAGGCCTTCTTTCTTCCTCCAGCGCTTCCTTTGATCACCGCGTATTGCACTCTGCACGAACAGGTCGTAAGGCACATTTTAAATCTTTTTCTTTTCAGAAGATAAAATATGGCGAATCCCTCTGAAGTTAAAATTCTTTGCTGAAGGGAGACGTCGGATGCCCCAGCCTAACCCAACCAAATACCTGCAGTATGGCTGCAGGCCAAGCAGCGGAGATGCCAGCTGAAACCTCTACTGTCTCCGTCCCACTCGCCACGTTTCAAGCGGCAGTTGCCGACCAGCAGGAGCTGATCCAACTGCTCGTGGAGGTTGACAGCGAGCCACAAGTACTCTAGACATGCCACGGCTGCTCCGGTACTCCAGGAGTCGGAGCTGACAGGACACGCACGAATCAGGAGTTGGACTGTGGCAGCAAGTCGGACCACACCACCGATACCGCACAGGTCTCACGGACAAGTAAGCCCACAAACTCACGATGCAACTACTGGTGCTGTTGCCAACTACAACATCAAGTGGCAACACAAACACATGGAACACAAAAAACCCTGTGACCGCATCACACCAACAAGCAGCTATGCAGAAACCAATCGTGTATTCAGCAGGCTTCCTACCGCTCATTGTAATCAACTAGGGAGATCGTCTCCTGAACAAGGAGTTTAGCGAAACGCATAACCCCACAACGTATTACTGAATTCTTACCGGGGACCACACCGTACTCTACTGCCAAACAAAACAGGCTACAAGAATCTACTGAACTTTCTGGAAGACAAGGATGTAGAGCATTTCACATACATAACTGTATTCCAAAAATCCATACCTGATGAAGGGGGTAGATGCTCGAACACCGATAGACAGTATCCACAGTATCCAATGAACTCATTGCCGTAGTATTAGAAAGCGTTTGCGTGAATAGAATAAGTTCATTCGGCACGATTAGACATTCACATTACATGGTGAGCTGCTCGACGCGTCCAAATCAAGCGACGTGCTGAACATTATTTCTTTATGTGGTCTTGAATGTTGACACCTACAACAAGCCACACATCACCGAACAATGTCGTAACTGCCAGCGTTTTGTGCATGCGGGTATTTAATGCGATCTTTCTTCCCACTCCCAGAAATGCACTAGTGGTCACAGAAAAGTGCACCCCCCTAACAGCACCACGCAAGTGCATCAACTTTGCTGCTCTGGAATATCCTTTGCTGGAGTGGTTGTTGGCATCACCAGCAACGCAGGGCAGGTGGAGGAACCTCAGAGCTGTGCACACATACAGCAAACCCCCAGCAACACACACACAGCCAACTCAGAGGACAACACACCCGCTTCAGTTACAATGCAGGGCAAATAATGACATGATACTACCCGCCCCCTCCAAAAGGAACCATTGATTGCAGCCCACCACAAGCAACAGAAAACGCACCCACACAGCATGTCAACCAGAGAGGAGGTGAAGGAAGAGAAACAACTACACAACAAGGACAGAGAAAGGACACCAATAAGTAGGTACGTAACTGACACCTATCCAATGACCCACAGTTCACAGCCAACACCCACACACCACAGAACACACAGGCGCCACCAAAACTACTCCAAAAACAGCTGACTCACAAACCAGACCAAACTCAACACCATCACAAGCACCACTGGCTATGACTACCACCGATAATCGACCGGCGAACACTTCCTACATTATTCTGAAGAATGGAAACATTCCCCATACTCAAGGCCACCAAAACAGTCATGAAGATTATGGGCTTTGTCTCAACTCTTTACGCAGTTCGTGATGGGCTCGCTCAACTGGACTACATACAAATCTAGTGCGAATGTGGAAGGCAGTACATCGGACAAGCATATATATCACAGCAATGTATGGAGCGCATCATAAACGTGCGCTTGGGACAAATAACCAAGTCCGTGGTAGCAGAGCATAGCGTTAACGAGTGGCACACCAACTTTGAAATAACGAAGATGATATGCTGTGCCAACGGATTCTGAGACTCTTCAAAGAGGTAGTGGAAATACGTTTCCAGAACAATCTGGTCAATTGGGATAGCGGATTTTAACTTAGCACACCGTGGGATTCCGCAATTAACGTTCCGTTCAGAAGGTGGCGGCGTCTGCGGACAGAATGGACAGCAACGAGCACTCTACGCCCGCATTGGAGCCGCACCGTGATCTCCACCACCGGCAGCGCCGCTCGTCCCTTTTACCGAGGAGCGTTATTGGCCCGCCTGCAGAAGAGGACAGCGGTCAAGTAACTATACAGATATGTGCAGCACAGTATCAGTCACAGTCGCTCGGTGCCAGTCGTACTGTGCAGTGATCGCGTGCGGAGCTGCAGGAGCGCATACGATACTACACCGAGCCATAGGGACCTGCTTGCGGGTTACGTCTCGAGGGTGCGTAAAGCTTTGAAACGCAGGAGTGGCCAATTGAGTTTTTGTTAAAACACGGTTTGGCGCTCAGCATCATCTGAGGGCAAAGCAACTTCAGGAAGTATTTAGAGCAGCATTGTCGTGCTTTTTGCCGCTGCGGAAATGTCTTGTGCAGGTGATGCCTTGGAGTCGAAGCGGTCTTCCGCTGTCGACAAAAGGCGCGACTTGTTGCCGCGGGCCGCGTCTCCGGCCGTTTCGAGCGCCCCAGCTGCCGCAGAGCCATGCTCTGCCCTCCCCAAAGGTTAGGGAAAATGTGGGCCAGGACCTCGCAGCCGGCCGCGGAACCGCAGAGAAGGTTTCCGCCGCCGCCGATCAGACCTCCGCGTCCACTAGGAAAATAGGGCCAGCAATGCAGCCGGGCCACCTAACGGTGTCAACGATGGCTGTAACTGGCACCACCTTGGCAGCAGCCCCACTTCCCGCTCCGGACATGGCGAGAAACAACAATGCAGTTATACACAACACACCGACAACGAAATATATAGTCAGTACTTGCAATCCTGCCCCTCCTAACCTCGTCCTAACTCCGCTCCTGCTTGCCAACGCCACCGGCACACTTCCCGAATACATTACGTCCATGAAGAATGGCAAGCAGATGCCCCGTCTGCCGACCAAAATCCTCCCCAAACCCACCCCCTCGTCACAGTCTTCCACCCGTTCCAAATACCTTAAATCCCCCCCACTCAAGCCCACCACATCCAACCAGCGGCGTGTAAGGAAGGAGAAGCACTCCAAGGGGAAGAAGAAATCCACCACCCCCACCCCCACCCCAACCACTTCCACACCCTCTGAGGAGCCAGCGCCCCCGACAGCACCTGTCGTCGCACTGGGAGGGGACCAGGAAACACCGGCACTGGAAGGGAACCGCGAAACCGGGCAGGACTCGGATGGTTTCGTGCTGGCGAGGAAAACGTTTCGCCAGCCGAAGCTTCCGCCAGCCCGGGGAGTGGAACCCACCCCGAACAGATTTCAGGCGGTTGCTGATGAGCCAGAGACAACAGAAAACACAACACAAACACATAACCAAGTCGCCCACCACCTCCCCCCGATTGCCGCAGAGTTCCCTCAAAACTGTGAGGAGCTCTTCGAGTTGCTCAAGACAGAAATCGGGGGAGGCAGTTTCCAGGCAAAACCCGCCGGTGGAGACAAAATAAAAGTCACAGTACACACACTCGAACACTACAACAGTCAAAACACTATTTAACACAAAAAACATACCTCACTACACATTCCCCACACCAAAAACACGAAACAGAAACATAGTAATAAGAGACCTCCCAAGGCGAGTGTCCCCCCAGGCGATCAAAACAGACTTGACTGCGCAGGGGTACGTCGTCAAGGCGGTCCAGCAGATGGGCAACATCAATAGCAAGTGGCCATTATACCAGGCCACACTCCCAGACATCCCCCAGAACAAAAGGGAGATAAAGATGGTTCTGGCTGTGCCTGTCACCACTGAACCGCTGCGCCGCAAGAACAAGACGGTGCATTGCTTCAGGTGTTAGGGCCTGAATCACATCGCCGCCTACTGCACCATGCCAGTAAGGTGCAGGAAGTGCACTGAGGCCCATGACAAGAACATGTACACTACTACACACGAACCCACAAATAAGGTGCGCGCTGTGTGGCAAAAACCACACAGCAGGTTACCAAGGTTGTGAGGTCCACAAACGACACACACAACAGGCAAAGGGTGCAAAGGCCACCCCCCCCCCCCCACACACACAAGCAAAACACCATACACCCACCTAGACACACAAGAAAACAAAACACACACGGACAAGGCCTGGGTTAAACCAAGGCCGGACACACCGAGGGCGACTTATGCGGAAGTGGTTTCTCCTCAGAGGAACCATGAAAGCGTGGCCCAATCATCACAACACCAGACACTATCACGAGAACAACACCGGGAAATACACAGCAACAACCACCAGGTCCACCATGACGGAGGAAGCTCTAGGGAACTCCACACACACTCCTCCCCCCCCCCCCCCCCCATGGATCAGTTGTTAGGCGTAATGGTGCAGACCATGAACCTCGCCATGGAAATGATGAAGGAATTCAGGGAAGCCCAGAAGCAGAACACACAGATCCTCGTCGCCCTTCAGGCAACAGTCCAGCAGTCGCTCCCCTCTGCGACTTCCTCAGTAGTATCAAAACCCCAGCATGAATAGACGACCGAATATTCAAGGCCTGACAATGTGCGTCTTCAACGCAGACGGCATTGTTAATCAAAAGGTCGAGTTCAGAGAACTCATGAAGGAGTTCTCCATCGACATATGCATGATGGGGGAAACCCACCTAAAACCGGGAATAAAAGCGACAGTTCCCAACTACGTTACCTACCGTAAAGACAGGCCAACCCAAGGTGGAGGAGTGGCCATATATGTAAAAAGAGGGATCCCACCACCAGGTATTCATACCAGCTACCAACAAAATCGAAGCAGTGGCGGTGGAAGTAACCACTGCCACTGGACCCCAAACTATTGTTGCAGTCTACCGACCCCCACATGACCAGATAGATGAGGGAGACATAGCTGCTCTGGGGCAAATTGAAGGCTAACTCATGATAGGGGGAGACTTCAATGCCAAACATCATGATTGGAATTCTAGAGTAACCTCCAGAGCAGGTGCCAAACTGCAACAGCTAGCGCACACCCACCACTTCGAAACATGGGGGTCCAGTCGAGCCCACACATTTTCCAAAAAATGGAGGCAGGCCCGACGTGATAGATACAGCTCTCACTAGGAGGATCGCAGGGTTTGTGGCCGCAAGGACAATCAACAGAATGTCCTCCGACCACAACCCAGTGATTCTGGAGGTCGATGTGGGAGAATGGGTAGCACTCCCGCGGTACCAGACGTCTTACAAACGTACAGACTGGGAGCGATACCAAGAAACTGTCGCCTCATATCGCTCACGCTCCGCCATCTACTGCTGAAACAGTAGAACAAGCGCTACAAGACCGAACAGGCACCATCTTGCAGGCAGCGGAAGAAGCCACCCCTCCACGAAGGGATGGCTCACCACCGCAAATACAGCTCCCGGAACACTTGCTAGCTCAAATTCGACATAAGAACATAGTGGCAAGGGAGTGGAAGATCACCAGAAATCAGGCCACCAGGAGGCTGCTCAATCGTCTACAGAGAGAACTGAAGGTAGCGCTCAATGAGCACAGAAACCAGCAATGGCAAAACCGCCTCACAGCTCTCAAAGTAGACGATCATACACTATGGCAAGCGACCAAACAGTTTACAAAAGGACGCGCTAGGATGCCGCCACTGCATGGTGAGCAGGAACTGGTCTACAGCCATGCTTGAAAGGCCAACGCCCTCGCCGACTCCTTCGAGAAGCAGTTCCAAGCGGCAGAACCCCAGGATGAAGACCATGAAGAGGTAGTCAGTCGTCAACTGACTGTCTTCCTCAATGCCGAGGGGGACCCAGAGGACGAACCCATACTTTTTGCCCCTGAGGACGTGGCAAGAGTAATCAGGTCCCTCCCTACAAAAAAGGCACCAGGGCACGACAGTGTCACTAATCAGTCAAAAATCTCCCACCCACAGCAATCACACACCTTGCGAACGTCCTCAACGAGATTACTCGATCCCGTGTTTTCCCAGCTTGCTGGAAACATGCGGAAGTGGTCGCGATACGCAAACCAGGGAGAGACCCTCTATTCCCGCAGCACCACAGGCCGATTAGCCTCTTGCCAACTCTCGGCAAGATCTATGAGCACCTCCTGCTAAGACCCATACAAGAACATATTACCAGAGAGCAAATTCTGCCGGATTTCCAATTTGGCTTCCGACAGAACCACTCTGCCCCACAACAGGTCATGAGAATGGTTGAAGCAGCCACAGAGGGCATCAACCACAGAGGCTACTGCGGTATAGTGCTACTAGACGTAGCCAAAGCCTTTGATTCAGTATGGCATAGAGGGCTACTCTACAAGTTGTACACACAAGGGTTTCCCAGGAGCATAGTTCAGCTGATGAGCTATCTCACGAATAGGACTTTCTCCGTCAAAGTAGAAACTGCCACCTCCACCAGAAGGCGTTTTCGTGCTGGGGTGCCACAGGGATCGGTCCTGGGGCCCGTATTGTACAGTTTGTACACTGCGGACACTCCAACGGCCCCCCCTGGTGCACACTGCACAGTAACCTGACGATACAGCCTTCTAACGAGAAACGCGAACAAGGACCTGGTCATCCATAGGCTACAAAAGGTTTTAGATGACACGGAAACTTGGGCCCGTCGCTGGCGCATCACCATCAACTCTGAGAAGACGCAGGCATTGCTGATTAC
The DNA here is from genome assembly GCF_021461395.2 of Schistocerca americana. NCBI lineage: Eukaryota > Metazoa > Arthropoda > Insecta > Orthoptera > Acrididae > Schistocerca > Schistocerca americana. Next base: position 623,333,441 of record NC_060123.1, on the reverse strand, counting down.
CCGTAGGCTCGGAAGGCGCGAACCTCATCAACGTCCCCCCTCCACCTTCACCTACATGGAACCCAACTCCCCTGGCGCAGAACCGCAAAGTACCTTGGCGTAACCTTGGACTTTCGTCTTATGTGGAAACCCCACAGACGAGGTCCACAGGAAGGCCTGCGCCAGAGTGTCCATCCTATATCCTATCCTGAACACAACCAGCTCCCTTCCCTGCCCAGTAGCAGGAAATGTGTACCAGGCCCTGATCCGGCCAGTAATGGAGTATGCGTGCCCTGTCTGGGGATACGCGGCAAAGCAGCACCTGGACAAACTCCAGAGGCTGCAGAACCGCGCCCTCAGAAGGGCAGTGCACGTACCTCTTGGATTCCCTACAGACGACTTGCACGCCACAGCCGAAATCCCACTCCTGAGAGAGCATTTCCAGGATCTGGCAAGGGCTTTCTATGAGGGTTCTTCCAGATCCGGAAACGCACTCATCCACTCCCTAGGTCGGTATGACATGTCCCGCGATAAGAACAAGCGCCCTAGGACGATCTTCGACGAGTAAGTCGAAGAGAAAATCCCAACACCCAATCCATCATCCTGTTCCTTCCCATATAACAACAAACTTCTCGCCTACCTCAGGCAAGTACCAGACACACAACAATCATCACAAATCACATACACCATAAACTATAGAAAAATCACACACACACGTTCACAGGGGAGTAAAAGCCGAAAGGCTACAGACTACCCCTCACACTTCCCCAAAGAGGGGAAAGCAACAGATGAGAGCAGCAGTATCAGTCACTCGCTGAGTGGCAGTCAAGGGTTGAGCATCGCTCCTCTAACCAGCGCACTGTCAACCATAGGCCCCCCACTTGTATGGGTGACACCAGGGGTATCTTCGTCTTTTCTTTTATAAAAAAGCATCGGCAGGAACTCAGTTGAGGTCTGCAGTAAGGAATTACGGCGGGCAGGATATTGTTTGGCAACGCCCGACAGCAGAATTGTCGTGTTTCTTCTTCGAATTGCGGGATGTCGAGCTCCAGTGGTGCCTTGGGGTCGAAGCGGACCACCGCTGTCGAAAAGAGGCGCGTCTTTTTGCTGCCGCGTGCCGCGTCTCCGGCCATTTCGAGCACTTCAGCTGCCGCAGAGCTAGGCTCTGCCGCCCCCCCCCCCCCAAAGGTTAGAGAAAATGTGGGCCAGGACCTGGAAGCCAGCCACGGAACCGCCGTTCAGACCTCCGCGTCCACCAGGAAAATAGGTCCATCAATGCAGCCGGGCCACCTAACGGTGTCAACGATGGCTGTAACTGGCACCCCCTTGGCAGCAGCCGCTCCCGACATGGCGAGAAAGACACCGAATAACGCAGTAATACACAAAACGCCGACAACAAAATACATCGTCAGTACTTGCCGTCCCGCCCCTCCTCCCATGGTCCTAACCCCGCTCCTGCTTGTCAACGCCCATAACAAACACTCAGGTTTCATTGAGTCCCTCAGTAAAGGCAAGCAGAAGCCCTGTCTACCGATCGAAAGCGTCCCAAAACCCACCGCCTCAACGCAGCCCTCAACCTGATCCAAATTCCTACAATCCCCCCACGCAAATCCACTTCCTCGAAACAGCGGCGTGCAAGGAAAGACCGGAAGGATAGGCACTCCAAGTCCAAGAGTAAGGACACGTCCACCACCCCTACGCTAACCACTCCCACACCATCGGAGGAGCCTGCGCCCCCGACAGCACCTGTTGTTGCCCTGGGAGGGGGAAACCATCGTCCTGGACGGGAACTGCATAACCGGACAGGACTCTGAGGGTTTCGTGCTGGCGAGGAAAACCTTTCGCCAGCGAAGACTTAGAGCAGCCAGGGGAGTAGAACCCACCCCAAACAGATTTCAGGCGGTGGCTGATGAGACAAAACAGAAAACACCACAACAGAATCACAAACACAAACAAGTCACCCACCACCTTCCCCCCCCCCCCCCCCCCCCCCCCGATTGTCCCCGAGTTTTCTGAGAACTATGAAGAGCTCTTGGAGCTGCTGAAAGCGGAAATTGGGGGACGCAGCTTCCAGGCAAAACCTGCCGGTGGAGACAAAATCATAGTACACACACTAGAAAACTACACCACAATCAAGACACTATCAATAACAAAAACACGAAACAAAAACTTTGTAATAAGAGATCTCCCAAGACGAGTGTCCCTCTAGGCAATCAAAACAGACTTGACTGCCCAGGGGTACGTCGTCAAAGTGGTCCAGCAGATGGGCAACGTAAACAGCAAGTGGCCACTATATCAGGTCACACTCCCTGATATACCCAAAGCAAAAGGGAGATGAAAACGTTCCTGGCTGTGCCTGTCACCTCTGAACCAATGCGCCGTAAAAACAAGATGGTGCAGTGCTTCAGGTGTCAGGGCCTAAATCACATCGCCGGCTACTGCACCATGCCAATCAGATGCAGAAAGTGCGCCGAAGCCCACGACACAAAGACATTCACACTATAACACACAGACCCACAAGTAAGGTGTGTGCTTTGTGGCAAAAACCACAGCGGGTTACTAAGGTTGTGAGGTCCATAATCGACAAACACAACAACACAACACCAACAACAACACAACACCACCACCAACAACAACACAACACCACCACCAACAACACCACAACACCACCACCAACAACACCACAACACCACCACCAACAACACCACCAACACCACCACAACAACACCACCAACAACACCACAACAACACCACCACAACACCACAACAACACCACAACAACACCACAACAACACCACAACAACACCACAACAACACCACAACAACACCACAACAACACCACAACAACACCACAACAACACCACAACAACACCACAACAACACCACAACAACACCACAACAACACCACAACAACACCACAACAACACCACCAACAACACCACCAACAACACCACCAACAACACCACCAACAACACCACCAACAACACCACCAACAACACCACCAACAACACCACCAACAACACCACCAACAACACCACCAACAACACCACCAACAACACCACCAACAACACCACCAACAACACCACCAACAACACCACCAACAACACCACCAACAACACCACCAACAACACCACCAACAACACCACCAACAACACCACCAACAACACCACAACAACACCACCAACAACACCACAACAACACCCACAACAACACCACCAACAACACCACCAACAACACCACCAACAACACCACAACAACACCACCAACAACACCACAACAACACCCACAACAACACCCACAACAACACCACCAACAACACCACCAACAACACCACAACAACACCACCAACAACACCACAACAACACCACCAACAACACCACAACAACAACACCAACAACACCACAACAACACCACCAACAACACCAAAACCAACACCACCAACAACACCAAAACCAACAACACCAACAACACCAAAACCAACAACACCAACAACACCAAAACCAACAACACCAACAACACCAAAACCAACAACACCAACAACACCAAAACCAACAACACCAACAACACCAAAACCAACAACACCAACAACACCAAAACCAACAACACCAACAACACCAAAACCAACAACACCAACAACACCAAAACCAACAACACCAACAACACCAAAACCAACAACACCAACAACACCAAAACCAACAACACCAACAACACCAAAACCAACAACACCAACAACACCAAAACCAACAACACCAACAACACCAAAACCAACAACACCAACAACACCAAAACCAACAACACCAACAACACCAAAACCAACAACACCAACAACACCAACACCAACAACACCAACAACACCAACACCAACAACACCAACAACACCAAAACCAACAACACCAACAACACCACAACCAACACCAACAACAACAACACCACCACAACCAACAACAACAACAACACACACCACCACAACCAACAACAACAACAACACACACCACCACAACCAACAACAACAACAACACACACCACCACAACCAACAACAACAACAACACACACCACCACAACCAACAACAACAACAACACACACCACCACAACCAACAACAACAACAACAACACACACCACCACAACCAACAACAACAACAACAACACACACCACCACAACCAACAACAACAACAACAACACACACCACCACAACCAACAACAACAACAACAACACACACCACCACAACCAACAACAACAACAACAACACACACCACCACAACCAACAACAACAACACACACCACCACAACCAACAACAACAACAACACACACAACACCACAACCAACAACAACAACACACACACCACCACAACACACACACCACCACAACACACACACCACCACAACACACACACCACCACAACACACACACCACCACAACACACACACCACCACAACACACACACCACCACAACACACACACCACCACAACACACACACCACCACAACACACACACCACCACAACACACACACCACCACAACACACACACCACCACAACACACACACCACCACAACACACACACCACCACAACACACACACCACCACAACACACACACCACCACAACACACACACCACCACAACACACACACCACCACAACACACACACCACCACAACACACACACCACCACAACACACACACCACCACAACACACACACCACCACAACACACACACCACAACACACACACCACAACACACACACCACAACACACACACCACAACACACACACCACAACACACACACCACAACACACACACCACAACACACACACCACAACACACACACACCACAACACACACACCACAACACCACACACAACACCACACACACCACACCACACACAGTCATACAAGAAAACATGAAAACACACACGGACAAGGCCTGGGTAAAACCAAGGCTGGACACACCAAGGGCAACCTATGGGGAAGTGGTTTCTCCTCCGAGGAGCCATGAAAGCGTGGCCCAAACACAACAACACCAGACAGCATCACAAGAACACTGGGAAACACACAGCAACAACGACCAGGCCCACCATGACAAAGGTCTAGGGAACCCCCTTCCCTCCCCACGGTGGATCAGTTAGGCATAATGGTGCAGACCATGAACCTCGCCATGGAAATGATGAAGGAATTCAGGGAAGCCCAGAAGCAGAACACACAGGTCATCGTTGCCCTTCAGGCAGCAGTCCAGCAATGGCTTTCCTCTGACTTCATCAGTAGTTTCAAAACCCCATCATGAATATATGACCAAATATCCAAGGCCTGATAATGTGCGTCTTTAACGGAGATTTTTTTTGTGGTTTTAGGGCGCACAACTTCAATGGTCATTAGCGCCCTGACTGCGTTAAGAATGCACCGTGAGGCGCAAGTTTAAAACATCAACTAAAGGGGAAAACACGATAAAAGACAGACTGACAGGCTTAGGATTAAAAAACAGCATCATCAAATGTCCTTAGAGAGGTTTGTCAAATTGATAAAGCGAAGAACACGAGCAGCTGCCCGTGGGTCATCCACTAAAATGGCATCTAAAGTACACAGCAGGTTAAGATCTTGACGCAGTGTGTTAAAATCCGGACAGGACATTAAAATGTGGCGGACCGTCAGCAATTGCCCACATGGGCAGAACGGCGCCGGCGCAGCCGTCAGCAGATGGCGATGGCTGAACCGGCAGTGTCCAATGCGTAACCGGGCCAAAACGACCTCCTCCCGCCGAGAAGGGCGGGAGAACGACGTCCAAGCCACAGGAAGAGGTTTCAAGGCCCGAAGCTTGTTGTCTGTAAGTGCAGCCCAATCGTCATGCCACAGCGATAAAATGCGCCGACAAATGACCCTGCTACAGTTTGATGAAGGGACACAACAAGAAGCTGTCCGAGGCTGGAGGACCGCAGCCTTGGCCGCGGCATCTGCAGCTTCGTTCCCAGGGATACCGACATGGCCAGGGACCCACATAAAGCTAACCGGAGAACCGACGTCCACCAGCTGCTGAAGAGAGCGTTGGATCCGGTGCACGAAAGGGTGAACCGGATACGGATCACTGAGGCTCTGGATGGCGCTCAGGGAATCGGAGCAGATGACATAAGCAGGATGTCGGTGGCGGCAGATGTAAAGAACAGCCTGGTAGAGGGCAAAGAGCTCAGCTGTGAAGACCGAACAATGGCCATGGAGCCGGTATTTGAAACTTTGTGTCCCGACAATAAAGGAACACCCGACCCCGTCATTGGTCTTAGAGCCATCTGTATAAATGAAGGTCATATTGATGAACTTTGAACGAAGTTCAACAAAACGGGAGTGGTAGACCGAACCAGGGGTAACCTCTTTTGGGAGCGAGCTGAGGTCAAGGTGAACACGGACCTGAGCCTGGAGCCAAGGTGGCGTGTGGCTCTCGCCCACTCGAAAGGTTGCAGGGAGTGAAAAATTAAGGTGTTGAAGGAGGTGACGAAAGCGGACTCCAGGGGGTAGCAGGGCAGACACATACAACCCGTGTTGACGGTCGAGAGAGTCGTCAAAAAAGGAACGATAAGACGGGTGGTCGGGCATTTACAGTAGCTGACACACATACCGACAAAGCAGTATATCGCGCCGGTAGGTGAGTGGCAATTCGCCAGCGTCAGCATGAAGACGACTCTCTACGGGACTAGTATAAAACGCTCCAATCGCAAGTCGTAAACCTCGATGTTGTATGGAGTTGAGGCGGCGTAAGATGGATGGCCGTGCAGAGGAGTATACGAAGCTCCCATAATCCAGCTTGGAGCGGACGATCGACCGATATAGACGAAGCAGGATGGTCCGATCTGCTCCCCACGACATACCACTGGTAACACGGAGGACATTTAGAGAACAGGTACAACGGGCAGACAAACAAGACATGTGGAGACGGGAGAGCAACGGGACCGAGTCGTAAGGACGGTGGGAGAAACTCTTTGTAGCGCCAGAAGTTAATACAGACCGTCTTCTCGGCAGAAAAACGGAAGCCATTGGCGACACTCCAGGAGTAAAGACGGTCAAGAGAACGCTGAAGACAGTGCTCCAGGACACGTGTACACTGCGCGCTGCAATAGATGGTAAAATCGTCCACGAAAAGGGAGCCTGAGACATCTGCTGCGAGGCACTCCATTATTGGATTGATCGCGATGGCGAAGAGAGCGACGCTCAAAACTGAGCCCTGTGGCACCCCATTCTCCTGGCGAAAGGTGTCTGACAGGACAGAACCCACACGTACCCTGAACTGTCGATCCATTAAAAAGGAACGAATAAAAAGAGGGAGGCGACCGCGAAGGCCCCATGTATGCATGGTGCGGAGAATGCCCGCCCTCCAACAGGTGTCGTAAGCCTTCTCCAAATCAAAGAACACAGCCGTGGGCGGGCGCTTCCGCAAGAAGTTATTCATAATGAAGGTCGACAAGGTAACCAGATGGTCAACAGCAGAGCGGCGCCTACTAAATCCACATTGCACATTGGTAAGTAGGCGTCCAGACTCTAGCAGCCAAATCGAGAGTTAACCATTCGCTCCATCACTTTACAGACACAGCTGGTAAGCGAGATGGGTCGATAACTGGAAGGCAAGTGCTTGTCCTTCCCCGGCTTTTGATTCGGGACTACAATAGACTCGCGCCAGCATGCGGGAACATGTCCCTCAATCCAGATGCGATTGTAAGTACGAAGAAGAAAACCTTTACCCGCAGGAGAAAGGTTCTTCAGCATCTGAATATGAATAGAATCAGGCCCTGGAGCGGAGGACCGTGATCGGCCAAGTGCGTTTTCGAGTTCCCGCATGGTGAATGGGGCATTATAACTTTCACGATTCGAGGAGCGGAAGTTAGGTGGCCTAGCCTCCTCTTCCTGTTTGCGGGGGAGGAAGGCAGGGTGGTAATGAACGGAGCTCGAAACCTCGGCGAAAAAGCGGCCGGAGGCATTGGAGACATCCTCAGGGGCCACAAGGACGTCATTCGCGACCCGCAAGCCAGAAACTGGTGAGTGGACCTTAGTGCCAGATAGCCGGCGCAGGCTATCCCAGACAACAGAAGGAGTAAAACTGTTGAAGGTGCTTGTGAAAGCAGCCCAGCTGGCTTTCTTGCTTTCTTTAATAATACGACGACACTGAGCACGTAATCGTTTATAATTGATACAATTCGCCACTGTAGGGTGGCGTTTAAAGGTGCGTAAAGCACGTCAACGAGCACGTAAAGCGTCTCTACATGCTGCAGACCACCAGGGGACCGGTACGCGACGTGGAGAAGAAGTAGGGTGAGGGATGGAATATTCAGCAGCAGCGAGAATGACTTCCGTGAGGTGTGCGACCTGACGATCGCAGCTGGTGAAGGTTTGATCCTGAAAGGTCGCCCTGGAAGAGAAGAGCCCCCAGTCGGCCTTGAAGATGGTCCAACTAGTTGAGCGAGGAGAGGGGGTATGCTGCAGGAGATGGATAACACACGGGAAGTGGTCGCTCGAATATGTATCAGAAAGTGCATACCACTCAAACCGGCGTGCAAGTTGGGGAGTACATATAGAGAGGTCTAAATGGGAATAGGTGTGAGATGTGTCCGAAAGAAAAGTAGGGGCGCCAGTATTGAGGCAGACAAGATTGAGCTGGTTCAAAAGGTCTGCTAACAGGGAGCCCCTCGGGCATGATGCTGGAGAGCCCCAAAGGGGATGGTGGGCATTGAAGTCTCCAGTTAACAAAAATGGGGCAGGTAGCTGAGCAATAAGCTGCATCATGTCTACCCTGGTAACGGCAGATGACGATGGAGTGTAGACTGTACAAATGGAAAATGTAAAAGTGGGGAGAGTAATGCGGATGGCAACTGCCTTCAGGCTGGTTGGTTGGTTGTTTGAGGTTAAAGGGACCAAACAGCAAGGTCATCAGTCCCTTGTTTCAAATAGACTCCATTCTGCTAACGGGACATCTCAGTATAGTCAGAAAAATAAAACGGAAAAAGGGGAAACGTAAAAGGGCAGTCACGTTGTCATTAGTAAAAACAAATGAGGGAAGTTGGCAAGAGAACGAACCCAACACTATGCTGAAGCAGCATAGGCAAGACCACCTGTGACTTAAAAGGTACAACTGCTATAATGCAGAAAGTACGTATGGGAATAGAAAAACTAACCAAGCCTTAAAAAGAAGGGGTGAAAACAGAGTAAAAGGGAAAGAAAAGAGGATTCCGGTCAGGGAGGTGAATCGGGAATCTCTGAACACTGCCTACAGTGGGAGACACCCAAACACTCACCGCCCTGCCCCAACACCAGAGGGAGATTGAAAACTTTAAAACTGAGAATAAAAACCACTCTCCCGGAGGAAACCTAGAACCAGAGAGACCATCCGGGAATCGTCAGCCAACATCAAAGGTAAAGTGTGGGGGAGTCTGTACTTAGTACGCAGAGCCAAAAGAAGAGGGCATTCAACCAAAATGTGGGCCACTGACTGGAAGGCTCCACAACCACATAGCGGGGGTGGCTCATCACGCAAAAGGAAACCATGGGTCAGCCTGGTATGTCCAATGCGGAGACGACACAGTGTGGTCGAGTCCTTGTGGGAGAGGCTAAAGGAAGAACGCCATGGGCCCGGATTCACCTTAATGTCACGAAGTTTATTAGACAGTGGAGTAGCCTCCCAAGAATTGGCCCATGACTGTGCAAAGTGGGATTTGATGTGAAGCCGTAAATCCGCTGCAGGAGGGGTTACAGAAAAGGGGGGTAAGTAACTGCTCCCCCAGCCAAACGATCAGCGAGCTCATTACCCGGGATACCCACATGGCCCGGGACCCATAGGAAGTCAATGGAACAAGCAGCACGGTGAAGATCAGCGAGATGGTCATGGATGGCAGAGACCAAGGGATGGCGCGAAAAACACCGGTCAATAGCAAGAAGGCCACTCATCGAGTCCGTACATAACAAAACGCGGTTGTGTTGGGATTGTTTAATAAAGGTAAGGGCCCGGGAAATTGCCATCAATTCCGCAGTAAACACCCCACATGAGGGTGGCAGTAGATGATTTTCCGTTCCAACAAAGGACGTGAAGGCATACCCAACATGATCAGCAGATTTAGAGCCATCAGTGTAAAAAACAACAGCATCCTGAAACTCCCATAAAATTTGGCGGAAAAAGGAACGGAACACCACCGGGGGGATGGAATCTTTCGGACCGCGGCGGAGATCCATCCGAATTCGAGGCCGAGGAACTAACCAAGGAGGGGTGGAGGGGAGGGAGCGAGGAAGACAGGACAAAGAAGGAAGCCGAAAATCACGGGTAAGAGACGCAAGGCGCAGCCCAACCGGTAAACCCGCCCAAGGGCGGGAGTCAGGCGGGCGACGTCCATGGTCTGGGAATAGGATAGAATAGGAAGGATGAGGGGGAGAAGAACGGATAGTAAGGGCATAAGACACCAGAACCTGGGACCGCCGAACAGAAAGGGGGGGATCCCAGCTTCAACCAGGAGACTATCAACAGGGCTAGTAGGGAAGGCACCGGTGGCCAAACGGATACCACGATGGTGGACTGGATCCAGCACGTGCAGTGTGGAAGGAGCAGCTGAACCATAAACTTGACAACCATAGTCCAAACGTGACAGAACTAGAGCACGATAAAGACGGAGGAGGAGGGAACGGTCCGCACCCCAAGAGGAGTGGGCAAGGAAGCGAAGGACATTGAGTTTACGGAAACATCCTACCTTCAGGAGTCTGATATGGGGCAGCCAAGTGAGCTTGTTGTCGAAAAGAAGACCTAGGAAACGAAACTGTGGAACCACAGGCAATCTTTGTGCAGCGAGATAGAGCTCTGGATCAGGGTGGACCGTAGTACGGCGACAGAAGTGGACCACCCGCGATTTTAAAGGAGAGAATTGAAACCCGTGGGAGAGGGTCCATGCAGAGGCACGCCGTATAGCCACCTGGAGCTGCCGTTCTGCAGATGGCATCGAGGAGGAACTAACCCAAATGCAGAAATCATCCACATACAGGGCAGGGGCGACCGAGGGACCGACAGAGGCCACAAGTCCATCGATAGCAATGAGGAAAAGGACACTCAAGACAGAACCCTGTGGGATGCCCGTCTCCTGGGTCCGTGGAGAACTAAAAGCAGTACCAACTCGAACTCTGAATGACCGATGGATCAGGAACTGGCGGATAAAAATCGGGAGTGGGCCCCGAAGACCCCACTGATGAAGGGTTAGTAAGATGTGATGGCGCCAGGCCGTGTCATAGGCCTTGCGAAGGTCAAAAAACACTGCAACCAAATGGCGGCGCTGGGAAAAAGCCTGCCGAACTGCGGATTCCAAGCGAAGCAAATGATCGATTGGAGATCGTCCCTCTCGAAAACCTTCAGGCTGGTGTGCAATGTGATGGGAACGTAGTAAATATCATCCAGGACCAGCAACATAACCCCTCCATGAGCCGGAATACCTACCACAGGGGGTAGGTCAAAACGCACAGAGGTGTAGTGTGCCAAGGCAATTTGATCGCATGGGCGTAGCTTCGTTTCCTGGAGGGCTACGACGAGCGGACGGTGCAAGCGGAGCAGTAACTTCAAGTCCTCTCGGTTGGAGCGAATGCTGCGAATATTCCAGTGAGTAAGTGCCATCGTAAGAAGAAAAGGAAGATGAAAGAAGGGGTCACCTCGAAAGCCGCTGAGGGCCTGGCTTCGAGCGAGCACTGCCGCCGTTATCAGTAGGCGGACAGTCATCGTCGATTGGTTCTATAGGTTCATCGGCCATCTTGTTAAAATGGCCGGGAGGGGGAGCTTCCTCCGCCGGTGGACGGCCAGATGTTCGGCTACCAGCGGTGCGGCCAGGCGAAACGGATGACGGCCTGGGGCGGCAACCGCTGGGTGGCGCAGGAGAAGAAATGCGCCGTGGCGGAGAAGAACTGTGCTTCCTATGAGCCTTCTTGGAAGGTCTTTTAGTAGAAGTACTGGTCGACGACTGGGAGTTAGAGGTACGTAGGCCGTCTGCACGGGACGGTTCCTTCTTGAAGGCCCGTGCAACTGGTTTCTGGGTCTTCGTCTTGGCAGAAGCTGATGAAGGGGCTGGTGTCTGGGGTGACGGGAGGAAGAGGAGACGTCGACCGCGCGATCTTAGCACTGGGCGAACGGATGACCGTGGTGCCGAAGGTCAGATCGCATGTCTGCGTCGCCACCTCCCTGGTAGTCCGAGGAGAGGCGAGGACAGTATTGTATTTTCACGCTGGGAGCAGCGTGGGCTTCCTACTAGCAAATAGCTTGCGAGCAGCCCAGGTGGACACTTTCTCTTTGACCCGAATTTCTTGGATACAGAGTTCTTCCATGTAGATGGGACAGTCGCGGGAGGACGCTGCATGGTCACCCTGACAGTTCACACAAAGAGGAGACGGAGGTGGACAGCCACCCTCATGGGCATCCCTGCCACAAGTGACACATTTAGCCGCATTGGAACAAGACTGGCGAGTGTGATTAAATCGCTGACACTGGTAGCAGCGCGTACGTGTCGGGACATAGGGGCGAACAGAAATAACCTCGTAGCCCGCTTTGATACGCGACGGCAGCTGAACACTGTCAAAGGTCAACGAAAGTGTCTGGGTCGGTACAAGGTCATTGTTGACCTTTTTCATGACCCTATGGACAGCCGTCACGCCTTGCTCAGCGAGGAAATAATCTCCTCGTCAGTCAATCCGTCGAGGAAGCTAGTATAGGCTACACCACGAGACGAATTCAAAGTTCGGTGAGCCTCCAACCGGACAGGGAACGTGTACAGGAGTGTGGCCCGAAGCAGTTTTTGTGCCTGAAAGGCGCTCTCAGTTTCTAGTAACAAGGTACCATTACGCAACCTGGTACACGACTTGACAGATCCGGCTATGGCATCTACGCCCTTCTGGATAACGAAAGGGTTGACAGAGGAAAAATCCTTTCCGTCCTCAGATCGAGAAACGCCGAGGAACTGTGGGGCAGGCGGTAGTACTTTTGTCAGTGGTGGGTGGTCATGTTTCCGTTTGTGGGCAGAAGTCGAGAGAGAAGAAGAGAAATCCATTGCGGAGGAATCCCCCATGATTGCCAGCGTCTCCGATGGCGCGCTCGTTCCTTGTGGGGACCCTCTCAGAGGGCACTCCCGCCTTAGGTGAATGTTTACACCTCAGGTCACACCTCCCGAGAAACAGACGGAGGGACCAATCGGCATGGTCAGAAGGTATCAGCTCAGGCAATCACCCCTCCCTGGGCTTGGCCTTTACCAGGGGGTACCTGCGTGACTGACTTGTCTACCCAGGGCGGGGAATTACGCGTTACCCCGTCACCGGCTACGCGTGCGAACGCGTGGGTCGGCCTTCAGGCGCGCACAGGGAGGAAGGAAGAAGATGAAAAAGAAGAGAGAGAGAGAGAGAGAGAGAGAGAGAGAGAGAGAGAGAGAGAGATATAGAGGACAGACTGTCTCAAACACCGAGGCGGAGACCAGAGAAGGCAAGGAAAAGAAGGCAAGGAGAAGAAGGCAATGAGAAATCAAGGAGAAGAAGGCAATGAGAAATCAAGGAGAAGAAGGCAATGAGAAATCAAGGAGAAGAAGGCAATGAGAAATCAAGGAGAAGAAGGCAATGAGAAATCAAGGAGAAGAAGGCAATGAGAAATCAAGGAGAAGAAGGCAATGAGAAATCAAGGAGAAGAAGGCAATGAGAAGAAGGCAATGAGAAGAAGGCAATGAGAAGAAGGCAATGAGAAGAAGGCAATGAGAAGAAGGCAATGAGAAGAAGGCAATGAGAAGAAGGCAATGAGAAGAAGGCAATGAGAAGAAGGCAATGAGAAGAAGGCAATGAGAAGAAGGCAATGAGAAGAAGGCAATGAGAAGAAGGCAATGAGAAGAAGGCAATGAGAAGAAGGCAATGAGAAGAAGGCAATGAGAAGAAGGCAATGAGAAGAAGGCAATGAGAAGAAGGCAATGAGAAGAAGGCAATGAGAAGAAGGCAATGAGAAGAAGGCAATGAGAAGAAGGCAATGAGAAGAAGGCAATGAGAAGAAGGCAATGAGAAGAAGGCAATGAGAAGAAGGCAATGAGAAGAAGGCAATGAGAAGAAGGCAATGAGAAGAAGGCAATGAGAAGAAGGCAATGAGAAGAAGGCAATGAGAAGAAGGCAATGAGAAGAAGGCAATGAGAAGAAGGCAATGAGAAGAAGGCAATGAGAAGAAGGCAATGAGAAGAAGGCAATGAGAAGAAGGCAATGAGAAGAAGGCAATGAGAAGAAGGCAATGAGAAGAAGGCAATGAGAAGAAGGCAATGAGAAGAAGGCAATGAGAAGAAGGCAATGAGAAGAAGGCAATGAGAAGAAGGCAATGAGAAGAAGGCAATGAGAAGAAGGCAATGAGAAGAAGGCAATGAGAAGAAGGCAATGAGAAGAAGGCAATGAGAAGAAGGCAATGAGAAGAAGGCAATGAGAAGAAGGCAATGAGAAGAAGGCAATGAGAAGAAGGCAATGAGAAGAAGGCAATGAGAAGAAGGCAATGAGAAGAAGGCAATGAGAAGAAGGCAATGAGAAGAAGGCAAGGAGAAGAAGGCAATGAGAAGAAGGCAATGAGAAGAAGGCAATGAGAAGAAGGCAAGGAGAAGAAGGCAATGAGAAGGCAAGGAGAAGAAGGCAATGAGAAGGCAAGGAGAAGAAGGCAATGAGAAGGCAAGGAGAAGAAGGCAATGAGAAGGCAAGGAGAAGAAGGCAATGAGAAGGCAAGGAGAAGAAGGCAATGAGAAGGCAAGGAGAAGAAGGCAATGAGAAGGCAAGGAGAAGAAGGCAATGAGAAGGCACGGAGAAGAAGGCAATGAGAAGGCAAGGAGAAGAAGGCAATGAGAAGGCAAGGAGAAGAAGGCAATGAGAAGGCAAGGAGAAGAAGGCAATGAGAAGGCAAGGAGAAGAAGGCAATGAGAAGGCAAGGAGAAGAAGGCAATGAGAAGGCAAGGAGAAGAAGGCAATGAGAAGGCAAGGAGAAGAAGGCAATGAGAAGGCAAGGAGAAGAAGGCAATGAGAAGGCAAGGAGAAGAAGGCAATGAGAAGGCAAGGAGAAGAAGGCAATGAGAAGGCAAGGAGAAGAAGGCAATGAGAAGGCAAGGAGAAGAAGGCAATGAGAAGGCAAGGAGAAGAAGGCAATGAGAAGGCAAGGAGAAGAAGGCAATGAGAAGGCAAGGAGAAGAAGGCAATGAGAAGGCAAGGAGAAGAATACAAGGGAAAGAGTAAGGAAGACAGTGAGGTGGAGAAGAGCAAAGAAAGGAACCAACCAAAGGAAGGAAGAAACGAGAAGTGAAAAACCAAAAGGACCACGATGATAGGTCGTGGAACCGTCCGTCTCCGGACGCAGGCGCTAACTACCCCCTTGAGGGGGAGGGACTCCTTTTAGTCGCCTCTTACGACAGGCATGAATACCTCGGGCCTATTCTAATCCCCGGACCCGCACGGGTGCTGCCCAACCTGGACAGTACTGGGCTGCCATACAAACAGCACTCACCACACTGTTCCCACCCCTTCATCGACGAAGTGCCACACCCAGCCCCCATCGCAAACAACCAGACACTAACACAGATCCTGTTCTGGAAGGCAGATGGTATCAACAAAAGGGCGGAAATTGCCGCGCTCATGGAGCTGAAGTGTATATTTATCGTACTACTGAGCAAAACTAAGCTCGAACCACACAACCACCTGAACTTCACCAGCTACTGCGTCTATCGTACCGACCAACCGGACGGCTCTGGCCACAGTGGAACGGCCATCATCATACACAGACATAGAACACACAAACATTGCGCTCCCTGAAGAAAAACTGGAGGCAACAGCCGTCATTGTCATGTTTAACGGAGCCTACACTACACTAGTATACCAAAAGCCCTACGAACATCAAAAGATGCGACATCAGCACAATACTCAGCGTATCACCGCGCGTAATCGCCGCTGAAGATCCTAACGCAAAACAATCTGACTAGAACTCACGTATACGTAACTCCAACGGCAAGAAACTATATGAACATGCACTAAGACGAAACTACGTTACAGTAGCGCCGACCGAACCGACGCACATTCCCCGGAGGGGGTCACAGGCCAGACGTGTTAGACATGGCCCTCAAGGGCACAGCAACGACACTCAACGCTGACGCTGAAAACGGTCTGCCCTCAGATCATCAACCCGTTATACTTTACATTGAAGAAACACTGCAGCACATGGATTAACGCGTGATGTTAGACTACAGACGCGCGAACTGGACTTTGCTCAAGTAAACGCTTGACAGTCGCATCCCACCCACCCACGCGGTTGACGAGACAGCTCAAATTGAGGCCGTTGAAACCCTCACCAGCGTCGTCCAAGACGCAATAACCGACACCATACCAATCCGCACACCACAACAACACAGTACTGCCCTGCCCCAGGAGATCCTGGACCTTATTTCAATGAGTAACCCCCTCAGGAGACACTGGCAGCGCACCAGGCGCCAGCAATTCGAACAGCACATGGACAGGCTCCGGGGAATAATCCGGGACAAAATACAAACACTTAAAACACAACAGTGGAACCAGAAACTAAGGGCTGGACACCACGCAACCTGGCGCGTGGCAGATAGCCCAACACTTTCACCAAGGAGAAAGTTTACACAGCCACGCTACAAGGCCCAACGGATCAGCATATTCTGCGGAAGAAAAATCGTAATTGATGGCCCTCACATTCGCAGCGTCATTTACCCCGAACCTGGATCCCTCAGACCCAGCGTTCACACTTGCGACCGACCAGGAGGTTACACGCATCTTGGCTCAACCAGCACGCAACGTCATCCGTCAGGCTAGCACAGCTGAAGTCAAATGGGCCATCATGCATACCACCGCTAGGATGGCCCATGATCACGATGGCATTCAAAACCGTGTCCTCCAGTTCACGGATAAAGCAGTAGAATACCTCACACATATCACGAATGCCATACTTAAACACCAACACTTCCCCGCCTTTGGAAGACGGCTCAGTTGCTCAGCAAGATCGTTGAGAAGGTAATACTAAAACGACTCACTAGGCGCTGCATCACCAACGACACCCTGAGACCGGAGTAATTCGGTTTCAGGAATCACCACTCAACAACTCCTCGTCGTTTAATACATAACATACGGATACAACACAAAGCAACTGGGGCGGTGTTCCTGGACATCGAAAAGGTCTTCGATCGTCTATGGCACAACGGCCTCATACGTCTCTTACACTCGTATCTCACGGACAGGTGTTTCAACAACGACGTGCAGGGCAAACAATCGACACGATATGGTATCCAGGCAGGAGTACCCCAAGGAAGCATCCTAGGGCCCTTACTGTTTAACCTCTACATAAAGACCTCCCAGCTACACAACACGACGGTGACAATCTACGCGGATGACACTGCCATCCTCGCGAAAGATTAGAAGCCGTCTTACCTTATCTCACGATATGGCCGCCGAGTAAGTGACGCCAGAAACCAGTTCCAGAAAGTTAAGTGATTTAGACAGGAATATAATTTAGTTCAACGCCGACAACAAATTAAATACGTGCATTAGTGTATCGTTTAGTCTTGCCATTAAAGGTTTGACTTTTCTTTGCGTATTTTTTCAGAAAACACGAAAAGATCGTAACTTCGCGAAGTCGCGCTTAGGCTTAAATTTTGTAAACGTGTCTTTCTTGTTTCACGGTAATTTAACTAGTTTCTCGGTAACAAATAAGTAAACTACCGTAAATAGCGTATAACTTCATTGTTTTAATACAGATTTCAGAAAAACAGCGTAACTTTATATCAGAAACTTGCCTATATACATTTGTTTTTGGAGAATCAAAGTTAAAGTATCTCGTTTAATTGTCCTTTTTTTCATTCCATCGAGTGAAATATATAATAAATAGCGTATACCTTCATTGTTTTAATACAGATATCAGCAAAACAGCGGAATTTTAAATCAGAAACTTGCTTATATACATTTGTGAATAGGCTTAATTCTTGTAACGTCTTTTTTGATTTTCGGTAATTTAATTGATTTATTCTAGCTAAAGTATTATTTTTGCCATGAGTGAGAAGTGCCTGACTTGCCGTAGAATTCTTAGTTCCGGGGTTTGGTGTGATGGATGTAGTAGATTTTTTCACTGGGGGGACTGCAGTGGCGTGGGTGTTGGGAAAGTGGATCAGGCTCATCAGTGGTTATGTAGGTTTTGCAGCAGAGATAAGAAGATAGTGGAACAGGAGGGGAAAATTGCTGCCCTTCAGGCTGAGCTAGATCAGGCTAGGGAATATCTGGACAGGTTAAGGAGGGAGAAGGGCAAAGAGAGGTGGGAAGTGGCAACAGGTAGCAGAAGGAACAGGCCTAGAACTAAGTCTGACAGTTTTGTGGTGAATGTCAAAAATAAGTTTGACCTGTTGCTTCAGTTAGAAACTGATGAGCCTCAAGCAGAGGTAGGTGTAGACAGGACAACAAACTTTCAATAGGAAATTGAAAAAGAATGTAGGAAAGTCATCGAAAAGGAAGAAAGTTTTGTTGTTAGGCAGTTCTCATGCCAGAGGTGTAGGCCAACTTCTGCAGGAGGAATTAGGACCAGAATACCAGGTCACAAATTTTTTCAAACCAAGTGCTAGTCTGGATCAGGTGACAGAGGATTTAGGTTCACTCTGTAAAGGATTTGCCAGGGAAGACACCGTGGTTATTGTGGGAGGGCCAGGGAACAGCATCGACAGAGATCCTGGGTACAGTATAGAGTGTGACTCGGTAAAGATTGCGTCGGCACCGAGACACACCAATGTTGAATTTGTATCTGTCCTGAGACGCCATGACGGCCTCATTTGAACTCTTCTGTTGGGAGAGTTAATTTGGAGTTGGAACAGCTGCTTGGGTCGGGTGCGGGAGCTCACATTGGTGTGGTTCCTGTTGATTATCTCAGTAGGTGGGACTATACCAGGCACGGCCTACATCTCAACAGGAAAGGGAAGGGGAAACTGGCTGGGGTAATGGCAGGAAATTTAAGGGGGGAGGCACTGCCATGAATGGTAAAATACCAGTGGTTACAGGTGTTGGAGCAGCACCTTTTTTAGGATAGGTAAGACAGAAAGATGTCAAGTTCTACGAGAGGTCAGGATTGAAACAAGTCTTCAGTTTAGGAAAGAAATTAAACAGCACAATTCTAGCACATTTGATCACCAATCACAGCTATCAATTATAAATTTTCACCAATCACCAGAAATTTTATCTCCACCAAGTTGTATCTCAGTCTTAGGTAATTGCATTGATGAATTAAAGTCACCCAACCCAGTTGACAATCTGCCTCTCTGAACACCATGTGACCACTGGTATAGGAACTAGGCCTAAGCACAATGAGAAACTCAGACAGGAGAGTACTGCAAATGTTAGAATAAGGAAAGGTTCTCATAAAAGTATAATTAAAAATAATGTAAGTATATTTCATCAAAATATTGGGAGTTTAAAGAATAAAGTAGATGAGCTTCTGGTTTGTTTAGAAGATTTATAAGCTGAGAATGAAATAGATATACTATGCCTGTCTGAGCATCACATTGTTACTGATATGTATAAGGTAAATGTAAGTGGATATAAGCTCTCTGCACATGTAATGAGGGAAAATATGGAGAAAGGAGGAGTTGCTACATATGTCAAAAGTTATCATTGTGCAAAAAGTATAGAAACAAAAAAGTTTTGTGTAGAGAAACATATAGAAGCATGTGCCTGTGAGCTTAAATAAAATAAAGGCACATTTATAATTGTAACTGTATATAGGCCCTTATCAGGAAATTTTCATCTATTTCTGAAAAATTTGGACTCCTTGTTGTGCTATCTGTCAGACAGGGGGAAGCAAATTATTATTTGTGGGGATTTCAATGTAGATTCTCTGAAAGAGGGTAATAGGAAAAATGACCTTGAAGTATTACTCAGTTCTTTCAATTTGACACCCGTTATTGATTTTCCTACTCGGGTGGTAACGGATAGCAGCTCACTGATAGATAACTTCTTTATAGACCAAGATAAGTTTAACAAGATAAATGCTCAGCCTGTTGAAAATGGTCTTTCTGATCATGGTGCACAGCTAGTTACAATATATGACATAGCTCCATTCAGCAATACTAAACAGTCCTCCAAAGTAGTACGTTCAGTCAACGATTTAACAATTGCAAATTTCAGGGAAAGCCTACAGCAGTTAGACTGGGATGAGGTGTACCGTGAACCTGATGCCAATTTAAAATATAATTTATTTCATGACATTTTTGTAAATGCATTTGAAAACTGCTTCCCCAAGAAAATAGTTAAATATACTCGTAAGAAACCTTGTAACAAACCATGGCTTACTAAGGGTATAAAAATATCTTTTAACCGGAAAAGGGAAATGTATCTGACAGCAAGAAGTTAGTGACCCAGAAACTATCAAAAATGATAAAAACTACTGTGTTATATTAAGAAAAGTTATTAAAAAATCCAGGAGTATGTATCATGTCAAATCAGCAACTCTGATAATAAAATTAAAACAATTTGGAATATTATTAGAAGAGAGAGAGGTCAACCAAGAGCAGAGGAAGACAGTATTACCATCAAATTGAATGAAAACTTTACGAACAAAAAGTCAGAAGTTGAAAATATTTTTAATAATCATTTTCTATATGTTGTGGATATAGTAGGATCCAGGTGTTCATTAGAAGACGCTAGGCTGTTTATGGAAGAGGTCATACCTATGTGATTTGATACAATTGAAATCTCACCCACTTCTCCCTCTGAAATTAGGAAAACAAACTTGCTTAAAAGTTAACTCACATGGAATTGATGGCATTTCCGGCAAAATACTAAAAGCTTGTTCTCAACAGATAAGTAAGATTCTCAGCCACCTGTGTAATAGCTCTCTGGAACAGAGCATTTTCCCTGATAGACTGAAATATGCTATTGTTATACCGTTGCATAAAAAGGGGGATAGATCTAATGTCAACAATTACCGTCCATCTCCCTTCTAACAGCTTTATCCAAAATTTTTGAGAAAGTAATGTATTCAAGAGTAGCTTCACATGTCTGTAAAAATGAAGTACTAACAAAATGTCAGTTTGGTTTCCAGAAAGGTTTTTCAACAGAAAATGCCATATATGCTTTCACCAGTCAAATTTTGAATGATCTGAATAACCAAACACCACCCATTGGGATTTTTTGTGATCTCTCAAAGGCTTTTTATTGTGTAAATCATGAAATTCTGCTAGACAAGCACAAGTATTGTGGCATGATGGGACAGTGCACAAATGGTTTAATTCGTACCTAACTGGAAGAGTGCAGAAAGTTGAAATAAGTAGTTCTCGTAAAATGCAAAGATCAGCACATTCCTCAAACGGGGGAACTATCAAGACTGAGGTTCCACAAGGGTCAGTCTTGGGTCCTTTGTTGTTCTTATATATTAATGACTTGCCATTCTATATTCATGAAGAGGCAAAGTTAGTTCTCTTTGCTGATGATACAAGTATAGTAATCACACCTGACAAACAAGAATTAACTGATGAAATTGTCAATACTGTCTTCCAGAAAATTACAAAGTGGTTCCTTGTAAACGGACTCTCACTGAATTTTGATAAGACACAGTACATACAGCTCCGTACAGGGAATGGTATGACGCCATTAATAAATATAGACCTTAATCAGAAGCATATAGCTAAGGTAGAATATTCCAAATTTTTAGGTGTGTCCATTGATGAGAGATTAAATTGGAAGAAACATATTGATGATCTGCTGAAACGTTTGAGTTCAGCTACTTATGCAATAAGGGTCATTGCAAATTTTGGTGATAAACATCTTAGTAAATTAGCTTACTACGCCTATTATCACTCATTGCTTTCATATGGCATCATATTTTGGGGGAATCCATCACTGAGGAATAAAGTATTTATTGCACAAAAGCGTGTAATCAGAATAATAGCTGAGTCCACCCAAGATCATCCTGCAGACATTTATTTAAGGATCTAGGGATATTCACAGTAGCTTCTCAGTATATATACTGTTATGAAATTTCTTATTAACAACCAAACCCAATTCAAAAGTAATAGCAGTGTGCATAACTACAATACTAGGAGAAAGGATGATCTTCACTATTCAAGATTAAATCTAACTTTGGCACAGAAAAGGGTGAATTACACTGGCACTAAAGTCTTTGGTCACTTACCAAATAGTATCAAAAGTCTGACAGATAACCAACAAGTATTTAAGAAGAAATTAAAAGAATTTCTGAATGACAACTCCTTCTACTCCATAGAGGAATTTTTAGATATAAATTAAGAAAATAAATAAATAAATAAATAAATTAAATAAAAAAAATAAAGAAAAACAAAAAACACAAAAAATAAAGTTGTTATATTAACTTAAGTATGTTGTTAAATTAACCTAATTATGTCATGTATTAGAAAATTCGACTCGTTCCACGCCATTACGAAATATCGTATTCATGATCCATGGAACTAGTATTAATCTAATCTAATCAAACAGACTGCACTCAGAGCAGCAGAGCCTTGACTGGTGAAATGGCGTTTTAGAGTAAACGTCGACTAGTGCGACGCCGGTCTGTTCACTAGAAGACCGAAACTACTGCACAAACAGCACTGCAACCAATAACACTACATGCCCGCCCAGTACGTTTCCGCGAGAAGGTCAAATACCTCGGTGTCTAGCTGGATCGGAAACTACTCTGGGGGACCACATTCGTGACCAACAAAGGAAACTTGAGGCTCGAACGACTCTACCGTATGTTTAACATGCGTAGGACACTGAATAGGAGGGTGTCCAGGTCCATGTACATGACACTTATTCGACCCCTGATGTACGCAGCCCCTGTCTGGGGATACGCTGCGCCCACACGTCTGCAGCTGATACAGAACAGCGTACTCAGAATCATAAGCAACGCTCCGCACTACACAGGCACCGCGGATCTTCACCGGGAATATCGGCTAAATACCATCTTGTAGGTATTCCAAAAACTCTCCACACGACTGTACAGAAACGAGACACTCGCGTAACCCGTTTATCGTTTCTCTGGGTAACTACGACCACAACCATAGATGTAAACATAATAGACCAAAGACACTATTAGCAAGAAACTAAACGTCTATGGTCCATAGCACGCTAACGCGACTGTAATGGCGAGCCCCTGCAACACAGCTACTACTGGTAACCCACAGATGCTTGACCCGCCGAAAAACACGCAATCGCAGGGAAACCGTACTGTACACAGCACGCAAACCAGCCACACACACCCTACACTGAGCTGATCTACGACCGATCTCCCACTAATGTATGACGATCTTCAATTGTTACAGGGACGCAGCAGCTGCAGCAAGCCCTACGACGAGCTCCAGCAACGACAAAGGTAACGATGCACGATACCTCGCACTAACATAACCACACCTTGCATGCACTGTCGCAGCTAGCAAGCCGCTACTGCCCTTACTACCCATCCTACTGTCGCCGAGGTTTTTTCCCATGGCGCTTGCCTTGGCACTTTTTCCCCTCTGCCCTTACAAACCGCTACCCTTCGATCGCCCTCGTCCACTTTGTCTCCTGATGGACCATTTCAATGAGTAATCCTACCCAGACGCATGGATAGCATCACAGCCCGCATCCTGTGACTCACGATTCGAAAACTATCACGTTATACGGAGGTGACAGTAGCACTTTTGGTTTGGTCACCGCTTTGGTGTGGGCGTGGAGGGGCCCCACGGTCGCGGCTCAGTGCTAATGCAGTTTGAAGACTAGCAGCCTAACTAGCGTTAACTAATCTTTTGCTTGTACTATGTAACACCGACTTGGGAATTGTTATACCGCAGAGACTGCTTGCAAAATCCGTGTACCAAAATGTTAAGCATTGTAGTTTTCATTTGTAAAAAAATTTATACGATTTGTTTGAATGTTGTCTAGCGATTCGAGAAAGCAGGTTTCCATATTTGACGACTCGGCTGGATTTAACAAAACCAGCTGAGGAAAAAGGAACAGCATAAAATGGGACTCTATGGAAAACTGTACCAGTGGATTCTACTGCAGGTTAGTAATATTTCTACTCTGTGTAGAGTTTTAGTTTGTAAAATTACAATTAAGATAATACATATCTGGTTTAACAAATAGTAGTAATAACTTAGTATGCTACAGTAGAACGAAATAGGATGTCATACAGGAACAGATGTACTTCTATTATCAGTACACTACACTTACAAATAATCATTTTCCGTTTCTTCAGGTCGCCTGCGAAGTCTTATCACTTTGCAAGACAGCCCAGGGCCGCCATCAAATGTTAAAAGGAAAATTCAGAGTGGGGAACTTTTTTTGTTTGGCGGCTAGTTTTAAGTGCTTCCATGATGCGCCACATCAAGCACTGCACTGAAGCTGAGGTTCGTCGTCGGGCTCCAGACGATTCCTGGACAGAGTTTGAAGAAGTTGAGGCTTTTCTCACCGTAATGAATGCAAGAGGAGCGCAGAAGCCTGCAGTCAATAGTATGGGGTACTCCGTTATTCAGAAGCTATGGGACGAAATAGTTACCGAAATAATGAAGTATGTGACGTTTGACATCAAATCCACTGGAGCTTAACGCCTCAAAAATGGAAAACATGCTCTCGTCTCACATTTGGAATGCTTTCATAGAAAAACGGTGTGTCATGTTGTAAAGCATAACCTTACCCCACAACTGAACAGATTTTGCCGTCTGAACTAAGATGCCCATTCGCACAATATACTGCAAGCAAGCAAGCCAGCCAGACAGGTTTGGTATAGAATTCTCGTCACTTTAGTTTGTAGTAAATACATACTGAATGTATTCTGTGATATTATTGGACTTCAGACATTTTGCATATGAGAAAAGGACAGCCATCGAGCTGTAGTTTGTAATGATACTAAGCATGACAACGCGAGAGTAAAGAAACGATATCTGTTTATAATGTGCGCCTATACCAAGACGCGCGGCCAGCGTTTAAAAGGTACTTTTGAACACTATGACTCGCTGGGCGCAGATATTTAAAATCATTGCCGCAGCGCTTGATAGCAAGAAGCTGCGAAACACAAAAAGAACAATTTATCATTTGTTAGGAAAATTCTAGAGTCTTTATAGTTAGTTGTACTTCTGGTCGCCGATATGTTAACATGTACTTCATTACCTTTGATGTTTGGTCGCCGACTTGTTAAGACGTGTTGTGTAGCACCGCTACAAGTTATATTTCATTTAGTGTGATAAACCACGTTATCATCAAGAAAGAAAACGCTTTTGTAAATCTTGCGACGATAAAAAAAATACTTACGCGCACGCCAGTACATTTCATTTTTACAAAATATCGCACATACAAAAACAGCGATTGTTGGACTGTCCCATGCATGAGAAAAACAAAAATGTAAGTTTTGTATCCATTGTAAATTTGTTAATGTTTATAATTTAACGCCTTTGCTCTTTGAGAATATATTGATGCTTCACTGTACAGAAAATCTATGCTTATTCTTTTCTTTAAATTAACCACAAATAATGTTTATGTTTAAATGAACTTTGTTACAGGTTCGCTCTTTATCGCGGTGTCTCGATTGTATTTGGGGGACCATTAATGTGTTCAGTTTCCGATCTGACAACTTTTACAAAATTTCACTGTTTTGCATTTTTTTATTCAAATAGGTCCCTTAGGTAATTTCATTGAAGAGTCTGATTGCGTGAAAGCAATCCGGGTTAAGAGGTCATTCGAGAAACTATTTTCACGCAATCAATCTGTACGTCTCCTGAACACAATCGAGAACCGACGCATCGTCGATCATTCATTAATTTTTCTCTTTCCAAGTCGCACAAAAAAAAAAAAAACGGCCAAGGAGAACTGCCGTGAGTACGCAATCTACTGTTAAAAGGTTGCATTCTTTATCTTGTCGGCAAACATTGCCATAAATTATCATCAATGTTATATTTGGTTAAATACGAAAAGCGAAAACCTTTTAACGCTAGATGTGGCGCCCGAACAAGGACATGACTAAAAAACTAATTTTTTTTTTATTTTCATGCTACCATCGGGAGAAAATTGGAAGCCAAAACCAGTGATAAAAAAAGGACGCATATGCAGAAAATCGCAGTAAGAATCCACAACTGCAATAAATAGCAGCGCGCAGGACAACTAATGTGAGTACGATTTTTCATTACGTTTGAAGCTTTGCGTACCGAACATTCAGTCGGCTTGTGACATTCACACTACGCTTTTTTCCCTTTTCCTCAAGCAATTTAATTTCCAAATTTCTGTTTCCTTTTGCTATTAGATCCGCCTCTATCTCACCATTTCGCTTACAATAGTTAGGAATAGTTAGCAAGAATTTCCGTTGTGCATTTTAGTGAATCACGATGGCCGCTATCTGTGCCAGTTACATTGCTCTATAAGTTTTTCATTTATTTTATCACACCCGTTGCCATATTGGCATTTTCGTGTGTCGAAGTTTCAATTGTTTATAACGCGCAAGCAATATCTGAGAAATCAGGACGCGAAATCCTTGGCGCACCTGACAAGTGAAATTCATAATTTAAAAAATTATCTTTTCTAGCTCGTGCAGTGCAACTACTTTAAATTTACGATGGCTGATGAGCAACCAAGGCAACTTAGACCGCGCGCGGGTGTAAACAAACCTGAATCTCGTAGTGAGGGAACAACTGACGACGAAGCGACACGAGCTGTCGGCGCCACAGACCGCGTCGCAGTCACGTGAATGCTCGCTGTCAGATATACTAAAATTGTTTGCTGATATGAAAACCAGTTTTGAAGCAAACATGGATAATCTTGGAACGCAAATCAGTTAGTTAAACCAAAGTAACAATATAGAAACGCAAATCAGTCAGTTAGCAAATCAACGTGACAGCAGGTTCAACAGTTTAGAATTAAGGATAGAGGACACTCAAGTGCGAATGAACAATATAAATTCTGTTATTACCTACATCCAAGCACAAATCAAAAATTCGAATGACACCATGGAAGAAAAAATTAAAGCCACTACCACTGCTTACGCAAGCGAGCTAAACGCAAGCGTACATGCAAAAATTGATAGTGTTCTTTCGATGGTGGAATCCGCCGAGACCAATATTGGTAGCAAGTTCACAGATATGCAGGCCCAAATAGATGTGTGTAAATCAACTGCGAGTGACTCTTTGAAACATTACAGTGATGTTTCAAAGAGAGTAAGCCAATTGACAAAAAGTGTCAACCACGTGGGCGAGCGAGTCGAAGACCTTGCTCAGCAAATATCCGCTGTCAATATTGACAAAAAGATCGCAGATGTCAACACCGGTATAAGCAATACACTTAATAGGGAATTTGAAGAGTGGATGCAATCCAAAGAACAGTACATTGTCAGCAAGGTACACGCTGAACTCAAGGGTACGGTTAAATCTGCTACAGCAGAAATCTTAACCGCTCCCGGTACTTCTGGTGACACTTTAACCAGTGAATTAGGTGAAATCAGACGAGCATTTAGCCACGATCTTCCGGAATGGAAACGTCAGCTAAGCAATGACTTAGATCAAGTGAAACGACAAGTTACGGAATTGCAAGGTGACAATCGAAGTGAGTATTCGCTACCGACAGAACACGATAATCGTCAATATCCCGAGTGTCAGGTACAGTTCTCACCAACAGTAGATAACACGCGTGACGAAACTTCCACGTCACGTAGTCATGCCGATCAACTAACACTCGTTGAACTAATGCGCGACGAGGGTGTGCTAAAACACAGAGTTTTTCAGCCTTTTATACCTGAAAAACGAAATATACATCCAATGGTATTTCTAAAATCATTCACAGGCGCTTTTCCAGAATCATGGAACGACAGGCAGCGGATACAGTTCATCTTAGGCTATGTACACGGTGAAGGATCAATTTGGGGTACAGAAATAGACAAATGTCACACCTATTCAGATTTTGAAAAGCATTTTTTGAATAATTTCTGGAGTTCAGGTATACAACAAAGACTCCGAAAGGAGGTTTACAACGCCGAACCTTTCAACACCAAAGGAAGAGGTTTGAGACGTTATTTTGAAAAATATCTACGTAAAATTCAGTATTGGGACACGCCCATTTCAACCAAAGATGTAATCATGAACTTAAAGTCAAAACTTCCTGTGTCAATAAGAGAAAAACTAGTTAGTGTGAGTGAAGAAGACCTAGAAGCCTTTCTGTCTGTTCTTGACAATTTGGATATGAGCTATGAGGATGTGCGTGCGAGCGCGCGGAATAATTATAGTAATGGACCGCCCGCTCCGCAGCAGCACATAAATTGCGTCAATGGAATGTCGTACCAACATAACACGGGACAACCAAACGCTCAGCCTTACGGCAATCATAACAGTTTCAACCGCCGTAATGGAAAACAATAACAAATATCCACACCAGAGTAGATACAATCCGATTTATCAAAACACACAGCAACAATACGGTAATTCACCGATAAATCACAACGGTAATTACCAGTACCAGAACAAAAAGACGAATAATGGAAATCGTCACAAGGGAGTGAATTGGAACAATTATAAGAGACCACAACAGTACAGTCAGACGAGCCACTTCACTCCCTCTCACCAAATGAATTTTGCGCAGCCGAAAAATGTGACATTTTCTCACCAACCCAACCAACAGTTCAGGAACAATAGTCAGGACAATTCGTCGGATGCTTTTCCTGACACCGCCGGTCATAATAGCCAAGGAAATCCGACTATTTTTTACACACAGGCGAACCAAGCACCAAACGCAATGTCAAATAACACGCAATCAAGAGATGCACAAGTCGTATGGGATACGAACGCAAATTTTCGACCTGATATGTCACAAAATACTAGTCAAGTAAAAATAACTGACATTTCAGCTCAACCCCAGTCGAAAAACCATTAGCAGCTTCTTTAGGCCTCCACGGGGAAGCTGCGGAACCAGTGGGGGCCAACTTCATTAAAAGACATATCAACATAATTAGATACGAAGACGACAGAGACTTACAGGACGAACTATTAGACGAAAGACGACAAGTCAAGACAAGCTCTCATATCTTTAACCACTCATGCCAACCTTAGAAAAAAAGGCGCATGACAAACATCAGCAAAGTCTTATCGTATTGTATAAATGACCGAGTGCTATTAAAGACCCACTTCAAACCATCTTTGATTCATCATAAGAATCGCAAGTGGCAGCACTTGTATGAAGGACCATATATTATATTAAGAAAGCCGCACATTGGTTGCTATCTATTAGCTGACCCTGTATCTGGACGAATAAAAGGATTGTTTCATCACGCAGACTTGAAGAAATACAGAGTCAACCATTGAAAATATCTGTTAAGTTAAGCTGCTAAAATAAAATATACACACACTATAAGTTATACTATGTGTGAAGTACCAACGTATGTAAGAGTAATGCGCAGGACTAACACCCTGTTGACCTGCCACAACAAGATAAGTAATTTATATGAGCACCTTAAGTAAAACCCATTTATTGTAGGAGAGCAAGATTTGCCTTAGATGTAAGTTAGTTTTAAGTTAATTGAGCCATGAACGGCCACAGCCGAAAGAGCTGACAAATATTATAGTAGGGACGTGCTAAGTGCCACCTGCTATCAGTAGTCTTTAGTATAGCAAAGCTCTCTCCTCTTGAATGAAATAAATTAAAATGATCATTCAGACCAGAATGATTGCTCGTAGGTAAAAAAATAAATAAAAAAATGATTAAGGTCGCTTACTCTAATGAGGTAAATGTTATGCTATGCATAAGGAGTGTGTGACAAATTTTATGAGACCACCTATGAAACGCAGCAGGCAAAAAGCAGCAGCTTAGCATATAAGAATCAAGTAAGTAACGATCCAGGTAGCAGGAAAGAAGTGCGCAACTCTATTTTATTATAATAAAACCGTATACGCAAATAATTTTACGGCACAGTGCAGCTGAAATACCTACAAAGATCATTTATAAATAAACTAATTTAGTACTAGAAATATCTATTTCAGGCCCTCGAGATACAACGGTTTTTTTTTTTAGAAAACCAATTTTACGATACATGGAACAGAAGATAGTTAACGGACACAGTTCACTGCTAATGCATGGTTTAAGTAATTTTAGATATGTATAGAAAATTGTTTAGAGAGCTGGATCAGACGACACAAACTACTGTATTGATTTAATTATACTATTTGTCATGAAAAACTAAGGTGATAATTTATGTTAAGCTCATCATCTCATACGTCATTAACACTGATTCAAATCTCTTCACTGCATAAGTCTTTTGTGTTTTCTTCTAACCAGTATCCTTACCATCCTACCTTATCCAGTAGAGAATTGAATTTTACGAGCTGGTTGCATGATTGATACATACAGGCTATACGAATGGATAGTCGTGACACATTGGTTGTCGACGGGCTATGCTTATTCTCCGCAAATTGCGAGTTCAATTAAGATTTGTTATGTGCAATTGCACGACAGGGAACACAAAGCTTCCCAATTTCCCTAATGGTAGTTTGAACACGAACTGTTCATCACGTAAACGAAGCCACATTGACTATGTCTTCAAACTAACGACGCAATAGAGAGAAAATAAAAGAGCTGAACTTGAGAAAAGAGTAACTATTCTAAAAAGAAAAGAACAAGATTTCGAACAAAGTGTAAACCTAAAGTGCCTAGGAAGCACAAACTACGAACAAGAGACACGCTTTTTGTCAGGCCTTGTAGTCAGAGACTAAATATTTCTTTGTAAATAATTTTTAGACATGCTATATATACTAAATGTTAACTGTACCTTGTAGTAATAATGCAGTCAGTAATAAATGGACACGTATATGCTGCTGCGTGTGAACCGACTATAGACAAGTAATTAATGGACACGTATAAAAGTGGTGCGTGTGAACCTTAACATGACGACCAAATAAATGTGAACACGAATTAATAATAACGTGTGAACTGAAAAGGTGATAACTCCAAGGACACGTGTGAAATACCGCGTGTGAAGTAAAGTTATAAGTACTTGTACCACGAAACTGTGATGTAGAAAGCCGAAGAGGGAAAGTGAATAAGTGTTGTACTTATCACAAACTGTACTGTACGCCTTTCCACGGACACATTCTTCGAAACAGCTGCGGGAGTCGCCGCATCTGGCTGCTTCCGTAATCCAGTCGATGAAAAACTGTAAAAACTCACACCACGGCTAGTAGACACCAAACGCTCTGCTTCTCGCAGAATACTGCTGCTAGCGTTGTAGAACTGTCAAGTTATTATCACGTGATTGTGACCAACGGACGTAACACTGTGTACGCTGAGCGCTCAACAATCAATTTTTCTTTACACAACGAGCGCGGATGCCAAATGTGTTTGAAATGCATTCAAAATAAAACATGATAAAGCAATGAATTAAGCACTCATGTACCTTGTGAAATCATAAAGACACTAATCGGAAGAGTTAAGCTCAAATTTGCCAACTGCTACCGAATTTACTGACCAGGCCGAGTAATGACGAAAACGTGTCGAACCAAATAAAACCAGAAAAATAGATAAATATGAGAACTAAGCGTTCCTAAGAGAATGAGACCCTATGTACATAAACAATTGTTATCCTCACCTAATCCAATTTTCTTTTAGACTAAGTTATTAGTAAGCAAGCACATTCTAATACAGATTTTCTGTATTTTTCATGTACGAAAACATAAATGGAAGCACGGAAATGTGTCAAGTGAAATAGAGACCGCCACCATACGGCTCAACATGTTGCAGAACCAATCTTCCAGTTCCTGACCCACGACGTATTTCCAACGCAACATCACACCCCGGCAACTACTCCAACTTCCACAGTGAAAGTGATGCCCTACTTTTCCTCCACTGTGAAAGTGTAATTAATTTCCCAACTCAAGTGCAGTGCTATCATTTATACCCGAAGTTCTACCACTCCCAGTGCAACTCATACCTACCCAAGTGTAGTGAAACATTTTTTTTTGCAGGCCATGAAAGCCACAAATAAATTAAGTGCTACGTATTTACTGCAAGAAATCTTCAACGAAACAACGACAAAAATGTTCCTGTAATATGTCATTGTAAAACAAGAATGTCAATTTTTGTAACATTTTTTCCACGAGTGCACACAGCACCCAGACTTCCTGCGAAGTCAAGTAATTTATTTCTTTGTTATTTTTGAATATTTATTATGCCATGCGTAATGTATCTATGTATGTGTATCTTTATCTTAATTTCTTTTACCGAGAAATGAACATTTGTTATCCTTGTACAATACATTAGAAACGGCACAGTTCAATTGTCATGTAGTTACCCTATGGACAAGTTACTATCAATTTCAGTCGTACAAATATACTTACCTGATACTCTGTATGCTAACCACTTTGCCTGATTTAGTGTGTAAAATCTAAAGACTTTTTGCAGGTTCACGAAAGCAATATCACGACTACGCGTGAGTCGCGATGATCCTGACGGAGTCATCGCTCCTCACGCGGGAAGCAATGTGATATTATTGGATTTCAGACATTTTGCATATGAGAAAAGGATAGCCACCGAGCTGTAGTTTGTAATAATACTAAGCATGACAACGCGAGAGTAAAGAAACGAAATCTGTTTATAACGTGCGCTTATACCAAGACGCGCGGCCAGCGTTTAAAAGGTACTTTTAAACACTGACTCGCTGGGCGCAGATATTTAAAATTATTGCCGCAGCGCTTGATAGCAAGAAGCTGCGAAACAGAAGAAAGAACAATTCATCATTTGTTAGGAAAATTCTAGAGTCTTTATAGTTAGTTGTACTTCTGGTCGCCGATATGTTAACATGTACTTCATTACCTTTGATGTTTGGTCGCCGACTTGTTAAGACGTGTTGTGTAGCACCGCTACAAGTTATATTTCATTTAGTGTGATAAACCACGTCATCATCAAGAAAGAAAACGCTTTTGTAAATCTTGTGACGATAAAAAAAATGCTTACGCGCACGCCAGGACATTTAATTTTTACAAAATATCGCACATACAAAAACAGCGATTGTTGGACTGTCCCATGCATGAGAAAGAAAATCTAAGTTTTGTATCCATTGTAAATTTGTTAATATTTATAGTTTAACGCCTTTGCTCTTTGAGAATATATTGATGCTTCACTGTACAGAAAATGTATGCTTATTCTTTTCTTTAAATTAACCACAAATAATGTTTATGTTTAAATGAACTTTGTTACAGGTTCGCTCTTAATCGCGGTGTCTCGATTGTATTTGGGGGACCATTAATGTGTTCAGTTTCCGATCTGACAACTTTTACAAAATTTCACTGTCTTGCATTTTTTTTATTCAAATAGGTCCCTTATGTAATTTCATTGAAGAGAGTGATTGCGTGAAAGCAATCCGGGTTAAGAGGTCATTTGAGAAACTATTTTCACGCAGTCAATCTGTACGTCTCCTGAACACAATCGAGAACCGACGCATCGTCGATCATTCATTAATTTTTCTCTCTTTCCAAGTCGCACAAAAAAAAACGGCCAAGGAGAACTGCCGTTAGTACGCAATGTAGTGTTAAAAGGTTGCATTCTTTATCTTGTCGGCAAACATTGCCATAAATTATCATCATCAATGTTATATTTGGTTAAATACGAAAAGCGAAAAACCTTTTAACGCTAGAATTCCCAAACACTGGCGTTGATCCCCTTCTACCAGTTGACCAAGACGTAGGTAAAAATGTTCTTCGACTTACGGAACCATAGTTAGGCGAAAGTTTGAATGTCACTACTGATTAGCACTTTTTCATCGTCGCTGCTTTGAAACTAGTCTTAATGAAGATGTGTTTCTAATGTTCCTAATTTTTAAGGTATGCATTTTAGGGCACGTGTTTATTGGATTTTTGGATTTTTTATTGTTTTGGTCTGCACCAACACTTCTCAAAATTGGAAAGGAAAGAGCTTGCAATGGAAGGAATTTCACAGTATCCAAGATCGAGAATTGCCCATAGCTCTTAATGTATGAGTTTTAGAGTCCATGTTTACTTTCATGTTTCGAATGATGATTCCTGTCATATCCCTGAATATTGACCACTTCTGAAACACTATTTTATTTATAAGCTCAACCAAAACTATTTTTATGTTGCATTCTGTTATCCATCAATCTAACCATACAGAAACACAAGCTGACCTTATAACCAATAAAAAAGCATGGAGCCACTTTGGCTCTGGTAGTCCATCCTCAGGCTCGACAAATTTCGTAATTTCCTAGACGCCAGACTCCACTTGAACGGAGGCTGCGTTTTTCAATTTTGTATTTCTTGCATCATTAGTGAGCTTCATTTCTATTTCTAGTAGCATGTAGAGGAGCTAAACATATCCCATCACTTCTGTTCAGATGTCGGTCTCCTCGGTTGTCGTACTTTTACATCGCCATAGCATGAACAATCTTCCACGGTTCCCATGCATACTTTTCATGAATTTCTACTTCAAAACTTACGGTGTCATTCTTTACAGTAATACCATCTCACACTAATATTTGACGCTCCATGCAACATTTCGGATTCTTTATTCATACTATCAGAAGCAGTATTTTATACTGTTTTCTCTCTGTAATCCATAAACTTAACGTGTGCTTCCTTTGGAAGTCAGCAGACATTGCATAGAAATCGCTTCACAGTGTAACCTCAGCGCGCTATACAATCAAACCCTAGCTCCCTGTAGTTTACTAAAAAGCGGGAAGATACCCACCGAAGTCGCGGGTAGCAATGCTCTGAGTACTATCTTCATTTCCAGTAAATTACGCAAACACAGAAGCGCGTGCGTAGTTGCTCTGTTCAAAATGTATGCGCATATGCACAAAAAAGGCATCTTGTGGATGCGCTTTATACTTATATTTACATACTTCCTCTTTGGGTAACACTAATACTTTTTCCAGAACTGCAGAGAAGTATGGATCAACCTCATCTTTTTCTTCCATTTCTGGATAAATGTTCTCAAGCTTACGTATAATTTTCTGGCTGTAGTCTTAAGTACACATTTCCATCGACTACAATGATTCCGCTGATCAGGTATCAGCTTAGTAAAATGTTTTTTAACTTCAGTGGTTAGCCTATCGTCAACTTATGATTTTATTTTCTGCACGGTGGTACTTCCATATTACTGACTGGCACTTCCGTTATAGCACGCAACAGTGAAGTATGCCGTCCGTGCTAACAAATACGCAACAGGGAAGGTGAATCCTTCGAACAGGAAACCCGTTCAGGTACATGCGCGTTAGCAAAAAAATTTAAGGGTAACTTCCAAGAAACAGGAATTCCATTAATATTATTGGCGACAAATGTAGGTTGAGCAACGGAAGTATGTTAGCATTTAGAATGACTGAAATTAGCTCTGAACTCAATTTACGTCATCTTGTTCGTTGTAAGGTAAACACTCCCACCGAAATTACTACAATACTGAAGAGTTGCGCTGAAGAACCTGTACGTTTGAATATTTCCAACGACGTTTTATCTTCGTTCTGATAGCACGAACAGAAATTAGTGAACATCGAAGCACTACACGAGACTAAAATGAAGTCATGAAAATTTCTTATGCTGAAACTCAAGGTGTTGAAGTGACCTAATGAAAAACAGCGCAACTGTACGTAAAGAAGGCCTTCCTAGCATTTTCAACAAATAGATCAGTTTTACGAAAACACACACTGTCAGTAGCTTTCATTATAAACATTTCATCAAATTTATGTAAGTATCTGATTCAGCTCTTCAAGTAAATACACAATTTAACATGAACGAGAAGCTCAGACAAAATTGGCGCAGCACTGTAGTTAAAATTTAGCAGTGGAATATATTTACATTTTCAGTTGTTTAAGTACGAAAGTGTGCGTAACATGACAACGTACTCCGAGAATTGTCGACACCTAATATACGTTTTCTGAATTTACAGATTCCCTTTTTATAATTGAAAACAGTTAAGTTCGTTGAAATATAGCGCTAACGTAAACTTGAGGCTACGTTACAGGTCAGTGTGTTACCGCTTCTTTTATTTGGCATTAACATTCGCTGGCTTCGCCAACGACACCGAATTATCACCTTTCAGCCTAACGAACTTCGATCTATGCTACAGATCAATCTCACCACAACCATGATTTCACGGAAGGTAAGGTTTGAGGGGGGTGGGGGGGCGGGGAGCAGCAATACCACACACTGCTCTTTATACGTGCCCATGATTTGAAAGAAAATTTGTCACCGAAACCACAAACTTCGCCTACGGTACAAACGCAACATGGTGGTCTCGCTAAAGGGTAAACAAATGAGAACTAAAACCTCTCAAGGGATGGTGGGCGGATCACGCACCACCTCCATATCGCATGGCTGGTGGACACTTTCTGTGCTTCTCCTAAACCGGAACTGAATCAAATTCGTAAGGATTGTCGTTCACGTCTTGTGTGGGTCTTACTCTGCGGTCAGTATTTTCACTCATTTGAAAATTAGATAACGAAACACGCACAACAGGAGTAAAGCTCAGCGCACAAAACTTTTGGTCAAGCCTAATGTGATGTTAAGTTCGCGCTGGGAGTATCGGACGAGGTAACAGATGTCTTTATTGTTACCTAAAACAACCCGAGTTCACTCCTACTCCTTTCTTCCCTTGCACCTCCCTTCCCAACCAAAACTGTCGCACTCCAGTTGCCACGTAGCCATTTGTACAAGTTTAAATAGTCTCCATGCAATTACCAGACACCTTTCGTGCCAACTGCTGTTCATCGTTTTCTACCACATTTGACTATACATAGCTACAGCGATGCTTAAGTTGACTCAGCAGTTGGTGCACAAACCAATAACCCAAAGCATTGTACTTACGGAGTTCACTTTTGTTCGAATAAATATTGTTTAATGTCGCTACCGAAGTTTTCCGAATACGTTGGTAAAAATTATCTTAGGGAATACTAAGTGATCCATGGTACACTAAAAGCACGACTTGGTCATAGCCTGGCCGTAAACAGTTCAGTACTACTTACATCATACATACAAGTTAACGCAACGTTGTAACGACTGCTCCAATACTAGGCTTACCATATTCTACAGCTACAACCCAGGACATATGTCTAAATACTTCAATAAGTTTAACAAAACTAACTTTAGTCAGTTTCATTTTTCACCTAACAAGAGTTCCGGAAAGTCGTTTTAAATTATATCAAAATTAACGACTTTGTATTCTTGTTCCACGTTAGCAAACAACGAGAACACGAATATAGAAAGCGATAAAAGTGCAGACTAATTACTTCACCCACGGAAACAACGAACTGCTCCTGCTTTGTTGCTTAACGACCTACAGCAAGTGGGAGTCGTGACAAACGGTTTCTTCGGCGGTCAGGACTTGCTGCAAGGTCGGCTAAAACAAAGTGTACCTATCTGTAGAGCTAGGTGAGGCTGTTCCAAGTACCATGTAGCTAAAATTTGGCGATACTTATTTTCGTTTAATAAGTTGCAAAATAGTGAGAACTGTGTTCACGCTGTACATCAGAAAAACTACGGGGGTAAGCAACTTACTGTGCCACGAATTAAACGGTAGAATAGCGTACATTAACCACACTCACTTGTTCGATTCTAAGTGTTTTCTGGCTTGCGTGGAATTTTCTGGCCATTTCCTGCTTTCAGCATATTTCGATTGACATCCTCATAAGGTTTCAGTTAGCAAAATATTCTCAAACTCTTGTGGTTATGTATCACCAATTACGATTTTATTTTCTACCTGGTAATACAGCATTGGCAATTTTCTTTATTGGCACGTAAGACGTACCACCTACCTCACCTCTGCTACAGTTTCTTTTAATTCGAACGCTAAGATATACGCAGCAGTGAGTGAATCTCTCCATTCGTACAGAAAACCTGATACCAATAGCTGCGCGCTTACGGAAAATTATAATCTTAACATTCCTGTAACATTACGGGAACGAAAATTTCGGTCAACCAACAGATTTCAGCACGTGAAATGTCACGTACCTCCGAACTATAATCAAGTTACCTATTTCCGTATGAGGTAAACGTTCACACCAAAATTAAATGTTGAAGTATTTACGGCGAGTAACTTACGTTCTAATATTTGCAAAGACATTTTGATTTTGACGGAACGAGAGTAGTTAACGTCCAAGCAGTGTATGAAACAACTAGCATGAAGCCAAAGTTAAAGCTGCTGTCAAGGATATGTTTCTTTTCAACCGAAGAAAAACCTGCCTGCATGGAAGCACGACACGAACTCTCACAATTTTGTTTCACGGAAAATCCAAGAAATGGTTGTAAGCATCTTTTATTGCGAATACTTCGTAAAAACAAAGCTACATTATTCAGTTCTTTCAAGAAACTTCCATGCCGTACTAATATCTTTCTTGTTAGAACAATGAGCACACATCTAAGCGGCGTGGCACCTGGAGAAAATTTAGCAGCGGACCCCATTTTCATTTTCAGTAGTTTGTGTGCTCTAAGTGTGCGTAACACGCATTAGGATACTCTATCACCACCTATTACATGTTTCCTGAGTGTACGTTGTTTTCCTTTTTATGATGAAACGTGCATCGAAACATGGCATGGAACATTAGGCTCCACTAAAGATCAGTCTCAGCAACCTCCTTTTGCTGTATCTCAGCACATTGTCCTTTAAACCTAACCTGGGCTTCGATCTGAGCTGCAGATCGATCTTTCCACTAACAATTTTAGGGGAAGGAGAGAATCACTTTTGCAGTTCATACATTCCCAAAATTTCAGAGGGAACAGTTGTTACTGAAACCACAAACTCCCCTGTTGTAAAGACTCTACAAAATGGTCATCTGCTGTCGCGAGCGTAAAGAATTTAGACCACCTTGGCAGGGGAGGAGGGGGGGGGTGAAAGGTGGTTGGTTTCAGATACACCACACCCTCCGCCCGTATTTCAGAGAGCTGGCTGCCTTGACCGTGTTCTGTACCTAGGGATCACCGAACTTTTGCGTTGGAGTTAAACCGTCGTAAACGCAAAAACTTTGGAAAATTCGCCCTTTTCTAGCTGCGGATTTCTTGAACGAGCCCTTCGTGTAATAAGAAAGTTTGACAATTTAACGTTACTTTTGAAGCAGACGGTTTTAGTGTGCGCTGTATTTTGACATTAGGGGGAGTGACTACAAATGGAGATTAATCATTTTTAACATCAACTCAAAACATCTACAGAAGTAAACAAGACAGTGTAAGGATTGGTTTAAGATGGAAGATAAATGGAAAGTTATGCTGAGCACCTGATAATTACATGATATTCCTGCAAGTGGACAGTGAAAGCAATTTTGTGTTAACTCGCAGTCGCAATGAAAAACCACTGTTCTTGTGCCACTAACGACATTCATTAACATAGCGCTACGTGGTTACATAGCCCATATCATCCGTGGAAGAATCTGAGAACTTCCATTTTTTCATTTCAGTTTACTCCCGCTAGTACTTTGTATGCTAAATGTAGAATATTGATGTTCTTAACCTCGTCATGCGTAATACATGGCTGGGAAAGACGCAACACCGTTCCCATTTTAGTAAGAACCAGGGAAATACGGAAGCGTCCGATCCCACCCGTCTGCTTTGACCCATGACGTCACAAATATGGCGGAAACATTTTCCACAAGAAGCCTAATGACACTAACGGGACAAGCGCGGGAAATGGGTGTTTTGGGTGGGGGGGGGGGGGGCAAACTAAATATAAACAAATTTAGACGCCTTGCGTAGCTACAACGTGTAAGTGAAGACAGCCATGCATGAATACCCACCCACCTCCCCAGGGGTCGTGACCCCTGCAACCCATAGAAGATAAAGATGCTTCAGTAGCTGATTAGTGTTTTATCTTTAAAAAAAATCTCACGGGATACAGCGAACAGATCAGAAAGATAAATATAATAAACTAAAACAGAAATTGGAGGAAACAGATAATTAAAATAAGTAACAAGTGTTTTTAAATAAAAAAAAATCTCACGAGATAGAACGAACAGATCATAAAAGTAAATAAGATAAAACAGAACTGGAGACAGCCACACTCAAACCAAACTACGCGCCGTCATGACGTCACACACAACACCCTTACGTCACGGGTCAAAGCCGACGCGTGGGATCGGACGCTTGTGTCGACCCAGAACCAGTGCTATTTTGTTTCTATAGTTGGGAAACTAACGATATAGTGAGACTGCAATAAAACAATTTTTCCACTAAACATGCAGCGAAACCCACACACCCTTCATAACTATCAGAACAACGTACACGATCAATTGTTTGGCAAACGCACTAAACGTAGCCAATTGTTTGATAATGTATCTAAGAGGGGGGGGGGGAGGGGGTCACGCAACCGTTGTTCAAGCCCACCCCGCCTTAAACTGACACGTAGTGGTCGCCAGATAATAGCTTTTCGAACAAGTTCTCAACGTATTTCGCACCATTAGTTACTAGCATTTACGGGACACACTTCGCGCCTGACATGTAACACCAATTGCGGTTCAACTTTGAAGCGAGTCTTCTACGCATTAAAAATTCTTCCACACTTAATACGGAATGCAACTACGATGCTAAGATCCCTCAACAGTTACTGCACAAACCGCTAGAAGAAAATGAACTAATGTTTCTTCAAAAAGATTTTTGTTCACCTACTAAATATATGGACGTAACTTACATTTCATCATTTTTCCGAATACATACGTAAGAATGCTGTAAGGATATAGTTAAAGTTATCCAAAGTTCGATTTACAAAGTACATCAACATCACGACTTAGCTTTTTCGTAGCCTGTCAAACAGTCAATATTTAGTAACGGCTGCGCTGTGTAGAACATCAGCAAAGCATACTCCGTACTTACCAAGGACTGCAACGTCAACCAGTAAACAGCAATGAGATACAGACCCAGAACATTCCGCTCGTAGGATACAGGCAACAGCTGTCTCCATAGCTGTTATCGTCTTCATTCCATTACAAATCTTCGACGTGGCACTAAATAAAAAGTAACTGCATCTAACGCCCGAACTCTCCGTCCACGATACAACGTACGCGTACATCACCGTAAGCTCTGACGCTACGACTTGCCCCCAGAGCAAATGACAGTGGTAAGCCACGCGCCTAAATCGCAGCAGTCAGCGCTAGACGAGTTAATGGGGCGCAACAGTATGGGCAAATACCGCGTGAATCGACTCTAGCACCGTCCGTATCAGCAATCGACAATGAATCACTTCTCGATATCAGACAATTCTCGCACTCTATATGTCGGAAGCGAACTCTCAGGGCAGGCTTCCCACTCACGATTGCCGTCATCGGATTTACATTTTAATACGAAAAGCCTTGGTTTCTGGGACTGCGCAGCGTATTCAGTTTTTGGCTGTGGTGTTCGGTGCATCAATTCGTTGGCGTATGATAAATAGTTTCAGTTAACATCCGAAGGAAATTTAATCAACCCGATAATCCACTTACGTAAGGAAGAAAGCAGTGTAGTGTCTGGCGTAATGCATCTGTCCTTACTGCCGGGTAAAAATGAGAGAAATATTTAAATCAATAAAAAAAAAATGCAATGCGTGAGTATGAGTTTTTCCCGAAGTGCGATGGTACGATATGGTTCGTAAGCTTACACACATCTACAGAAAATTTAATCAACGCGATATTCCACAAACGTAAGGAAGAAGGCAGTGTAGTGTCTGCTGTAATTCATCTGTTTTTACTGGCGGGTAAAAGTGAGAGAAATATTTAAATTAATAAAAAAATGCCATGCATGAGTATGAATTTTTCCCGAAATGCGATGGTACGATATGGTTTGTTACCTTACACACATTTACATGTATATATAATTAATCCTTTTATCATACAGAACAATTACTACTTTTATACCTTTAGGTCATCGCTGTTGTATTCTTTTGATATATCAGACTTTGGTGGTTAAGGAGTACTATTACCGTTTGAAGGCTCCTTGACCGGAAAGTACTATTGTGACTTCTACATCTACATCTACATTTATACTCCGCAAGCCACCTAACGGTGTGTGGCGGAGGGCACTCTACGTGCCACGGTCATTACCTCCCTTTTCTGTTCCAGTCTCGTATGGTTCGCGGGAAGAACGATTGTCTGAAAGCCTCCGTACGCGCTCGAATCTCTCTAATTTTACATTCGTGATCTCCTCGGAAGGTATAAGTAGGGGGAAGCAATATATTCGATACCTCATCCAGAAACGCACCCTCTCGAAACCTGGACAGCAAGCTACACCGCGATGCAGAGCGCCTCTCTTGCAGAGTCTGCCACTTGAGTTTGCTAAACATCTCCGTAACGCTATCACGGTTACCAAATAACCCTGTGACGAAACGCGCCGCTCTTCTTTGGATCCTCTCTATCTCCTCCGTCAACCCGATCTGGTACGGATCCCACACTGATGAGCAATACTCAAGTATAGGTCGAACTAAGACGGGAGCATTCGATCGGACCTCGTGAAACCACATCTGAAGGTTCGACTTGCGGAGAATAATCTACTTAAACGACACGACGCGTAAGCCACCCGTCGCTCTGACTTCAAATAATGTGAGCACTATTTCCTGATACATCTTCCTGATAAACGTAAAATCATTAAACAAATTCAATATGGCAATAATAACAGTTTCGCTGCAATAACTGCAGACGCCGATATTTATGAGAACGATAATCTTATTATTCCACAAACAAGATTTAAGACAGGGATTTCGACAACACACCTTTTAGTACATCGAATGTCAAAACTGAAGTGAATCATAAACAAAGAAACTCGCCATTTCTAGACCACCTTTTTCGTTAGAAAAATGAACGTAGTTTTTCCTATAGATGTTTCCTTTTCACGTTTCAACATACAATCTTTGAATTTTTCATTAACATCCGTTAGTTAATCACTAACATTATACACGTTACTCTTGACAAGAGTTTCTACTATTTCAAGGTTTCATCGAAAAAAAGAATGAAATGTCTTGTTACAATGTACGCTTTACCGTATAACTTCACGTGGTTGTTCCGTACTCCATATTCTCACATTATGACCATTCAACTCTCCATTTAAATTGAATGTTGCCTCGCCACTAAACACTAAGCGTGGAAGAGAACTATGGTGGTTGTGGTAAGTTCCTATGGGACCAAACTGCTGACGTCATCGGTCCCTATGCTTACACACTACTTAATCTAACTTACACTAACTTACGCTAAGGACAAAACACACCCATGCACGAGGGAGGACTCGAACTTCCGACGGGGGAAGCCGCGCAAACCGTGGCAAGGCGCCCCAGACCACGCGGCGAAGAAAACTGTCATCCTAGATCTTGCCTAGAGCGAAATTACAAACCTCCTCACGTTGTTGTTTGTCACCTTCACTAAGAGTATGCAGTAGCTTAATTTTGTATGGTTTCAAGTGTAAACGTCGACGCAACACACCCCAGACGGACATCGAGGGCATGTTGAGCTGTCGAGCTGCACGGCGAACGAATTTCTGTGGCTCCTTTTGTAACTACGGCGGATGCATTCTACGTCTGTGTCAAGACACTTGTGGACGGCCCTTGCGATTTGCCTTTACACAACCTGTTTCTCAGAATTGTTCACGCCATCGTCTAATGCTCTGTGCTGTAGAAAGATCCACACTATGCCTAGAACGAAAGTAACGCTGAACGGTTATTACTCACCGAAGTGTGGGAAGGGGGGGGGGGGAGGAGCCGACGGAGGACGTGGACTCATAAGAGGGGGGTGGGGGCTGGGCAGACGCGAGAGGGAGTGGGGAAAACGTAGAACACAGAACGCTTTGTGTTGTCCCGACAGCATTGTTAGTAAAACAGAAGCGGGCCTACACTGTTGCTACCTAGCGGGAACCATGTAGAACTCCAGAGTTTGCACTTTCCAACAGCACGTTGTTCACGCACCTATCTCAAATTACATAATATTTATGACTTTTTTAAAATTGGATGATTCTTTTTGATACCCCCTGTACGAGCGTTCACTGAGGAGCATTTGTAGTTTCATGGTAAGCCAAAAGTCCCCTTACATGCAATTTAAAAATACTGATGATTTTTTATCTGTT
The DNA here is from genome assembly GCF_021461395.2 of Schistocerca americana. NCBI lineage: Eukaryota > Metazoa > Arthropoda > Insecta > Orthoptera > Acrididae > Schistocerca > Schistocerca americana. The sequence continues at coordinate 623,289,467 of NC_060123.1, read as the reverse complement.
CATCATTTTCCTCTGTTAATTTCTTCACTGCAATTTTAGTTCTGCTGTAGGGGTATATACATAAAAAGCTTACAGTATAACTCTAGTAAAACCTGTTTTTATCTTCACAGACTGTAAGTTTTCCTGCCATTCTCGTTTTGTTCCGTCGCAAGCTTTTTCTTTCTGAACTAATTGTTTTCCTGATATTAAAAATTTTATATGGATAAAGTTTCTCACATTTTGCGCTTTTGAACCACTATCAAAAGATTCAGCATTGATTTTTGTATTGAGTCATGTGGAAATTATAACGTGTTCCTGCTCACGCAAAACTGTTGGATAGTGCAAAACACGTAATCATACAGTTTGTTTCACATTAATTACTCGTTGGAGCGTGGGAAGTGGAGGAAGAGAAAGAAGGATTTTTTTATTTTGTCCTAGAATGCTGACATCTCAGGCTAGAACACGTTTCGTACGGATCATGAGCTTTGGTATAAATTACGCACGGAAGTTATAAGGACTAGTCAAAGGGCCTTGTAGTGACGTTCGGATTAACCCCTGCAGTCCTGAGGTACACAGATGTGCACATCTGGTCTTTGCTGTGCACTCATAACAGGAGACATTTGTTCTGAACTGACTTGTGCCGAAATCATTCGTATGACTAACGTTCCATTGTAACAGTCATACACCTCACATCCGTCCGCGTGCTAAGCTGGATGGTAACGTTCTTGCTTCCCATGCTGTGTGCCCGGGTACGATTCCCGGCCATTTTGGAGAATTTCTTCTCCGTTCGTGGACTGGGTGTTGTGTTGTTCTCATCATCGGCCGCAAGTTGCCCAGCGTGGTGAGGACTGAAATAAGACTTGTTCTTAGCGGTCGAACCCGGCTGCGAAATCACGGTCAACAATGCCATACGATCATTTCCTTCATTTTTACCTCAGATCTCAGTACGTAAAAATGCCTCTTGCAGTGACTGCGCTGCAAATGCCTCATATACACATATGCGTTCTTCGGGACTGAAGATGACTTATGACATTATGTTGCTTATTTCTCAGTTGACACATGGTAACAGAATAAGACTTCACAACGGTACTACAGTGCCACAACTGTTACATCGCTGACGTTGGCAGCACTCGAGTACAGAACACAAAGTCCTCACGAAGTATATCCATTTCTGTCGAAATACAACTAAGAGAACTCAGTGGCTATCGCCAAACTAATCTGCAACGAACTGTTGCTGTCTTTACCCAAAATATTATCGCCTGCAGCGAAACCTAGAAAATCGGCACTAGGCTGGGATGTGTTTTGTTCAGAGAAAAGAATTTTGATTGCTGTAAAGAAGTGTTTTCATTTATGTTTTACGTGTGACATGACGTAAAATGTTAAGACATGCACTCACTGACAAATTTTTCAGTGCACTTTCTGACATATTTCTCAGTGGTATAAAATGTAAAGGTAACACTTTCTTACAGCAGTTGTAATGTTTATTTAAAATCATAAAAAAACTAACAACGTACCGATTAGCTCAGCTACGAATCAGATGAGGGGTACGGTACCCAATATTTTGGATAGCACTAGGTTAGCAATACCGCCGACAAATTAAGCATAACTCAGCGGTAGTTGGAATGTTTGCATTCGCTACTTTTCTTCAGCATATGAAGAATAGTTTTATTGAATTTTGCGCATGACTCATAGTTAATGATTTATCTTCACTGCAGTGAAAACTACATTAAACGCCCGAACAACAGTGTTCAGCAATTGGGCCTCCTTCACACGGAACCATTTAGGCCCGTTGCACACAGGTCGGGTTTTTCCGCAGCGGTCAGTTTAGCGTCGCTGCCGTCCTAGCAGTAGTGCACTGCAGCTAGAGCTTCCACAATGAGCGGAAAAAAGAACGGCCGGCAAATTTGCAGTCGGTCGCCAACGCCCAAGTAGCGGCGCGTGTGATTAAATGCGCGGTTTACACACACGTGGCGGTTTCTTTACCATAGAGAGACGTTTTGTTCAGTGTGAGTTGAGTGTTCGTGAGTGCACACAGTAGGGCCGGGAACACACTTGGCGTTTTTGTCCGATCGGAGATTTTACCGTCGCCGCTCTAAAATTATTGTAGCGTTTACACACTGGGCGATGACATTCTAAATACCTACGCCACATCAATCGATCACTGATCACCGTGTAACAAGTGTCTATTGAATTGTCGTTTTATCATATTATAAATAGTGTTGTGTACAACATGAATAAAGAAAATGGTTCAAATGGCTCTGAGCACTATGGGACTTAACATCTGAGGTCATCAGTCCCCTAGAACTTAGAACTACTTAAACCTAACTAACCTAACGACATCACACGTATCCATGCCCGATGCAGGATTCGAACCTGCGACCGTAGCAGTCGTTCGGTTCCGGACTGAAGCGCCTAGAACCGCTCGGCCACGGCGACCGGCGCAACAAGAATGGAGAACAACTTCTTGCGTTACTGTTATACCGGGTTGTTATAATTAAACTTTCCATATTTAATACGTTATAACACGGAAACTAATTACAGTACGGATATTAAAGATGGTAGCATTAATTTCAGGGACCTGGGGAAGAGAAATAAGGCACAGTCAAAAATTTTCAAATGTGTGTGAAATCTTATGGGACTTAACTGCTAAGGTCATCAGTCCCTATGCTTACACACTACTTAACCTAAATTATCCTAAGGACAAACACACATTCCCATGCCCGAGGAAGGACTCGAACCTCCGCCGGGACCAGCCGCACAGTCTATGACTGCAGCGAAACAGACCGCTCGGCTAATCCCGCGCGGCAATGCACAGTCAATTCAGTTAAAACACTTTTAATGTGCTGCTGTGGCACATCATACCATTACATACCGATACCATTACTGCTACAAAAGGGGCTCAATATGGCGCCCATCAGCGTCCAGAAGAGTCTGAAAGCGCAGGATTGCATTCTGCACGGCAGAACGAAGAATGTCCGTAGGTATCCTGGCTAACTCCCTTGATATGCTGCGCTTCATATCAGCACATGTGTGACTGTTCCCCTGGTAAACCCTGTCCTTCAGGTAGCCCCACAACCAGATATCACAGGGAGTGAATCAAGTGATCGTGCCGGCCAAGCATTTGGGAAAGACCAAATGTGTTTCGGAGAAGCAGGTGAACTTCAGGAGCGATGTGAGATGGGCCCCCATCCTGCATGAAAACTGTTGAGGTCAATCCGTCTCTCGCCTCTAGGGCGGATATGACATGCTGGCGAACCATATCGCAGTAGCGCTGTCCAGTCACACTGCACGTCTTTGGTCTTTGAGAGCCAGCCTATTTCAAAAAGAATGGGCCAATTATGAACGAAGCTGTGAACCGTCAGAGAAAAATGGGCTTTGTCTGCTCAAAGGATTCGTCAACTTCAGTCCTTGCGAGAAAGTGGAGAACGAAATCACCACGTCGTTGTGCATTCTGTGGTGCAAGCTGCTGTACGATATGGATCCTGTAAGGATACCACTTGAGAGCGGTTTGAAGCATCTTCCGTACAGTGGATGACGGGTTTTCAACTGTTGTTACACAGCACGCGCACTGCCAGACGATAGGAGATTGCGCGCAGCGGTGTCAGCCATAGCAACAGCGATTTCTTCAACCACCTGTGGTGCAACCGGTCGTCGGCCTCTTCTCGGAGCGACTTCTTCATCATGCTCCGCAAAGCAACTGGAGAAAGAGGACCCTTCCATAACCCTTTCAGCCGGCAAATTCTCAAAGTGCAGCTGCATCATTACTGTTGTTTTGATAACAGAGCTTCACCAATAATGCCCTGCTCCTTTGTCCAAGCTCATGTTCACACGTCAACAAGTGCAATGCGACTGGTCAGCTGTGTGAGACTATGAATCACGGTGACTGATCACGGCACCTGGTGGCCATAGTTGGAACTGGACGGTGATTCTGTGACGCGTGGAAATCGTGCACATTAATGCTACCAAGTTTGATACTCGTACAATAATTAGTATCCATATTATAACATGTTAAATAGGAAAAGTTTAATTATAACCACCGGGTATAATTGATCGAAGACGAAGCGAAAAAATATGGGTTCTAGCGATTAATCAGAGAAGAGGGGAAGTTGGAGCCTTCTACACTTTCTTTCCTGATGTATTTTAGGATGTCAAGCTCGTCATTCGAAGATGCACAACCGGCTGAAGAATCATATACAAGGGAAAGATAGTAGACTGAGGAATTGTATTCAACCGTCGGAAATACTGGCTATAACATTAAGATAAATAAAATTGAGAGTTGAGAATTAATTCACCACATAATTTTTCGATTACTAAACCCCATATTTCTGTACAGAAAAAGCTACAGCATTTTATTACACGTTTGGCAATATTTTATCATTACGAAATCAGCAAAATCAACTGTATTCGTTGAAGATAATGAAGTTACTGAAGGGTTGCAAGAGTGAACTTCGTCATCCCTGATCATTTGAGAATAATTTTCGTAACGCTGAGCAGTACAAATTTTCTGCTGCTGTGCGTTTCAAATTAGCTGGAAATTTGTGGTTGGGGAGCAGGTCACTTGTTGTAATGGAGCTGGAGTACTTGTAAACTGCGGTGAATGTACGCTAGTCTAAATGTATGTTGAGGTATCTGAGGAACATTGAAAGTGTGGTATCGATAGCTACGATGCCACAACATAGGTCCGCTCTGCTAGGTTGGCACTACGACAAACACGACGACAGCGCCCTCTAGCCGGCGCGGAAGAGCTTTACGAGCTCCGCGACAGATTCACCCCATTTGATCAAGAGCAGACGGCCCGGGAACTTCGCTTCAGCTTCGCTTCATATACTTTGCTCTACTTACGACGGGTTTAAGGCTTGCTCACCATTACAAAGTTATGTATGCCCTGTATTATTCATGCACCAGGAAACCACTTTTACTTTCTTGCAGTAGCGACGTTTATTACCTTTTCCTACTCCTACTCACTTCCTTCATTCGGCCAACCGTTCAGTTTTCGGGAGGAGATCCACGCGCCGCCTTCCAGGCGGGATACAAAAGAAAGGTTGGGTGAATTTATTATTTGATGGCTGAGTAAACTACTGGGTTGATAAGTAGATTCGTTGTACACATTACGGGTTTGATGTATGGTGGGGTATGTGTTCTTAGTTTTCGAGATGATTTGAAGAAATTCCATCGAAACTACTGAGTGTCATCAAACTTCAAAGAATGTCAGTTTGTCTTTTTTTCTCAGGTTTTCTTTTCTGTAATGACTGTAAGACTTTTAAGCCTAGTTCATCCATTTTTTTATGTTGCCTTGTAGGTGGTTTTGCTTTTGAAACAACTGTTTCGTCTCTTCCATCAACTGTAGTCACTGCCGGAGATTCCAGTGGAGCACTTAGTTTTTCAATATAGTTGTCTTCATCTCTATTCTTATAGCTTTCTTCTGTTTCTCTTTCCTTGTATATTTTGCGCAGAAACTGTAGCTCATCGTTGAATATGTACTTTTTTTCTTGGAGGCATATGAATCACTCGCTTTTGATACTTTGTATTTCTCTTCTGATTCAATAAAAGCATCACGTAAATGTTTCCACATTGTCATGACTTCTCTACCCGAAAATAAAATACTTGTAAGGCGAAATAAGGAAGTTTATTGAACAAGTACAACTCATTAACTATAATATATGTGCTGCATTGACGCTAAAATAAAGTTTACGTTTTTAGATATTTGGGCAGTGGATGCACATTTACCGACCTCCTTTATTCTTACAGAATTAGAATATCTACAGCAAGATTGATTGTTTAAGAAGTCTGTCAAGGTCTGTGGCTAATTTTGCAAAGTGCACCACCCACTAAAGAAACCTGGGAGGAGTCAGGAAAGGGATTTGAATCAATAGCGTATTTCCCTTATTGTATAGGTACGATAAATGGAAAGCACATCCTTCTCGTGAGTCCATCGGGAAGTGGCTCTATGTTCTTCGGTTATACAGATTACCATTCAATTGCGTTAATGGTTATCGCAGAAAGTTCGTACTGACTTACTATCGTGAACATTGGAAGTTACGGAAAAGACTGTGTACTGACTTACTTTCCTGAACATTGGAAGTTACGGAAAAGACTGTGACTCCTCTATTTCAACGACACTAAGCTGTGGAAATCAGTTGGATGTGGTTCACATAATCTACCGGAGGAGATGTGCCCACGAGAAACAGAAAGCTCGAAAGTATCTTATTTCTTTGTTGCTGACGTTGCATTTGGCTTACGTAAACATCTGTTGAGACCTTACGCTGGTACTCACTTGACTGTTCAAAAGAGGATATTTGACTAGAGAATGCGTAGAGCAAGGAGGTACATAGAGAGCGCTTTCGGAATACTCAGTAACAAACCGAGTTTTTCACCGAACCTTGAACAACGTACAACCTGATTTTACCGCTGATATTGGCAAGGCGGTATTTTGCTTCACAATTATGTTACAGATACAGATGGGTACGTAGCTGGGGAAACTACGTCAATTACAGGACTTGAAAACATCCGCGTAGCGTGCTATACAAGAGTAAATTTGAAAGCCAGCAACGTGAGAAACATTCTCTGCAAGTATTTCGCGTCAAATGTTGGAAGGATCCCGTGGCAGATGTCAAAGATTTAAGGGCCCAGACACGAGAAACCAGGAAATGTAAGCATAACCACATACATTGTGGACAGATTTGACACTGTTTAGCACAAAAAATAACTCCAATGTCACTGATTAGCACAATTCGACTTATAACAGGTATTATGTATATTGAAAATTTAAAAATGCAAAATACTATACAATGATATTGAAAAATAATTTTTGAAGACTGTTAATCATAAATTACAATGCTATTTAACTGACCTTAATAGTCTTAAATTTATTTAATATAATATAAATGATTTGTCAATCTACTTTCATTACTTTTGCTTCGGCGACGTTTCGAAACTGATAATTTCTTTATCGAGCATTGTTTTAAACGTTGATGACAATCCAATTTATTCATTAGTGCTATGATGGCTCCGTTAGCTGTTGGTGTTATTATAAGATCTTTGTTGTTTTACAGTAATCTTAAGTGTCTTCTTTTTCATTTTGTGTAATGTACTGTGTTTTGATCTGTTCTTGAAATTATGATTCGTAACGTTTGTTACTATATTAAAGCTTACAAAAAAAAAGTTTAAGACTATTAAGGTCAGTTCAACAGCATTATAAAATAAAGATATAAGATTATTTGTACTTACGGAATTCATTGTTCTCGCTGTGTTCCAGCTTACCAAAATCATTCCCAGGTTGAAGACAAACTTCATGCTATGCATTCCTTGTGGCGTCCCTAGCTTTAAAAATGACCAAGGTCTTGCCCCCGAGCAAGGGCCTTTTTTGTGTAAAGTTAATTAATAACTGATTGTCAATTACAACCACTTCGTCCATGATAAAATAACACCACTATGCCACTCTCAACACTTGCACAACAGGGGTCGGCGGCAAACTGGACGTTGAGTGTGTAACCGCGCATTTCGTCACGTAGGCTACCATTTCGGGGCAGGCGAAAAACAAGCCGTCGAGTGTAGTGGCAGCTGGCGGCTTCATTGCTGTCGTTGGCGTTAAATAATCCGATCGTCCATTTAGCAACACACTGTGTACGTCGCAATGCCATCCTATCCGCCACTACTGGTATGGCGGCGACGCTAAAATCTCCGACCGTACAAGAACGCCAAGTATGTTCCCGGCCTAACTGTTGTTATCTACTTTCTTCTACTGTAAACATGAGTAAACTAGATATAGATAATGATTTTATAATTTCATTCATTCAAGAAAGGACTGTTTTGTAGGATAAAATATTCGGAGTATTCAAGAACTGAAACGCTACAAGAAAAGCTTGGGGTGAAGTTTGCCTAGGAAATCGTAGCGACTGTAATGTTCTGAACGAAATGGAGTACGATTATTTCATAAACTACATACTTTTTCGTTTTTATGTACTAGGCGTGGTAGTCGCCACACTGTAAAGTGGAACAGCGTCTTTATACTGTAGGCCTTTCACGACTTAGTTATTTATTTGCTTCTTATTATTGTTTTTTATTGTCGTGTCAAAAGAAGGACTCTTTCAAAGGAAGTCATCTACATTCTGAGGCAACTGAAGGATATGTTGTCATCCTCATCTTCAAACAACGTGTAGAAAGCTCCATCCCCGTGTTTTCTTAAATTAATTGGATGATCTCAGATTAGTCAGTTTTTCGTTCTCCTTTTCATTAGTTGACGTAGTAACAATAAACTTTTACTGTATGTTCATTTGAAATAAATTGTACGTATAAAAGCAATGAATAATTTACGTAACACATTAAAATCGGCGACGGTCAATTGACCCGGCGGAAAATCTTCACTATGAGTGCAACCGTTTGTTGTATACGAGATCTGTTAAAAAAAAAACTGCGTACAGAACATTTTTCTACTCTTACCTTCTACTTATTTTGCGTGGTCGTCTTTGACATACTCTCCTCCACAGTTGATACACTGCTCCCAACGCTGTTTCCACTTCCAAAAGCAGTCCTGGTACTTCTCTGGATAGGGAGTAGTGTCGTCTGCGAATTTTCTTTTATCTCGTATATCGTTGCAAATCTTCCTCCTTTCAACAGGGTTTTCAAGTTTGGAAATAAAAAAATAAATAAAAATAGTCCGCAGTGACCAGGTCTGGAGAGTATGGAAGATGAAGCAACTCAGTGATTTCGTTTTTTGTGTAACAGTCACGCACCAACAGGGATTAATGTGTGGGTGCGTTATCGTCTCGCCGCATTTCAGGCCGTTTCCTTCCCACAGGCGTAGAAACAGGTCCCGACAGTACCACCGATTAACGTTTTGTCCTTGTGTCACGAATTCATGATGAACTAATTCTTCAAAATCAAAGGCAACATCAGAATGCCTTTCGTATTTGACCTGACCTGACGAGCATTATTTTGGTCTTAGAGAACCTTTCCCTGGCCATTATAAAGACCGAACCTAGGTCTCAACATCATAACAGTAGACTCATGTCTCACCACCAGTTATGATTCTCGTAAAGAACGTCTCGTTCTCATTTACGCGATCTAAAAGCTCTTCACAGATTGCGAGACGAAGGTCGTTCCAGTCTCTACTTATGAGCAGCGGGACGAACACACGATGCATTCAAAGATGCTGTGTCGGGATTTCATGACATGATGCAACTGAAACATTACATTCTCCTGTAGTCTCTCGGACAGTCAGTTTTAGATTGCCATGCACAATTTCGTTGACGTTCCTGACATGAGTGTCTTTCAAATTCTGGAAGTGGCAGGGGTAAATTACAGGGAGCGAAAGGCTATTTACAATTTGTACAGATATAAGATGGCAGTTATAAGAGTCGAGGGGCATGAAAGGGAAGCAGTGGTTGGGAAGGGAGTCAGATAGTGTTGTAGCCTATCCACGATGTTATTCAATCTGTGCATTGAGCAAGCAGTAAAGGAAACAAAGAAAAATTTGGAGTAGGAATTAAAATACATGGAGAAGAAATAAAAACTTTGAGTTTCGCCGATGACATTGTAATTCTGTCAGAGACAGGAAAGGACCTGAAAGAGCAGTAGAACGGAATGGACAGTGTCTTTAAAGGAGGATATGAGATAAACGTCAACAAAAGCAACATGAGGATAATGGAATGTAGTCGAATTAAATCGGATGATGCTGAGGGAATTAGATTAGGTAACGAGACACTTAAAGTAGTAAATGAGTTTTGCTATTTGGGGAGCAAAATAACTGATGGTTAAAGTAGAGAGGATATAAAATGTAGACTGGCAATGGCTAGGAAAGCGTTTCTGAAGAAGAGAAATTTGTTAACATCGAGTATAGATTTAAGTGTCAGGAAGTCGTTTCTGAAAGTATTTGTATGGAGTGTAGCCATGTATGGAAGTTAAATATGGACAATAAATAGTTTGGACAAGAAGAGAATATAAGCTTTCGAAATGTGGCACTACAGAAGAATGCTGAAGATTGGATGGGTAGGTCACATAACTATTGAGGAGGTATTGAATAGAACATCTACATCTACATCTACATTTATACTCCGCAAGCCACCCAACGGTGTGTGGCGGAGGGCACTTTACGTGCCACTGTCATTACCTCCCTTTTCTGTTCCAGTTACGTATGGTTCGCGGGAAGAACGACTGTCTGAAAGCCTCCGTGCGCGCTCGAATCTCTCTAATTTTACATTCGTGATCTCCTCGGGAGGTATAAGTAGGTGGAAGCAATATATTCGATACCTCATCCTGAAACGCACCCTCTCGAAACCTGGCGAGCAAGCTACACCGCGATGCAGAGCGCCTCTCTTGCAGAGTCTGCCACTTGAGTTTGTTAAACATCTCCGTAACGCTATCACGCTTACCAAATAACCCTGTGACGAAAGGCGCCGCTCTTCTTTGGATCTTCTCTATCTCCTCCGTCAACCCGATATGATACGGATCCCACACTGAGGTCGAACATGTGTTTTGTAAGCCACCTCCTTTGTTGATGGACTACATTTTCTAAGGACTCTCCCAATGAATCTCAGCCTGGTACCCGCCCTACCAACAATTAATTTTATATGATCATTCCACATCAAATCGTTCCGCATGCATACTCCCAGATATTTTACAGAAGTAACTGCTACCAGTGTTTGTTCCGCTATCATATAATCATACAATAAAGGATCCTTCTTTCTATGTATTCGCAATACATTACATTTGTCTATGTTAAGGGTCAGTTGCCACTCACTGCACCAAGTGCCTATCCGTTGCAGATCTTCCTGCATTTCACTACAATTTTCTAATGCTGCAACTTCTCTGTATACTACAGCATCATCCGCGAAAAGCCGCATGGAACTTCCGACACTATCTACTAGGTCATTTATGTATATTGTGAAAAGCAATGGTCCCATAATACTCCCCTGTGGCACGCCAGAGGTTACTTTAATGTCTGTAGACGTCTTTCCATTGATAACAACATGCTGTGTTCTGTTTGCTAAAAACTCTTCAATCCAGCCACACAGCTGGTCTGATATTCCGTAGGCTCTTACTTTGTTTATCAGGCGACAGTGCGGAACTGTCTTCCTTCCGGAAGTCAAGGAAAATAGCATCTACCTGGGAGCCTGTATCTAATATTTTCTGGGTCTCATGAACAAATAAAGCGAGTTGGGTCTCACACGATCGCTGTTTCCGGAATCCATGCTGATTCCTACAGAGTAGATTCTAGGTTTCCAAGAAAGACATGACACGCGAACAAAAAACATGTTCTAAAATTCTACAGCAGATCGACGTCAGAGATATAGGTCTATAGTTTTGCGGATCTGCTCGACGACCCTTCTTGAAGACTGGGACTACCTGTGCTCTTTTCCAATCATTTGAAACCTTCCGTTCCTCTAGAGACTTGCGGTACACGGCTGTTAGAAGGGGGGCAAGTTCTTTCGCGTACTCTGTGTAGAATCGAATTGGTATCCCGTCAGGTCCAGTGGACTTTCCTCTGTTGAGTGATTCCAGTTGCTTTTCTATTCCTTGGACACTTATTTCGATGTCAGCCATTTTTTCGTTTGTCCGAGGATTTAGAGAAGGAACTGCAGTGCGGTCTTCCTCTGTGAAACAGCTTTGAAAAAAGGTGTTTAGTATTTCAGTTTTGCGCGTGTCATCCTCTGTTTCAATGCCATCATCATCCCGGAGTGTCTGGATATGCTGTTTCGAGCCACTTACTGATTTAACGTAAGACCAGAACTTCCTAGGATTTTCTGTCAATTCGGTACATAGAATTTTACTTTCGAATTCACTGAACGCTTCGCGCATAGCTCTCCTTACGCTAACTTTGACATCGGAGAGAATTGGGGAGAAGAGAAATTTGTGGCACAACTTGACTGGAAGAATGGATCGGTTGGTAGGGCATGTTCTGAGGCATCAAGCGATCACTAATTTAGTATTGGAGGGCAGCGTGGAGGGTAAATAGCCTAGAGGGAGACCGAGAGATGAAGCAGATTCAGAAGGATGTAGTTTGCAGTAGGTACTGGGAGATGAAGATGCTTGCACAGGATAGGGTAGCATGGAGAGCTGCATCAAATCAGTCTCAGGACTGAAGACCGCAACAACAACATGCTCATACAGGACATACTGAACAGCGCTCCTTAGCAGATCGATTCAGTGATTCACTGCTTACCTGGTAGTCAGCTCTCGCGCTCTTGAGAATATCCGTCCTTGTGCTGTGGAGTTATTCATCATTTTTAGCGACTCCTTGAGCGCCTTATAAGCTCCCGACCAGTGCTAGCATTTCTGTCTTCTGGTAATGGCCATCCAACAGTCCGTTTACGTCCCCAAAATACATGAACGGTCAGTCGTCTTGCTATGGACACCGGAACACGTGGGAAACCCGGGATTTGGACTTGCTGACAGGCTATCCAAAGAAGCTACTCGTAAACTGAGCCTGGAGGTCGGCATACCGTAAACTGATATTCGATCGGTATTACGCGGGTAGGTTTTTTGGCGTTGGAAAACAGAATGGCGCTCCCTAACTTTCCCAAATAAGTTAGTATGGTAAAGGAGACGACTAATGTGTGGAGTCCTACATGCGAGCCCCTCTCAGGGCCTCCGTTGTCCTTTGCCAACTCCGCATTGGTCAAACATGGCTGACTCGCGACAATCAACTCCGCCGCTAGGATCCACCCCAGTGTCGCTGCGGCTTTCGATTGACACTAGCCCACATCTTGTTGAACTGTCCAAATCTAGCCGCTCTGAGGGGGACTTTTAACCTTTCTGACGCGCTACCTATGATGCCACGTGACATTGCTTCAATGGCTGATCTAGTTTTAAGTTTTATTCGATAGAGATATTTTTATCACCTAGTCTGGCCATATCTCCCAGGCCCTCACTCTCCCTATATTTTAACTCTTCGTAGCTCCCTCTGTTGCTGTCTGTTCGACTTGGTGTTCGTCTCTTCACCATCTGTGTTTCTCTAGCCCTGTGTCTTTACTCAAGATTTTAGTGCGTTTCAGAGTGGCTCGCTCATCCATTTTTTATTCTTGCGATTAGCCAGCACAGGCCCGTCTGCTACATTGTTTTAACAGCTTCTAACGTTTTTCTTCCTTTTAGTTTTCAATTTTGGCTTGCTTCTTTCGTTTTCTACTTCAGTCTGATTACCGACACAGTTTTACGTATTTTGTTCCTTCTACGGTTTTCAGGCGATAGGATTATTTGGGATGTGGTTTTAATCCGTGACCTGTGTGCCTAAGGAAAAAGGGACTGATAACCTTGTAGTTAAGTCCCTTTAATCTCTAAACCAACCAATCGACCAACGATAAAAATAATGTCCTACTTTGCAAATATTGACTTGCAGTGTGTGACGCCGCTGCTTAATTCCTTTTTCAATCATCACCAGCTCTGCATGATACTAAGTGATAAACATTGTACATGCAGCTTAGTAAGGCATCGCTACAACAAAATTACAATTATCTTGAAACAGGAATCGTTTGTCTCACTTATGCAAAATCTCATAAATTACGGCTGGCGTTCAGTAAGTAATGTAAAACTTTTTTGTGAAAGCAAGTTGGTCATATTCTGTATTCCAGTGCACTATACTACTCCCCACTCTTTTGGCTACAAAACCCTATGTTTCCACGTAATTTCTGTTCAATGCGAGTGCCCTACGCCAAGTTACTGGGAGGGCCTCTATGACAGCATTCTACCACTCTGTTAGTCGACGTCGGAGCTAACGCTTTGTTATAACCTCCCCGTCTTTCTCGTACTGCTTCTCACTGAGAACTAGAAGTTCGCTTGTATTCTTGTAGCGACGAACACGCTGAAGTTGTTTCCTCAGTTTCAGGATTTTTTTCAGGCAAGTGTCAACAGCATCGATATACTTGGAGAAATGCTACACACGGTGCTGTCTTACAATATACTTATTATCTACTGGTTTCGATTAAGGACCGTCTATACAATGGAAAAATATCTATTGCAACAACTTCACATGTCGTACAACCTGTTTAACGAAAATAGTTGTAATATTGGTATCTGTTTCGATAGCTTAAATAAACTTACTTTTGATAATCTAACCATGTAGGCTTATAAAAGTCGTAAAATTTGTGTAAAAATTTCTTAGATCGTCGCTAAGCAGCGACCACCTGATATTTCAAAGAATACCTTACGCGCCACGGCACGGAATACGAATTGTTCATAAATTGTATCGATAGAGATATTTTGTGTTTCTTATTTTTTGACAGCTGAAGGATTGTAATCCTCTACTGTTGCGACAATCGTGATATTTTTTAAAGACGGCGGACGTGTATATGGCGTGGTCCGCAATCACTAATTAGTTATTATTACTATTGTTCAGTTCTATGTAAGAATTCATGTGTGCATCTAAGATGAAATATCGAAGATGTTAAAGGACTTCATTTAAGGAAACAGGCAGAAAGATAGAAAATTGAAATTGTACGGAGCCTATTGTTAGCAATACTGACTAAGGTGATTAAATAAGTTACTGTGCTCTCAAATGCAGTATTGCCTGCTTATTACTTAAAGTGTTTATATGCTATCCATCTCCTATTAATAGCAACAGACATAACGGTGTTTTTATAGTTTTCATACAGCTACCAGGTACCGACTGCATGTCGGCAAACGTCGTAGTTAAGGCAGAAGGCGCATTGCTATTTATCTTGTTTGTGATTTAAATCCAACTTCTTTTAATGTGTGGTGTAGTATAGCAAAGAAAATTTCCAGCTCTGTCTGGTCCCTTAGGTTTCTCTGTTCGTAGCTGCTATGTCTCATATCCGTCGTGATTGAACATGATCACGACACAAATAAATTAAGTGCCAATGCGAACTCTGTTCTTGATCTTGAGAGCGCTACGCCTTCTGCCATCATTTTCAGGTGAAATATAAACTATCACTTACAGTACTTAAGTTTTTTGAAAAGTCTTTGCTCTTCCCGCCAAGAAGTGGTGCAAAACTCACAACAAATTTCTGAATCTTCACAAGAGAATAATAATTTAATCAAAATATAAATATCTTAATAAAAACATCACAGAGTATAGGACACTGCTGACTTGAGAACGAAAAAATAGATACTTGACACCCTAATACAGGCTCACCCAAGCAGATAACAATGCTGATAACACTAAACCTGTAAGATGAGAAAGCGGACAGCCACTAAATGGATTGGAAGACGCACTGTGTGTATCATACATTTCTCCAAGTTTTTCATTTATATGATGATAGCACAACACATTTCTGATTTGATCGTTGCACAATGAGGGGAGGCATCAAACAGAATTACTCCATCAGAGACCTTCGCTTTAGCAGCTGAGGGTGTGGCTCGGAAGAGAGGTGATGTGGTGCCAAACCTTGGGTTGCTGTTTTGTTTCCGGTTCGAAGTGCTGAACCCATGTTTCATCGCCTGTGACGATGTTCGACAAAAATTGTCACGATAAGCCTCCTAACGCGCAAGGAAGTCCACACTGATGGTCGTTGCTCTTAATGATCTCCTGTTAACAGGGAAGGAACCAAGCGGACACATATCTTTGAGTGCCCCAAATTCTGGACAAGTGTGTCACCACTAACAAGAGAGACGTCCAACTGCGCAGCGAGGTGTTCGAATGTGATCCGCCGATCACCTCGAATAGAGTGCTTCTGCACGTTCCAACATTCCTGGAGTTACAGCTGTGTGCAGCAGGCTGGCACGTGGGAGATCGGACAGTTCTGAGCGACCTTGTTGCGATGATCACAGCTACCTCGCCCACCGACTCACAGTGCTTTTGTTCACTGCCAGGTACTAGCAAACTTCTGCAAGAGCCTATGAATATCTAAGATGCCTGCTTTTCCTACAAAGAGAAGTCAATGACAGCTGTCTACTTGGAACACGCTTCCACTAAAGACACTCTTCTGAAGGCTACATATAGTGCCGAAGCCCATCAGAACGTCACGACTTTGTAGGGGTTGAAGCACGACAAATTACACATTGTCTATTTTTTTTTTTTTTTTTTTTTTTTTTTTTGCGTCACCAATCTTCTCACTGGACTGATGCGGCCCGCCACGAATTCCTCTCCTGCACCAGCCTCTTCATCTCAGAGTAGCACTTGTAACCTACGTTCTCAATTATTTCCTGAATATATTCCAATCTCTGTCTTCCTCAACAGTTTTTGCCCTCTACAGTTCCCTCTAGTACCATGAAAGTAATTCCCTCAGGTCCTAACAGATACCATATCATCCTGTCCCTTCTTCTTGTTCCAAATATACCTTTCCTCTCCGATTCTTCGCAGAATCTCCTCACTCCTTACCCTATCATTCCACCTAATTTTCAACATACGTCTGTAGCACCACATCTCATATACTTCGCTTCTCCTCTGTTTCGATTTTCCCACAGTCCATGTTTCATTACCATACAGTGCTGTGCTCAAACGTACATTCTCAGAAATTTCTTCCTAAAATTAAGACCTATGTTTGAAACTAATAGGTTTCTAGGCCAGAATGCCCTTTTTCGCCACTTCTAGTCTGCCTTTGATGTTCTTGCCCCATCCATCATTGGTTATTTTGCTGCCTAGGTAGCAGCATTTCTTAACTTCATCTGCTTCGTGACCATCAATCCTAATGTTAAATTTCTCGCTCTTCTCATTTCTGCTACTTCTAATTACTTTCATATTTCTTCGATTTACTCTCAATCCATATTCTGTGCTCATTAGTCTGTTCAAACGGTTCAAATGGCTCTGAGCACTATGGGACTTAACTTCGGAGGTCATCAGTCTCCTAGAACTTAGAAGTACTTAAACCTAACTAACCTAAGGACATCACACACTTCCATGCCCGAGGCAGGATTCGAACCTGTGACCGTAGCGGTCACGCGGTTCCAGATGAAGCGCCTAGAACCGCTCGGCCACACCAGCCGGCCATTGATCGTTAACCCTATTTAGCAGATCACGCAATTCTTCTTCACTTCCACTCAGGATAGCAATGTCATCAGCGAATCGTATCACTGATATCGTTTCACCTTCAATTTTAATACGACAATTGAACCTTTCTTTTATTTCCATCTTTTCTTTTTCGATGTACCGATTGAACAGTGTGGGCGAAAGACTACATCGCTGTCTCACACCCTTTTAATCTGAGCACTTCGTTCTTGTTCGTCCACTCTTATTATTCCCTCTTGGCTCTCCTATTCTTTATTACTCGTCTCTCCCTATAACTTACCTCTATTTTCGTCAGAATCTCGAACATCTAGCACAATTTGACATTGTCGAAAGCTTTTTTGAGTTCGAAAAATCCTACGAACGTGTCTTTATTTTTCTTTAGTCAGAATTGCCTCTCTGGTGTCATTACCTTTCCTGAAGCCAGACTGATCGTCAACTAACGGATCTTCAGTTTTCTTTTTCATTCTTCTGTATGTTATTCTCGACAGCAACTTGGATGCATGAGCTGTTAAGCTGATTGTGCGAAAATTGTCGCACTTATCATCCGCACAGTTCCGAAGACTGCAAAGGCTGACAAGTCACCAGACTCATACATTCTACGCATCAGTGTGAATAGTCGTTTTGTAGTGACTACACCCAATCATTTTTAGAAATTCTGATGGAATGTTATGGAACCCTTCTGCCTTATTTCATCTCAAGTCCTCCAATTCTCTTTTAAGTTCTGATTATAATACTGGATCCCATATCTCTTCTAAATTGACGCCTCGTTCTATCACATCAACAAAATCTTCACCATTAAAGAGGCCTACATTGTACTTTTTCCACCTATCCGCTCTCTCCTCTGCATTTAACAGTGGAATTCTCGTTTCACTCTTAATCTTGGTTTTAATTTCACCGGAGATTATTTTGACTTTCCTGTATGCTGAGCCAGTCTTTCTGAAAATCATTTCTCTTCCGATGTCTTCACATTTGTCATGCAGCCGTTTTGTCTTAGCTTCTGAAACGTCCCCTTAGAAAAATTAATGAATTACTGTGCTGATAAACCTCTTACGTTATTTGCTTTTCAAACAGCTGAGCAAAACTGAACGTACTCAGACATTACTCTCTTTACTTATTCTGATCAACACTAAACTGACACACAATATTTTTAGCGCAACGCAATCTGACTTTCAATAATCCCTACAAAATAATGGCCCTGACTAACATTAACCTATATCTTTCACAAATCACTTACCTCACAAAAATCTTCGTTACTCGAACTACTGCAATACAGCGAGCGCCACTACTGCCAGCTTAATAGTGTTCAAAGGTCATAATACACTCCTGGAAATTGAAATAAGAACACCGTGAATTCATTGTCCCGGGAAGGGGAAACTTTATTGACACATTCCTGGGGTCAGATACATCACATGATCACACTGACAGAACCACAGGCACATAGACACAGGCAACAGAGCATGCACAATGTCGGCACTAGTACAGTGTATATCCACCTTTCGCAGCAATGCAGGCTGCTATTCTCCCATAGAGACGATCGTAGAGATGCTGGATGTAGTCCTGTGGAACGGCTTGCCATGCCATTTCCACCTGGCGCCTCAGTTGGACCAGCGTTCGTGCTGGACGTGCAGACCGCGTGAGACGACGCTTCATCCAGTACCAAACATGCTCAATGGGGGACAGATCAGGAGATCTTGCTGGCCAGGGTAGTTGACTTACACCTTCTAGAGCACGTTGGGTGGCACGGGATACATGCGGACGTGCATTGTCCTGTTGGAACAGCAAGTTCCCTTGCCGGTCTAGGAATGGTAGAACGATGGGTTCGATGACGGTTTGGATGTACCGTGCACTATTCAGTGTCCCCTCGACGATTACCAGTGGTGTACGGCCAGTGTAGGAGATCGCTCCCCACACCATGATGCCGGGTGTTGGCCCTGTGTGCCTCGGTCGTATGCAGTCCTGATTGTGGCGCTCACCTGCACGGCGCCAAACACGCATACGACCATCATTGGCACCAAGGCAGAAGCGACTCTCATCGCTGAAGACGACACGTCTCCATTCGTCCCTCCATTCACGCCTGTCGCGACACCACTGGAGGCGGGCTGCACGATGTTGGGGCGTGAGCGGAAGACGGCCTAACGGTGTGTGGGACCGTAGCCCAGCTTCATGGAGACGGTTGCGAATGGTCCTCGCCGATACCCCAGGAGCAACAGTGTCCCTAATTTGCTGGGAAGTGGCGGTGCGGTCCCCTACGGCACTGCGTAGGATCCTACGGTCTTGGCGTGCATCCGTGCGTCGCTGCGGTCCGGTCCCAGGTCGACGGGCACGTGCACCTTCCGCCGACCACTGGCGACAACATCGATGTACTGTGGAGACCTCACGCCCCACGTGTTGAGCAATTCGGCGGTACGTCCACCCGGCCTCCCGCATGCCCACTATACGCCCTCGCTCAAAGTCCGTCAACTGCACATACGGTTCACGTCCACGCTGTCGCGGCATGCTACCAGTGTTAAAGACTGCGATGGAGCTCCGTATGCCACGGCAAACTGGCTGACACTGACGGCGGCGGTGCACAAATGCTGCGCAGCTAGCGCCATTCGACGGCCAACACCGCGGTTCCTGGTGTGTCCGCTGTGCCGTGCGTGTGATCATTGCTTGTACAGCCCTCTCGCAGTGTCCGGAGCAAGTATAGTGGGTCTGACACACCGGTGTCAATGTGTTCTTTTTTCCATTTCCAGGAGTGTATATATAGCAGTTCATGACATCCAATAATACAAATTTACTCTTTCTGATGGACACACGTCCAGATCGTCCGCTCTCAAAATTCTGCCATCTCTCTCCCCACATCCACCACTGCTGGCGGCTCACCTCCAACTGTGCAACACTATGCGCTGTTAACAGCCAACTGCCCAACACTACAATAGCCAACAACAATGCAAACCAGCCACAGACTGCACGCAGCACAGCCAGTGATTTTCATACAGAGCGCTACGTGGCGGTGGCGTTACCAATAAGAAAACCTATACAGCCTACTTACACTTCCCTGGACTTCCTATTTATTTCATTCCTCGGCGATTTGTATTTCTGTATTCCTGAATTTCGTTAAACATTTCTGTACTTCCAACTTTCATTGATCAGCTGAAGTATTTTATTTGTTACTCATGGCTTCTTCGCAGTTACCTTCTTTGTACCCATGTTATTTTCTTTCCAAATTCTGTGATTGCTGTTTTTAGAGATGTCCATCCCTCTTCAACTGCACTGCCTACTGAGCCGTTCCTTATTGCTGTATCTATAGCCTTAGAGAACTTCAAGCGCAACTCGTCATTCCTTAGTACTCCCTATCCCACTTCCTTGCGTATTGATTATTCCTTACCAATGCCGTAAACTTCATCACTACTAGGTTGTGATCTGAGTCCGCATCTGCTCCTAAGTTCGCCTTACAATCCAGTATCCGATTTCGGAATCTCTGTCTGACCATGACGTAATTGAACTGAAATCTCCCCTTATCACCCGCCCTTTTCCAAGTATACCTCCACCTCTTGTAATTCTTGAACAGTGTTCGCTATTACTGGCTGATATTCATTATAGAATTCAATTAGTATTTCTCCTCTCTCATTAGTCGTCCATTGTAGTCCTCCATGACTATTAGATTTTCATCGGCCTATACATTCTATATTACTCTTGGGACGTCGGCATGTGCACGTGAACCGTCGTTGTCGGTATTGGTTTGCTGTTGATTAAGGATAACCCTATTAATTACTGAACTGTTCGCAGTAGCACACTCTCTGTTTTACCCTCCTACTCATAACGAGTCCTGCTCCCGCTATACCATTTTCTACTGCTGTTGATATTACCCCATATTCATCTAATCAGAAATATTTGTCTTCTTTCCATTTAACTTCACTGACCCCTACCATATCTAGATTGAGCCTTTGCATTTCCAGGGCAAGGAGTAGAAGAAAAGGTACAGGAGAATATGAGGTTCAACAGCAGCTAAGATAATGTTCCTAGAAGTGAAAAGTAAACTTTCGGAAAGCAGAGAAAGAAGATTAAAACATTCGTTAAGTCCTCATAATCACCTTAAAGTCTTCTTTTGGCACCCATTTGCACCTGCCTTGCTTTTTTCTCTAATGTCTTGAGTATACTGTCGGCATGCCTCAGTTTATGCCGAACTAAAGCCAACATAGCACTTGCTGTGGAGGAACCAACAAGCAAATCCAACTTTTCAAGGACTAAGCATTTAGTAATATTCCCAAGACTGAAGGTTTCCACAGTATCATATACTCCAAAATACAGTGTATTAATTCCAACAAACGCTGTTTCTGGGAGACATATCACACAATTGAAGCACTCGTTGGTGTTTTGCTTTCTTCCATGAAGATATTTCATTATAAGACTTCTGTGAGCCAGATTTCTGAAATGGGCTTTATTATTTCCACGATTGCTGATGGTAGACTGCGTAGATGACTGTAGCTCTTCCCATTTATTAGCTCCTATTGAATTTACACCAGTTCTTTTCACTTTTGTGGCACAAACCGTGTACTGGATGCTCATCTGTGGATGCGGTGTAGTAATGCAGAGCCCATGTCACTTTCTCCATTTCTTAAAGTTTGCCTAATCTTGTCTAATTTTTAGACTATAGCAATTCTCAGTGTGGTCTATCATGGAATCAGTCAATTTTGCATTCCCACCCAAGGTTTTCCAATTATCTAGTTTTTTTTTCCTTTCATGATTGATTTCAACCTTTCCAGCCTGGCACCCATTCTATTCTGCACATGTCCTATGCGTTCAAAATTTGCTCATATGTACACTGTTCCCATATGTTTTGCTTTCCAAAACTTCTCTGAATAGGGTAATTATCAAGTACTGGATACAGCGAACATTACATCATTCAGGAGAGCGATGAAATTTTTTTTCACCTCAGCTACATCCATGCCATCACTATTGCCATAATAATTAGCAACACAGTCATCACCATGTTCATTTTCCAGCCTATCTATGCATTTACAGTATTTTGATATTATTGCAGCATCAACAACCTCAACAGTGACAATACTAGTTGCTGTGACAGAACCATTGTTGGAAGTGTGACCCCTTTTTGCCACGTGCCATCAGACGCTACTGTGAGGTCACGCTTGTCATCATTTTCTTTCACTGCTTCTTCCCCAGCTTCCTGCACTGGCTTTTGTGCTACATCTTCAACTGCAGATTCTAGTGTAAGCATCGAACTTCAAAGGCACACGGGGAAAATTTGGAATCCACGTGGCGTATAGCATATCACCTGCTGCTTTGCCCTTACGAATTGCTCGCAATCATAGACTATGGCTTAAATGGTAGGTTAAAGTTAAGTTTTCTCGTGTCCATTACATACAGTTTGTGGCCTGCTGTATTGTTTGATTGCGTGTTCTACAATTACAGCAAGATTTCAATAAAACTAGTTACTTATTATTAATGTAACATGATGTTTTATTTAATCATAGCTTTTCCCGGCTAATGATCGTTATTTTGTTAAAGAAATCGCCACCTGGGAAGATGTAGCGATGTTGTCTGTCAAGCAGTGTAAATGGCACTAAGTTCATGTACAAAAGTAATCATATATAACAAGCAAACAAGCTAAATGTGAGTTAAACAATCTGAACTGAACAAGAGTAATGATTTTTAGTAATTTTCAGTGCTGTCGCATAATAGTCTCTTTACTAGTTGCAGATCGTTTATCGAATTTAACGCTACTGTTATTCGAGGTGGCAACACTTTTCTTTAGGCCAAATGGACAGATTTGGCACACAATACTACACGCACACAACACTGATGTAGTTTTTCCTGTCAAAGTATTCCATAAAAGTTGTTACTAAATACCAGGTTTCATACATCAGCGTATAAGAATTTGCATCACGTAAGATGCTGTTTACGTCCACAGGAGTTCACTATATTTAGACATTATTCACAGTCTAACTGGAATTTATTACCTCATATTGGGTTCTGGGCCATCAATATACAATTATTGTTGCAATTATGACCTACAACATTTATGTCTGTATAGAAAATCAATTTAAAACTGAAGCTGCAATATTTCACTAAGATGGCGGCTAACTTAAGACAATCACATATCGATTCTGCTTCAACTCCTGTTTTACTACTAACAATAATATATATTAGATCATTTTGTACCTTCACTTTATGCATTAACATTTGAAAATATTTCTCAATGTTAATCGCTTATTATTCAGCATTTACCAATAAACCGAGCTGTAGATCAATAGCGCCAATAGCTGTGCTCTTTTGTAGGTGATCAAAAAACAATTTTTATATAATACGAGAATCACAATGAAATAAAACTCCAAGGATTATTCTAGAACAATCATAGGTAACAAAACATTGAGATTTCCATTACCTTTTTCCATGGGTATTGTCCGAGATATAATTTTTACAAAATATTAAATTATGTCACTGACAATAATTATTTATTATTTTACTAACGATAAGTCCGTTTTATTAATATCACGAGAATGTTCATTCACATTCC
This sequence comes from Schistocerca americana, assembly GCF_021461395.2. Taxonomy (NCBI): domain Eukaryota; kingdom Metazoa; phylum Arthropoda; class Insecta; order Orthoptera; family Acrididae; genus Schistocerca; species Schistocerca americana. Next base: position 623,266,071 of record NC_060123.1, on the reverse strand, counting down.
ACAAACTATTATTTTGAATAAAATATAGGCGTGGATATTACAAATTATTGAAACAGAACTAGGAAACTTACAGCTGCATTTACAAACACTGCACATTAAATGAACTGAGAAGCCAGGCCAACATGGAATTCAACTTTCAGAGAAACATTTCATTGACTTTTTTGCAACACACACTGTTTCCAAGAGTTTTTCGCAATATAATCGTATGAATGAGTTCAAAAACTTCGTTCCATTTATCAAATATATTAAATTTATGTTCCAAATCTCTTTTTAAGAGAAGCACCCTTTTCATTTGGAGTAAGTTCGCTCTGCGAATGAGAAGTAAGTGCACTCACATTTTCCAACAACGTTGTTGAAAAAATGCTTCGCTTTGCTGGTGAATCGTCATTTCCTTTCTTTTGCAAGCTCACACGCTTTTTAAAAATTTTTGTCTAGCTCTAGGAATTTTCACAGCGGAAAATGAAGCATCAAATACGAAAAAAGTCGATACAACAACTTTCGTATAACAAGCTGTTTAGAAACAATCCAAACTCAAATAATCAAAGAGTAACTTCATGAAACCAGAGATAAACGATTTCGGACAAATAGTGTATAAAGAGTCGCTGGAATGCGGGGTAATTGAATTCATGTCACATGAATATACTGCCAGAAAGTTTACGGTCAGCCGTGACTGAAATGTATCATAAAACTGCAACCTCCAACCTCACAAATGTATAAAAATAAAATAGTAGAGCCATGTATGATATTTTAAAGAGGAAAGTTTAAGGAATCGAATGGGCCAACATAAAGAAAACAGATTTTTTCCACTCAAAATCGATTCCCGTTAACGTAGTTAAAATTAGTTAAAATTTTATTTAAGAATCATGAAAGAATGTCGTATTCGTGGAAAAGGCCCGGGGAGACCAGAGAGTTTGAGAGAGATTATATAATCACAATATAGAAATGTTTTCAAGTGTAGGTGCGAGCTCTGACCACCTCGCTTAGTAGAGATTATCGCCGCCGGCTCTAGACTGCGGGTTCTGTTACCGGTCGGGTCTATCATTATTTCCGCTCAGGGACTGAGTATCCAGAAGATGATTAGAACAACAAAAACAAAGACGCGCAAGTGTCGCCGAATAGAAATACTTGCATCAGGTAGCCGAAGTACTACAGAAGGGGACTCCTGGCTAATAGGTGTTATTAGAACACTTGTTGTTGTGGTCTTCCGTCTGGAGACTGGTTTGATGCAGCTCTGCATGCTAATCTATACTGTGCAAGTTTCTTTATCTCGGAATAACTACTGCAACCTATATCCTTCTGGATTTGCTTAGTGTATTCACCTCTTGCTCTCCCTCTACGATTTTTACCCTCCACTCTGCCCTCCAATACTAAATTGGTGATCCTTTGATGTCTCAGAACATGACCTACCAACAGATCCCTTCTTCTAGTCCAGTTGTGCCGCGGATTACTTTTCTCCCCAATTCTATTCAGAACCTCCTCATTTGTTACCTAATCTACCCATCTAACATTCAGCATTCTTCTGACGCACCACATTTCGAAAGCTTCTATTCTCTTCTTGTCTAAAGTGTTTATCGTACACGTTTCACTTCCACACATCGCCACACCCCATTTAAATGCTTTCAGAAAAGACTTTCCGACGCTTAAATCTATACTCGAGGTTAACAAATTTCTCTTCTTCATAAACGCGTTCCTTGCCATTGCCAGTCTACATTTTATATCCTCTCTTCTACTACCAGCACCAGTTATTTTGCTCCCCAAATAGCAAAACTCATCTACTACTTTAAGTGCTTCATTTCCTAATCTAATTCCCTCGGCATCACCTGATTTAATTCCACTACATTCCATTATCCTCGTTTTTGTTGATCTTCATTTTATATCCTCCTTTCAAAACACTGTCCATTCCATTCAACTGCTCTTCCAGGTCCTTTGCCGTCTCTGACAGAATTACAATGACATCGGCAAACTTCAAAGTTTTTATTTCTTCTCCATTGATTTTAATTCCTACTCCAAATTTTTCTTTTGTTTTCTTTACTGCTTACTCACTACACAGATTAAATAACATCGGGGATAGGCTGTCTCACTCCCGCCACAACCACTGCTTCCCTTTCATGCCCCTAGACTGTTATAACTGCCATCTGGTTTCTGTACAATTTGTAAATAGCCTTTCGCTCCCTATATTTGACCATTGAAACCTCCAGAATCTGAAAAGGACTATTCCCGTCATTATTGTCAAAAGCTTTCTCTAAGTGCACGAATGCTAGAAATGTAGGTTTGCCTTTCCTTAATCTAACCTCTAAGATAAGTCGTAGGGTCAGTATTGCCTCACGTGTTTCAACATTTCTACGGAATCCAAACTGATCTTCCCCAAGGTCGGCCTCTACCAGTTTTTCCATTCGTCTGCAAAAACGTCTTGTCAGTAATTTGCAGCCGTGACTTATTAAACTGATAGTTCGGTAATTTTCACACCTGTCAACACCTGCTTTCTTTGGGATTGGCATTATTATATTTTCTTGAAGTTTGAGAGTATTTCACCTGTCTCATACGTCTTGCTAGCCAGGTGGTAGAGTTTTGTCAGGGCTGGCCCTCCCAAGGCTATCAGGAGCTTTAATGGAATGTTGTCTACTTCCGGGGCCTTGTTTCGACTTAGGTTTTCACTGCTCTGTCATATTCTTCACGCAGTTTTGTATCTCCCATTTCATCTTCATCTACATCCTCTTCCATTTCCGTACTAATGCCCTCAAGTACATTGCCCTTGTATAGACCCTCTATATACTGCTTCCAACTTTCTGCTTTCCCTTCTTTGCTTAGAACTGGTTTCCATCTGAGCTCTTGATATTCGTACAAGTGATTCTCTTTTCTCCAAAGGTCTCTTTAATTTTCCTGTAGTCAGTATCTACCTTACCCTTAATCATACATGCATCTACATCCTTACATTTGTCCTCTATCCATCCTGCTTGGCCACTTTGCACTTGCTGTCGATCTCATTTTTGAGACATTTGTATTCCTTATCGCCTGCTTCATTTACTGCATTTTAGTATTTTCTCCTTTCGTCTATTAAATTCAATATCTCTTCGGTTATCGAAGGATTTCTACTAGCCCTCGTCTTTTTACCTACTTGAACCTCTGCTACCTTCACTATTTCATCCCTCAGAGCTACCCATTCTTCTTCCCCCCGTTCTTGTCAATCATTCCCTAATGTTCTCTGAAACTCTCTACAACCTCTGGTTGTTTCAGATTACCAAGGTCCCATCTCCTTAAATTCCCACCACTACCATTGGGGTAGCAGTCATTAAAACAAAAGCATTTTCGTTGATGCGGGATCTTCTCGTGAATTTTCAATCATTAACTTTCTCCTCCAATTTCGAAAATACTGTCGGCGCTGACCTATTTAGGGGGAAGTCATCTTCATCATCAAATAAGACAGATCAGAGCTCGCACATAAAAATTTAAGTGTTCGTTTTCTCCGTATGCCTTTACAGACTAGAGCGGTAGAGGCATCCTTGAAGGTGGTTTGATGAACCCTCTGCCAGGCACTTAATTGTGAATTGCAAAGTAACTCTAGATGTAGACTACTGTTTAACGTCCCGTCGACATCGACATCATTAGAAACTCTGCACAGGTTCGGATTGTTTCAAGGATGGGCAAGGAAATCGCCCTGCCCTTTCAGAAGAACAACCCCGGTATTTGCATGGAGTGATTTAGGGAAATCGCAGAAATGCGAAATGTTAGTGGCCGGACGCGCATTTGAGCCGTCGTAAACCCGAATGTGAATCCAGTATGCTAACCACAGCGCCACCTCGCTTTATAAATGATATGAGAGTAGGCGTGAGTGGAAGCTGGGAATACGGCTGTACAGAGAGCGTAATGGAGGTAGAATGACGCCTTTCTAGGTGAATAGGTGGTAGGTAATTAGAGGAACGTAAAGGAAAAAGAACCGCGGTCGGTATTGAGGAAATACGAGAGGAAGTAGGACAAGATGAAATGAGAAATGTGTTATTACGATGGTACTGTGGCAGAGCCCTAAGTCGGACAAAAGACGCCCTGTAAGAATTATTTACACTAATGACAGCTAGCCTTGTCAAATTACCCTATCTGCTGTGCAAGGTGCACGGGTGTGACGAAATACCACCAGACCTCAGGAAGAATGTAATATTTCTCGTTCCAAGAAAGGCAGTGCTGACATTTGTGACTACTACCAAACCATCAGCTTAATAAGTCATTAAAAGAAAATATTGACACGAGTATTGAAAAGAGGATGGAAACTAATTGACAGAAGTCAGCTTCAGGGAAGATGAGTTGTGATGCCGGAGAAATTTACGAGCACGCAAGGCACACTTAAGAAAGCCAAATATACTTTTATAACATTCGCCGACTTATAGAAAGCTTTTGAAGTTGTTGAATGGACTACACACTTCCAGTTTTGAAAGTAGCTTGGATAAAATACAGCATTTACAACTTGTACAGAAACCAGACTACGGTTATCAGAGTCGGTAGATATGAAAAGGAAGCCGTGTTCGAGAAGAGAGTGAGACAGGGTTGCTGTCTATTCCTCATACTATTGAATCAGTACATTATGCAAGTTGGGAAGTAACCAAAGAGAAATTTGATGAAGCAATAAAAGTTTCCAGGGAAGGATTAAAAACTTCCCGTTTTCCTTATGAAATTTCAGTTAGGTCACAGCCACCAAAGGACTCGGAAGAGCAAGTAAACTAAATGTATAGTATCTTGAAGTAAGACAACAAGACTAAAATCAATAAAACGAAAACTAGGATACCAGACTGCTGTCGAATTAAATGTGGTGATGCTGGGGTGACTAAATTGGGAAATGAACCAGTAAAATCTGCAGGTATGTTTTGCTGTCTGTGCAGCGAGCAACTGATGATGGGCAATACAGTGAGGTGACGAAAGTCATACGATAGCGATACGCACATATACAGATGGTGGTAGTATCCCGTACACACTGTATAAAAGGGCGGTGCTTTGGCAGAACCGTCATACGTGTGCAGGTGATTCACGTGTGAAGGTTTCCGACGCGATTATGACCGCGCGACAGTGATGAACAGACTTTGAACGGTAGTTGGAGCTAGGCGCATGGGACATTCCATTTCGGAATTCGTTAGGGATTTCATTATTCCGAGATCTACAGTTTCAAGAATGTGCTAAAAATACCCAATTTCACACATTACCACTCACTGTGGACAACCCAGTAGCCGACGGTCATCACATGACTATCGAGAACAGCGGCGTTTGTGTAGAGTTGTCAGTGCTAACAGACAAGCAACACTGCGTGAAATAATCGCAGAAACCAATGTGGATCGTATGGTGAAAGTACCCGTGCAGCTAAATTTGGCGTCAATGCGCTATGGCAGCAGACGACCGACGCGAGTGTCGTTCCAATAGTACGATATCGCCTGCAACGTCTCTTCTGGGCTCATATGCGAAATATGTAGCGTGAGAAACTGGTAAGTTTAGTCCAAGAAATCCGGCCAGGGTGGCCGAGCGGTTCTAGGCGCTGCAGTCTGGAACTGCGCTACCGCTACGGTCGCAGGTTCGAATCCTGCGTCGGGCATGGATGTGTGTGATGTCCTTAGGTTAGTTAGGTTTAAGTGGTTCTAAGTTCTAGGGGACTGATGACCTCAGTAGTTAAGTCCCATAGTCCTCAGAGCCATTTAGTCCAAGAAAGACTGAGTTTGTGGCATCGTGAGGACGAAAATATCATAATCGGGCTATAGTTCGGAATCTATGGACTGAAATCACAGGTTTGTTGGAAATTTCAATAGGCAAAATCTTAACTTGAAATTTAGTCGTAGATTATAGCCTTAAAAATTACTTTGTTCAAGTGAAGAGGGTGGCGTACCTAATATGCTTGTAGTTACTGTACTGGATCTTTTTTGTGGTAGGTTGTCATTAGTTGTCTACAAATTAATATTACTGCTTACCAGCGTTTTATGCCAGTAGGGTAGTGAATTATGAATATGAAGTGGCTTGCAAATGTGGTTCACGGTATGTATTTGCACTCTTAAGTGCTTTATGTTTTCAGAGTGCCTTCTGCTATACTTTGTCTTTCTCTCGTGTGCTAAATGACAGTCACTGAAGGTTAATTGACGTGCGTCAGCACAACTTTATATACATACAGCGAAACAGACTGTTTATAACTTCCATTTCAAGGTCACCACGAATTATCTCGAATGTGTGACAGAACGTATCTCCCGTTATCTCCTATATTCGTAAAACTTGTCTGGTTATTCCGATAACTGAGGACAGAGTTAATAGTACTCGATATGTTCTTTACGAGGCAGGAAAGGTTTTTTGGTGTGGTACTATAACCTGGAAAATAATTTGCTCAAGTGATAAGAATGGCTTATCTTTTGCTTAAAGTTACTGTATCGAATCTTTTAGTGTTGTGGTAGGTGGACATTAGCTGTCTATAGGTTATTATTACTGCCTACTGGCGTTGTTTTTATGGCAATAGGATAGTGATTCTGTTACGTGGTTTGCAAACCTGGTGTATGTATGTGTTCCCACGTCTCAGTTCTTTGGGTGTTAAGAGTATCTTACACTAAACTTTGTGTTTCTCATTCATATGTATAATGAATGACAGTCATTGAAGATGCAGTTCTGGTTCAAGTGAAACCAGAAGTATCACTTTGATATTTGACATCTGACGAATACATCTTTCTAATAATTGGGCCTATTCCAGGTTGTGAAAAGTACAGTTTCAAACATTTTTTGCGTGATACATTAGATGTTATTTACGATGCTCTAAATACTAGTTTAAAATCTAATATTTTCGCTCTTGCACATCAAGTACCTGTTGCATGAATTTTTTTTTTCTAAACCGTATTTTGAAGCTGTGCAAGTGCACTAAAAGGATCTGTAATAGTGATTTTGTTTATTAAAATCAGCACTCTTTACTTCCTTTCTCAGATCAACTGGATCAGTGTTTAGAGAGCAGTGGAGTGTACTATAATCTGATTATCGGAGGATATCGAAAGGGTGCAAAAAAGGGCAGCTCGTTTTGTATTATCACGTAATAGGGGAGAGAGTGTGGCAGATTATATACGCGAGCTGGAATGGAAGTCATTAAAGCAAAGACGTTTTTCGTCGCGGTGAGAACTATTTACGAAATTTCAGCCACCAACTTTCTCTTCCGAATGCGAAAATATTTTGTTGAGCCCAACCTACATAGGTAGGAATGATCATCAAAGTAAAATAAGAGAAATCAGAGCTCGAACAGAGAGGTTTAGGTGTTCGTTTTTCCCGCGCGCTGTTCGGGAGTGGAATGGGAGAGAGATAGTATGATTGTGGTTCGATGAACCCTCTGCCAAGCACCTAAATGTGAATTGCAGAGTAATCATGTAGATGTAGATGTAGATGTAGAATATCCAGCCAGTGCTGCATTAATTTTCACCATTTTTAGAACAAAATGAGTTGAAGTAGAATTACAAATCTGTCTTTCATTAATTAGATCATACTTGTTCCCTCACATACAAATTTCATTCGCGCATCATATAATAGAAATATGTACTTGCACCGTGTAAATTAACCATTATGTGCTCGTAACCTCATTGTCAAAAACTTTACAGACCGAAGTCGCACATCCTGCCACAGTAGCCATAATAAACCACTCTCTAAAAAACGTGTTTTGGAGAGATCATTAGTGCACAGGATTACTGAAACTACATATTTTCGTGATGCGCGCGTATAAATATGAAAAACATCTAGCGTAGCGGCCCCTTATGAGTTAGAGGGCTTGGACAACAGACAAGCAAGGTGGGCTGCCGACCACCCTTCAAGAGCTCATATCCAAACATAGCCAGTGAATGTAAACATCAACAGACTTTCCGCATCAACAAGGCACTATTTCGTGAAAAGTCGTGTGACAGAGATCCAACAACTGGAACTAATGTAGTGTAGTACTCCGCAGAATCGGTGTTATAAGCACGGCAGCAGAGGCAGTAGAGCAGTATGTACCTACAGCTAGTATAGCTCTAGCCAGTACCTACATTGGCTCTAGCCCAGTAGACACTCACCGTAGTCTTCTGTACAAATTTGTATCTTGTTGGGCATAACGCCACTTTCGAATTGTTTAGCGTAGTATTTTGGTTGTTATTATTTCTTTTCATTATTTTGTAATTATTATCTGGGTTTGCCAGCACAAGAATTATTGTGTTTCTTATTGTTCTTGAATTTGGAAATTAATGCACGCCAAGAAGGCGTTTTAAATAAAGTGTGTTCAAGCTTGATCGTTAGTTCTTTCCTGCTGACCGCAGGACACTAAAACATCTATTGCAGCCTGCTAGTTTCTATGATGGTGGTCGCTTCTGATGCTGATAGCTGATGAGAGAAGGACAGCTGTCACAAAGTTAAAGCGTTTTTTTTTTTTTTTTTTTTTTTTTTTTTTTTTTTTTTTTTTTTTTTTTTTTTTTTTTTTTTTTTTTGTGGCAGGGTGTTTTTCCCTCCATCTTGTATATTTGTGAAACTCGTCTGGTAATTCCAGTAACTGAGGACAGAGTATGCAGTACTCGCTACGTCCGTTTCGAGACAGACACAGCGTCTTATAATAGCAAAAGCCGCACTGCAGCACGTCTTCAAGCACAGAGGTGTCGTGGTGTCTGTCCTGTAGTTGGAGGTTAAAATATAGCTTACTTCACACATAAAATAGATTCTAACCTAGCCTAACCACCTCGATCAGGTCAAAAACTGGCAAGTGAGACAGGACGCACTCTGACCCAGCTGTCGGCAGATACTACCGTGTGACCTCTGGCGACGGCCTCTGATGACCGTTGGCGGAGGCACTCTGGCCGCAGCCTAATTGTTATCGCGCGCCCTTGGCGCCTACGGTGCGAGGCGCTGCGCAGAAATGTAACGAACGTCAGACGTGTGCAGAGGTTATCGCTGTGATGGTGGCGGGCGGGCGGGAGCAGAGGCCTGACTGAGGGCAGATTGGGTGGGAGGATGCAGCCGCGGCGGCGTCAGGCAGATTGGTGAGGGTGGGGGGGAGTCTCGGCCGGCCGCCGCCACTGCACTGGCTGTTTCGGTGCGGGACGGGCCGTATCAGGTGAGTCTCTGCGCCACGCGTGTGCTGTGGTGTGGTGTATGGTGTGGTATGGTGCGATATGGTGTAGTGTGCTGTGCGTGTGACTCCACTCAGTTTGGCAGTCTCCTCTTCCAAGTGTCACCCATTCCATAAAGAGGTGACCGTGAAAATGAGGGACACTAAAAGTTAGAACCGAGGCTTTTTTTTTCTATTTTACTCTAGTTTCTGCAAGACCCGTTTAGCAGAGTTCTACTGATTCATTCCTTTACCAATTCGCGTCAGCTACACACTTTAGCAGCATAATTTAAATAATGGCGGTAATAGCAGTAGTTACTACTGTTCTTGTCGCAAGTTTTTTAACATGTACCTGGACGGATGTTTCTTTTTATGTAAGCCTGCCGCATCAGAATGAAAATAGAAACCGTAGAGACTTCTTCCGTAAAAAGATAATGTATTTCAACTGCATTTAACGTCTCGCAGAACTCACAAAAAAAACTGTTAGATATCTACATCCACATGGCGACATTGAAATCTACTCTTAAGTGCCTGGCAGAGGGTTCATTGATCCACCTCCACAATAATTCTCCGTTGTTACACTCTCGAACAGCGTGCGGAAAAAACGAACACCTATATATTTCCGCGCCAGCTCTGATTTCCCTTATGTTACTAGGACAATCGTATTTCTCTGTGTAGGTCGACGTCAACAAAATATTTTCACATTCGGGGGAGAAAGCTGGTGATTGAAATTTGTTTTAACGATATCCTCCCCAACTCCCAAATCATGTCCTTGACATTTCCTCTCCTATTTCTCTATAATACAAAACGTGCTACCCTTCTGTAAATTTTTCGGTGTGTTTTGTTAATCCTATCTGGCAAGTTCCCCATACAGCGCAGCAGTACTGCAAAAGAAATTGACAAGCGTAATGTAGACAGTCTCTTTAGTCGATCTGGTGCATCTTCTAAGTGTTTTGCCAATACAACACAGTCCTTTGTTCGCCTTCCCCACAACATTTCTTGTGTGTTTTATCCAATTAGGTTGTTCGTAATGATAATTCCTAGATATTTAGCTGAATTTACGGCGTTTGGATTTTATTGATTTATCGTGTAACCGAAGGTTAACGGGTTCATTTTAGCACTCATGTCGATGACGTTACACTTTTCATTATATAGGGTCGATTCCCGATTTTCATACCATACAGATATCTTTTCTAAATAGTTTTACCATTTGTTTGATCTTCTGATGACTTTACTAGACGATAAACGACATCATCATCCGCAAATATCCTATGACGGCTGCTCAGACCGTCTCCTAAATCGTTTATATAAATAAGGAACAGTAGAGGTAATATAACACTACCTTAAGGAACACCAGATATTACTTCTCCTTTACTCGATGACTTTAGATCAGTTACTGCGAACTGTGACTTCTCTAACAGAAGATCACGAATCTAGTGGAGTAACTGAGACGGTATTCCATAAGCATGCAATTTGATTACAAGCCGATTTTGAGGTACGGTGTCAATAGTCTTCTGGAAATCTAGAACCACGGAATCAGTTAATCAATCTGAAACCCCTTGTCGATAGCACTCAACACTTCGTATCAGTAAATAGCTAGTTGTTTCACAAGAACGATGTTTTCTAAATCCGTGATGACTATGTGTGATCAATATTTTCACCAAACTAAGTAAGAATATGGATGTAACTTGGATGTTTGATTTATTACGGTATTGACGGTAAATCACCAGCTATCAGGCAAGTCAAAACTAGTACAATCAGAATATGGGAAGTAGTCGCGTCTAAAAGAATGTCACACGCCTAACAGACAAATAGTATTTACTATTCTCTCTGTCTTAGCACTAGGTAGCTGTCTATCTGCCTTCCAGTGTCTAAATGTGTTGCTCGTTCACATTCAAAACGATGATTATTAAACAAATTGTTCCCGGTTGTTCGTTAACCGTGTTCTGCACATTCTGTCAGCAATTCTAGAACACCCTCCCTACATTAACAAAAGACAAGCTGGTGGCAGGAACTTTATATATTTACCAGTTTAGCTATAACCTGTCTCTGCGCTATTTTATGTGCCTATGATAGCGAAAATAAACCGAGTAAATCAGATGGAAAGATGCTATTTTGGAAAGAGTTGCAATATCCGCAGGTAGTCTAGATAGCTGCTCCTGCCACTTTCCCCTTAATATTTACTTCACTACGACCGTTTTCTCTTGAAAGAGGATACTGACCGCCATTTGTAAACACTGAGTCATACTTACAGCGCTTCAATACTTGTCAGGCTAATCCAACTTGAATACAGAAATTCCGATAATATGTGGAAAGTGGAGCTACTGAGGAACTATTTCATTGCCTTTTGATCTGTTAGGCAGGTTCAATTTTCTGCTTAATTGTAGATGGAAGCTTCTTGAATCTCTTCCCACTAGAGCAGGTAATTTCATTCTGACACGTGGACTAGGAGTCAAAGTCCAGATGAAACTATTTTGGTGTAATGTATTGTGATTGTCTAAATCAAGGCTTACTTCGAAATGATTTTTATTGCCAGCGACAAAAGCCATTAAACAGTAAATATGTTAGGAAACAAGTGTAACAATTTCAGAAACCTTAAAAAGAATTCTGCAGGGTTGTCTACTTGACACAATGTTTTTATTGTTCGCTGTTACTCGGTAAAGCCTTTATAAACCCTTAACTCACGAGGTGACTTTTCTAAAAATGGTTCAAATGGCTCTGAGCACTATGGGACTTAACATCTATGGTCATCAGTCCCCTAGAACTTAGAACTACTTAAACCTAACTAACCTAAGGAAGGCACACAACACCCAGCCATCACGAGGCAGAGAAAATCCCTGACCCCACCGGGAATCGAACCCGGGAACCCGGGCGTGGGAAGCGAGAACGCTACCGCACGACCACGAGATGCGGGCTGGTGACTTTTCTGTTACATATTCCACGACATACTGTCTCTGGGGCCTCTATGTTAACACTGAGACTTAGGGGGAAAATCATTTGAAAACTTTCATTTCGGTTATATAACATTTATTTTTACAATTACTTCAGTGTTGATTAAATGTTCTTCGATGTTTTTATTGCACTAAATAAAACCTGCGGTATTTCATTTTTATCGCCTAAAATCACTTACCGTCGTGCGATTTTTTAAGTAGTACACATAGACAAACTGTTAGAGGATTGAATTTTACATTCCGAGAAATTATATTACCTTTGTACCATGTACATTTTCACATAAAACTAAATTTTAGCGTCTAGACTTGTAAATGAAAATTGCATTCGATGGGACGAAAAGAAAGTCTGCAAAAGTGACATACACCCCAGGGATCTTTATTCTCTTGTACCGTAACTCAGGACCCACCCGATGGTAAGTAACACTTTTTATTGGAGAAACAGGAAGTAGTCCAACAACATTGTCCTGAATTTGTTCCTGTGAATGATGATTTTGTTCACAATCAGAATTGTGATCACTGGTTACTGACAAACCGTCGTGTTTATCCTCTATTTCTTGATCTATGTCACTGGCATGCTCCCCTATTCACCGTAAAGCAAATTCATCAAAATTTGGATCGTTAAAATTGACACATTCCTGCGAACAAATTTTGTGCTATAGTAAGAAAACAGGCAATCAATCCACTAGGCACGGTCTAGGGGACCCCAAATGTGTCAAGAACACGTTCAGCAGCAAAGGAAGACGATAACTCCGCAAACAATAGAACATTACAGAGGTGGCGATTTTAGGAGGGTAGGTCGAATACTGTAGCACTCCGCTAGAAGGAGAGCGATTTCGAAAACTCTGGTGTGGTCTCTCAGGCCACATCTCGTGAGTTAAGGGTTTCCTTCAGGTGCAATGACCCAGAACTATAATTCCGTAAGCAAACGCGGAGTGAAAATACGCAAAATAAGCTAACACTCTAGCCTTGAGATCAACACTGTGGGAAATACTTCTCGGCATAACATGCTAAACTGAGCTTCTTGATTAGTTTCTTTGTGTGTTCAGTCAGTTTTATCTTGTTTTCCATTTGGGTCCCAATGCATTTTACACATTCCGTTTCACTTCGTTTGCCTATTTCTGTTGATACCTGATCATTATGGCATGTGTCATGTAGCATAATATGAGTCGTTCTGATATTAAGACTCAAAATGTCAACTGTGAATCACAAGTAATTGTTCAGCTATCAACTGACTGTTTTGTAAGGCTGAGATTATACCTTTGATTAGTGTGCCTGTGACAGCAGCGAACGTAATAGTTTCGGAACCGCACTTTAAAGTCTTTGGAACATCATTAGTGTAGGTTAAGAAAGAGATTGGATTCAGCACCGATATCTGTGGGACTTCACATATCATGTGCCCCCCGCCCTCTAACCCATGCCTGTGACTCCATATGATTTCCATCATGAAGGTGAGATTCCATCTCTGAAGGAGGAATGCCATTAATGACACAATTTACTAGTTTGCCAAGTAGAATTGTGTGATCTACACACTCAAAGATTTAGGCAAGTACACAAAACATTGTAACAGGATACGATAATTAGCTTACCTTAACAACAAATTAGTTTGTCAGACTCGGTATTGCTTTCTCTGTGGAGAGATCTTATGCCCAATTAAATAGCCATTTTTTGTCACGGCCGCTTTCTCATAGACTTTTGAAATCACTGGAAGGAGTCAAGTTTCGCTTATCTCCAGTTTTACAGATCGTTGTTCCTAAGCATATGCAAGTCTGTTACGAAATAGTCCCCAAGTTTCTCACAGATTACACAGATAGCATAAGGATAAACCTATGAAATATGCATGAGATTTAAATATTTTACTAGAAGCTCCATTATGGTCAACATAATTAGAGCCTTTTATATTCTCCCTCGTTGCTGTATTTTTGAAACTCTTGTTGTTGGTGGTGCATGCAGTATCTTCATACATTAGGTTGGTGCATAAGTTGGTAGCGCTTTTCTAACCATTTAAATACTACAGATACACATAACAGAGACCTTAGTCAGCAATAATATATTCTCCTTCACTGTTCACAACAGTCTGCCAACGCTGGGGTAACTTTTAGATTCCACGACTGTAGAAAGGACGTTATTTTTTAGGCGAAGATCTCGTCGCGCCATGGTCGGAGCACATTTTCATCCGACAAGGAAGTTCCTTGAAAGTTGTTTGATACAGGACGGGAAAGGTGAAAATCTAAGGTCGCAAGATCAGGTGAATAACGTGGGTGCAGAATGAATTCCTATACTATCTCCTCTGTGCTGTTTTCTTGTCACCCTACCAGAATGCGGGCGTTATTGTCGAGTAGCGTCACTTCACGCAGTCTTCTTGGTAGTTGTTCTTGGACTGCTCCTGAAAGACGTCTCAGCTGTTGACAGTAAATGTCAGCAGTGGCAGTTGCATGACATTATCTTTTGTGAATGCGAGCAGCTCTTTGTACGAGGAGTTGCTGCTTTCTTTGAGCTCAACCATTCCTTTTTTTCCTTACGTTAGCGTAAAGACACCAATTCTCGACACCAGTAACAATACAAGAGGGAAGTGGTCGGTGTTGTCCACGAACCAATTGATGACGAGCAGCAGAGATGCATATATGGCCACCTGCTGATTTTTGTGATTTTGGCTGAGAGTTGCGATACCCATACACCCGATTTTTGTACCATCCCCTTTGCATTCAAATGTCACGCGACGGTGGAATGATCACAGTTCATTACATTCGCCAGTTCTCGAGTATAGTGATGTGGATTACTGTGGATTAACTAGTTTAAATCATCTCCATCGAATCCCGAAGGTGAAGTGTCACTGATGAGACGGCCGCTGTGGCCGAGCGGTTCTAAGCGCTTCAGTCCGGAACCGTGCTGCTGCTACGGTCGCAGGTTCGAATCCTGCCTCAGGCATGGATGTGTGTGATGTCCTTAGGTCAGTTAGGTTTAAGTAGTTCTGAGTTTAGGGGACTAACGACATCAAATGTTAAGTCCCATAGTACTTGGAGCCGTTTGATTTTTGTCACTGATGTCAAAACAATCATCCTCAAAGCGAGAAAACCATTTTCTTGTTGTGCTCTGTCTCCTCACACGGCGCAAATTTTTCTGACAGCCTCCGCTGCTGTCACACCTCTGCTGAATTCAAGTAGAAGATCCTGTATGAAATGTTCCTATTTCTCTACTTTGCATCCCACTTTTTAGCGTCCATAGCTCCACTCATTACCTTCAAATGACAAAACGATAATACGTGAACTCAAATAGCAACAGTGACCTACCAATAAAAAATGACAACCGATAAATAAACCGATAGCAATCGAACACCAACACGTAAAACAAGACCACTGCAAACTTATGCACCAGCCTATTACAAATGTTGAAACGTCCCCTTAGAAAAATTATAAATGACTGTGCTTAAACTGACACACAATATTTTTAGCGCAACGCAATCTGACTTTTAATAATCCCTACAAAAGAATGCCCCTGACTAACAATAACCTATACGTTTCATGAATCACTTACCTCACAAAAATCTTCGTTACTCAAACTACTGCAATACAGCGAGCGCCAATACTGCCAGTTAAATAAAAGATTCTAACTACTGAAGGCACTAACTCCTGATAGGCATAGTTAGCAAATGAAAGATTTTGATAAAGAACAAACAATGTATTTACCTTAACAGTTTTCAAAAGTCATAATATTTATCAATTCATGACATCCAGTCTTACAAATTTACTCTCTCTGATGGGCACACGTCCAGATCATCCGCTCTCAAAACTCCGCCGTCTCTCTCCCCACGTCCACCACTGCTGGCGGCTCACCTCCAACTGCGCAACGCTATGCGCTGTTAACAGCCAACAGCCCAACACTACAATAGCCAACAACAATGCAAACCAGCCACAGACTGCACACAGCACAGCCAGTGACTTTCATACAGAGCGCTACGTGGCGCAACCAATAAAAAAAACCTATACAGCCCACTTACAATGTGCGCATCCGCATTGATTTGTTTACCCTTTGGGGAAGTAAACAGTGCCGCCATTTGGCACAGGGCAATAGTGTGGAACGTCAGTGTCGCACGGTAATCCCGTCGTCTTCCCAGAGTTGCTTATTTTTTCAGGTACCTACCACAAAGAGTTTGGTCTAAAATGTATGGCAGCTAATAAACAAATGGCTCAAATGGCTCTAAGCACTATGGGACTTAACGTCTGAGGTCATCAGTCTCCTAGAACTTAGAACTACTGAAACCTAACTAACCTAAAGATATCACACACATCCATGCCCGAGGCAGGATTCGAACCTGCGACCATAGCAGCAGTGCGGTTCTGGACAAGCGCCTAGAACCGCTCGGCCACAGCGGCCGGCACTAATAAACAGTTTTCAAAACGTTTCGTAGTTACGGCTGTTAAACATCAGGAATGTTTTTTACTGTTTAAATACTTACAAATATTAGTTTCTAAACCGTAATTAAAGGTTTCTGAGGAGCGCATAAAATTGTGTATTCATACCTTCTTACCACATGGTGTGGTTTTCCTGCTGTATTACGTTTTTATAGTGTCTGTTTTTCTTTACAGTTTGTCACCTGCAACAGTATACAACTTAATGTAGGCAAAACATTTACGCAAAAATTACGATTTCCAAACTGTTGTGGCTATGCCTGAGATTAATAATTTATGTGAAAGGTTGTGTGTGTGTATCTATTTACATTATGTTTCACTTACGGTTTCTATTTTCGTCATCTTCTTCATTGTCAAGCTAAGTGTTTTGAGTAGTCACTGTCACTGTCAGCTGTGACAACAAGATGGCGGACAGTGGAACAGTAGATGAAAAAAGAAACCGTTAGTGAAACATAATGTAAATAGATACACACACACAACCTTTCACATAAATTATTAATCTCCGGCATAGCCACAACAGTTTGGAAATTGTAATTTTTGCGTAAATGTTTTGCCTTCATTAAGCCTTATGTAGATGCAGGTGACAAACTGTAAATTAAAACAGACATTATAAAAACGTAATACAGCAGGACAACCACACCATGTGGTAAGAAGGTATGAATACACAACCTGTAATTACGATTTAGAAACTAATATTTGTATGTATGTAAACAGTCAAAAGCATTCCTTATGTTTAATAGCCACAACAATAAAAAAACCAACTGATGATGGTGTAACTACAGTAAAACATGTCTGGGACCATAAACAAAACTGTGTTTTGCTAAAGGCGGACCACACTCAAAAACATATGTTATTGTTAAAGCAAACACAGACAAAAGAGCTTCAACATCAAGATGCATTCAGAATACTTCAGATCCCGATTTCCGGCTAGAACTCAGTTGAATTATGCCAAGTCCAGCGTTCTGCTCTCAGAGGAAGTCCGTGTCAGCTCGTCCGTGCGTTTCGCCGCCCTGTTACTGATTTCCGAACGGCTTGTCGTTTGCTCAATGGAACTGCTCACTCCGTTGTCGAAACCCAGGACTATAGTACACCAACAGTTCCTTGATAGTGACCGGGCCAAATATCTCACGAAATAAGCGTCAAACGAAAAAACTACAAAGAACGAAACGTGTCTAGCTTGAAGGGGGAAACCAGATGGCGCTATGGTTGGCCCGCTAGATGGCGCTGCCATAGGTCAAACGGGTATCAACTGCGTTTTTTTTAATAGTAACCCCCATTTTTTATTACATATTCGTGGAGTACGTAAAGAAATACGAATTAGTTGGACCACTTTTTTCGCTTTGAGATAGATGGCGCTGTAATAATCACAACGTATAAGAACGTGGTATCACGTAACATTCCGCCAGTGCGGACGGCATTTGGTTCGTAATACATTACCAGTGTTAAAATTGGCCGTTTAGCAGTTGCGGAAAAGGTCGACATCGTGTTGATGTATGGCTGTTGTGACCAAAATGCCCAACGGGCGTGTGCTATGTATGCTGCTCGGTATCCTGGACGACATCATCCAAGTGTCCTGACCGTTCGCCGGATAGTTACGTTATTTAAAGAAGCAGGAAGTGTTCAGCCACATGCGAAACGTCAACCACGACCTGCAATAAATGGTGATGTACAAGTAGGTGTTTTAGCTGCTGTCGCAGCTAATCCGCACATCAGTAGCAGACAAACTGCGCGAGAATCGGGAATCTCAAAAATGTCGGTGTTGAGAATGCTACATCAACATCGATTGCACCCATACCATATTTCCATGCACCAGGAATTTCATGGCGACAGCGTTGAACGTCGTGTACAGTTCTGCCACTGGGCACATGAGAAATTACGGGACGTTGACAGATTTTTTGCGCGCGTTCTATTTAGCGACGAAGCGTCATTCACCAGCAGTGGTAACGTAAACCGGCATAATATGCACTATTGGGCAACGGAAAATCAACGATTGCTGCGACAAGTGGAACATCAGTAACCTTGGCGGGTTAATGTGTGGTGCAGCATTATGGGAGGAAGGATGATTGGCCCCCATTTTATCGATGGCAATCTAAATGGTGCAATGTATGCTGATTTCCTACGTAATGTTCTACCGATGTCACTACAAGAAGTTTCACTGCATGACAGAATGGCGATGTACTTCCAACATGATGGATGTTCGGCACATAGCTCGCGTGCGGTTGAAGCGGTATTGAATAGGATATTTCATGACAGGCGGATTGGTCGTCGAAGCACCATACCATGCCGCACGTTCACCGGATCTGACGTCCCCGGATTTCTTTCTGTGGGGAAATTTGAAGGATATTTGCTATTGTGATCCACCGACAACGCCTGACAACATGCGTCAGCGCATTGTCAATGCATGTGCGAACATTACGGAAGGCGAATTACTCACTGTTTAGAGGAATGTCGTTACACGTATTGCCAAATGCATTGAGGTTGACGTACATCATTTTGAGCATTTATTGAATTAATGTGGTATTTACAGGTAATCACGCTGCAACAGCATGCATTCTCAGAAATGATTAGTTCACAAAGGTACATGTATCACATTGAAACAATCGAAATAAAATGTTCAAGCGTACCTACGTTCTGTATTTTAATTTTAAAAAACCACCTGTTACCAGCTGTTCTTTTAATATTGTGAGTCATGTGTTTGTGACTATTACATAGCCATCTAATACAAAGCGAAAAAAGTGGTCCAACTAAAACATTCATGTTTCTTTATATACTACACGAATATGTGATAAAAAATCGGGGTTCCTATTTTAAAAAACACAGTTGATATCCGTTTCACTTATGGCAGCGCCATCTAGCGGGCCAACCATAGCGCCATCTGGTTTCCCCCTTCAAGCTAGACAAGTTTCGTTCTTTGTAGTTTTTTTCGTTTGACGCTTATTTCGTGAGTTATTTTTCCCGGTCATGATCAGTGGACCACCCTGTATTTAAAATATTATTGAGGAACGTTATTTCTCATAAATTTGGAAAGTGTTTGACTGATTTACTTTCAATTTTTACATGATACAGTATCAGAAATTCAGACAGACATAGGTTAAATAGACAGACATAGGTTCAAAAGACAAGTGCTCTACCATGTGAGCTACCCATGCACGACTCACGCCCCCTCCTCACAGCTTTACTTCCGCCAGTGCCTCGTCTCCTCCCTTCCAAACTTGCCAACGAAAGGCAAAGGTCCCGAGTTCCAATCTCGGTCCAGCACACAGTTTTAGTCTATCAGGAAGTTTCATATCAGCACACACTCCGCTGCAGAGTGAAAGCCTCATTCTGGAAACAAACCATCCCGCTGTGGTTAAGCCATGTCTCCGCAATATCCTTTCTTTCAGGAGTGCTACTGCAAGGTTTGCAGGATAGCTAATGTAGGGTTTGGAATGTGTGAGACGGGTGCTGGCGGAGGTGTGGATTTGTGTGGGAGGGGGTAGGAGGGGGGGCGTGAGTCGTGCTTGGGTAGCTCAGTTCATAGAGCACTTGCCCACATAAGGAAAAGGCTCCAAGTTCAAGATTCAGTCGGGCACACATATTTAATCTATCAGAAAGTTTTATATCAGCGCACACTCTGTCGATCCGAAATGTCGTTCTGGAGACAACCTATACGTTTTCTCTTAAAAAGCGATCACCAGAAAGAAGTAGCTATGCTATGAAAATGTGGAGTTTCGTTGTCTTTCTCACAGTTAGTTTTAACCACGATACCAGAACATGCAAAAAATTACAGAACTTGTTTCTCCCATAAACATTCTTTCTCCTTATACATAATTTTAAAAAAAATTGTATACGGAACAATGTGCTATTTTGCGTTCTTTTATAGGAAACAGCTTTACCAGCTTATGAGCAGAACACTATTCTGGAATAAGACTACGCGAAATGCGGTCATTGAAGCCATTCATCCAGCAACTAGAGACTGGTTCTCGTACGCTGTACATCGCTGATCCCAAACGACTAAATCACTCATTTTAAGTGACTTCAGTTCCCTATCAGGATTTCGTTCACAGCAACAATGAACAAGCGTCATCGTCACTGAGGGGCGAGAAGAGGAGATGGACAGAGAGGGAGGTAGGGAATGGTCATAGAGAGGGGAAGGCGGGGTGGACAGAGCGAGGGGTAGGAATAGATGGAGAGTGAAAGGAAAAAGGAGGAGATGGACAGAGCGAGGGGGAGGAGTAGATGGAGAGTGAAAGGAAAAAGGAGATGATGGACAGAGACAGAGGAAGGAAGTGATGCACAAGAGGAAGGGGCAAGGAGAAAGATTCTCATACATTTTTAGCAATTGGAAAGGAATGCCAAGTAGTGGCATATAAGGTTGTGCTAAAAAGTAACGTCTCCGAACTTTTTATGCGAAAGCTCTTAAAGCTTTTTAAATAAAATAAAACAAACTTTATTAACATTATGAACATTCTACATATTTGTTCTTGATCTCTACGTCCTTACTTCTCAACGTAGTCACACTGGTGAAGAATACAGTTTTCTGACCGAGAGACCAAATTGTTGATACCCTCTCCGTACAGTGTTTGGCTTTCCTGACGGAGTCACATCATCACCTCTGCTTGCAGTGCTTCATCACTATGAAGGCGAATTCCTCGAGGGCGTTCTGTAAGTTTTGGAAACAGATGAAAATCGGATGGGGTTCAAGTCGGGACTGTATGGACGATGATCGATGACAGGTAACTCAAGACACTGGATAGTGTGGTCTGTCTTCGTCATGGGGAGGACAGGGTACTCCGTGTAAGAACGAAGTTTTCTGCGGGTATAGCACTCTGTTTCTCACGTACCGACATAGCTACGTCACACACTGCAGTGTTACACGCTACGATTCGGAGCCCTCTATTGCCAGAGGGCTGCAGCTTCCGTCATCGAAGAGGAAAGTCGACCGGGTGATATGCATGACATTAGAGAGCAGAATAATAATTTTATGTGTTACTTTTCAGCACGCCTTCGCATGATACGGTTTCATTTGAACAATCAAAGTTGGTGCGTATATTTATACACATTGTTTGGGGAGCACTTTCTCCCAAGTGATCAAATGTAAACAGAACTACAGTATTTTAAACAGTTTCCGAAATATTTGAGGCAAATTAAACTAAAGTAGTTACTATGTGTTCGGTAGAGCGAAGCGATTATTCATCTTGAAAGCTGATGCAAACCAACTTAGGACTAAACTAAATTCATACTAACTAATTTCCTTTATAGCTTGCTGAAAAAAAAAGAAATTTGTAACTGTATTTTTTAATCAAATTACAGGTTGATCAACAGTTGAAGATATTGTGAAGTCTTTTACTTGACCGTACACCTTTGTTTTTCCACTATGTTCTGCAGAAGCATCGGTTGGCTCATCTGCATTTTTGTGGTAGTAGTCATGGCTCCCGACTACAGCGGCACAGTTTCCATTAAAGGTAAAAGTTTAACTTCTTTGAATTGATATAATTCTGAGTACGATAGTGAATAACAGTTTCACACCAAGTATTGAAATACATATTCAATTTTTGCATTGAGGTTTTAACGAATTTCTTTTCCAGGCTTCGATCCGGGAGTCACAATCAACCGTTCAAGAACCGACACTCCAGGTGAGTATATATTTTCTATTCTTGCTAAAGACAAATCATGGTGCTAACTTATTGGGGCAGCGTTATTTCGTGATTTAATTGCTGTCTGCAGTCGTAGTGTAATCATATTATTACCAGAATGGAAAATGCTCCTATCATGGTACAGAAAAAGAATATGTCCTGCACATAGTTAGTTAGGGATGTAAAAGAAGGGAACAACATTTTCAACTTACCTGGCACCTTCGAAGCCATTGAAATAAAAAACCTTGACATTTTTGCCCTTTCTTACTTGTTAGTATTGGCACCCATGTCATGTAATACAAAGAATAGTGCCAAGCAAATTAACATGATACATGATGTCGTCCCTCCAGGAACAAATCCACACCCAGAAATTCTGTATTCCCAGAAAAAGCTTTCGTAGCTGTTATACGTATGCTCATCGGCCGTATGATGTTGTATATTCTCTGCTACGGCTGGTAAATCTAAATTTCTTGAGCAGGATCAGAGACTGTAGCCTAAAATTTGCAAGATGCTGGTGTGCCAAGATCTAGCGCCTACGATAGCTCACTATTTTGGGGAAGTACGTTTAACTAATAAAACGGGCAGATATATCAAGACGCTTTCATTTAAACGTCTTTGAAGCTGCTAGATAAGCCGAATAGCTAGTTCCATTCTTATACATCCGTAACTCGCCTATTTTGTGCTTGATACATTTTTCATTCTGCTCCCAACTTTTATAATTCCATAATTTCCACTAGGGCTGGTGATAAAATATCGATATCAAATGGCATTTTCGAGTTCCGATATATTTATTTATATTATATTTTTGCCAATTTTCGGGAAATATTTGAAGTTGTCCTTTTGAAGGTGCAGTAGAACATAACTTTACTTTCACTGTCTGAATGAGTCTTACTATTTTTTGAACTTTCATCATGTCCAGTCTTCCTCTTTGACTGTGTGAAGCAAGTATAGAAGGAACAAAGAAGTATTCCGATTGCACTGCGGAAGGGTGGGGGGGCGGGGCGGGCTGGAATAACAAGGTTTCCGATGTCAAAAATAATTGCTGAAAACGATGAACAAAAATCTAAATGACAAGACTGGTCTTCGCGTTGGGCGGAGGCGTGTGAGGGGAAATGCTGATGTAATCAGCCCTTGGCCCTACCAGCGGAAACTGCAACGTTCAGCTTAGCCATGCAGTTCTGACTAGGTCGGAACGTTGGCAGAAATGAAAAAATAGGAAATCCGGCATGAAGTACGACGCACAAATCCGATATGTGACGAAACCGAAAAACAGACCTGCCGAACAGTTTTTATTGTGCCATTTACATTCCGTGACGACTGTTAAATAAGTGTTTACATCAAATCGTGAACATCCATCATTTTCTTTTCAGTTCCTGTTCCAATGGGGAGATACAGGCTGCTAGCTTGTTGATGTACAGAACATCTAATAATAAATCAATACTTAAACAAACACCTCTAAGATTGGCAGTATATTTACAACGTGCAGCCGATCTTTTATATAGGCAGGTACGTCGATATATTGGTCTACTGTAATATTTTTCAATATATCGAAGGCCGATAGTGATATTTTCTAAATATCGATATATGGGACTACCGACTTTTTTAAAAAAATATTAACAGCGTTAATTTTGCGATTAGATCGCCATAGATTAGAGAAAGCTTTTGACAATGTTGACTGGAATACACTCTTTCAAATTCTGAAGGTGGCAGGTGTAAAATACAGGGAACAAAAGGCTATTTACAATTTGTACGGAAACCAGATGGCAGTTATAAGAGTCGAGGGGCATGAAAGGGAAGCAGTGGTTGGGAAGGGAGTGAGACAGGGTTGTAGCCGCTCCCCGATGTTATTCAATCTGTATATTGAGCAAGCAGTAAGGGAAACAAAAGAAAAATTCGGAGTAGGTATTAAGAAGAAATAAAAGCTTTGAGGTTCGCCGATGACATTGTAATTCTGTCAGAGACAGCAGAGGACTTGGGAGAGTAGTTGAACGGAATGGACAGTGTCTTGAAAGGAGGATATAAGATGAACATCAACAAAATCAAAACGAGGATAATGGAATGTAATCAGGCGATGCTGAGGGAATTAGATTAGGAAAAGAGACACTTAAAGCAGCAGTTAAGTTTTGCTATTGGGGGAGCAAAATAACTGATGATGTTCGGAGTAGATAGGATATGAAATGTAGACTCGCAATGGCAAGGAAAGCGTTCTGAAGAAGAGAAATTTGTTAACACCGACTATAGATTTAAGTGTCCGAAAGCCTTTTCTGAAAGTATTTGTATGGAGTATAGCCATGTTTGGAAGTGAAACATGGACGATAAATAGTTTGGACACGAAGAGAATAGAAGCTTCCGAAATATGGTGCTACAGAAGAATGCTGAAGATTAGATGGGTAGATCACATAACTTATGAGGAGGTACTGAATAGAATTGGGGAGAAGAGGAGATTGTGGCACAACTTGACTAGAAGAAGGGATCGGTTGGCAGGACATGTTCTGAGGTATCAAGGGATCACCAATTTAGTATTTTAGGGCAGCGTGGAGGGGAAAAATCGTAGAGGCAGACCAAGAGATGAATACACTGACCAGATTCAGAATGATGTTGGCTGCAGTACGTACTGGGAGATGAAGAAGCTTGCACAGGATAGAGTAGCATGGAGAGCTGCATCAAACCAGTCTCAGGACTGAAGACCACAACAACAACAGCTTGACAGCCTGCGTCTACGTCAGCGTGGTTACTTTGCTGTTCACAATAAAGAGCCTGGCGGATGATTCAATGAACCGCCTTCAAGCTGTCTCTCTACCATTCTACTCTCGGACGACGCGTGGGAAAAACGAGCATTTAAATTTCTCTGTGCGAACCCTGATTTTTCTTATTTTATCGTGATGATCATTTCTCCCTATGAAGGTGGGTGCAAACAGAATGTTTTCGCAATCGGAGGAGAAAACTGGCGATTGAAATTTCATGAGAAGATCCCGTCGCAACGAGAAACGCTTTGTTTTAACGATTGCCACTTCAATTCAAGTATAATGTAGAGTTTTGTTGAGTCGGGAGACGACTGATTCGGTAGAGGTCTTTTTTATTGTTTTTTGAACCATATTTCTTATATCGTGCCAACGGGTAAAGCTTTCACAAAATAACAGGTCGCTTATTAATGACATGTATGTGACTGCCATCTTACAACATTTGAACCGATTGGCACAAGTTTGGAACTATAAATGGAAAGCGAAAGAAATTCACAATAACGCGTTTTCTGCGTGTAAAATCTAAATGAAACTAGACTTTTGAAAGCGAGTTTTCCGAGTCCTTCTGAAATTAATTCTTGTTTTTTGTATATCTTAATCACTTTAGACTATTTTCGTGCACACAGTTCACGTAAGAATGAACTTTACGTGCTACGATTAGCTCGATTTTAAACCATCGTATCTCGACAACGAATAAAAATTCCTGGCTAAAGAAAATTAGCTTTTAGTTTATTTTTTCTACGCTAGTGCAAGGTTTGAATCGATTTGTATAAGTTTAAAGCATAGAAGTGGTGTGCTTCAGATACCTCCCATGAAATGGTGTTCTCTCCTTTTTTTTCACCTATAATCCGAATGGTGAACATGGAGAATCTGTCATTAGCTGAGCATTAACTTCAGCCCAATTGACATAATTTGCAAAAGGAAGTAATCGATTCTCAAAATTTGCC
This sequence comes from Schistocerca americana, assembly GCF_021461395.2. NCBI lineage: Eukaryota > Metazoa > Arthropoda > Insecta > Orthoptera > Acrididae > Schistocerca > Schistocerca americana. Next base: position 623,240,356 of record NC_060123.1, on the reverse strand, counting down.
TCGGCGTCAGCTCCGGGTGGTCGTTCGAACTTCGTTTAGTATACTTGTAAACGTACTTTTGTGTTGCTGATCTATCGATAGTCGCTTCTCTGGCAAGTGTATGGCGCAAGAGTAGTGTGTGGGTATAGCACAGTGTTAATGCCGTGGATGTAGCTCATGTTTCTCAAGTTATTGTGAGATAATTAAAAAAGTTTGCCATTCAAGTTGTACACTTCATGCCAACGTTCACGGCTCGATGTTAATATTTTCTTGAAATATTACGGCCGGCCGAAGTGGCCGTGCGGTTAAAGGCGCTGCAGTCTGGAACCGCAAGACCGCTACGGTCGCAGGTTCGAATCCTGCCTCGGGCATGGACGTTTGTGATGTCCTTAGGTTAGTTAGGTTTAACTAGTTCTAAGTTCTAGGGGACTGATGACCTCAGAAGTTAAGTCCCATAGTGCTCAGAGCCATTTGAACCATTTGAAATATTACGATTTCGACCTCGTGTGTCGCGGCGGGAGAACAATAATAGAATTTCTCGGGACGGTTACAGGATAATAACGCGGACTGTTTTCACTCAGGTGACACGTTCCAAATGAATGAAACGTGTATGGCGGGACTGTTAGAACATGGGACATTGCACGCCAACCTTATAAAGCACTTGCGTCGCGGTTCGGTGAAGTGCACGCTCGGCTAGCGAAAGAAGTAGTTTGTTTGCCAGTACTGACTGCAAGAACTGCAGATTTCGTCGACTTACGCAGCATCCTTTGAACAGTGAATTACTTGTGCGTTCTGTGTTGCGCGTAAGTGAAATGTATAACGTTAGTACGTCACAAGGGATTCGCGACTGTAATACAGAATTAAGAGTACGGCAGTTGTGGAATAATGCTAATTGTGAATAGAGCAGCTCAACCCTGTGAGTGTTTTTAACGGAATATTCTGTATTCCACCATACTAAGTTGGCATTGTTTGTACAAGTGTGTCTTTATTTCAGATTTAAGTGTATTGATGATTTCACGCAGCGCAATATATTTTAAAGACTGTTGTAACACATCGTTTATGTCGTCAATACCAGATTCTATTTCCACAATTTATTTTTCACCATTAATTTCCAGATGAAATTTATTGCTACCCTCTGTGATACTAGGAATGCTGTTGTAAGTATCCAGTCCAATCGGCGCAGTACTCCACTCCCCGTTAAATCAATCGGTGAGAAGTAATTCGCACGTAATGCTGACGATCGTTCTTTTAAAGTCAGAGCATACGACATTGCAACTGTATGAACCTCGACTGACGAGTGGAATGGATGCTTAGTGCATCTCCTTATATATGTGTGTGTATTCTTCTTCGTAAACGTTACGAGGAACATGTTGCATAGATGCCCGCAGAGGGGTATATTAAAGCGCCGAAAATTGTAGAACACACGTCTTCTGTCGGTGAAGTATCGTTGTAACTCTTCTGGCGGTTGCAGGTCACCAAATGAGTCGAAATAATAGATAGTATTGGCATTTTTGATAACATACGCCACCCAGTGGGTTCCTGGTCTCCCGGCAACATCTAAATTCACGATTCCACGTTCTCCGGATTTCCACGTTGTCTTCGATAATGTATCTCAGATAAACACACTACTGAATCTTGCAGTGTGAATTTTTTTTTTCCTGACAAATTTGAGCGGAAATTCACTTGTAAGCGGTCTGTCAGATAGAATAGCTAACGGGCTTTTTTCTTTTTGTTTATGAATAGACCTAGCCTTTTCATGTACTTCCAATGGCTGCTACTTCCATCATGCGGTTATGTCTTCTTGCCACCTCTAACTGCTACTGGGAATTTTGAGCGTTCTTTACTGTTATAGCAAATAGGCGCAGCGCCACAGCTGAAAGCCCTGCGAGGGTAGGAATGAGGAACGGGATTTCACCTGACGTCTTGGACATCGGCAGAGCCCTGGGTGCCTTAACTGGTCCTTTATGCTTCACGGCACTTTTAGCTGCGTACGTTACTGTCAGGATACAGTTTTTTATACACTCTCTCTTCTTCTTCATCGTCTTCTTCTTCTTCTTCTTCTTCTTCTTCTTCTTCAGTGCACGACTTGCAGCATTCATAACTTTCTTGAACCTCTAACCACAGCTTAATTTTACCACGAATGTTTATATCAAATACTAAAGTAGCAATGCGCTGTCCTGTACCCATATTCTTTCTTTTGCATATTACTGTAGTTTTATAAAGATCTTCCAGGACGTCACGGTGCAGACGAAATTTTAGCTGATGTTTTGTGTATGCAATGTCGTGTTACAAGCACGCTTCGTGAGGCAGGTTAATCCTCGTATCACCACCGACCAAACTTTTTTGAATCTTTGTACCAAGTCGACAATAATTATATCCCGGAATGTGCAATTCCACTGGCAGTTTGTCTAGAGTACCACCGCCTCCTATAATGCGTCTGCTATCACGCATGTGGTTGTGTTCTGTGAGCCCATTATGTAACAAATCATTAGCGCCGATACAACTGTTTTGTGTCGCGAGAAAACAAAGCCATTTAGTTAGTGCTCTGTTCCCTAGTGTCTTATGACACGCTGCGAGAGAGAGACGTGTGGCCGCGCGGGGTAGCCGCGCTGTCTATAACGCCTTGCCACGGTTCGCGCGGCTACCCCCGTCGGAGGTTCGAGTCCTTGCTCGGGCATGGGTGTGTGCGTTGCCTTCATCGTAAGTTAGTTTAAGTTAAATTAAGTAGTGTTTAATGCTACGGACCGACGACCTCACCGAGCGAGGTGGCGCAGTGGTTAGCACACTGGACTCGCATTCGGGAGGACGACGGTTCAATCCCGTCTCCAGCCATCCTGATTTAGGTTTTCCGTGATTTCCCTAAATCGTTTCAGGCAAATGCCGGGATGGTTCCTTTCAAAGGGCACGGCCGATTTCCTTCCCCATCCTTCCCTAACCCAAGCTCACGCTCCGTCTCTAACGACTTCGTTGTCGACGGGACGTTAAACAACACTAACCTAACCCGACGACCTCAGCAGTTTGGTCCCATAGGAACTTACCACAAATTTCCAAATTTCATGAACATTGATTGGTCTCGTTTTTATTGTGCTGTGTTTGGCTCGATTATACTGTCCATTTATTTCTAGGAGGATATCTGTCCATTTGTATTACTTTCAACGATACTCGTCTTGAAGTGGGTAAATGTTGAGTAGTGATGTATTCTATGCCACTGCATCACAGCCTTGAAATACCCACTGTAAAACTCTCCACCGAGATCGGTTTGGGTGTTGCCCGGGCATCGATTCATCCCTGTCTGCAACAAACGCTCAAACACATTTGCGTCATTTCTCTCTGTTTTTGTTTTAACGGGTAATGCCCAGGCAAATCTGGAATACGTACCAATAACCATTAAAATATATTTGAATCCATTATTCTCATCTGAATATTCTCTCAAATCTAAAAGATCAGCCTGTCATAAGTTATTCAAACCTTTAATCATAACATGCCTACAAGAACACGTTATGCGTGCTGATTTGTGCAGTTCTCGAACTACTGTCTCCGTTCTTATTCGATTATTCCTCTCTCTAAGCTCTGAAATTATTGAGATAATAATTCAGATCAGCGGCACTGCCCTCAGCAGCTGATGCTTGAGCAGTCGTAGTCGATCTATCATCTCACTGGGGTCGTCGTAGTATATACTGAGAATACTGATTTATGCTGAATGTAAATATCACCACCACTGCTATACCGACCATCTAATAACAATGGTTTTATATTTTCTCTTTTTTTCACACTGCGTTAGTTTCCTGCTTTCCTGTGTACACCGGTCAGTTGTAGTATTTTACCATACACCTCTTGATCTTTGAGCGAAAATTTTACTTTTTTTAAAGGTTTTAAGAAAATGAGATTCGGTAGACCATATGTTCTTTGAAATTCCCTACCCCCTGTCTTATTGTTCCTTCATTTAAAGTTATAGGCTGTGTGCCCAACATGTATGGGTTTTCGCCACTGACACTGAATGTTTTGTCTATCTTGGCGTTCCTGTAAAGGTTAATGAAACTGGCAATAACACCATCGTCGTCGTTGTGTAATGTCGCAGTGAGGTCTTCGAGAGATTCAGTAACTGGTTGAAATGTTTCTCGCAGTGTCTGCTCTCAATCCAACTATCCTAACCTCAGCAACTGTAACTTCTGTCGAACTGCCTTCCGTGCAGCAGTAACCTTACACTTAGTTGACATCTTGCTTTTTATATACGAAGCGTAGTGCTTCACGCATTACATGTTATATACACTTCGCACAAGCTTTACAGTTTAAGTCACGTATTTTCTTTTCAGTTTCATTAACATTTACAGCTAAGTCGTCTACTTTGTTTCTCAGAATGATGTGAGTGTACGTATCTAGTTTCTTAACCCTAGCATCTAATTCGTTGATCAGTCTCAGAAAGGTCTGGGCGTAGGCCTAGGTCTACTTAATTTTATGTTCTGACATACATGCGAACTTGTCCATGGTGTGATGTATACCGACATGCTAATCACTTCTTTCATAGCTACATAGACAGGTACTCCTGGAAGTTCCATCTATATCTATCGTCATTCAGTTTCCCTGACTTATCAGTAACAAGAAACCCATACTGTTTGTGATTCCAGCAATCTCACATATATTTACTAAATCGCTGAATGACATGTCGGTTCCTACATGCGCCTGGTAAAAGTGTTTTAGATTCGAATTGTCTTGTCTAAAAGCTATAATGAGATTTGCATTATCCCTCACCAACTGTTTTGGTATACTGAAATATGTCTGATTCAAATGAAATACGTCAGTGCCCATATGACGACCAAAACATAAATATCGTAGAATTTGATCTTGGTTTTCTACAACGACATCGTCAAACACGAACACTGTGTTTGGCTTTACTCTTTCTAGTGGGGGAACTTGACTACTTTGACTGAATGTCATGTATGTCACACCATCAACACCCTGCAGTATCTTTTGCAGTAGTTGGTACTTGGGTTGAAACAGCGTTTTTGAAAATAGACATATATTCTCAAAGCAGATTCCATCTTAATGTGTTAAGAGTGACATGAGAACATTTGCCTTATCATAGCTGGACAGACCTACAATTATCGCTCTTATGTTATCGAGTAGGAGTGGCCCATTCTTCTTCTTCTTCTTCTTCTGGTCTTCTTCCGAACCATCACAGGACCAGTCACTTACAATAAATTACTGTACTTCACCCACCCGGCCATGATACCATCCATGTCAGGTTTTGTGGTGCAATAGGCTTCTATAGAAAAATGGACGCTTGTAATAATAATATGTATAGCCACTATAGCACAGTCATTTTACCGAGTGAGCTACAATGGCTATACCTTACGTTATGACAGCGTGATTAAACAAGAAAAAACAAACTGGAATTATATATATTTTATTTATATTTCAGCAATGATACATAGGCTGAACTACGTAAAGAATTTATTTACTAAATAATAGTTTTTTGTATGCACTAAATTCAGCATGTATTTCTCTCAAATTGATGGGTGTTTCATTAGCTGCTTCTTTCGACACGGTATTGATATACTATTCTAAATCGTCTCCATTCACACTGTACGAATCGAGACAGTTCACGATTTCCTTATACACAGTATGAACAGACGGCAACCCACGATTCAGTCTTTCCAGCATAAAGGATAGCTCCGCCCATGGACTGATTAAGTTTGTGGTAGTGGTGCATTGCAGAAATGTGGATCAACCTCCAGATCTCACCATGAGCGTCACGCCGTCCTACAATGATGTTATAGAAAGCGTCAGACCACCACAGTAAATGTTCCGAGATGGAGGATACACGGAGCTCACATGCTGATTGATGTAGTCGTCTGCACGACACAGTTCATCCCATTTCAGCTCTGTAAACCGGACTTAAACACTTCACGATGCATTTTCAATCTCTGTCACAACATTCCAGGCACTGTCCATTGATGCTTCTATACCAATATTTAAGCGCTTTGAAGCACTAGCTGTTAAATTATAAGTCTGGTACAGGTCGCCGCGGAATCTGAATCCGCAACAGACGTCATATGGACATCGACCTGGCCCACGTTTAGTGTGAGGGCGCCACAGTGGAACACGTGGTCCCAGCGACCAATAGCGGCGCCCCCGATAGTGTATTTAAGCGCCTGCCTCGAGCTCAGTCAGCCTTGACCTTTTTGCCACATGGTGTAACCAGTGGCTCCTGAAAATCAATCCTTCCAAGACCCAGGCAATCATCGTAGGTCGTACCACTCGCTCCTTCCGGCTTCTGGATTTCTCCCTTACTGTCTGCACCCGTCCTGTCTGCCTCACTCTTACCCTCACCTACCTTGGCCTCACCATTGACCGTCACCTCAACTGGATCCTCATCTTCGCTCCATCCAATCCAAAGCCCACAACCACCTCCGACTCCTCAAACTCCTCTCTGGCCGGACGTGGGGCTTGCACCCCCTTACCATCCTCCACACCTATAAATCCTTAATCCATCCCATCCTCTGTTATACCAGTCCCACCTGGATATCTGCCCCTCCAAAATCTATAAGTCCCTCCAAATCCTTGAGCGTCATGCACTCCGCCTCGCCTTCCATATACGCCTTCTGGTATGATTTTTTTTTTTTTTCTTAGTAATTTAATTGAAAGCTTTGTTGCTTTGGTAAAAATAAAATTGGTTCTTTTTGTCGTGACAGAATAAATTACTATTAATCACACCAGATTTGTCGGAGAACAGCAGCAACATGTGTAATTGATCCAGCTTTAAGAAACTCTATTACCTTTTAGCGGAAAATTCGTGCGGTACTCTCCGACGTTAGAAAAGTCGTAGTGTTCCGTTCGGAGCAGGAGGCGGCTGTCTTTTCTCCTTCGCGATATCGAAAATTACTAAAGAAAATGAACAGAAATTTTTTTTCGGAGGAAGATCGCGCGGAGAAAACAGACGGAAGTTACATGAAAGAAACCTAAGGGACCAACTGATTGGATTTGTACGAACATATAAACGGAACTGAAAGAACTTGGAATAAATACTATAGCGATGTCGTCACGACAGCCTCCTGTTCCGACAGAACACACGCTGGATCATAAGCTGCATAAATCTTTTAAACAGAAAGGATTATCATAAGTATAATTAATGAAAATAAGGTTGAGAGATTTTCTTTGAAATTAAATAAACTTCAAGGCTTCAAGTATTATAATATGAAACGGAAACTTACATTAACATGGCCACCCATTGTGGCGGTGGAGCGAATTTTTCACGATATACATTCTCGCTTGTTTGTGGCTACATATATTTTTAATCACTTAAACTCTTAACTTTACAATAAAAATGATTATATCAGATGGAGCACAATACTTTTGCGTCCGACTCGCAACACATTCACAGAAGAGCTAGACAGCGACGCGGCTCCCTGCAGAAGTAAAAACTGGCAATTGTTATTTTGAAACATAGGTGCATCGGTTTTTTTTTTTTTACTGATCGATAGCAGCGTATAACAGTTTATAGCTATCGTGATATTCTGCGCTTTTCAGGAGCGCGGCAAAGATATCTGGTTACAACATTCATTGGTATATGTTAGAAGTTCGCACATACTGACGCAAATACAGAAAAAAAAACTTTTACATGTTAAAAATCGCAGTGATAAAGGCTGTAATGTCACAATGCCTCCCATGTGAGGCATGATGATTCCGGAAGGATCATCAGGACTCACATGTAGTTTCAAGACGTTACTGTGTTTTATCATCTGCTTACTTTCGTTCTAACATAAAATTGGAATGAGTTTGTCATCTAGTTATTTTATGCTTCCAGTACAGTTATGAAAACAAATAGTCTTTCAGTGTCTTTTGTGCACTTTGGCACTTCTCTCAGTTCATTGTAAGGTGTCCTTGCACTGTCATCTTAATTGCTGTTACGGTGAAACAAAATATGAAAAAAAAAACAATCTTAAGTCTAACACACACAAAGATAAATGAATAATACTCTATATAGAAAACAAAACATGTCAGTAGACAAACATACACAGATACATTGAAATAATTACTTAAACAGTCCTCTAAAATTGTCTGTGACCTGTTTGGTCTCGTAATGTTTTTTTTATCCGTTTCATTAGATTCTTTTAGAATGTCGTTGTTAATCAGGACGTTTCACTTGACACTACACTGTACACTTTTATTTGTCACGCGCTCACTTAACCGGAGTCTGCAACGTCTATTCTCGTTCGGTGAGCGGCGTCGTCCGAGAGGTCACGACCCTGGGTAGCGTCCTTTTTTTTTTTGTGTTCGCTCGTGTTGCCTCTCTAGTGTCTCGCATCAAGCGTCATGTCGTTTACATGCAAATAAACAGAAAGAAACCTGTGTTAGGTTCGTGCTATAATGTAGACTTACAGGTAAAGGTTTTATAGGATTCTGGACAGGATTGATAACCTTCCCCTCCAGTTAACGTTTCAGTGCTCAGTAATGCCTTGTCTTTATTTAACTATCTATCGCAAAATATCCGACGTGACTGATTAAATGGAAATTAATTTGAAGCTAAGACTTCTCGTTTTACAGAATAAATAAAGTTCATAATTAAGTTTCACTGTGATAGCTTTAGCAATGTCTCTTGCGTAGTTGTGAGACGGAAAACATTCTAAGGTCAATGACACGCCTCCACAGCGCGCGCGTCGGTTGTGTTTCAAATGTTAATTGTTGAGTCCAATTGCAAGCAGCTCCGCGCTGTTGCCGGTTACTAGTCCAGTACAACACGCGCTCGTGTATGCTCGTATGAAGTTTAACGTGTGTCACTCGCGCTCTGCTAAAATGAGAACACGCGGAAACACACGTCTAGTGTCCTTTCTCCATCGTCGATCGGCGTATCGAAAACTTGGGTAGAAAATACCACCGTCTGTTTCGAGGATTTCACACGACAGTCCCTGCGACCCGCCATGCTGCTTACACACAGGTAAGTGAAGTCAACGTTTTACATATAGTTTGCAAAATGCTTTGCTGTGATCGCTGTCACTACCTGCACTTGCGTGTACACATGTCACTGCACACGTATTTTGTACACTTTATCACTCGCATTTTGTTTAGAACGTCTTAGAGTGTCTGCAAATTCACATCTCCCATCTCACATTGCGATTTCAAAGTTCACAGTTCAAGTTACTCACAGGTAAATACATTACAAGATTAAACAATGTCCATAAATTACATACATAGATACATACATTTCTTAAGTTTGCTTACAGTCACAAATTCTGTTAACCTTTTCAGTCACGCCACGCCGGATTAGCGTATTGAATACCACTACTTGTGCATCAAGGCACGATTATTTCGGTTATTCTCTCTCCCTTTTACAAAGGTAAAATTGTTCTTAAAACAAATCTTTTAAGCAGCTTGTTATTTCGTTTCTCTTCAAAATTTAGTGTCACTGTTTATGTAGAGCACAGATTGAACAAATTCTATCTCTACTGGTCGAGCATACTCATGCATTTCTCTCCGGAAGATTCATGCTTCATAAAGTTACTGGCTGCAAGTGCTACTCGCGGGATGTATTATAATCTCTCAACATTGCTACTCGCGATACGCGATTAGAACAAAATTTTCGCTAACGGATCTCTCCCACAAATTTCGTTTCCACTTCAACCGTCTAAAGAGCACTCAGATGAGCCTGTCAAATTCTAATCCTCAATTTTTTTTTTAATGGGATAGGATGGGGAAGTGGAAGAGGAGAGGATCAAATATGAACATAAATATACTATATACATATACAAATTCTAGCACAACTACACTAGGATATTTTTTTTTTTACCTTAGATGCATGACATGCGTCACGTGTGCCTTCAAGTGGCTATTCTTTAATCTAATATCAGATCTTAGTTTTATTATTATAATGTGAGTCATATCTGGTGACAGCTTTCTAGTTTATCACGCTTCCTTCTGGGCGATTGTCGGGCTTGGCTGTGAAATAGCTAATTACTTTAGTGCATCTTACATGTTTAAAGAAGAAACATTTACCATCAGGAATACTCCAGGCTTGTCAGTACGACGTATATGTTTCGATGTAGTGGCACTCTCGACTACATGACCTAACAGCTGTTGTAAAACACAATAAAGGAAATGCTTTGTTGCTTAGCTATTAAATCTTTATGAGGCTTACTGTTCGTAGATGATATTTTGAATCTGAGATTGAATCTCCTGAAAACTATCAAATACTACGTGATACTCTATCTGTTATTTACTGCTTTTGACAGTTCAAACACTTGGCTACACAAATCTGTTTAATTCTAAAGATCGCGCTAACAAAAGGTATAGTTCATGGCGGTGTTACAATAACGCACAGTTTACACGCAATAGGCTGTACTCTGTACACTTAAAGACTAACATTCCATCTTGAGGGCTGAAAAAGAAATTGCTTAACCTAATATTTCATATATATATATATTCATAAAAGTGTACAGGGAAGGTGGCAATCTGCTACTTCCTTCCGTATCTCCTTTCACCAATAACGGCATTCCTCAATGCCAACAGCCAACTTGGACTGCTTACACCTATGACTAACTTAAAACTAACTGAGAATCTATCCTCTCAAATGGAATGTGCTTTCTTTTTCGTACGCCATAATAAATCAAATCTTCAATTACCTCCATAGTTTTTCGCCAAAGTGTGAGTACTCGTATTGGTGTGTTTGAATACCGAAGTGTTTCGCAGGTTAAACCTTAGGCTAATGTTCCTTTGCTCGTTACTTTGCCTCGTTATACTTCTTGAGATCCTGGTGGTGATACAATCCTTTAATTCTGCCAGATGCTGGATCCGCTATTAGATAACATCCTGTATGTGGTTTTCTAATTACTACAAATGGTCCGTCGTACAATAGCCTCCATTTCCGATTTCTTTTCAACAACTTCGATGGCTTAAAATGTGTCCGTAAAAGCACCTTTAGTTTTCCGCTTTCTTGTGATGCGACTGATTTGATTCTTCTGTCACATCACTTGACCATTCTCGCTGGCTTTTTACCCATTGTGTGTGTTGATTTGTATCAAACCCTTGTTGGTAATGCACTTGATTACCAGGCTGAAAAATCGGTACATTACTTGCCTGCGTAAAATATACCGGTGGATTGTATTGTTTTCTTGGTTTATTGTTATTGTATCTAAAGTCCTGTTGTGGTGCCGTGTACTGTTGTTGTCGCATGAATGGTTGTTGCTGAGGCGTGTATTGCTGTTGTTGCTGGTGTTGTGGCTGCCCATAGGGTTGTGGTGGAGGTAGCTGACCTCCGCAATTTTGATTGTTGCAACGTTTACCCTTGTATTTGTTCCCATTCTCGTAGAAGTTACTACCGTTATTGTTTGATTGGTATGGGGCATTCCCGTAATACTGTTGTTGCGTGTTGTATATTGGATTGTACCGTTGGTTGCCGTAATGCTTGTTTTTGTGTTTACCATTACGGTAACCATTGTTTCGGCCTCTATTGCGGTTATTGTACTGTTTGTTTCCGTATTGTGTTTCGTGTGAACCATTTCCATTCCTACCGTTTCCATTCGAATACGTGCCTGCGTTGTTGTTCTTACGGTTAGCATTCGCACGCGCGTCTTCGTGTATAAGATCGAGCGAATCAAGGACGGATAAAAATGCGTCCTGATCTTCCTCTGACACGTTCACTAATTTCTCGCGTATGGAAATGGGTAGTTTTGACTTAAGGATCATAATAACATCTTTTGTTGTTATGGGAGTGTCCCAATATTGTATCTTTCTCAAGTACTTCTCAAAGTACCGGCGAAGTCCGCCACTGTTCGAATGGAAAGGTTCGGCGTTATAGACCTCTTTGCGTAGGCGTTGCTGAACACCTGCGCTCCAAAATTTGCTTAAAAAGTTTTTCTCAAACTCGCTAAATGTTTTGCACTTATCAACCATCTCGGTTCCCCATATAGCACTTTCTCCTTGTATGTATCCGGTAATGAATTGTATTCTCTGTTTGTCATTCCAGGCAGCTGGAAAGACTCCTGAAAAGTTCTTTAGGAAAACGACAGGATGAATATTTCGCTTTTCCGGTTGGAATGGTTGAAAAACTCTGTGTTTCAATACACTCTCCTCTTTCATGAGGGTTGTGAGTGTCAATTGTTCAGTGTTGTTGTTGTGTGAATCGTTAAATTCATTTTTCAGTCGCGGAATGTACTGTGGTGTGTTGTGTTGTTGTGTTGTCTGGTATTGATGTTCATCTGGCTCAGAAGGTAGTGAGTGTTTCCCGTCACTCTGGTTATCATACTGTAGTGTTTGAATTTGCTGTTTCAGGTCGGATATCTCATCTGTTACTTGCTTCCGCCATTCCGGCAAATCCCGGGTAAACACTCGTCTAATTTGGCCTAGTTCAGTACAAACAGTGTCTCCTGAACTGCCGGGTGCAGATAATATGTCTAAGGTTGCGGATTTAACAACATCTTTCAAGTCACGTGTAACCTTCTCCTCAACTAGCTTCTCTTGTACATCAATCCATTCTTTGTAATGTTCGGTAAGTGCTTTAGTGTGCGAAGCAACACTACTGTTAACTCTTTCGTCAATAGTTCGGTCCGAAATGTCATTCGCCATTGCACTTACTTTTGATTCTACAGTGGCTACCGCTGTCGCTAACTCGTCTACCTGTCGTGCAACTGTTTTATACGCAAGTTTTACCGAATCGGTTTCTTTGCGACACGCTTCGATTTGAGTTGTGAGATTCTGACCGATGTTCTCAATTTTGTTATTCAGAGTGCTTATCTGGGTTGTCAAAGTGGTTACTTGCTCGGTGACGTCACCCTTAACCGAATCTATCTGTGCCGTGACGTCACCCTTAACCGAATCTATCTGTGCCGTGACGTCACCCTTAACCGACTCTATCTGTGCCGCGACGTCACCCTTAACCGACTCTATCTGTGCCCTGACGTCACCCTTAACCGACTCTATCTGTGCCGTGACGTCACCCTTAACCGACTCTATCTGTGTTGTCATATCCGTTTTCAGCTCTGATAAAAACTTGTCTCTGTCTTTCTCACGTTGTTCGCGATCACGTTCGCGCTGTTCCCTCTCCTGTCTGTCTAATATCAATTCCTGTAACATTTTGACAATGTCAACTGATACCGTTATCGGGGAGGTGGGTGTTTCCTGCTGAGTGTCGTCCACGTTAGCTACCTCTTGTCTGTCGTCTGTCCTGGCCGTCGTTCCGCGTGAGCGGAGTCGGTAATGTTTGTTAACAGTGCCGTCGCTTTCGTCTGCAGAGTTCGCGCTCGATTGTCCGTCCGCCATAATGAAATTCAACTATTGCCAACTTAAAATGGGTACTGCCAACTGAAATTCTGATTGTCAATTATTCTTGCCGCGCAAGTTAAAGTCGCGGCGCGTTCGTCAAATGTCTAATGTTACGTGGGTAATAACTGACACACGTCTGTAGCAAAAAGACAAGATGGAGTCAACGCCGTTGAAACAATTGATTGCCAACGCTGTTACACAGAAAAGACTGAAATGGCATCCATCTTGAACTTACACGAGAATACTAACTACAGTATAAAACAAATAGGCCAAGCAAAAGGTTACAGAAAATGTTCAAATATTTACGTAGAAAAAAAAAATGGTTTTTTACGTTAAGCTACAGAAAGGATAGAGTGAGGTCGAATTTGAAGGTCAATGAGCTACTCTTTAGACAGAACTATGGCAAACGAAAATTTGGTACTCACTCGGCGTTGTCTTCAAAACTGCAAATCTGCGTCTTATTAAATCCCAAGATATTTGTGTAAATACCGCGTCCTTCAAGATTGCGTATATTTATTGCTCATCGGTAATTTTATGCAGCAGTGGGTTCCAAAGAGCGATACATGAAATAAGACAATCATATATTAGTACCGTGACACATTCAATATTTTAGTAAAGTCCCTGTTCGGGCGCCAGATCTGGTATGATTTTTTTTTTTTTCCTTAGTAATTTAATTGAAAGCTTTGTTGCTTTGGTAAAAATAAAATTGGTTCTTTTTGTCGTGACAGAATAAATTACTATTAATCACACCAGATTTGTCGGAGAACAGCAGCAACATGTGTAATTGATCCAGCTTTAAGAAACTCTATTACCTTTTAGCGGAAAATTCGTGCGGTACTCTCCGACGTTAGAAAAGTCGTAGTGTTCCGTTCGGAGCAGGAGGCGGCTGTCTTTTCTCCTTCGCGATATCGAAAATTACTAAAGAAAATGAACAGAAATTTTTTTTCGGAGGAAGATCGCGCGGAGAAAACAGACGGAAGTTACATGAAAGAAACCTAAGGGACCAACTGATTGGATTTGTACGAACATATAAACGGAACTGAAAGAACTTGGAATAAATACTATAGCGATGTCGTCACGACAGCCTCCTGTTCCGACAGAACACACGCTGGATCATAAGCTGCATAAATCTTTTAAACAGAAAGGATTATCATAAGTATAATTAATGAAAATAAGGTTGAGAGATTTTCTTTGAAATTAAATAAACTTCAAGGCTTCAAGTATTATAATATGAAACGGAAACTTACATTAACATGGCCACCCATTGTGGCGGTGGAGCGAATTTTTCACGATATACATTCTCGCTTGTTTGTGGCTACATATATTTTTAATCACTTAAACTCTTAACTTTACAATAAAAATGATTATATCAGATGGAGCACAATACTTTTGCGTCCGACTCGCAACACATTCACAGAAGAGCTAGACAGCGACGCGGCTCCCTGCAGAAGTAAAAACTGGCAATTGTTATTTTGAAACATAGGTGCATCGGTTTTTTTTTTTACTGATCGATAGCAGCGTATAACAGTTTATAGCTATCGTGATATTCTGCGCTTTTCAGGAGCGCGGCAAAGATATCTGGTTACAACATTCATTGGTATATGTTAGAAGTTCGCACATACTGACGCAAATACAGAAAAAAAAACTTTTACATGTTAAAAATCGCAGTGATAAAGGCTGTAATGTCACAGCCTCCCGTCCCCCACGCGGATCCTCTATGACCTCATTCCTTTCCCCCATCTGCTCCTATTTCTCGAACATATCTGCATCCTCTATACCTCCGCCGGCCGAAGTGGCCGTGTGGTTAAAGGCGCTACAGTCTGGAACCGCAAGACCGCTACGGTCGCAGGTTCGAATCCTGCCTCGGGCATGGATGTTTGTGATGTCCTTAGGGAAGTTAGGTTTAACTAGTTCTAAGTTCTAGGGGACTAATGAGCTCAGCAGTTGAGTCCCATAGTGCTCAGAGCCTTGATCCCCCTCACCTCCTGGTTGCTCCTCTCCTCTCCCCTCCCCGCCCCCTGCCACGTCTTCACTGTTGTGTCCCCCCTACCCTCCATCTCTACACCCTTCATCTCCTTTCCCAAGGTGGCTTCCATCAACTCCCCCTCGCGGATGGCGCCCTCTCTCCCTCCATGTATCCCTCCTATCAACACTGATCCTCACTCCCCCTCCTTTCCTCTGTCCTTTTCCCGGGTTCCCTCTGCCCTCTTCCATCCTCTTTTTTCCCCACCTACCCTTTCTCTGCCCCCCTTCTCTCCCCTGAGTCCTTTTGCACTTCCCTCATCTGCCTTTT
The DNA here is from genome assembly GCF_021461395.2 of Schistocerca americana. Lineage (NCBI taxonomy): Eukaryota > Metazoa > Arthropoda > Insecta > Orthoptera > Acrididae > Schistocerca > Schistocerca americana. The sequence goes on along the minus strand of NC_060123.1, from coordinate 623,224,830 downwards.
CCCATTCCCTCTCGCATCTGCCCTGCCCCTCTCCCCCCTTATGAGTCCTCTCCCTCCTTTGGTTCCCCCACGCTTTTTCGTTTTCTCCTCTCCTCCCTCCTTGTTTTCCCCCTCATCTGTTCAGGTCCCCCCCCCCCCCCCATCTGCCCTTGGCTAGGGAGTGTCATCTTTGTGCCGACCTTTTCGTGCAGTATTTTACAGTGAATGTTCAGTGTTGTGTGTCTTTTGGGAACTGTTGCAAACGGACATCATACTGTCGCTGGGTGTGACCTTTTTTTTTATCTCTTGCGAACAGAAACCAGACTGTCGCCATGTTTTTTTAATTGTGTGTCTACTATGTTACTTGTTTGATTCCTGTGTATTTTATTAGCATTGCCAACCCCTTTGCTTTATGTTTTAACTTTCCACAATTTTCCGCCGTTTTACAATATAAGTCACCGTTTTATCGCCTGATTTTATTGTTCTTTTCTTCTTACGTTTTTAAAAACGTCTATAGGCTGTAAAGCAGCCTACTAAGCTGCTGCTAGCCCACCCCCTTCGGGGGGAATCGAAACTCAATGAAGAAAAGAAAAAGCTCAGCCAGCGCTCTCCCCTCCTATTCCATCCTCTCTGGCCTTTCCCTCGGTCCCTCAGCAGGTCCCATCTGGCTTCATCGTGTGTGCTCCAAGTGGGTTTAAAGTATGTTGTTATGGAGTGTTTTTCATACTGTGGCCAACTTTTAATCTACGAATCGCCAACTGTGTTTTTTAACTTTATGTCGACTTTTTCAGCCTCCATGTCAGTGTATTTTTTACCACCATTATCTCTGTTTTATTCCCCCTTTTTAATCGCCTTATATGTACCATTTTATTCGTGTATTAGTGGTCATGTCACTCGGCTGAAGAGCGGCGGATAATTCATCTGACAGACATCCCCTTCCCATCTGGGGCAGTGGTATGAAATCACAATAAAGGAAAAAAATATCTCAGCCATCGAGTCTAATCATTGCGTGCGTCTTGACATATCGCCACGACAACAGACAGCTTGTTTATCGTTCTTTGTTTTCATTACTAGTGGACGTCTTGGATTCGTTTGGTTGTCTCTGCCACTACGTTGTTTCTTGCTTGTTGTCGTCGTAAGGTCTCTCCCGATCGCCGGCCGAAGTGGCCGTGCGGTTAGAGGCGCTGCAGTCTGGAACCGCAAGACCGCTACGGTCGCAGGTTCGAATCCTGCCTCGGGCATGGATGTTTGTGATGTCGTTAGGTTAGGTAGGTTTAACTAGTTCTAAGTTCTAGGGGACTAATGAACTCAGCAGTTGAGTCCCATAGTGCTCAGAGCCATTTTTTCTCTCCCGATCGTCAGTCGTTGTTTCGTGTCCGTCCTTTTCGTTCGTTTGTTTGTTTGCGGGCCGCTCTCCGTTTGGTCCCGCCGCACTTTCTCGGTCTCCCCGCGACCGTTCAGGTCGCGGTTACAACAGGTTACAACAATAAGTTGTAGTGACAAGCTAAAGAGCACTGTGAAGAACTGGCAGCTTCTCATCTACCACATCAACACTCTGTTCTTGCAGTAGCACCGGAATGTTCTGAGATAGTGCATATGTCGGAACCGAGTACTGAAACACACCGTGTGGTGTAGGGCCCCGGCACAGTTCTTCTGAGAGTCGGGGACTTGCTGGGTGTCTAAATCAATGAGTGGGATGGATAATAACGGCTCGTTGTCCTGCTTCAGCACGCTGGTCAGGTGCACAGCAGGATACCATGGTGGTGCTACGGCTGCTGATGCTGATAGGCCAGAGGTCGCTGCAAGTACTGACAAGCTGGTTGTGGTGGCTGCTGGACTAGACACTCCAGAAGTCGCTGAAGAATGAAGAAGAAACGATAAGAAACCACAGACAATGCCATGCAGTTGAACAAAGAAATGAAACTTGACAAAGAAGAGGAGGAGGAGGAACCACGATACAGCAATAGTAGCAACGATATGTAACGAATACATACTTCAATCAAACAATGGAAAATCCAGGATGGAATGTAACAATACCAGAGAAAGACAGTTGCTACTCACCATATAGCGGAGATGCTGAGTCGCGCCGGCCGAAGTGGCCGTGCGGTTCTAGGCGCTGCAGTCTGGAACCGCGAGACCGCTACGGTCGCAGGTTCGAATCCTGCCTCGGGCATTCATGTGTGTGATGTCCTTAGGTTAGTTAGGTTTAACTAGTTCCAAGTTCTAGGGGACTAATGACTTCAGCAGTTGAGTCCCATAGTGCTCAGAGCCATTTGAACCATTTGCTGAGTCGCGATAGGCACAATACAAAGATTCACACAATTAAAGCTTTCGGCCATCAAGGCCTTTGTCAACAGTAGACACACATACACACACTCACACACACAAACTCACGCAAACGCAACTTGCACACACGTCTGCTGTCTCAAAGAGCTGAAACTACATTGCGAGCAGCAGCACCATTACATTATGGGAGTGGTGACTGGGTGGGAGTAAGGAGAAGGCTGGGACGGGGAGGGGGAGGGATAGTATGGTGGGAGTGGCGGACAGTGAAGTGTTGCATTTTAGACGGAGGTGCGGAGGGGGGAGGGAGTAAGCAGCGCAAAAGAGAGAAATAAAAAGAAATTAAAAGACTGGGTGTGGCGGTGTAGTGCTGGAATGGGAACAGGGAGGGGGTTGGATGGATGAGGACAGTGACTAACGTAGGTTGAGGCCAGTAGGGTTATGGGAACGTAGGGTGTATAGCAGGGTATGTTCCCACCTGCGCAATTCAGAAAAGCTGGTGTTGGTGGGAAGGATCCAGGATCTCCGCTATATGTTGAGTAGCAACTTTCCTTTTCTGAATACATACGAGGTGCATTCAAGTTCTAAGGCCTCCGATTTTTTTTCTGATTAACTACTCACCCGAAACTGATGAAACTAGCGTTACTTCTCGACGTAATCGCCCTGCAGACGTACACATTTTTCACAACGCTGACGCCATGATTCGCTGATCGCTGAGGCAATAGCAGCACGGCTGGTGAATGTGCGGCCACGGAGAGTGTCTTTCATTGTTGGAAAAAGCCAAAAGTCACTAGCAGCCAGTTCAGGTGAGTAGGGAGCAAGAGGAATCACTTCAAAGTTATCACGAAGAAACTGTTACGTAACGTTAGCTCGATGTGCAGGTGCGTTGTCTTGGTGAAACAGCACACGCGCAGCCCTTCCCGGACGTTTTAGTTGCAGTGCAGGAAGGAATTTGTCCTTCAAAACTATTTCGTAGGATGCACCTGTTACCGTAGTGCCCTTTGGAACGCAGTGGGTAAAGATTACGCCCTCGCTGTCCCAGAACACGGACACCATCATTTTTTCAGCACTGGCGGTTGCCCGAAATTTTTTTGGTGGCGGTGAATTTGTGTGCTTTGTTTCTGGATTGAAAAATGGCATCCACGTCTCATCCATTGTCACAACCGACGAAAAGAAAGTACATTCATGCTGTTGTTGCACGTCAACATTGCTTGGCAACATGCCACACAGGCAGCCATGTGGTCGTCCGTCAGCATTCGTGGCACCCGCCTGGATGACACTTTTCGCATTTTCAGGTTGTCATGCAGGATTGTGTGCACAGAACCCACAGAAATGCCAACTCTGGAGGTGATCTGTTCAGCAGTCATTCGGCGATCCCCCAAAACAATTCTCTCCACTTTCTCGATCATGTCATCAGACCGGCTTGTGCGAGCCCGAGGTTGTTTCGGTTTGTTGTGACATGATGTTCTGCCTTCACTAAACTGTCGCACCCACGATTGCACTTTAGACACATTCATAACTCCAACACCACATGTCTCCTTCAACTGTCGATGAATTTCAATTGGTTTCACACCACGCAAATTCAGAAAACAAATGATTGCACGCTGTTCAAGTAAGGAAAACGTCGCCATTTTAAGTATTTAAAACAGTTCTCATTCTCGCCGCTGGCGGTAAAATTCCATCTGCCATACGGTGCTGCCATCTCTGGGACGTATTGACAATGAACGCGGCCTCATTTTAAAACAATGCGCATGTTTGTATCTCTTTCCAGTCCGGAGAAAAAAATCGGAGGCCTTAGAACTTGAATGCACCTCGTACTTTAATACTTCTTCTGCGATGGAGAGGCAGCTGACGCTCTCGACTGCTGCTGGCGATGCTTCATGGTTCTTCTTCTTCTTCTTCTTCTTCCAGAGACAGACTGCAACTGGGACCGATGAGCTACTGTACCCACCTCATACTCCCTACATCACCATCACGTGACTAGAAATTAATCACTCAATTATTTATTGACTTCAGTAGTATTTCTGAATCGATTCTCAGCCATTTGCCTTGGAAGGTGTTCATACGTGCGCCAGTATACTGCAGTGAGATGCTTGGAGGTTTCCCAGCTAAACGCGGATTTGTCTGCGGTTCGATCCGACGGTGACTGATGGTGCGTACAGACCCAGCAGTGACAAGCGACAGGACGTGGCTCCTTGAGAGAGAGAGAGAGAGAGAGAGAGAGAGAGAGAGAGAGAGAGAGCACATGCTCCGACAGCAATTTCTCGGGTATCAAATGTCAAAGGGATGCCATTACTTGACTCCTTTTTTTTTTTCAGGGAAATGTTTAAAACGGGGCCCTTACGTTGAATATGTAGAATGCGGCAATTCCTGTTTCTACTTGAAATGGAACGATTATGATCCTTCAGGTGGTTAATGAGAGCGGATTTAGGACTGCTAAAGTCCTGATGCTCTCTGAATCGTCTTTAAAGTACCGGCCAGTTTGATCGACGTAGGCGGAAGGACACTCACTACAATTGTATGCGACAGACGCCCGGCGTAGCGATTATCTTCTCCGGTTTCGTGGTGCTTCAGTAGGTGCCCGACATTATGGAGGGGTGTAGAAAGCCGGTATACACTACTGGCCATTACACTTGCTACACCACGAAGATGACGTGCTACAGACGCGAAATTTAACCGACGGGAAGAAGATGCTGTGCTATGCAAATGATTAGCTTTTCAGAGCATTCACACAAGGTTGGCGCCGGAGGCGACACCTACAACGTGCTGACATGAGGAACGTTTCCAAGCGATTTCTCATACACAAACAGCAGCTGACCGGCGTTGCCTTGTGAAACGTTGTTGTGATGCCTCGTGTAAGGAAGAGAAATGCGTACCATCACGTTTCCGACTTTGATAAAGGTCGGATTGTAGCCTATCGCGATTGCGGTTTACCGTATCGCGACATTGCTGCTCGTGTTGGTCGAGATCCAATGACTGTTTGCAGGATATGGAATCGGTGGGTTCAGGAGGGTAATACGGAACGCCGTGCTAGATCTCAACGGCCTCGTATCACTAGCAGTCGAGATGACAGGCATCTTATCCGCATGGCTGTAACGGATCGTGCAGCCAATTCTCGATCCCTGAGTCAACAGATGGGGACGTTTGCAAGACAACAACCATTTGCACGAACAGTTCGACGACGTTTGCAGCAGAATGGACTATCAGCTCGGAGACTATGGCTGCGGTTGCCCTTGACGCTGCATCACAGACAAGAGCGCCTGCGATGGTGTACTCAACGACGAATCTGGGTGCACGAATGGCAAAACGTCATTTTTCTGAAGAATCAAGGTTCTGCTTATAGCATCATGATAGTCGCATCCGTATTTGGCGACATCGCGGTGAACGCACATTGGAAGCGTGTATTCGTCATCGCCATACTGGCGTATCACCCGGCGTGATGATATGGGTTGCCATTGGTTACACGTCTCGGTCACCTCTTGTTCGCATTGACGGCACTTTGAACAGTGGACGTTACATTTCCGATGTGCTACGAGCCGTGGCTCTATCTTTCATTCTATGCCCACGAAACCCTACATTTCAGCAGGATAATGCACGATCGCATGTTGCAGGTCTTGTTCGGGCCTTTCTGAATACAGAAAATGTTCGACTGCTGCCTTGGCCAGAGATCTCTTACCAATTGAAAACGTTTGGTCAATGGTGGCGAAGCGACTGGCTCGTCACAATACGCCAGTCACTACTCTTGATGAACTGTGGTATCGTGTTGAAGTTGCATCGCCATCCAAGCTCTGTTTGACTCAATGCCCAGGCGCATGAAGGCCGCTATTACGGCCAGAGGTAGTTGTTCTGGGTACTGATTTCTCAGGATCTATGCACCCAATTGCGTGAAAACGTAAACACACATCAGTTTTAGTATAATATATTTGTCCAATAAATACCTGTTTATCATCTACATTTCTTCTTGGCGTAGCAGTTTTAATGGCCAGTAGCGTAATTCCATTTTAGAAGGAGTACGAATGATCCGGAACATTAACGGCGAACCGTCGGGCATTTCAATTAGCAACTTGCACTTAATCAAGCAACCCTGCTGAATAACTTTGCTTTTTTGAACCAGCGTCCAGCCTCATTTACTTCTCCTTCTGGTGTCTGATTGTTGTACGCTACACATGTATATTTCGTAACTACTTCAGCGTTTTTCGCCATTACTTTTGTGGCTGTTAATTAGGATTAGCCCATGTCGGCGTATGCCTGTCTCCTATAGTTTTAGATCTAAGGTCCACCCAGTTTATTATACATAGCTGTAAAATGTCCTCTTTTTATACAAGTTTGCATATTTTTCATTTTTTATCCTGTGGCTAACGCTCATTATTGTGCGTCATTACCTGTGTTCACACTTGTTTAAAATTTACCTGTCTTTCATGATGAAACATTTGTCTCAGGTGTTGTGTAAGCCTCGTTTAGTGTCGGCTTTCACTTACCAGGTTTTAAATGGATCCCACTTTTAATGTGTCCCTTTAGTGCTACTGCAGCTAGCTATTAATTGTCAAGTAGTTTCTGACAGTGTGGACTATAAGGTTTGGCTACATTCCATTTTGTTCAGTAGCGAGATGCTTTTCAATAAGACTGGCACATGTGTATGTTCTGTTAATTCATGAGTGTGGCGTGTTGTTCCACGTCGCCATGTATATCCCCACTAAATTAAAAACTTACATGCCACTCGTAGAAAGGGAAAAATCTTCGTTGTCTCTTACGGTTTACACATAAATTTTATGTCGCTGGCTTCCAGTCAGAAATTGTACTGCCCCTGTTCAATGTGTTTCTTTAAATTTACTTTAAACCTTTTTCGTGTACCTCTCTATGAAATGTTTTTTTTCTTTATTTTGAATGTAAATCAGCCGGGCTACTGGCTCGAGTCTCTTGTTTATTTTCGGTATAACACCTGATGACGGGCATATAAGAGCCCAAAACTGGTCGTGTTCTAAATAAAAAGAATCTTACAACTGAAGCGGTATTTTCAACCTCTGCGATTCACTAAAGTACATACAACAGACAGAATTAGAGCCGAAATGGGGACCATAAGGTACCTGTCGGAAAAGGGGCCAGGCTGATTACCGTGCACGTGAGGCAGCGAAGATTGGTTTCCTTAAAGAAAGTAAATTAGTTTACACATGTTGCAAACCAAAATAGTTAGAAGATTACTATTCGGAAAATAACACGGCTAATTATCAGAAAGATGCTCCCGAATAACTGCTCATAATAACTGTCTTCATTCACGACATACTGTTTTGGCAATTATCGTCATTGTCAAGAACGTCTAGATTGATGTGCGTAATCTTTGTAAACATACAGCGTCGTAAAAGCCGAACTGTCAAACTGCTGTCAAACCATAATTAACATATTACTTCAATATAACTTATAACAGCTCTTGGTTGACACAGATGTGCCTGTTGTTAAAACTGTAGTGTTGGCAGAAGAGCCAACACTGTGTTACTAGAGGAGGCCGAAATGCACGCGTTTAATTACACGCTGACTGGCGTGAGGTCTGGAACAGGACAATATCTTGAGAATTGTAAATAATGTACGAAGCTGATGTAATACTTAATCCACAATTGTAGAACATCTCTCGTTACGGTACATGCTTCATAATATTAATTATCAATTGAATACGGCGCCTTGCTAGGTCGTAGCAAATGTAGCTGGAGGCTATGCTAACTATCGTCTCGGCAAATGAGAGCGTATTTGTCAGTGAACCACTGCTATGAACGTCGGCTGTACAACTGGGGCGAGTGCTAGTACGTCTCTCTAGACCTGCCGTGTGGTGGCGCTCGGTCTGCAATCACTGACAGTGGCGACCCGCGGGTCCGGCGTATACTAATGGACCGCGGCCGATTTAAAGGCTACCACCTAGCAAGTGCGGTGTCTGGCGCTGACACCACATTCCTCCCCCGCAAATCGGCGAACGGTGGTGTTATAAGGCTTCCGCCCGCCGTGGGGAGGACCCCATGTTGACGTATGCGACGGGGTGGGGAGCCTAACAACAGGCGAGGCTGTGCCACCCGCACCCTGCCATTCGGTCCGAGGGGAGCTAGGAAACGCCTGAAAACCTAGTCCAGGGTGCACGCCAACATGCGGTGTATGCGCCCGTAAAGAGACAGGAGGGGCCGTAGGGTCAACCTCCATCGCGTCGGGGCAGCCGACGGGCGAAGACGACATCTGGTCCGGAGGGGCAAGAGGTCCATGTAGGAGGACAGCTGGTCACGGGAAGCGATCGGCGGCGCGTGACCCAGGGAGATGCTGGGCGGCTGCAGCGAAGCGTCCACTGCTGGCGTCGCCGGCGGGAGAACAGGCGGCGGCGGCGGCGCGTTGCCATGTGGAAAAATCGAAGGCAGAGTCGGGAACACCTGGGGATGAGGCGAGCCAGTAGATGGGTCCCCAGGGCGCTGACCGGACGGCACCGTCGCTGAAAGCATACGGGGAGCGGCAGAACCCGTGCGACGACAGAGGCGCAGCTGATTGAGATGCCGACGCACCTCACCAGAGGCCCCCAAAACCAAATACATAGCGCGGCCGAGGCAGCAAAGAATGCGCCCTGCGAGCCAACGCTGTGAACCTCGGTAGTTGCGATAGTATACAACGTCGCCTGGAGCAAAAGCAGGTGGCTGCCGCTGCACAGGAACCTGATGCGGCGGATGCAGCAAAGACATCAAGGTTCGATGAGGACGACCGTGGAGCAACTCAGCCGGCGAGCGACCATCTCGGGGCTGAGAGCGATATGAAGACAAGAAGAGCAATAACGCGTCCTCCCGAGAATGCGACTCTTTCAACTTCAACATCTGTGACTTGAAAGTCCGGACCAATCGTTCAGCGGCACCGTTTGACTGCGGCGAAAACGGCGCGGATGTCAGATGTTGAATACCATTGGCCTTGCAGAATAACTGAATATCTGCGGACATGAATTGTGGGCCATTGTCGGAAACAATAGTCTGTGGAAGACCTTCAATACAAAAGATAGCGGATAACGCTTGGATGGTGGCAGATGACGTCGTGGAAGACATCCTAACAACAAAAGGAAAATTACTGAATGAATCTACCACAACCAACCATCGAGCATTCCAGAATGGACCAGCAAAATCTATGTGTAAGCGTGGCCAAGGGGAAGTGGCTTTCGGCCATGCAAAGAATTTCCGCGTTGGTGCGGATTGTTGTTCGGCACACGCCACGCAAGAAGAGCACATTTTCGTAATCGCAGCATCGATTCCGAACCAAGTACAGTGCTAACGAGCAAGTTGTTTCGTGCGCACTATACCCCAATGCCCTTGGTGGAGAAGCCGTAAGACAGAGGACTGTAACGAACGTGGGACCACGACCCTGGACTGATCATTATCAGAACGCAACAGCAGAACACCACGTCGAACAAAAAGTCTCTCCTTGTGAGCAAAAAATCGGTGAACCAACGGATCCTCGATCTGCGTCTTTGACAAGGGCCATTGCGTAGCAACAAAACGCAAAACGGTAGCAAGGACAGGGTCAGCAGCTGCGGCTGTAGCCACACGACGAAAATCAATCGGAAACGATTCGACCACGTCATCGGTTTCCGCATCAATGAACATGCAAGCAAGTTCGGAAGAATCGAATGCTCTATCCTCAGCAACAGGCAAACGGGACAACGCATCAGCGTTGCCGTGCTTAGCAGTGGACCGATACAAGATATCGTAGCGGTACTGCGAGAGGAAATTAGACCAGCGAATGAATTTCTGCGCTGTACGTGGAGGTACAGGCTTGTTCGGATGAAAAAACGATGTCAAAGGTTTGTGGTCTGTGATGATGGTAAAGTGACGACCATACAAGAAATCGTGAAACTTAGTAATACCAAATACGAGAGCCAAGGCTTCTTTCTCTATCTGTGAATAATTTCTTTGCGCAGACGAGAGCAATTTGGACGCAAAGGCAATAGGGCGATCATGCGAGCCATCTTTGTGCGCAAGCACAGCATCGATCCCGAAATCCGATGCATCTACCATCAACAAAAGGGGTTTCTGGGGATCGAATGGCGTAAGGCAAGTATTTGAAAGCAACGCCGATTTCAACTGGCGAAAGGCGCGTTCGCATTCCGTCGTCCAGACGAACGGAACACCTTTACGGCGTAAGCGATGAAGCGGAGCTGAAAATGAAGAGGCGCGTGGGATATAATGGTTATAATAATTAATTTTTCCCAGCACACTCTGTAGCTGCTTCAAATTCTGCGGCGAAGGCAAGTCTTGAATGGCACGGATGTGCTCTGGACTAGGATGTATGCCTTGGGCATTGATTGCATGTCCCAGATATGGTAAATCACGAGCAAAAAACACACATTTGTCCTTCGCAAGTGAAGACCACTTTGTCGCAGGACCTGAAATAATGTTCGGAGATTGGCTAAATGTTCTTCTTCCGTCTTTCCGGAGATCACAACATCGTCCAGATAGTTTGCTGCAGTAGGGACCGACGCACAAACAGTTTGCAGATATTGCTGAAACAATGCAGGGGCGGATGGACACCCGAATGGCAGTCTTTTGAATCTATACAAACCAAGATGCGTGTTAACCACCAAAACTCGCTGGAATTCTTCGTCCACTGGTATTTGCAAGTACGCATCTGCGAGGTCCAACTTCGAAAAATATTTACCCGGGCACAGTTTGTCAAAAAGATCTTCCGGGCGGGGTAAAGGAAAAGTTGCAATCACTAGTTGTGGATTCACTGTAGCTTTGAAGTCCACACAAAGTCTCAGTTTTCCGGAAAGTTTCGGCAAAATTACTAAGGGTGATGCCCAGAGAAAAGCCTGCACACGTTCAATCACACCTTGTGATTCCAATTCGTGTAATGTTCTTGCGACCTCATCACGCAATGCGTGGGGAACATTGCGCGCTCTGAAAAATTTCGGTTGCGCGTTTACTTTCAGTTCCAAATGTGCTTTATAGTTCGTAGCGCAACCAAGGCCCGGTGCAAAAATGTCTGCAAATTCTTCACATAGACTAGAAACACTGGTTGAAGGCACAGTCTGGTTCACTGAGAGGACCTGATTGACTATAGAGAAGTTAAACAACTTAAATAAATCTAAACCAAACAAGTTCACTGCAGAAGAAGAACGAAGTACGTAAAATGACACAAGTTTTGTTTGTCCCTTGTATGTGGCAAGAAGGCTGCACTGTGCTAACACAGGGATATTCTGACCGGAATAACTATTTAACTTTACATTTGCGGCACGCAACGGAGGTGTGCCCAGTTGTTTGTACGTGTCGTGATTGATTAGTGAAACTGCAGCTCCGGTATCGAGCTGGAATGGGATCGCGTTGCCAAGAATGTCCAAGTCTACCAAAAGTTTATTGTCCTGCTGACGACAAGAGCGACTGTCTCGTGCAATTTGAACAGACACTGGTACAGAATCACTTGCTAATTGACGTGATTTCCGGCGACGTCGACGCACACTTTTTGTGGGACGCACACAGTCACTTTTAGAGAGAGTGGCACTGGGCGGAGTGGAATTAACTACATGAATGTCCATGGGCGAAGGTTCACGAGCCTGAGTATTCTTGGTTCGATTCCGATTCCGACGTGAAGCAAAGGGCCTGGAATGGTTGTGAGTGTCCGATCGGAGCTTTTTCTGGCAAACACTCTGAACATGTCCTTTTTTATTACAGAAAAAGCAAATAGCTTGGCGTGATGGGCAATTCTCACGCGAATGTCTAGTAGCACACCGCGGGCATGATTTCAGCACTGCATTTGCGCGCTGGCTCGGCACACGTTTTGGAGAGTATGGCGGCAGCTACACGGACGGGCGCGAGGGCTGTTTACCGTTCCGTACAGCTCGCCCGGCTGGCCGGTTAACGTGACACACGGCTGGCGAAGTTGCAAATGATTCCTGAGCAAAGTCAAGTGTGTCTTGCCTATCCAATATGCCTATCACTTGTTGAAGGGAGGGATTGACGAGTTTCAAAATTTGCTCCCGTATACGAACATCAGAAACGTTTTGTGCAATTGCATCACGTACCATAGTATCTGAATAAGGGAGTCCACATTCACACTCAAAAGCACAATCCCTAGTAAGGCCTTGCAAAGTTGCAACCCACTCCCGATTAATTTGACCGGCCGTACGTTTTGTACGAAAGAACGTATACCGTTTTACAACTACATTGACAGATTCCTTGAAATATGCATCCAAGGCAGACAAAATTTCTTCGTAGGACAGAGTTGCTACGTCGCGGCGGGGAAATAATTTCACTATCACACAGTACGTCTGCACCCCTACACACGCCAATAAGTGAGGCTGCCGCTCGTTACCTTGAATTCTGTAGGCTGCGAGATGGAATCCAAATTGGCGTGACCACTCCGTCCAGCTTTCCAGTGCCGCATCAAACGGACGAAAAGGTGGTGCAACTGTGTGTTGTGGCTGCGGTAGCGGTGGAGCGGTGGCCGCCGCATCGGTTTGCATTGCACGTTGACCCTGGATGAGCTGTCCAGGGGCATCCAATAAGGCCTGCGTCTGCTGATTCTGCAAGCGATAAAATTCGGACAGTACATCTGGAGATTGTGGCGAAGCCATGACACAAGTAAATTAAGGCAAGATCAGTTGGTACAAACGCGATTTTACTCGTCGCCAAATTTGTAGTGTTGGCAGAAGAGCCAACACTGTGTTGCTAGAGGAGGCCGAAATGCACGCGTTTGATTACACGCTGACTGGCGTGAGGTCTGGAACAGGACAATATCTTGAGAATTGTAAATAATGTACGTAGCTGATGTAATACTTGACTTTAATCCACAATTGTAGAACATCTCTCGTTACGGTACATGCTTCATAATATTAATTATCAATTGAATATGGCGCCTTGCTAGGTCGTAGCAAATGTAGCTGAAGGCTATGCTAACTATCGTCTCGGCAAATGAGAGCGTATTTGTCAGTGAACCATTGCTATGAACGTCGGCTGTACAAGTGGGGCGAGTGCTAGTACCTCTCTCTAGACCTGCCATGTGGTGGCGCTCGGTCTGCTATCACTGACAGTGGCGACCCGTGGGTCCGGCGTATACTAATGGACCGCGGCCGATTTAAAGGCTACCACCTAGCAAGTGTGGTGTCTGGCGGCGACAGCACAAAAACATGTATAGAGGATACTGTGTCGTGGAAAAGGTCTGCTCAGTGACGCTGTGTTTCAGAATCGTTCACAGTGGAGCCAATTCAGGGGACCAGGCAGACCACAGCTTTGGACGTGGACACGCCACTGCTGTCTCAGACACCAGCAGAAACCAGGTAAGCACGAGGCAAGCCGCACATCTCTGTTGCCAAATTCTACGAGTGTGTATTTCTAAGACTACATTGTTCGTCACTGTACGTGTCGGTGTTGTTCCGTACACAATCAATGATAGCCATTTACTGATAGCTCACGATGATTTCGTTGATTTGTCATTTCATCTAATCTTCAAATTTAACTGTGCTTATCTCATGCGAATGCAGTCACTGTGTTGCCGCTCCAACTGTCTGCAGCCAACCAAAATGCGGCCATCATTTCTAGATGAAAAGAACCTGGATTCGGCCGAAAACACTATCTGATGCCACTCCTGTCCCCAGCGGCGTTGTTCCATACACCATTGCCGTCTAGCATGTTTCTGCTCATTCGTCAAAGATAGGCGGAGAATCGCACACGTAGCTCATACCATAATAAACCGCGGCAGACTGTCACCCGTGATGGTGTACGTTGTGTTACACTGTTTCACTGCTGCGGCAAAGACGATGAGGAAGTAGATCAGTCCTGCAATGTCATTCGGGTGGGGTGTCGATCTTCTCGGGCGGTGGTCTGGGTGGTGCGGCCTGACCCATATCGCCGTCTTCCATGGCCTTTCATGAACCATCCGGCACATACACCCGTTGCGCTGCCGAAACACTTCGTCCCACACGAGCTGCAATTTCCCGGATGGACGCATCACATTCTCTGCTGCCAATTACGCGCCCTCTTTCAAATTCACTGATTTTACAGTATTGTTCGCGCATACGGCTGCCAGGCAACCTGAACGTCTGCTCAAGTCACACTGATCCATTACCTTCGGTTTAGAGCGACAACAAGTGCCGCAGGTACATTTCAGCAGCAGGTTGTGTTGATATCGGCGTCGACCTTCAACCCATGGGCTGACATGATTCAAATGCTAACCATTTCTGCAGACCATTCAAAGGTGCGTGTCATGCGAATATCTCTAGTTGCTCAAGGCTTTTACAAACAGATGCGCCCTTCAGTGATTATCTTTTACTTTCGAGGTATCAGCCTGCACCTTCTCCTCAGGCGAAGTTGTCAAAGCTGACAGTCGTGCAATCACGATTTCAAGAGTCTTTACAGATAAATATTTTGTCCATTGTCTTATTCAGCTTCTTTATCTTTAATTTCAGTCGCACTGACTCCATCATACTCCAAGAAATCTAATCGTAGCGTGATATATTTGGTAACACTAAGCACATGAATGAAAGAGAATTTTTAATTTTACTGAAATGACAATCTCATATACGTTCCTGGCGTATATGCATACGCACAAACTCTTCGCTTTTTTACTGACCTTACTCACAAATTCATTTTACTTCGCAGTAGGTGATATTCAGTGTCCGCCAGTCCACAAATAATGGTCGTTGGCCAATTTGAATCAAACTTGTTTATCGAGCAGTGTTTCAATTTGTGTGATTATATGGCCACAAACTGTTCAAATCGCTCCGAGCACTATGGGACTTAACATCGGAGGTCATCAGTCCCCTAGACTTAGAAATACTTAAACCTAACTAACCTAAGGACATCAGACACATCCATGCCTGAGGAAGGATTCGAACCTGCGACCGTAGCAGTCGCGGGGTTCCGGACTGAAGCGCCTAGAACCGCTCCTCCACCGCGGCCGGCCCACAAACTGTGTAGAAAGTAGCGTGACATCGTGGTTAGCGTCTCTGGCTGCGGTGCTACGGTTCGCCAATTCAAACCCGACCATCAGCACTTGTTATCTAGTATTTATCATTTCTGGAAGACTCTAGAAACATCTTACGTTTTTATTGTAGGTGTATTTTCGAATATTCGATGTTTGTGTAAATAACAGCATTCTCGAATAACCGACGTTTGTATGAATGACACCACTCTCTGTTCAGAAGTTTAGTTCTGCTCTGGCTGTACGTAGGTATTCGCAATAAATATGCTTTGAGGGCGAAGGGTTGTATTTCATTGCTACCCTGCTTCCTCGTGCCGAGCCTCTGAGGCATCACAATCTGCCTTCGGTCAAATTCGGACAGATCACTTGCCTTTCCCCTTCTACACACGAATTAGAAAGTGAATGATACTACATGCACTATGCCTGCGTCTGACTAACAGTCATTCCTCTCCAGGTGACGCTGATATTGCCTTGTCGGGTTTATATCGATGTTAGGTCGGTGCTCATAATGTTCTGGCTGATCACTGTATACTCCAAGCTAATTGCAATTTAAATATATATGTAATTGTTTTAGTTATGTATTCCAAATTAGCTGTCCAATAGCTGTTGTAACACCTCGACCAGTGCCTGTCCTCTCACGCCACAATACTTTCTCATCTCGTAGTTAACATTCATTTGAGTTTTACTTTTTACATTCTATTGTTTAGTACACTACGTTTCTGATTAGAGATCTCAGGAGAAGTGGTGTGTAAAGTTATTAGCTCACTGGCATGTCGGTAATCTTAGCAGAACCTCTATTGTCGTTGGCAGTGTGTGTTCTGTTATTTGTACACCACCGGCCATTAAAATTTCTACACCCCGAAGATGACGTTCTACAGACGCGAAATATAACCGACAGGAAGAAGATGCTGTGATATGCAAATGATTAGCTTTTCAGAGCGTTCACACAAGGTTGGCGCCGGTGGCGACTCCTACAACGTGCTGACATGAGGAAAGTTTCCAACCAATTTCTCATACACAAACTGCGGTTGACCGGCGTTACCTGGTGAAACGTTGTTGTGATGCCTCCTGTAAGGAGGAGAAATACGTACCATCACGTTTCCGACTTTGATAAAGGTCGGACTGTAGCCTATCGCGATTGCGGTTTATCGTATCGCGACATTGCTGCTCGCGTTGGTCGAGATCCAATGATTGTTAGCAGAATATGGAATCGGTGGGTTCAGGAGGGTAATACGGAACGCCGTGCTGGATCCCAACAGCCTCGCATCACTAGCAGTCGAGATAACAGGCATCTTATCCGCGTGGCTGTAACGGATCGTGCAGCGACGTCTCGATCCCTGAGTCAACAGATGGGGACTTTGCAAGACAACAATCATCTGCACGAACAGTTCGATGACGTTTGCAGCAGCATGGACTATCAGCTCGGAGACTATGGCTGCGGTTAACCTTGACGCTGCATCACAGACAGGAGCGCCTGCAATGGTGTACTCAACGACGAACCTGGGTGCACGAATGGCAAAACGTAATTTTTTTCTGAAGAATCAAGGTTCTGTTTATAGCATCATGATGGTCGCATCCGTGTTTGGCGATATCGCGGTGAACGCACATTGGAAGCGTGTATTCGTCATCGCCATACTGGCGGATCACCCGGCGTGATGATATGGGTTGCCATTGGTTACACGTCTCGGTCACCTCTTGTTCGCATTGACGGCACTTTGAACAGTGGACGTTACATTTCAGATGTGTTACGACCTCTGGCTCTAACCTTCATTCGATCCCTGCGAAACCCTACATTTCAGCAGGATAATGCACGACCGCATGTTGCAGGTCCTGTTCGGGCCTTTGTGGATACAGAAAATGTTCGACTGCTGCCCTGGCCAGCACGTTCTCCAGATTTCTCACCAATTGGAAACGTCTGGTCAATGGTGGCCGAGCAATTGGCTCGTCACAATACGCCAGTCACTACTCTTGACGAAATGTGGTATCGTGTTGAACCTGCATGGACTGCTGTACCTGTACACGCCATCCAAGCTCTGTTTGACTCAATGCCAAGGCGTATCAAGGCCGTTATTACGGCCAGAGGTGGTTGTTCTGGGTACTGATTTCCCAGTATCTATGCACCCAAATTGCGTGAAAATGTAATTACATGTCAGTTCTAGTATAATATATTTGTCCAATGAATACCCGTTTATCGTCTGCATTTCTTCTTGGTGGAGCAATTTTAATGGCCAGTAGTGTATGTGGACGAATGCCTCAGCCGTACTGTCCGTAGTAAGCTGTCCTCTGGTATCAGTGTGAATATGTGTTCCCACGTCGTGTCTCTCTCTCTGTGTAGCACGCCAGCCACTGGAGACAGCAAGCCCACCCCCAGCGCTGAGTCGCACAGTGAGCATGGTGACCACGGCCGGACTCCTGCCTCGGTTGTCACACCCGCAGCTCCCTGCAGCAGCCGTCCGCTTAATGCCACTGCCGTGTCTCTCCTGCGGTGAGTTCTGTCACTATATGAGCACATTTTTAACATTCATAGTAGACTTACGGATGGTGTGAACCATAGTTGTTAGGAAAAGTTTTTCCTTTTATAAATTATGTTGCTCGAGTAGCAGTGCATCAAAGTGATTCTCTACATCCTTTTCTGAATTCACAGTGTGACTTACACTGAGGTTACAAATATCATGGGTTACCTCCTAACGTGACGGCAGACCTACTTTCGCCCACGGTAGTGCAGCGGTTCAATGTGGCATGAACGCAACAAGTCGCTGGTAGTTCCCCAAAGAAATACTGAGCCATGCTACCTCCATAGCTGTCCATAATTGCGACAGTGTGGGTTCAGAATTTTTTGCCCGAACTGACCTCTCCATTATGTCCTATAAATGGTCGATGGAATTGTTGGTTAGCGATCTGGGTGACCAAACCGTTCGCTCGTGCAAAATGTTCTGGTATGGCGAATTGTCATCCTCAGCGATTTCATTGTTGTTTGAGAACATGAAGGGTATGAATGGATGCGCGTGATCTCCAGTTACCCGAACATTACCATACACAGTCAATGATCTGCTCAGTTGGACCAGAGGACCCAGTCCCTTGGATGAAACAAAGCCCACAAAATTATGAAGCCGCCACCACCACCTTGCACAGTGCCTTGACGATAACTTGGGTCCATGGTTTCGTGGGGTCTGCGCCACACTCGAACCTTACCATCAGCTCTTACCAACAGAAATAAGGACTCATCTGACCAGCCCACGGTTTTCCAGTCGTCTAAGGTCCAAACGATACCTTCACCAGCCCAGGAGAGGCGCTGGAGGCGATGTCCTGCAGTTAGTAAAGGGACTCGCATTGGTCGTCTGCTGTTGCAAACCATTAACGCCATATTTCGCTCCTCTGTTCTAATGAATTCGTTCGTCGTACCTTCCACATTTATACGGTTATTCTACGCAGTATTGCTTGTCTGTTAGCACTGACAATACACAAATGCCACTTCTCTCGGTCGTTGAAAATGAAATGTCGTGTGGCTACGGCCTCCCGTCGGGTAGATCGGTTGCCTGGTGCAAGTGTTTTGAGTTGACGCCACTTCGGTGACTTGCCCGTCGATGGGGATGATATTATGATGACGATGATGATGATGAAGACAACACGAGACCCAGCCGGAATCGAACTCGGGCCCCTTTGCACAGCATTCGCCCGCACTGACCATTCAGCTATCGAGGCGAACCCTCGGTCGATAAGTGAAGGCTGTCGGCCAATGCGTTTCCCGTGATGAAGGATAATTCATGAAATTTCGTATTTTCGACACGCTCGTGACACTGTGGATCTCGGAATACTGAATTCCCTAATCATTTCCATTCGCCTAGCTCCTACTATCATTCCGCGTTCAGTGTCTCTTAATTTCCGTCGTGTGGACGTAATCACGTGGGAAATCTTTTCACATGAATCACCTCAGAACAAATGACAACTCCGCCACTGCACTGCCGTTTTATACCTTGTATACGCGATACTAACGCCATCTGTATATGTGCATTTCGCTATCCCATGACTTTCGTCGCCTCAGTGTATATTCAGTTCCAAACATTAATGGTTCACTCAATGCTTTTATATGAGAACATACTATAAAAGAAAATCCTTTTCGAAAGATAGTGAATGTATTGTTGTGTTGGATACAATTTCGGCTTTCAGTAATGCTGTTCTATCTTCCAAATTAATCCTCCAGGAAAAGATTGGGAAAGCAGTTATTCATGCACTAAAGCTCCGCAAAATGTAGATTTTATGTGAATAAACAATTGCAGTGTTAAGTCTGTGGTGATCATAAAAAATAAATGATGATGGAATAATAAGTAGAAAACAAGGAATCAATAGGAAGAATGATCACAAAATTTGTAACAAAAATAATACGCAGTTTCGGAATATGAGTTCGACATGCTGTGGTGCGGCTGTTGGAATGTCTTGTGAATTACATTTCTTTAAACTCCTCTTTTGGACACTTCAACACATAGTAACCATTATAAATTGTGCCATACTGGGTCCCAGTTTGCTTACGACAAGCAGTCGCCTTAACCATAAGATATATCACCACACGACGATCCAACGTTGCATACATTTACACGTTTTTATTTTCCAAACGGCGTATACGCAAGAGCAAAACTGTGGGAGTGGTGTGTGTAGAGGATGGTGGCTTACTTTACTTGGATAGCTGTTTGTGAGAACATCCGGTGATAGCGCTCAGAAATCATCCACGGAAACATCAGTCTCGGTGCAAGGTTGAGTCTGGTCTGCAGGTGTGCTCAGGAGGTCTGAGGATTATGACGCCCGCTCGCAGTGATTAGTAAGGCCGGAGAATCGTGTCGTGGACGTAGTCGAGTCAAGGCGTTTTGCAGGCATCCCCTTTGCAGCTTTCTTTTATTTATTACGGAGCACCTGCTGCGTAAATCTAGGGTAAAGTTCACTTTTCTACTTGAATATCAGTGACTCATTGGACGTCCATTTTAACATTTCAAAAAAATTAATGGCATCTGTGTTATATCCTAGCCAGTAATGCCACCCGAGCCCGCTGCCAAAAGGTTGGCAGCATCAAAGTCCGGACGCCGTCCGCATAAGCAGCGCCAGCGAGACAGGAAATCGCCGCAAGTCTGCGCGCGCCACCGCTGACTTCTGGCTTCTTAAGCGCTGGAGTCGCGAGCGCTAGGACAGTTCTGTATTCGCCGCTCAGTTGTATACTCGCCACCGAATTGTGTACTCGCTAGTCAGTTGTGTGTTCATCGCAGCAGAGTTGTTGTTTGTCGTCAGCCGACGCTGACCTAGCCGCTCCGACTCGAACTAGACAGATTTCTGTAGACACGGAGTTCACTATTGTTTTTCTGTATCTTCGTCAATAAAGATAAGTACCGACTTTTATTTAATCAGAGTGTTTGGGTTTTCATCTTTCTGTTCACTGTTCCAGCGGACCGGTCGGCCCGCTATTAAAAGTGTGGCGGTGACTTCGTAAGCCGTTTCTACAGCGAATTGTTTGTCGCTACGATCGCCGCCACAAAAATCTGTTAGTGTATTTATAGGGTTGCAACTGCAACTGAATTTCGTTGCCAATGCAGTTAGTGTTCTAACCAATGTAGTTGCTACCTGAACGACACAGGCCCAGAACCAGTAATAGCGAGTGTATTCAACCTGCCTTTTGTAATTAAGGATAGCAGAGTACAGAAAGTGGAAATATCTGAGTAAGAAAAGCACTTTAACATCGATAATGCGGTAAGTAATACTACAGTCAGCTTAAGAAAACGTGTTCTCTCCTTTTGAGTGACTTAATGAGTGCAGCTGCTGATTAATTAGGATGGTCAAGTTTAGCGGCCTTTAGACTACGCTGACACTCAGTCACTATTTCAAGGAATAGAATAGAGAATTTTTGTGTGTAGATAGTGCCCTTCCTATTTTTTCCTAACTAACTCATATGTCTTTTCAGCCATCTTCTGTTTGTATTCGTACATACAGTGAGCCAAATTTGTCATAGCGACAAGTAATATATAGAAATAGTTTATTCATAACGTTGCAGTATTTTAGACTGAATCATTGCTACTAATGAAGTACATATGCATGTGGTGTCTGAGGAAAATTGCAGAGAAGTCGTCCATCATATCAATAGATATCAGTGCCAGGAGCATCAGCGGTCAAACAGCCTGGCGCGCCTTCTCCTACCACAGCTCACCTGGGTATAGGAGGAGGTTGTCCTCGGTTCACAGCCTGCGTACACCCCTACAGTTTGACACCAGTGCCTGTGCCAATGAACACACACGTGCAAAGCAGAATCTCCTCCCTCTCTAGATGAAGTGTGTGGCTCCTTCTTCAACGGATTTTGAGCTTCTGCAAGCTAAAGACACTAAGGTGCAGAAGCGTGCGCATGACTTTCCTAAAAGATTAGATTCTTCCTGGTAACTCGGTGATGCAGAAGTCTGTTGGACAGCAGCAGGGGATTTCTCGCACTCAAAGATTCTAAAGCGCAGGCTCCAGAAATTGCACAGTATTAATGAGAACATGTGGTGGGTTACATGACATCAGTGATTCTGGTTACCACTACAAAAGCAGTCGTTATGTCCAAATCTCTGTAGATAAGCCAACATATTCTTCCATTCTAAAGTATCCCATTCGACAGATGACGATTTGAGTAATATTTAAAAAACTTCGTGAACATGTGGATGTGACAATGCCATCTGTCGGTGCTCTGTGTGTTTGAAAACCAGGTAACTCTGTTGCTGTATTCCATGTCAGTCTATGGGTCTGTGTGACATGGTGAGCATTCCAGAGGACGGCAAAGACAAACTACCACAATCAGGGATATGCTTCGTAAAGCACCGTTGGGATCAAAACCATTTGCTCGGCTGGTGACCACTGTACAGTCGTTTTAATTCACTTTTGTACCTCCTCGTTCGATAGGAAAGATACAGAAGTGTTTGACACAGTTGTCAGAACACTCAACTCCATTTTGAGAATATGAACTATATCACTGTCAGTCGAAACAGCGAACGTCACCACCTCCATGTGCACGAAATATTTATAGGAAAAGATTGAATGACTGATGAATGGTGGATCTATTAGCTGCCGGCCGCTGTGGCCGAGCGGTTCTAGGCGCTTCATTCCGGAACCGCGATGCTGCTACGGTCGCAGGTTCGAATCCTGCCTCGGACATGGATGTGTGTGATGTCCTTAGGTTAGTTAGGTTTAAGTAGTTCTAAGTCTAGGGGACTGATGACCTCAGATTTTAAGTTCCGTAGTGCTTAGATCCATTTGAGCCATTAGCTGTAATATCTACTCGTAACTTCCCACAACAGCTTAATGTGTTTGTTCTTAACTGAATTTATTTTCTAAACAATTTGCTACATGTTTCTCATGAACAAGTGAAATAGTTTGTGGTCTTAGAAAATATATATTGTCCGTTAGGCACGTTGTAGTGATTATTTCACGTGGAAATGAAAAGATGCGCTTCTCAGTACCTACATCAGCAGTGTAAGGTCAGCAGTGTGTTCAAGAAGCAAAAGATTCACTTGAAGCTAATTTATTTTCACAAACTCCAAGTTTTGCAGTTGCCGTCAGACACAGTGGAACCACAAAAATTTCGGTCAAGAGCGTCTGTGTGTCTGTGTGTGTGTGTGTGTGTGTGTGTGTGTGTGTGTGTGTGTGTGTGTGTAGTACATGGAAATGCTTGGTATTGTGTAACCACAATTATCTGTACCAGTGAGCACGTATCTACTCACCAGCAAATGTGTTTGCGTGTAGGAAATGAGGCGTCTAGTTAATGTCATTGCTTATACTTGAAATATTTCGAATAAACGGTTTCGTGACAAACACATAAGTTTCTCTGTTTTAGGAAGCAGTGACTAGAAACTAGCGAAAAACTGGACTGAAATTTTCTGTTTCTGTTACAGGAGATTTTGTTTAACACATCCAGGTGTATATAGCTTCGTGTGTTCTGTTTGCAACAGTCAGAAGGCTAGAATTATCTGCATGAAGCATCTCCTTCAGCGGGAGGAAACGACTGTCTAGTGATGTGATCGAAAGGTCAAAACAACTAATGTATGTACATATACTAAGATGGTATCTGTTCTTTCGGACAGATACCATCGTTGACCATGCAGCTCGTTAGAATGAAATTACAATGAAATGAACACCCTTAGCTGCTTACAGGCGTTGACATACGTCAACGAGGACAGATGAAAATATGTGCACCGACCGGGAGTCGAACGCGGGACTTCCTGCTTACATGGCAGACGCTCTATCCATCTGAGCCACCGAGGACACGGAAGATAAAGCGACTGCAGGGATGTATCTCTGGCTCGCCTCCCGCGAATCCCACATTCTCAACGTACTGTCCCGCGCTACATTCGTAGTGCCCCCGCCCATTATACTCATTACTCGCGGCGCGTTGCCGATTCCCGTAAGAATTCGGGCACTGTTTGTGCATTCGCACAGAAGAAGAAGATGGTCAATTGGCCAGTGAGCCTTAACTATATATATACAATACGTTGAGAATGTGGATTTCGCGGGATGCGTGCGAGAGATAAATCCCTGCAGTCGCGCTATCCTCTGTGCCCTCGGTGGCTCAGATGGATAGAGCGTCTGCCATGTAAGCAGGAGCTCCCGGCTTCGAGTCCCGGTCGGGGCACACATCTTCATCTGTCCCCGTTGACGTATGTCAACGCCTGTAAGCAGCTAAGGGTGTTCATTTCATTGGAATTTGATGTATGTACATTTACATACAGAGAATTAGCCATGTGTTGTTTTTATGTTAGTTCCATTTATCAGGCGTGTGTGCATTTGCAGTCAAGTACGAATATTTCTGTGTTTTGTCCAGGAACCTTTCTACAGAAGAGAAGGGCACGAGACTGATCTATGCGGCTGAGGAGGGGGCGGTGGAGGATCTGCAAGCGCTGCTCGAGGCTGGAGCAAACGTAGGGGCGAGGGACGAGATCGGGGAGACCGCCCTACACTGGGCAGCACAATGGGGACACACAGACTCGGCGAAGTGTCTGCTGGAGGCCGGCGCAGAGGTTGACGCCAGAAGCGACGGGCAGAGCACGCCTCTGCAGCTGGCCGCAGAGAGAGGGCGCACGGCTGTGGTGCGACTGCTACTGGCTTCTTCTGCCGACCCCAACGCCAGGACTCTGTATGGGAGGACACCACTCCACTCCGCGGCAGAGCAGGGACACACAGCCGTGGTGCGGCTGCTGCTGGCGTTTTCCGCCAACCACAGCGCCACGGATCACGACGGGTGGACGCCGCTCCACTTAGCGGCATATAGTGGCCTCGCTGAGACGGCAGCCGCGCTGCTCGAGGCTGGGGCCGACAAGGGGGTCAGAAGCAACCAGGGGAACACACCGCTGGACCTCGCCAGGGAGCAGGACAAACAGCAGCTGGTAGACATGCTAAAATGAAGCCAGCAGTCCAACGGACATTTGTGGAATAAAATGGATTTATTTTTAAAGTAAAGAATACAAAAAAGTTAATCCGGCAGTTATTCCTTCTACCGATACAACAGTACATCCTTCCCTAATTCGATGAGACTGATGACCTTGCTGCGTGGTCTCTTCCCCAAAATCAACCCAACCCAAGCCAGATCCCTGCCTTCTACCTCTACGGAATCCAAATCCAATCTTTTCTTTACCTTCTTCTTCAGCCGACCGGTGTGGCCAAGCGGTTCTAGGCGCTACAGTCTGGAACCGCGCGACCGCTACGATCGCAGGTTCGAATCCTGCCTCAGGCATGGATGTGTGTGATGTCCTTAGGTTAGTCAGGTTAAAGTCGTTCTAAGTTAAGGGGACTGATGACCACAGCAGTTAAGTCCCATAGTGCTCAGAGCCATTTTGAACCTTCTTCACCACTGCGTCGTTTGAGAATTCTTCACTTCTTTCTTTTCCTTTGTTTCTCCCTTTCTCTTTCTTTCCTCTCTGTGCGTGTCTGAAGGCCGACCCACGCGTAGCCAATGACGGGGTAACGCGTAACTCCCCGCCCTGGGTAGACAGGTAGGACGTGTATGTACCCCCTGGCAAAGGCCAGGAAAAGGGAGAGGTGATTACCTGAGCTGGTACCTCTCGAACGTGCCGATTGGTCCCTCTTTCCGTTTCTCTGGATGTGTGACCTGAGGTGTGGACAATCACCTAAGGCGGGATTGCCCTCAGAGAGGGCCGTCACTAGGAAGGAGTGCACCATTGGAGACGCCGGTAATCATGGTGGATACTTTCGCAATGGTTTCTTCTACTTCTACAACTTCTGCCCAGAAGAGAAAACTAGATGAGTCTCAGCCACAGACAATTCTTCTGTCACTGCCACAGTTGTTTCTCGGTCGGACGAAGGTCAAGACTTCTCCACAGTCAACCCTTTCATTGTTCACAAAGGTGTCGACGGAACTGCAGATCCTGTAAAGTCTTGTTCCCGGTTACGAAATGGCACCTTGTTGTTAGAAACAGACAGTGCCCTCCAGGCACATAAATTGCTTCGAATTACACTGCTACACACATTCCCTGTCTGGGTGGCAGCACACCACAGCTTAAATTCATCACGCGGGGTGATTTGTACAAGATCACTTGACGGATTATCCAATGAGAACATTCAAAATTACCTGTCTGATCAGGGCGTAAAAGCTGTACATTGAGTCCTGAAAAGGGTTGAAAAGGAATTGGTACCAACCCACACTCTCTTCTTTGCGTTTGACAGAGTTAAACTTCCATCGAACATTAAAGCGGAATATGAGATAATTCAGTTCACCCTTACATCCCCAACACTAAGCGTTGCTATCGGTGTCAGAGGTTTAATCATACTAGCCAGTCGTGTTCCAATACGACCAAATGCGTTACCTGTGGCAGGGATGCCCATGAGTGTGATTCTCCACCTCCATCCCCTCGTTGCATCAACTGTATGGGCGAGCATGCTACTTCTCCTGCCCTATTTTTAAAGATTAACGAATAATTCAGGAAATCTGAGTGAAGGAAAAGGTGTCTACCTTTGCTGCTCGTAAGTTATTCGCCAGTAGAAAGCCCACTGTGCTCTCAGCGGGTAAATATAGCACTGTCCTCGCCTCTCCTCGACCTACTAAGGAGGCAGCCAACAGACTTGCGATCTCACCTTTAGCGCCAAGGTCGTCAGATCGGCCAGCCCAAAGATCGCCCCTTCAACCTCCCCACTATCAACTGCTCATTCTAAGGCTAAATCTTCATCAGCTCCTGCTAAATCACAGGCTGTACAAAAGAGCCTAGTGAAGATTTTTTACATACCCAGACGTCACAACCATTGACTCCTCCCTCATCTCAACGTCCTTCTTGCAAGAAGGCTCACAAGACACAAAGTTCCTCTCCCTCGCCACGGCGTGTCCCTTCTACAGCGCCACCCAGCGGTAGCCGCCGTTGGGCCTCTTGCGTGTCGCCGAGACGCACCGGCTGGCGACCAATCAACCAGCCGATCACTGACGGCAGGAGCTGCCCCTGAACAACCTACGGATGAGGATTCTGCGTTTGGCTGAATGCCGTTCCGCGCCGTCTGCTGTCGGCTCTCAGCTGTCGTTGAGATGACGGCAACCGTGGTGACGTTTTTCTTTTCTATCCGCCCTAAGTCAATTATCCATTGGAATACCTGCGGAATTCGCTCCAATCGGGATGAACTGTCGATCCTCTTACGATTGTACTCCCCAGTCATCTTATGTCATCAGGAAGCAAAGCTACATCCCCATGATCGCTTTGTCTTCCTTCATTTCCAAGCAGTCCAGTTTGACCACCCCTCTGTTGAATTCGCTCCAGCACATGAGGGACTTCTGATCCTTCACCATGATACTATCCATTATCACCCAATCCCCTTACACAGTTCCTTCCAAGCTGTTGCTGTTCGTCTTTCCCTTTGTGGATACAGCTTCTCTCTCTGTACCATATACATTACATCGTCCACACCAATCGCAAGAGCCGATCTCGTTCATCTCCTTAGTCAGCTCCCACCCCCCTATTTGCCTGTTGGGGACTCCAACACCCACCAAGTGCTTTGGGGATCTCCGCGTCCTTGTCTGAGAGGCTCCCTATTGATTGACCCCTTCCACCGAGCGGATATTGTTTGCCTCAGCATTGCGGAACCTATTATTTTGTCTGCCTCCACATCAACCTACTCTCATTTGGACCTTTCGGTCGGTACTGTTCAGCTAGTTCGGCGCTTTGAATGGTTTGCTCTTGCTGATATACACTCAAGTGACCATTTCCCACGAGTCCTTCGATTACAGCCACAATTGCCATATACGTGCCCAAGACACTGGCTATTTTCCCAAGCCGACTGGATACTTTACTCCTCTCTAGCAACATTTAATGACCGTCAATTTCCTTGCATCCACGATCAGATCACTCACAGTACGGAAGTTATTCTTACAGCTGCAGAATGTTCAATACCTCGTACCTCCCCTTTGCCCCGGCGCCCTCCAGTTCCTTGGTGGAACGAAGCGAGCCGTGACGCAATACGTGAGCGGAGACGTGCTCTTTGTGTTTTCCGCCATCATCCTGCGTTGGCCAACTGTATCCTCTGTACGTGTGCGATGCCGTCGCATCATCCGCGCTAGCAAGAAGCAAGCTGGGACTTGTTCACCAGCTTCTGTAACACTTTACTCCCTCATCTGTAGTTTGGACAGTTATCCGGCACGTCTAGTTTCTCCCCTCTCTTTCGGCTAACCGTTGCGCAAGATACCTTAGTGCACCCAGTCGCAATTTATAACCCATTGGGTCAACACTTGTTGAGATTTCGAGCTCCTCAAATTAACCGCCAACTTTTTCCCGAAGAAACTAGCAGCGGAAGTGCGACCTCTTGCTTTCTCCTCTCAAAATCATGGAAGCTATAATACCGTTTTTTCTATGCGGGAACTCCAACACGCACACTCTTCCTCTTGCTCTTCCGCCCCAGGACCAGATGGCATTCATGTCCAAATGTTGCTGCATTTATCATACCGTAGTCTGCGTTACCTCCTTCGGCTTTAAAATCAAATTTGGACTGACAGTACCTTTCCCAGAAGATGGCGGGTAGCTGTCGTCATTCTTGTTACGAAACCTGGAAAGGACAAAGATCTCCCCTCTATCTATCGCCCCATCTCTCTCACGAGTAGTATATGTAAGGTTTTGGAGCGTATGGTAAGTTGCCGTTTAGGCTGGTGGCTGGAGTCCCGAAACCTTTTAACACCTACCCAATGCGGTTTCCAAAAGCACCGTTCGGCAGCTGATGGTCTTGTTGCTCTCTCCAAGAGCAAATTTTTCAGTAAATGCCAAATGGTAACTGTACTTTTTGATCTAGAGAGAGCATACGATATCTGCTGGAGCACAGACATCCACCGCACACTGTTCTCTTGGGGCTTTCTATGTCGGCTACTACTTTTCATCCTTGAATTTATGACAGAGCGCACATTGAAGGTGCGGGTGAACACTACTCTATCGCTTACTTTCTCCCAAGAAAATGGGGTGCCCCAGGGCTTCGTGCTAAGTGTTGTACTGTTTGCTATCGCTATGAATCCTATTATGGATTGTCTCCTTCCCGCCGGCCGCTGTGGCCGAGCGGTTCTAGGCGCTTCAGTCCGGAACCGCGCGATTGCTATGGTCGCAGGTTCGAATCCTGCATCGGGCATGGATGTGTGATGTCCTTAGTTTAGTTAGGTTTAAGTAGTTCTAAGTCTAGGGGACTGATGACCTCAGCACTTAAGTCCCATAGTGCTCAGAGCCATTTTGTCTCCTTCCCAGTGTCTCGGGCTCCCTCTTTGTGACAATTTGCAATCTACTACAGCTCTCAACGGACGGGCCTCCTTGAAAGACTTCTTCAAGGATGTCTAGATCGACTCCCCTCATGAAGCATTCCGATTTTCTGCCTGTAACACCATCTGTGTAAATGTTTTGCGTCTTACGGAGTTTGATCCGCCATCCCTACATCTAGGCCCTGTCGACCTTCCGTTCGTGGACGTCTCCAAATTCTTGGGACTTATGTTTCACAGCAAACTGTGCTAGTCTTCCCACATTTCATATCTTTCGGCTGGCTGTCTACGATCCCTCAACACCCTCCAAGTTCTAAGAAGTTCCTCCTGGGGAGCGGACTGAGTAGTCCTCCTCTGCCTGTATCACCCCTTAGTGCGCTGGAAACTGGACTCTGGAAGCATAGTTTACTCCTCTGCACCGCCATCTATTCTTCGGCGTCTAGCCTCTGTCCGCCACCGTGGATTGCATGCAGCGTTTTTACACCAGCTGCATGGAGAGCCTTTACTCTGAGACTGCAGAACCCCCGCTGTCCAATCGGTGAGCTGTCCTGAGTCGTTATTCTAGTCATCTGTCTTCATGTCTGCTCATCCGACCCATGCCCTTTATTTCAACGCCTCCTTGGAATTAGGGTATGCAGGTCGCCGTTCCTCTCTA
This sequence comes from Schistocerca americana, assembly GCF_021461395.2. Taxonomy (NCBI): domain Eukaryota; kingdom Metazoa; phylum Arthropoda; class Insecta; order Orthoptera; family Acrididae; genus Schistocerca; species Schistocerca americana. Next base: position 623,195,266 of record NC_060123.1, on the reverse strand, counting down.
CTACCACCGGGAGTCCACTTCCGTCAACTCCTACATTCCCTTTCCTTCCAATTTCCTACAACTTTCTTGACAAATGGGGGTACAGCGCCACCTTGGCTTCGCCCCTGGACCTGCCTTCTCCGTGACCCTCGCCAGCTTCCCAAGGATAGTGTTCCCCATATAGTTTACCGTCGGACATTTGCTGCTCTGTGTGCACAAATGGAGGATGCCACATTTAGTTACACTGACAGCTCAAAGACCGCCTTTGGTGTTGGGAGTGCCTATATTGTTAGCGACACCCCTATTATATTTCGGCTTCCCGACCAGTGTTCTGTTCTTACATACTCGAGGCTGTTCAATCCATCCGTCGCTATTAGTGGGTACAGTATATTATAAGCTCGGATTCGCTCAGCTCTCCAAGTTCTTTATCCCGCCCACTCTCCAGTACACCAGATTCAGAACTGCCTCCACGTGCTCCATTTGGGAGGTCGTGTCTGTGGTATTCCTCTGGATCCCAGGGCATGTTGGTATCTACGGACACGAGGCAGCCAATATAGCGGCAAAGGCTGCAGTCTCTCTTCCTAGGCCCGCTGTTCTTATGGTTCCCTTTGCCGGCCTACAGAGCGTTTTATGTTGTCTTGCTCTTTTATGGCACCCACATTGGTCTGCACTTGCCGATAAAGTTACGGGACATAAAAACTCTTCCCTCTGCTTGGACCTCTTCCTCCCAAACCTCGTCGTTGGCAGGAGGTAATTTTAACTAGACTCCAGATTGGCCACTGTCTTTTTAGCCATTGACATATTTTAAGTGGCGATCCTCTCCCACTTTATCCCCATTGCTCTCAACTGTGGACGGTGAGACACCTTTACTTCAGTGCCCCCATTTTAATCCGTTACGTGCCAGTTTACAGCTGTCGCCTGACATATCGTCCCTTTTAGCAGATGACACGCGCTTAGCCGATTGCGTCCTTGAGTTATCGGTGTCAGTGAGATGACATCGATCATTGAAGCTCTTTCCGCGGAAAACAATTCCCTTCAATAGCAGTTTTCTAAGATTTCCTTGCGTTTTTAGTTTCCCTCCTTCTTGAGTTTCGCTCCCATTGCTGCTGATTTAAATTTCAGTTTTTACCCCCCGATAAGCCACAGAATTGATGCTTTTGATCGTAGCAGTTTTGCGTCCTAAATCCATAATAAAAAAAGACTTGACAAACTTAAGCATAAAGACATCACGCTGATTTGGGCCACTAGCTCCAATTCCCTATCGAAAAACTCGTTTAACTACGCTTTGTTGCCACGAAGAGGTCATGTCAGTAACTGTAATACATCATATAAAGTAATGCACTTCCAGAAGTGGCGATTGGACAACATTGCCGTCAGCTGCTTCCTCGTGCTCCTTTTGCAGCACGCTGTACCAACAAGTTCGCTAATCTTAAGTAGGTGTGTCGGCTGTCTGCGCTGCCTTCGATGCCGTCACTTCAACCCAGCATCGCCTCTCAGCCATGCAGCCCATTAGGCGCACACTTCCTGTTACATTATCTGCTTCCTCACAGCTGGCGAAGAACTCTGGACAGTCTGTTCACTGATGTCGCCGGCTCCCTCCAGAATGGTGTGCCAACGCACCTCCTGTGAAGTCAAATCCACACTGTGTTGGACCTTTCTAGCCCATCAGAATTTCTCACGGTGCTTCTCTCTATGGATTGGCGTGTTGTAACCCCTCGTTGTCGACCTGCTTCTCACACAGTCCAACCAGCGCCATAGTAGATCCCCTTCTTCCTTCTTCCTTCAGGTTAAGATGCCAGCCACACCTCATCCCAGTCTTAGCTGTCAAAGCCATTAGTCGTTTGTTGTCAAAGAGCCGAGTACCACGAAAAATTAACAAGATTAACAAGCCCCTATACCTATTTCTCCTATCCATAGCCTGACCAGTCCCAATGATATGTAGATACACAGGAAGGCCGTGGTTTCCTGAAAGCCAACAGCTGACTATAGAGACGCCTGATTCATGCCAACTCCATGGAACGGAGGTGCCTCTTTTTAGTCAAAATATTTCGCGTATGTAGCGTCCAGTGAGTGGATGAAGGTGGGAGCTGATGCTATTTCCAGTTCTGAAGTGGCTCGGCCAACTCGTAGTCCTGGTGCCTGAGAGTGTAAGGTGAAATATTTGCAGATAAGGAAACTGGGTGGTAAAAGTTTGAGAAACTCTGATAAATGAAAATAGAAAACTGCTCCCGAATCTTATGAAGCACGAACACCCTGCCTATGTTGTGCAATCCTTCTTGTACGTCCTGCAGCTAAGTGCCACGAAAGATGTCCCGTTCTGGGGGCAGAGTACAGCAGGTCCAGTGTCTGTGGTAGACTCAGTTTGCACCTCCCAGCTGAAGGCATTAATATAATTCTAATTTCTTTTAACTCTTCTCAGTTCCACAGCTCGAATCAAACCTGAACAATCATGGTTTCCTTACGCCTTCTGTGCCTTTAACATTAACATCTTGCTTCTTTGTGGCTTCTGCAGCCATTGGACCAGATCTTCCCTTGTTCGACATAATATAGCTTTCTCATCGTGAGAAGCACGCTGAATCCTTCTTGGGGGTTAGAAATAAGTAGGTAGATCAGAATAATTAATAATAGGTTAATTATAAACTTACCAGTCTGTTTATCTTAACGAAAGCATATGAGCCGTTTCTTAGTACTTGACACACGAGTAGACTTTGTACATCATATTTAACTGACGTTATCTCGTGTCAGCGAGTTCTGATAAAGTTCCGGTTTGGAGCAAATATGTCATGAACGAGTTGCATGAGATATCAAGAGTGAATAGAGTTATAAAACGCGCAGTCTGTGGATGTAGAAGGGTAACCTAACGTCCAAAAGGACGCTGGGAAGCAGGAGATTATGTGACTGGCTGTAGAGAGGGTTCTGGGAGGAGCAGAGGTCAGGAGGACAGAACTACACTTTATAGGGATATGGACATAATATACATATAAAGTATATAGTTCTGGCAATACTGGCCATGACGTCCTTCTTCTGTGCGGATGCACACATATTCCCCTAACTCTTCCGGTACTTGGTAAGAATGTCTTCCAAGAGTAATGAGTATGTTGGGATGGGACACTACGAATGTAGTGTGTGGACATACAAGGTGAAAATGTAGGTCTCGCGGGAGGCGTGAGTGAGATAGTCCCTGCAGTCGCCCTATCCTCTATGTTCTCGGTGGCTCAGATGGATAGAGCATCTGCCATGTAAGCAAAAGATCCCGGGTTCGAGGAGTCCCGGTCGGGGCACACATTTTCACCGCTCGTTAGCAGCTGAAGGTATTAATATAATTCTAATTTAGTTCTGGACAGCTGCAGGTCGTAATGGTGTCTGTTCTTTCGGACATATCCATATAAAGTATATGAGAAGAGTTGTGTCGAACATTCAGTAGTCGGTGCTAGTTCGATGGCACAGTGATAATTTGGTTATGGTTGGAGCCATGGAGGAAGAAAATGACAGTGTAGTAGGAAACCCATGAGAGAAGAGATAAAAACAAAGATTGACTATGGGTCCCAGAGAAGAACGAATTTTCAGAATGCACGTAGACATAATGAATGTGTCGGTCACTCATGAGCAAGAAGTTAAGACCTGGAGTCTGTGTACGAGGAGCACTGGTATGGGCAAAAGACAGCACATGTGTAACGAGTGTAGTAAATCTGATAGAAGAACGTAAGGTCTTGCACCGACGGGCTACCTTAGGTGAATGAAGAGACTCGATCACTAGGTCAAAACTTTCAGCAAGGGTTCGGCAGCATTTAGAGAGCCAATACTGTTGGGTTCCTATTTAAAAAAACGCAGTTGATATCCATTTGATCTATGGCAGCGCCATCTAGCGGGCCAACCATAGCGCCATCTGGTCTCCCCCTTCAAGCTAGACGAGTTTCGTTCTTTGTAGGTTTTTCGTTTGATGCTTATTTCGTGAGATATTTGGCCCAGTCACTATCAATGGACCACCCTGTAGAATGGGTTCAAATGGCGGTAAGGGTTCTTGATATGGAGGTTACTGAACGTGACTCCATCCTAGTCATAGTCCAAGGGATGAGACCCAAGGATCGATCACGGACTCAGTTTGTTCGTGAGCTGATCTCATACACTGAGTTGAGTTAACTTGTTAGTTCTATTGAGGCGCTTAGTTTTGACGATGAACACCGCTGTGCAAGCAAGCTCATCAGATGAAAGGTCAACATCTGTAGTAATGCAGTCTAAGCGAGTTGTTGTTCCTTTTCCTGCCCAGCGTCGATGTTTTAGGTGTGGGGTTACCGGTCATTTGGTTCGTAACTGTCCACATCAGCGAGCAGCTCGTTCTAGTAAATAAGGTCACAAGAGAAGGGGCAACGGTAGCAAGGATGGGCCACCTAAGGGCTTTCCTCTGTCTGTTGTGCAGGCATCCCGGTTGCTCCAATTATTACAAGTCATCCTCAGGTCTTGACTACTCGATTGAGGGCTACGGGTGGTATTTGTTGCAAAAATCGTTTGGTGGATGATGTTCTGGTCCGGCGGGCCCCTTACTGCCTGTCATCTCCCAAGATGCGGATATTACGTCATAAAATCGATGAGAGGTTGAATAATGGGTTTATCAGACCGTCTACTTCCCCATATGCTTCGTCTATATTTTTAGTCTCTAAGGAGCGTGGTAAAGACTATCGACCTGTCGTCGATTACCGCCGCCTTAACCAGGTCATATTGGAGTCGGTACCAATGCCCGATCTTCACAATTGTTTCACTTGGTTCACTGAAGCATTATATTTTTCCGTTTTGGATTTAAATCAGGCCTATTACCATACACCACTTACTGAGGATTCTAAGCCTGTTACCGCATTTGCAACAGATTGGAATCTCTTTGAGTTCAATCGCATTCCCTTTGAACTTGTTACTGCGACAGCAGTGCTCTTCCGTCTTTTGGATAATGTGTTGGGTGATCTAAATTTTAACTGTGTTTATAATTATTTAGACGACATTGTAGTCTGCAGTCGTAGCTTTGATCAACACTTACAACATCTGGCGTTGGTTTTAGATCGCTTGAGTGAGGAGGGATTGACTGTCAAATCCGATAAAATTAAATTATGTCGTGGAGAGATTTTCTTCCTTGGGCACTAGGTCTCGGCTGATGGCATTAGGATCTATCAGGAGTGTACTGTCAGCTTAACACGTTTTCACCCGCCACGTAATAAGAAAGAGAGTGCTATATTTGTTGGAATGGCCAATTATTTTTGTAAATTTGTACCTAATTTTCCTCAATTAGCCACTCACCTTAACTGTCTGTGTGGCAAGAACCAAGTGTTTCAATGGGGCGAAATTCAGCAGGCAGCTTTCGAAGCAATTAAAACTGCTCTTACCAATCCTCCAGTTCCTGTTGTTCCTGACTTTAGTCAAAGTTTAATGTCCAAACCGATGCATCCAGAGGTGGGATTGCCGCCGTTCTTATGCAGAAGTTCAGTGGTGATAGGTGGCCGGTAGCCTATGCCTCAAGGTTTTTAGATTAGATTAGTACTTGTTCCATATATCATGAATACGACACTTCGTAATGATGTGGAACGTGTCAGGTTAATAAAAGGTGTCTATACAAGATATTACATTACACAAAATATTACATGACACTCAATATTTTTTTTTTTTTTTTTTTTTTTTTTTTGTGGGGGATGGGAAATTACCCACATGCTATATCCAAAAATTCATCTAATGAGTAGAAGGAGTTGCCATTAAGAAATTCTTTTAATTTCCGTTTAAATGCTATATGGCTATCTGTCAGACTTTTGATGCTATTAGGTAAGTGACCAAAGACTTTTGTGGCAGCATAATTTACCCCCTTCTGAGCTAAAGTTAGATTTAACCTTGAGTAGTGAAGATTATCCTTTCTCCTAGTGTTGTAGCCATGTTGTTAATAACAGATTTCATAAGTGAATATATATATTGTGAGGCTACAACGAAGATTTCTAGCTCTTTAAATAAGTGTCTGCTGGATGATCTTGGATGAGCTCCAGCAATTATTCTGATTACACGCTTTTGTGCAATGAACACTCTTTTACTCAATGATAAGTTACCCCAGAATATGATGCCATACGAAAGCAGAGAATGAAAATAGGTGTGGTAAGCTAATTTACTCAGATGTATATCGCCAAAATTTGCAATGACCCTAATAGCATAAGTAGCTGAACTCAAACGTTTCAGCAGATCCTCAGTATGTTTTTTCCAGTTCAACCCCTCATCAATGCATACACCTAGAAATTTTGAATATTCTACCTTAGCTTCCGATTTCTGATTGAAGTCTATATTTATTAATGGTGTCATTCCATTTACTGTGTGGAACTGTATATACTGTGTTTTGTCAGAGTTTAATGAGAGCTCATTTGCAGAGAACCACTTAATGATTTTCTGAAAAACATCGTTTACAATTTCACCAGTCAATTCTTGTCTGTAGGGTGTGATAGTTATACTTGTATCATCGGCAAAAAGTACCAGCTTTGCATCTTCGTGAATATAGAATGGCAAGTCATTAATATATATTAAGAACAGCAGAGGATCCAAGACCGAACCCTGCGGCACCCCATTCTTGATTGTTCCTCAGTTTGAGAAATCACCAGTTTTTTGTATATTATGTGAACTGTTTACTTCAACTTTCTTCACTCTTCCAGTTAGGTATGATTTAAACCATTTGAGCACTGTCCCATTCATACCACAGTACTTGAGCTTATCTGGAAGTATTCCATGCTTTACACAATCAAAAGCCTTTGATAGATCACAAAAAATCCCAATGGGTGACTTCCAGTTACTCGTAGCATTTAATATTTCGTTAGTGAAAGTATATATATAGCATTTTCCGTTGAAAAACCCTTCTGGAAACCAAACTGACATTTTGTTAAAACTTTATTTTTACAAAGGTGTGAAGCTACTCTACAATACATTACTTTTTCAAGAATTTTGGATAAGGCAGTCAGAAGGTGGTAGTAAGGTATTCAGTTTATGAATGTGAATCCTTAGCTGTTTTATTTGCCCTTTAAAAGTTCCAATTTTATCTATAACATCGGGAAATCTTACTGGAGACTGATTATCAGGCGTTGAGTTGGGTTTTGGCCAAACCCAGGAAAAATGGTAGAGTGGCTCGCTGGGCAGTCCATATATCGGCCTTTCATTTCAAAGTTCGCCATATACCTGGCGTTGACAATCAGGTCGCTGATGCCCTCAGTCAGATGTTTTCTGAGGAGAAACAGGAACCCCTCCGTTCTGATGAAGTTATTGTGGCCAATGTCCTCTCAGAGCTCCTGGAATTATTTAACGACATCAAGGAGAAGCAGGAAGAGGATCCCAGATGGAGCGCCGTTAGGGAAGCTATTCTTTCCGGAAAGGAGATGCCTGGGTACGTTATAAATAGAGGCATCTTGTGTAAGTGAATTGGGAAGATTAGTCAGTTTAAGATCTGTCTCCCTCAACAGTTGGTACGTCCGGTTTTTGCTTATTTCCATGATTCGCTTGTGGGAGGTCACTTGGGGGTTGCTAAAACCATTGCCAAGGTTAGTCAACAGCTAACTTGACGCTCTATCAGTCGGGATATTAGGAAGTTGGTAAATAGCTGCCAATGCTGCGAAATTAATAAACCTAATAATAGGTTATGGGGCAGGGCTTTTCCAGTCTGAAAAGGAAGAAGATCCCATGGACAAATTGTTTGTTGATTAGGTGGGTCCCCTTCCCTGAACACGCCGTGGGAATAAGTATATATTTGTGGTTGTCGATGCTTTTAGTCGTTTTCTTTGGCTTCTCCCCAGTCGGGGGGTTACAACTAACCTTACTGTCCAGCATCTCACCAGAGTTTTTGGGATCTTTGGGCCACCTAAAGCATTAGTCAGTGATAATGCCCCAGCCTTTACATCCCGCCATTTTAAATGATTTTGTTTTAGTAATGGGGTTCGTCATTTCACCACTAAAAATTATTACCTGCGGCCATTTTTTGCGGAATGGGTTACCTGTAATTTGAGGGTGGCTCTTGTTACTTATCACTCCCATTCTCCATCTAAGTGGGATTAGTCTTTGCCATGGTTAAACTTTGCCTTTAATTCTGTCTGCCATGAGTCTTCTAGGGCTACTCCTGCCTCATTGATGTTAACCTGTCCTTTGAATTGTCCACTCACCAACTTATGGCATATCAACGATCTCGTCTGAAGTCATAGGCTCCCACTCAATCAATAACAATTGGAAGAGTGCTAAAGCCAATATTCATCACGCTCATTGTTGGGATTCACTCTGTTACAATTGTGGTCGACACTCCTTTCAGAGAAAGGTTGGGAATACAGTTTTTGTTAAGAATTTTTATCTTGGAAAGTGCTTCCAGGCCCAGGCTGGTGAGAAGTTTGCATCACCCTTCACCAGTCTGTATTGTATACAGAATATTTTAAGTCCTGTCAACATCTTGCTTAAAGACTCTCATACTGATAAAGTGCTTAAGGTTCATCTAAATCAGGATAAGCCTTAAGTTGGGTAATCTCTTGTTACTGCCTGTTGTGTGGTTTTGGTGGGAGAGGTTGAACTGTGACCAAATGTCACAGTTGGATCTCTGCATTTCCCCTTGTCTGTAGTGCGTTCCTTTTTTAAATTTCCGTTTCATGCTCTGTTGTTTCCTTACCCTAGCCAGAGGGCACTGTGGCGTTGCTGCGGCCGGCTGCTTGCCATGTTTGCGAGAGAGTGTCGGTCTGGAGGAGGAACTCTAATTGCAAACATCTAGGAGCATACAGGAGGCCACGCCATTTTGTTGATGTTTGGTGTGACTCATGTCAGGTGTGATGCATCATTAAGGCTGTGATAGCAGCCAACGTTACTGTCTTGGTCGCAGATGGATCAAAGGGGATGAGGCCTGGCTGTTCATTGAAACTCCTATCATACGGATGTTGTCAGACTTAAATTAAGACGTTTTGACCATTATTTTGCATTAATGAGCTTGTGCCATAGAACACAGGCTCTACTCCAGTTAAATAAATGTTCATGTAAATAAAGGGCCATATTAAACCATGCGTGCATTTTTATTACAGAAATCAAATACTGTCCACCCCTGAAAATATCCTCCCCCTTGCTTCCTTATGGTACAAGACTCTACAGTGTGTATGAGCCATTCACCAAAACTTGAAACTGATGATTGAAAACGCAAGGTTGAACTCAATAACAAGTGGAGAAATACAGACATACAAAAATTGTCTTGTGAAGTTTCTGTGCAATGCACCCTCAACAGAGTGTCAGTTGGGAGACTGCAATTCATACCCTGGGAATAAGGAAATCGAGACCATACATCAGAAGGCATTCAAAGAAAACCTGACAGACAATGTCACATTCAAACAGTGGATTTCTGTGGACGAGTGTGAATCGGAAACATTACAAACATCAAGTACAGAGTTCATTTATTTATTTTGCAAGTAGCAGTCTATGTTGGTCCATCACGACTTTATTGCAAAACAACAAAGTTAATTTGTGAAACACATTAGAGAAAGTCTGTAAGATTCACAGTTGACTGGGCACTGTGATTTTTCAAAGAATTGATCATTTCTGATGCAGGATGAGATCCAGAGCTATCACTGGACAAGTCAGCAAGCCACTGTTCACCCATTTGTTGTGTACTACCAAGGAGAAACAGAGACAGAGCATCTCAGTTATAATATTACTTCAGACTGTCTTGAACATATCACTGTGGCTGTCTACAGCTGTCCAGAAAGAGCTCATTGGATTCTTGAGAAAGCACTTTGAACATAAAACAATGGCTACTTTTCAGATGGTGCTCCTGCTCACTTGTCAGTAAAAAAACAAGACTAACTTTTTAGATCTATATTTTCATACAGCTGATTTTGGCAGAGGATGAATGGCATTTCTCAGCAACGGCTCACAAAAAAGGGTCTTGCTATGGAATTAGTGGCACAGTAAAGAGGTTGGAAGCATGAGAAAGTTTGGGAACATCCATATGACAAACAAAGTCTTACAGTTCAGTAGCTTTTCAACTGGACGGTGGGAAACATCTCTGGTGTACATTTGAAATTTGTAACTCAGGACGAATACATAGAGACAACCATGTTTCTAAACAGTTGCTTCAGCAAAGCATTAACAATTCTATGGATTCAAACATTTTATGCATTCGTTTCTGTAGTTTCAGATATGGTAAAAATCTTTGTCAAGATAGTTCATTACAACAGGTGACCACCAAACACCAAGAAATGCTGTCAATGACAGGTATAACTACAGTGTACAACAACTAGTGGTAGCTTGCATACATTTTGGGGAAAGATGAAGAAGCAGATGAACTAAAGGTGACTTTTTTTCATGCATGTTGGCTATCCTCTCCTTCTACATGCCCAAAGAAGACAGATGTTATGTGGATTCATGTGGGGGATGTTCTATGTAAAGCGAACCTAGTATCTCCCACAGGCCAATATACACCTTGCCTGAAAATGACATCGTCAAAACCAAAAGAGTCCTTACAGTTAATTTTTATCTGTAAGAAGTTGTGATAGATACAGCTATTCATAAATGTCATGTAGTAACTTTCTAAATTCATATGGTGATTCTTTAATGTAGAACCTCTATGAAAGTCATTTTTCACACAGCACACTGATCTTGAAAACTTTGCAACATACCAAATGAAAGCCCATCTAAAGAGCTCTAAAGTGATACTTTCTTCAGGTCTGTATCTCATCTGGTTCCAGGGAAAATGGCAATTTACTACTGCAGGGGGTAGCAGTTTTCTAATGAAAATTGGAAAATTCAAGGCTTAATAATTTTTTTAAGTCAGAAAAACATTTTTTTTTATTTTGTTCATTCTTAATTATGTAAGGACACTAGGTACACCTATTTTCATCAAAATTTGAGAATGTCAAACTTCTTCAGTGTGTTGATTTGACACAGAATGACCTACCAGAACCGACCAAAATTTCCAATTATATCTTTTTGATACAGACATATAAAAGAAATGATACCTGTAGAACAGTATCTGTAAATGGTATAAATAATAATTTCTTAATGTCATAATCTCCCCCCCCCCCAAACTTTTTAGCTCCTACAAGTGAAGGCGTATTTCTGTCTCTATAAAAACAAAAATTGAAGCACTTACACAATGTCTTTGTTCACAACATGTATTTATTTCTGTGTGCATAAATTGTCATTGCTGATTACACCCACAGATCAACTAAAATGCAGCAGTTTCGATGAGCATATTCTTCAAATTGTCCCACACCTTTCCTACAAGATTAAAATTGGTTTATTTAGCAGGCTAGCAGAAGTGAAGTAGGGTGCCTACAGTTTTGTCAAGAACGTTTTGTATGCTTGCACCCCTATGAACATTTATGTTGATGTCTTGTAAGATCAGAATGTCTACAGGGGAAGGGCAACACTGTCACCAGGAATGCTGAAAACAATATCTTGGTTTACATTCAGTGCAACCTGTATGAATGGGCCCAAGTCACGGTTCGAGGGACACCCAGAAACCATTACAAATCAATTCAGCGCTGAACTACACCTCCACACACTGCAGGTTAACACATTCATCACTGTGTCACTCATAACTAAGCAACGGGTAGGCTTCTATGGGGTGCCTATCACTGAAGTATGGATGATGCTCTTTTTGTTTAAAGTCAATAGGACTTGCAGTTGAAATTTTCAAAGGAATTTAATGGAATAAGCACTGAAATACAACTGTAGGCTACAAACAATATACAGACAATACTATACATTTCACTCATTTATTTTTAGGATTACCCATTACATTGTACTATGTCACATGGTGTTTACTATAACACACAAAACTCATTTGAGATGATTTTGAACAATGATAACAATAGTTCATAATTTTTTTCCCTCCTTCCTGTGTATCAGCTGGCCCTGCTGATTCTTATGACTCTCTAAATGGTGGGACACATTCCTAGTTTTTATTATTTTGTTTTTGTTACTGTCAAGCACAGCATTTCCAGTGGACTACCATTTGGTAATGAGATGTTCCCAAAATTTTCTGATCTCTATTTTTGTATTCATGGCATTCTCTGTTACACGATGTCAGTATCTACATGCGCTGGTATTCTTGAATGAATATTGCACTTTTCTTGCTTTAAGGTGTGAATAATTTCTCCTCATAATGGATAATGAGGTCTTTTTTGTGAAAACACTGTGAATAGTTAAAGTTAATCTGAAATTCTTGACAGTTTTGAAAGTTTATTGAAAGTTAATAGTTAAAAGTGAAATATTTTGACAGTTACATTATGCAAATCAGAGATATTCTGAACACTATTGCATGCTTGACTGATTTGTAATACACCTGAGCAACTCTGGTTGTCTTGGCAACAGAAACTAACGTCAATATATCTGAATTCAAAAAGTAGCTTGAAATTGATGTTTACATCATGAATCTTTATGAGAGTAAAAGATATTGGAGCTTGTTCATCCTTTTTGAAAATAAGCACCAACAAAATATAGAGAAGAATTTTCTGGAAGGGATGACGTTAACTATTGACCCATTCAATACAACTGTTAGTTCGGTTGGGCTGATATGCGGATACATTTCTGTGGCCAGTACAAGTCCAGGTGTCCATACATCATATATACTTGCCCCTAAAAGCAAATGTAGTGCTAATTTCCAATACCGCTTGATACCCTTCTGTATTGTGGCTTCTGTTTTGGAGGATGACTGTAATGTGTGGAATCCAAGCTTGATGTCATAATAGGTGCATGTTTTGTTAACATCCTAGCATCGTGAAGATCTCTCTATTTTAGCACCACAAATGTGTGGAATCCAAGCTTGATGTCATAATAGGTGCATGTTTTGTTAACATCCTAGCATCGTGAAGATCTCTCTATTTTAGCACCACAATGCCGTTATCTTCATGTGCTATAATTTCACTTCTATTCAATGGGTACAACATTACAAAACATGGCATACATTTTTTGTTGTACTGTACAACTCCAACAACATGAAATTTGAATTTTAGACATCTGACTGATAATTCATAACTCATGTAATGTTGTTGGAAAAAAAAGTTCACCCTTTATTTAGCAGTTTAGCTAAAAGTTCAGTGCAAGCATTATTGGCTATGCCAACTTGCTTTCTTCTGCTGATATTGCATCCAGAATACACTTTCTCAGACCATGTATACCCTTCGGTGGAGCATAGTTTGAAAAGTTTTATACCATACTTACGCAGTTTCATTATTATGTACTATCTGAACCTAAGTCATTCCCCTCCAAGGAAACATTACCTCGTTGAGCACAATATCTTCGCCTGGTAAAAAGACTTTTTCATAATTGTCTACCAATATATCTCGGAGTGATAAAGCTTTTTGAAGTCTGCTACTCTGGTCTATCATTCCATGATTTGTGAAATCTACATCAACATCTACATGGATACTCTGCAAATCACATTCAAGTGCCTGGCAGAGGGTTCATCAAACCACCTTCACAATTCGTATAGTGCACAGAAAGAATGAACACCTATATCTTTCCGTACGAGCTTTGATTTCCCTTATTTTATTGTGGTAATTGTTCCTCCCCATGTAGGATGGTGTCAACAAAATATTTGTGCGTTCAGAGGTGATTGGAATTTCGTGAGAAGATTCCGTCGTAACAAAAAATGCCTTCCTTTTAATGATTTCCAGCCAAAATCCTATATCGTTTTTTTGACACTCTCTCCCATATTTCGCGTTAATACAAAGCATGCTGCCTTTCTTTGAACTTTTTCAATGTACTCTGTCAGTCCTATCTGGTAAGGATCCCACACCACACAGCAGTACTAAAAGAGGACGGACAAGCGTAGTATAGGCTGTTCATTTTCTAAGTGTCCTGCCAATAAAACACAGTCTTTGGTTAGCCTTCCCCACAACATTTTTCTATGTGTTCCTTCCAATTTAAATTATTCCTAATTGTAATACCTAGGCATTTAGTTGAATTTATGGCTTTTGGATTAGACTGATTTATCATGTAACCAAAGTTTAACAAGTTCCTTTTAGCCCTCATGTGGATGACCTCACAATTTTGATTATTTAGGGTCAACTGCCACTTTTTGCACCATTCATATATCTTTTCTATGTCGTTTTGCAGTTTGTTTTGATCTTCTGATGACTTTATTAGTTGACAAACAACAGCGTCATCTGCAAACAACTGAAGATGGCTGCTCAGATTGTCTCCAAAATCGTTTATATAGATAAGGAACAGCAATGGGAGATAAGGAACAGCAAGGTTGCAAGGTTGCTAACAGTAATACAAAACAATTATGAGAGATCTTGCTATTTGCAAGATTCACTCGACTTGTGACAAGTGGCGTCTTCATTACACTCATCCAAATCAGTATGATAAAGTTTGTTATTTTCTCAGACGATATGGGTTTCCATCTGTTCAGTTGAGAAAGTCCAGCCACAGTCAGTTGATGCAGTTATTGCTCAGCATATCTATTAGTCTCTGTGACTAACAGGTTTATCACTTTTTCATCTAAGAATAATGAAAGCACTTACTCTGCAATAATACCACATGGCAAATCTATCAAAATCCCACCTTTTTAAGTGGATGGAAATGACTGTTGCCTGTTAGTGAATTCATTCCACTGGATACTGTCCAATGAATCATCGACAAAGTTCAGTTCTTCTTCTCTGTCTGCAGCAAGTTCTTCCAACATGTCATCAAGTTCTTCACTTTTGTTTCATTCCTCTGTATTGTGCTCTGAACTCTTTGAAATTCTATTTTTGTCTAAAACACGCTTTTGTCATCAGTTCTCTCCTCACTTTCAATTATTCTTTTATGCCATCCAACGAACATTTTGAGGATACAAAGGTCACCGACAAGCATCTCAAACACAGTATACTTTTGACTTGGTGACAGATCTGGGATAAAAACAGTGAGATCACAGGTAGTCTTCTAGTCAAATCACTTATCACTTTCCCCATTTCATAACTGAACACTTTATTCTTTGTAATGAATTGAAGGCTCTGTAGCTTTATATCACCTCTTACGCACCTACTCAAGTTGCATCATTGCTCTATTTACATTCTGTTGCTCTGACAGTCAGATCTGGACACTACGTGAAACTCAAATGAATTGTACCGGGTGATGATCATGTTAAAGATCTCATTGGACCACCAGTGCACTTGGCTCATCATATCATTAAAAAAAAGGCTAAATCTTGATTTCTCTGATAATATTACAACATTACATGCCTCCAGCTCTTTACTGCCCAGTTTATGTAGTTCGGTGTATTGAAGACATACAGCTTTATTTGCTGCTGCGATGACCTTTTGTGCAGTACTCAGCTTCATTTGTTTGCAAGCAATTCTCTTTACAATGTTTGCTTAAAAACTGGTTGAGATTTACCTGTATTCATTGATGAAGTGTTACACTTTTCTCTGGTCCCATTGGGTTAAGATCTTTCTATGACTGCTGTTCTTACCCTGTAATACACATGCAGATAAACAATATTTTCCCTTGCTCCATACAAGATCAGAAAACAGATGACCAGGAAACTAAAGTCTGAAAGCTATTGGTATTCAATTGAGTTTAGTGACAATCTAGTCTTGTTTTATCTTCCTTTCACTAAGGTTGAATTTGGGCACAAATTTTTTACAGCAAATTTGTCTACCATGTTTCAACATGTTTCTCTAAATTTTCATGCATATTGTAATGTTTAACCCAATCAGATACCAGTAAAGCAGTGCTGTCACTCATGCTGAAAGTGACTGTGCCAGATCTGCAGCTTCTAGCAGTAAGCAGAACACAGATTAGGTTTCATTCTCTGGTACGTCATGACGATTTACTGTATGGTGCCCAGCTACACTGTGCGATCTGAAAGTACATTCTACTGAACTGTAATAATTCATAGTCAATTTTGAGACTCTCTGCACAAGTCAGAATTTGCAGTAGTCAGTTCTCCTTGCCAGTAAGTCAAGAGATGGTATAAACCTGGAGCAGTGGTTTCTTTACTCTTATCAGTTAGTTAAAAAGGAGAGTAGGAGCACACTGGTCACTTTCAGTTCATACACAGCCCAAAAAAGGTTATGGACCAAAGACTTTATTTAAATTGATTAATAAACTTATTCACAAACAGTGATTTATTTTCCTGGTTACATGAATGGATCTAACAATGAAGTGTGATGTGTTGTGTTAGTGTAGGGAATAATAGAGGTATTTATTATGCTGCTCTAATTATGATTTAAAAATGAAGGTGCCCAGAATCTGTTACTGCTTAAATTATTGAACTACAATATTATACATCACCCTCACATCAGGCATATGTCAGAGATTTAATAATCATCTTAATAAAAAGTTCACAGCCTTTTCTTGTCTTATTTAAGCTACAGATATGCAAATCCTAGTGCACACTGAAATCTCCATATAACAGCACTGCTAGTGTAGACAAAGCAGAATGGCACAGCCCATTGATAAAATGGAGTATCTTGTGCTAATTTGTTTTCCATATTTAAAGGGGTACAATGCTGCAAAAAGCACTACTGTCATAGGACACAAGGCTGGGTGGACAAAGATGTCCATTGCGATCAAATGAATCTGACTGACAAAGAATGAACTGTCACACCATCTCTCTGAACTGGAAATTTGAAGAATTGGAGACTTGTGCACTAAGACAAGCAAGTCACATCTGAGGTGAGCGCAGAAAAGTAAAATGAGTTGCACATCAGTTTTCATCTTGCACGACATAGGTCGCTGACTTTTGGGTTCTGTAATTAACTGCCATTGAAAAAACCAGTTGAACTGAGTCAGCAGAAAAAATAACATCAATGTTTCAGGCTAATCCAGGTGCATCCTTTAGATCCCCAATCACCAAGCATGACCATCAAAGCAAGACCTCAAATAAGGCCAACAAATTTGGTTCATTTGACAGGTTACTCATGTACAACCAAAAATGAAAGATTAAGGTATTTTGTAACAATGTTATGGGAAGGAAAGTTGCTACTCACCATATAGTAGAGATGCTGAGTCACAGATAGGTACAACAAAAAGACTCTCACAATTATAGCTTTCAGCCATTAAGGCCTTTGTCAAAAATAGACACACATATGTGTGCATACACACATACGAGTGCAGTCTCAGGCAATTGAAACTAACAGTGTGGTTTCAGTTGCCTAAGACTGCAGTTGTGTGACTGTGTGTGTGCATGTGCGTATGTGTGTCTATTGTTGACGAAGACCTTAATGGACAAAAACTATAATTGTGAGAGTCTTTTTGTTGTGGCTATCTGTGACTCACCATCTCCACTGTATGGTGAGTAGCAACTTCCCTTCTCATAATATTGTTACATTCCATCCTCGATTTTCCATTGTTGGATTAAGATATTTTGATACTTTAAATAAACCCCACCTCCTCCCCAGTTAGTCACTAAAACAACCCTAAAACTCATTGTGTGCAAGCAACTCATAATTGATGAGATCGATAGATAACTGAAAGTTGAGGAGTTTTCATTATTATTGAATATACATCATCTACAATCATACATTTTCCTAGAAATCACAGAAAGAAACTTTCTGACTTTCATGTTCTAATAAGGTCAGCATCAAGACCATCCACTGGAAAGACAGAGGGGTGGGGAGGTACGATTGGGCAGGAAGAATAGTTGAAGGGTGGACTTGCAGCACAGAAAGGGATGTAGCACTTCACTGGTCAGGGCCCCATGCTGGTCCAGCACGTAGTCACAAAAGAGATTTGAGCCCTCAGGGGGAGGGCAGGAGACATTGCACACACACTATCATACACACACATTGCTTACGTTAACATGGACCACTAAAGGAGACAAAACTTCTACCACAGCTATTTACTGCAATGCAAATTTAACTACATGTGTTCTGGAGGAATGTGTGCAAAGTTAACAACATTATTCCCACAGAAACAGTTATAAACCCAATTATGGTAAAGCCTAGGGACTAGCACAAACTAGTCTTTAGATATATATAAATCCATTAACCTACACTTACATCTTCATATACATACAGCAGGCCACAGTATAGTGTGTGGCAGTGGGTACTTTAAACCAGTAGTAGCTATTTGCTGCCCTATTTTTGTGCTGAGCAGGGAAGAAATTCCTGTGTATATGATCTTACTCAAAATATATGATGATTGCATCTAAACTGTCTCACAGTCTTCATCGAATATGTATTGTCTAAACTTACCCAACTGGTTTTGCCAAGAATAATCTTGCCTTTCTCTGAAAGATCCTTTTAATTTCACTAATCATCAAAGAAAGATCTCCTTTTATTTTCATCTATCATCAATTACTGTACTTAGATGTTACGATCTATAGTCCATGTACTAAGTTCTGTAATGTTTAAAAAACTGGGTATCTATGTCTACTGAGATATCAGTGTTAGTGTAATGCAGTTTACTAATTTTGTAGCAAAAATAATATGAAAGAAGATCAGGAAGTAATGTGCAATAATGATAGTACTAAAATGTTTTGTAGGTAGAACAAAACAAAAAATCACAAATTAACTTGCATCTTTTACCATTGTGGTACCAGGTTCAATATGCTCTGTTTGTAAAAGTCCATTTCGTTGGAGTACAGCCATCTGCAAAATGCTGATTTCAGTTCCACATGCATCGCAAGACATTGGCCGGCCAGGCATTTTGTCAGGGGATTAAACAGATGAAAGTCTGAAGATGCAAGACTGATTATGATGAATGCTGGAGCACCTCCACCAAGAGTAGGCGATGTTCTCATGAACAGGAGCTGCAACATGGGGGCAAGCATTGTCATGAAGTAGTTGGACACCATTAATATTGTGGCATACATCATGAAGGGCATGATGCAAATTAACCAGAGTTTTAATGCAGGATGCTGCATTCACAGTGGTCACAAGTTCAATCCACCATGCATATTCCATGGTGTAACATGTTAAGTGATCCAAGTTTGTCATTATTTGTGGGCACTTGTGATTTTCTGTCAGGTTCTTAGGTACCCAGTGAGTACAAAATGGCTTTGACATTCTGCAGGGTTGCAGCTGTACCGGTTGCCATGAATGTGGAAAATCGCTAAGGATCATACAGCCCTCTTGGAGGAATGCACACTACCTGAAGACATTGTTACAGTCCACATAATCATCCCCATACACGCCACCCAAGTAAATGTGAATTTCTCTATGTTTATGCCTTTGGTCCACAAATATCAAACTACACTTCACTAATCTTCACACGTTACTGACAGTAACATGCATGCCAAGCTTGTTTCATAGTTCAGGCTTCTCACACTAAAGCTGCACATGGAAACTTCAAACACCACAAAATGTACTGGAGAATGATGAATACAAATTATACTGGAACAGAACCATTATAACAGATAAAACAACACCACATAACAAACCTGACATTATACTCACCAATAAAAAGAAGAAATTAACACAACTAATTGAAATATCCATACCCAATACAACAAATATGCAGAAGAAAACAGCAGAAAAAATTGAAAAATACATCCAACTGGCTGAGGAAGTCAAGGACATGTGGCATCAGGATAAAGTTGACATTATACCGGTTATACTATCAACTACAGGAGTCATACCACACAATATCCACCACTACATCAACGCAATACAGCTACATCCAAACTTATATATACAACTACAGAAATCTGTAATTATTGATACTTGTTCAATTACCCGAAAGTTCCTAAATGCAATGTAACATATACCGTACAGTTAAAAGGAAGTCACGCTTGATCAAGGTCCGCGTCACCTTCCATTTTTAACCAGACATAAAGTCTGAGACAGGAAAGAGAAATAATAATAATAATAATAAGACCAATTTGGAAGTTGAAAACATTTTGCTGCCTCTTGCTGGTAAAAATTCAAGCAACTTTATTTGGATTTTGCACTCTTTTCCAAAGAAAATTCCACTCTGCCTGTATGAATGATTTTTATTAAATCTGCAACTGGTTTCACACCACTTATCGGTGCATCCTCAGGCAATCTGTACAAAAAATAATATAATAAGAGCTCATAAACTATTCAATCCCCCAGTTCTGAGGTATAAATTAAACTTTTAAACAAACAGTTTTTTGAAAGAAACAAGAAAGTACTCACATACGCTACTTGTAACATAGTAATGTTGAACATCGCCCTGTAGCCACTCCCCAGAATTCATCTGGTAAAAGCAGTAGTTAAAATTTAAAAGTCTTTTTTTAAAAAAAATTATGATGGGAGTGGCAATGACGTAGAAAATAAAAATAAAATTTGATGCTGATAAAACACCCCTAAACATGAACAATGAACAGCAGAACATTAACATGAACAAACAGCAGAATGAGGGCCATGTAAACATATCAGAAAACACCATGCAAGCTGAGAGTGGATATGGCCCGACTGGTCGAAACCTGGAAAGTGCCCACGCAGTGGCGCGAGAATCGCCAGGGGCCGGATGACGTGTACAAGGTGTGAAGAGTGGGGGGTGCTGAACATTTGATAAACAATTCCTATGTCTATTTTTTTTAAAAAGTCTAATACCATACTAGTTGGTCAATATAAAACATGGCAGTTAGTTAAAACCATAAGAATTTTGCACTTGTTGAGAAAATGACATATTAAGCATATTGTACAAGAATAGGCTTGTACTGAACAAATTTTTGCAGTAATTCAGACCAACTTTTACACAACGTGTATTAATAATATTGTTTCAAGTATTCAGTCTAGTTAACTGCATTCATTTGCACAACATTTCAATGACCGACCCATTAGTCACCTTCAGGTGCCGGGACATGGTGTATGTGTACTTGCTGCCTCATACTGGGCAGACAAATGGAATCAACAATTTCTAAAAATCTAATAGTATGCTATTAATCATACCAAGAAAACCTGTTGTGAGATTTGCCTGCTTTATTTCACAGTTATATGGCCAGTTCAATTTTGGTTAACTTTTGATAAGACTCAATAGTTTGCAGGCAAACATCAGCATACTGCTACAATAGATTGCTGTTGAATATCTATGATCAGTAAATACCTAACTACACAGTGCACTATTTCTCAAATAAATTGAACAGACACTGTCATTGTTTTAACACATGGCCTATTGGTGTTACGCTAATTCTACTGCATTATTGTTACTCTATCTGAAAATTTGGCATGAAATGACTGTCTCAGGACCAAACCTCCATCCTTTATGTGTCCTCACTATAACACGCACTGAAACTATACATTTTTTGATGTTTAAGTTACAGAAATTACAATTAAAATGCAACTCATTCAATTAACTGAATACATCGACAAATACCTCCTCTTTATCAGTTCCTTCTATCACATATGTTAGGCCAAATTATTTATTTAAATAACAAAATCAACAGATATAGTTAGGCAAACAATGCTTTTGATGGACCTGGTAATTATTTTGAAGTTAATTAAGGGCTGGCTTTGCTAATATGTTTTCAAATGTAGCCAAGTAAATACTTTAAGAATCCTAGTAGTTCTTCTTCCAAATGTTTATAAATATTACAGAATTTAAATTTGTTTATAAGTCAACAATAGAATCTAAGTCACAAAACAATTACTGATTTCACCCTAACAAAAGCTGTTAACTAGGAATGGTCAGAATAGGTTAGGAGATTAATTACATACACAAAACTAAGCACAAAATTAGAACTGGTACTATATTCCTTAAGACTGAGGGCCAACCTTTCTCTTTTATGGAAATGAAGATTATACTCATATATGTTAACGGTAAATAGGCAAAAATGAAAATAAAATGAATGTAAGGAGGCAGATGACAAAACAAGAGAGGAAGTAAAAAGATTCCAGCTTGCTTCATCACGCTGTGACATTACAAATGCTATCTGTATATAGCATACATGAAGTGGTATTCTTTGCACTTCCAGTGTTTAAAGTAGAATAGATTCATTTTCCTATGCTTTAACATTATGTGCTGAATAAGTCAACTGAATTTACCGATACCCACTGATGGTTTTGTCACATGCCATGGTGTGTGACATTCATGGACAAACAGGAAGAGAAGAGTATGCACACACTTCATCAATATATTTGTTGGGATATAGACTAGTGGGGTTAAAAGGTGCCTGGTTGAGAGTTGGAGAAGTGCTATTTTAGGTTAAGTATCTACATCTATACTCCGTGAATCACTGAAGTATGGCAGACTAGTTACTAGGCTGATATATTTTTAATCCTTCAATCTAGACAACACATTTATTTAATATTATGACTAATGAGCTATGTGTTTAATTATCTTGTTGCTAGGGGTTTCCAGTTTTTTGCTTTATTTTGGATGGGAACTCATTGATTATCTTAGCACTGGTATATAGAAATCTACCCACAACCTCACTGAAGTACACAAAGTCAACCTGAAATTATTTTTGCACATTATTGTTTTTGATCAAGTCACTTTTCAGCTCAAACTTATTGTTATTGACAGCAAGAAGAACTGTAAAGAAATAAATGTGTTTCTAATTGAATGAACATTTCACATTCCTTAAAAAAGAATATCTGGTTTACAAAATTTTCTGACTGCTGGGTTCTGCTGAATAAACACTACTTACTTTAGACGCAATCCAGCAGAAGAAAATTCTGGAGGA
Source organism: Schistocerca americana (assembly GCF_021461395.2). Classification (NCBI taxonomy): domain Eukaryota; kingdom Metazoa; phylum Arthropoda; class Insecta; order Orthoptera; family Acrididae; genus Schistocerca; species Schistocerca americana. Next base: position 623,172,741 of record NC_060123.1, on the reverse strand, counting down.
CAAGGAAATGATACCATACAAATTAAGGTGACTTTTCTTCAGACCGACATAATGAAATGATTCTAACCTCCAAGATGAGCAAAATGTGCTAAACTGAGCATCTTCATTAGATTTCCTATGTGTTTACTCCCACTTTTCCCATTGGAGACAAGGATTTTACACTCATTTATTTGTCATATCTTCACTGGTAATCTACAGAAATTTGCAGAATGTAACCATGTAAAAAGCTTTTTACATTTTAACTTTGTTGATTTTGTTATTGCAGGCACTTGAAAAAGACCACTTATCCATAATGTAATGGGATACATTAAGAATAAATTTCAGGTGTGTACAGAATTTGACAGCCTGCAATGGACATTTAAAATGGCTTTAACATTCAGAAATTAAAAATGGACAACTTGTTGATTTAGGGAAACAAAATATTAAAAGATAAATAGGAAAGACAATCAAGAGAAGGTTAAGAAAGACAAGAACATTTGTTGCAGATAACACAATGACTAAATTATCAGGAAGTTTAAAGAACGGTACAAAATAGCAAAGAGCATTCACCACAACAAAGCACAGTTTTTAGAAGTCTACACCTGCATCTACTACACAGTAAATTAATAATGAAATTCATGATATATCTTTAAACTAAAGTTATTAACATCACTTTCAGATAAAACTTTTAAAGCAACATCTCAAGCAGGTAGGTAAACACGCTACTGATCACGTCTCAAGTTGAATGTAGTTTTTTCTCAATAATGGAAAATTATCTCTGCACAACTCAAGCACTACTCAATATATCTTTCATGGAAATGAGAATTTACTGTCTACATAAACTGTTCTGGAAGGCCAACATTCATCACTTAATTTGAATAATAGGAATAAAAATATAATACCAGCCCCCGTACTAAAAAGGCAGCTAATGATATATTCAAATACAACAAATATTTCAATCCAAATGGATTACAATTTACTTTTGACAAGACTCAGTACATACAGTTCAGTACTCATAGAACTTCCTAAGCTACAGAAAGTAAGTTCCTCAAGCAAGGAAATAAAGCAAAAAGTTCAGCTTTTGAGACATCAAATAGATCACAGCCTCAGCTGGAAGATCCATTGCCTAGAATTACTGAAATACATTGCTTAAGCTGTGTTTGCAATGTGCACACACACTGCTGTAGGTGCTACATATATTTTAAAAAATTCATAACATTTATACTGGCAAGGTGTTGGCCCCAGGGATGAAGTCTAATAAAAAATGACAAAAGATATTGTTCATGTGCTATAATTAAAAATTCAACAATTTTGTATTTTTTCCCTTTACTTCTACAGTGAAGCCGTGCTTCTTGCAAAATTTAACAATTCTGGCTCAACAGGAAGCACCCTACACGTTTTGATGAGAGTTTTTGAATATCACAATATGTGACATACAGTAATTGGCCATCTCTTTTAACTGCATTACTTAGCATCTTAAAATTCTTGCACCCCCCCCCCCCCCCCCCAAGGGATCATATACCTTGGTGTGCGACAAATTTGGACTTGATACATGTACTTGTTCGTGAGTAAAATGGTTCTTAATAGTTGGGCAGACAGACAGGCAGGCAGGCATGCGGGCACAGACAGATAACAAAACATTAGTATTTGTTTTCAGTTTTTGCAGATTGAGGCATGGAACACTGAAAATGAAGTAAGTAATTTATTTTGTGTGTTTCCTTGCTTTTGAGTTATGAAATCATTTTCTGAGAAATTCTAATTACAGGAATAGTGTTTTCATAATACAGAACCATGATATGACTAAGAAACAAATACAACTGTTGTAACTTTTGGCAAAATTCACACACACACACACACACACACACACACACACACACACACACACACACACACACACACACATATACCAAGAGAGAGCGAGAGAGAGAGAGAGAGAGAGAGAGAGAGAGAGAGAGAGAGAGAGAGAGAGAGAGAGGAAAGGAAATGGATTCTGACTGAAGATGCATTAGCACTTTGTGTTATAATTCTTGGTGTAATTGATTCTTACAAAAGTCAAACCAAAAAATGCACATATGGTCCAGTAAGTTTCTGTTACAAAGAGAAACCCACAGAGCTTATAATCATATACTGGAGGAGTCTACCGAAGACAAGCAAGGTTTCAAGAATTTTGTCAGAACAAGATGTGGGCAAATTCACGAATTCTTTAGGCTAACATCACCACATATTCAATGGAATGACAAAACTTCAGAGTTACAGTTCCACCTGCAGAACAGCTTCTTGTAACCTTTCATTTTCTGGCAACATGTGAAGGTTAAAAAAGTTTAATGTACTCTCATTGAATATGAAACTGTACTACAAGTGCTGGGTTATCACGAATATACTGTAGGATTTTTGTGAAAGTAAATACTGTTACTTTACTTTCTATTATTCTTAACACATTAATACATGAACTTATAAACAAATACTACAGTCATATTCAATTCCTTTCCAATACCTCACTATCTAAAGGCAAGGCACTGAAAATTATTGTTAAAGTCTCGGATTATCATAGTAGCTGGCAGGTACTTCAACCTTTAACTGAAAAACAAAAGTTGCTGGAAACACTAAATACACACACCCACACTCAGAAACATTACAACTTGCGAGGATTTCCCTCTGTAAGCAACTAAAACATATTTTAAGATCCAAAACAAACAAAGCAGGTATCATTGCCTTAAACTTATAATAAAAACATGGTAAATTTTAAATAATTTATCCATAAAATTATTGAACCAGACAGATCCTTCAGAGGTTTCCTAACTTCATTTTCTTATAAAAACTTAATAATTATTTACGTGGACTGTCCTGGAGTCAACGCTGTGTAAACACAAGAAAGAAACAAAGCAGACGAGATGGCAATGCTCAAGTGCCAGCCTCTCCAATGTGCTTTATTATTGCTCACTAACAAACTACAAACTCCACACATAGCTTCCCTCAATTGGTTTTTCAAACTTAGGATTTAAAAAAACTATTGACAACAGTTGGTAACTAAGTCAAACTTCAAGTTTACACCAGTTGTCAACCATGTTCATGTTCACTGAGTTGGTTTCCAGTGTTAAGGTACTTTAAAACCAAGACCAAAAACAACCGGGTTTAACATTAGAACAGAAAGGAGACAGATACATGGGTACACATGTATTTAACAAGCCACCAGAGCATGTCCAATGTCATATAGAAAACATAGGGGACTTTAAAGCTGAATTGAAGAGCTCTCTGTTGGGCATTTTCTTCTACTTCGTTTATTACTTTCACAGAAACTCTTTAAATTTAATGTTTCATATCAATTTACAATTATAATTAGCATAATAAAGTAATGTAATGTCATTTTAGTGTATTATATGAGGGTGAGTCAAATGAAAACCTTAAATTTGTAATAACAAATCGAAATTTCACGCCGTTATCCTGTAAGTTGGTAAGCGTGCTACAAACAGGATGCAGAATGGCCTGTAGGTGGCAGCATAGTGCAGATGTACAAATACTGCCGCAGTATCATTATAAAGATGGCCGCCCCACTTATGACTTACTCCAGGGAAGAAAATCGTTCTGTTATTTGGTTTTTGCGTAGTGAAGGTGTGAAACCTATTGAAATTCATCGACAAATGAAGGTTCAGTACGGTGATGCATGTCTGTCACAGCAGCAAGTCTACGAATGGAGTAGGAAGTTCACAAATGGTGTGACTTCAGGGAAGATGTCTGCAAGATGGGTGCCATGGCAACTGACTCCTGAAATGAGAGAACGATGTGTTGTTGCTTGTGAAGAACTTCTTCGGCGTTTTGAACGAGAAGGTGATGGCTTCCTTGCAAGAATCATTACTGGGGACAAAACCTGGGTTCACTTCCACCAACCAGAAATGAAGAGAGTAAGCAAGGAATGGCGCCATTCCTCATCACCAAAAGCAAAGAAGTTTCGAACAGAACCATCAGCAATGAAGGTTATGCTCTTTTGGGATGAAAAAGACATCATTTTGTAGCATTACATGCATAGAGGGACCACTGTCACCAGTGCATCATACACAGATCTCCTAAAAAATCACCTGCGGCCTGCAATCAAATCAAAGCAACATGGATTGCTGTCAGCAGGTGCCTTTTGCAACATGACAATGCAAGGCCCACACTGCCTGTACAATAGTTGCAACAATCACAAACCTGCATTTTGAGTGTCTTCCTCATCCACCATGCTCACCACACCTTGCCCCAAGTGATTTCCATATGTCTGGACCACTCAAAGACGCAATGGGGGGAAAGAAGTTCCATTCTGATGAAGATGTATGCCACGCGGTGCATGAGCGGTTGTGCAGACTACCAAAAGAATTTTTTTCTAAAGGAATTTATTCACTTTGTAAGCACTGGAGGACTTGCATTGAGTGTGGGGGAGATTTGTACCACTTCTGTACAATAAATAATATTTAAAAAAATATTTAAGATTTCCATTTGACTCTCCCTCATACTTAAAATGTACATGTTTAATCTCTTTCCAAATCTCTGCAGGATCCACGTAATGCAACTAATGTAACATAAAAAATGAAATACAACATGAACATAAGTGTTCCACAGAAATAGTTCACACAGTTTATTGTGCCTCCTATGTCACCCACTTTAACAGGGTATTAGTGGGGGTCACTGAACACTTACACATTTCTTTTCCATTATAGCAGTCAACAAATTGTTTTTCCTTTTGCAACAACAAGTTTGCATACTGAAAGCCCTGAGCTTCATGTTCTGTCCAAAAAATTTCATTATGACATTTAAAACAGAGCCAGAAGTCTTCAGTCACGGTTTCTTCATTGCCTGAGCATAGTTCACATGGCAGCAGTGAATGCAGCTGGGCCAGCCAGTATTCGAAGTTGAGAACACCTTAGCAAACTCAGTCAGCAGTAGTACATTTAAGGCCAAGTACTTCCCATCTTGGCTTCACCAAAAACTGACATACTTTAGATCTAATACTTTTTTACATCTGCTGAGAATTTTATTTGGCAAACATTCCAACAGTCAGTTCACAAAACAGTACCATACAATGAGGTTACATCAGTATGTTTTTGTAGCATTTGATAAACTTTAGTTCAAAAATTTAACAGATTTTGTCTGTTTCATCATGTAGGTTAAGTTTCTTTGGGTTTGTTATACTGGTCAATAATCAGTTCTTCCCATTCTGAATTCTCACAACAGGATGTTATGTACAAATCAGTTTTAGGAGTGAGTTGTTAAATTCTAAAACTCACCTGTTGTGCCAAATTGAAGGTAAGTGTGAATTTTGACAACAATATATCCCTGTTTAGTTTGCAATAACATTTGTTTTTCTATCTGCACTTGTTACAGTAGCAATTTGATAAAATGTTAATATGAAGCTTGGTCTCATCAGTTTAGCATAACTGTTCAGTCTAATGGCTGGAAGGGTGAGTGTGATACACACATTTTGTATCTAAAAGACTACATGTTCATTCCAGAAACGATGTCATGGCAGTATATTGATTAATTGTGGGCAAAGGCTTATCAAAATTACACAACAAAAACCTTGTAGATGCTCTAGATCAAATCAAGAGAAAGAAAATCAAGGATAAAGTTGCGAATTGGACACCGCTCCTCCTTAAATCTTGGTTGTGGTGATAGACTGATTGTAGCACAGTCCGGGGTCTAGGTTAGATTGGAATATGACAATTTGGTAGCAAGTTGGTAGAGCCAACAAATGTGAAAGTAGAAAATCTGGTTGTGGTAACAAAGTGACTGGAATGTTTATGTCTGCATCACATTGTAGGGGCAGGAGGGTGGGTTCCATTCTGTACTGGTAACCTTTACTGAAAATTGGTTTCTGCAAGGCTTTTGAAAGGCAGGCCTGTGCCTAGTACATAATTAATTCTGTAGTGTAACATCTGTAGGATGGGTTTCTCATACCAATAATTTCAGGCAAAAACAGGGAATTAAATTTACTCCCTTCACTTATTTCCAGATATGAAATTCCATAGAGCACCTTAATTCTCAAAACGAAAAATAGTGAGAACCCAAAACCAATAAAAAGTAATTGATCTATGAATTTCACCTCAGAAGAGAACAACACACGGTGGCCCAGGTTGTGGCATTCTTATTTATGGGTTTCCACATCAGCATCTCCGCTATATGGCGAGTGGCAACTTTCCCTCTCATAATAGTGTTACATTCCATTGTTTGTAAAAGTACATATATTCATAATGGAGTCTGCCCAAGTAAAGAGTGGGCTTACTCCATTTCGAAATGACACAGGCAGAAGCTCGATCCTAGGTTGGTTAAAAACATAATATTAAAGAAAGGCAAAGGAGTGGACAACCCATAACTTGCTACAATCAAACCAAATCTGTTTGAGTGGATTTAACAACATTTGAAGATTGGTTTGAAGGCACAAGTTTTCCACTGCTTAAAAACTCCCTGGGAATAAAGTGTTATTAGTGAACAATTTATGTTCCCATTTGAGCCACAAAGTCTTTATCAAATGTAAGGAAAACATCAAATTTGTATGCCTCCCTCACAAGTCAAGTCACTTAGCTCAAATCTTAGATATGGCTGTGTTTCAGTCAGTCTACAGCTCATATGGACAGATATTGACTAACTGGAAGCAGATAGAAATTGGGAAATGATCTCCAACTGTGCTGAAAATTTCTTCCCAAAACTAGTCAATCAGCTACCATTATTGGAGGGAGGAGAATTTGGTTTGAGACTTTGTGGAATATATCCATATGCCCCAAACAACATCCTAAAGAAATAAAGCAGTCATCTGTTGGAAGCCGAAAGAGACAATCCCAAGGAACACAAGTCTGATTCATTCACAGAACATCTGGGACAAGCATGGACCGACCTGAAAAGAAGGGCAGGTAAATGTTGCTCCAGACCAAGGGACTATATTTTTATTTTCCCCATGAAGTCCTCACTTTCACCTACAAAATTTCCTGCACTATTCTTTAGCCTATGAAGATGAAATACATCAAAATCACTGTCTACATTTTTCTTCTGAACCTAAATTCTCTGATCATACAAATTTGTAGTGTTCTCATCTAATGCTACTCTTTCTACTGAGTCCTGTTTGTTACCACTATTACTCTTTGTACCTTTCCTCATTACTTCCCAGAACTGTTTATTGAATTTAATCTTGTTTATCAGGTTTGCTCTGTGGCTATCTTTATTAACTTACAGTTTGAAATCATTCTGTCTGTAAGACATAGATCCATGATTGATATCATATCTGATTCAGTTATGTAAAGCCTGGTTTTGGTTCAAGTATCTCGCCCCAAACTGACAGGCTCCCAGTGGGACATCTAATTGTTTAAAGACCTATTCTTGTCATCACACGTTCTTTGGTTATCATTTTGTCTGTTATTGTCCCCCGCCCCCCCCCCCCCTCCCCAATGACCTATTTCTGTTGTCAAAATCATGATTCCAATTTCTGTTTCTATCACTGCCATTAAAATTTCATCTGTTTTTACCCTGATGGAACTCGTGGTTGTTACATTAATTTCTCCTTCCTTGGTTTCCACCACTGAAGTTCTGATCCCATCCTCCATGTGGCGGACCTCCACAGCTATTCTGATTAAATCTGATCTCTCATTTCTTTCAAAAGCTCTGTCTAGCTTGTCCACCTATTTAAGAAATTGTTCAATAGACTCATCTAGCCCATAGACCAATCCTCATAAATCTGATCTCTCATTTCTTTCAAAAACTCTGTCTAGCTGGTCCACCTATTTAAGAAATTGTTCAATAGACTCATCTATAGCCCAATCTTCATTAACTCTTTTCGACAGTTACATTTCAGTGCATTAATATTTGTTAATTTGTTGAAAGGCTTACTGAGATGAATTAACTTTCGAAGATGCTTTTTGTAAAACAATTTCATAATTCCATCGCTCTCTAAAGATTAGAGCATTCAGGAACACAATTTTAATTCACACTTTTTGTGCTTGAGACCAAAATTTTGTTAAGGAGCTCTTTTCAAAATCATTAAATGTTATTTCAGAACTGGTTTTCTGTTTGACTCATGAAAGTAGTCCTCCACCTAGCAATTATTTTAAAAAAATATTTTGAATGCATCAATCATGTCATAAAGTAAAGTTTTATTTACAGTAATGAATGAAGTCTGTAGCGCAAGTTTTGCATCCTTGGAGAAGCATTTTATGGGCAGATTCCCCCAAGCACCACCATAGCTGATATTGAAATTTTCTTGCAGTACCCCTCCTGAAGCTTTATGGCCGGTATCCTGTTTCTACAACACAAATGCACACATGTATTAACACAGTTCTTTATTTACATGACTAGGAAGCTATCGCTTAACTTGGATGGTGTCCGTGTTTTGTGGTGCAAGCTTATCAGTAATAGTCCAGCTATAGTCACTAATCTGGTTGCTATGTACTGCCATAGCCTGTGACAAATAAAGCCTCTCTTTGCGTAAATTGACAGATTCCAAACTGGATGACTGAGTAAGTGAGGCCTTCTGGTCAGTGGCAGCAGCTTAAATACATGCTGTCAAGAGGGCATTGATGACGTGTTGCTTGTGGGTGTGTCTCACGATAGGCGCACTTAAACCAGCACCCACTAATCAATCTTTGTTTCATCTTTGCCAATCAGTGTGCTGGTGACAGCTTATGCCAGCACATTCCTCCTCCTCCCCCCACCCCCCTCCCCAAAATGATGCACCATTGCTGTGTAGGGAGAATGCAAGCAAATGACAATGCGGGGGTGGGGGGGTGGGGGGGTGGGGGGGTGGGGGGAGGCAGGATGACAGACGTAGAGATGAGCCAGGAGCCGTAACTGTGGAGGATGGTGTACTCCTGACCATACCCTGCCATCTGACTTGCAAGACAACAAGAACATCCTCCAGAAAACTGCTGCCAGGGCACATGTCCACGTCTGAGTGTGTATTCTGGGGTGATGATGATGACGGTGATGGTGACAGCAAAGACAGGTCCATGTCCATCAGGTTAGCAAGCAGGGACAGCAGAGCAAGAGCACATCATCCATCTGCTTCTCTTGGGGTGCCCTGATGGCACCAGCATCTTGGGGTGCCCTGATGGCACGAGCAGGCAGCTGCGAATGCCACGTGGTCCTGTGAGGCCATGAATCTGGGGGGAGAAAAGCAGGAGAAGCATGGGACAAATGACGCATGAACTTGGTTCTGGTGGAGGCACTGCAAACCACTGGGACCTGCAATCAAGTACATAGAAGAGCCAATGTGTTCCTGGATCACACCAGTGCTCATGGTTACCATAAATCCTGGAAAGAACATGATTGCATGGCACACAACAATACTTAGGGGCCATTGGCAGAGCCAGATGTTGCAGTGCACGTAGCAAGTGTAGCAGCATACAATGACGACAGCCATGCACAAGTTCCACCGGTGATGATCTATCTCATGGCTGGGAGTGATAGGAGGTGAGAAAGAATTGCAGTGCCTGCTCCCATGGGCAAGTGGTGCAAAGCTTGGCCACTTGTTATTTGAAAGAATGTACAAAGCATTCTACTTCTCCATTGGACTGGGGCTGAAACAGAACACTTGTTAGATGTCAAATGCCATTTCGTTCACAAAACTGTTCAAAATCACGTGAAATGAACTGTGGTCCATTGCCTGACACAAGGACTTCTGGCAAACCTTCTATGCAAAATATGAAGGACAATGCTTGAATGATGCTATGCTATGTGATGTGGTAGAAAAAAGTCATAGGCACAACAAATGGAAACTTGTGAAAGAGTCTACCACTATGACCCAATGAGTGTTCCAAAATGGTCCTGCAAAGTCTATGTGCACTCATTGCCATGGTGATTGAGTCTTAGGCCAAGCTGGAAATGTCTGTGGTATTGTTCATTGGTTGTCCATGCATGCAAGACACTGAGATCTCATCTGTTCAATGTGGGCATCCACGCTCTGCCAAGTACAGTGCCAGCGCACTAACTGATTGGTATGAACAATTCCCCAATGTCTTTGGTGGAGCAATTGCAACACATCCTTTTGTAACACTTTGGGAATAAGCACATGCGATTGTCCACTGTCATTTTGAACTAGAATCACTCCCCATTCAACTGAAAGGTTATGCTGATATGCAAAATATCAGTGCACAACTGAGTTCTGGATACTATTCAATGAAATAGGCCGAGACATATGAGTATAATGCAACACAATCTTGAGATCTGGGTCTGCTTCCATGGCCTGTGCAATTTTTCTGTAGTGCAAGGGGAAAGATTCCAGCAATTCAGAACCCTGTGCATTGATTTGGCAACAAGGTGTGGCAAATGCATCAAAATTGGAATCTCGGCCACTCAGAAGGTCAGATTGGGCATCTGCACTGCCAAGCTTTGCCGTAGGTCTGTACACAATTTCATACTGATACTGCAAAATCAGCTAAGACCAATATTGTAATTGCTGAGCAGTGCATGTAGGAACCAGCTTTGATGGATGAAACAAGGACTAAAAAGGCTTGTGACTTGTCAATAAAAAGAATTTGTGATGATACAAATAGTGATGGAGTTTGGTCACATCATACACAATACAGAGAGAGAGAGAGAGAGAGAGAGAGAGAGAGAGAGAGAGAGAGAGAGAGAGAGAGACTCTTTTTCTATTTGAGAATAACCACACTGAGTATGAGTTAACAACTTTGAGGCAAAAGCAATGGGTCTGTCTTGGGCAACAATTCTGTGTTAAAGCTCAGTGCCGATTCTGCTGGAAAAACCATCATTTTGTACAACTACTGGCTTGGCAGGGTCAAAATGCACTAAAAAGCTGTCACTAAGCAAAGCAGTTTTGAGTTCGTGAAATGCAGCCTGACAGTCTTTAGTCCATACAAAGGTACATTTTTGCAGTGCAAGTGATGCATTGGAGCTGCAGCTGAGCAGCATTCAGTATGAACCAAATGTAGTCTAGTACCTGCCGCTGCGGAAGTCGAACACGCGCCAGAACAAATGGACGTGGTCAGCCCATAGAGGGCTCCACGTCCACAGCGGCTATTCCGCGCAGCGGCTCTAGCGCAGCGAGGGCACCACCGCTACGTCACATGCAGACTGCGGCAATAGCTGCTCCCCCCAGTTTTGTATATAGGGACCCGTTCTGCCCTAGTCCAGTCAGTCTTGTACTCGCTCTGGATTGCGTCTCTTTCTCAGCGGTACTGCGTTCTGGTCATTGCTCATTGTTGACATTTGCCTGGCTCTGGTTCCGAGTGGATTTACTGTTGGTTTTTGGTGTTGTGGTTTCTACAAGCCTCCATTGTTCATCTCTTCCTTGTTGTGTCAGTCATTGTTGGTTGTTGTCGGTTGTCGTTGGTCTGTCATCTGACTCGTCCTTGTGTTTACCCGGTGGTGTGTGTTCCACTGCTGACAGCTTCCCCACCTGGCGGCTCCGATCCGCAGCCCAAGGTGTTCCCGCAGTTGGTTTTGGTTACTACATGTAGTATGTCATCTTGCCTAGTACTGAGTGCAGTTTTGACAAGTTGCAAGGTGCAGGCAGGTCACGGATTGCAAGCAAATGAGATTAGAGGGGGTGCACATCCTGACTGTTTATCACATGATCTAAGTATTGTAGTTCAGTTTGAAAAAAGCCACGCTTTTCAAGACGGCACTAGAGTCCTGCATCTAACACTTGAAAAAGAGTACACAAATTGGCAGTGTGTTCCTCTTGTGTACAATTTAAGATAGCAATATTGTTGAAGTAGCTGTAACAGCTGACTGCAAAAGAGCCATTTTGTTCAAAGTAATGTTGAAAAATGGCAGGTATGGAAGCACTGCCAAAAGGCAAATGCATATACTTGAACTGTCATAAGTGTGTATCCACAACAAACATTTTCTGTGATTCTTCATCCAACGGAATTTGCAAGTAAGCATCACGTAAATCTCTCTTAGAAAAGTAACATCCTGCACCAAGCCTGTCCATGAGATCCTGAGAGCGAGGTAACGGATAAGTGTCAACTGCTATCTGTGGGTTGCCTGTAGACTTCAAATGCACAAATACAAGTGCAACCAGAAGGCTTGGGCAACAAACAAGAGGACTTGCCATTGACTAGCTTGAACAAGAGGAATTACACCATTATCTTGCAGTTCTTTCAATTCGCTGACTACTTTGTCTCTTAAAGCAATTGGAATGGGGTGGACCCGGAAAAGCTTAGGCTGTGCATTGTCTTTCAATGTAACATGTGTTCTACAAAGGTATTAGCTTCTCCCATTCCTTCTGACAATAGGTCAGGAAATTCTTTAAGCAAGCTAGCTACTTTGTTTTTCAGATTAAAAGCAGTCATTGAAAGTACACTCCTGGAAATTGAAATAAGAACACCGTGAATTCATTGTCCCAGGAAGGCGAAACTTTATTGACACATTCCAGGGGTCAGATCCATCACATGATCACGCTGACAGAACCACAGGCACATAGACACAGGCAACAGAGCATGCACAATGTCGGCACTAGTACAGTGTATATCCACCTTTCGCAGCAATGCAGGCTGCTATTCTCCCATGGAGACGATCGTAGAGATGCTGGATGTAGTCCTGTGGAACGGCTTGCCATGCCATTTCCACCTGGCGCCTCAGTTGGACCAGCGTTCGTGCTGGACGTGCAGACCGCGTGAGACGACCCTTCATCCAGTCCCAAACATGCTCAATGGGGGACAGATCCGGAGATCTTGCTGGCCAGGGTAGTTGACTTACACCTTCTAGAGCACGTTGGGTGGCGCGGGATACATGCGGACGTGCATTGTCCTGTTGGAACAGCAAGTTCCCTTGCCGGTCTAGGAATGGTAGAACGATGGGTTCAATGATGGTTTGGATGTACTGTGCACTATTCAGTGTCCCCTCGACGATCACCAGTGGTGTACGGCCAGTGTAGGAGATCGCTCCCCACACCATGATGCCGGGTGTTGGCCCTGTGTGCCTCGGTCGTATGCAGTCCTGATTGTGGCGCTCACCTGCATGGTGCCAAACACGCCTACGACCATCATTGGCACCAAAGCAGAAGCGACTCTCATCGCTGAAGACGACACGTCTCCATTCGTCCCTCCATTCACGCCTGTTGCGACACCACTGGAGGCGGGCTGCACGATGTTGGGGCGTGAGCGGAAGATGGCCTAACGGTGTGCGGGACCATAGCCCAGCTTCATGGAGACGGTTGCGAATGGTCCTCGCCGATACCCCAGGAGCAACAGTGTCCCTAATTTGCTGGGAAGTGGCGGTGCGGTCCCCTACGGCACTGCGTAGGATCCTATGGTCTTGGCGTGCATCCGTGGATCGCTGTGGTCCGGTCCCGGGTCGACGGGCATGTGCACCTTCCGCCGACCACTGGCGACAACATCGATGTACTGTGGAGACCTCACGCCCCACGTGTTGAGCAATTCGGCGGTACGTCCACCCGGCCTCCCGCATGCCCACTATACGCCCTCGCTCAAAGTCCGTCAACTGCACATACGGTTCACGTCCACGCTGTCGCGGCATGCTACCAGTGTTAAAGCTCCGTATGCCACGGCAAACTGGCTGACACTGACGGCGGCGGTGCACAAATGCTGCGCAGCTAACGCCATTCGACGGCCAACACCGCGGTTCCTGGTGTGTCCGCTGTGCCGTGCGTGTGATCATTGCTTGTACAGCCCTCTCGCAGTGTCCAGAGCAAGTATGGTGGGTCTGACACACCGGTGTCAATGTGTTCTTTTATCCATTTCCAGGAGTGTATAATGTCTTAGATGCTAAGTCCAAACAAATTAAAAGCATCTAAGAGTATTTTCTCACTGTCTCTTGATTTCAGTACAGTACTTTTTGGTCATAGTATCGAGTTAATGCAGCAATTACTTGGTCATAGCTGAGTTCATTAGGAGATGTGGTTGGCAATAGTTTTTGCATTAACTTGAACACTGGTGATCCCGCAGTCAAAAAGAAGTGTTGTAACTTCACAAAATCTTGAACATGATGAACTTGACAATGTGCTTGGAATTGAATCAAGTATTCAATCCATTCCTCCTCTGTTTTCTTAAATTGCCAGAATGTTGGTATACTGGTTGGCAGCACTTGTTGGGCTGGTTGGCTGTGGTTGTGTGGCCGATGCAGCTTGTGCAGCCAGTAGTTGTACTGTGGCCAGTAAGATAGCAATTTGTTGGTTCTGAAACTGAAAAACTTATGTTAGATGCATCACATTGATCATCTGCCACTGAGGCATGGGGGGCAGGGGGTGGAAGGGGTGGGGAAATCATGGTTTACCCAAATTTATTGTATCAAGAAGCAAGCAAAGCCTCTGAAAAGAAATTTGATTAGTACTGTGGCTCCCCGCCTGGAATACAAGCAATAACACAGTAACAGATTAGCAAATAAAATCAGTTAAACACAATCACCCCTGCAAGCTAAAACACAAAAGAAGCAAGTAAAATCTCTGGCCAAGTTGATTATTTTCGATTGCACTGAACTACCCACATCTGCTACTGCAGAATCTTCTACCACAGCCGGCCGGAGTGGCTCTAGGTGCTACAGTCTGGAACCGCGCGACCGTTACGCTCACAGGTTCGAATCCTGCCTTGGGCATGGATGTGTGTGATGTCCTTAGGTTAGTTAGGTTTAAGTAGTTCTAAGTTCTAGGGGACTGATGACCCCAGAAGTTAAGTCGCATAGTGCTCAGAGCCATTTGAACCATTTTTTTCTACCACAAGCAAGCGAGGGGAAGATCTTGTTATGGGTGGCCAGTATCCCCTTTACACAACACAAATGTACACATGGATTAATACAATTCTTTATTTACAAGAACAGGAAGCTATTACTTAAGTTCAATAGAGTCCGTTTTGTTGCACAAGCTTATCAGTAAGAGTCCTGCGACAGTCACTAACCTGGTCACTATGTACTATCGTACCTGCTCTGTAAGTAAACTGACAGATGCCAAACTGGATGACTGACTGATTGAGGCCCTTTGGTCAGGGGGGATGGCCTAAATACATGCTGTCAAGAGCATGTTGGCAGCATGTTGCTTGGGGGTGTGTCTCTGGCCTCTCTCATGATAGATGTGCTTAATCCAGCACCTACTAATTTATTTTCACACTTCATCTTTGCCGTCTGGTGTGCTGGCAATAACTTATGCCAGCATGTTTATGACATTATTAACACAACTACTAATTGGTTTCATCTTTAAAATTTTTGACTTTCTCCTCAAAAAACCATTTCATCTGAAGTACTTCTACTCTCAACTGAGAATTTCCTTATTTAACAAAAGTCATCATTTTCTCTCACTTTTTATAATTTTTCAAAATCTCAAGTGCCAAATTTGCCTCTACAGCTTCTAATCTGCCTTCTGCTGTTTCCACATGAGTAATAAGCTACTCATGCCCAGACTGGACTTAAGTGCAAATAGTTCCTCTCATGTCTCTGCAATGTGAATTCACTTTGCTGTTATCTGAACCTTTATTTCCAAGATAGCCCATTTCATCTTCTCATCAATCTGATTTCCTATATCAGTTTTTATTTTTTATTTTTTATTTTTTTTTTTTTTTGTGCTACCTCCATTTCACATGTCATCTGTTGTCCTAATTGGGAATGTGAACTTTGGACTTTTGTATTTAAGTGCTGGAAAATTTACTTAAATACTGTGTCTATGTCTCCACCTGCTTCTGTTTGTAAATTATTCATGGCTACATTTGCTCCTACTATCAGAGAGCTAGTAATAGCCTCTGCTTCTACTAACAGATAGCTAGTGTCTACAGTTGATGATCCCCCACTGAAACTCTGATTGAACCCCGAATCTACATTTACTCACTTCCGTGTTAGTTCGTTTTGAATAGACACACTCGGTACTCTTTAGAAATATAAAACAATGTTTCTGATAATATAATAAAAAAATACAATACATATCTTTGCACAGTATCTGAAGTCCAGAATCAAGTCCCCAAAGTTTTATTGTGGGATAATATTTTTCCCAAGTTGCTTTTCTGTCCACTTGCTTACTTTTCATTGTGTGCAGTTGGTTCTCAGATTCCATTTATAATTACAAACTTTGCTTGGTAAAGTTATACCTGAAACAGTTTCAGATCAATAACAGATCCACACACATTTATCATTCCTCCCAGCTGTCCCCAGCACTTCTAACAGTGCCACCTTCTGATTAATAAGTTAAACTTTGCTGAAAACTTCCACTTAACTAAATTGATTAACTTAATCATAAGTTTCTGTCTATCTAAGTAAACTTTAGAAGGCTAACTACTTAACTTTTATAACAGAAATCTCAACCACACTACAGAAATTCTACATTTGCGTGCTTCATCCACTTCCAGTTGGACCTGAGAACTCAACATGTGAGGATCTGATGTATACAAGAATGAAACATCCATAGCTTGCACTGAATTAGAGAAGCACCTGGCACATTTGTCTAAAACAAACATTCTCTTTATAAATATGCCACACAGCTATGATTTGCTGCATTGGGCTTAAGTAAACAAGGAGATTAGTGCTGCTAATGAGCATTTTTCAAGTACATACAAACAGTTCAAAATGTCTATGTTATTGACTTTAATAGCAAAAGGAACAGATTTCACACTAAAAATTGTATCCAGTTTAATGGCCTAGGGAACAAATTGTAGCATAGAAATTATTGGAAGAAATCAATAGGCACAAACAAGCATCTGCAGTATCAAGAACAGTAGCAGTACCAGTAACACCACAAGTACCAGCAACAGCTGATACAACTCCACCACAGCCACCACTAACAACAACAACAACAGAAGCAGCAACAACAACAAGACCAACATCAGCAGCAGCAGCAGATTCAACAAAAATACTAGAATAGTCACCGGTATGGGCAACAAACCAAAATCAGCAAAAACAGCAAATCCAACTTCAGCAGTACCAGCAGCATCAGTAAAAGAAACAAAGGCAGCTCCAGTCCAAAGAATCATATCTGCATCAGAATCAACAGCAACAACAACAGTTGTAGGAGCATAAAACTGCTTAAGGAGGAGCCAAATGCAGCATACATCAACTCCACTTAAGTGTCTTTTTTTCTGGCTTTAAGCCAAGAAAAGGAAAAGACTATGAGAAATAAACCTAAACTTTCAGATAAGTGACAAACATGAGGAAAAAAGCAGCACATTAACAGGTAATGGCAAAAACAAAAATACTCGCTTAATGTTCAGGATAATGCATTAAAATACACAGCACCTCAAAAACAAAGTGTTGGGTTTAGAAGTACCTTTAAATAAATTTGCTGCTGTCTCACGTGTTTGGTTTATCTCCAGTGTCAGCATCTACTGAATTATCATCATGCAAACTTGATGCTATGATCACACACTTCCTCTTTCTAGAAACACAGGAAATGTCCTTTCTTGAAGTCAAATAGTGAACTGTTGGCAACCCTTCTTTTAGTAGCAGCAAACTCAGGAGGAATCTCACACTTGTTTTTCTTCATAGTTCCAACAAAAGGAAGATTTTCCCTTCATAATTCTTCTATCAAGCCAATACTAGTAAACCAGTTGTCTGTGGTCACATTTCAACCTCACTGATAAATAGGTTCACATAGTCACAGAACAATATCGGGAGGTTTATTGCTTATGTGATATAATCCTTCTAGTTGCAACCCATTGTATACTTCCAAATTATACAGGTAAAATACTTGGGAATCCACAAGAGCATATATCTTAATCCCATATTTGTTTGGTTTTTTAGGTATATATTGGCGAAAACTGCACCTTACATAGAATCCTTCCAGTTTCTCATCTACTGTAACATTTTCTCTGAGAGTATAGGATTTCTGACAGTTCTGTACAAATATAGAAAATATTTTCCAAATCACTGTTATCTTGTCTAATTCTCTCCTGTCACCATGAGTTGCACGATTGTCAAATCTAAGACACATCATAATGAATTTGAAACATTTTATGTTCGTTACAAAGTGAAATTTCTCAGTGACATCCCCATCAGTTCCCCACAGGTCCTCCAAGTTTCGTCTGTTACCTTTGTGTACTCCAGCTAAAAATAAGAGACTGATGAAGGCATTCAATTCAATAATGTCTATTTGTTTTACGTCTCTGGAATGAAGCTTTGACACTCTCAATATACCGATTTGTACACAAAACTACAATAGACAAAATTTTGTCATCTATGAGGTAATTCCAACATTCCAAATGCATTCTTGCTGCTTTTACCACTCCTATAGGTCCAGGTAACTTCTGAGTAATATTGAAAGCCCTGAATCATACTCTCTGCCATGATGGGACTTTATTCCATTTTGTATATTTGTCCCTTCCAATATAGTAATGGCCATTTGCCTCAAGTACTTCATCGTCATCTTCCTCTGTTTCAGAATCCTACGGCCAGACTTCAACTACATCGTCAACATCTGTGTCCACTTAGTCTTCAAATCCCTCTTGAAATTCATTACTATCCTCTTTGAATAGCATCTTTTAGATTTCTGCAACATGATTAGCATCGAGGAGGTTATATGTCATACTGTAGCCTGCCATCATGTAGTATATCCCACCAAAAATCATAAAATTCCTATTAAAAAGCACAATCTGGCATGGTGTATCAATGAATCAATTTGATATTTGATATTCAGACAACTGTAAAAGATGACTAAATGTTCCAAAAAGAATATAAGTACATTTTACATTCTAAATTAGGTTTCTACTACTTACTACTAAGTTATGTTGATAATCAAAGAAATTACCTGTTGCAATGTAATGGGAATGGGCACCATGTATCAAATTGAGCAGTCATCAAATATCTCAACAACAGAGCAATTGCATTGATACTGAAGCACACAACAATGGAAAGCATTTGGAGAAGGGAAGCTACTAGTGAGAAGGTGCCAGTGATGCAATTCTTGACAAATTATTTACAGGAAATATCGACGTGTATCAATCTGAACAGCCGCACCCAATGGAAGCCTAAAAGTGAAGAAAAGACAGCTTCTGAGTATCCTGAACAGCCTTTACATGTAATTGCTCTTTACAGACCTCAGTTGAATAACAGATTTCTCATCTTCCCTATTAAGTAATATCTTTACGGACATGGAAAATTGTATCACTGAGGCACACAATGCAAACTTAAGTCCTTCAGATTACAACACATTTGTCATATGTGTAAATTCTTCAATACCCAAGGAATAAAGTGCAAGTGGGAATATAAAAGACGCTTTTGCACAGAAAATGTAAATAATTTTATTCAGATGTTAGCAAATGAGTCCTGGCAAAATGTACTGGGTCTTTCAAAATGAATATACAGCTTTTAAGGCTTAGTAGCGTTTATTACAAATATAAATAATACATCAAATGAAGGAGCAACTCAAACAGTTTTGTTTGTACACCTGTACACAAAGTGAAGAGACTGGAGTGATTGAAGAATGTGTTGAATGAGTGGCAGCGTTTCACGTGTAGCACCAAGAAATCGGTTTTGATGGCTAGTTGTAATTCAGTATTTCCAGTGATGTCTCTGCGGAGACCTTTAAGTAGAATCTTGCAACTGCATCCTTACCATCTGCAGTTGTTACAAGCTGTAAAAAGTCTACAGCATACAGTTTGTGTGTCAACCTTGCAAACGAAATGTTGCTGCATGACGAAGATATTCTGGATCATGATGTCTTCAGTGATGACCTGGCATTTCACTTAAGTGAACATTTGTAAGAGAAACTGTTTCAGCTGCTTTTTCATTTGATGTAATATTTATAACTGTATGTTGAATGTAATATATGCTACAAAGTCTTTGAATGCCCTGTATTTTTGGAAATAACAACCGATGACTCATACAATACTTTTCTACCACATTCATGACCCTATTTGAGATGTGTTTTCCAAAAAGCTTACAAAAATCAGTGTCATGCCACAGAACAGCAGCCAGTGAATATCACCTGATATCAGAGCAACTAGTCAAACTCTAAAACATCTCAGACAAATAAAAAAAGAGAACAAAGATAAAAACTTGGTAGACTATGTTAAAATGTCCCTCCATGAACCATGGACCTTGCCATTGGTGGGGAGGCTTGCGTGCCTCAGCGATACAGATAGCCATACCGTAGGTGCAACCACAACGGAGGGGTATCTGTTGAGAGGTCAGACAAACGTGTGGTTCCTGAAGAGGGGCAGCAGCCTTTTCAGCAATTGCAGGGGCAATAGTTTGGATGATTGACTGATCTGGTCTTGTAACACTAACCAAAATGGTCTTGCTGTGCTGCTACTGCAAACGGCTGAAAGCAAGGAGAAACTACAGCCATAATTTTTCCCGAAGGCATGCAGCATTACTGTATGGTTAAATGATGATGGCGTCCACTTGGGTAAAATATTCCGGAGGTAAAATAGTCCCCCATTCAGATCTCCGGGCAGGGACCACTCAAGAGGACGTAGTTATCAGGAGAAAGAAAATTGGTGTTCTATTGATCGGAGTGTGGAATGTCAGATCCCTTAATCAGATAAGTAGGTTAGAAAATTTAAAAATGGAAATGGATAGGTTAAAGTTAGATATAGTGGGAATTAGTGAAGTTCGGTGGCAGGAAGAACAAGACTTTTGGTCAGGTAAATACAGTGTTATAAATACAAAATCAAATAGGGGTAACGCAGGAGTAGGTTTAATAATGAATAAAAAATATAGGAGTGTGGGTAAGCCGCTACAAACAGCATATTGAATGCATTATTGTGGCCAAGATAGACATGAAGCCCATGCCTACTACAGTAGTACAAGTTTATATGCCAACTAGCTTTGCAGATGATGAAGAAATATATGATGAGATAAAAGAAATTATTCAGATAGTGAAGGGAGACGAAAATTTAACAGTCATGGGTGACCGGAATTCGAGAGTAGGAAAAGGGAGAGAAGGAAACATAGTAGGTGAATATGGATTGGGGCTAAGAAATGAAAGAGGAAGCCACCTGGTAGAATTTTGCGCAAAGCATAACTTAATCATAGCTAACACTTGGTTCAAGAATCATAAAAGAAAGTTGTATACATGGAAGACTCCTAGAGATACTAGAAGGTATCAGATAGGTTATATAATGATACGACAGAGATTTAGGAACCAGGTTTTAAACTGTAAGACATTTCTGGGGGCAGATGTGGACTCTGACCACAATCTATTGGTTATGAACTGTAGATTAAAACTGAAGAAACTGCAAAAAGGTGGGAATTTAAGGAGATGGGACCTGGATAAACTGACTAAACCAGAGGTTGTACAGAGTTTCAGGGAGAGCATAAGGCAACAATTGACAGGAATGGGGGAAAGAAATACAGTAGAAGAAGAATGGGTAGCTCTGAGGGATGAAGTAGTGAAGGCAGCAGAGGATCAAGTAGGTAAAAAGACGAGGGCTATTAGAAATCCTTGGGTAACAGAAGAAATAATGAATTTAATTGATGAAAGGAGGTAATGTAAAAATGCAATAAAAGAAGCAGGCAAAAAGGAATAGAAATGTCTCAAAAATGAGATCGACACGAAGTGCAAAATGGCTAAGCAGGGATGGCTAGAGGACAAATGTAAGGATGTAGAGGCTTATCTCACTAGGGGTAAGATAGATACTGCCTACAGGAAAATTAAAGAGACCTTTGGAGAAAAGCGAGTCACTTGTAATGAATATCAAGGGCTCAGACGGAAACCCATTTCTAAGCAGAGAAGGAAAAGCAGAAAGGTGGAAGGAGTATATAGAGGGTCTACACAAGGGCGATGCACTTGAGGACAATATTATGGAAATGGAAGAGGATGTAGATGAAGGCAAAATGGGAGATATGATACTAAGTGAAGAGTTTGACAGAGCACTGAAAGACCTGAGTCAAAATAAGGCCCGTAGAGTAGACAACATTCCATTAGAACTACTGACGGCCTTGGGAGAGCCAGTCCTGACAAAACTTTACCATCTGGTGAGCAAAATGTAAGAGACAGGTGAAATACCTTCAGACTTCAAGAAGAATATAATAATTCCGATCCCAAAGAAAGCAGGTGTTGACAGATGTGAAAATTACCGAACTATCAGTTTAATAAGTCACAGCTGCAAAATACTAACACAAATTCTTTGCAGATGAATGGAAAAACTGGTAGAATCTGACCTCGGGGAACATCAGTTTGGATTCCATAGAAATGTTGGAAATGCATGTGGCAATACTGACCTTACAACTTATCTTAGAAGAAAGATTAAAGAAAGGCAAACGTTTCTAGCATTTGTAGACTTAGAGAAAACTTTTGACAATGTTGACTGGGATACTCTCCTTCAAATTCTAAAGGTAGCAGGGATAAAATACAGGGAGAAAAAGGCTATTTACAATTTGTACAGAAACCAGATGGCAATTATAAGAGTTGAGAGGCATCAAAGGGAAGCAGGGGTTGGGAAGGGAGTGAGACAGGGTTGTAGCCTCTCCCCAATGTTATTCAGTCTGTATATTGAGCAAGCAGTAAAGGAAACAAAAGAAAAATTTGGAGTAGGTATTAAAATCCATGGAGAAGAAATAAAAACTTTGAGTTTCGCCAGTGACATTGTAATTCTGTCAGAGGCAGCAAAGGACTTGGAAGAGCAGTTGAACAGAATGGACAGTGTCTTGAAAGGAGGATATAAGATGAACATCAACAAAAGCAAAACAAGGATTATGGAATGTAGTCGAATTAAGTCGGGTGATGCTGAGGGAATTAGATTAGGAAATGAGACACTTAATGAAGTAAAGGAGTTTTGCTATTTGGGGAGCAAATTAATTGGTGATGGTCGAAGTAGAGAGGATATAAAATGTAGACTGGTGATGGCAAGGAAAGCGTTTCTGAAGAAGAGAAATTTGTTAGCATCAAGTATAGATTTAAGTGTCAGGAAGTTGTTTTTCAAAGTATTTGTATGGAGTGTAGCCATGTATGGAAGTGAAACATGGACGATAAATAGTTTGGACAAGAAGAGAATAGAAGCTTTCAAAATGTGGTGCTACAGAAGAATGCTGAAGATTAGAGGGGTAGATCACATAACTAATGAGGAGGTATTAAATACAATTGGGAAGAAGAGGAGTTTGTGGCACAACTTGACTAGAAGAAGGTACCGGTTGGTAGGACATGTTCTGAGGCATCAAGGGATCACAAATTTAGCATTGGAGGGCAGTGTGGAGAGTAAAAATCATATAGGGAGACCAAGAGATGAATACACTAAGCAGATTCCAAAGGATGTAGGTTGCAGTAAGTACTGGGAGATGGAGAAGCTTGCACAGGATAGAGTAGCATGGAGAGCTGCATCAAATCAGTCTCAGAACTGAACACCACAACAACAGTGTTAAGATGTACAAGAACATTTATAGGAAGGTGATTAGATAAGCTAAAACAATGCACAATGACAAAGTACTTATAGGGTCAGCAAACACATCAAAAGCAATATGTATTGCTCGCATAGGGATCATGAGGATAAGATTAGAATAATTACTGCGTGCATAGTGGCAGACAAACAATCTCTTCCCACACTCCATAGACGAATAGAGCAGCATGAAACCCTAATTACTGGTACAATGGGATGTACCCTCTGCTGTGCACCTCATGGTGGTCTGCAGAGCATAGATGTAGATGAAGAATGCAGCAAAAAATGAGAAAAAAATGTTAAAATTTGAGAGGACATCATTTTGAAAGATGATCATGTTGTGCTACTCAAAAATCTTACCCTTGCAAATTACATAAATGACTACTTCATACTTCATAAATACTTCAATCAGCCTGAGTAAAAATTGCCTTAGGTATAGTGGAACCTCTGTTTCTAGATAACAAAGTGCCAATTCAATATTGCTATGTCCCACAAATAAACAAGAAGTTCTAAGAATGATAAAAACAATGAGAAATAAAATGACTTCAGTGACTGATGAAGTGCCTGGTTCAGTCATAATAAAATATGCTAGTGTCATATCAGAAGCACTCTAAAACATCATGATTATATCACTGTCAGGAAGAGTGTTCCCTCAAAGATTAAAAGCTTCAAAGATAAAACCACTGTATAAAAAGGGAAATATATGCCAAGTGGGGAATTATAGACCAGTGGCTTTGTTATCTGTATATTACAGAATAATAGAGCCAGTCATAAAACATAGAATTAAAATTTTTTATGAAAAATTTCACCTCTTGTCTGTAAACAAGCACGGTTTTTGCAAAGGGCTGAGTACAGAATCAGCTGTTTCCCATTTCATTGAAAATATCATATTGGGTCTAGACAGATACAACAGTGCAATAGGAATAAATTTGGACTTTCTGAAGGCTGTTGATACTGCTCAACATGAAAAAAAAATTGTTCCATGCTTATCTCCATAATAAAAGACAGATAGTAGAGAATACCTCAGCCAACATTAAAAACCAAAGTATTGTTTACAGATCTGATTCATGGGCTGTGATCGAGGGCCTCTCTTATTTCTAATTTATGTAAATGATGTCAAATTTCCAATCAGTAGTTCTCATATAACCCTGTTTGCTGACAATAAAAATGTTGTAACTGATGCAAACCAATTATTGTCTGCATTTGCAACTAGAGTTTTGGAATATTTACAAAATTAGTTTGAAATGAACAAGTTAACTTTAAAAATTTCAAAAACAAATTACACCCATTACAGGAAAACAAAGTCACAAAATGACCTGGACCTTACAATACAAAACAAAGAAGTTAAGACAATAGCTGTCACAAAAAATTTTGGTGTCCATATAGATGAAAATTTAGATTGTAAAGTTCACATCCACCATCTCACTAGCAAATTAAGTTCTGTTTGCTTTGCACTGTGTGTAATTAGTAATGTGTCTAGTAAACACTGTAGCAGAACTTTCTCCTTTGCTTACATTCACACTGTTGTTACCTATGACCTCACTTCCTGGGGTCATAATATGACATAACTAAAAACCATCTTCATGCTACAAAAATGAGCTGTTAGACTAATAATCAAGAGTTCTAGGCTAACACACTCCAAGCAGCTATTTCATCAGCTAAATATTCCACCTTTACTAAGTTGTGTGTACAGGTTTAGTGTAAGATTGTGTAGGGTACTATGCTCCAAAAATGGTTCAAATGGCTCTGAGCACTATGGGACTTAACTTCTGAGGTCATCAGTCCCCTAGAACTTAGAACTACTTAAACCTAACTAACCGAAGGACATCACACACACCCATGCCCGAGGCAGGATTCAAACCTGCGACCATAGCGGTCGCGCGGTTCCAGACTGTAGCACCTAGAACCGCTCGGCCACCCCGGCCGGCTACTATGCTCCCTTGTGTTTGTAGGACACAGCACATCATGCTGTAACTTACCAAACGAAAGCATTGGTATGTTGATAGAGACAAAAAACACACAAACACACGCACAAATTACAAGCTTTCGCAACCCACGGTTGCTTCATCAGGAAAGAGGGAAGGAGAGGGAAAGACGAAAGGATGTGGTTAAGGGAGAGGGTAAGGAGTCATTCCAATCCCGGGAGCGGAAAGACTTACCTTAGGGGAAAAAAGGGACAGGTACACACACACACACACACACACACACACACACACACACACACACACACACACACACACACACACACACACACACACAGTCAACATTCTGAAAAGCTTTCTCTCAGTCTACAAATGCTAGAAATGTAAGTTTGCCTTTTCTTAACCCATCTTCTAAGATAATTTGCTGGGTCAGTATTGCCTCACGTGTCCCAACATTTCTACAGAATCCAAAATGATTTTCCCCAAGGTCAGGTTCTACTAGTTTTTCCATTCATCTGTAAAAGATTTGTGTTAGTATTATGCAGCCATGACTTATTAAACTAATAGTTTGGTAATTTTCACACGTCAACACCTGCTTTCTTTGGGATTGGAATTATTTATTCTTCTTGAAGTCTGAGGGTATTTTGGCTGTCTCATACATCTTCCTCATCAGATGCTAGAGTTTTGTCAGGGCTGGCTCTCCCAAGGCCGTCAGTAGTTCTAACGGAATGTTGTCTACTCCCGGGGCCTTGGTTCAACTTAGGTCTGTCAGTGCCCTGTCAAATTCTTCAGGCAGTATCATATCTCCCATTTCATTTTTATCTACTTCCTCTTCCATTTCCATAATATTTCCCTCAACTGCATCATCCTTGTATAGACTCTCTATATATTCCTTCCACCTTTCTGCTTTCCCTTCTTTGTTTAGAACTGGTTTACCTTCTGAGCTCTTGATATTCATACAAGTGATTCTCTTTTCTCCAAATGCCTCTTTAGTTGTCTTGTAGACCATATCTATCTTACCCCTAGTGATACATGCCTCTACATCCTTACATTTGTCCTCTAGTCATCCCTTCTTAGCCATTTTGCACTTCCTATTGATCTCATTTTTGAGCAATTTGTATTCCTTTACACCCGCTTCATTTATTGCATTTTTATATTTTATCCTTTCATCAGTTAAATTCAATATCTCTTATGTTACCCAAGGACTTCTACTAGCCCTCATATTTTTACCTACTTCATCCTCTTCTGCCTTCAATATTTCATCTCTCAAAGCTTCTTCTACTATATTTCTTTCCCCCATTCTTGTCAATCATTTCCTAATGCTCTCTCTGAAACTCTGTACAACTTCTGGTTCTTGCAATTTATCCAGGTCCCATCTCCATAAATTCCCACCTTTTTGCAGTTTTTCAGCTTTTATGTACAGTTCATAATCAATAGATTGTGGTCAGAGTTCACATCTGCCCCTGAAAATGTCTTGCAATTTAAAACTGGTTCCTAAATCTGTCTCTAACAATTATATAATCTATCTGAAACTTCCAGTGTCTCCAGGCCTCTTCCACATATACAATCTTTTTTCATGATTCTTAAACCAAGTGTTAGCTATGATTAAGATATTCTCTAAGCAAAATTCTACCAGGTGGCTTCCTCTTTCTTTCCTTACTCCCATTCTGTATTCATCTACTACTTTTCCTTCTCTTCCTTTTCCTACTACTGATTTCCAGTCCCTCATGACTATTAAATTTTCATCTCCCTTAACTATCTGAATAATTACTCATACATTTCTTCAATCTCTTCATATGTGGAGCTAGTTGGCATATAAATTTGAACTATTGTGATAGGTGTGGGCTTTGTGTCTATCTTGGCTACAGTAATGTGTTCACTACATTGTTTGTAGAAGCTTACAAATGCTCCTACTTTTTTATTCATTATTAAAGCTACTCCTGCATTACCCCTATTCAGTTTTGTATTTGGAACCCTGTATTTACTTGACCAGAAGTCTTGTTCCTCCTGCCACTAAAGTTCACCAATTCCCACTATATCTGACTTTAACCTATCCAGTCCCTTTTTTAATTTTCTAGCCTACCTGCCTGATTAAGGGACCTGAGATTCCATGCTCCTATCTGTAGAATGCCAGTTTTCTTTCTCCTGATAACAAAGTCCTCCTGAGTAGTCCCTGCCTCGAGATCTGAATGGGGGACTATTTTACCTCCAAAATATTTCACCCAAGAAGACGCTGTCATCATTTTACCATACAGTATAGCTTTATGCTGTCAGGAAAAATTACAGCTGTAGCTTTCCCTGGCTTTCAGCTGTTTGCAGTACCAGCATGGCAAGGCCTTTTTGGTTAATGTTACAAGGCCAGATCAGTCAATCATCCAGACTGTTGCCCCGGCAACTACTGAAAAGGCTGCTCTTCAGGAACCACATGTTTGTCTGGCCTCTCAACAGATACCCCTCCATTGTGGTTGCACCTATGGTATTTGTATCGCTGAGACACACAAGCCTCCTCACCAACGGCAAGGTCCATGGTTCATATATTTTCTGAAACAACATAGTTCCACAGATCTTCTGTCACAGAACAACAATGCAGCCTGCACTCTTTATTTCTTTTTTTACTTTCTTATTTTAACATAAAGCACTCCTTATATACTTTCTTGACAACACATGCTGTTTTGGTCTCATTGTTGATATAACAGTTTTACCAAGTTACAGTTAGTAAGGTGATGAAATGCAGTTAGCGATAGTCATCACAAAATTACAGATTTCTTATTAATTACTCAGTAATTTTTTATCCTAACATAAATTGCTGAACTTTAGAGACTACGGAATAAGGTTACAAGCTTTACATTTTATGCAAAAATTTTGTTTTGTCATAACCTCAAAAAGGCAATTTGTTTATATCGGAAATTTCTAGAAGGTGTAATTACAAATTTAATCACATGCATTCTGAGTCTGGCATCTTTCATAACATGATTCCCTAAGGTCCTGAGTGAGTTTACTTAATCTGATGTCATGAAACATTTCAAATTGTTAACTTGGCTGTACATGAGACAATCGAATTTTAGTGATTATTTTGCTGATTTTTCACAAGCTGGAGTTTGATGCTAACATTATAGTGACATTTTCACTTATTGTTTTCAAAAGTTACATAATTAGATTTCCCATAACCATTATCAAGTTTGACTCCAAAATAATGTATTACTGGTAATTGCAGATTCTGGTTAATTATTTTTACCCTGCATGCTGGTAAGCTAATTAATTATGATACAGCACATGCATAATGTGATGTGTCGGCAGTTGGGCCAACACCTTGTAGATCGAGATGGCTGAAAATGCACGCTAGACTAACGCAGACGGGCGTGAAGTACTGGAACAGGCTACGTAATTAATGCTATGAAGAAAAGTACGTAGCTGGATTAATACTTATCTTTAATCAATCATTGTGGTACATCGCTCTTGACGATACACAGGAGACTTTAATTACAATCACTGTAAGGCTAATGGCGCCTTGCTAGTTCATAGCCATTAACTTAGCTGAAGGCTATTCTGTCTCTCGGCTAATGAGAGAGAAAGGCTTCGTACATCTAGTCGCTAGCTAGGTCGTCCGTACAACTGGGGCGAGTGCTCGTCCGTATCACGAGACCTGCCTTGTGGTGGCGCTAGGTCTGCGATCACACAGTGGCGACACGCGGGTCCGACATGTACTAAATGGACCGCGGCCGATTTAAGTTACTACCTAGCAAGTGTGGTGTCTGGCGGTGACACCACATTCCTCCCCCGCAAATCGGCGAACGGTCATGAGATAAGGCTTCCGCCCGCCGTGGGGAGGACCCAATGTTGACGTATGCGATGAGGTGGGGAGCCTAACAACAGGCGAGGCTGTGCCACCCGCACCCGGCCATTCGGTCCGAGGGGAGCTAGGAAACGCCTGAAAACCTAGTCCAGGGTGCACGTCAACATGCGTTGTATGCGCCCGTAAAGAAACAGGAGGGGCCGAAGGGTCGACCTCCATTGCGTCGGGGTAGCCGACGCGCGATGACGTCATGTGGTCCGGAGCGGGCGGGAGGTCCATGGCGGAGGACAGCTGGTCACGGGAAGCGATCGGCGGCGCGTGACCCAGGGAGGCGCTTGGCGGCTGCAGCGAAGAGTCGAATGCGGGCGGCGCCGGCGGGAGAACAGGCGGCGGCGGCGGCGGCGGCGGCGGCTGCTGCGGTGGCGCGTCGCCATGGGGCAAAATGGAAGGCATCGTCGGTAACACCTGGGGATGAGGCGAGCCAGTAGATGGGTCCCCAGGGTGCTGACCGGACAGCACCGTCGCTGAAAGCAGATGGGGAGCGGCAGAACCCGTGCGACGACAGAGGCGCAGCTGATTGAGATGCCGACGCACCTCACCAGAGGCCCCCAAAACCAAATACATCGCGCGGCCGAGGCAGCGAAGAATGCGCCCTGCAAGCCAACGCCGTGAACCTCGATAGTTGCGATAAAATACAACGACGCCTGGAGCAAAAGCAGGAGTCTGCCGCTGCACAGGAACCTGATGCGGCGGATGCAGCAAAGACATCAAGGTGCGGTGAGGACGACCGTGGAGCAACTCAGCCGGCGAGCGACCATCTCTGGGCTGAGAGCGATATGAAGACAAAAAGAGCAACAATGCATCCTCCCGAGAATGTGACTCTTTCAATTTCAACATCTGTGACTTAAAAGTCCGGACCAATCGTTCAGCGGCACCATTTGACTGAGGCGAAAATGGCGCGGATGTCAGATGTTGAATACCTTGGCCTGGCAGAATGACTGAAATTCTGCGGACATGAATTGTGGGCCATTGTCGGAAACAATAGTCTGCGGAAGACCTTCAATGCAAAAGATAGCAGACAACGCTTGGATGGTGGCGGAGGACGTCGTGGAAGACATCCGGACAACAAAAGGAAAATTACTGAAAGCATCGACCAGAACCAACCATCGAGCATTCCAGAATGGACCAGCAAAATCAATGTGCAAGCGTTGCCAAGGGGAAGTGGCTTTTGGCCATGCAAAGACTTTCCGCGGCGGTGCGGATTGTTGTTCGGCACACGCCATGCAAGAAGAACACATATTCGTAATTGCAGCATCTATTCCGAACCAAGTACAGTGCTGACGAGCAAGTTGTTTCGTTCTCACTATACCCCAATGTCCTTGGTGAAGAAGCCGTAAGACAGAGGACTGTAACGAACGTGGGACCACGACTCGGGACTGATCATTATCAGAACGCAACAACAAAACACCACATCGAACAAAAAGTCTCTCCTTGTGAGCAAAAAATCGACGAACCAACGGATCCGCAATCCGAGACTTTGACAAGGGCCATTGCGTAGCAACAAAACGCAAAACAGTAGCAAGGACAGGGTCAGCAGCTGTGGCTGTAGCTACACGACGAAAATCAATCGGAAACGATTCGACCACTTCATCGGTTTCCGAATCAATGAACATGCAAGCCAGTTCGGAAGAATTGAATGCTTTATCCTCAGCAACAGGCAAACGGGACAACGCATTGGCGTTTCCGTGCTTAGCAGTGGACCGATAAAAGATATCGTAGCGGTACTGTGAGAGGAAAATAGACCAGCAAATGAATTTCTGCGCTGTACGTGGAGGTACAGGCTTGGTCGGATGAAAAAGCGATGTCAAAGGTTTGTGGTCTGTGATGATGGTGAAGTGACGACCATACAAGAAATCATGGAACTTAGTAACACAAAACACGAGAGCCAAAGCTTCTTTCTCTATCTGCGAGTAATTTCGTTGCGCAGATGAGAGCAATTTGGACGCAAAGGCAATAGGGCGATCATGGGAGCCAACTTTGTGCGCAAGCACAGCACCGATCCCGAAATCCGATGCATCTACCATCAACAAAAGGGGTTTCTGGGGATCGAAAGGCGTGAGGCAAGTATTAGAAAGCAACGCCGATTTCAACTGGCGAAAGGCGCGTTCGCAGTCCGTCGTCCAGACGAACGGAACACCTTTACGGCGTAAGCGATGAAGCGGAGCTGAAATGGAAGAGGCATTGCGCACATATTTATGATAATAGTTAATTTTACCCAACACACTCTGTAGCTGCCTCACATTTTGAGGGGAAGGCAATTCTTGTATGGCACGGAGGTGCTCTGGACTCGGATGTATGCCTTGGGCATTAATGACATGTCCCAGGTATGGTAAGTCACGAGCAAAAAACACACATTTGTCCTTCCTCAAGCGAAGACCATTTTGTCGCAAGACCTGAAATAACGTTCGTAGGTTCGCAAGATGATCTTCTTCTGTCTGTCCGGAGATCACTATATCGTCCAGATAGTTTGCTGCAGTAGGGACCGACGCACAAATAGTTTGTAAATATTGCTGAAACAATGCAGGGGCGGATGCACACCCGAACGGCAGTCTTTTGAACCTGTACAATCCAAGATGCGTGTTAACCACCAATACATGCTGGGATTCGTCGTCCACCGGTATTTGCAAGTACGCATCGGCTAGGTCCAACGTCGAAAAATATTTTCCCCGGGCACAGTTTAGCAAAAAGATCTTCTGGGCGGGGCCAAGGAAAAGTAGCAGTCACTAGTTGTGGATTCACTGTGGCCTTGAAGTCCACGCAAAGTCTCAATTTTCCGGAAGGTTTTGGCAAAATGACTAAGGGTGAGGCCCAGAGAGAAGCTTGCACACGTTCAATGACACCCTGTGATTCTAGATCGTTTAATGTTCTTGCGACCTCATCACGCAATGCGTGGGGAACATTGCGCGCTCTGAAAAATTTCGGTTGCGCGTTGACCTTCAGTTCCAAATGTGCTTCATAGTGTTTAGCGCAACCTAAGCCTGGTGCAAAAATGTCTGCAAATTCGTCACATAAGCGAGAAACACTGTCCGTAGGCACAGTTTGATTCACTGATAGCACCTGATTTACAATAGACATGTTAAACAACTGAAATAAATCTAAACCAAACAAGTTCACTGCAGAAGAAGAACAAAGAACGTAAAATGACACAAGTTTTGTATGTCCCTTGTATGTTGCAAAAAGAGTGCACTGTCCTAACACAGGTATTGTCTGTCCGGAATAACTTTTCAACTGAACATTTGCGGCACGTAACGGAGGTGCGCCCAGTTGTTTGTACGTGTCGTGATTGAGCAATGAAACTGCAGCTCCGGTATCGAGCTGGAATGGAATGACCTTGCCATTAAAGTCCAAATCTACAAAAAGTTTATTGTCCTGCTGACGACAAGAGCGACTGTTTTGGGCAATTTGAACAGACACTGGTACAGAATCACTTGCTAATTGACGTGATTTCCGGCGACGTCGACGCACAGTTTTTGTGGGACGAACACAGTCACTGTTCGAGAAAGTGTCACTGGACGAAGTGGAATTAACTACATGAATGTCCATGGGTGAAGGTCCACGAGCCTGAGTGTCCTTGGTTCGATTCCGGCACGAAGCAAAGGGCCTGGAATGGTTGTGATTGTCTGATCTGAGCTTTTTCTGGCAAACACTTTGAACATGTCCTTTCCTATTACAGAAAAAGCAAATAGCTTGGCGTGACGGGCAATGTTCACACGAATGTCTAGTAGCACACCGCGGGCATGATTTCACTGCATTTGTGGGCTGGCGCGGCACACGTGGCTTAGAGCGCGGCGGCAGCTGCGTTTGTTTGTGCGATGGCAGTTGACCGGGCCGCGCAGCTCACCCGGCGGGCCGGTAAATGTTACACACTGCTGGCGAAGTTTCAAAAGATTCCTGAGCACAGTCAAGTGTGTCTTGTCTATCCAATATGTCTATCACTTGTTGAAGGGAGGGATGAACTAGTTTCAAAATTTGCTCCCGTATGCGAACATCAGAAACGTTCTGAGCAATTGCATCATGTACCATTGTATCTGCATAAGAAAGACCAAAGTCACAGTCAAAGGCACAGTCCCTAGTAAGTCCTTGCAATGTTGCCACCCACTCCCTATTAGTTTGACCGGCCGTACGTTTTGTACGAAAAAACTTATACCGTTTTGCAACCACATTAACTGTTTCTTTGAAATAGGCATCTAAAGCAGACAAAATTTCGTCATAGGACAGAGTTGCTACGTCGCGTCGGGGAAACAATTTCACTATCACACGGTAGGTGGACACACCGACACAAGAAAGCAAAAACGGCTGCCGCTCATTACCTTGAATTCTGTAGGCGGCGAGGTGGAAGGCAAACTGGCGGGACCATTCCCACCAAGTCTCGTGGGTTTCATCAAAACTTCGAAATGGTGGTGCAACGGCAGGATGTGGCTGCGGTACCGGTGAAGCGGCGGTGGCCGCATCGGTTTGAATGGCACGTTGACCCTGGACGAGCTGTCCAAGGGCATCCAATAACGCCTGCGTCTGCTGATTCTGCAAGCGATAAAATTCGGACAGTACATCTGGAGAATGTGGCGAAGCCATAACACAAATAAATTAGGGCAAAGTAAAACACAAGATCCTTTGTAGACTCGTCGCCATGTGATGTGTCGGCAGCTGGGCCAACACCTTGTAGATCGAGATGGCTGAAAATGCACGCTAGACTAACGCAGACGGGCGTGAAGTACTGGAACAGGCTACGTAATTAATGCTATGAAGAAAAGTACGTAGCTGGATTAATACTTATCTTTAATCAATCATTGTGGTACATCGCTCTTGACGATACACAGGAGACTTTAATTACAATCACTGTAAGGCTAATGGCGCCTTGCTAGTTCGTAGCCATTAACTTAGCTGAAGGCTATTCTGTCTCTCGGCTAATGAGAGTGAAAGGCTTCGTACATCTAGTCGCTAGCTAGGTTGTCCGTACAACTGGGGCGAGTGCTCGTCCGTATCACGAGACCTGCCTTGTGGTGGCGCTAGGTCTGCGATGACACAGTGGCGACACGCGGGTCCGACATGTACTAAATGGACCGCGGCCGATTTAAGTTACCACCTAGCAAGTGTGGTGTCTGGCGGTGACACCACATAATGTATGCATTGCCATATGATTATAAATTATGAAACAAAAGAAATCTATCTTGGGTGGTATTGAACAGTTCATAAAGTGCCCCTCACTAAGTCCTTTACAGCATGCTCCAAGGGTTTTATGTGAAAATTCTTAAAGCTTTTAAATAAAACAAATATTATTAATATTATAAATCTGTATTCTTCATGTCTATACATCTGCAGTCTTCTGGAACTAAAGGGTTCCAAACAGTAGCATGTAATATGGCAGTGTGTAACATAACTATGGCGGTATGTGAGAAACAGCGTGCTGTAATCAACTTCTGAATCCAGAGAGTTTGTCCCCACATGGAACACCCTCTTTTCCAGCATGACAATGTCAGACTGCACACGAGCACTGCAATGTCTGCAGCAATCCAGCACCTCGGGTTCAATATCACTGAATATCCTCCTTACAGTCCTGACTTGGCCCCATACAATTTTCTTCTGTTTCGAGAACTTAAAGAACACCTTCAAGGACTTCACTTTGATAGTGATGATGAAGTGCAAGCAGTGATGTGGTTGGGGCTCCATCAACAAAATGAAACATTCTATCCACAAACTGGCATCTCGTTGTAAGAAATGTATTCATTTCCAGGGTGACTATGTTGAGAAATAAATGTGTAGATGTGAAGAATAAAGAGGTAGAATGTGATTAACATTTGTTTCATTTAAAAAGCTTGAAGAATCTTCACATTAAAAATTCCAAGGTACTACTTTTGAGCATGCCCTCATACTGTGCAGAAAATGCTAGCTGGATAATGTGACTGAGTTAGCATTTATAGCTGTGTGAAACTGTACTGTTCCCTTCTTAGCTAAACCTGATCATTAGGGATGCAGTAGGAGTGTTTGAGCCCTGCAAGATGATTACTGATGGAAATAGTAAGTATGATGATTGAAAGATGATGATATACTTGGAGTTTTCAAAATCAGAAGTGCTGCGCCTGATAAATGCCATAAATTTCTATTTCCACACCATAGTTTACCTGTGAGGTGGTTTGAAGACAGTCTTCTGTTGCTTCAGTAATGAAATGATGGGAGAGAAACTAAGTTAACAGCTGATGTTTCTCTAGGATGTGCTGTTTTGTTGTTGTGGAGAACAAGGTGGTCAGAAACTGGAAAGGGGGGCGGGGGGGGGGGGGGGGGCGGGGGTAATAACAAGGATTTTACACTTGTCCAGCACTACATAGCATGAAGGAATGGTGTGAGAGGATCCTAATGGGCTCTGTTACAGCAGTATTAAGCCTGACTGCTACCATGTTGATGATGGCTGTAATAGAAGAATATATAGGGTGACTGAAGAGGTTATGTACAAATTGAAGAAGAAGATGAAGAAGGTAAAGCAGAACAACTTTTAAATAGATACTTATGGTCTTGGTAGTAATCGTGAGCCAATAAAATCTTTAGAATGTCAGGAACAAGGAAATCAGTACACATGTACCATAAGTTCAGTAACTGCTGAAGTATGCACCATGTCACATGCATCATCAGATGTGGATACAGCTAGGCAGAGCACCAGCAAACATTTCTGTGAAAGGACCTGATGTAATCGCTGACACGTTGTAAGGGCTGTTTACTATGTTTGTAGCAGTACAACATTATCCATGTAAAGTAGACTTCATCCATGAAGCAAATTAAATACTGTATGCAGTAAAATATTTGGAAAATTTGGTTTGCCAGGATTTTCTCCACTCCCCCCCCCCCCCCCCCCCCGCCTGCTGCACCACTCTTCAGTCTTCTGACTGGTTTGACGTCGCTCACCACAGATTCCTCTCCTGTGCCCACCACTTCATCTTAGAGTAAGGCTTGCAATCTACTCCTCAATTATTTGCTGTTATGTATTCCAGTCTTTCTTTTCCTCTATAGTTTCACCCTCTACAGCTCCCTCTAGTACCATGGAAATTATTCCGTTATGTCTTACCAGATGTCCTACCATCTTGTCCTTTCTTATTGTTTGTGTTTCCTGTGTATTACTATCCTTGCTAATTCTTTGAAAAACCTTCTCATTCCTTACCTTCTCAGTCTACCTAATTTTCAACAATCTTCTGTTGCACCATCACTCAAATGCTTCAGTTCTCTTCTGTTCAGATTTCCCCACCATCCATGTTTCAATACCATACAATAGGGAAAATTTTTCAGTGGTGGACATGATAAGACGTCCAATGCAACTTTACTAAATGCCTTCTCTGTAAACTACCTGCAATAGATAGGAGCCTCACTCATGATGGAAATTTATTGGATGTAATGGCAACAAATAGACCTGACCTCTTTGAGGATGCCCCCATCAAAACTGGTGTCAATGAGCATGATGCAGTTGTTACAACAATGATTACCAAAGAACAAAGAACAACTAAAACAAGCATAAAGATATATATCTTCAGTAAACTAGATAAAAAATCAGTGGTGTCACATCTCAGTGAGAAACTTGAAACTTTCAGCTCAGGGCAAGAGCATGTAGAGGAACTCTGGCTCAAGTTTAAAATAAAAGTTGACCATGCACTAGACAGATATGTACCCAGTAGAACAGTTCATAATGGGAGGGAAACTCCATGGGTTACAGCCACCATAATGGAACTTCTAAAGAAACAGAGATTACTGCATAACAGGTGTGAAACAAAGTGCAGGGCTGTAGATAGAGAGATGCTGAATGAAATGCATTTGGCTGCATGAAGTCTTCAGTGACTATCATAGCAGAATATTGTCAACTGATCTTTCACAGAACCCAAAGAAATTCTGGTCATATGTAAAGGCTGTTAGTAGCACCAAAGTTAGTGATCAGATCCTAGCAAATGAGACAGGAACTGAAATTGAGGGTAGCAAAGCAAAAACTGAAATGCTTGCTTACTTCCTTTTTCAAACATTCCTCTACAAAGGAAAATCCATGATCTCTCTCTCTCTCTCTCTCTCTCTCTCTCTCTCTCTCTCACACACACACACACACACACACACACACACACACACACACACACACACACGTCTGCAGTCTCAGAGAGCAGAGAGCTGAAACTACACTGCTACACTCAGCCCTCTGAGACTGCAGACGTGTGTGCAAGTTGTGTTTGTGTTTGCTACATTCCATCCTGGATTTTCCATTGTTTGAATGAAATAAGTATTACTGTTAGTATCAGTGGTGATGAGAAACAGTTGAAATAGTTAAAATTGAACAAAGCTCCAGGACCCGATGGAATCCCTGTCAGATTCTGTACAGAATTTGCAGCTGGCAGAGTTATCCCCTCTTCTAAATGTAATCTGTTGCAGGTCCCTTGAGCAAAATACTGTGTCCAGGTCTTGGAAAAAGGCACAGGTCACACCTGTCTACAAGAAGGGTGGTAGTAGAAGTGTGCCACAAAACTACTGTCCAATACCTTTAACAGCAATTTGTTGTAGAATCTTAGAGCATGTTCTGAGTTCAAACATAATGAGGTGTTTTGAACAGAATGATCTCCTCAATGCCCACCAACATGGATTTTGAAAACGTCAATCATCTGAAACCCAACTCGCACATTTCTCACATGACTTACTGAAAGCTTTGAACAAAGGCCACCAGGTAAGTGCAGTATTTCTTAATTTCCAAAAAGCATTTGATTCAACGTTATGCCTATGGTTACTGTCACAAGTACAATCATATGGGGTATCAAGTGAAATTTGTGACTGGACTGAGGACTGGAAGACACAGTGTGTTATCTTGGATGGAGAGTCATCGTCAGATGTAGAAGTAACATCGGATGTGGCCCGGGGAAGTGTGTTTGGACCCTTGCTGTTCATGTTGTATATTAACAAACTTGCAGGCAATATTAAATCAGGCTTTTTGCAGATGCTACAGTTGTCTATAATGAAGTTACTATCTGAAACAAGTTGCATATTCAGTCGAGTCTTGATAAAATTTCAACATTGTGCAGAGATTGGCAACTTTCTCTAAACATTCAGAGATGTAAAATTTTGTACTTCAAAAAATGAAAAAAAAATGTCTGTATCCTATGGCAATAAAAGGAATGAGTCACTAACAGAATCAGCCAACTCATACAAATACGTGGATGTAACAATTTATATCTAAAAAGAAAGATGATGAAACTTACCAAACAAAAGCGCTGGCAGGTCGATAGACACACAAACAAACACAAACATACACACAAAATTCTAGCTTTCGCAACCAATGGTTGCCTCGTCAGGAAAGAGGGAAGGAGAAGGAAAGACAAAAGGATATGGGTTTTAAGGGAGAGGGTAAGGAGTCATTCCAATCCCGGGAGCGGAAAGACTTACCTTAGGGGGAAAAAAGGACAGGTATACACTCGCACACACACACATATCCATCCACACATACACAGACACAAGCAGACATTTGTAAAGGCAAAGAGTTTGGGCATTTTTTGGGCAGAGATGTCAGTCGGGGCGGATGTACAGAGGCAAAGATGAAGTTGAAAGACAGGTGAGGTATGAGCAGGCCTGCCAACCCGAAGTTTGGTACAGATTTATTGATGACATTTTCGTGATCTGGACTCACAGTGAAGAAGAACTCCAGAATTTCCTCTCCAACCTCAACTCCTTTGGTTCCATCAGATTCACCTGGTCCTACTCCAAATCCCATGCCACTTTCCTTGACGTTGACCTCCACCTGTCCAATGGCCAGCTTCACACGTCCGTCCACATTAAACCCACCAACAAGCAACAGTACCTCCATTATGACAGCTGCCACCCATTCCACATCAAACGGTCCCTTCCCTACAGCCTAGGTCTTCGTGGCAAACGAATCTGCTCCAGTCCGGAATCCTTGAACAATTACACCAACAACCTGAAAACAGCTTTTGCATCCCGTAACTACCCTCCCGACCTGGTACAGAAGCAAATAACCAGAGCCACATCCTCATCTCCTCAAACCCGGAACCTTCCACAGAAGAACCCCAAAAGTGCCCCACTTGTGACAGGATACTTTCCGGGACTGGATCAGATTCTGAATGTGGCTCTCCAGCAGGGATACGACTTCCTCAAATCCTGCCCTGAAATGAGATCCATCCTTCATGAAATCCTCCCCACTCCACCAAGAGTGTCTTTCTGCCGTCCACCTAACCTTCGCAACCTCTTAGTTCATCCCTATGAAATCCCCAAACCACCTTCCCTACCCTCTGGCTCCTACCCCTGTAACCGCCCCCGGTGTAAAACCTGTCCCATGCACCCTCCCACCACCACCTATTCCAGTCCTGTAACCCGGAAGTTGTACACGATCAAAGGCAGAGCCACGTGTGAAAGCACCCACGTGATTTACCGACTGACCTGCCTACACTGTGAAGCGTTCTATGTGGGAATGACCAGCAACAAACTGTCCATTCGCATGAATGGACACAGGCAGACAGTGTTTGTTGGTAATGAGGATCACCCTGTGGCTAAACATGCCTTGGTGCACGGCCAGCACATCTTGGCACAGTGTTACACCATCCGGGTTATCTGGATACTTCCCACTAACACCAACCTGTCAGAACTCCGGAGATGGGAACTTGCCCTTCAGCATATCCTTTCTTCTCGCTATCCGCCAGGCCTCAATCTCCGCTAATTTCTAATTTCAATTTGCCGCCGCTCATACCTCACCTGT
Source organism: Schistocerca americana (assembly GCF_021461395.2). Taxonomy (NCBI): domain Eukaryota; kingdom Metazoa; phylum Arthropoda; class Insecta; order Orthoptera; family Acrididae; genus Schistocerca; species Schistocerca americana. The sequence goes on along the minus strand of NC_060123.1, from coordinate 623,133,045 downwards.
CTTTCAACTTCATCTTTGCCTCTGTACATCCGCCCCGACTGACATCTCTGCCCAAAAAATGCCCAAACTCTTTGCCTTTACAAATGTCTGCTTGTGTCTGTGTATGTGTGGATGGATATGTGTGTGTGTGCGAGTGTATACCTGTCCTTTTTTCCCCCTAAGGTAAGTCTTTCCGCTCCCGGGATTGGAATGACTCCTTACCCTCTCCCTTAAAACCCATATCCTTTTGTCTTTCCTTCTCCTTCCCTCTTTCCTGACGAGGCAACCATTGGTTGCGAAAGCTAGAATTTTGTGTGTATGTTTGTGTTTGTTTGTGTGTCTATCGACCTGCCAGCGCTTTTGTTTGGTAAGTTTCATCATCTTTCTTTTTAGATATATTTTTCCCACGTGGGATGTAACAATTTATATAGATGTGAAATGGAATTATCACATAGGTTCAGTCATGGGTATAGCAGGTGGTAGACTTTGGTTTGTTGGTAGAATAGTGGGGAAGTGCAATCAGCCTTCAAAGGAGATAGCTTACAAGTCACTCATATGACCTGTTCTAAAATATTGCTCAAGCATGTGGGTCTCATACCAGATAGGACTTACAGGGGATATTGCATGTATATAGAGAAGGGAAGCACAAATGGTCACAGGTTTGTTTAATCCATGGGAGAGGGTCACAGAGATACTGAAGGAACTGAATTGGAAGACTCTTTAAGATAGTTTATGTGTATCTTGAGAAAGTCTATTAAGAAAGTTTCAAGAACCAGTTATAAATGATTACTCTATGAATATAGTATGGCCCTCTAGGTATCACTCATATAGTGATAATGAGAATAAGATTAGAATCATTACTGCAGGCACAGGCATTCAAACAATCATTCTTCCTATGCTCCATACATGAATGGAATACAAAGAGACCTTAATAACCAGTAGAATAGGACATACCCTCTGCCGTGCACCTCATGTTGGTTTGCAGAGTGTAGATGTACATGTAGATACAATGCTGTGCCCCATATGTACATTCTCAGAAATTTCTCCCTCAAACTCAGACTTTCTGCCAATTATCTATGCTAATCTACAGCTTGTTGTCTGCACAAAAATTTTCTTTGTAGCCAGCAGTTCATGTGCGTAAAGATATGAACATCAGAAGGAGCCACACCAGGCTTCCCATCGAAAACGCTCCAGGAACATCCTCACTACCCCTGCGTTGTGCGGCCAAGAACTGTCACAAAGAAGGAAATGTGTGACAGTTACATTTTATGGGCTGCTTGAAATCAGATGAAATCCCTCAGCAGGTCTTCATACTTTGTGGGAGACACTATTGTTCTAGGCATCTTAATGTGCTCACTGTGCATTCAGAACTGAAAAGAGTGACATGACATGATCAGTAGGCATACCAGAAACACAGTCAAACACATCTATGCAAAGCTTTTTCAAATTATCAATGTGGTTTTCATTTTGTGATTCCTTGGACCCTACATTCCAAATAGCCCTCATAAAACAATTTTGCTGTTTTAAGGCACATCCTTGCTCCGTTTCAGGCTTATAAACACAGGTATCCACAAGGGGGATGGGGTGGAGGGAGTGAGGAGAGGAAGGGGATACTTGCCTCCTGTGGGATCAGGGAACAGAGTTTTTATTCATCACAGAATTCATTCAAATTTCTAGCCATCATTGTCTGTGATCCAACAAGCTGGCAAATGTGAGAAGAAATACTACAGATGTAGCACTCACAATGTATCTTGGGTTTTCTTATTTGGCACTCCACTCATGGGAAACTGTGCCAATTCCTTTGGCACCGATACCTTTCTGGCACTTATCTCCAGCCAGGATGGATACAAAATATGAACCTTTACAGAACCGTGCCAAAGTAACATCTTCAATCTTTTTGTCACTTCCTTATTCAGCACTTACCCAAATCACTCGAAAAAAGGTAACACCATTTTCTATGATAGAAGAGAGGGGAAAACTTTAATTAAAGGTAAGAAAATGTGCTCTCCATGACTGGAATCTTCTGTGAGTAGAACACAGAGCTACATGCAGTCACAATACCGTGACAAACTGGAGACATGATGATTACCTCGGTGCAGCCCTTGGCTCCCTAAAGTTGACTCTACTGGCCAGTTTTAGGATGATTTTTGGAGATCTGTAACATTCATCTAACTGTGTTTTTGTCCTGGACTACACTTTACCTAACAAACCCAAAAAATGTAGCTTTCAAACATGTTTTCTGCAGTTTTAGTTTCAACAGTCAACACTTAAGAACAAATTGTGAAGTCAGTGCAAGAAATCAATTATTGTGAACAGATGTAAACTCTTACAAGCAAACAAAGCATTATGAAAAGCATCAAAGTTGAATAAAAGTTGCTACTCACCATATAGTGGACACGCTGAGCCGCAGATAGGCACAACAAAAAGACTGTCACAAATATAGCTTTTGGCCAGTAAGGCCTTTGTCAAAATTAGATGACAAACACGCTGGTAGCCTCAGTTGCCTGAGACTGTAGTCATGTGTGTGCGAGTTGCATTTCCATGAGTGTGTATGTGTGTGTTTGTCATCTAATTTTAACAAAGGCATTACTGGCTGAAAGCTATATTTGTAATAGTCTTTTTGTTGTGCCTATATGCGACTCAGTATCTCCACTTTATGGTGAGTAGCAAATTTCTTTTTCACAATATTGTTACATTCTATCCTGGATTTTCCAAAGTTGAATAAACCTTTTTAAAAGTTTATTCCCTGTTTCTCCACTTCAGAGGTTATTAACCCCTTAGTGCCGAGTGTTGTGGATTTATATCATACTACTACTGTGCTAATAGCTGGAAGGTTAACTTCTTTTGAATGCCAGTGCCCATTGTGATGATTCTTCATGAAACTACCAATACTTCTGGCAAGTGCTGAATTCTCCTGAGTTTTTTGGTTACCTCTAATGCAACACAATTTTTGCTTTTCGTTTTTTTTCCTTCATCTGCAAACTTGTTCTGGCATTAAGGGGGTTAATGTGGTGCTTTCATCAATGTCCAGCAGGATTTTCTCAGTCTTTCTGATTTTTTTCCCTGCTTCTAATTTCTCACTTTTAGTATTAATCAAAGCTTGTGGGAGTATTAATAAATTAGTTTTGTGAATATTTTATACTGTTTGATACCCTGGATTTAATCATGTGTGAATAGAATTTCAGATTGTCAAATCAAAACAGCTGGCATCCACAATCATATCAATAACATAAAAGATGTACTTTGTATATACTACTGAAATATGCTTATTGTATAGGTGTCAAAATAATCTAACTTAGAAATACTAAGTAGATAACCATCAATCTTTTGAGATATAATAAGTTTTTTGATCTTCTTGTAACATTTAATTATTGGGGCACAACATGTTTTCAAACTCACCAAATAACTTACATCTAAACAGTCAAGTTTTGAATCTTGCCACCTCTTGGAGAAAATTCTGAAGATACCCATGCTTCTATCACAACCTGAAACCCTCTACTTCCTCAGTCATTCCCCACCAGTTGTTATTCTCTCATCATTTCTGATTGTCATCACCACTACCATACATCCAGTGCCCTTGTGCTTCCTCCTTGTTTCCCCAAATCATCTGCAAACACTGCTGTTTTCATCTTCCCTTCACCTTACCTTTACCACTCTGATCATTGTCTCATGCATCACCACACTGAAGACCAATAGCAAGAGTGCACTTCCCTGTCTCAAGCCAATCTCCTGTTCCTGCTGATCTGATCTTTACACATAGCTTACACTCCCACTGTATATTTTTCTTTTCCTTCATATAGTCTGCTTTTGTACTCTGCTGCCCCAGGTACTTCCATACCTTGTTTTTACATGTACTGCCATATGCTTTTCCAATGTCTAGGGAGGCCATCAATTTATCCACTCCATATTCATTGTGATGTTCCTGCAGCTGCCTTTCATTTAAAAAACCCAAAAGCACAATGGCCCATCTGGCTCATCCTCTTTTCCACTACCTTTCACAGAGATTGGGGCAGTTACTCCCTTCTTTGAGTGTTCTGTGGTCTTCCTCTCTTTCTGCAGAATTTTTCTCACTTGATGCAGCCACTGTATCTCCACAAGTCATCCTGCTCTCCATCTTTGTACTGAGCTCATCTGTATCTGATGCTTTCCCTTCTTTCACCTTTCTCAATGCACCTTCTCTCCATGTAAAGTCCTTTTCTTTTTTGTCCTTGCAATCTCTCTTTCACTCAGTTTATTCCTCCTTGTCCAGGTCTCCATTCAAGTACCACAGTTCTTCAAAATATCCCCCCCACATGATCTTGAGTTCATTTTTTACAAACCATTCTAATCATATCATTCCACCTGTTACAATACTTTTAACAAATTTTATCACAAAAGTGTTAATGCCTTCTTAAAGAGAGAGACATATTAGTATGTTGCAAATAAATTTTTGTAAATTTAAGACTAGAGAATGGTGAATGGAGTTAAGTGTGACTCATTATTTTACTGTTATTTAATTTAGTTTGTTATGGGTGTCAGCTGCTGAAGATTAAGCATTTGGGTGTCATTTTTGCTTCCAAAATGTTATTTTTAATATATCCAAATTGTGTCTGAATAATTTCAGTGGTGCAGTGTAAGTGTACCACTCATCTTAGCCAGGGACAATGTAACCTTCCTTCTGCCGTTGGTTCCCTTAGAACTGCAGCACGACTAGTATGAACAAGAGGTATTGTTAGAGTCAATAGTATGGATTCAGTCAAGTCTGGGATGGGCACGAAGAGCACAGTCACATTGAAGTGGGTGTAAAAGAGTTAAAAGGTGGGATATGAACTGGTATGAGAGTTACTCTTGCAGTGGAAGTTCCAGAATGGAATGTAACAATATTAGAGAAGGAAAGTTGCTACTCGCCATATAGCAGAGATGCTGAGTCATGATAGGCACAACAAAAAGATTCACACAATTATAGCTTTCGGCCATTAAGGACTTTGTCCGCAATAGACACACATACACACACGCACATACACACACATGCAGACGCAACTTGCACACACGTCTGCAGTCTCAGATAACAGAAACCACACTGCAAGCAGAAGCACCAGTGCATGATGGGAGTGGTAACGGTGTTGGGGTAAGGAGGAGGCTTGGATGGGGAGGGGGAGGGATAGTACGGTGGAGGTGGCAGACAGTGAAGTGCTGTAGTTTACCTGGAAGGCAGGAGAGAAGGTGGTGAAAGGGGGGAGGGGGGGGGGGGTGAGTAGTGGAAAGGAGAGAAATAAAAGGAGATTAAAATTAAAAGACTGGGTGTGGCTGTGAAATGACGGCTATGTAGTGCTGGAATGGGAACAGGAAGGGAGCTGGATGGGTGATGAAAGTGACTAACAAAGGTTGAGGCCAGGAAGGTTAAGGGAATGTAGAATGTATTGCAGGGAAAGTTCCCACCTGCACAGTTCAGAAAAGCTGGTGTTGGTGGAAAGGATCCATATGGCACAGGCTGTGAAGCAGTAATTGAAATGAGGGATATCATGTTTGGCAACGTGTTCAGCAACAGGGTGGTCCATGTAGGCATGACAACCAACAAGCTGTCTGTCCGCATGAATGGCCACTGACAAACTGTGGCCAAAAAACAAGTGGACCATCCTGTTGCTGAACACACTGCCAAACATGATATCCCACATCTCAATGACTGCTTCACAGCCCGTGCCATATGGATCCTTCCCACAAACACCAGCTTTTCCGAATTGTGCAGGTGGGAACTTTCCCTGCAATGCATCCTACATTCCCATAACCCTCCTGGCCTCAACCTTCATTATTCACTGTCCTCACCCATCCAGCCCCCTCCCTGTTCCCATTCCAGCACTACAACATTGTCATTTCACCGCCACACCCTGTCTTTTAATTTTAATTTCTTTTTATTTATTTCCTTTCCACTACTTACCCTCTCCCCACAACAATCAGTAAGAATTTGATGTTGGATGCATCCAGTTCATAGATGAAGCGCACTTCCATCTGAATAGAGTCAAGAGTATGAAACTTCCTGGCAGATTAAAACTGTGTGCCGGACCGAGACTTGAACTCGGGACCTTTGCCTTTCGCAGGCAAGTGATCTACCAACTGAGCTACCCAAGCACGACTCACACCCTGGCCACACAGCTTTACTTCTGCCAATATCTCTTCTAGAGTCAAGAGTAATTCAAACTGGCCATTTTGGGACTTCAAGAACTGCCATCTATGAAGTGAAACCATTATACTCTCTCAAAGTTACTGTTAGGGCAGTGATATGTACCACTATTGGCCCTTTTTTGCCATGTGAAAAACTATCACTAATATCGTGCTGGAATTTTGTAACAACTTTCCACCAGGATCAGCCAGGCACCAAGTGGTTCTTGCAAGATGGGGGTCAGACCATATTGCACCCAACAGTTGTTTCACTTTGAGAAATACGTCATGAAGAGTTACTGCATTGGATTATTACAAATATGCTGGCGCAATGGTGGATTGGCCTCAATATTTGCCCGATCTGACTGACAACTGTGGGTACATTTACGGAATGTCTACCGGAACTGTCCCACCACACTGGATGAGCTCAAATCAGCAATCCATGTGGTATCTCAATTCATTTCTCCTAGGACACAGCACAATTTATTGATAAGCTTCACTGCTCACTTTTGCCACCTTCCTATTGTGAGTGGCGGACATTTCAAAAGATTGTCATGTGACAGCAAAAATTGCTAGAAAATGACAAGTAATTATGCATGCCAGTACTGTGCAAGCTGCAAAACTTTGAATACCTTCTGTTAGCTTATCAAACTATTTTCAGACTTTTATATAAAATTCTTACTGCTTTCACAATAACCATAACATTTGTTGCAGTCTGCCAATCTTAGTTCTTGAGACAATTTTGGAATCAGAGACTCAATAGACACCTAGGAAATCTATACTTTGCAAAGCTTCATTTAGTGTTTAATAGAGGGTACTTTGAACTGCCCACATTCTTTCCTAACTGTGGAAATCAAGCTTTTGTGGCGCAGTGTGCCTGCTTAAAAACCTCTTCCAGTCAATTATTTTCATCATCTCTGTTTTGAGGTCTCACGGTATATAAAGAATTCCAGCACTAATGGCTATAGGATGTATGTTTTCAATATCCTCCATATAATTTATCTGGTATCGGATCTACACAATTTTAGAAATATGTTGAAGGGTTGCAAAAAGAGTTTTGTAAGCAGTCTGCTTCAACAGAGTGTTTTATCTGTGTGAGGTGGAAGTGGCCCCTAGATTCAATATTACACTGTAATATTGTGCAATATTATTGATTTTCTCCAAAGACTACTTTAACACTGTCAATAATATTGTGCAATATTGTGCTTTGGAATACTAATGAAGACACTGCTGCTGTGGTGACAATTATTCTACTTTGTTGCAGAATGAAGCAGATGAAGAATTGGGCTGCAGAGCATTGGGAAACAAAATTTTTAGATAATTGATGTTGAATGAGGGAAAGGAAACTGTTTGATGGTCAAAAATGCATCACTGAAGATGTTTGTTTGGCTAGTGCATCATCATACTGGAATTCCATTACAAAAGAGGCAACTGAGATTAGAATAAAGAGCAACAGTTTTAACAGAGACCAGAGGTCACACTAAGTAGGGCACAGGGGTGGGTTTTGGATATCAAAAGGAAGCAACGTCGGATGCTTAACACTTGGAGGGAGGCAGGAGTGACAGTTTCAGACATGGTTCTGGCCCCTCATACCACCTGAAGTCACTTGGTCCCATGGCCAGCCGTAGCTGCTATGAGCTGCCCAACTCACCTTCCATGCACATGCTGTTTCGGCCCTCTCTGATTGGTGCTAGTGGTCGTAATCATGGGTATATAAGTGGAAAATCAAATGAGCCCCAGCTGTCAGTAGTTTTAGTCCTGATGATAATGGTGGAGATAGTAATCAAAAGTTCTAATTTTATTCATATTGATGCAGCTTGAATACCGAGAAGATTTTATTCAAAATCATGTTACGTTGTTGGTCGGCCCGTTAAGCCGCTGTGCCCAGCCTAATGCAACTGTCAGGGATCAATTTACATTGACGCAGTTATATTATCAGAGTAATTGTTAGGGAATGTTGTCTATTCCAGGTTCCTTGCTACAACTTGGGCCAGAATCTGTTGTCTTTGGAAATTGTTTCTGTGTAACAGTTTCAAATGTGTGAAAAAACTGAATGCAGCTATGGGCTGCAGGTGTGTAGCTGTCCCAAGGGCATGTTGCTGCAGGATAACATGATGTGGCTCATGTCAGCAGGGTGCAGAGCAGACAATTTCAGCTGCAAGCATAATATGCAGTGCATACCTGCCTCATGCAACTCAGTCTGTTGCTTGCAGCAGCAGCCGTGCTCACCCCTGTGTTGCACTGCATTAATTTTCTCACTACTTTAGGTTACCTTAAAGCTTGCCTGTAAGTTTGCACTGTATAACTTGGCAAGCTTGACTACAGCCATTTGACACATCTCATTTAGCTCTTTGTCTGACATCTGCAGACATTTAGGGGTGAGCATCAGTACTGCTCAAAAAACTGAAGCTGTGTTCACAGATCAGGAAGTCCGTCTCCTTGAGGTTCAGATTGCAGTCCAACTTCTGTTGGTGTTATCACCATCATGTCTTAAGGCTGTTAATTTATTATGGAATCAAGCAATGGCCAATCAACCATGTACTGTAACTTATTTACCTATCAATGATGTGTTAAAAGGGATTGAAATGCTCATTTTGTCATCATAGTCTCTGAATCTAATTTGGTTGAATCAGGTAGTCCCTTAAAGGGCAATACATCCACATTTTACTATTGGTTTTATATAAAATCATTGTAAATGTTTATATCTAAAAACACAGATGATGTGACTTACCGAACCAAAGTGCTGGCAGGTTGATAGACACACAAACAAACACAAACATACACACGAAATTCAAGCTTTTGCAACAAACTGTTGTCTCATCAGGAAAGAGGGAAGGAGAGGGAAAGACAAAAGGATGTGGGTTTTAAGGGAAAGGGTAAGGAGTCATTCCAATCCCGAGAGCGGAAAGACTTACCTTAGGGGGAAAAAAGGACAGGTGTGTGTGTGTGTGTGTGTGTGTGTGTGTGTGTGTGTATATATATATATATATATATATATATATATATATATATATATATATATATATATATATATATAACGGTAGGTACTGGGAGATTTTCTTGTATGGGAACAAATTTGCAATAAAATAAGGGTTGATACTGTGCCAATATTTAACAACTTCCACCTGTCTAACAAATTTTTAGCAAAGCAGTAGCTTGTGCCTACTTACGGGAATGCCTGTGCTGAAGATTAGCTATATCAGGTAACTAATGAAGAGGTACTATAGACATCCATGTACAGCCATCGACTACATCTATTTGTTAGGAAATATTTGGCACAATTTATACATTAACACACAAGCAACAATGTGTGTTAAGGCCAGCAAAGTTTTACCAGGAGGTATTGCAATAGTCTCATTGCTATATTTTAAGTGGATTTTGCTTTATTGCAGTTTTATTATTCATACAATTAGTCATTTAAAACAGAGTGTGATCAATAAAAACTGACTGACATGTCCTCCACAACATACTAATGCTAGATTATTACACTGAGCTGTGACTGCAATTGTCATCACATGTGACTTCCATCTAAAAATATACTACAGTTTATGGTTGGTTGGCTATTTTTTGATTCCACAATACACTAACAGCCTTAAGACACCATGATGATAACACCAACAGAAGTCTGGACTGCAGTCTGAAGCTCAAGCAGAGATAGTTCCTAATCTGTGAACACTGTTTCAGTTCTTTGAGCAGTACTGAAGCTCAACACTAAATATCTGCAGATGTCAAACAAGGAGCTGAATGAGATGTGTCAAATGGCTGTATTCAAGGTTGCCAAGTTATACAGTGCAAGCTCACAGGCAAGCTGTAAGGTAACCTAAAGTAGTGAGAAAATTAGTGCAGTGCAACACAGTGGTGAGCACAGCTGCTGCTGCCAACAGACTGACCTGTGTGAGGCAGGTATGCACTGCTTGTCATGCTTGCAGCTGAACTCATCTGCCCTGCACCCTGCTGGCATGAGGCACCTCACATTATCCTGCAACAACATGCCCTCATGATAGCCACAACCTGCAGCCCAAAGCTGCATTCAGTTTCTTCACACAATCAAAACTATTAGACTGAAACAATTTTCAAAGCCAATAAATTCAGGTCCAAGTAGAAACTAGGTGCCTGGAGTACACAGCATTCCCTAACAGTTATTACTGAGATAATATAACTGAGTCAAATTAAACCAGTCCCTGACAGTTGCATTGGGCTGGGCACAGCAGTTTAATGGGCCTACCTCAACCAACAGTGTAACACAATTTTGAATAAAATCTTCTCGATATTCAAGCCACATAAACTCGAATAAAATTTGAGCTCTCGATGGCTATCTCCGTCATTGTCATCAGGAGTAAAACTACTGACTGCCAGGGTCGGGATGATTTCACACTTATAAACCCATGATTATGGCCACTGGCACCAATCAGAGAGGGCCGAAATGACATATGCACGGAAGATGAGTTGGGCAGCTCATAGCAGCTACAGCTGGCTGTGGGACCAAGTGGCTTCAGGTGGCATGTCTGAAACTGTCACCCCTGCCTCCCTCCATACAAGCATTAGGCATCTGACGTTACTTCCTTTTCACATTCAAAGCCTGCCCCCATGCCCTACTCAGTGTGCACCTCTGGTCTCTGTTAAAACTGTTGCTCTTCATTTTAATCTCAGCTGCCTCTTCTGTAATGGAATCCCAGTATGTTGATGCACTAGCCAAGACTCTCGTGTTCTCAGACTGTATTTTGTGTCTGTTTACTAGCAATGCTCGGCTATGGCTGACTTGTTGAGCTTTCTTTGTTTAATATGTCTCTTTTGCTCAGTACAACAATCTGGAACTGTGTGAATTGTCTGGCCTACATAGATGCCCCCCCCCATGAACCATGGACCTTGCCGTTGGTGGGGAGGCTTGCGTGCCTCAGCGATACAGATAGCCGTACCGTAGGTGCAACCACAACGGAGGGGTATCTGTTGAGAGGCCAGACAAACGTGTGGTTCCTGAAGAGGGGCAGCAGCCTTTTCAGTACTTGCAAGGGCAACAGTCTGGATGATTGACTGATCTGGCCTTGTAACAATAACCAAAACGGCCTTGCTGTGCTGGTACTGCGAACGGCTGAAAGCAAGGGGAAACTACAGCCGTAATTTTTCCCGAGGGCATGCAGCTTTACTGTATGATTACATGATGATGGCGTCCTCTTGGGTAAAATATTCCGGAGGTAAAATAGTCCCCCATTCGGATCTCCGGGCGGGGACTACTCAAGAGGATGTCGTTATCAGGAGAAAGAAAACTGGCGTTCTACGGATCGGAGTGTGGAATGTCAGATCCCTTAATCGGGCAGGTAGGTTAGAAAATTTAAAAAGGGAAATGGATAGGTTGAAGTTAGATATAGTGGGAATTAGTGAAGTTCGGTGGCAGGAGGAACAAGACTTCTGGTCAGGTGACTACAGGGTTATAAACACAAAATCAAATAGGGGTAATGGAGGAGTGGGTTTAATAATGAATAGGAAAATAGGAATGCGGGTAAGCTACTACAAACAGCACAGTGAACGCATTATTGTGGCCAAGATAGATACGAAGCCCACACCTACTACAGTAGTACAAGTTTATATGCCAACTAGCTCTGCAGATGACGAAGAAATTGAAGAAATGTATGATGAAATAAAAGAAATTATTCAGATTGTGAAGGGAGACGAAAATTTAATAGTCATGGGTGACTGGAATTCGAGTGTAGGAAAAGGGAGAGAAGGAAACATAGTAGGTGAATATGGATTGGGGGACAGAAATGAAAGAGGAAGCCGCCTGGTAGAATTTTGCACAGAGCACAACATAATCATAACTAACACTTGGTTTAAGAATCATGAAAGAAGGTTGTATACATGGAAGAACCCTGGAGATACTAAAAGGTATCAGATAGATTATATAATGGTAAGACAGAGATTTAGGAACCAGGTTTTAAATTGTAAGACATTTCCAGGGGCAGATGTGGACTCTGACCACAATCTATTGGTTATGACCTGTAGATTAAAACTGAAGAAACTGCAAAAAGGTGGGAATTTAAGGAGATGGGACCTGGATAAACTGAAAGAACCAGAGGTTGTACAGAGATTCAGGGAGAGCATAAGGGAGCAATTGACAGGAATGGGGGAAATAAATACAGTAGAAGAAGAATGGGTAGCTTTGAGGGATGAAGTAGTGAAGGCAGCAGAGGATCAAGTAGGTAAAAAGACGAGGGCTAGTAGAAATCCTTGGGTAACAGAAGAAATATTGAATTTAATTGATGAAAGGAGAAAATATAAAAATGCAGTAAGAGAAACAGGCAAAAAGGAATACAAACGTCTCAAAAATGAGATCGACAGGAAGTGCAAAATGGCTAAACAGGGATGGCTAGAGGACAAATGTAAGGATGTAGAGGCCTATCTCACTAGGGGTAAGATAGATACCGCCTACAGGAAAATTAAAGAGACCTTTGGAGATAAGAGAACGACTTGTATGAATATCAAGAGCTCAGATGGAAACCCAGTTCTAAGCAAAGAAGGGAAAGCAGAAAGGTGGAAGGAGTATATAGAGGGTCTATACAAGGGCGATGTACTTGAGGACAATATTATGGAAATGGAAGAGGATGTAGATGAAGATGAAATGGGAGATACGATACTGCGTGAAGAGTTTGACAGAGCACTGAAAGACCTGAGTCGAAACAAGGCCCCCGGAGTAGACAATATTCCATTGGAACTACTGACGGCCGTGGGAGAGCCAGTCCTGACAAAACTCTACCATCTGGTGAGCAAGATGTATGAAACAGGCGAAATACCCTCAGACTTCAAGAAGAATATAATAATTCCAATCCCGAAGAAAGCAGGTGTTGACAGATGTGAAAATTACCGAACTATCAGCTTAATAAGTCACAGCTGCAAAATACTAACACGAATTCTTTACAGACGAATGGAAAAACTAGTAGAAGCCAACCTCGGGGAAGATCAGTTTGGATTCCGTAGAAACACTGGAACACGTGAGGCAATACTGACCTTACGACTTATCTTAGAAGAAAGATTAAGGAAAGGCAAACCTACGTTTCTAGCATTTGTAGACTTAGAGAAAGCTTTTGACAATGTTGACTGGAATACTTTCTTTCAAATTCTGAAGGTGGCAGGGGTAAAATACAGGGAGCGAAAGGCTATTTACAATTTGTACAGAAACCAGATGGCAGTTATAAGAGTCGAGGGACATGAAAGGGAAGCAGTGGTTGGGAAGGGAGTAAGACAGGGTTGTAGCCTCTCCCCGATGTTGTTCAATCTGTATATTGAGCAAGCAGTAAAGGAAACAAAAGAAAAATTCGGGGTAGGTATTAAAATTCATGGAGAAGAAATAAAAACTTTGAGGTTCGCCGATGACATTGTAATTCTGTCAGAGACAGCAAAGGACTTGGAAGAGCAGTTGAATGGAATGGACAGTGTCTTGAAAGGAGGATATAAGATGAACATCAACAAAAGCAAAACAAGGATAATGGAATGTAGTCTAATTAAGTCAGGTGATGCTGAGGGAATTAGATTAGGAAATGAGGCACTTAAAGTAGTAAAGGAGTTTTGCTATTTGGGGAGCAAAATAACTGATGATGGTCGAAGTAGAGAGGATATAAAATGTAGGCTGGCAATGGCAAGGAAAGCGTTTCTGAAGAAGAGAAATTTGTTAACATCCAGTATTGATTTAAGTGTCAGGAAGTCATTTCTGAAAGTATTCGTATGGAGTGTAGCCATGTATGGAAGTGAAACATGGACGATAAATAATTTGGACAAGAAGAGAATAGAAGCTTTCGAAATGTGGTGCTACAGAAGAATGCTGAAGATTAGATGGGTAGATCACATAACTAATGAGGAAGTATTGAATAGGATTGGGGAGAAGAGAAGTTTGTGGCACAACTTGACCAGAAGAAGGGATCGGTTGGTAGGACATGTTCTGAGGCATCAAGGGATCACCAATTTAGTATTGGAGGGCAGCGTGGAGGGTAAAAATCGTAGAGGGAGACCAAGAGATGAATACACTAAGCAGATTCAGAAGGATGTAGGTTGCAGTAGGTACTGGGAGATGAAAGAGCTTGCACAGGATAGAGTAGCATGGAGAGCTGCATCAAACCAGTCTCAGGACTGAAGACCACAACAACAACAACAACATAGATGCTGCTGCACTCTCAAGGGACACCATACACACTGGGCACATGAAGAGCTATGTTGTCTGACAGGGTACAACATATCCCTTATTTTGAGGGTGAGCCATAACACTGGTCTCAATCCGTGTCTCTGTGGTACACGTCCTAGCTTGCTACTCACTGCCCCATAGCACGGCAGGAAAGCCACTGGCTTGGCTTCTTCTACCAACTCGCAAGGCATTTTTCTTCAGTTATATCTGAAAATTTTTGCAATGTCTCATTTGCTACAAGAATTCTCTCTGAACATGTGTTTCAAGTGCTGCCATTCAGAGTCTAGGTGACTGTTGTCAGAAATAATTTTGGCTCTGCATATTAATGTGTTCAAGACAGCTTTCTTGTGTACTGGGTGGCAAAAACTATCGTCATACAAATACAGATCAGTGTGCATCAGTTTCCTGTACACTGAATGACTGAGCCGGCCTCCTGCCTTCCGCTCAACTAAAACACCCAAGAATGGAAGTTTGCCATCCTTCTCCATCTCTGATATATTTAATGCTGGGATGGACACTTTTCATCTGATCCATGAACTGCTGCAGTGTATTTTCACCACGAGACCATATCACAAAGGTGTCATTGACATACCTTAGGAAGCAAAACAGACACAACACCGCAGGTTTCAGAGCCGGCGCCTCAAAATACTCCACGAACAAAATTGCAACTGCAGGACATAGTGGTGAGACCTCGGCTGTGCCACCTATCATTTCATTATATTCATTAGCAGTACAAGAAGTACATTGTCATTAAAACATGACTAATCAACTTGATCATTCCAGGTGGAAATTGTTGGGCTAAAAGATCCAACATGTCCCTCATATAAAGTGACACCATGTCCAGACTAACCATTAATTGTTTTTGGCCTATTTTCATTTCCTTGAGCGTTTCAACAAGTGTCTGTAAGTTGCAACATGATGGAGATAGTCTTCAAAAACTCACCATGGAGTATTCATCATACTTAACGATTTTGTACATGTTTATGGCAACACCTCAGTGTTGACAGCTCTGTAGGCTGATACTGTTTTTGCCTGCAGCCATTAGCACTTCAGTTCAGTGCTACCAACAGCACTGCAAACTGTCGTGGATACTTATGCTGTCTTGACTATAGCGGGAAGCGAATTGTGAAAGAACTATTCAAGCTGGTATGCAACACAGATATGTTTAATACCTTCAGACATCAAGAAGAATTTAATTATTCCAGTTCTGTAGAAGGCACATGCTAACAAGTGTCATTACTCAACTACCAGTTTAATGATGCATGGCTGCGAAATACTGAAAAAGAAGGATAGGGAAACTAGAAGAAGGTGGTCTCAAGGAAGATCAATTTGGGTTTCGAAGAACTACAGGAACACAAGACAACTATTAAATCTATGTTTTTTATCTGTAGCTTCTCACAATACTTATCACACTTTTTGAAACTGAGGATAACCAGGATAAAATATAGGGAACAAGATGTCTTAATTTTTACAGAAACTGCAATTTAGTTTTTAAAGTCCACGGACACTGAAGGGAAAGCAGTGCTGGAGAAGAGAGTGAGAGGGTTATGGCCTATACCTGATATTCAGTTCATACATTGAACAAGCTGTAAAGGAAGCCATGAAGAATTCTGGAAAGTGAAGTCCAAAGAAAAAAATTGAGGTATGTGAATGACATTTTAATTCTGTCAGACAGCAAACAACTATGGGAGGCACCATCCATTACATTCACCTGATCTTTGAAGAGGTAACATGAACACCTATTAAAGTGTTCATGGATAATTGAATGTAGCCTAAATTGGTCCATGCCAAAGGAATTAGATTAGGAAATGAGAAAGTTTTGCTATCTGAGTAGCAAAAGAACAGACAGCAGCTGAAATGGTGTGAATACAAAATGTAGATTAGTGATAGCAAGAACAGCATTACTGGAAAAAATCTGGTAAGTATTATAAAGTCTTTCCAGAAGGTCTTTGCCTGTAGTGTCAACTTTTATGGAACTTCAGTGTGTACAGGCAAGAGAATAGAAACTTATTAAATTTTGTGTTACAAAGGAATGCTGAAGTTTAGCTGTATCAGCTAACTAATGAGGAGATACTATTGACATCCATGTACAGCCATTGGCCATACCTATTTGTTAGGATATATTGGGCACAATTTATACACTAGCACACAAGAAGAAATGGTGTGTCTTAAGGACAGCAAAATTTTACCATGAGGTATTGCAATATTCTCACTGCTATATTTTAAGTGAATTTTGCTTTACTGCAGTTTTGTTATTCATACAGTTAGTCATTTAAAACAGTGTGATCAATAAAAACTAACTACATCAATGAAACCAGCAAGGAAACAGTTTGGATTACAGGGAGTATATGCAGAGAATAGTCAGTTTTTTGTGGATTTTACAGTTAAAAATACAATTTTCCCAGGTGAAAGTACACATTACCCTGGACAAAAACACATTTTTTCTATACTAAGTGACATACTTTCCTTCTTAATTGTAAAACTTCTCAGTCTTTCATTTTACACACAGGCACGGAACTTCCTTGCACTTTAGGAAACTAAACCCAGTAAAAAACATTATGGCATGATCTTTGATGCAGGGCAACATGTATATTGCATATTTTCGTATTATGAAAGTAAAAATACAAATTCCACCCAATACAGCACAGTAGCTCCCAAAGCACATTTTTTGAAGGGTAATTAAAAATTATGCAAAAACAATGGCAGAAAGTATAATCTATGCAAGAACTAAAAATGAGAACTTTGAAACTTCATCTTTTTCTAGAAAAGGTTATCCTTTAATATATATCAAATACAAAAGTGCCAGTAAAATTCAACTGATGGAATAAATGCTGGTCTTCTGCACCCAAAGCTTTTGTAAGTGATTGGTGCTCAAAGTGTTAAGTTTTGAATGAGAGTCAGAAACACTGATTTAAGAAATTCATTACACATTCTCACACGCTGCATAATTCCTCTCGCATAAAAGGAAATTACTTTTGAAGTACTGCTTCTCAAACGACCACTCACAATATTTTCCTGTGACCTGTTAGAAATGTAAACAGGAGAGATTTCAATCTCAAAGCATGCAGTTTGTTGTTACTAAGTATTGTATAGTCTTAATCAAGAAGCCTTTGACATTTTGCTGTCAGCAGATGCTTTTCTGTGCACTGTGTTTTTTTATCATAAATGGCACATTTTCTCTGCAACTAAAGTTTTATTTTTGTGTTATTCTCTTATGTTTTATTGCTACAGTATCATTCTGTGGTAGTGGGTTGAAATAAAATTTTTTGTTGACGTATTGGATTTTAACAATAAACAAAAATTTAACTGAAAACTAAGTGAAAAATTCCGAGATTCTAAAAAATTCCTGGATTTTTTCCAGATATCTTGGTTGTCTGGATGTATACACCTGGGATTAACAAGCCAGTCATTTAACTTTATTTAATAGCTATGTCCACTTTGTGGATGTATAAAGTTATTGGGTGGTTTTCATCATGAAACCACCATTTATGCATAATTTTATCTGGAATGTTTGCTACTAATTTTTATTGACCACTCATTTCACATAATTTGTCAATGAGAAGCTACTCAGCCTCAAAATTGTTTCTTTCTAACAAAGATTTTCTTTCTGCATCAGCTCCTGTGCACTATTTGTAAAAGGTACCATTTAATCTATCCAAGTTACTTCAAGAAGCAGACCCAGATTTTGAATCCTCCTCAAGGTCCAAGTTTCAGAAGCTGTTGTCCCACAAACCTCATCTGCTTCTGCCCCCTCATCAGGCACAGGTGGCTGCAATCCCCTGGTGGCACATGTGGTTCGGCAGCGGTGCCACTCCCCTCACAGCCATAAGCACTGCATGGTATGTGTCCTCCAAGCCACCGCAAAATGATGCTCTGTGCACCAAAAGATAAACTGATGTGAGAGCAAAACCAAGGAGCACATGGCTGGCCACTGTTTATTTTGAGGAGTTGAAATGCCAAGTTTCACAAAGCCACACTTAAATGAAGAGAATAAACTGTAAATTCTTATCAATTTCATGGGCTTTTATTGGCACTATTTGCCATTTCCACTCCTCAGTCAAAACAATGATCAGCTGCTATGTTCATTTTACAAGCACATTTTGGTGTATATTAGTACAAAATTTTATTACCATATTACAAAAAAGTAGCTGAAATATTACAGTTTACTGTTTACCCAAATTTACTCCACAAATTATTCACACAAACTAAGGATATTTTGAATTTCGAACAGATGTAGCTAATTTAACATTTGGTTGCTCCAGGATTGCAGTACGCAGGCTAGGCGGGGGGGAAGGGGGGGGGGGGGAAGAGTTAGTATCCCAGCAGTGACGGCTATTTAGGCATCTGCCTAGGGTATTTAGTGTCTTTGTGACTGACCATTCTGCATCACAAATTCTTCATGTGCAGGTACTTTCAACAAGTAATTTACAACAATAGTTTACAAAGCATGAGAAACTAATGACCCATTCCTTTTCTCACAAAGGACTTTGTTTTACTGGCACTGAGCTGGTATTTGCTGTTGCTAATAAGGGTTGCCATTGCCATCAGCTGTATAATGGATTGAGAAAATCTGTTTGACCAGGACTCAAACTGGGATTTCCCACTTATCATTAGTAGTCCAGCATAAGATTTGCTATTCCATTATACAAGTGCTGTGTTTTGTAATGGCTGTAGCCTCGCAGTGCCTGTTCCTTCAGACATGCAAGCAAGTCTAATGGAACACACCATACTTCTGAACACAGGCACTGCAATATTGTAAATATGTTTGGCTGTGAATCATTTTATATATAAAAATTTTAATTTTCACCATAAAAATTAAATTTCTGTTTATATGAATGATGTGTACTCTTCTTGCTACCACGTTAATTTGAATTATTTAAGTTATTAACAGAGATTTTAGACTGCTAGCATTTAATGTAAAATCACACAATACCCCATTCTCACACGACAAATTTATGGTACCAGGTTAAGGCAACACCTATATCAGTGCCAGACTCGCTGCTTACTAGGTGAGTCACCCAAACAAATACTGAATAAGCTGAGCATGATCTCTCAGAAGTTAAGCGCAGTGATGGTAACCAGCATTCCATACGACTTTTTTAAGAAATCTCGTGTTAACGAAGAAATAAAAAAAACTAACAGACTGCTTCACAAAATAACAAAGTGCTACCCAAATTCAACATTTGTCCAGCTAGATTTCAGAAAACAACATTTCATAAACAGTGGAGATCTCCTAAATAGAGCAGGACAACTGTACGTCTGTGCTCAAATTATGAAAACAATAAATAATTTCAATGATCAACACAAACTGCCTGGTATCCTCACCATAGCAATAACTGAGCAAATGGAAATTTGCAAGGAAACATCTAAGATGAGAGAGATACCTAACATACTGGTACCAGTATCTGAAAGAGTGGTAGAATATGGGGTACCAGCAGAAATGTCAGGAACATCCAGCAGAGTTGAAGAGGAAACAATTTCTTCAGATGAGAAAGCCTACAAACCTAGTGTAAACTCATGTACACCTGAAACCTCCAAGGATGAAGCTGTCAGCACATTCAACACACTCAATGCTTCATGCTCACTTGTAACTAGGACTGCAACCACACCAACAGCCAAGAACCATTCAATTAGATCCAGAAACTCATCAGCTGCTCTGCAGACATCTCAAAGGAAGAGCCTCAGGATAAGAAGAGCTGCTGTGCATAGTGACTATTTTTTATAGGACCTTCGCAATTTGAAGAAGACGAAAAGACAGAATCTTTACAGTGTCAGCAACAAGAAAGTACAAAGGTAAATAGTGCAGCAAATCCACTACATGAAACTTTAACAGTTGTATACCAAAACGTGCAAGGACTAGAAAGTAAATTAGCTGAAATAGAAGTTCTATTAACTGACTATCTAAAAGACATTAACATACTATGCATAAGTGAGCACTGGGTAAAAGAAATGCAAGCGTCTAGCATAATTATTCCAAATTTTGAAATGATTAGCAAATTTTGTAGAATCAACCATAAAGGGGTTGGGACATGTATTTATGTTAGGACAGGGGTAGAATCAAAAGAAATTAAATGTAAACTAAAATGCATAGAAAAAGATTTTTAATACAGTATATGTGAGCTAACCAAATTAAAAATTACTATTGTGTGTTTGTACCGATCACCACTGGGCAACTTTGCCATTTTTATGGAAAACCTTGAGGGACTGCTGAATGAACTTAAACATAATGTAATTGTTCTTGGTGATTTTAATGTTAACTTTAAGAATGATTGTAGTAAACAACAGCAACTGTGCAATCTGTTTTTGTGTCATAATATGATGGCAACTGTAAATGAAGTTACCAGATGCAGAAATATGTCTGAAACTATAATAGATCAAGTATTTATAAACAAGGATAAGTGTGAATATAACACTGAAGTAATTGACACTGGTTTCTCGGATCACAAGGGTATCAAATTGAGTTTAAATGTCACATCTTACAAGGACCGTGTTATCAATAACAATTACAGAGAAAGGAGATTTATAAATGATGACAGCATAAGAATTTTTAATTACATTCTGGAAAATAACAACTGGGGTAGTGAATCAAGTGGTGATGTCAACAGAAAGTTTGACTCATTCCTTGAAAGCTACAAACACTGCTTCGATGTTGCCTTTCCTATAAAAAGAGTCAAAACCAAACATAAAACCAAAACATGGGTTACACAGGGGATTAGAACGTCATCAGACACTCTCAGAAAGTTAAATAAATCAGCCAGGAAGAATGTAGTACTGAAAGCACATGTGAAATGTTATAGAAGCCTGTACAAGAAAGTGATAATTGCAGCTAAGAAGCTTGAGAATGATACGTATATTGAGATAGGTAACAACAAAATGAAGTCAACTTGGGAGGTAATAAATAAAAATATAGGTAGACACAAAAGAAAAGATAACAGCTTTGCCATTAAAAGTGGGGATAAAACTGTTAAGGACCCACTTCAGATTGCCAACATATTTAATGAACATTTCACAAATATAGCCATAAATTTAATTAAAACTAAATGCAATTCCAATAGCCAGGTAAAAATCCCCATGAATGATATGACAATGTTCCTTTATCCAGTAACTGATTCAGAGGTACTAAATGCTATAAATAAGTTAAAAAATAAAATGTCATGTGGGTGTGATGGGATTCCTGACAAAGTCATTAAGCAAAGTGCACGAAACATAGCCTCGCATCTCACTGAAATTATAAACGAATCTTTTAAGACAGGGTTGTTTCCATCAAAACTTAAAATGTCTACTATAAAGCCACTTTACAAGAATGGTGATAAATATGATGTTAGTAACTTTAGGCCTTCATCAATGTTGTCAGGTTTCTCAAAAATAATAGAAAGGATAATGTATCAGAGACTATACAAATTTCTTATTAAGAATAGAATATTGGTTAATGCGCAAAATGGTTTCCGTAAAAATAAATCAACTGAAACAGCTATCTTCAATTTTTTTGCAACTTGTTCTAAATTCCATAAACAGAAAGGAATTAAATTGTGGATTGTTTTTAGACTTATCAAACGCCTTTGATGTCATCGACCATAAGTTACTGCTTAGGAAGTTATATGCCTATGGGATATGTGGAGTTGCCCACAAATGGTTTGAATCGTATATGTCAGACAGGTATCAGAAGGTGGAGATAAGCCAGGCAGATAGGACATATTCATCAAGATTCGAGAGAGTTTTGCATGGAGTACCCCAGGGATCTGTATTAGGGCCATTACTGTTTTTAATATTTATCAATGACCTACCAAGTCAACTATCTGAAGCAGAGGCAGTACTGTTCGCTGATGATACAAGTTTGTTTGTTAAGGCAAATAGTGAAGCTGAGTTACAGGAAAAAGTCACATTAGCAACAGATGAGGCAGACAGATGGTTTAATGAAAACAGACTCATTGTGAATGCCAAAAAAACAACGTGGATCAAATTCAGACATATTACAAATAAAATAAAAACTAACCTTACAGTAGAACTGGGTAAGTGTAAGATTGAACAAGCATCATACACTAAATTCTTGGGAGTATGGTTTGATGAACACTTAATATGGGAAAAGCATGTAATATCATTGAACAAAAAATTAAGTCAAACATGTTATATACTTAGAATGCTTAAAAGCTCATGTAATATTAAAACAGTTTTATGTGTTTATTTCTCATTCATGCACAGTTTATTAAGATACAGCATACAGTTTTGGGGGAACATCAGTCTAACAAAACACTCATTTAGACTACAAAAGAAGGCAGTCAGAATAATAAAAGGTATAGGATATAGAGACTCTTGTAGGCAAGCTTTCAAAGAATTAAAAATCATGACACTACCATCTTTATACATATATGAAAGCATATGTTTCTTAAAAGAACACGAGGAATTTTCTACATTAAACAGAGAATTTCACAACTACGAAACAAGGAATAGGAATGATTTCCACAGAGAAATTCATAAAACAGCTATGTGTCACAAACGTGTACTATACCAACCCAAAATCCTCTACAGTGCTCTCCCCAAAGAACTAAAAATAATACCAAAACTGTACATACTTAAAAGAGAATTAAAAAACATGTTATTGAGCAATAGTTTTTACAGTATTGAAGAGTCTGTGAATCGTTGACAATAAAAGCGCAGTTAATATTTCCCTGACATAATAAATATGTGTAATTGCTCACATTTAAATACTTGCTGTTTCTATAAAAGTGTGAAACTGTTAATGTAAGAATGTAAATAGTCTTTGATGTGAGAATCACTAACTTTTTTTTTTTGTACATTGTTATCCTACTTGTATATTTTTATGTTAATGTTCTAAAAGTTCTATTAAATTTGTAATGTCTAAGTGACAAGTAAATTCAATTACAAATTTTCATGTATATGTATTTTAAATTGTAATGTTTATTGACAAGTCCTATATCATTTTGATGATGTACTACAAGGACGCTAATAAATTGAATTGAATTGAATTGTTCCAAGAAATTCACTTCTATACATTTTTATACAAAATTAGTGTTATAATATTTACTCATTTAGTCTGGGGAAGAGGACTTTTTTGTTTCCCAGGTTTCCCTTAGATCCAACTGGTTTGCTGGGCACATGATAATTCTGAAAATGGACACACTACAAGGTAAAACAGGACATTACAGTTCTTTCTCCTACTGTCATGTACACTGTGGTATACGGTTTATGAAGTATTTTAACCTTTCCACAGTTGATGGGACAGATGTCCCACTAAAATAATACTGTTTTGAATAATGGGACATATCTACCTGGTATTTAGTGAGATGCTTCCTGCACTGAGGAAAATATGAGAGACTAGGGGCTGTAAAGTGGGTAGTAAAGCAGGGTGCCATGTCCTAACATATGGCAATGTGCATATGTCTCTGGAAAATATCTATCATCCAAGAGTGAAGCTATTGTGTTTCCTTTTACATCACAGACTGTTTTGAAACAATATTACTCTTCAGCCATGGTTCACATTTGCACATTATTTTTAATTATTGTGATGCAGATGCCTATTTCATTTCACATACTGTAAAAATATTTGTATGTATTACATCAAAGTCATCTTCAAATTTTATGTTGAAAATCTGTGTGCAATAGTTCATGGTTTTTATTGCTGTGAGTGTTTTGGTACTGTCAGGCTGAATGAAACTGACCACTCTTGGACTTAAAAATTGTTGGTCTCAGAAATATTACTGTATTACTTTTCTTTTCTAAACGTTGGTATTGAGCTGTAGTAAAATATGTTGTCTTATTACCTTTTGCTCAGACACATAAAAAGCAAAATATCTGCGTCTCAACTTCACCCCACCTAGGGTTAATTTGACGCATTATCTGTTGTGATAACTGTGGATTGTTTGAGTAGGGTGATATCTGAAACTACCAACAATTGAGAAGTAGATATCACATAACTGCATTTTTGTATTAGTCATCCTGATTAACGCTTGTGTCTGTATGTGTGGATGGATATGTGCGTGTGTGCGAGTGTATACCTGTCCTTTTTTCCCCCTAAGCTAAGTCTTTCCGCTCCCGGGATTGGAATGACTCCTTACCCTCTCCCTTAAAACCCACTTCCTTTCGTCTTCCCCTCTCCTTCCCTCTTTCCTGATGAGGCAACAGTTTGTTGCGAAAGCTTGAATTTTGTGTGTATGTTTGTGTTTGTTTGTGTGTCTATCGACCTGCCAGCGCTTTTGTTCGGTAAGTCACCTCATCTTTGTTTTTATATATGATTAACATTTTACTTTGAAAACCCTTGATTCAAACAAAAACATGGAGCTGGTGAAGTTTGTAGGATTTTTGTTCCACCTCACCAACTTTCAGAACTGAACCTTATTTTTGTTGGTGGAAGTGCACTAATCGTGAAAGAGTTTTCAACTTTATATTTTGATATCAGCATAAAATTTGTTAACCAGGTAAGAGTTAACACAGCCACATGCTTTATTATTACAGCTCAGTGCACTTCCAAACCCAAAGGGGAGACACGAAAATAATTTCTTTGTATCATTCGGACAGCACATACTTAAATTAAGTATAACGGGCTCCAATGTATTACTCAACAAAGCAAACCATGGACCTGGCCATAGCTGGAACTGCAACAACTAGATACAACCACTTCCCACTTAAGACAGTAAAAGCATAGAGAGCAATGTGAAAACTTGCTCATTGAGGATCTGTGCTGATAATATCATTTAGATAGGTTTTCTGATAGCTTTATATAAACTCTCCTTGACTGTTCAGACAGTCCATCACTGTCAAAGAGATGCAACAATCACGTGGAATATAATATACACCCAGATTTTGAAGACCTAAAGTAACATTACAAAGGATAGTTTTGATCTTATGAGTGTTTGAAACCTTGCTTATTTTGTTGTTGATTTATCTACACTCACCCATAGAAATTCACTACACAAATATTTTCCAGTGCATATTGAAACTGGGTTAGCCATGTTTGCTAGGTGAATGAATTTGAGAAAGAAGAATAAATCAGTGAGAAAATTGTTTGAAACTTTCCAGTGAAAATCCTGCTGTGTATCTTTTCTGATAATGAATAACAGTGCAAGTTTTTAGAAAAGTGATGATCTATTGACATGGTTTGCAGTCAGTTTATTGCCAACAAGTGAAATCTTCAATAGTAATGAAGTTCCCCAAGTGAAATTCATATGGACAAATGTCACTGGAAAACATGCCTTCTTGCAATTCTCATGGGTATTTCAAATTTTTCTGTGATCATTATTATCCAAGGGAATGCTCCAAGTCTTGCTGAAAACTGTACATAAGAATAAAACATATTCTTATTTAATTCTTATATTGTGAGACCAAAGGGATTGTAACCCCCGTAAATACCGTAAAGACATTTAACTGCTTGTTACTGCCTGTTATGATATGTCTTAGTTCACTACACAGCCGTGGTGGCATGTCAAGTAGTCCCTTGTTCATTATGTCTGAGGAATACAATACTGCAAATGGGGTTTCCAATTACACTGGCCTGTCCTACCCTCACACCATGGAGGTTGGGTCCTGTGTGCTACTGAATATCAAGGACCACTGAGTAGCATGTTATAAATTGTGACTGTATACATTTTTATTCCTCTGATTACAGCACCATCTGTGTCAGCATGAAGAAAATGCTTCAGATAAAATGTATGTAGATTTTGCTTTAGAATCTTAATCTGCTATAAACTGGGGTTCCCACCGGAAATTTCAGAGCTACCCCCTGCCACCCACACACAGTAGGGTGGCAGATCAAGTGTGGTATCACTGAATGTTCCCTCCAAGTCAAACTGGAATTATACCCTTTTTGATCCAATGTTTCACACGAACCCAGCTGCAATTTTACAATTAATGCAACTCTTTTATTCCAAAATGTGCTAACCATTTGTGTAGTAACTCATGGACATGGAGAGAAATGAAAAAGTAAAGAAAAAATCTAGTTTCAATCACAGGGTGATAAACAGGCTGCAATACTAGCTACTGTGTCACTATTTTGGCTGAGACTAGTGTATGTAATGAAATCTAAATTGCATCTAAAACTGACATTTTCTCAGAAATTTTCAGGTATCTACAGATAAGCCAACATGCATTCGCTTATTTTGACTCTTCTTACACTGAGCAAAGTTTCTGGTAAACTTAATTTTGGCACTTGCTCTATTATCCCCATTAGATGAAGGGAGTGAAATAAACCAGATGCCTTGTATCTACAAGTCTCTTTCGAGATTTGGGCAAGCCTAATAAGATGAAGGGAGTGAAATAAACCAGATGCCTTGTATCCACAAGTCTCTTTCGAGATTTGGGCAAGCCTAATACAGATAAGTTATTTTTGGCCGCTCTTCCTCAGTCTCTGTCTATTCTTTCTCAGGCATTCTTGCTTTTGACTGTACTGGCTGTTCAATAGTTCAGTCATTCTGGAGTCCAGGTGGCAAGTATACATAATGGCCAAACTCTCAGCACGTAAGGAAGATAGCTATGCCATCAAAATACTGTGTACAAAAATGGGAGCAACAAGTCTGCCAAACCTCAGGGTGTACACTATTAATCCCACTGAGGAAACAGGATCACAGTTTCTATGCTGTTAGAAACAATACCAATCAATCACTCTACAGTTTTTCATAAATACTTACAGGCTATTCAGGATGCAGTAAAAATGTTTATTTGGAATTTGATCTTTGAATATGCCAGGATAAATGAGTTGTGCAAACAACATGACAATTTCAAGAATAGCATCGACTAAAATTTACATAAAAATAATCATAGTTAAGCGGTCCATGATGTGGAAAATTGACAAAATAAATTTATTCATCATTTTAAGTTACACCCCAGTCATTCTGGAGCCAGAATACATCAATATCTATTCTTTGACCTCTGCTTTGCAAGTTGGTATACCTGGGGCTAGGCGAGTGCAGGTAATGCTAAACATCACTATAGCATTGTTTTCATTTTACTCTTAGTGATCTGAAATAGGGTAGGACTCATTTCACAAGACTTTCTGCAAATATGGCATTCTGACACTACACTCAACACTGAAAACTGCAGGAGTTGCAATCTACTTCATAACTAGGAAGAACAGAAATTTTATTGCTTTCTCTTTCATTCACATCAGTTTAAACTCCTCAGTTGCCTGTTTAACCCCTCACTCTGAAACTGCCAAACATTTATTTCATCATCTGTTCTCTAATCAGATGTAAACATAAATAACATTTAATATTGCAGAGCATATTTTATTACATTCATAATAAAGTCCCAGAATGTGTTAACACTAAGAACGAAATATTTTCACGTAGTAGGACGAGTACCTACATTCAGCTGGTTATATTATAATCTCGTCATGTGACATTAGTGTCCCACGTCATCATAGCACATTTTGAATATGCATTATTAATGACATTTAATGATAATCTTGACATGTCTGAAATTTTCACTTGAAACAGGGTAGAGCAAGTTCTAATACAAGTACATTTCATGCTTAATCTGTGAACTATTGATAATAACAGATTTAACCATCAATAAGTGATTAATTATTATAATAATAATTACAATAAATTGTACCAAAAATTGTGTTTTTTATAAATCATATGCATGCATTAATTCTTGTGAGAGGCCCAAATGTCATGCTAATTAAAGCTTATAGCAGTTGCTACTGTTAACAGAAGACCTCTGTCATTCGTTCTGTCCATAGCCTCAAGTTGCCATGTATTGGAGAGCTAGTGTAACTGCCAATGGATATAGGCAGAAGCACCCTCCCTCCCCCCCCCCCCCCCCCCCCCCCCCCCAAAGTCAATAGCAGTTGTTATAAAACCTGTCTATAGACACTTGGCTGACAAACACTTACTTGATAATAGCAAGTGTGGGAGAATTCATTCCCAAAGAAAGTTTCAGTAACTATGTGTGGGAATGCTTGCCTGTAACGGTGTTTGTCAGCCTCAAACCCCTAAAAACTGGTATCTTGGCTACATTGATGTGTTCCATCAAAGGGTCAGAGAGCAAGCTGAAACTTTTCAGAAGTATGGGCATATAACCTGAGTTGAACTGAGGAAAGTGCCCTCAAAATGACAAGAGACCAGCATTCTGAAGTTTTAACTTTGCATTTTGTTGTAGTTGTGCTCCTCAGTCCAAACACTGGTTTGATGCAGCTCTCCATGATACTCTATCCTATGCATGCCTCTTCATTTCAGAGTAACTACCGCAATCCACATCAATCTGAATCTGCTTAGTATATTCATCTCTCAGCCTCCCTCTATGATTTTTACCCTCCACAGTTCCCTCCAGTACTAAATTGGTGATCCCTTGATACCTCAGAATGTGTCCTACTGACTAGTCCCTTCCTCTAGTCAAGCCGTGGCACAAATTCCTCTTCTCCTCAATTCTATTCAGTACCTTCTTATTAGTTACGTGATCTATCCATTTAGTCTTCAGCATTCTCCTGCAGCACCATATTTCAAAAGCTTCTATTCCCTTCTTGTCTAAACTGTTTACCACCCATGTTTCATTTGCATACATGACTACACTCCTTACAAATACTTTCAGAAAAAACTTCCTGACACTTATATTACACTCAGTATCAACAAAATTTCTGAAACTTCCTGGCAGATTAAAACTGTGTGCCAGACCGAGACTCGAACTCGGGAGCTTTGCCTTTCGCGGGCAACTGCTCTCATCTGAGCTACCCAAGCACAACTCACGCCCCATACTCACAGCTTTACTTCCACCAGTACCTTGTTTCCTAATTTCCAAACTTCACAGAAGCTCTCCTGCAAACCTTGCAGAATTAGAACTCCTGGAGGAAAGGATATTGCGGAGACATGGCTTAGCCACAGCCTGGGGGATGTTTCCAGAATGATATTTTCACTCTGCAGCAGAGTGTGCTCATTCTGGAAACATCCCCTAGGCTGTGGCTAAGCCATGTCTCTGCAATATCCTTTCTTCCAGGAGTGCTAGCTCTGGAAGGTTTGCAGGAGAGCATCTGTGAAGTTTGTAAAGTAGGAGACAAGGTACTGGTGGATGTAAAGCTGTGAGGATGGGGCATGAGTCGTGCTTGGGTAGCTCAGATGGTAGAGCAGTTGCCCGCAAAAGGCAAAGGTTCTGAGTTCAAGTCTTGGTCTGGCACATAGTTTTAATCTGCCAGGAAGTTTCATATCAGCGCACACTCCACTGCAGATTGAAAATCTCATTCTGGAAACATCCCCCAGGCTGTGGCTAAGCCATGTCTCTGCAATATCCTTTCCCCCAGAGGTGCTAGTTCCGCAAGGTTCGCAGGAGAGCTTCTGCGAAGTTTAGAAAGTAGAAGACGAGGAACTGGAGGAAGTAAAGCTGTGAGGATGGGGTGTGAGTCATGCTTGGGAGTTAGTAGAGCACTTGCCCATGAAAGGCAAAGGTCCTGAGTTCGAGTCTAAGTCTGGCACAAAGTTTTAATCTGCCAGAAAGTTTCATATCAGTGCACACTCTGCTGCAGAGTGAAAATTTCATTCTGGGAACAAAATTTATCTTCAGAAACGCTTTCCTTGCTATTGTCAGTCTACATTTTATATCCTCTATATTTTGACCATCATGAGTTATTTTGCTGCCAAAACAGCAAAACACATTTATTACTTTAAGTGTCTCATTTTCCTATCCAACTCCCTCAGTATCACCTGATTTAATTCGATTACATTCCATTATCCTCATTTTGCTTTTGTTGACCTTCATCTTGTAGCCCCTTTTCAAGGCACTGTTACTATTTGCTCAATATACAGATTGAATAACATCAGGGACAGGCTACAACCCTGTTTCACGCCCTTCTCAACCACTGATTCCCTTTCATGCCCCTCAACTCTTATAACTGCCACCTGAATTCTGTGCAAATTGTAAATAGCCTTTTGCTCCCTATATTTTATGCCTGCCACCTTCAGAATTTGAAAGAGAGTATTCCAGTCAAAATTGTCAAACGTTTTCTCATCGTCTAAAAATACTATAAATATAGATTTGCCTTTCTGTAACCTATTTTCTAAGATAAGTCATAAGTACTGCCTCGTATTTTCCTACATTTCTACAGAATCCAAACTGATCTTCACTGAGGTCAGCTTTGACAAGTTTTTTCATTTTTCTGTGAAGAATTCGTCTTAGTATTTTGCTATCATGACTTATTAAACTGATAGTTCAGCAATATTTGCACCTGTCAGCACCTGCTTTCTTTGGAACTGGTACTATTACATTCTTCTTGCTCACCAGATGGAAGAGTTATGCCATGGCTGGCTCTCACAAGGCTTTCAAGCTTTCAGTAGTGCTAACAGAATGTTGTCTACTCCTAGGGCCTTGTTTTGACTTATGTCTTTCATTGGGGTGTGAAATTCTACACACAGTATCATATCTCCAATCTCATCTTCATCTATGTCCTCTTTCATTTCCATAATATTTCCCTCAAAGACATCACCCTTGTGTAGACCCTCCATATACTCCTTCCACCTTTCTGCTTTCCCTTCTGTGCATAGGACTGGTTTTCCATCTGAACTCTTGATATTCATACAGGTGGTTCTCTTTTCTCCAAAAGTCTCATTGTTCTGTAGGCGGCATCTAGCATAACACTGGTGATATATGCTTCTGTATCCTTAGTTTGTCTGTTAACCATTCTTGCTTAGTCATTTTGCATTTCCTGTTGGTCTCATTTCTGAGACATTTGTCTTCCTTTTTGCCTGCTTCACTTACTGCATTTTTATATTTTCACCTTTCGTTGATTAAATTCAACATCTCTTATGTCACCCAAGAATTTCTACTAGCCTTCATTTTTTTACCTACTTGATCCTCTGCTGCCTTCACTCTTTCATCTCTTAGAGCTACCCATTCTTCTTCTACTGTATTCCTTGTCAATCGATCCCTAATGCTCCATCTGAAATCCTGTACAACCTCTGGTTATTTCAGTTTATCCATGTCCCATCTCCTTAAACTCCTTCCTTTTTGCAGTTTGTTCAGTTTTAATCTAGAGTCCATAACCAATAAACTGTGGTCAGACTCCACATCCAGCCCTGGAAATGTCTTACAATTTAAAACCTGGTTTCTAAATCTCTGCCTTACCATTATATAATCAATCTGAAACCTTATGGTGTCACCAGGTCTCTTCCATGTGTACAGCCTTCTTTCTTGATTCTTAAACCAAGTGTTAGCTATGATTAAGTTCTGCTTTGTGCAAAATTCTACCAGGAGGCTTCTTTCATTCTTTGCTCCAAGTCCATATTCACCTACTACTTTTACTTCTGTTCCTTTTCCTGCTATCAAATTCCAGTCCCCCATGACTCTTTTCAATCTCTGTCATGTGTGGAGCTAGCTGGCATATAAACATGTACTACTGTGGTAGGTGAGGGCTTTGTGTTTATCTCGCCTACAATAATGCAGTCACTATGCTGTTCATAGTAGCTTATCTGTGTTCCTACTTATTATTAAACCTACTCCTGCATTACCCCTATTTGATTTTGTATTTGTAACCCTGTATTCACTTGGTCACCCTGTTCCTCCTGCCACTGAAGTTCATTAATTCCCATTATATCTAACTTTATCCATCCATTTCCCTTTTTAATTTTTCTAACCTACCTGCCTGATTAAAGGATCTGACATTCCATGTTCTGATCTGTAGAATGCCAGTTTTGTTTCCCCTGATAATGACATTGTCCTGAGTAGATCCTGCCTGGAGATTGGAATGGGGGACTATTTCACCTCAGGAATATTTCACCCAAGAGGACACCATCATCATTTAACCATGCAGTAAAACTGCATGCCCTTGGGAAACATTGTGGCTTTAGTTTCCCCTTGCTTTAAGCCATTCATAGTACCAGCACAGCAATGGTGTTTTGGTTGATGTTTCAAGGCCAGTTCATCAATCATCCAGACCGTTGCCCAAACAACTACTGAAAAGGCTCCTGCCCCTCTTTGGGAACCACATGTTTGTCTGGCCTCTCAACAGATACCCCTCTGCTGTGGTTGCTCCTATAGCACAGCTATCTGTATCGCTGAGGCATGCAGGCCCCCCCACCAATGGCAAGGTTGATGGTTCATGGGCTGTAGGCATGTAAACTGAACCTATGTTATCAAAACATTTGAATGTATTTTACCAAAAGTATGTTATTTTTAGCTTTAAATATAATTTTGTTTGAAACTACTGCATCTATGTCAATGAAACTTGGTACAGCCACAACGAGATAAAAAGCTGCATCGGCATCCACTACATGGCGCATTTACTATGGTCACTCTTTTTCACTTTGGAAGCACCATTGGATTTGTTGGCCCAGTACAAGCTGCACTTGCCATGGATGATCCAGAACTAATCCTGCCCCAGACCAGTTGCCGATGTCAGGGATCCCGAAACCCTCTTGAAGATGTGGTGGTCAATACCTGCAAATGTTCACACTTCACTAAATGTGTTTCCACATGTGGAATTTCTGCCACCCAACACTAAATATTGCTTGGGCAGAAACCTGACTGTTAGCAAACTTTCACTTGATACCGCCTTACAATGTTATCTTTTGAGACAATTCAGCTAAGATCAGAAGGATTTATTCTACAAAAATACACGAAGTTAACACCTTTCAGAAACTCTTCACAACATTAGGGATTATTACATTCACTGTACATGTTAATCCACTCATTTTCTAAAGTTTGTGCTTAACAGTAATGGCAAATGATGAATCATAAGTTCACAACCAAAATGCAAGATGTCCGCATTTCTATGTGAATTATGCATTCCCATTTGGGGTTCATAATGGAAACTAGTGTACTCATGCAAATCTCAGATGTTACTATTAAACATTGTAAGAGCAAGGTGGGACAATCTTTTACATCGTGGTACCATTCCTGATGCCAATTTAATTTTTCCTTTTCTGATCTTGTCAATAACACATACACAATAGTTACAGGAAATTAGTTGTTTTAGCAGTACTTCATTAAAATTTATTATTCACATGGTAGTTTTCAAACTATTGATAACGCTACATTTGGATCTAAATTATTCTTTATTTACTATACATGCAAACCATGGAAAATTTTCCATGTTGCTAGATTTTTGGTTTTTAAATTCTTGTAGTGAATTGAAAAGCCCAATTTTCCTATGGTCAATAATCACTTTTCCAAAAAACTAGATAGTCAAAATTTTCATCTAGAGTGTTCAAATCTTTAAAAAGCAATTATTTCTACAATTCAGTAAAATAGTTTTGGAGGCCTTATTTTTCTGTTTATTGAATGTATACTTCTACTTCACTATCCAAGTTTAAAGAGTACTTTCTCTAAACTTTTTGCTGGCTTTTGAGAATCATGCACACTGTTCTACCATAAAATAGTACCTATAATTTTGCCATTACCTAGTTATACTGTTTGGAGTTAAACTTTTTTACCTACTATATTTTTGTACCCTCTATGTTTGCTACATTTTATTTTAATAGCTAAAATATAGTAGACAACAATTTTGCAAATTTATAGTTTTTTGTAATTCATGCCTCCATAAACAGGCATCACACACAAAGCATAAGTCATCATGCAGTCGTCAATGTATGAATCTATAAAAGTTGAGAGGTAACAGTGAACTTGTGCACAATGTATGTTTCTTCACATAGCTTGTCAGTGCTTAAGAGTGAAATTGTAAACATGCAGTTTTCATAGAGTTTGAAGATAATATTCACTATTCAATCAATCTAAGCTTTATAATGCCCTTGTTATTACTTTAGAAACTGTGCTAATCCTCTCATATGTAATTGCTGACCTATGGTATTTTAACTGAGATGTCCTCACCTATCAATTAGCTAAATACTTTTGAAGATGAACAAGAACCAGCCAATGTGAAAAGTTAGCAGTATTACAACATTAAGCACAAACTTTCTCCGATGTCCATGGATTTCCAGAACATACTTTACTAGACACTCTTTCTATGATTTACCAGAATATTGGAACTGAGGGTAGTAAATACCTCTTATCTGTAATGTTTAGCAGAGACTAGTTTTGACTTTTAGAATACGTAGACAGAGGGTGTTCTGTGTAGTGTCATAAACGCATTCAAATATTTGCTAAAAGCTAAGTTTTATATATCAAAGTCCACTGTTCATTTTGAAAGTTATCCTTAGCATTTTCAGTTTGTATTTAGTGTATTTTACAAAACTGCCTGGACTGGTGGTTTTTGCCTGTTAGTCATCACTATACTTTGCACACTTGCTGAATACTCTGCTTTGTGATAGGATTTATGCAACAGTGTTCAAGCAAATGAAGGGAATGAGTACTGCACAAGAGCTAGTATGTTTCCTTAATCCTTTAGATTTAGATCAGAAGGGCCATATTGGAGGTGAAGCTTAGAGGGATGCTGACACCCACTTATGCCAATGGGTACAACATCCCTTTGCTACTTTATATGGAGAACATTTTCTTATTACAGTAATTTACTTTAATTCTCTCTTTTTTAAACTATTCTGAAAGCTGATTTATAACTCTTAGAACATTAAATGGTAAGTCAATTGAGCATTGGTAAATGCTCAGACAAACAACAAATTATGAACATGAGGTGCATGGGTAAAGTGTATGCCGAGCTCATGTACATTGCCACTTTAGATACTCATCATGTAATATGATTCATGAAAATGTCATGGCAACTGCCTTCTTAGTGCTTTCTTACACTGATGTTGCATTCTTTAATCTACTATGATTTTATGCAGTTAGCAGTGGAGCTATTTATCTTCAGTCACTGTGCCTTTCATTTGTGCATTTACAGTCTGATTAACAGCTTTAGTCATTAGTCATGGCATGTCAGGATGGGACAAGAATTGTGTTTCAATTTTCTTGTCAGTGAAGAGATAGGCACTGCAGCAAACAGTTCAGTTTACTTCTGTGGTTCTATGTGTAACTTCCTAAAGCCTGGCATATTACATTAAGTGATAAGTGTACAAAATGTCTTAGTAATAGAAAGGTGTCATTTTTCAGTATGAAACAGTATAGCAGATTATTTCACCAAGTTTCAGGGTCTCAACTGCAGTAGATTGATACCAAGGTTCAAACTGATAACAGCCCACCTACAGCTTACATGAATAGTACCACTGGAACAGATGATGTTCAAGATACAAACTAAACATATTAAGTAATTCCTTGTTATTTGGAGTCTCAAAACATATTTGGAATTACTGAAGAAGCTCTACTCATAATATCAAAGAATTCCAGTATGTGACAATGTATGAAATTTATTTAACTTCAGAAAACAGATGCAGAAACAATAGGAGCTGAACTTTTAAATTTTCTCTCTAAATAAGGTTTTTCCTCAAGTAATTTGAATTATAGCTTAAGTGGGCCATGTAGTGATGGTTTTAGTGCAATTCTAGGTAGGAAAAAAATGGTTCAAATGGCTCCGAGCACTATGGGACTTAACTGCTGAGGTCATCAGTCCCCTAGAACTTAGAACTACTTGAACCTAACTAACCTAAGGACATCACACACATCGATGCCCGAGGTAGGATTCGAACCTGCGACCATAGTGGTCTTGCGGTTCCAGACTGAAGCGCTTAGAACCGCTCGGCCACTCCAGCCGGCAATGCTAGGTAGGAATTTTAGTGTTTTATAGCTATTTAAGCACAGGTACAACAAGCTATTTGAATGGCATTGTGCCAATGCATTGAGTTGACGACTTATGCAATTTAAGTTCCTGATGTGAATCAGGTTTTTAACAGGCTGTAAGCAATGGACTATCAATCTCCAAAAACGCAACATGAACTACCAGCTGTTCCACAGGAGTTAGGTGCAGATCATAAGAAGATATCTAAAGCATTCTAACTGTGTTGGGTGGCCTCAAGCTTTAGAGCAGCACAAGCAGTATGGGAGTCCTACCAAGCTCTGAACACTCATTTTAACAAATGCTCAAATGAGATGAGTAAAAATGAAGCATGAGGGAAGAGTTCAACAGCTTGCAGAAAACACTATGAAGCCCCAAGTTTGTGTACAACAAGGTACCACTTTCTGACATTTTTGGAGAGAAAACACTATGAAACCCCAAGTTTGTGTACAACAAGGTACCACTTTCTGACAGTTTTGGAGTCAGTACCTCTGAAAAGACATTGCTGAATTCCATCATATAGGGCAATTATGAAATCAGTAAGAGCCACTGAACAATTTAAAGAAATGCCATGTGCTCAAATGAAGGGAGCACAAAAAGCTATTTCACAAGGGCACTTCCTAGAAGAGAATCAAGCAAAATGACTTACCAAATTAATAGAAAACAGTACTCTCACAGCATTAGTGAAAAGGCTAATTTCAGACAACTTCAAATTCTTCATGAAGTATCCATAGTCTGTATAGTAAGAAAATCTAAGAATGAGAGAATTTTCAAATGTAACTTAAGATTTCAGACAGTATGTGAACAGTGTAGAGAACATTCCTGAAAACCTGAAACCAGGTTGTTTGTGGTGATGTACTCCCTACAGTACGTCAGAAAAAGAGCCTTCCACACAGTTATGACAACACTGTAATTCACTTTTTTTAATCTACTGTAATGTTTATTTCAGTTGCGGGACCTCTGCTGCATATACGGAAGGCCAAAAATTACATCAAAGTAAGGATGAAACCAGGTATTCTGATGATAACCGATTCAGAAAGGCTAATCTACATGTGCAACAGTGTGTGATACTTCAAGTCACAGGATCTTTAGGCAAGTCCCATTTTTGTTAGGAATACAGCACTGCAGATAAGGTACTAAATTAACATTAATACATGGTGCAGTTCTGAACACAGCAGGAACCAGAAATTCTGCCAGCATTCTGTGTACAAAGGGTCCAAGTTTCCTGGTATTAGCAAACTTGTGCTCACTGAATGTAAGCCTTTGAGAAATCTTAAGACAGATTAACCACAGTCCCAGAGTCTAGTACTATTGGTTCTTTACCACAGTTGTCCAACTGCTGTCACACGGAAAGTGCACTTAAATCTTCCAAGCTACTGCAACACACACAACTTACACACAATCAGTTTAAGCATACCTGATTTCCCTGCCGCCTCCTGACCTTTTACAGATACGCACATAAATAGCTCTTTTACAGCTGTACCAACACTGAGGTCTAGGAAAAGCATTTTTGGCTTCATTATAGTGTATGTTATTTCATGGCTTCAGTTATGAAGCCAACACATTTACACTGAGCTGATACAGTTGCACTTTTTAGGAGTCACTAATGTCATGTGTCTGGGTGCACAAGTACCCACAGAAAGGGCAAATGGACATAAATGCTTATAGATACTGCTTTTGCAGAACCACATGAAAGCACCCCTACTCAATTTGGATATACTTCCTTTCGTTACAGGCAGTGTCAAACAGCTTGTATGGCATACATAAGAGAGGAAACATGCTACCATTGTTCAACCAACTGAGCAGTCGCCAATGGAAGCTACTTGCAATATGTCAGCTGAACCAGTCCTCAGGCCAGCAATGCAAGTGACATTAAACATCTGAAAATCTAAGGATACTGAAATGTATTTTAATTACCTGAGAGCAGCAAGTTGTGGCCTGCAATCCTTTGTTGGCATAATTCCCAAATTCCATACCCTGCTCAGTAGTGTTATTTTCAGACAAATGTTTCTATGTTTATTTATTTGCTGTTCAGCAAGTTTACCATGCAATTGGCATCATCAAAATACATTTTACATATTCATAAAAGTATAGCTGTTACTAATTTTACATTATACATTATGCATTATACATTATGTGTGACCTATTGCGATTCATACAGGAGGAATGGCGTTTCTGACCAAAGGGGAACCATCATGTATGTGCAAGCGTCAAAAAGGAACCCAACCCCTCATGATATGGACCAGGGTGTCACTATACTTTAAAAATTTCCATTAATGTAGACTTTAAAAGTTATTCAGATATGCTGGAAACATTGTTGACACCTCAGGCCAATGACAAGGGAGGTATGGGTCACTGTTAAATCAGCACACTTCGCTATTCAGGTACTTGAGTTTCTGCATGGAACAATTTTGAGGCCAATGGATTGACTCTCTAGATGCATTAAAATTGGCACCATAAGCACGAACCCTGACATATTGCACACCTCATTATGGGGAACAATTAAGTTCTACACAGCTTAAGATCATTGCAAGACTAATAATTGTACAAGTGTATGACTTTTAGAGCATAACGTATTTTATAGGAACTCTCTAGGATAACAAGGCAAAGCACAGGTATCTAAGGCACAGCTGCGTCCATATAGATCCACTGTGTATACAGCATGTTTATCTAACCATTGCAGTATACATTATACTGTTGAGTTAGCAGTACAGAGATTTAGATCACTGTCTAAAATGCAGTGCTTCATCAGCCCACACAACAACTGACAATGCAACCAAATTAACTTCCGAAATTAAAATTAAAATGTCTGCAGCCATCTCTTTTGCATTTTATCTACACAGCCAGTTTTTGTGTTCAGTTACAAGATATTCATGCTTCTTATGAGGAATCCAATCTCATGTGGAGTCACAACAGGAGCCAATATTAAATAATCCATGACTGTAAATCTCTGATTTACATGACAACCCCTACTTTCATCATGAGACAAGTGTCAGGGCAACATTCAAACCACAATGTTGGCTGATGAATGAGGGATAGTGCTGTGGAAATCAGAGATGTATGGACATCAGTTATTTAATTGTGGCTCCTGTTAGTACTGCACACAAGAGTGGATTCCTCCCAATTTACATTGGTCAAGGGGCCTGAAGACATTATACTGGAACATTAGAACTGGATGAGTCAATAATTGTAACAGATAGCTGCAGGTGTTTTAATTTTCATTTCATACTGGACAGCTGAAGTCCTTTTAACCATCTATTACACATATGAGTATACAAGAAAATTACTTACATCCACATGAAACATCCTTCAACTTTCTGATCAGCAGCATTGTGGCACTTAAAATACTAAGTTCCTTTATCACACATTTTTACAGTAACAGTGAATTGTGTATGTCTGTTGGCAAATTGTGAACTTTGAAAAAAAGTGCAAATGCAGTCTCTCTCAATTATAATGTCACTGTGACAATTTCAACAAGCCCACTCTTTCAGATATCTGGTGAAAAAATCTTTTTTTGGGACATGGAATGGAATTGACACACACTGCTTTCTGTGTACCTTACAGTTGGGCCTGTCTCGTAAGTCACTACTTACAAATAATGGGAAACATTCTACAACATTGCTCAAATGTATGGGATCCATAGTAAACAGCACTAGCAGCTTATTAATATAATACAAAGAAGGGCAGCATGAACAATCACGTATTTGCTTTTATCACCCAAGAGCATCCCAAAGATGCAGAGAAACTGGCAGACCTTCAAGAAACCAACTATCCCACAAAATCTTGCTTGGAAAATT
Organism: Schistocerca americana; assembly: GCF_021461395.2. NCBI lineage: Eukaryota > Metazoa > Arthropoda > Insecta > Orthoptera > Acrididae > Schistocerca > Schistocerca americana. Next base: position 623,093,411 of record NC_060123.1, on the reverse strand, counting down.
TCAAGAATAAACACTGACAAATTTAAGAGTACATCACAGTCCTCTACATATTTCTCCAGTGAAGACCACAAGAACTGGATTAGTTATTACAACATGTTCTGAGGCGCTTGAGTAATCATTCATCCAAAACCAGCATGAAAATGGTACAGGAAGAAGTCAAAAGTTGTACAGTGGGACATACTTTCTCCTCTGCCTTTATTAGCAGAGTTTTTCAGATCATGAATGTAAATGTGACTGAAGTTCAGTCACAGGAAACACCTACAAATTATCAGGGAACAGCAAGTTGTAGCCTGCAATGCTTTAGTGGCATAATTTCTGAATTCTATCCTTGCTCAATAGTGAAGACATGCTCAGCTTTACACCTGTAGAATAAGGAGAAAAATTAGTCTTAGCTGTGATGTTGAAATTACTATTTCTTTAGTCATTAATGACTCATGGCTTGCATAATTCAAGCATTTCAGATGGGCTGATGCTGATAAGCAAGTTATAGAGAACTGTGATAAAACATCTACAAAAGTAAATTTCCTTCTTGTGGACATCTTACTGATATCCACAACTTAACATTTAGTAGCAAATTTGAAGATTCCTTGAATTAGGCAAAGAAAACTTCACTAATTAATAAATAACCAGAAATTTCAACAGTGCATTGAAGACTCTTCTCATTCTGTTTACAGCTTGCTGTATCTGAATTCCATTTAGAGTGTAAAACATTTCGCACCAGTAGAATAGTTTTATAACTAATTTATGCAACTGAATTAACAATTTAGTTATTATTGCCATCAGAGGCAAGCTTCCAATGGCGTGCATCTCTGAATCTGCCATGAAGACTTGGTCCTCTAGCACATGGACACACCATCCAGAACCATCAATCAGTATCTTATCCAGGTGCACATGTGAAAATGAACTGTATGCCACAAACATGTACCTGCAGCAAAACACCAGTGACTTCATGTTACTCAAGTCAAGTTCTTATTTTTATAGTATGTGCAGCATTCTCACCAAAGCTAGTGAGCTCTGCAACACATTTAAAACTTACAGATCATTAAGGTAGTCTGCTTCAAATTTTTTCAACCATTGTCTGCCAAATCTTTTGGCTTCTACTATATTTCAAAATTCATCAAAACAGACTGCTAAATAACAATACAATACAGTAACAAGTACTGAGTAGTGAAGTGGCTTAGGTCTTACTATATGTGCTAATGTAGTACAAACAAAAATGCTAGAAAAGGAAACACTGAATCAACCAATATCCTGTCCTCTTAGATCCTCTTCAGAATGTCAGACATTAACTTCTAATGGAATTCCATTATGCATAAAATAGGTTCTAAGAGAATTTTAATTAATCTCATAACCTAACAGTTTGCTTCATGACATTCTAACCAAACTGTCACCTATCAGTATTAAGGAGACCCAGGCACATGCTACAGATTTGTCACCACCACCTTCATTTCACAAAATACAGGATGAAAATTATCACCAGTTATCTGTCCAATGTCTCTGTGGATGAAACCACATAACTCAAATCAGGTAGTGGGTTAAAGCTGAAGTTTAGTATCATGTTCTATCTACCCACAAACAGTTTTGAAACCCTATGTTCACAAAACAGGAAGATTCTTTCAACATGCACTACCAAACCCAATCAAAGTGCAAAGACAGTTCCTGGTGCTACATGCTTACAGGCTACCAGTACTTTCTGTTTTCCTTTAACAGAGTACTAAATCAGTTGTCATACTTAGAATCCAAAGTTAAGACTTCTACAAGGGCTGATCAACAAAGACTTTCCTGTTTCTTCTGTGACAGTTTGCAATCTGAAGGTTTTTATGTATAATGTTCGTAGGTGGCAGCACACACTTATTGGTAGATTGGTAGTAGTACTCTATTTTGTAGACACACTTTGCATTTCACACACAAAGAACAGTGGAGGTGATGCAAGAGAAGCAGTATGGTGCAATAAAATTCTGTGTTCATTTAAACCTCACAGTTACCAAAATATATGCAAGTTCTAGCAAGCTTAAACTGAAGATGCACAAAGTAGCACAATTGTGGTCAAAGTTGTGCCATATTTAAAAGTAGAAAGAAGAAATAGTTCAAGGACTTTAAGGCCAACTTGTCTGTGTTAAACAAGTGGGCTCAGTGTTTTGGCTCCTGCTGCAACTACCTGTAAGGGTAGCAGATAGCATTATGTAACCTCAATGCAGTGTTGAAAATTACATATGGCAGTGTCTTTACAAGTATGTGGGATCATATCCCCATGAACCATGCTTGTTCCTGTTGGGTATTACATCTTCCAAACAAAAGGCTGTGCCAGTAGTGACAAGCCACGAGGTGCTGCATCTCTTTGTTGATAGAGAGGCTTTATCTCAAGAATCTAATATCACCAGTGACGAGTCATGGCTCTGATGCATCATTATGATCCTGAAGGGAAACTAGCCAGCACTGTATGGTAATTGCTCCGTTTTCCCACACCAAAAGATAGGTGACAGTTTTGACATCTGCAGGAAAAGTGATGAGAACATTTTTTTTTTTCAGTCATGGAATGATTTACCAGCATGCAGTTCCTCACACTAATGTTACAGCAGCAAACTACACATAAGTATTGGCTGAACTGACAAAGCACACTGCAAGGAAAGACCAGAAGTTTCTCAGACTGGATGGCAACTTCATGACAATGTGCAGCCTCATGTCACAAATGAAGTCTTGCGGTTTCTGATTCAGTTAAACATTATCTGTGTACTGCATCCACTTTATAGCAATCTTGCACCCAGTATTTTCTTTTTTTAATTCCTATCGCTAAAGGCAAAACTTTGGGCCATCTGATTTGAGAACTCTAAGCAATGATAAAGAAGTGAGGATTCTCAAGGACCTGACAAATAAATGGCCTGCACTATGTGTTCAAGCACTGGCAGGGATTCTATAAAAAGTGTATTTAGTAGGAGGGGAGTACTTCAAGAAAGATGATAACCCTGAACTGGAGTAATAAACATTTGTGAATGAAATCAGTCCTCTTAATTCATGTGATGTGGAGTGATTCACTAGACAAACCAATGTAGTAGTTACCAGCTAACATACCACGTGAACACACACACTTCTGAAGTAAGGACATTCATGAATGAGCAGTACTAAGACGATAGGATCCAACAGTGTACTGCTAACATGTTGAAAATTTCAAGACAGATGAAGACTATACACAGAATTTTACATATCTTATTTTAATCAAGCAGAAGTTATCGAATTATTTAAACATTAACTGCCAGGTGAGAGCATAACATCCCTACACCTATAGCAGTGTGTTAGGTTCTATTTTCATGTGTTGTACATGAGAAAACAACAGCACTGTTATTTTAGTGTGTACTACACACCAAGTGTCACTTATTTCTACACAGTAGGGGGCAAACTGGCATAGCAAAGCCACTGTTGCAGAATTTAAAAATTGTACAAGCCCCAGAGATAAGAATACAGGCTACAAAAAAAGCCATCACACACTCCGGTGCTCAGCTGCAGAACAAAAAAAGCCAGTGAGGCTTTAAATTGCTTGTGTCAATGCGAAGCATATAAATTCAAATGGACATCTATAGCACACTAGTATGCTGGTCCACTATAGCACTTAGGATTGACAGAACTGTAATATTGTCACTGCAAGCACTTAAAATTTATTAACAGTTTTAATGCTGTGACTGTCCTTTCACACAAAGGAATGTCCTGGCAGTAAGACAAATCATAATCATGTTGATTCACACCTCTGGAGTAACTAGTAATCAAAATAATGCCAAACATTGATTGTGTGTAGCATTATTTAGGGAAAAATTTTATAATGGTGAGTGAGCAACATTTAAGATACAAGTGACACGGAGAGGACAACTTTAGAGAGGATGTAGTGTAAACTGGAAAATTCATACCAGGCTGAATTAATGCCAACTTTGAAAAACATTTGGGACCTCTAGACCAGAAGTTTCTATAGCAACCTGGAGTAATACACTGCTGTCATTAAAACCAATCCCTGGAACAAGTCTAAATTTATGAACTGCTAGAACTTTGAGAAAGTCACAAAACACCTCTGCAACTCAAGAATATGTACTTGTATGCTCTATAAACAGAAGTAAATGAAAGTATTCTGGTTCTATGATGGTAGGTTCTGTTAAGTCAGAATTCAAAGTAGCAAAGTAGTATTCAAATAGCCGTCCAAATCAATGACAAGATCTTGCTACTGCTAAATAACAAAAATAAAAATTCACTCGAGGTAAGTATAAAGTTATGTGCTTCTGGCCAGAAACTGCCTTCAAGGAGACAAAATCAGAGCTGCCCATAGCTATATATACAAACACATACTATCCAAATGAAGGTCTGTACTGGCCAAAAATTCATGTGTTTAGTCACATTTATGTTTACAAGTAGACAAAGCAAACTGCCTTGTAGACAGTTCTTTATACTAAGACACGTTAATCCTCTCAGCCCCACAGCTGATACATAATCTGATCTGGGATGACTGCTACATTCAGCGGCTGTTTGGCCTCGATACTTCTCAACAACACAGCCATTGTCATCATGTCCATGCTCATCGCATTCACTGTTGTGAGCTCAGCATCTCTCCAGTACACAATGTTACCATATGGGTTTGCAAATGTCACTTGTTAGTCAGTATAAAGTGCCATTTACTTACAACACCACAATCCAACAGTCCAAAACTACTCATCATATGACAAGCTCGCAATCTTCCCAATTCCTTTCTCAAGAAGTGGTCTAATTACATTAGTAGACATCACCATTCAGAACCATTTCTTCTCTTCACTCTCACTCATTATCAGAATGTCTAGAAGCAGTAATGATAAGGTTAAATTTTGTGCATTCACTTTCAATATTTATGCTATAGCTTAACAAAGGTTCAGACATATCTCGCAACACAAATTCAATAAGGAAACTATACCCACTATTTTGGCATCTGCTTAGTTGAATTTAAGTAGGGGTAATGTAATAAGCTACATGTTGCAAAACTGGACCGATAGTCAACAGAGCTGACAGGGCACACTAACAATGAGCATGTATGCTTCACTTTCAAAACAATGAACTTTTTAAGACAATATCAGGCAATATCTGGGCATTCCTGGTACAAAATTTTACAAACTACCATCTACTAATAATGTCTAAGGGTTGAAAACTAGCAGTATGAATCATGACTGACCATGGAAGATACTAAGGGTTCTTTCACACTGATCTGTAAAACACCAAAGTACTGTAGTGTAAGGGTACAAAATTATAATTCTGGAATGGATAGGTAGAATGCCTGTACCGACAACATTTTAAATAACTAACAATAAGTAATCATACTCAGTGATGCATAGGTTTTGTTAGAATGAATTAGTAATGTATTTAATGCTATTCTGCATTTGGTTTGTGTTCTTTGATGTTGAACATTCCATAGGGACATTATGCAGCACCACAAAACTGCTACCTGATGTGCTTACATCACTGGAAGTGTCTCCAAACACGTGTTGCCACGGAATTCCTCCTGTGTGAAGTTCCATGTTACTGGGTTTCCCATGAACAAAGAGCTTCTGGGATACAAGAGATGTTAATCATACTTTGTTCTATTACATGCTAGCTATTCAGTTTGAAAAGGCTGTGTTAACTCTTGTTACCCAATTAAGAATTTGACAGTGAGAAATATATTCCTCCACACTTTTTCCAATATTAACTTCCAAGAGGTTTCAATGTCACTGTCAAAGCAGTTAATGGAAACCCCTTTAAGAGGCATAAGTAATTCTCATATAACCTTTGCACTCCAAACTGGAACTGGCAGTGGAGTTTTATAATCCAGTGCATAAGAGTAGAAGGTTCCCAGAAGATATCAGACAAAAGTCCCAGTTATCCAGAAGAATTGCGAGGGATACTTTATTATCTGTCACTCCTCAAAGTACTCAAAATTTGGACTAGAAGACTGTGTTCTCACCAAATTTAATTTCCATAGATAAATACCACTTACACAAGGCAACTGCTGAGATGACAAGCAGCACAGTTTTCTGATCTCAGTGCAGCTGTTTTTCTCCTTATATGCACACAGATAAAGTGATCTAGAAATAATCTTCATTGTTATTCCTGAAGACATGAACAACATGGGTAACTGGTTGATAATATGTTTCATGGACTTAGCCTATAGTGGCCACTTCTCATTTAAAGTATGTGATTTTTTCTATAAATCACACCATGAAGCAGCATCTCCAAGAAGGTGGAGTAATTTGAATGAAAATTTGTGTTCAGTTGGAATTTCAGTAGCAGGATCTCATGTGGACTATAAAAAGTGGCTGTACCTGCCCTCAATACCTCAACTAAAATGGTAGTCTATAAACCCAGAATCTTTATCCTTGGCACTACATCATCCAACATTCATTCAAGTTGGTAAACTGGAATACAGTACTATTACATATTAACTTACTTCAATTAAGAGCAACTCTTTAAGTTTATGTCATTACTTGCATTATTACACAATTTTTTAAAGTGAGAAAATGTTTTAATTATGCTTACTTTAATACACTCTGCAGTTCTGAAGTCTGAGTTGAACAGAATGGATAGTCTCTTGGAAAAAATTTGTAAAACAAACACGAAACACAGTTAAACTGGCATAACTGAGTAATTGGATTAGGCAATTCTGAAGGAATTTGTAAATGAGACACTGAATAGTGGAGGAGATTTTTTTTCCTATTTGGGGAGCAAAATGACTGCCTCTGTTAGAGGATATATAATGCAGGCTCACAGTAACAAGATGTTAATTTCTGAAATGTGCTGTAGAAGGTCTAACCGGGGGAGTCCATGGTGTTCAGATCACAGATGTACTTCATACTATATACATTTATTAGGACAATGTTCAATTAGTAATGCGTAGTGAGGCAATTTCAATGAAATTGCAAGAGAAGCTTTCCTTATCAGTGATGCACCAGTGCACTGCCACCGAGCACAAGCTCCGTAATCTGAATCATTGGACAGTCCCACCCATGTTTTTCATTTTTATTTTTCAGCATTAGTCATTTCATACACATTACATTTGAATGGTAATGTGATGAAGACATGGATGTACATGAAATTTTATTGAATTTTCAATTTTATTCAGCTGTTTACTAATTTTTATTATTACAACAATTAGTATGTGACATTTCTACAGGCAGGTTAAGAATTCAAACATTTTCATATTCAATTGAGAAATTACTTCTTGTGAGGATGCTGCTAAAATACATTCAACCATGAATCACTAATTTTTGAAACTGATTTATGAAAATATTCCATTATGCATTTTTTTATCATTTTCCAGAAGAGAAATTTTTCAAAATTTCAACAAGCTTTTTTTCCTTATAATCTTTGAAGATTCCCTGTGCCTATGGGGAAATTACATTCATTCATTTGAACAGCAGCTTTTATGTTTTTGATGTCTGTATGAAAAAGATGCCAAAAGCACCTTTGATGATTAATATTTCATTACTGTCATATTCTGGAATACAGTAGGACTCTACTATTGAACAAAGTTATTTATTCCTTTATTTATCAATGTGTGACTGGTTTCTCAAGCTGGTCTGTCCCTGAAACCTGTGGCTGCAGATTGTGTTCAGGTGCAAAGCCATTCTTAGTACTTTACCCTGATTACAGATGTAAGATTTCAGAAATCACAAGCATACATTTTCAGTAACACTAAGGGATTTGTTGTTTATTTGTTGATAGTTAATATTTTTTGTGATAAAAATTAGCAAATGACCAAATAAAATTGAAAATTCAGTAGTATGTTCATGCAAATACATGTGTCGTAGTATCTTTCAAAAGTTGTATGCATGAAGTAATATGACTAGAGTTGAAAAAATAAAAACTGTGAGTGGGACTTGTCAGCAATCAACTGACTGCAGAGCTTTAAAGCTAAACAAACAGCCACTGCCGCCTCACACTCATGGTTGCCATGTGGTTGTACTTTGCTGACACATACAACTGCTTTTGCAATTTTCTCCATCTCCTACATAGTATGCCCTACTACTTTCACATTATCTTGTCCTAACTGACTAATAAAAGAGCACAAAATGTGAAGAAAATTGGTAATCAATGTCATGGCCTCTCCTTGTAAGAAGGGCACTTTATGGACTTGCCCCCATATTCATTCTTATAGGATTTGACATTCAGTGTGAGGACACTAGTATTCTAATTCAGTGTGACACCACTCAAGTACAGTAAAAATCTATTTTAAGGATTGAGTGCTGAGAAGTATAAAAAATTTCATTTTGGTTAAATTTGTCAAGTGTTTAATGCTATCATGCTGCTTTAGGATACTGATATCCACACATTATCTTGTAAGACCTTCAGTACAAAGAGAATCTAAGGAGGGAGTCCATAAGGTTCCCTTGTAACGTTAAATAATAAGGTTGAGATGCACTGAATCAAAGGCAAGGCTGCAATAAACTGGATACAGGAAGACAGACTGTAGCAGCCCTGCATGCCTGGAGTCTTTTGGAGCAGTCTTGTGTGGAGAGTGGCATCAAGTGCCTACAGCCATGTGGAAACACTGGCCAGGCCTGCCACTATGGGAGACACTTGCCATCCACGGAGCTGTAGACGACTGCGTGGACATGGTGGACACTTCTGGCCAGCATGACGGACTGGGTCTGCCAGCCTGGCAGCCAGCACTCCACTTGGATTATGTGGTTTCCAACCACTGTCACCACCAATTTCTCCTTTAGCATGGTTGAAACAGTTACCAGCTGTTGTAGGCACCAGTTAGTATACAGTGTCTTGTTCACACTGTGGCAATCCCATCTATACATGAAGGTAATGTCCTGACTGACTGTGCAGCTCAAACCACTAAGGACAAACTTTAAATTTGCAGAGGTGGTTTATTTTTGACAGTACGTGTCAAAGAAGGGATGTTTTGAAATTCCACCCTATAAGGAGGTGGAATAGTGATGAAAGAAATTTAAAAATATGTCACTATTGAGACAGTTTTCAAGATGACATATGAAAATTTGTATTTGACTTCTCAGACAGAAATTAAGAATGTGTTTCAGCATTATTTTTCCTTTTTTTTTTTTTAAGAACGTGCAAATTCCATAAATGCTCCATTAACAAAAACAATCACTGACTCACTCAAATCTGGCTGTTTTTCTGAACACCTAAAACAAATGAAAGTAATACCCATACTTAAAAATGGTGATGCAGAAAATGACTACAGACCAACCTCCCTGCTGTCCACCATTTCCTAAATTATTGAAAAAGTAATGAAAAACTGGTTAACAAATAAAGAAATTTAACCTTCTTTGCAAAGAACAACATGGTTTCAGGCCCCAAAGAGGTACAGAATAGGCTATTGCACAGCTTACAAAGGTCATTCTTGAGGCACTGGATGAAGGTGACCATATCAATGGAATTTTCTTGGACTTATCAAAGGCTTTTCGATGCAGTGGACCACATTAACTTTATTACATAAATTAGAGTCACTAGGAATAAGTGGTGTGGTTACAAAGTGGTTTACGTCCTACCTAGAAAAACGGATGCAGCGTGTTCAGATTTCTAATACAACACATAACAGATCCAAAAAATATTAATATGGTCTATTAGGTCCAATCCTTTTTCTTATTTACATTAATGATTTTCCGTAGAGTATCAGATTTAGAGGAAAAATACTATTTTCTGATGACAGCAACATAGTGATCACAGCCAAAACTCCAACAAAGTTGACAGAAAAGGCTAATGCAGCCCTCGAAGATGTTCACAAGTGGCCACTGAAATATAAGGTAACTTTAAACATAAAGAAAACTAACAGTATATACTTCCGGTTAAATAAAAGACACAATGATGGTACATTAACAATTAATGATTATGTAATAGAATGTGTAATGGATACCAAATTTTTGAGGTTGAAGGTAGATTGTCAGTTAAAATGGACAGAACATGTAAAAGCTTTAACAAAGAGACTATCCACAGCACGTTATGCTCTATGAAAGCTTGCATCACTGTGCAATATTTCATGCCTCAAAATGACATATTTTGGATACATACACTAAATCCTCAGTTACTGAATCATGTTTTGGGGAACAAGTGATGGGAATATTCAGACTGTCTTTGATATAGAGAAAAAGAGCTGTATGGATAATAACAAATAGCAGCAATAGGGTTCATTGTACTGATTTAGTCAAAAAACTACAAACTCTGACTGTCCCATGTAAATACATTTTACAGTTTGTAATGTATGCAAGGAAAAATATTCATCTGTATGCTACAAACAGCTCAATACATCAATAAATGACCATGAAACTAGATCCAGCCACTACTTATACCTAAACAGGGAAAACAAGTCCAAAACACACAACAGTATGCAACGTAACGCCCCAAAAGTGTACAACAGGCTGCCACAGGAAATAATAGGTACAAACGAATTACATATCTTTAGATAAAAGCTAAAAAGATATTTATTAAGCTAAAGTTATTACACGATAAATTAGTATTTAGAATATTTGTAGATAGGTATTTAGTAGACACAAATACCATGTAAGCCTATATAAAGCGACAGTATATGGCATAATTATAAATATTGTAAGAATTAACATGTAAAAAGCGTAAGAATTGAATTGTAAACATTGCAAGAACCCATATATGCTTTAGTTCATAAGACACAATTGACGAGATCCCTAAAATTTGTATTGTAATACAGATGAATAAACATATCAATCAATCATTAGCTGATAATACTGTTTAGTGTTTGCTCTGTGGCTTCACAAGTCTTGTTTTGGATTTGTTTTTCTTTGGTGTTTACTATCTGTGGCTAATACTCGTAAACATGTGTTAAAGTTCATAACACTACACTGATTCTCTTGAATAATGAAAACTGATTCTCTTGGAGACATTAAGTAAGCTGGGGTCTAGTGTTGGATACAGAACATCTCGACAGATTTTGTTAGTGGAGACCACAGTCTAACATAACAGTAGCGACACTCACTGCTGTAAAAGTTGTTGCCGTTTGACAGATGGAGCGACACTAGCGCTCCAAGCGGCGGGTAAGGTGAACGTCAGACGCGTCGTAAGCATAATGTTTGTTTGCATCCATTTCCTACGTAATTTCCGATTTATTCGAGTTATTTTCTTGCCTCCAAGAGTTTGTGTGGTATCAGAAGGCATATACGTTTCTAAAAATGATTCTAAAATATGCGCAAGTATGGACAAAAGCCATGAATAGAGTGGCAAGCTACAACACATTCGTGAAGAAACACTTGTGACATTGGACAGAATTGCAGCTTACCACGTTGATATCAAAAGAATATAAACACACAGATTCACATGTAAGAAGCACAGACATGTACCTCTACATGCAAAAGCGATCGACTGATCGTTTATCGTTCTGTAGGCTTACTGTGTTTGTCATTGTCTCCTGTTGCCACAAGTACGACCTTCATCTTCATATTATTCTAAGTGGGACAAGCAACTGCCAAATAGTGGGAGACATATGCTGAAAACACTATAATGAGCTGATTACATTACATTTCACGAAAAACCAAATATTTGAATAATTTTCAAACAATGTCTGTTGGCACTTTCCTTGTCCCGTAATAGTTTCGCTTCTGGGCATTCTGACACTTCACACGCTTTTGTAAGACACGAACAGCTACACTTAATTTAACCACTTCATCGTCAAAGCAGGTCTGTGTTGATGATTCACACGAATCTGGCACTGATACATGGAGAGTCGAACTGGCTGCTTCTGTGTCATAGGACTGTTTTACAGCTTTAGATTGACTGTCGAATCTTTGTGGCAGTTTCTTCTTCATTGTCAGCTGAGGGGGTTTATTTGGACTGTCAAACAGTGTGGGTACTGCATTCCAAACGATTTTGTTATTGTCTGCGTTCATGAACCGGTTTTGTTCGAAATGTAGCGAACAAAAGCTAATATTATTACACAGGTAAACTGGGTCTTTCTTCATAAGGTCTTCTAGTCTGCTATTAACTAGCCATTTTCTGCTCCTAAAACGAAACATTCATTATTTATACACATATAGTTTGCAAGTGAATCCTGACGATACAGTTTAGTAACATGATGGTATATACCTCCCAGGATCCTTAGGAAACCTAAAAAAAGACAGCTGTGGTGTCTTCTTCCTGTTGTTGCTGCAATTTATTGCGCTACAAACGTTCCCGATGGTAAAAACCATTGTATAAATCAAAATAAACTATCACTATTCGCTTTCACGATCGCGCCGAACTCACAGTTCAACCTACCGGCCGCTTGGGACGCTGCTGGCGCTGTAGCAACAAAATAAAGGCGAAGTGTCGCGACTGTTATGTTAGACTGTGGTGGAGACAATATTGAAAAACGACAGACTGGGATGAAGACGTTAAAGCAAAGGTAAACAATGAATTGCGCTGGAGTATAAGTTCGCAGCGCTTTTGTTTTCCATGTTGGTATTCCGATTACTATGGGTTTTCTTACATATTGTCATTTTTTATTTGAATTTCGCTGTTTCTATTTGTGTCAACACCATTTTATCATTTAGAGATAGTGAGTAGGACTGCGGACGCTAGAAAATGTAGTGTAAAGTGGAGAAATCGGAACATTTCTGACATATTCTTCTTTTAGAGTTCAATAGAGGGGTATCAGCAGCGGAGGCAGCCAGAAAGATTTGCGCGATGTATGGGAATAATGACACTGGCAGAACACAGCTAGAAAATGGATTTCTCGTTCTATTGAGGATCGTCTTGACATAAGTGATTCTGCACATTTAGGAAGACCTTTGTGGGAAGGTCAATTAGACGCGTTAATCCACAATGATCCACATCCTTGTACTAGGTAACAGGCAAATGTGACGAACTGAGATCACTGTGTGACATTTGCGTGAATGGGAAAGTTTCCAAAACATGAGCACTACACGCTCAACGCCGAAAAAAAAAAGAAAAAAACAGTGGGTGGCCACATGTGCCTCTGCCTGCACATCATCTTGAGCAACACCGACCATTCCTATCCTGCCTCATTATTGGTGACGAAAAATCGTGTATTTATGCTAACATAAGGAAAAACCATGGACATTGCCGTTGGGGGAGGCTTGCGTGCCTTAGCGATACCGATAGCCGTACCGTAGGTGCAACCACGACGGAGGGGTGAAACTTCCTGGCAGATTACTGTGTGCCCGACCGAGACTCGAACTCGGGACCTTTGCCTTTCGCGGGCAAGTGCTCTACCGTCTGAGCTACCGAAGCACGACTCACGCCCGGTACTCACAGCTTTACTTCTGCCAGTACCTCGTCTCCTACCTTCCAAACTTTACAGAAGCTCTCCTGCGAACCTTGCAGAACTAGCACTCCTGAAAGAAAGGATATTGTGGAGACATTGCCAAGTCTCCGCAATATCCTTTCTTTCAGGAGTGCTAGTTCTGCAAGGTTCGCAGGAGAGCTTCTGTAAAGTTTGGAAGGTAGGAGACGAGGTACTGGCAGAAGTAAAGCTGTGAGTACCGGGCGTGAGTCGTGCTTCGGTAGCTCAGACTGTAGAGCACTTGCCCACGAAAGGCAAAGGTCCCGAGTTCGAGTCTCGGTCGGGCACACAGTTTTAATCTGCCAGGAAGTTTCATATCAGCGCACACTCCGCTGCAGAGTGAAAATCTCATTCTGGACAATGGAGGGGTATCTGTTGAGAGGCCAGACAAACGTGTTGTTCCTGAATAGAGGCAGCAGCCTTTTCAGCAGCTGCAGGGGCAACCGCCTGGATGAATGACTCATCTGGCCTTGTAACACTAACCAAAATGACCTTGCTGCGCTGGTACTACGGTTGAAAGCAAGGGGAAAATACAGCTGTAATTTTTCCCGAGGGCATGCGGCTTTACTGTATGGTTAAATGATGATGGCGTCCTCTTGGGTAAAATATTCTGGAGGTAAAAAATGTCCCCTATTCGGATCTCCAGGTAGCGACTATTCAGGAGGACATCGTTATCAGGAGAAAGAAAACTGGCGTTCTATGGATCGGAGTGTGGAATGTCAGAGTCCTTAATCGAGCAGGTAGATTAGAAAATTTATGAAGGGAAATGAATAGGTTAAAGCCAGTTGTAGTGGTGATAAGTGAAGTTCGGCGACAGGAGGAACAAGACTTCTGGTCAGGTGAATACAAAATTACAGAGGGGTAATGCAGGAGTAGGTTTAATAATGAATAAAAAGAAGGAGTGCGGGTAAGCTACTACAGACAGCATAGTGAACGCATTACTGTGGCCAAGACAGACACGAAGCCCACGCCGACCACAGTAGCACACGTTCATATGCCAACTAGCTCCGCAGATGATGAAGAGATTGATGAAATGAATGATGAGATAAAAGAAATTATTCAGATAGTGAAGGAAGACGAAAATTTAATAGTCATGGGTGACTGAAATTTGATAGTAGGAAAAGGAAGAGAAGGTAACGAAGTAGGTAAATATAGAATGGGGGTTAGAAATGAAAGAGGAAGCCACATGGTAGAATTTTGCACAGAGCATAACTTAATCATAGCTAACACTTGGTTCAAGAATCATGAAAGAAGGCTGTATATATGGAAGAGGCCTGGAGATACTGGATGGTTTCAGATAGATAATATAATGGTAAGACAGAGATTTAGGAACCAGGTTCTAAATTGCAATACATTTCTGGGGGCAGATGTGGACTCTGACCACAGTCTATTGGTTATGAGCTGTAGAGTAAAACTGAAGAAACTGCAAAAAGGTGGGAATTTGAGGAGGTAGGACCTGGATAAACTGAAAGAACCAGAGGTTGTAGAGAGTTTCAGGGAGAGCATTGGGGAACGATTGACAGGAATGGAGGAAAGAGATACAGTAGAAGAAGAATGGGTAGCTTTGAGGGATGAAATAGTGAAGGCAGCAGAGGGTCAAGTAGGTAAAAAGAAGAGGGCTAGTAGAAATCCTTGGGTGACAGAAGATGTATTGAATTTAATTGATGAAAGGAGAAAATATAAAAATGCAGTAAATAAAGCAGGCAAAAAGGAATACAAACGTCTCAAAAATGAGATCGACAGGGAGTGCAAAATGGCTAAGCAGGGATGGCTAGAGGACAAATGAAAGGATGTAGAAGCTTATCTCACTAGGGGTAAGATAGATATGCCTACAGGAAAATTAAAGAGACCTTTGGAGAAAAGAGAACCACTTGCATGAATATCAAGAGCTCAGATGGAAACCCAGTTCTCAGCAAAGAAGGGAAAGCAGAAAGGTGGAAGGAGTATATTGAGGGTCTATAAAGGGGCGTTGTTCTTGAGGACAATATTATGGAAATGGAAGAGCATGTAGATGAAGATGAAATGGGAGATATCATACTGCAAGAAGAGTCTGACACAGCACTGAAAGACCTGAGTCGAAACAAGGCCCCAGGAGTAGACCACATTGCATTAGAACTGCTGACAGCCTTGTGAGAGCCATCCCTGAGAAAAGTCTACCATCTGGTGAGCAAGATGTGTGAGACCAGCGAAATACCCCCAGACTTCAAGAAAAATGTAGTAATTCCAATCCCAAGAAAGCAGGTGTTGACAGATGTGAATATTACTGAGCTATCAGTTTAATATGTGACGGCTGCAAAATACTAACCCGAATTCTTTACAGACGAATGGAAAAACTGGTAGAAGCCGACTACGAAGAAGATCAATTTGGATTCCGTAGAAATATTGAAACACGTGAGGTAATACTGAACCTACGACTTATCTTAGAAGATAGATTAAGCGAAGGCAAACCTACGTTTCTAGCATTTGTAGACTTAGAAAAGCTTTTGACAATGTTGACTGGAATACTCTCTTTCAAATTCTGAAGGTGGCAGCGTTAAAGTACAGGAAGCGAAAGGCCATTTTCGATTTGTACAGAAACCAGATGGCAGTTATACAAGTCGAGGGGCATGAAAGGGAAGCAGTGGTTGGGAGGGGGGGGGGGGGGGGGAGTGAGACAGGGCTGTAGCCTACCCCAATGTTACTCAATCTGTGTATTGAGCAAGCAGTAAAGGAAACAAAAGAAAAGTTCGGAGTAGGCGTTAAAATCCATGGAGAAGAAATAAAAACTTTGAGGTTCGCCGATGACATTGTAGTTCTGTCAGGAACAGCAAAGGATCTGGAAGAGCAGTTGAACGGAATCGATAGTGTCTTGAAAGAAGGATATAAGATGAACATCAACAAAAGCTAGACAATGATAATGGAATGCAGTCGAATTGTATCAGGTGATGCTGAGAGAATTAGATTAGGAAATGAGACACCTAAAGTAGTAGATGAGTTTTGCTATCTGGGGAGCAAAATAGCCCGAGCGGTTTTAGGCTCTTCAGTCTGGAACTGCGCGACCTCTACCGTCGCAGGTTCGATTCCTGTCTCGGGCATGGATGTGTGTGATTTCCTTAGGTTAGTTAGGTTTAAGTAGTTCTAAGTTCTAGGGGAGTGATGACCTCAGATGTTAAGCCCAATAGTGCTCAGAGCCATTTTTTGGAGCAAAATAACTGCTGATGGTCGAAGCACAGAGGATGCAAAACGTTGATTTGCAATAGCAAGGAAAGCGTTTCTGAAGAAAAGGAGTTTTTCAACACCAAGTATAGATTTAAGTGTCAGGAAGTTGTTTCTGAAAGTATTTGTATGGAGTGTAGCCAAGTATGGAAGTGAAACATGGATGATAAATAAAAAAATGGCTCTGAGTACTAGGGGACTTAACATCTGAGGTCATCAGTCCCCTAGAACTTAGAACTACTTAAACCTAACTAACCTAAGGACATCACACACACCCATGCCCGAGGCAGGATTCGAACCTGCGACCGGTGCGGTCGCGCGGCTCCAGACTGAAGCGCCTAGAACCGCTCGGCCACGACGATAAATAGTTTGGACAAGAAGAGAACGGAAGCTTTCGAAATGTGGTGCTACAGAAGAATGCTGAAGATGAAACGGGTAGATCACATAACTAATGAGAAGGTATTGAATAGAATTGGTGAGAAGAGAAATTTGTGGCATAACTTGACTAGAAGAAGGGATCGGTTAGTAGGACATGTTCTGAGGCATCAAAGGATCACCAATTTAGTACTGGAGGGCAGCGTGGAGGGTAAAAGTCGCAGAGGGAGGCCAAGAGATGTATACACTAAGCAGATTCAGAAGGATGTAGGTTGTAGTCGGTACTGGGAGATGAAGAAGCTTGCACAGGATAGAGTAGCATGGAGAGCTGCATCAAACCAGTCTCTAGACTGAAGACCACAACAACAACAGCAACAAAACAAGAAAAAAAATGAATGGTTGAGCCCAAACAAAGCAGCAACTACCCGTTCAATGACCTGCGCATATCCACAAAAAATATTCTGGTGGAACAGCGACCGTGTGGAGAACTACGAATTGCTTCCCCATCACTACTGGCATTTATCGACAACAAGTAAGGCACCTTGCAGACGCAATTCAAGAAGAGCGATCAGGGAGACAGTGCGAGGTGTTGCTACTTCGCGATAACTCCCGCCCGTATTCTTCTAAATGGACAAAAAACGAATCCATTCCGCACCCACCTTATTCACCTGATCTTGCGCCCTCAGATTTTCACCTTTTCCGCTCTCTATCAAACAACCGTCAAGGAACATTCCTTCCGGATGGAAATGTGCTCCGAACATGGCTCGATGAGTTCTCCAACTAAAACCGCGAGATTTCTACAGTCGCAGAATCTCAAAGTTACCCCAGCTTTGGCAGACTGTTGTAAACAGTGAAGGAGAATATATTATTGATGACTAAAGTCTCCGTTATAAGTACCTGTTGTGTATATTAAATTTACGGAAAAACGCTACGAACTTACACACCATCTTAATATTTATGAAAGCAGAATGTAGTAATATTGGATTAGAAGAGCAGGATGCTTACAGTGATGATGATGCCACTGAAACACTTCAGAGAATCAATGGAGGAATAAAAAGCCCTAGCAGGAAGAAACACAAAAACATTATAAAAGCAGTAGTAGGTGGTAGACATCTGAGGCGATTCTAGAAGTCGGTCAAGGGCGGGGGGTTCCGATGATGATGATGATGATGACGACGCTGTTTGGTTTGTAGGGCGCTCAACTGCGTGGTTATCAGCACCCGTACAAAGTTCCAACCATTACTCAGTCCAATCTCGCCATTTTTATGAATGATGATAAAATGACGAGGACAACACAAACACCCAGTCATCTCAAGACAGGTGAAAATCCATGACCCCGCCGGGAATCGAATCCGGGACCCCATGCTTGGGAAGCGAGAACGCGACCGCGGGCTGTGGACGAGAGAGGGAGGGGAGGCCTGGTGGGGGGGGGGGGGGAGGGGGAGGGGTTTGCGGAATCAAATATCGCTTAACAAACAAAAGGAGAATCCTCCGCCGACAAACTTTGTGTTGCTTAAAGCAGTTTTTCGTAACTGTTTTGGAGTTCAGGGGTTAAAAAAAAAAAAAAAAAAAAAAAAAAAAAAAAAAAAAAAAAAAAAAAAAAAACTTATTTTAACATGGGAGGTCTTATAAATTACATAAACCGTAAGGAAGGTCAACTTACAACAAATAAGTTTTCACTAATTTTCTGGATACAGAAGATGACATGAATGTAAAAACTTGAACCTGACATGAATAGAAAAAAAAAGAATCTGTACCAAAATTCACTGGGTATTTCCGACTTCTGCCCAATTTGTCATGCTCATTCGTCTCTGTTTCTTTTTGCTGAATATGTCAATGATATTTTTAATGTCCATATCTATTTCTTTAAGGATATTTGCAAAAGCCAATCCATTTAGCCTCACCTGCCTCATTGCCATTGTGTTACGCAAAGTCTTTATTCATCTCAAAGTAGAGAGGCTTCGTTTAGGAGTACATGTATTGAAGTAATATATTCGCCGATTTCTGAAGTCATTTTATCCAATGTTATATGATACTGCATTGGCTATAGCCCCCGCCCCCTTGCCACCACCCCTGGTAGACATGAGAGCAATGCCAGTATGTATGCACAATATACGTATATATTATAATGATCCAATTGAGATTGTAGGTCACCTTGATGGCATCACAAAGGGCTGGGAAAACAGCTCATAATAACCATACCATTTCACTAATTTCAGAGCTTTGAGAAGGAAGTATCATCGAGAAATCGAGAAGCTTCCTTTCCCGAAGAAGTATACACAATTATCGACTGATATTCAGATGAACTATTTGAAGTGGGTATGCAAGATTTGTCAACACAGCTGTAATATGCACTGTTCTTGCAATTTAACTACATGACTGCGTATCATGAACATGAGGCGTCTGCCTCGGTAGCTGAGTGGTCAGCGCGGCATAATGCCATGCAAAGGAGCCCGGGTTCGATTCCCGGCTGGGTCGGAGATTTTCTCCTCTCAGGGACTGGGTGTTGTGTAGTCTTCGTGATCTCATCCCCGTCACACGCAAGTGGTGTCAACTAAAAAGACTTGCACCAAGCGACCGGTCTACCCAACGGGAGTCCGTGGCCACACGACATTTCATTTCAGCAACATGATAAGAAGTAGAAGCTAATTTGAACCATGTATATCGGTTAAATGACATGCTTTATATACCGGTATGTGGCGACTACGTGAGATCGCGCCCTTGGCAGGCGCGGTCAGCTGATCGTGGCCGAATGTCGAAGAGTTCGGGCTCCTGCCGCTTGGAGCGCTGCACTGCGCTTATTCCTTCCCGCGGCGCTCAAGCTCTGTGAATCTTGCGATTTGGCAATTAGTTATTCTGGTGTTATTGACTAGTAAGTGATTCTCCCACTTCTGCTGAAGGAATTAAATATTCCTATTCTCTCTCTTATTTGAGTTTTCGAATAGTTGGAAGCGACGTATGCTAACTCAGAGCAGCGAATTGTCGTATTCAGTAACTGCCGTCAGCAGTCCACACACCGAGTAAGTCTAAATACGCCATAGCCCCGTATCCCTACGAGATTAGCGACGTACACATCAGTTGTTGTCTGTCATGTATTTTACAGCGATCAGCCAAAGCTTTCACATTCTCTTGCAACATCGTCGATGTCAGTAGAAGTGCACGAGTCATCTCCAGTAACTCTCTACAAGTCTCACTCGATTTAGGAAAATATAGGACTGAATTATACTTATGGGAACTTGAAACAAAATTTTCTTCTATTGCCTTTTTTATCTGTCCGTCGTAAAAAATGGAAATATATATTTATTGTTAAACTTATATTTCTCCCAGATATCATTTTCCGCATCACTTCCGTTCGTTAATACGTGGCCACATTTCTCACAGCGTGTTAACTTAGCTGTAAGATACACATATGAAGAATGTGACTAAAATTGCCTAAAAACCTCCTGTTCCACAATTCTGTCATCTTATTTAATATTTGTCATTACAACTTATTAAGAGTTGATCTATGTAGATATTATCGGGCAACGGCCTTGCAGAGTGTATACACCGGTTCCCGTTTGATCACCGAATTAAGCGCTGTCGGGCGTGGCCGGCACTTGGATGGGTGACCATCCGGGCCGCCATGCGCTGTTGCCATTTTTCGGAGTGCACTCAGCCTCGTGATCTCAATTGAGGAGCTAGTCGACCGAATAGTAGCGGTTCTGGCCAAAGAAAACCATAATAACGACTGGGAGAGTGGTGTGCTGACCACACGCCCCTCCTCTCCACATCCTCCACTGAGGATGACACGGCGGTCGGATGGTCCCGAAGGGCCACTTGTGGCCTGAAGACGGAGTGCTTTATATGGATATTATCGGTATTTGCCTGCCTGTATACAGAATTCAAAACTGCATGTTGTTTTGCATTGGGTGCAGCTGTGTCTCACTTTAACATGTATTTAACTAAGACATATGATATGCAAATTTTTCACTACACATGAAATAAAGTGGCTAAACATTTTATGAGTCGAAACTATTCACTGATACTTAGTTTATTACGACAAAATGTTCTTACTGTAGCTGAAAGAGGCTTCTAGCAAGCATCACACGAGCAAAAGGGAAGATTTACATTTAATGCAAACAGCAATGAGTCTGCGTGGAAGGAATAGCACCACTATCTCCTCAAGGAAACAAATTTGACACAGATGAGCACTATCCAGCCACCTTCCAGTACTTATAACTGGTAAGTGATGTTCAACTGAACTGTATTCGAGTTAAAATGAGGAGTAAGTCTAATATTAGTTGCATTCTCGCTGTAACTATTGCATCTTTGTTGAGATAATAATACCAGGAAACTCTTCACTCTTCACAATTAAAAAAAAAAACACTTGGTAAATCACAGAGCATATTCAACTTATGGATCATCCGTTTCTTCCTAACCTTTCAAGCCTCCACCACAAAGGAAACACACAGTTTCATCTCCATTACCGGTGCAAGAGACTCAAGCTTCACTGAGTTCGTCTGGGCGCTGCTTAATAGGAGTAATGACCCACCATTGAAGGAGTCTAGCCTGGCCTCATATACATAATATTTAAGTTGAGCTAATTCAATGTAGATGATGAAGTCTTGCACATCATGCGCTGAACGGCACAACGGTGTTTTTCGGCAGATGAATGTGGGCGTATTTCCATTCTGTGCAGGCTTCAAGTATCGCACGCAAACAGCTCGAGGTACAATAGTTCACTCTTCACTGACACTCAGTAGTGTTTTAGATCCACCATCCCTGTGTTTAGCTCTTTGTTATAGTTGGGTTTGTCTTGTGGTATTGCGTTTAAACTATGGGGTGCATGTCTGAGAGTTAATTGTTCCTGAGACCGTAGATGGATATTCTTGTGCAAGTTCACCCTTCCATCGTAATGACACGCTATGAATGGCTGCGGTCCTACTGCTTTCCATTCCCAGTCTCCGTGAAACATAGATGGCAGCCGTTTAGTAGTAGCTGTACGGAGCGCCATTCATGTGACTGTGTTTTTTGATCAAGCGAAAACCTATGCAAAGGTTACCCTCTCCTCATATTTGTTTCCTCTCATCAGAGGTAATAGGAATACTGGCGTGACAGGATTTTGTTCAGTGTAGCTGTTTATATTTTTCTATGTTTCGATGTATTCAGTGCTTATAGTAAGTACTCCATCGAAATCGTATACTCTCCCCTTTTTGCTGTACATAATTTGATGTTACCTTCTTTCTGCTATTACTTTGGTGCATGTCATAAAAGTAGATTTTTAACGCCTTTGTTACTAAATAAAGAGGTGGCTGCGTTGTTTATATTACAGCTAGCTAGTTGTCTGTGACACTTGATACTAGGCTATTGCTGTGTGGTAGTAGTACGCCTGTTGGATTGTTTAGATAACGCATTATTGTTTGCAGATGACAGGAAGTAAAAACGTGTGGAAGTTATAAAGCTACCAGCACAAAATAATTTGTTAGAGTCATGTAAGATATGAGTAAAAGTTTACAAATAACTGTTTTTCAAACTAGTGTTCTGCGCCTAATTTCGCCATAGTATAAATATACATTATTTCGCTTCTCAGTTACGTAGCATGTCTTTAACTATATAAATAAACCAATACATTAACACAAAATGATAACTCCTTACTCTCTCTCTCTCTCTCTCTCTCTCTCTCTCTCTCTCTCTCTCTCTCACACACACACACACACACACACACACACACACACACACACAGAGATAAGTCGAAACATTACGACCACTACCCACCCGGACGTTAGGTGCCGGCCGATGGTGCTGCGGGCACGTGACACGGTAACAAAAGTGTGTAAGCGGAGCAGATACGGACGGGGGATCACCCCAGCGAAGATATGGACTGCCAATGGGGGAATCCATTGGGATAAGCGACTTTGATAAAGTGCAGATTATCGTTCCGCAGTGCCTGTGAACTAGTGTCTCGAAAACGGCGAAGCTGGTCGAATCTTCACGTATACTCTCGTGAGCTTCTACGAAAAGAGGTAGAAGGGCAGTAAAACGACCACTAGGAGCTCAATGGCTAGACATCCACGAATCTTCACCGAACGTGAGGTTCGCAGGCTTATCTGCTCTGTAAAGTAGGATAGATGGTGATCTGTGGCATCTCTGCCGAAAGAGCACAACGCTGGTGCACGCACAATGTGCTTCGGAGCACACCGTTCGTCGTACATTGTTTAACACGGAGCTTCGCGGCAGACAACCCCTAAGCTGTTCACGTGTCGACACAAACACATCGTCATTTACGATTGCAGTGGGTACGGGACCTTCAGGATTCGACCGTTAATCAATGGAAACGTGTCGGCTGTTCGGCTGAATCACATTTTTGCTACACTAGATCGATGGTCGCTTTCATAAACGTCGTCACCGAGGTGAACGGCGACTCGAAACGTGCAGCGCTCCACATATGCAGGCTGGTGGGAGCATTATTACGCTATGAAACATATTCTCCTGCGCTTGCGTGGGACCTGCGTGGTAATCGAAGACACGCTGACAGCTGCGAACCGCCTGCATCCATTCACGCTTGATGTCTTCCCCGATGGTGATGTTATCTTTCAGCAGTATAACTGCCCTTGTCTCGGATCCAGAACCATGTTATAGTGGACTGAGGAGCATTAAACTCATATTGATGTCTCGGCCACCAAATTGGCCCGACGTAAGCCCTATGGAACCCATCTGTGTCGGTATCGTGCGCTATCACTTCGTACGCAGACCAGCGACCCGTTATTTATGCGAATACATGACCTGTGCGTTGACATCTAATGTCACATCCGTCCACAAGCATACCAACAAATTGTCGCATTTCTGATACGCACAATGACTGATGTATTTCGTTCCAAAGACGGAAAGATAAGCTATTAAGCACGTGGTCATAATGTTTTGGCTAAAGTTGAAATTCAAAGATCGTAAGATTTTCAGACCGAACAACAAGCATTACCACTGGTGATCTCACTAAAAGACTGAAACATGTTTGGGTAAAGAAAACGAAGCAAATTAGACAAACTCTCAAATTTTTTTCCGATGTTGTTGTTGTTGTTGTGGTCTTCAGTCCTGAGACTGGTTTGATGCAGCTCTCCATGCTACAGTAAAGCTGCATGCCCTCGGGAAAAATTACGGCTGTAGTTTCCCCTTGCTTTCAGCCGTTCGCAGTACCAGCACAGCAAGGCCGTTTTGGTTATTGTTACAAGGCCAGATCAGTCAATCATCCAGACTGTTGCCCCTGCAACTACTGAAAAGGCTGCTGCCCCTCCTCAGGAACCACACATTTGTCTGGCCTCTCAACTGATACCCCTCCGTTGTGGTTGCACCTACGGTACGGCTATCTGTATCGCTGAGGCACGCAAGCCTCCCCACCAACGGCAAGGTCCATGGTTCATGGGGGGGGATTTTTTTTTTTTTCCAAGGTTAGTCTAATTAGATCGCACACCGAGGAGAGTAAGAAGTTATTACTCCCGCGATCCAAGCCCGAATGGAGCGGGAAGAAACTCTAATCTTTGGTACAATTTCGGAAATTTGTGGTAAGATCTTATGGGACCAAACTGCTAAGGTCATCGGTCCCTAAGCTTTCCCACTACTTAATCGAACTTTAACTAACTTACGCTAAGGACAACAGACACACCCATGCCGGAGGAGGAGTCGAATCTCTGACGGGGGGAGCCGCGCGGACCGTGACAAGGCGCCCTAGACTACGCGGTTACCCCGCGTGGCTGTGGTATAATGTGCCCTCTGCCATGTACTATAGAGATGTTTTTAGTGTCCGGATATAGAAATGGATGTAGATTCGATGGAAGACTGTCATAGATGCAGCACTAGCTCGGAGTGGAGAAGGGAGAAGAATGCAGTCGTCCGTGCTCCATCAAAGGAACCACACCGTCATTTTCCTCAAGAGATTTACGTGAATTACAGCAGACATTAAAAGCGGGCGGGCTGACGGATACGTGAACGGAACATGAGTCGAGTGCGTTAACCATTACACCGTGACCCGTGGCATATCTCAGCATCATATTAGCCAAAAACCAAAATTTAGATTGTGCTCTAGAGTCTAGAATCAATTATATCTGAGACAAATCCATTACATGCAGATAGATATGACACAACAAAAAGAAAGCAATACATAAAACCTGTTAAATTTATCTCAGGAGGATATTAGAACCCAGGGGAAACCCCTTCTGTCGTCAATGACAGACCATCACCTCCACCCATAGTAATGCCCACGAAACAGAGCGATACCAACACTGTATCGTGTAAAGAAAGTAAAAATGATCTAGCGAGTGACTGTGTAGGGATACCACCTTTAATCCCAAATAATGTGGCGTGTCAAGAAGGAGGGAAACGTCCACCAATCCCCAGAAATGTGGCAAGTAATGAAGTAGGGGTAGCACCATCAATATCTGAAGATGTGGAGTGTGACAAAGTAGGGACGCCATCACCAACTCCCAAAGCTGTGCCGTGTGATGAAATAAAAACAACCCCAATAACTCCCACTGACATGGGATGTGATGAAGTAGTAACAACCGTATCAACTGCTAACAATGAAAACATAAATCAGGAGAAAAAGGACAAAGGCACTGTAGACAGTAACAAGATCAGCAAGGCACACAAGTTTATGACAAAATATAAAGTCATAAAAAGAAAATGGGAGAGCAAAGTTAACTCTCGTAATAATGAATGTAAAAAAGATACACAGGATGAGGTGCATAAACAAGCGGTGAACAACATAAAGAACGAACAGTTATGTAGTCATAAGCAGGAAGTAACTAATTACATTAAGTCTAAACTGAACAACACAAGTGATATACAAGTATCTAATCATCATCAAAATCCAACAAACTGCAGTCCGTTTAAATTGAACTTAAAGCTCAGCAGGCTCGAGCAAAGGGATATCTTGAAAACTGCACGACGATTAACTATACCCTTCCCTCCTGAGAAGGGTTATTCCATTTTCTCCTCTACAACCGAGCAGATGGATAGGATAGTCGTTTAGATGGAAAACTTACCCACTGATCTTCATCTAAATCTACATCTACATCCATACTCCGCAAGCCACCTGACGGTGTGTGGCGGAGGGTACTCTGAGTACCTCTATCGTTTCTCCCTTCTATTCCAGTCTCGTATTGTTCGTGGAAAGAAAGATTGTCGGTATGCCTCTGTGTGGGCTCTAATCTTTCCGATTTTATCCCATGGTCTCTTCGCGAGATGTACGTAGGAGGGAACAATATACTGCTTGACTCGTCGGTGAAGGTATGTTCTCGAAACTTCAACAAAAGCCCGTACCGAACTACTGAGCGTCTCTCCTGTAAAGTCTTCCACTGGAGTTTATCTATCATCTTCGTAACGCTTTCGCGATTACTAAATTATCCTGTAACGAAGCGCGGTGCTCTCCATTGGATCTTCTCTATCTCTTCTATCAAACCTATCTGGTACGGATCCCACACTGGGGAGCAATATTCA
The DNA here is from genome assembly GCF_021461395.2 of Schistocerca americana. Classification (NCBI taxonomy): domain Eukaryota; kingdom Metazoa; phylum Arthropoda; class Insecta; order Orthoptera; family Acrididae; genus Schistocerca; species Schistocerca americana. The sequence continues at coordinate 623,067,118 of NC_060123.1, read as the reverse complement.
AGCAGTGGGTGAACAAGTTTACTGTAACCTACTTCATTTGTTTTCGGATTGCATTTCCTTAGGATTCTTCCAATGAATCTCAGTCTGGCATCTGCTTTACCGACGATCAACTGTATATGATCATTCCATTTTAAATCACTCCTAATGCCTACTCCCAGATAATTTACGGAATTAACTGCTTCCAGTTGCTGACCTGCTATATTGTAGCTAAATGATAAAGGATCTTTCTTTCTATGTATCCGCAGCACATTACACTTGTCTACATTGAGATTTAATTGCCATTCCCTGCACCATGCGTTAATTCGTTGCAGATCCCCCTGCATTTCAGTACAATTTTCCATTGTTACAACTTCTCGATGTACCACAGCACCATCCGCAAAAAGCGTCAGTGAACTTCCGATGCTATCCACAAAATCATTTATGTATATTGTGAATAGGAACGGTCCTACGACACTCCCCTGTGGCACACCTGAAATCACTCTTACTTCGGAAGACTTCTCTCCATTGAGAATGACATGCTGCATTCTGTTATCTAGGAACTCTTCAATCCAATCACACAATTGGTCTGATAGTCCATATGCTCTTCATTAAACGACTGTGGGGAACTGTATCGAGCGCCTTTCGGAAGTCAAGAAACACAGCATCTACCTGGCAATCCGTGTCTATGGCCCTCTGAGTCTCGTGGATAATAGCGCGAGCTGGGTTTTACACGATCGTCTTTTTCGAAACCCATGCTGGTTCCTACAGAGTAGATTTCTAGTCTCCAGAAAAGTCATTATACTCGAACATAATACGTGTTCCAAAATTCTACAACTGATCGACGTTAGAGATGTAGGCCTATAGTTCTGCACATCTGTTCGACGTCCCTTCTTGAAAACGGGGATGACCTGTGCCCTTTTCCAATCCTTTGGAACGCTACGTTCTTCTAGAGACCTACGGTACAGTGCTGCAAGAAGGGAAATGAGATTGCTGATCTCCTAAGACAGGTCTGTGTACAACGTTCAGAAGATCTCAACATTAAGAAAATGTGCAAAGAACTTGCCAGGACTCACGGGACAGTGTACTTTGTCCTAGAGCAAACGGGTGTGAAGTGCTACGTGTATACAAGGCAGCCGTGTAGATCGTGCAGCTGAATGCTGTAAGGAGCAGAATTCTAAGTGCGGAACTTCCCAGGCTGGCCCAAGAGTTTAACGTTGATACCATGTGCGTTCAAGAACCATACAGCAGAAATGGGAAATTAATATATATGCCCCCCCCCCCGCCCCCCACCGAACAACTCGGGATAACAGGAGATGGGGAGGCTATGGCTGCTCCAGTGATAATGGACATCAAGTGCTAGACTACAAAAATCACACAGTTGTGCAACAGACATGTAGTAACAGTAGAGGTCACTAGGGGTGCAGATACATGGGTACTGGCGTCGTTCAATGCTCAGTACTTCCATAGAATTCAGCCATACACACACATTAATCAACAGATAACATTTTACTCAAGAGGAAAAAAGGTGAGCATTGCAGCTGGTACCAGTGCCAGATTCAACTTGTAGCATTGTGATCGAACTGATCACCGAGGTCTGATCGTCAACGACGTCCTAATTGCGAGCAACCTGTATATTACGAACAAAGAAAGACAACGATATATAGGACATGCTGGAGGCAGTAGCAATATAGACATAACTATTGTTAACGACATAGCTGTAAATATAGAAATAGATTAGCGTGTGTATCTGCATGTAACGACAAGTGATCATAATCCAGTTATCACTGGCACAAAGACTACAGCACATCATACACTATCATGAAACAAATACACACATCCAGAACATTTTTGCATCACCCTGATTCCCAGAACTCCTGAAGATAGACGTTGACTGTGGATATTTTCTCACAGACACAGTCCCTTTGACTCTTCATAGATGTCAATAAACCCGCCAAAAGACGTAAACAACCATGCCTAACAGCGCCTATTAGACGGAAGGTGTCCGACCCGATCAGTTCCAGACATTCCACCAGGAAGGGGGTACACGGCTCGTGTTGTATGTAGCTCAACCATGCCTAGATGGTCAATACGCGGCTCGATTGCGTCCACGTTGTTACTTTGTGCCAGGAAGGGCTCTCAACAAGGGAAGTGTCCAGGCGTCTCGGAGTGAACCAAAGCGACGTTGTTCAGACATGGAGGAGATACAGAGAGACAGGAACTGTTGATGACATGCCTCGCTCAGGCAGCCCAAGGGCTACTACTGCAGTGGATAACCGCTACCTACGGATTATGGCTCGGAGGAACCTTGACAGCAACTCCACCATGTTGAATAATGCTTTTCGTGCAGCAATAGGACGTCGAGGGACATGAAAGGGAAGCAGTGGTTGGGAAGGGAGTGAGACAGGGTTGTAGCCTCTCCCCGATGTTATTCAATCTGTATATTGAGCAAGCAGTAAAGGAAACAAAAGAAAAATTCGAAGTAGGTATTAAAACCATGGAGAAGAAATAAAAACTTTAAGGTTCGCCGATGACATTGTAATTCTGTCAGAGACAACAAAGGACTTGGAAGAGCAGTTGAACGGAATGGACAGTGTCTTGAAGGGAGGATATAAGATGAACATCAACAAAAGCAAAACGAGGATAATGGTATGTAGTCGAGTTAAGTCGGGCGATGCTGAGGGAATTAGATTAGGAAATGAGACACTTAAAGTAGAAAAGGAGCTTTGCTATTTGGGGAGCAAAATAACTGATGATGGTCGAAGTAGGGAGGATATAAAATGTACACTGGCAATGGCAAGGAAAGCGTTTCTGAAGAAGAGAAATTTGTTAACATCAAGTATAGATTTAAATGTCAGGAAGTCGTTTCTGAAAGTATTTGTATGGAGTATAGCCATGCATGGAAGTGAAACATGGACGATAAATAGTTTAGACAAGAAGAAAAAAAATGGTTCAAATGGCTCTGAGCACTATGGGACTTAAACATCTGTGGTTATCAGTCCCCTAGAACTTAGAACTACTTAAACCTAACTAACCTAAGGACATCACACACATCCATGCCCGAGGCAGGATTCGAACCTGCGACCGTAGCGGTCACGCGGTTCCAAACTGTAGCGCTTAGAACCGCACGGTAGACAAGAAGAGAATAGAAGCCTTTGAAATGTGGTGCTACAGAAGAATGCTGAAGATTAGATGGGTAGATCACGTAACTAATGAGGAAGTATTGAATAGGATTGGGGAAAAGAGGAGTTTGTGGCACAACTTGACAAGAAGAAGGGATCGGTTGATAGGACATGTTCTGAGGCATCAAGGGATCACCAATTTAGTATAGGAGGGCAGCGTGGAGGGTAAAAACCGTAGAGGGATACCAAGAGATGAATACACTAAACAGATTCAGAAGGATGTATGCTGTAGTACGTATTGGGAGATGAAGAAGCTTGCACAGGATAGAGTAGCATGGAGAACTGCATCAAACCAGTCTCAGGTCTGAAGACCACAACAACAACATAGGACGTCGTGTTACGACTCAAACTGTGGGCAATAGGCTGCATGATGCGCAACTTCACTCCCGACGTCCATGGCGAGGTCCATCTTTTCAACCACGACACCATGAGGCGCGGTACAGATGGTCCCAACAACATGCCGAATGGACGGCTGAGGATCGGCATCACGTTCTTTTCACCGACGATGAGTGTCGCATGTGCCTTCAACCAGACAATCATCGGAGACGTGTTTAGAGGCAATTCCGTCAGGCTGATCGCCTTAGACACACTGTCCTGCGCGTGCAGCAAAGTGGAGCATTCCTGCTATTTTGGGGTGGCATTATGTGGGGCCGACGTACGCCGCTGGTGGTCATGGAAGGCGCCGTAACGGCTATACGATACTTGACTGCCATCCTCCGACCGATAGTGCAACCATATCGGCAGCATATTGGCGAGGCATTTGTTTACATGGACGACAGTTCGCGCCCATAGTGCACATCTTGTGGAAGACTTCCTTGAGGATAACGACATCGCTCGACTAGAGTGGCTAGCATGTTCTCCAGACGTGAACCCTATCGAACATGCCTGGGATGAATTGAAAAGGGCTGTTTAGGGACGACGTGACCCACCAACTCTGAGGGATGTACGCCGAATCGCCGTTGATGAGTGGGACAATCTGGACCAAAAATGCCTTGATGAACGACGAATACAGGCATGCATCAATGCAAGAGCACGTGCTACTGGGTATTAGAGGTACTGGTGTGTACAGCAGTCTGGATCACCACCTCTGAAGGTCTCGCTGTATGGTGGTACAACATGCAATGTGTGGTTTTCATGAGCAATAAAAAGGGCGGAAATGATGTTTATGTTGATCTCTATTCTAATTTTCTGTACAGGTTCCGGATCTATCGGAACCGAGGTGATGCAAAACTTTTTTTGATGTGTGTATATGATAAGTAGGGCAAACTGGGAAGTGATTCAAAACTATGTAAGAGAAACTCGTGGAAAACGTAGATGAAAGTGTAGAACTAAGGGAATATACACTTCAGCAAATATTACAGACTGTTCAACGATAATAAATACCGACCCTCACTAATCAGCCTAAGACAGATGCTCCCTGGAGCTCCGAGCTATCTAGATTAGGACAGGATATGAGACGCAAGAGAAGGCTCTACCAGAAGGTAGTTACCACTGGAGACAGACGGATCAGACTACAGGAATACAGGGACGAGAAAACGACATTCAAAACCGTGCTAATCAAGACTAGACAAGAACATTGGGAACACTACGTCTTAATACAACACCTGGGGAATACCATACAAACTTAGAAAGAAGAAAATTAAGTTCCCTCTTGTCCTGGCTAAACTAAGGCAGGATGACGGAACTATGACACGGGGATGGAGACAAACAGCGGAATATCTACTCGACAAACTCCTTCCCGATGACTATCCACGAACATATAAGAACACACTCGCCTTAGGGAGACAATGTGTATGGGTTACACTACAGAAATCGTCATCTGCTTGTTTGTGCGAGAGGAGGTCGTGCAAGCAATTCCTGACTTGCAAAACAAGAAAGCACCAGGACCAGACCATATCCACTCGGAAATATTGCACCAGGTCTCACTGCAGATAACCCTATACTTAAGAAATCTAATAATAAGTATGAACTCGTGGTCTAGGGGTTGCCGGCACGATAGCTCAGCGTGTTTGGTCAGAGAGTTAGCTACCCTCTGTAATAAAAAAAACTGAGTGGACGGATCAACGAAGAACATTAACGGGTGCCATTCGACGTCCGCCCCGAACAAATTCAACGAACAATATAGAACAAAATGAGATCAAATAAAAAAAAACAAAGGGGTGGAGTCTTTGATTAGTAATCGAAACGTCCTTGGCCCTGGATTCGAAACCGGACTCTTGGCGTGAGGATGAGGAAGGCAATGGAAACCGCTGCATTAAAGACACGTAACATGTATCCACAGTACATGTGGCCTGTAATTGAAATAGTGTCATGATGATCTCTTTCTCCATTGGCAAAAGACTCCGGAATAGCCGCCCCCCCCCCTCCCCCCATTCGGATCTCCGGGAGGAGTCTGCCAACGGGGAGGTGACCATCAGAAAAATATTGAATAACCAACGAAAGGATAACATTCTACGAGTCGGGGCGTGGGATGCCAGAAGCTTGAACGTGGTAGGGAAGCTAGAAAATCTGAAAAGGGGAATGCAGAGGCTCAATCTAGAACAAGGATTTCTGGTCGGATGAGTATAGGGTAATATCAACAACGGCAAAAAACGGTATCGCGGGAATAGGATTCGTTATGAATAGGAATTTAGGGCAGAGGTTGTGTTACTGTGAATAGTTCAGTGGTAAGCTTGTTCTTATCAGAATCGACAGCAAACCAACACCGGCAACGATAGTTCAGGTACACATACCGACGTTGGAAGCTGAAGACGAAGAGTTAGAGAAAGTATATGAAGATATTGGAAGGGTAATACAGTACGTAAAGGGACATGAAAATCTAATAGTCATGGGGGACTGATTGCATTTGTAGGGGAAGGAGCAAAGAAAATGGTTACAGCAGAAAATGAGTTTAGGACAAGGAATAAGAGAGGAGAAAGGCTAATTGAGTTCTTTAATAAATTTCAGCTAGTAATAGCGAATATTCTGTTCAAGAGTAACATGAGGAAGAGATATATTTGGAAAAGGCCGGGTGATAACGGGAAGATTTCAGTTAGATCGCATTATGGTCAGACAGAGATTCCGAAATCAGATACTGGACCCTAAGATGTACCTGGGAGTAGATATAGGTGGTAAGTTCCTATGGGACCAAGCTGCTGAGGTCATCGGTCCCTAGGCTTATACACTACTTAATCTAATACGCTAAGGACAACACACACACACCCATGCCCGAGGGAGGACTCAGATCACAACGTGGTAGTGATGAAGAGTAGGCTGAAGTTTAAGAGATTAGTCAGGAAGAATCAGTACGCAAAGAACTGGGATACAGAAGTACAAAGGAATGACGAGATACGCTTGAAGTTCTCTAAGGCTATAGATACAGCAATAAGGAATAGCTCAGTAAGCAATACAGTTGAAGAGAAATGGATATTTGTAAAAGGGACAATCACAGAAGGTGGAAAGAAAAAAAGGTATAAAGTAGGTAACCGCGAAAAAACCATGGGTAAAAGAAGAAATACTTCAGCTGATCGACGAAAGAAGGAAGTACAAAAATGTGCAGGAAATTCAGGAACACAGATACACAAGTCACTGAGGAATGAAATAAATACGAAGTGCAGGGAAGTTAAGACGAAATGCTTCCATGAAAAATGTTAAGAAATCGAAAATGAAATGATTTTTGGAAGGACTGATTCACCCCATAGGAAAGTCAAAAGCATCCTTCGGTGAAAGTAAAGCAATGATGGTAACGTTAAGAGTGCAACGGGAATTTCACTGCTAAATGCAGAGAAGAGAGGGGATAGGTGGAAAGAGTACATTGAAGGCCTCTGTGAGGCGGAATATTCGTCCGATGTCGTAGAAGAAGAAATAGGAGTCCATTTAGAAGAGATGGGGGATTCAGTATTAGGATCACAATTTAAAAGAGCTTTGGAGGACTTAAGATGAAATAAGGCAAAAGGGATAAGATGAGATTCCATCAAAATTTCTGAAATCAGTGGAAGACATGGCAACAAAACGACTATTCACGTTGATGTGTAGAATGTATCATCCACAGAATTCTGAAGACTGCAAGAGCTGACAAGTGCGAGAATTATCGCACAGTCAGCTTAATAGCTCACGCATCCAAGTTGCTGACACGAATAATGCACAGAAGAACGGAAAAGAAAACTGAGGATGTGTTAGATGAAGATCTGTTTGGCTTTAGGAATGGTGGAAGGCACCAGAGAGACAATTCTGACGTTGCGGTTGATAATGGAGGCAAGACTAAAGAAAAATCAAGACATGTTTATAGGAGCTGTCGACCTGCAAAAAGTATTCGACATTGTCAAATGGCGCAAGATTTTCGAAATTCAGAGAAAAATAGGGGTAAGATACAGGGAGAGACAGATTGTATACAATATGTACAAGAGTCAAAAGGGAATAATAAGAGTGGACGGCCAAGAACGAAGTGCTCGAATAAAAAGAATGTAAGACAGGGATGTAGTATTTCCCCACTATTGTTCATCTGTGTGTCGCAGAAGCCATTATGGAAATAAAAGAAAGGTTCAGGAGTGAGATCAAAATTCAAGATGAAATGATATCAGTGATGAGATTCGCTGATGACATTGCTATGCTGAGTGAAAGGGTAGAAGAATTACAGGATCTGCTGAACGGAATGAACAGTCTAATAAGTACAGAATATGGACTGAGAGTAAATCGAAGAAAGATGAAAGTAACGAGAAATAGTAGAAATGAGAACAGCGAGAAACTTACATTAGGATTGACGTTCACGAAGTAGATGAAATTAAGGATTTCAGCTACCTAGGCAGCAAGATAACGAATGATGGACGGAGCAAGCATGACATCAAAAGCAGGCTAGCACTGGAAAAATAGGCATTCCTGACCAAGAGAATCTAGTAGTATCAAACATAGCCCTTAATTTGAAGAAGAAATTTCTGAGAATGTACGTTTGGTTCAAATGGCTCTGAGCACTATGGGACTGAACATCTGAGGTCATCAGTCCCCTAGAACTTAGAACTACTTAAACCTAACTAACCTAAGGACATCACACACATCCATGCCCAAGGCAGGATTCGAACCTGCGACCGTAGCAGCCGCGCCGTTCCGGACTGAAGCGCCTAGTGTACGTTTGGAGCAGAGCACTGTATGGTAGTGAAACATGGACTGTGGGGAAACCAGAACAGAAGAGAACAGAAGCGTCTGAGATGTGGTGCTACAGACGAACGCTGAAAATAAGGTGGACTTATAAAGTATGGAATGAGGAGGTTCTGTGCAGAATCGGAGGGGAAAGGAATATGTGGAAAACACCGAAGACAAGAAGGGATAGGATGATAGGACATCTGTTAAGACGTCAGGGAATGACTTCCATGATATCAGAGGGAGCTGTAGTGGGCAAAAACTGTAGAGGCAGACAGGGACTGGAATACATCCAGCTAATTATTGAGGACGTAGGTTGTAAGTACTGCTCTGAGACGGAGAGGATGGCTCAGGAAAAGAATTCGTGGCGGGCCGCATCAAATCAGTCAGAAGACTAATGACTAAAAAAATAAAATAAAATAAAAAAATAAATGATTCCCTGAGGCTGGGGCGGGTACCTCTTGCCCGGAAAACAGCCATCAAAAAAATTACTAACAAGCCACAGACAGGGGTCCATCGGAACCAAAATCGTACCGACCAATTCGCTTGTTAAACACATGGTTAAGGTCCATGAGAGGCTTCTGTGTAATCGCCTCCAAGTTCACAGGAAACTCCATGCCCTTAGTCAACACCAATCTGGCTTTAAAGGAGGGAAATCTATTGACGACGCGATTAATCGGCCTTCAGAAATTGTAGAACAGACATTAGAAAACTACGCAGTTGCGATTATTATTGACATTGCTGCCGCCTTTGATAATCTTAGGTGGCCAGCATTGTTTGCACGATTTCGAGAACTACAGGTACCCGTGTCTCTGAACAGTAGTCTTCGAGACTGTTGTCGGAACATAGTGGCTGAGTGACGAAGGGCAACCGCAAGGTTGTAACAAGGATTACCAAACGATGCCCACAAGGCCCTAACTGCGGATCCATGTTCTAGGATACCATAACTGAAACGCTCTTGAATTTAATCATGGGAGATGAACGTTGAGACGGGATCGTTGCGTATGCTGACGACCCGCTGGTTGCGATATCAGCCAACACGAGAGCAGTGTTGGGAAACAAGGCCAGTGGTATGCTACACACTATACAACAATGGTGCAACCGAGACAAATAATTATTATCCATAGCATCACAGCAAATAGCGTACATAATGCTTAAAGATTCACTACACCCAGCAATCAAAATAAAGAACATAAAGGTAAAACGCGAAGTAGTAACTCGACGACTTGGGGTACACATTGACGAACGACATAATTTCGACGAACACGTATAAATAATCACAAACAAAGCCTAAAGTATTCTTCACAAACTGGATACATTAAATTCGACACGATACAGACTGCCACTTACACAAATACGAATGCACCACAGTGCACTTTACCAGTCGGTATTGAGCTTAGCAGCTACTACATGGGCACATAGACTCGCTCTTGTCATGAAGAGGATCACTGTTCGGCGGGGGCAAAGGAGTGTGCTACTTAGCCTACATCAGTCTAATCGCTGTATGTGGCGCTCGGAATATACCCGATCGACATAACCATCAGAACCGGGCTGCAACATACTGGCTGAAGACGGGTAGACGTGAAAGACTGTTGCAGGTCACTGGGCAGCACACAGAAGATAGGTACCAACTAAAAAAAAATTGGCGTGTGGACATTTGCCACAAAAAAGAGTGGGACGAGAGTGATAAGGGTCGTCATTTATCTCCAGTGTCAGGGAGCGATTACGATTGCACCATGTCAGCCCCAGTCGAGGCATGGTTCATTTTGTGACTGGAAGTGGCCCTTATCACACGCACCTGTAGCACATATCGCTTTCACAAAGCAGTCGTTGCACATGCGGGGAAATTGGTTCTCCAGAACGCTTCCTTTTGAAATGCAATAGAACGCGTAACGGAAACAACTCTACACGATGCACTGAAGAACGCAGATACATGGACACAGCTGAACATAATCACCAAATACATCTCAAAAACAGAACGTGACATTTACAAACAAACTCATCATTACAGAAACCACAGAAGACGAAGACAGGCCGACATTGATAGCTCGAGTACTTCCGGTTGTGACGATGATACGAGCGGCAGTGACAACACTGACGTAACACAGATACACAATATATACATAAAGTAAAACATTAAAACATGCACAACTATTCACATGAACATTAAAAAAAAATTCCAGTTTATATCTTATTATGAACTAATCTAATTAAAAGTAGGAGTAATTAGAATAGCCTGTGGATAGACATTGTTTTAGAATCCATGTTAAACCTGTACCGAACATTGGTAAGTAGTTACATACATGAACACATCATTGTAAATATAATGAATGTAATATAAATTTGTTATAAAGTAAGTAAGCAAAATCAAGCAGTGTAAATACACAACAGAAGCAGATCAAGCATATTATATGAAGTGAATGGGCATACTACTTAAAAAGTTCTAGACTTAGCCTACGAAAATGTTTTTACAGGATTAATAATAGGTTAGTTGTGGCTTATTATTTCTCCTACAGGTATGTAGGAACAGTACATAATTTAATTGTATTACACTGAGGCAGGATATTGTTCCAAAGCCATGCAGAATCTGTTTACTAAATAACCTAGTAGCAGTAGTTGTTATGTAAGCTAACAAACATCAACTCATACAGCACTCTAACAGGCGACGCCGACACAGATTAGATCCATATGGGTGGAACAAATCGAGTTGTCTCGAAGAGGATGTTAATGTGGATACTTACTAAAGTGGGTAGCTTCACTTGGAGACACTGTACTTTAAGTTCCATACCAAACCCCTTCACAATGCGGTATCGGTGTCCTTCCTGTCTTCCTTTATTCTCTTCTTAAGTCCTACCATAAATTTATAATTTCTTACTTCCAAATTCCTTTAATTTTCTTTAAAGTATAAGTGTAACTGCTGTCAGTAAATACAATACAACACCAAAGAGCAGACAAAAATCTCCACACGGCCCCACCCACGCTGCATGGGCAACAGTGCCCATGATCTCAACTGCGTAGCACAATTTTTCTGCGAGGTGGTGGTCATGGGTACTGACTAAGAGATCTCTGTGCAGCACAGGAAAGCCCTAGTAGTCGTAATGCAGCTTGGAAAAAAAGGCTGGAACAATCTATAATGTTCGAACGGATTGAACTCCTTCCTCAGTAATAGAAAGGATTTTTTTCGACGGATTTCTTCTTAAGTTCCACTGTACACGCGAAGGCATGTCAAGGTATCTCGGGTCCAGAAACGCTTCAGTAAGTGTTAGGAGAAGGACGTGTTGCTCTTGTGTCCCTCCAGCACTGCCTTCAAGCGATGCCTTTTAAGTTGAGAATGAGGCATTGGTCAGTTGGCTGAATCACGTGGTCTCTGGGCCTAATGGGAGAGAGTCTTACTCTGTTTAGTGGAGTTACAGGGTGGGGCGAGTGGGTACGATTCGACGTGAGTGTGCGCATATAACCACATCCCGTGACGTGCACACCATGTGTACGCCCCGTCACATGATTCACACCGGTTCAGAATGCATTTTGAGCTGTATCAGTGTGAGTGGAGCTGTGCAAAGGGGAAGATGTTACTCACAGTGGAGCAGCGAGTATTCATTGTGGAAAGTTACGCGGAAACAAAGTCGTGGAAACGGTGTGTGGGGCCGCGCGGGATTAGCCGAGCGGTATAGGACGCTGCAGTCATGGACTGTGCGGCTGGTCCTGGAGGAGGTTCGAGTTCTCCCTCGGGCATGGGTGTGTGTGTTTGTCCTTAGGATAATTTAGGTTAAGTAGTGTGTAAGCTTAGGGACTGATGACCTTAGCAGTTAAGTCCCGTAAGATTTCATACACATCAGAACGGTGTGTGGTCAATTGTGTGCTGAGAAGTTCAACAGTGACAAAGTGCCAGCACAAAGTGCCATGCAACGCATAGTCCGTAAATGGCGCCGAACAGGATCTGTTTTGCACATTCCGAAACGTGTCCGCTCAAATGCCGAGGGATGATTGATGGTCACTTTCAAGATATGTTATAGTCAGATTAGTTCTGTGTTTCCTTTCCTCTGCTGTAATTCTTTGTACTTACGAATTATTAAGTTCACCTGGAATAATCTCATATCATTTTATGTTATTATTAATGACTGAAGCTTGTTTTCTGCCTTACGGAGAATTAACATATCGTGGGTGCACAGTAATTAACGACAAAAACTTCTGAATAGGTAGTGGTGGCAGCGATATGGAATGCATTCGTTACTGCCGCGTTAAATGAAGGCAATGAAACTTATTACATTCTGAGACCGTCGACGGCAAACCTCCAAATCAATTAAATTGTCTTTCTGAATGGAAAATTAAAAATGCGGTGTTTGTAAGAGATTAATATGCTCATACGAAATGCGTTTCATCTAAAATTGGGACACATTTGTTATTGGAGTTTGCATATCCGCCGCTTCTAGCACATCAGCTTTATTTTATGTCCAGCCATAAATTGGTTTCGAATTCCACTATGACTGTTCCTTTATGTTTGTAAATAAATTCAGTTGGTCCGACGATAGCTGAATTGACGAAGATGAACAAAGCTGCCTCATATATCATAGTGAAATACCTCTGTGTGAAATGCTTTCGAAATCGTCTTAAATTACTGTTCTTTTGTATTGTGTGCCCGATGTAATTGCCCTTATTTTCGAGATTACCCGTGGCAATTATGATGGCTAAAATGTTTCTTTGACGAGTCATTAATGATGAACTGAATGGTGAATCTCAATTTGCCTGCAATCTATTGGAGACTGTGAGAAATTTGTCGAATACCAGAACTGAAAATAAGATTACATTCCATTAAACAGATCTCTCAGAAATCCGGTTTCTGTCTGCAAAGGGCGTTTTGGCATACTGCACTGATTTGTTGATATCATCAACACAATCTTCCTATTAGTAAGTTATCCTATTATTTTTATATTAACATTTGATGTATGTACATACTAGGCAGCTACCACCATACTTGATAAGTAGTACATTTAATAACTGAAACAAATTTTTGTCTTTGCATAGTGAAGAACTTAGTAGATGGTAATAGATCTTTATAACACATCATGGTAACAGACAACAAATATAGTTTTTCTGTATTATTAAGGGAAAAAATGTAAAGAACACTACAAATGCAGTGATTTTTTCTGCAGTAGTACTGTGGCCCTGTGTTATTATTGTGTCTGCCTCTGCAGCTGAGTGGTTAGTGTGGCTGACAGACATGTGGTGGATCCGCATTCTATTCCTGGCAATGCCAAGCATCTTTCCTTAGCAGAAGGTCTGGAACGGGGTGCACTCAGTACTTGACCGAGTAAAAACAGCACCAGGTCAGCTACACTGAACGAGGCCGGGAGTGCAATGTGCTGCCCCAACCCCGCCATACCGCATCCGATTGAGGCCATCTCCAGAGAATAACATGGTGGTCGGTCACTTGGTCCCTACTGGTACTCGATAGACAGTCTATAAAATGGTACAAAGGCATTACGTGAGTGTAGACCCTGGAGGTTGAAAAACGATTAAGGGAAGTTGTAAGGTAATGAAAGGGCTTAAAATTTTTTGTTCGATATAATAGTGAACAAAAGAGACTTATCATATGTCTTGTTTGAAATAAACATCCTTTTTTCCGTTTGAACACAATTAAATTGAGTTTTAGATTTGAAATAATCTTTTTATCTATGTTCCTGCAGGTATTGAGGATAGGGCTCAGGCGGGACGTGGGTGTCCAGTGGTGTAAGGAAACTGTTCAAAATGTAAAACCAGTAATGTTCTGATAAACTGACTGGAGTTTATCGCTCCATAAGCTGCCTCTAAAGGATACAGGTAAGGAACTGTAGCGTGCAGGAGGCCGCAACAATCAGGCTCAGGGGCATGATTCCCAAAAGAGGAGCTGAAGAACAACTGTGGTTGGGACAAGATGTGGGCACACTCTCTCCAGTCTCCTCTGTGTCTCCCATTTGACCGTTCTCTGCCCTCTTATTAGCTAGCTGGGAGTACCTTGGGAAGCGTACCTCCATTCGACGACACTTTGCAAGGGTGTCCCCCGTCAGCGGTACCCAGTGTGGGAGCGCTGTTCAAGTGGACTGCGGGTAGGCAGCTGTGGTATCATGAGACATCTGGAAATGCCCCAGCGCCAGCCCAGCCACTGCACCACTGTAAGACGCAGGTTGGCTGCGCCAGAAACGCAGAGAATTGAAAGAGAATAAAATTCTGTATAAATTTCCGATAAATCTTTCCACTCAGTCCGACTGTCCACCATGTACATCAGGAAATTTATTACAAAAGTGTAATTACTCGCTGTTTTAGTTGCAGTAGCATTGTGTCAATGTGTGAGAAGAGGTGCTGCTGGCAGATTTTTGGCAATATTTGTGTAGATCCATCAGATATATACCTTAGACGAAAACATGGTATGGAAAATGCTCCTATCATGTTTCTGAGCTCAAAATCTCACCCATAATGGGAGAGACTGACATGGTTTTCCAGGCAACCGAATAAGAAGTTGTATACATAAAATTAAAACCAAACAATGCCTCCATGTAACGGATAGCTGACTCTGTGCAGTGTTACATTATGAAACAATGTGTGTATGCCTTTGAAAGAAAGTATAAGCAAAATAGTATTATACACCAGGTATTAACGAATGAAGTTGCGCTGTGTTAAACAGACTGTCCTCACATTCGAGAGGGTGGAGGCTACAGTCGTCATCAGGACACACTGACTTACATTTTCTATAGTCCCACTAATTTACTTCACGAAATTCCAGAACGGTTCCTACCAAATGCCACACTGCCACACATTATGACGTGCTCATCCTAGTCAAACTGGACCCGTGACTGTGTAAATGCCTATTGTTATGAATTATTTATGTTTTTTTGTTCTTAAAGTATAATGAATGGGTTTGCTATATCCTGAGCTTATGTGCTAGTTATAATTACACTTTGTACTACAACTGTAGTCGGCAGGGCAACAGAACGAATGCTGTTGCTTTGGTGGCTTATAAATGGGCCAAGCCTGCAGTGGATACCACAATAAACTATGAGATTCGAACAGTCAGATTTCGCTTTCAGATGATAAAATCATGTTCATGAGTGTGCTCACTAATTTATACTTGTTTGATAGAAATCATCTAAATTAAAGTTAAATATTTAAGAAAAAATTGCAAAAGAAGTTATATTGTATTACTAAATAGCGTTCTTCAATTCAGCAAAGCAATTCGGCCATTTTTAAGAATGTATTCATGTACTCTGTACCAAGATAAAATGCCATTACAGAAAAGTACATATGTATGTACAGTCACACAAACACATTGAAACGAACTTGCAGTTATACTTACACAACGAAGATTAGCTGCATGTTACACACATGAAACTTATTATACTGCATCTGACCTGTTCAATGGAAATTTAAATACAAAACTTGTAGAAAATCTACTTCTTTACTTAAATACATTTATCATAGATGTAACTGAAACCTGTAGAAAGTCTTGGATATTGATAGGGTATGTGTGAGAGCAAAATAGAATACAGGTGTACAGCGTGTTTCAGTGTTTTTGCGTCAGTGATGTAGGAGTGATAGAAGACGTCATGAAGAGCAGCTGTTGTTAGAGGCAAAATGTTTTATGGCGCTTCCTGGTGACGGCAGGTGGCCTTTAGTATTCACTGACCCTAGAAGACGAGTTTTCACAGAATTAGAAACGTCTAGTAACCAGGTGCACAGCATACTACCTAACTCAATAAACTGATCAAGTGAGTTGCAACAACGACACTTTAAGAATGGGTGACTCTAAGAGGAGAAAACTATTTTATAAGCGAATCAAGAACTTGAATTTTGCTAGGCCTTCATGCAGAGAAGAGGACTAGCTTATAGGCAACATACAAGCCATACTCACACCGCAGAGTGCCTACGCTCTGTCACCTTTCAGTGGCATAACCAAGACAACAGAACGCCTAACATCTCCAGGGAACCTCAGGAGACTTTTCTCTCTAAGAAAAGTTGTTGCTTGTGACAGTATCTATCACCCCTAGATGTTTGATGCAAGGATTTTGAAGCACAACATGGGCTCTGTTTTATTCTCGGAGTAGTTATCTGAGAATTCTAGCACAGGAAACAAAAGCTAATGAAATTATAACCTAAGTTATCATCTGAAACAAAAATTTTGTATTTATCATTTAGAGCTAATGTAACTGCCTGACAAAATTTAGTTGTTAAAAATTCAAGTTTTGAAACATAACAAGATTTACTTTTTCAAATCTATTAGTTTAGTAAAACAATCTATAGAGTCATTAATGAAACTATTAAGCTAGTTTAATAGCTCTTCAGTATTATTGCCCAAAGTTGCGATTTTATTTTACTTATATGTAACTTTTTTAAGATTTTTTTAAAAAAATGTGATGTAGTTTAAACAAATTTTTCGTTTAAAATCCGCCACAGTTTTTATTTTTAAAAATAGCTTTCAACCACCTAGTAGAGACATTTTTTAATAAGATTAAAAAATGAATTGTTTCTTAAAGATACCAAACTTTGGCAACAGGAGAAAGTTAGTGGGGTTTTTTGTTGACACTCTCTTTATTTCATCTTTCCAAACTAGGTTTTTCTTTTGAACATTGCTGTTGGACTGCAACTTGGCATCTACATCTTGGCATAGATGAGAGAGCTGCTGACAGCTGTTGTCCTCCTCTTTTCCTAGATGGACTTCAACAGTGGATAGATAGCAAATAGAATTGGCTGGCCAGTGCAAGTAGTTCAGTTGCTATAGTGGCCAGCTTTACCCCACAGGGCAAGGAAATAGCATTCACAAATCGTGAACGGTAATCGAGTGGTAAAATTGATTCGAGAACAAAAAATCTATACATGAGGTTCCATCTGTTATGGTCTCACGAATGAGCACTGGGAACACAGTTGGCACCACTGTATGTACAGTCTGACTCACATAATATGCATCAATCATGCAATTTAGCACTTATTTTTAGAGATAATTCAATTCTGATTACACTTTTGGACAGCGCCTATGCCCCAGATGTCCGCTACTTGCAATACATGGAAGTAAGATGGGTTGCAAAACTCGCAGGGCAAGGGGTAAAATATTTTTTCTTAATTTCTTGGTGAAATAATGCTAACATAACCTAAATAAAAAGGGCTATCCTAAGAAATTATAACAAATAAAATCGGATATAATTTAATAATTAAGATGTTAAGTATTTAGTTAATATACAGTGTTGTACATCATAATTTAAATTCCTCATACCATACATAATTATGTAAGCAAGTGTGTCAATAGATATGTTATGATTAAAAGTAGCACACAATTTCATAGCAGTTTTCTGTGTAGCTAATACATTCATTCCCTTAGATATATTTATAATAAAAACAGTATAATTCCCTATAAAACTGAAAAGATTTACATTAACATCATTGTTTAATTGTGTGTCCCTCTTAAAGTCTTGGAAAACAGCATAAGGTTTCAAAAAGTTAGTTGGTGGATTTAGATTCCACATTTCTTGAGGAAAAAGTTCACTTCTATCATTCTTTACACAGATATTCTGTAATTTAACATGATAAAATAAAGAAGAATGAATAATCTGTATATGTTTTCAGTTAGTTTGGAAAACAACAAAAATAAAGAAAGGCATATCAAATTCTATAGAATTATTGTAATATCTAATTTTCTTTTACCACTTAATCCAGCATCTCTATTTTTTGAGATTCAAAGAAAGATGTGGGAATTTTTTGATCTTGTAGTCTTTCTTGTTCTAGCTCGAGTGAATATTCTCGCTCATATCTAATCACAGGAATACTAATTTCCACTGATTTCACAACAATTTTACCTCCCTTAGGAAGAGTATAATTTATTTAAACTCCAGCTTGATTATGGTCAGGACATCAAAGAATTGCGTCATTTGCACTAGAACTCCAGGTAAAAGTAACAGTTAAAAATCTCCTTACCACACTGCTTTACCAACCCAGTAAAGAAATCTAGGCGAAGAGATACTTCATTTTTCTTACTTTTTATCTTCCTATATTGAGAATATTTACCATCCATGTTTCACTTCCATACATGGCTACACTCCATACAAATACTTTCAGAAATAACTTCCTGACACTTAAATCTATACTCGATGTTAACAAATTTCTCTTCTTCAGAAACGCTTTCCTTGCCATTGCCAGTCTACATTTTATATCCTCTCTACTTCGACCATCATCAGTTATTTTGCTCCCCACATAGCGAAACTCCTTTACTACTTTAAGTGTCTCATTTCCTAACCCAACTCCCTCAGCATCACCTGACTTAATTCGACTACATTCCATTATCCTCGTTTTGCTTTTGTAGATGTTCATCTTATATCCTCCCTTCAAGACACCAGAGAATACACTAAGCAGATTCAGAAGGATGTAGGTTGCAGTAGGTACTGGGAGATGAAGAAGCTTGCACGGGATAGAGTAGCATGGAGAGCTGCATCAAACCAGTCTCAGGACTGAAAACCACAACAACACAACAACAACAATATTGAGAATTGACTTTCCATGGTTAACTCATTGGCTAGAAACGAAGTCAAATGCATAAGGGCAGACAAAGAAATGAAAGGATACTCGTTCCTATACAAAATATTGCTCTCTTCCTTCACGGCGATAAAACTGAGCAGCTTTGCCACATAGTTGTCAATCAACTTTTTATTGGCTTTTCCATCATACAATACTGAAGCTCATATAAAATGTGCATGATAAGGATGAATCCAACCATCACCAATATGAATATTAATCTCCTTATTAAGAATATTTAAATCAGATTTACTCTTTTCATTCACAGGGAATGAGTAAAAGTGGTAGTTCTCAGTCTTATTCATTTAATAATGATATAATTTATTAAGACATTTTTAAAACAATTGTCACACAAGCACCACTGAAGTCAATCAAATTATCATTCTTCCCAATTGCAGTTGTTTCTAAATCTCGTATATAATCAAAATTGGAATGTGTACAGGGGTAATGTGATTCATGAATTAATATTGCACTGAATTCTACATTGGGTTTGAATAAACCATTACTATTACCTTCTCTGTGAAAGTGATCTCCATGCTTTACATACATTCTGTTACCCAAATTAAAATAAATGCTGATTAACTTGAATGGAATAATTTTAGACACATTCTTAGTAGTAGTTTTTTCATTGGGCTCACTAATTTTGTTATTAGATCCTAATCCACTACCAATGCTAATCTTTATGTCCGTGTATACTTTTAACAGCAGTTTCAATAGGAACTCTACTTAAAATTTCATCTGTCTTAATGTGGATGTTAGGCTTTTTGTGTGAATAAATTTTTCTAAATTTTTCAAGGTATATTGTCCAATAGGAATTTCAATTGTTTCGTCGCCATGTTTAAATGTATTATTTTCTGATGTGATATTTGGATTTAGGAATGTTATATGAAACGAGCTAGTGTCCTTTAGAGGTACTGTCAATCTTTTTTGAGAATACATACCTTACCACTTAACTGAAATAGACAACACATTTATAGAAATAAAAAATATATATTTAAATGAATAAAGCTGGTTGGGTTGAAGAAACAAGAATTCCAAAGAAGAAACTGATGAATAAGCATTGCAAACATTTGCCTAGTTCTATTCAGTGTACAATAATGGAACTAGTGGATGTGGAAAAACAACATTAAACATTGATAATTATATTTTAGCTCCAGCATGGCTAAAATGGAATACAATAAATCATTTGTATGTTTATTCTAAAGTCTCAGAATTTATAAAAGAGAAAATATGGAAGAGGAAGATAATTATAATATTACATATTTATCAAAAACAATGATGAAATTATACCAATGGATGAATCTCAAGAAAATTCAGTTGTAATATTCGATGACTTTACTCTCAAAAATCAGGAAGTAGTTATATTTTACTAGAGGAAGACACAAAGGAATATATTGTTTTTAGTTATCCTAAACAAATTCAAAAATGATAAAACAACTAGTAAGAGATAATATTTTTTAATACTTTTAGATGGCATAATACAAATTTAGATTGTATTTATCATGAGTTTGTCATTGCAAATTTAAAATATTCTTATCTGAAAGAAACATGTAGTAAATTCTGGAATCAAGATAAATTTTTTCTAATACAAAAGATATGTCAAGAAAAGTTAATAATAATAATTACAGAGATATTATTAAATTTTTTAAAACATTAACATAAAATAAACTTTAAACATAAAATATTAAATGTAAACATAAAATATAAATAATAAACATTAAACATATGTTTTTTATGGGGTCACATTGCCTGCTGCTAAGAAAGTGATTGTTTTTGGCAATATGACTTGCAATAACGACTGCACAAAACGTCGCTATCTCATTCAGGATGCTACGGCAAATACATGCTCGATCACCCTGAAGTGTTCTTAGCCCTTGGCTGTGATGGGTTTCAGGCAGTCAAAAGAACTATCAAGTGCATGTGCACATGCTTGGATGGGAGAAAAGCTGAGGCAATTTCAAGTGCACGAGGATGGACTCATTACGTTCATCATTTCCATAGTGTAGCAGTTATCATGACTGCTTCAAACACAGAGGGCCCCTGGTTCGATCCCGGGTGGGGACATTGTTTTCCTGCATATTTCAGATTTTACTCCCGTGCGCAACATCATGTGTGGATCTGCTGAATGTGATTTTGTTATGCAAGTACTGCATTTATTGAATTTTTAAACTACACTCCTGGAAATGGAAAAAAGAACACATTGACACCAGTGTGTCAGACCCACCATACTTGCTCCGGACACTGCGAGAGGGCTGTACAAGCAATGATCACACGCACGGCACAGCAGACACACCAGGAACCGCAGTGTTGGCTGTCGAATGGCGCTATCTGCGCAGCATTTGTGCACCGCCGCCGTCAGTGTCAGCCAGTTTGCCGTGGCATACGGAGCTCCATCGCAGTCTTTTACACTGGTAGCATGCCACGACAGTGTGGACATGAACCGTATGTGCAGTTGACGGACTTTGAGCGAGGGCGTATAGTGGGCATGCGGGAGGCCGGGTGGACGTACTGCCGAATTGCTCAACACGTGGGGCGTGAGGTCTCCACAGTACATCGATGTTGTCGCCAGTGGTCGGCGGAAGGTGCACGTGCCCGTCGACCTGGGACCGGACCGCAGCGACGCACGGATGCACGCCAAGACCGTAGGATCCTACGCAGTGCCGTAGGGGACCGCACCACCACTTCCCAGCAAATTAGGGACACTGTTGCTCCTGGGGTATCGGCGAGGACCATTCGCAACCGTCTCCATGAAGCTGGGCTACGGTCCCACACACCGTTAGGCCGTCTTCCGCTCACGCCCCAACATCGTGCAGCCCGCCTCCAGTGGTGTCGCGACAGGCGTGAATGGAGGGACGAATGGAGACGTGTCGTCTTCAGCGATGAGAGTCGCTTCTGCCTTGGTGCCAATGATGGTCGTATGCGTGTTTGGCGCCGTGCAGGTGAGCGCCACAATCAGGACTGCATACGACCGAGG